>NC_141176.1:47985500-49418500 GCF_055505025.1 Bos grunniens
AGATGTCTTTGTTATAGTTCATTCTGGAAAAAAATTCAATCACATGGATCCAGGACACTATACTAGAATTTATTCTTTAATCCATCTTTTTAAAGGCTCACAATACCAGATCATATGTGTATAAGTGTGTGTGTGTGTGTGTGTGTGCGTGCGTGCGTGCGTGCACATGCCAAATGCCAGCCACCACTGAAGTAAGGAAAAACAATGACTTATTTATAAATTATATCCTATTTACATATCAAACAGATATTGTAACTGTTTGAACTCTTTCCCTTACTAGTGTGCCTTTATAAATTCATAAATGGCTATAATTTTTTCTTTCAAGAGCTATTACAAATCACATTGGAAATCCCTCCTCCCCTGTCAGCAGTGTTGTACAAGTGAACCACATTAAAATGAGTTTCTCAGGGGTAGCTTTGAGGGGTAAAGAAATTTAAAGCACTTGAACTTGAAAATTCCATTCTCTGACGCTAATCACCGGCCCTTCCAGCTCTCCCAGTTCTTCCCACCCTCCCAGTCTTTTCATTTCCACCACATCTGTGCTTTATTTGTACTCATAAACTCTGCATTTCCAATCTGTCAAGCCCCTTGGCTCCACGTGGCCTCCTAACACAGCCTGGGACCTTATCAGTCATCTGAACACTACCTTCACTGAGCACTCTCCAAGGCTTTGTTGCCAGACTCATCCATCACGGTTTCCTTGACATTCCCACCTTTAGCCTAATATCTTACAATAAGGTTGTTACTCCATCAATATATAATGAAAGGGAGGAGAGGAGAGAAAATTCTTCGACACAGTGTTAATGTACTGAAAATTTCTTGTGGAAATGTGTTATTTTTTGCTACTTGCAAGTGGAACAAATTCCTGTTGTTGTACATCAACAGGGTTCGCATACCTGTGGCCCGGTATTTTTTATTTTTCTATATCTATCCTGTTTCCCTTTATCTTTATTGAAGGCCACTTCCACTCCTGCAAATCATCCATTCCATTATGTAGCTTTCCTTATTACAGTTAGATCATCTAAATTTATTTTCCTTGAGTCTTTTTCACCCAGGGATTTTTTAGTATCTTCACTTACTCTTTTCTTCTGTGATCTCTCTTCAAAAAAATGAGCTCTGTGTGTGTCCGTGTGTGTGTGTGTGAACGTGCGTGCGTGCACTCAGGCACAGTTTATGTGTGTTAATGTAAATAACTTTCAAAACTTAACCCCTCTCTCTCTTCTTCGTTCCTTCTGCTCTCTCTCAGCCTTTCTTCAGCTATGCCCTTCCTCAGTGATCACCAGTGACTTCTGATTGTCAGTATTTTCTTCTCAGTCCCTTACTCTATCAGTGGCATGACATTATAGATATTATAGATATTATAGACATTACTGAAATTCTGTCCTCACTTTGCTTTACAGCACCATTTTCCTTCATATAGCTCTTTAGTCTTCTTAACTGCTATCTTCTTCTTCCAGACCTGAAATGTAGGTGTCCCTTTCATGTCCTTATACCTCAGTTGCTGCTAAGTCACTTCAGTCGTGTCCAACTCTGTGTGACCCCATGACGGCAGCCCACCAGGCTCCCCCGTCCCTGGGATTCTCCAGGCAAGAACACTGGAGTGGGTTGCCATTTCCTTCTCCAGTGCATGAAACTGAAAAGTGAAAGTGAAGTTGCTCAGTCGTGTCCAACTCTTAGCGACCCCATGGACTGCAGCCCACCAGGCTCCTCCGTTCATGGGATTTTCCAGGCAAGAGTACTGGAGTGGGGTACCATTGCCTTCTCCATAGTGATTCTCAAATTTTAGTGAGTGTAAAAATCACCAAAAGATTTCTGTTGAAAATGTAGGTTTCTAGATCCTACCCTCAAAGATTATGATTGCTGCTGCTAAGTCACTTCAGTCATGTCCGACTCTGTGCGACCCCATAGACGGCAGCCCACCAGGCCCCGCCGTCCCTGGGATTCTCCAGGCAAGAACACTGGAGTGGGTTGCCATTTCCTCCTCCAGTGCATGAAAGTGAAAAGTGAAAGTGAAGTCACTCAGTCATGTCCGACTCTTAACGACCCCATGGACTGCAGCCTACCAGGCTCCTCCATCCATGGGATTTTCCAGGCAAGAGTACTGGAGTGGGTTGCCATTGCCTTCTCTGAAAGATTGTGATTAGGTAGGTCTAGAATGAGGCCCAGGAGTCTGTATTTTTAACAATCTGCATTCTTCTGACTCTAATAAAAGTGATTCAGGGCCACACTTTAAAAAATAATAATAATAATCCTCTGCAGCCCTATCTACTCCTGTGACCTCAGTCATTGCTTCCAGGCTGATTATTTCCAAATATTTTAACATCCTACTCTCATGAATTTCTCCTTATTCTGTGGACCATACTTCTGGACCATATTCAGGACCAGAGCAGGGCTGATAATCATACTTACTTTTGGTTATTAAAATAATGTTCAGAGAAACACTTGTAAGCAGCCGTTGCCCTCAGCCCACAAGTGTCATTCTACCACAATGGTCCTGTCTATCCTGGTGCCTCTCCTCAGATCTTCTGGACCTCCCCACTTTTCAGCAACGAAAAAGTAACACCTGGAACCACAGAGTTTCTCCAGAATCCTGCCCCAGTGCAAAGGCTAGCATCCTAATTGGTTGAATTGTATCCATTAAATATTAATATTACCCCTGTTGTAGGTGATGATGTCATTAACTATATTGGGCACAGGAGAAGCAGCTAGTTTTAGTGGGGGAGAATAGTAAATTCAGCATATAAGATAGTTTATGTGCAATACTCTTAAACCTACTAAAATGGTTGGATGGAGAGACCTGTAATAAGTTCAAAAATCACAAAGCTGTGCTTTCCAAATTTGACTAATCATCAGAATCTAAGGCCCAACCCTGAGAAATTTTGACTCATTAGAATTGGGGCAGGACCCAGAAATCAGTTTTTTAACCTTTCCCACAGTGGTTCTGATGATTAGGTGGATATGAGAACCACTGCTTTGGACTGAGGACACAGCGAAGTAGAACCAAAGTATTGCCCCCTGTTGGACCTCAAATAGGCATTTCCATTCCATGGCATAGTCAGAAAGATCAGACAACAGGATATGTGGGTTTTTCTGCACAACTAATTACCGCAGCCAGAAAGTATCACATGTATGTATTTTATACACAGAAAGCAACTCAGTGTTGCATTCCACTCAACAGAATGCATTTCGTCCCTGGTAAGAAAGAGTTCCACTTCTAGGAGTTTCTTTGAAAATAAATTCCACAAGGAAATCAATCCCTGTTTGGGAAAAACGTAACAAAGTGTAGTCACCTTCTATGTCTTTTAAATTTAAGAGAACATATATAATTATATTATAATCAGGTGTTGCTTTTCTCTGAATCATATGTACAGTTTATTGAAACAAAAGAGAAATAACAATTCTATAAAATGTTGTATCGTGAGTTTAGTCCTGAGTCATTCGTTATGTACGTGATTCCTGAGTCACTAATTACTAAGGCTTTCCTATAAGGAAAAGAGTACTAACAATAGGCAAAGTCAGTGATTGTGAAACTTTTTGAATACAAATGATTATAGTTACCAAAAGATTGTTTTAAAACTGTATTGGAGAAATTAAATTCTGTTGTTACATTTATATCAAAAGTAGATATTAACATCAGTTTTCATTGAAAAACATGTACTTTAATTTCCTGAGGAATTAAATCTGGGGGATTTAAAAGCTTATAAAGAAACATTCTTAAAATTTACAGCATTATAGAAGTTTTACTATCTAGAGAGAAGGCAGTTTGTTGGTTGCCTAGTAGAGATACATTTTGGAAGTAAGGTTTTTGGTCCTCTATTTTGTCTATAATACTAAAACCTAATATATGTAATTGCTGTAATGAGAAAAAAACAAAGTAAAATAATTAAGGTTAATGCCTGCTGTTACATTTTTTTCTGTAAATGCCCTTAGTTCTCCCATGTCCCGCCCACCCCTGCTCCCTACCCCCCAACTATTCCGCACTTGGAAACACAAAACAACTTGTCAGTTCAGTTTATTCAGTTAGGGTCAGTTCTGTGAAAACAAAGTCAAGGCAATTGTTTGATTTAATTGACTAGTGAAACTGGTTATACAGGTAAGTAGAAGTTAGTTTTATTTTTGTCCAGCTGCATATTTGAATGTTCATAAAATAACTTAGCAGAATAATAAGATTCCAGTGACATTGTAATAGATTTTAAAGAATGATTACCAAAGCAAGGGAAAAGGGCTCTAAAACACAAACTGCAGAAAATATTCATGGTATTTGTTTTTCTTTATGGCTCTCCCTTCACTATAATGAATTGTGTCCAAAAAAAAAAGAAGTCTTTTCTTTCACTGTTCATATCCTGTTCTTTGAGGAATTTTTTTCCTAGGTGATAGTTAATATAACCTTAACAAAAATGTCCAGTATAATTCAGGTGAATCATTTACGTAACTTTTATAAAGTGGTCCTCAAACTGTATGCTGATAGCCTTTAAGAGTTAGTCAGCCGCCTCTTGGCTTCACTTTCTTCCTCACCCGCCTGAACCTCATGGTTGATCATTTTCACAATGAACGTTTCTGCCCTTGATTCTTTGTCCCTTCCTCTGTTCACACCCTGCTCTTCTCTACACCTTCAACTTGGAGGTTGCCGGTCACTCTTTTTTTTTTTTTTCCCCCCTGTGAGAGGAGAAGCAAAAAAAGTGCAGTGCTAAAATACATGATATGTTTCGATCTTAATTCAAAAAAAATGAGTAGATCTTGTAAATGTAGTTTATTTGAGAGGGAAATATAAATCATTTCTTGTCCTAGAAAAACAGCAAATCTTCAGCCTCAGTTAAACTTGTTAGGGTTTATAAAGGAAAGAGAAAAAATTTTTTCATATAAAAAGCTAGAATTTTATTGTCAAAGAACATTTAAGGTCATAAAGTAGGAATTTTATCATTTTTTTTGTTCTGCATAATAAAATGCTCCCTTCCTGACCCCCTCATCCTTATAATAATAGATATCCACCACTTTTTTTCTAATTGTTCAGTTTTCACATATCCAGCTTTCTAGTTCCTTTTTCAAGAACTTATTATGTACCAAAGTGGTGGCCTCCTCATACTGACAGTACTGTGTAGTCCTGTTCTAGCATACATTTTATATTTGCTTAGGAGAAGAAGAGTAAACACAAAGAAATTTAAAAAAACTAAGGTTGGTTGATTACATAAATGATAAAATCCTTTAGGAAGATCTAAAGGAAAGGTCTTATATATCAAGAACATTACATAGTTTGTACCCCTTTCATATTGGTGCTTCTGTTATGGAAAAAAATTTTAAAGTATCAAGGAAAAATTTTATCTACAGTACAAAATAATTTGTTTTAGCATTATTTATACTAGTCAAAAATTGATGACAGCCTAAATGTTTGCTAGTATAAACAATGTAATTAAATTGTGACTCATTGGCTTACTAGACAGTTTTATAACCATTAAAAATATAAATTAAGGTCTTCTGACAGCCTGAAAGAATGATTATGATATAAGATAAAGTGAAAAAGGATGATACAAAGTTGTACACAGTACACTAACGTTGAACAATCTGAAAAGGAACTAGAATATTTTATTTATAAAATAAAATACTTAGGAATAAATTTGATCAAAGGGGAGAAAGACGTGCACTGGAAACTACAAGACATTCCTGAAAGAAGTTAAAGAAGACATCCCTGGCTAATAGATGATTTAAGATTGTTTTTTGTGTGTTTGGTTGGTTGGCTTGGTTGTTTTTTCTCTTAATTTTTTTAAATTAAAGTATTGTTGAATTATAACATTGTATAAGTTTGAGATATAGAACATAGTGATTCACAGTTTTTAAAGATTATACTCCATCTGTAGCTGTTGTACAATATTGACTATATTCCCTGTGCTGTACAATATATCCTTGTAGCTTTTTTTTTTTTCTTTTTCTTTTTAGCCATGCTGCATGGCTTGTGAGATCTTAGTAACCTGACCAGGGATTGAACCCAGGCCCTTGGTAATAAGAGTGCAGAGGCATAACCACTGGACTGCCAGGGAATTCCCACTGACTTCTTTTATACATACTAGTTTGTTCCTCCCCCACCCCTATCCTCCCCTACCCTCTCTTCCCTCTCCCCACAGATAAACCACTAGTTTGTTTTCTATGTCTGTGAGTTTGTTTCTTTTTCTGTTATATTTACTAGTTTGTTGTATTCTGTAGATTCCACAGATAAGTGACAACATTATAGTATTTGTCTTTCTGTCTGACTTACTTCACTAAGCATGATGCCCTCCGAGTCCATCAATGCTGTTGCAAATGGCAGTATTTCATTTTTCATGACTGAGTAATATTCTGTGTGTGTGTGTGTGTGTGTGTGTGTGTGTGTGTGGTTATTGTTTAGTCTCTAAGTCCTATTCGATGCCTTTGGTACCCCGTGGACTGTAGCCTGCCAGGCTCCTCTGTCCATGAGATTTCCCAGGCAAGACTACTGGAGTGGGTTGCCATTTCCTACTCCAGGGGATCTTCCCAACCCCAGAGATCAAGCCCATGTCTTCTGCATTGGCAGGTGGCTCTTTACCACTAAGCCACCTGTGAAGCCACCACATCTTCTTGCTCCATTCATCTGTTGATGGACTTGCTTCTATATCTTGGCTATTTTAAGCAACTTCTGTTATGAGTATTGGGGTGCATGTATCTCCATCTTTTCCAAAGGACAGAAGAACCAAAAAAAATTGCAGTGCTAAAATAAATGATATGTTTAGGGGAGTGGGATTGCTTGATCATCTGATACTCTATTTTTAGTTTTTCGAAGAACCGCCATACTATTTTCCATAGTGTCTGCACCAATTTATATTCCCACCAACAGTGTTCAAGGGTTCTCTTTTCTCCACATCTTGCCAACATTTGTTATTTGTGGTCTTTTTGATGATAGCCATTCTGATAGGTGTAAGGTGATAACTTACTGTGATTTTGATTTACATTTCTCCAGTGATTGGTGATGTTGAGCATCTTTTCATCTACCTGTTAGCTATCTGTATGTAGAAGACTTAATATTGTTAAGATAACAGTACTACTCAAAATGACTGACAGATTCAGAGCAGTCCCTATCAAAATCCCAAAAGTATGTTTTGCAGAAACAGAAAAGCCCATTTAAAAATTCATGTGGAATTTCAAGTGACCTCGAATAGCCAAAACAGTCTTGAAAATGGAAAACAAAGGTAGAAAGACTCATCTTTAGATTTTAAAACTTATTGTGAAGTTACAGTAATCAAAAGAGTGTTATGCTGGCATAAGGACAGACATATAAGATTGATGGAATAGAATTGAGAGCCCAGAAGTAAATCTCACATACATGATTTTTTAGTAAGGATGCCAGGACCACTCAATGGAGAAAATACAGTCCTTTCAACAAACAGTACTGGTAAAATTGGATATCTACATGTAAAAGATTGAAATGGACCCATGTCTTACACTGCATATAAAAATTAACTCAAAATGAATCAAATATGTTAAATTTCAAAAATAAAGGTATAAAACTCATAGAAGAAAATGTAGGAGAAAATCTATGACCTTGGGATTGGCAGTGGTTTCTTTAAAATGACACCAAAATTATGTGCAACAACAACAACAAAAATAGGTATGGTTGTACGTCATCAAAATTAAAACCTTTTGTGATCAAAGGTCAGTATCAAGATGGTGAAAAGAATAGGAGAAAATATTTGCAATTCACATAGCTAATTAAGGATTTAATATCCAGAATATATAAAGAACTCATATAACTCAACAGCAAAAAAAAAAAAAAAAAAAAGCCTAACTAAAATATGGGCAAAAGATGTGAATAGACATTTCTCCAAAGAGGATATTCAAATGGCCAATACGTACATAAAATAACTGTATTGGAGAGGATGTGGAGAAATTGGAACCAAGTGCATTGCTAGTAGGAATGTAAAATGATGCAGTCACTTTGAAAAACAGTTGGCAGTTCCTCAAAAAGTTAAATACAAATTACCATATGACCTAGCAATTCCACTCCACTCCTAGGTAGATAACCAAAGGAACTGAAAACAGGGACTCAAACAGGTATTTGTACACCACAACATTAGTCACAATAGCCAAAAAGTGGGAACAATGCAAGTATCCACTGGCAGATGAATGAATAAACAAAATATGCTATAAACATACAATGGAATATTATTTAGCCATAAAAAGGAATACGGTGCAACATAGATAAACCTTGAATACATTAGAATTAAATGAATTAAACAGAGGCAACATGACAAATATCATATGATTCCACTTATATGAGGTATCTAGAATGGGCAAATTCATATAGAAAGAAAAGGGTTTCTGGGAACTAGGGAATTAAGGGGAGTGTTTTTACTTAATCTGTACAGAGTTTCTGTTTGGGTTGATGAAAATGTTCTAGAAATAGATACTAGTGATGCTTACCTATTGTGAATGTACTTAATGCCATTGAATTGTACACTGTAAAAATGCACAAAATCATAAATTTTATGTTTACATTTTAAACATGATTATTTAAAATATATATAGTTATTTCAGTTCAGTTTAGTCGCTCAGTCATCTCCGACTCTTTGCGACCCCATGAACCGCAGCATGCCAGGCCTCCCTGTCCATAACCAACTCCTGGAGTCCACCCAAACCCGTGTCCATTGAGTCCGTGATGCCATTCAGCCATCTCATCCTCTGTCGTCCCCTTCTCTTCCTGCCCTCAATATTTCCCAGCATCACGGTCTTTTCAAATGAGTCAGCTCTTCGCATCAGGAGGCCAAATTATTGGAGTTTTAGCTTCAACATCAGTCCTTCCAATAAACACCCAGGACTGATCTCCTTTAGGATGGAATGGTTGGATCTCCTTGCAGTCCAAGGGACTCAAGAGTCTTCTCCAACACCATAGTTCAAAAACATCAATTCTTCTGTGCTCAGCTTTCTTTATACTCCAACGCTCACATCCATACATGACCACTGGAAAAACCATAGCCTTGACTAGATGGACCTTTGTTGGCAAAGTAATGTTTCTGCTTTTGAATATGCTATCTAGGTTGTTCATAACTTTCCTTCCAAGGAGTAAGCATCTTTTAATTTCATGGCTGCAGTCACCATCTGCAGTGATTTTGGAGCCCAAAAAAATAAAGTCAGCCACTGTTTCTACTGTTTCCCCATCTATTTGCCATGAAGTGATGGGACAAAATGCCATGATCTTCGTTTTCTGAATGTTGAGCTTTAAGCCAACTTTTTCACTCTCCTCTTTCACCTTCATCAAGAGGCTCTTTAGTTCTTCACTTTCTGCCATAATATAGTTATTTAGGTGCATAAATTATACATAGTGATTTAGGTACGTAAGTAAAGATGACAAGGAATATGAAAGCATGAAAAATCACAGAATTATAAGTGATTATGTTATTTTGGGGCTTCTGGGTGACTCAGATGGTAAAGAACCTGCCTGAAATGCAGGAGACCCAGGTTCGATCCCTAGGTTGGGAAGATCCCCTGTAGAAGAGAATGACAACCCCACTCCTGTATTCTTTCCTGGAGAATTCCATTGACAGAGGAACCTGGCAGGCTACAGTCAATGGAGTCGCAAAGAGTTGGACACGACTAGCAACTAACACTTTCACTGTGTTATTTTGAGTAGAAATAAAGTTCAAATAAATGATTTTCATTTTAGCTAATGGATATTCATTAAAAGATGAATTTTATATTGCATGTTGTCTCAGACCAACAAACAGTAAGAAAATTTAGGTGACTCGTCCTCCAAATTGGTAAGACTTAATATTTTATTTAAAATTTTTCTTTCCTATTTACATGGTCTTTATTTTTATTTTAAAGAATAGTTATGTTGGTTAGTAATTTTTAAAACCTTCAGATTTATACAGGAAGAGCTTTTCAGAGTAATTCATGTAAAGGAGAGCTGGTGTCTGTGCTAGAGCGTTTTGAACAGTTTCAGTTTCTTATGAAATTGTCTAGATTTTAATTAAACCTTTTTTTTTTCTTTAGCTTGACAGGGCCAATTCTTTGTTAAACCAGACTCAACAACCTTACAGGTATCTCATTGAATCAGTGCGTCAGAGAGATTCTAAGATTGATTCCCTGAAGAAGTGTATTACCGAACTAGAAAAAGATGTCAGGTAACCATCTACAAATCTTGTATTTGAGTAATAAAATATTATTATTATTTATTTGGATAATAAAGGCATTGTGAGCATAATACTGCTGTAGTTGAGGTTGGAAATTGGAAAGAAAAAACGTACATGACCGAAGGTGGTCTTAAATGTGATGTGTTCGATTTCTCTTAGAAAAGCTAAGTCATATCCCATTAAGGTGTTCACGTTCCACCCGGTAAGTCAGAAGTCTTAGCCTGGAAGTAGCAATGCTACACTGATTAACAAAGCACTCCCCCCACCCCAGGGCACACAACAGCCAACCTATGCTGTCCTTGTTCCCTAGAATTCTTTAGTGGGATGGGCCACTTGTGGAGTCAGAACGACTTTTTAAACAGATAAAATGTACACATTTACTTAGATTCCTGTTGACTTTGCCAAGGAATTTAGGCTTTTCTGCCTCTAACCTTTTACATGAAGTAAACCATAAATTACCTCAATGTAAATAAATTCCTTTCACGTCCTTAGTTGAAATTGTTTTCTTACATGACACCTTATCAAAAGACTTGCTCCACTGAATAATTATTCAGATTCTTTACCTGTTCATCTAATGAGATCATTTTAATCTTTTTAAATTACAGTAGAATAATGATGCTATGTAAAGAAAGATGTTTTAACTCATGGATGCTTGGTTAGTTGGCTTAATTATCATTAGATTTTAAAATTATTTAGAATAAGTAATTAGATAAATTATTAACCAATTTATAAAAGTATAAGCAAAGAATTAGATGAGAAAGAAAATTCTTAAATTAAGTAATTAGAAAAGGTAGTTTATTTAAAAATATAGTTATTGGAGAAGATAGCCATTAAATTTAGGTTTCCCAAGATATATAACCAAAAATATAAAACTACTGATAATTAACTGCATATAAGGGCCACATGCTAACTGTTTGCGCCACTGGAGCTCTCTGATAACTAACTCGAAAGTGTGAATGTTGTTTTTGATGAATCAGAATAATCTTTTCCTCTCTTTCCTACCCCACCAAAAAATTGGCCCAGAATTTTATTCTTGATCATAATTTTTTCAATAATATAATAAAGTAATTTTAAATCACATTGATGTTTTAAATGTCAACATAGATAACAATTTATTTCTAAATTAATTTTAAAGTTAAATATTTAAAATATTCATAACCAGCATTATGAAATTAATTCAGTGAATTAACTAAACCATTCTATAAATAGCTATTGGGAGCAATAGAAATTAGGTCTTATCATTCACTGGACACTTGGTTATCCTAGGGAAATTGAGGAAAGAGCCCCAAAGAGAATTTTTTCTTTACATATTATAGAAATTTATTATATTTGAAATTTTGTATAGAGTTTTGTTTTACCTTTGTAATCTTGGAGCAGGGATATATAAAAAGCCCTGTGGGAAATTTGCCTCTTTCAGAATTACCTTCAAGTAAATTTGTTTGAATATTTATTTTACTAAGAATTAGGATAGCTAAAAATGTGTTTTATAGAGAAAAATATAGCCAGCTATAGGAGAAAATTATAATGATGAACAAATTCACCCCTGGAGAAAATTAGCCATTTGTCATCCAAGAACATATTAGTTTTGTGATAGGGCCAAAATTTTATCTGTCTGCTTTCTAATTCCATAATCTTCACCTTTATATTATATTGCCTCCCTATGTTCTAATCTGAATAAGAGCTAATTTTTCATTAACTAATATAATTAAGAGAAGCAAAAAAAAACAAAAAATAATGTAGAATAGTAGTTAAAAGGAGAGCTTTTCGTGAGTTGATAATCGTTGAAACTGTGTGACAGATACATGGGGCCTTATTAAATTTTCTCTCTTGAAATATTTCATAATAAAATTACTTTTCAAAAAAAAGATTTTAAAAGGGAGGACAAGGACAAATCCAGCTCCGTCCTTAGTTTTGAATTAGAGCAAATCAATTAGTCTCTGAACTTCATCCAGTACAACTTCCTGTCATGATAAAATATTACCTTTCTGCAGTGTCCAATATGGTAGCCACCAGCTACATGTGGCGATTGAGCATATGGTAAGTGTTACTGAGGAACTAAATTTTTAATTTTATTTGAATTAAATTAATGTTAATTTTCACTGCCAATTCTGGCTAGCTAATGGCTGTAGTACTGGACACTATAGCCAATTTTCTCATCCGTGAAATGAGAGTGGCACCAACAGCACCGAATTCACATGGTTATTCTGCACACTAAATGATATAACCTTTGTAACATATAGCACTGTTCATACACTTAAAAATGCTCAATAAAGGTTTGATATTATTAGTATTGTCTTATTTTTAACATATTTTTATGTTGAAAATTATCTTTAAAATGCGAAATAACATTTCTCAAAATATGCTGAATCTCCACAAAAATTTGTTTAGTTGCTAAGTCATGTCCCACTGTTTTGCCACACTATGGACTGTAGCCCGCCAGGCTCCTCTGTCCGTGAGGTTTCCCAGGCAAGAATACTGGAGTGGATTGCCATTTCTTTCTCCATGACAAAAATTAGGACTCCCTTAATAACAGCAACAGTAAGTAATCATAAGAACTATGCCAATTATGGAATTAAACAAAAAAAAAAAATTTATGTGCTAAACATCTGAGACCTTTAAAGCTGTCTGTGTTTCATAAATTTAGTATATACTATTTTAGTAGACTCTGAACTAATATTTCACAGGATATGAAGTCTTGCTCTTCATTGAAGCAACTATCTTCTAATGTGAAGAGTTAAGGTGCTTTCAGCATTTTAATTATGGCTTTCAAGATGCTGTAGCTGTACCCTGATGTCATGGATGAAAAGATACCATACAATACACAGCCCAGTCAACAAGTCAGACACAGCAGGTTAGGTCACATTCTGCCTACCATCACCCTGACTCTGAGCCAGTGGCATTTCAAATAGAATAGAATTATACTGGGCTTCAAGTACATATCAGCCTGGTTTTTTTTCTCATGGTAAATGCATCTGTAAAAAATATAGATATTAATGTGAACATCAAAGGGTAATTGTGAAAATTAAATAAAGTAGCATATAAAAAGCAAAAGCTCCGACACACAGGAGAAACTCAGTAAATGTTACCTCCCTTCCTCTTGTACTTCATTAATTCGAAATTTAAACAATCGATGACCCATCCAAAGAGATGACTAAGTGATTATGTTCCTTGAAAATTCCTGTTTGTTTTTGCTGGGTGTGGATTTTAATTGTAAAGAATATTTACATAAACTGATTAATTTGTAAATATTTCTCTAGCTTATACAATATAACCTTCTTTAAAGAGCTAAATATAATTATATCATTTTTCTACAAAATAAGGCAGTATCACTATATCACACCCACAACTTGCCAGTTTAGCTATTGATACAATTTATTCAGTGCCTAGAAAGGTTAGAGTAAATATGCACTAAAATGAGATTGTGATAAACATGTTAATAGCTAACACTTGAGATATCACTATTCATTGTCATTAAAGAAATAATCTGTTTAAAAGTAGTACTTTTAACAACCCTCCACCAATCCACAAGAGAGTCTGAGTTATATAGGTTTGATCTATAGGTCAGGACTGAAGGAAGCATGGAAAGAGAATAATTAGCATAAATTTTCTTTTTCTGTTGTCAGTTTTCCATTTTTTGTTAACTATTCATTTAGGAGGAAAAGACTACTTAGGCTTATAAGACTAAGCCAGAGTATATTGATCCAGGAAGTTAAGAAACAGTATATCAGGAATATGTTTTCATACAGCAGGTGAAACAGCCATAAACATGAATTTCTGAGTAATAATTAACAGTGAATTGAACAATTATGGGTGTAATATACCATTCACCGTAGATGTGCTTATAAGGAGATTTGTTTTGTAGTTGCTTTATGAGTCACGCATAGAAGCTTTGTATTTTTAAGGGTAAGTTTCCACTGTTATGAAATGTCCTATGGAGGTTAAACTTCCATTGAGTAATTACTGTGTGTGGAAGAACACAGAATATAGTAATCATCATATTCACTTTTAGAGACCCACGTGTTGAAAGTGGTCTCCATTGTGATTTAAGAAAGACAAGGCTAAGACTGAGAATATACACCCAAGGGGCTTCCCTGATGACTCAGTGGTAAAGAATCCACCTGCCAAGGCAGGAGACGCAGGTTCAATCCCTGGGTCAAGAAGATCCCCTGGAGAAGGAAATGGCAACCCTCTCTAGCATTCTTGGCTGGAAAATCCCATGGACAAAGGAACCTGGCAGACCGCAGTCTCAAAAGAGGCAGACACGACTGAGCAACTGCAAGTCTGTGGAGCCAACGTGTCACAGAGTTGCTTTGTAAGCCCGTTTATCCACTTGCCTTTTATTCCATATTATATGGTTATTTTTGTTACTTAAATATGAAATATTTACTTTATTCTAAAAAAATTAGGCACTACATATGAAGCATTTCTAATGAATTATTCGGTCCAAATCCTTTGATTACATCAACGTTCCATTCCTATTACACTGTACTGTACTTAATGGGCCTGTTGATATTTGAGAGCCTTTGTGTCTGTGTATGCACGCCCCTGTGTGTACTGCATGGAGTCCATGTTTACATTCTGTGTGTGGGGGGTACCTGTAATATACATATGTAAATGTATATGAGTATGTATATGAACACATATCTGTTCTTTGAAAATTCCTCTTCCTATTTATTGGACATTTATTTTCATTTTGAAAAATATAGAATTTTAAAGTTACAGAAACACCCGATCCTTTACCATTTTGGGGAGGACTCAAGCAGAACACGGCACTCAATTTCCTTTATATCTAGTTTTTTTCAACTCCTCAGCTCAGTAGGATCTCTGGCGCCTAAATACAAAAGTCAGTTTGTTTTCCTGCTGAGCTGCTTACCTTTATTGACATTTAATTACCGTTTTCCTCTTATGACTCTTATCTAAATCAGTAACACAGTATAGCATTTATGTAGAGGTTTGTGTTCAGTGTTTTATATAATCATTCATTAGATAATTCACATGTCCCTTTGACATACATGAGCATCATTTCCACTTTAATAGATGTGAATACTGAGGTTCATTGGGGTGGTATTTGTGGTGCATTATACTACACAGTCACGGAGAAAGCGATGGCACCCCACTCCAGTACTCTTGCCTGGAAAACCCCATGGACGGAGGAGCCTGGTAGGCTGCAGTCCATGGGGTCGCGAAGAATCAGACACAACTGAGCGACTTCACTTTCACTTTTCATTTTCCTGCGTTGGAGAAGGAAACGGCAACCCACTCCAGTGTTCTTGCCTGGAGAATCCCAGGGACGGGGGAGCCTGGTGGGCTGCCGTCTATGGGGTCACACAGAGTTGGACACGACTGAAGCGACTTAGCAGCAGCAGCAGCATACTGCACAGTTGAATCAGTGGCACAGTTGGAAATGAAAGTCAGAATTGCATCTAGTCTTTCTTCTCAGAGGACAGACTCTGATGCTTCCTTGGGGAAGTTCTCTATTCTCAAGTCCTTGGAATTAAGTTCTCCCAGAACACGTACTGCTATTCCTTGAGTTTAAAAAAAACTTGTCCCTAATATTTTAAAAATTGGTGGCATTCCATTTTCTTAAAGTATAACTTAAAACATCCTACCTATTCAGCAAACAATTCTCATTAACTTTACTGTCTCAGATTCTGTTTTGACATTCAAGGAACTGTGTTTCTTCAATTCATTGTTGCTTTTCTTAATCCTGGTTGCAGTACTGTCTGAATAGACTCACTCCAATGGCTTTCAAAGAATATTTAATGGTTCTAATTAATTCTTATATGTTGAATAATAAAACTCCAGACAGTGTAAGATAAGCCTCAGATATTTATCTTTTCAAATAATAATATGTCCTTACAATTAGGCTTGTCACCCTTTCCTATCAGAAAATAGGTCATTTCAAAGAAAAATCCACAATGCAGACTTAGAAATTAAAGACTGAGCTAAGAAAATGGAGGCAAAAATTGTTTTCCTGAGTTTAGTATAGACCAAATATCTAATTAATTTATCTCAGTTATGTACCTGGTAATTTAGTATATGGCTTCCCTGGTGACTCAGAGGGTAAAGGATCTGCCTACAATGTGGGAAACCTGGGTTCAATCCCTGGGTCCGGAAGATCCCCTGGAGAAGGAAATGCCAACCCACTCCAGTACTCTTGCCTGGAAAATCCCATGGACTGAGAAACCTGGTAGGCTACAGTCCATGGGGTTGCAAAGAGTTGGACGTGCCTGAGAGACTTCACTTTCACTTTCTTTCACTTTCAAATTATAAAATGTACTTTCAGTTTTAAGGATAAATGTTATAATTTGACTTTCAGTGTCTCAAATTTTAATATGGTGCCATATGTACTTTCTTTTACCTTTTATATAAGTCCCACTTCATCTTTTTACATTTCAGGAGTAACCAGTCATCTTTAAAAAAACACTAATTGTATGCCCCCACTAGGCAGAAAAGTATTCTATGAAAATGTCTCAGTCACATTGTCAGATTGAAAAAATATTCTTATAAAATAGGTAGGCCAATGATTGAATCAAACATTGTAGTCACTGATCTGATATCTTTATGAAGTATAAATTTAATTTTTCTTTAATTCAAATCATCAAATGTGTCTTTAATCTTCTACAATTTATTTGTTAAATTTGCACTAGTATGACAGTTTTTTTAAACTTGATGTATTTTTTCCCCCTAGCAATTTAAATAAAGAAAAGTCAGCTTTGCAGCAAATGAAGGATCAAATGGCATTAGATTTGGAACAACTTCTAAATCATCGTGAGGTACTTTTTCCATTTTGTCTTGCTTTTTAACACTTTAGGCTTTTTGAGAATCAAATTGGGTTGAGATTACTGGATCCCAGTCTCCCATATTCATTATGAGTTAATTCTTATTCCTGGAATTCCTAATTCTTGATGCTCCCTTACTGCCTTATTCATATCTCCGTCATTGAATTTCCATGTTATTTCATAATCATGTGTGTTACACCTTTCTCCCTACAGACAGTAAATTTCTTTAGTGTACCTCTTGTCTTGTTTATCATTCTGTAGCCATGCCTAGTGTACAATATTTGTGTTGAACTTTAAAATCCATAAGTTTTCTTTAATTTCTTGCTCATGAAAAATCTTTTAGACTTAATACAATCCCCATCTTATAAAAGAAGTAAATGAGTTTTAGGGGGTTTGCCTAGAGCCAGAGGGTCACTGGGGTAACTTCAGTTTTCTTTCTCATTTTTAAAGTCAGATTTATTGAGATATTATAGACAATAAAATTTACCCTTTCTAGCATACAATTCTGTGATTTTTGGCTAATGCACACAATTCTGTGATTTTTGGCTAATGCGCACAGTTCTGTAACCATCACCACAAGCAATATATAAGATAGTTTCATCATCACAGAAAATTCCCTCTTGAACCCTTTTCCCCAACTCTAGTCTGAGCAACCACTGATCTGTTTTCTATCCCTGTAGTTTTGCCTTTTCCAACAAAAGGTATTATCCTTTCACAGAATGTCAAATAAATAAAATTATCAGGGAATTCCTTGACAGTCCAGTGGGGTAGGACTCCGCTTTCACTGACAATGGGACAGGTTCCATTCCTGGTCCGGGAACTAAGATCCCACAAGCCAAGTAGTACAGCCAAAAAAGGAAATAATAATAATAAAATTATTGGTCTTTTCAATCTGGGTTTTGTTCAGTTGCCATAAAAAAGATTCATTCATGTTATTATAAATATTAGTAACTTGTCCTTTGTATTGCTGAGTAGTATTCCATTGTATGGATATACCACAGTTTGTTAATCCATTCACAGTTGAGGGTCATTTGCATCGTTTCCATTTGGGAACCCTTAAAAATAAAGCTGCTGTACACTGTTGTGTATATGTAAATAAAATTTTATGTAAATAAAATTTTCCTTTTCTCTTGGTAAATATCAGGAGCAGGTCTGGGTCATGTGGAAAGTGTATGTTTAACATTGTAAGAAACTGCCAGACTATTTTCCAAAGTGACTATGTCTTTTGCATTCCCACCAGCAACAAGTGCGAGTTCCAGTTGCTCTGCATTCTCACTGACAGTTGGTATCATTAAGCTTAGTTTTTTAATCCATGAATTTTTTCCACTGTACTGTCACTGCCTTGTCTTAGCCACATTTTTACCGTTTTGCAGTCCTAACAGAGAAAGAAATGCTCAAAGCAGATCATTGGTTTATAAGTATCCTGAAGACATATATGTCTGGAAATATATTTCCATATCTGGAAAAGATATATCAGGTATTTGGGAAGAAATTATTGGAAGGAAATTATTGAGAGAGATGAAGCAAGAAATATTCCTAGAAACAACTTAAAGATATATATCCTAGAAATAATGTCAAGGGAATTGGGAGACTGTCTTTATCTTAGAAATGGCCTTTGGAGTGAGTTCTCTTAAAGGTGTATTTTATGTGATGGGTGAAAAGGATAAGAAAGTGTCCCTGGGCTAAATTTTAGAGGTGATTTTTAGGTAGATAAGTAGACCTGACAACAAGTTACAGAGTAAAGAAATTTCTGAAGATATTTATTCTTTTTTCCAACTTTAAGCATTCCAGGCCTTATCTACTATTACTTGTGTCCTAGGATTTCGATTTCAAATAGTTGTTGCCTCACTGTGGAAGCCAGATGCATTCAGTATGTGTATCATAACAAAAGTTTTTAAAACTGAATATATAAGAAGTAGTAGCTACAGAGATCCATTAAGTCATACATACCAAAAAGCTTTTTTTCCCCCCAAAAAAGCTGCATAATAGATAATGTATTTAGAATGGCAAGTCTCATTTGAATTTAGAGAATTATGCTCAGCGCTGAAAAATATATGAAAGCCTTCATTTATATATTTTGTATGTCACACTTGGAATCACATTATTCATGAGTCCAAATAAAAACTATAAGTTTTAATAGTGGGTTGAGACTTGAGTAGGTTTAAAGGAAAATATGTCTTAACATAAAAATTAACTACTAGCAAGGTGAATTAAGTTGACAGCTACCGCATGGCATCAATAAATTTTGCAAGGATATACATCTAATTAAATAATTATCAATTAATTGGCATGCATTTGAGATTTCTTCATTTTGGTATATAAATAATCCAACATTATAACTTTTCTTTATGCCAGTCAAAGAAAAGTAGCTTTTCTTTTTCCCCAAAGCAAAGTAAAAATTCAATTTTAATGAAACAAATCTGATATAAGCTTGTAATCTTTTCTAAGAAATGGTTTAAGGAATTCCCTGATGGTCTAGTGTTTAGGACTCCGCATTTTCATTACCAGGGGTCTGAGTTTGATCTGCAGTCCGGGAACTAAGATCCCACAAGCCTCCTGGCCAAAAAAAAAGAAGAAAGAAAGAAACAGTTTAGCACCAACTTGCATCACGTGTACAGCGTGCATGCTCAGCCACGTGTGACTCGTTGCAACACTATGGACTGTGTCTCCCTAGGCTTCTCTGTCCATGGGATTTTCCAGGCAAGAATACTGGAATGGATTGCCATTTCCTACTCCAGGGAGCCTTCCCAACCCAGGATTCAAACCCACATCTCTTGCATCTCCCAAGTTGGCAGGCAGATTCTCTACCACTGCATTACCTGGGAAACCCTTAACATGTGTGCAGACCCAAATGCAAATACAGAAGGCTTCTATGGAAAGAAAATAGCCTGTAACCCAGGAATATGCTTGACCATTCCTTTGAACATTTGCCTGATGAAACAGAATCTGCAAGATTGATTTATTCATTTTATGATTCTGAGGGTGATGTGTCCAGAACACCCAGTAGATAACAGTTGAATAAGAATGACTCTGGTAAGTCAAATTTATTGAAAGTGAACATCAAGACTGAGACTAAGGGGAGGGCAAGCAGTCACCGAGGGCACAAAATAGTGGAGGTGCCCCCTCTCAGGGGCGTGCCCAGTGCAGGGCGGGCAGCTGAGAACTTGCCTCACCCTTGTCAGGACCCTGTGGAAATGATCTAGCATGAGTCATTGATTCAATCAGCCAAATTTTCTTAGTTTAAATAAGTGATTCATAAAGAGACCAAATGAACATTTAAAGTGTTTCATATTCTTTTTTGCATTGGACATGTCTTGCTTTAATTTTATAAGTGATGTTACTTAGTTCTGGTAAGACTGTGTGTGTGTGGTGGTAATACAAAATGAGATCCCCACCTCATTTACATACTTATCAAATATGTGTTACATGAAAAAAAGAAAATGGATGGGATAGTCCTGGGTTGACGATGCTAGGATAGGTGAGGCATGGCCACAGGGTTTTTCTTTTCTGTATTGGTCTTAGCTCAAAACGGCAGCTTAAAACCTCATTCACATTAATAGTTCAGTTGTGGTCTTAAGAATTTCCAGGAAGGATAAAATCAATAGTGCTCTCTTATTCTATCAGTTTTTAGAATTGATACATTCAAAACCATTGTATGTATTTGGAAAGTGTATTGGGTGACTTTTATTCTCATCTTTTCTTTAGAGAAAGTATATTAACCTAATAAAAAAATGTTAAGAAAGGATTGTTGTTTAGTCACTCAGTGGTGTCTCTTTGTGACCCCAGGACTGTAGCCCACTGGGCTCCTTTGTTCATGGGATTTCCCAGGCAAAAATGCTGGAAAGGGTTGCCATTTCTTCCTCCAGGGGATCTTCCTGACTTGGGGGTCAAACCTGCGTCTCCTGCGTAGCTGGCAAATTCTTTTCCACTGCGCCACCAGGGAAGCCCTACTGAGCCTGTGCTCTAGAGCCCGTGAACCTCAACTAATGAGCCCATGTGCTGCAACTACAGAAGCCTCTGCACCCTAGAGCCAGTACTGTGCAGTAAGAGAAGCCTGAGCACCACAGTGAAGAGTAACCCCCACTCCCCACCACTGGAGAAAACCCACCCATGGCAGTGATGACCCAGAAGAGCCAAAAATCAATCACTCTTATTAAAAAAGACACAATTTAATGTCATGATCCCTGCCTTTATAGAAGATCAGAACAAAATCTGGTGCCATTTCTCTTTGTTTTGTGAAACTTTAGGGACCTACTAAATGCTTCCATTTATATTATATAATTTAGTGTTCACTGCTGTCCCCTGAGATAACTATCGTTGTCCCTACTTTTACAGATGAAACTGATGCTGAGTAACTCATGGTTAAGTAACCCAACCATGATTACATACTTACTGTTAAAACTTTTTTTTTTTTTTCTGAAACAGAAGCTTATGATCCTTCTTAGTCTCATTTAGACAAAAATCTCATGATGAATTATTGTTTGCGTGAGTTCCAGGAAAATTTTTGCCACTGTAGATGAAGCTATATGCTTTTTTTTTTTTTTCCAGAAAATGAGAACTGTATAATTTAACGTGTTTCCTTTTTGTCTTAGTTGACAGAAAACTCAGAGCTAAATATCTTATCCAGGTGTTGTAATCTTTTTTCTTTTCTTTCACTTTTAATGCTTCAAAGTAGCTTTCTCTTTATCTTTCAAGTGGAATGAAATCTTTTTTACCCTTCAGTGCTTCCATTTATACTAAGATCTTTTATGTATTAAAAATATAAAATATAAATCTTAAATAATTAGGTTTTTAAAAATATAAAGGAAAAGACCGACTAACATGACCTCACTTTTAGTTAACAGTATCAGGGCTTCAAATTCAACATTCAGTTTTGAGTATAAGAAATATGATTCCTTAGAATGACTTTTCTTATTTCATCATATGTCCTTAGAATCTAAGCTTTCAAGAGCAGGAAAAATATCTTTAATCAGCTAAGTATCTAGTAAAATACTGAGCATAATTTTAAGAAATGGATGTAAAAGCTCTTTTTTAAATTCTTTAAATTCTAACTGTGTTAGGGACAGTGGTAAGAGCTCCTCTTAGGAAACTTTTCAGTGTTTTATTGAGCAATAGTTGGTATCATGAGCTTAAACTGGTGATGTTGGGGTTCAACAAAAATGAACCAATTTGAAAACTATTTAGAATGCAGAATCTCGGAGCTTGGTGATTGATTGGATTTAGGGAATGATGAGAGAAGGAATGAGAATTGATCCCTGGGGTTTTGGCTTGTGTCCTGGGTTTATAGTGATGCTATGAAGGCCATAGGATGAATAGGTTTGGGAAAGAACTCAAGAAAATATCTAAGTGGATATATTCATAGAGAGTTTGAAATGTAGGTTCTGGAGTCCAAGGAAGAGGACTTTTCTAGAGCTAGAGATTTGAGAGTCAAAGCATGAACACGGTGTGTACATGGAAGCAGATAGAATGAACTAGTGAAGGTGTATAGAGTGAGAATTGAGAGGGGTCTAGGACAGAGTCTTGATGAGTACTAATAGTTTAGGAATAGGCAGAGCAAAAAAAGCTCACACTAGAGTGAGGAGTGATCAGAGAAATGGCAGGCACATCAGGAAGTGTGGGTCCCTAAGGCCAGAACCGTTCAGTAGGGAGGAGGTTGGCAGCAGTGGCTTCAGCTGCCAAAGGGCCAGGTCAAACAAAGATAAAAAAGAAAGTGTCATTTGGATTTTTAAAAACGCTAAAACAGAAAAAAAAGCAGTTTCAGTGGTGCTAAAAGGCAGATTGCAGTGAACTGGTAAATGCATAGAAGTTGAAAAATAATAATAGAAAAAATAGATAACCCTCTGAATAAGGATTGTGGCCATGAAATTAAAAGATGCTTGCTCTTTGGAAGAAAAGCTATGACAAACCTAGACAGCATGTTCAAAAGCAGAGACATCATTTTGCCAACAAAGGTCTGTATAGTCAAAGCTGGGGTTTTTCCAGTAATCATGTACAGATAAGAGAGTTGGACCATAAAGAAGGCCAAGTGCCGAAGAATTGATGCTTTTGAATTGTGCTACTGGAAAAGACTCTTGTAAGTCCCTTCAACTACTGGAGCAATTTGGCCACATGATGCAGAGAGACAACTCATTGGAAGAGACCCCAATGCTGGGAAAGATTGATGTCAAAAGGACAAGGGAGTGGCAAAGGATGAGATGGTTAGGTAGCATCACCGACTCGATGGACATGAATATGAGCAAATTCCAGGAGATAGAACAAACTCAAGGAGCCTGGCATGCTGCAGTCTGTGGAGTTGCAAAGAGTTGGACACGATTTAATGACTGGACAACAACTGTTTAAGAGAATATAAGGTGGTCAGGGAGGGAGCATGAGATCAAGGGCTTTTACCTTCCTGAGTTGGAGTGTATTCAGCCTAAGTGGTGATAGGAAGGAGCCAATCAGAGGGAGACACTGAAAGTTCAAAAGAGGATCAATTGAGCAAAAGTGCTGGGAAAGAAAGAGATCCAGGATGAAATGATGGGATTTAACTTTAGATAGGAGGGGGCACCTTTTCCATTTTGAAGAGGAGAAATAAAAACTATGTTAAAAGTAACTTAGTGGAGAAGGAAATGGCAACCCACTCCAGTGTTCTTGCCTGGAGAATCCCAGGGACGGAGAAGCCTGGTAGGCTGCAGTCCATGGGGTCGCACAGAGTCGGACACGACTGAAGCAACTTAGAAAATAAAAAAAATAAAAGTAACTTAGTAGGTTCAGTGGCAAGAATTTAGGAAGTTCCCACCTAATGGCTGTTTTCTAATGGCAAGACAGGTGATAGGATCAGAATTTGGTTTTTTATTTATTTTTGATGGTGCTGGGTCTTCTTTGCTGCATGCAGACTTTCTCTAGTTGCAATGAGCAGGGGCTTTTCTTCATTGTGGTATGCAGGCTTCTCACTTTGGTGGCTTCTCTTGTTGCAGAGCACAGGCTCTGGGTAAACGGGCTTCAGTTTACCCTTCAGTCAGCTTGGAGACTCACTAGTTGTGGCGCACGGGCTTTAGTTGTTCCACGGCATGTGGAATCTTCCCAGGCCAGGGGTCAGACCTGTGTCCCTACATTAGCAGGCAGATTCCTATCCACTGTACCACCAGGGAAATCTCTGTTAATTTTTTTTAGCCATACCGGACAGCGGTATGTGGGATCTTAGTTCCCCAAACAGGGATCAAACCCTTTCCCCCTGTAGTACAAGCACGCAGTCTTAATCACCAGACCACCATGGAAGTCCCAGGATCAGAATTTTGAGAAAAATACAAGTTTGAAATAGCTGTATAATAAATGAGTGATGTGTGTTACAGACATAACAAATAATTGCCAAGGTGAGATGTCATATGTTCATTGCAGTACCATTCTGTGTAATTTTTCTCTAGCAGCTTACACTCACTCAGCATACTAGGTGCAAACATGGAGAATGTAGGCAGTTGGTCTGATCCAGAATTACAAATGTATATGTTCAGCTCTCATTAACTTGTAAGACTGGAATTACCTTTATATTCTTTACATCACATATTTTGAAATACTGTGGGAAAATATAGCAATCGAACAGACAAGATAGCTCTGCTACTTAGTAACTATGGATTCTTAAGACAATAATTTAACCCCTCTAAACTCAGGATTGTATGAGAATTAAACAATGCAGTACTTTTCTGACATATGACAATAAGTCAGTAAATGTAGGTTCCTTCCCTCTTTTCCATCCTTTTCAAGAATCAGTCCAAATGTTATCTATTCTTTGAAGCCGTTCATAACTCAGTAAAGAAAAACTTAAGCTTTTTGAAATCTCTTTCCCACAACTCTAAAAATATTTGTATTAATATTCCTACCACTATATATCATAATTACACACGCGTCTTGCCAATGAAGTGCCTAGTTTTTCTTTGTGTATTAGCCTTTAGCACAGTATTTAGCACATAGTAAGTATTCAGTTGGGCTTCCCAGATTCAGTGGCTCAGTGATAAAGAATCTTCCTGCCAGTGCAGAAGATACAGGTTCAGTCCCTGGGTGGAGAAGATCCCCTGGAGGAGGAAATGGCAACCCATGCCAGTATTCTTGCCTGGAGAATTCCATGGACAGGGGAGCCTGGTGGGCTGCAGTGCATGGGGTCGCAAAGAGTCAGGCACGACTGCACAACTGAACATACACACACACACATGTGCAAGTATTCAATTAAATGTTAAACTGTGATCTTTTTCAGTCTTCAATAATAATTTCACTGAGTGAGTGTGAGTGAAAGTCGCTGGGTCATGTCTGACTCTTTGCGACCCCATGGACTATAGTCCATGGAATTCTCCAGGCCAGAATACTGGAGTGGGTAGCCTTTCCCTTCTCCAGGAATAATTTCACTAGAAGCTGTCAAATAGAGGGCTTTAGAAACCAACCTTTAATATATTCACATGCTCCCCCCTCATACATATATATTTGTGGAACATAATACATCTGTTTCTAAAACCTGAACTTCGGACTTCCCTGGTGGCCCAGTGGTTAGGAATATGGCTGTCAGGACAGAGGATGTGGGTCCGATGATGCGTGATGTGTTAAGATTCCATATACCACAGAGCAGCTGGACCCTTGCGCCACAACTGCTAAGCCCAAATGCCCTAGAGCTTGTGCCCACAGCATGAGAAGCCCATACACCACCAATAGAGAGTAGCCCCCATGAGCCACAGCTAGAAAAAGCCCACCAGCACCAATGAAGACCAACCACAGCCAAAAATAAAATAAATAAAATTTTAAAAAATAAAACTTGAGCTTCTTCTACCCTTTCACCCAGTGCACTTCTGTCAATAATCTCTCTCAAGGTCCACAAGCATTTCAGTTAGTATTTAACCAGAACTTAACCAACCACTTCTTAGTAAGTGCCTAGAATGTGCAAGGCCTCACACTTGCCTGAATGTTGGCCTAACTCCCATGGTTCCAGATAACTTGCCTCTTACTGCGATGTGTGTCACTTAAAAAAAAAAAAAAAACCCTGCAGTTAGCCAGGTTTCTGCAAAATGAAGTCACGGTATAATTATCATTCTTTTATGGTATGTTTATGTTCCAGGACTAACTCCTATGTTCTTTGTGATTTCTCGGAAAGTTTCAGGGACGTTTCGGCATCACAAGTGCCCCTGAGGCAATCCACTTCATAAAGGGCTCAAACAAATTACATATTTCTATATGTGTGTCATTCTTTTTGGTTCATACTTAACTATTTTGAAATTTCCTTAAGAATACCTTTTTACATGTTTTTCTTAGACACCTATGTAGTTAAATTTTACAGTCAGAACAGTCATCATGACTTAAAAAAATACTGTGTGGGTAAGTTAATTTTTCTTTAAATGAAGATGTAATTATTTCTCAGATTGATACACTTCTCATCATAGTGTGCTCTTCAAGTTCAAATTTGTTTTTGATTTCCTAGATGTAAAAGAGTGTTTTAAAGGTAATTATTGTAGTGGAAAGCTAAAACATATATAGTATAAGTCATATTTTCCCTATAAAATTTGAGAATGCTTATTTTTTCCACATAAGGATATATGAATTTAGGTCTGAGGAAATTCAGAGAGTAAAGTATTGCAAAAAATACTCATTGCAAGTGTTGGATTTAAATATACTTGAAGTATGACTAAACTAAACCTACTGTGTAAAAGTATAATAATATAACTTCTTCCTACCAAAATATTTTAATTGTTTTCAGCCCAATTATGTTATAATTAAAATATCCAAAGAGCCCTGTGATGGCCTTATACACACTTGACAGAAGCAGCAACTGAGTGTTTCCTCAGTTTTGAATTGCCTAAAGACGCACCTTTTTTGTTTAAGATTATACTCTGTAGTCCTCCATGTTTATGTGGACTTGCACTAAACTTAACAGAGCTAGGTCAGATTATTTTGATCTTCACAAGTACCTTGGCTTCTTTTTTAATCTTTTCATCATCAGGTTTAAAATTACAAATACCCCTGTTGTGTCCTGCAGGTAAAATTCTGTCTTGAGTGAAACATTCTATCTCACCATAGAAATACCTTATTTGTGTACATATGCCCTTTTAACATTTTTTGCATCACACTTTCACATCTATTACGTATCACATAGACCTTTCTTTTCTACTTTTAGGTTTGTTTTGTTTTTTTAAAGAATGAAATGTGTATTTTTCCCACTACATTTTAGAAGTTTGGTATGTTTCCTTTTAAATAGTAAGTACACTTCTCTGACCTTTTTTTATCAGTAAGGAACAAGTAAATGACCTCTTGCTATCATTTCTAACCCTGTGTTTTTATGACTCTTAGGATAGCAGCCGTTTATAACAAACTAAACAATTCTTGGGTATAAGGACACGCATAAAACAAACTGCAAAGCTATTAAAATAAGTCTCTGGAAATATGTGTTGGCCAGGAGAGAATATTAATAGTGAAATGAGATGATTATGGTCTTCTTTGGCAGTATTTTAATTTAAACTTAGGACATCTATATCCTGTATCAAGTTGCTGACACTGAAGGAAGACTGGGAATATGGAGAAGTTCAGGCACTAGAGTGAGTCACACTCCAGACACCAAAGAGTCTCAAAGAGCCTGGAGTCTGAAATTAATGATGGAAATCAACAAGAATTTGCATTAAAACCTACCAGATTATACTGAAATAATAAAAGCCAGAAAGCAGACAACAGCTAGATGAATCCTGGTACAGAAGGAAAAGCCAGGTACAAGACGACATGTGTACCAGAGGCAAGGCCGTTAGAAGTCCAAGGTGAAATTCAGTAATCAGATGAATGAAGGGATCTGCACAAACCAATCAGAACCGAACTGAGGTGCCCACACTTCTGTTCTCAGTCATCAGTGGCAGTAGCCTACTTCAGTGTGTAATAATGCTAGCTTCCTCTACCTGCCTCACTGTTGAGGATGACCTTAAGATTATATCCAAGTTCAGGAAAGAATGTTGTTAGTGATTAGTTATGTCCCCTAGGGTATGACAGCACAATCATGTCTCATTTACCAAATCCTTGAGCTCTCACTAAGCTTTCCATGGTAGATAGGATATGACTCCAAAAATATTTATCATCTGAAATGCATTAGAATAAGGAGTTGATAAGCCTTATTCTTCTCTGCTATGGCCAGGACTTCATTCTGTTCTAGACTTAAAACTTTGAATACTTACTAGGAGGTAATCAGAGGAAAATAATCAAGATGATAAAAGAATTCCATTCAGCCAAGAGAGATTAAGGGATTTGGAGGTGTTTAGAGAAGAAAACTGAAGCTTCGATACTTTGGCCACCTGATGTGAAGAGCCACCTCATGAGAAAAGACCTGATGCTGGGAAAGTGTGAGGGCAGGAGAAGGGGATGACAGATGGGCAGATGGACAGATGGTTGGATGGGCATCATTGACTCAATGGATATGAGTTTGAGCAAACTCCGGGAGATAGTGAAGGACAGGGAAGCCTGGCGTGCTGCAGTCCACGGGATCACAAAAAGTCAGTCACTACTGAGCAACTGAACAACAGGGTAGAAAAGATTTAGAGAGATACAAGAAATTCGAAGTAGACATGAGAAAGAGGCAGAAATAAACTTGCGATACATCTCTCCAAAGGCTGGAATTAAAACCTAAGGGTAGACATTATATGGAGACATGTTTGGTTTGCTTTGTGTGGTTGCTGTTGTTGCTTTGTTTTGTTTTGCATAGAGGTTAAATAACTTGAAGGTCCCTTCCAAACCTGAAATTGTGACTGTCAAAGGCCTTGATAGAGAGCATCTGCATTATTGTGTACATAATGAATTTGTTTGAATTCTAATTTGAATTGCTTTGAATTCATTTGAATCCTGATTTCATTTCTTAATAGCTAATGAATTTGGCTGTATTTCTTAAAATCTTCTAAACCTCAGTTTGTCTTGAGAATTGCAGTAATATCTACCTCTTGGTATTTAACAGATGAAATTTTTTTTTTTTCGATTTATTGGGTGTGTGCTGGGTCTTAGTTGCAGCACATGGGTTCTTTGATCTCTGTTTGGGATGCAGGATCTTTACTGGCAGCAGTGAACTTCAGTTGCAGCATGCAAGGTCTAGTTCCCTGACCAGGGATCAAACCCAGGCCCCCTGAATTGGGAACACAGAGTCTTAGCCACTGGACTACCAGGGAAATCCTGAAGATTACATTTTTGTATAAAATACATAGTGCAAAGCCTGTAACATATAAATACTACATGAATATTAATTTGCCAGACAAAAATCTGTTTTGTCTATTGTTTAGAGTGTAGTGGCATTGGCATTCAAGGTATATTTTACCTTCTTCAAAAATTATATATTGAATGAATTGAGAGAGTAGCATTGACATATATTCAGTACCATGTGTAAAATGGATAGCTTGTGGGAAGCTGCTGTGTAACACAGGGAGCTCAGCTCCGTGCTCTGTGAAGACTTAGAGGAGTTGGGTGGGGGGGCAGGCTGGGAGGGAGGCTCCAGAGGGAGGGGATATATATGTATACTTACAAACACGCTGATTCATGTTATACAGCTGAAGCTAACACAACATTGTAAAACAATTATACTCCAATAATAATAAACTTTTTAAATCATACATTGAGATGTGCTAAAAATTTGCTTTGATAATGATTTTAAATTGTCTTTGGGCACTTAGAGTATCAATAGATAACTTTGAAATAATTTTGCCTTTTCTTTTAAACTATTTTGTTAGATGTGATAATGATATTTTGGGTGTTGTTTTTTTTTTTAATCCTTATCTGTTAAAAATCTCTACTGAAATATTTACAAGTGAAATGATCTGAGGTCTGAAATCTGCTTTCAATTATTTCAAAATAACTGGAAAGGAAGTAGATAAAAACAATGTTGACAGAACATTATGGCAGTTCCTCAGATGATTAAACATGGAGATACCATATGACCCAGCAGTTCCACAACTAGTTTTATACTCGAGAAATGAAAACATGTCTACACAGAAACTTGTACATGAATGTTAGATGTTAACAGCATTATTCACAGCAACCAAAATGTGTAAACAACCCAAATGTCCACCAGCTGATGAATGGATTAAACAAAATGTGGGATAGCTGTACAATGAAATATAACTCAGTCGTAAAAAGAAATGAGTTACTAGTAGATATATAACATCATGCACCTTGAAAATACCACGCTAAGTGAAAGAAGCTGGTCACAATGGCACACATGTTCCATTCATTTGAAATGTCTTGAACAAAGAAATCCACAGAAATAGAAAGTCGATTAGTGGTTGCTTGTGGCTGGTAAATTGAGGGCAGGATGAGATAGTGGAGTGATTCCTAAAGGACTCAGGGTTTCCTTCTGAGGTGATGGGAAAAATTTTTTTTTACTTTATACTTTAAATGGATGACTATATTGGCAAGTGAGTTATATCTCAATAAAGCTGTTTTTAAGAAAAAACAATTTATTGCCAAAATGTTGATAATGGTTAAAGTCAAGCAGTAGAAAATGGGGACTAAAAGTTTCCAAAATAAAATGTTTAAATGCTCTTTCAGAAGTAGTTTAAACCTCCAATATAGGTATGTACTTGGTTTAGAACAGTTCAGTTCAGTTCAGTCTCTCAGTCGTGTCTGACTCTTTGTGACCCGATGGACTGCAGCACACCAGGCTTCCCTGTCCATCATCAACTCCCAGAGTTGACTCAAACTCATCTCCATTGAGTCAGTGATGCCATCCAACCATCTCATCCTCTGTCGTCACCTTCGCTTCCTGCCCTCAATCTTTCCCAGCATCAGAATCTTTTCAACTGAGTCAGTTCTTCACATCAGGTGGCCAAAGTATTGGAGTTTCAGCTTCAACATCAGTCCTTCCAATGAATATTCAGGAATGATTTCCTTTAGGATGGACTGATTGGATCTCCTTGCAGTCCAAGGGACTCTCAAGAGTCTTCTCCAATATCACAGTTCAAAAGCATCAGTTCTTCAGTGCTCAGCTCTTTTTATAGTCCAGCTGTCACATCCATAACATGACTACTGGAAAAACCATACCCTTGACTAGACGGACCTTTGTTGGCAAAGTTATGTCTCTGCTTTTCAGTATGCTGTCTGGGTTGGTCGTAACTTTTCTTCCAAGGAGCAAGCGTCTTTTAATTTCATGGCTGCAGTCACCATCTGCAGTGATTTTGGAGCCCAAAAAAATAAAGTCTGATACTGTTTTCACTGTTTCCCCATCTATGTCCCATGAAGTAATGGGACCAGATGCCATGATCTTAGTCTTCTGAATGTTGAGTTTTAAGCCAACTTTTTCACTCTCACTTTCATCAAGAGGCTCTTTAGTTCTTCACTTTCTGCCATAAGGGTGGTGTCATCTGCATATCTGAGGTTATTGATATTTCTCCCAGCAATCTTGATTCCAGCTTGTGCTTCCTCCAACCAGTGTTTGTCATGATGTACTATGCATATAAGTTAAATAAACAGGGTGGCAATATACAGCCTTGACATATTCCTTTCCCAATTTGGAACCAGTCTATTGTTCCATGTCCAGTTCTAACTTGCTTCCTGACCTTCATACAGGTTTCTCAAGAGGCAGGTCTGGTGATCCGGTATTCCCATCTCTTACAGAATTTTCCACAGTTCATTGTGATCCACACAGTCAAAGCTTTGGTATAGTCAGTAAAGCAGAAATAAATGTTTCTCTGGAACTCTCTTGCTTTTTCAGTGATCCAATGTATGTTGGCAATTTGATCTCTGGTTCCTCTGCCTTTTCTAAAACCAGCTTGAACATCTGGAAGTTCACGGTTCACGTACTGTTGAAGCCTGGCATGGAGAATTTTGAGCATTACTTTACTAGTGTGTGAGATGAGTCCAATTGTGTGGTAGTTTGAGCATTCTTTGGCATTCCCTTTCTTTGGGATGGAATGAAAACTGACCAGTCCTGTGGCCACCGCTGAGTTTTCCAAACTTGCTGGCATATTGAGCAGCACTTTCACAACATCAACTTTTAGGATTTGAAATAGCTCAACTGGAATTCCATCACCTCCACCAGCTTTGTTCATAGTGATGCTTCCTAAGGCCCACTTGACTTCACATTCCAGAGTTTCTGGCTCTAGGTGAGTGATCACACCATCATGATTATCTGGGTCGTGAAGATCTTTTTTGTACAGTTCTTCTGTGTATTCTTGCCACCTCTTCTTAATATCTTCTGCTTCTGTTAGGTCCATACCATTTCTGTCCTTTTTTGTGCCCATCTTTGCATGAAATGTTCCCTTGGTATCTCCAATTTTCCTGAAGAGATCTCTAGTCTTTCCCATTCTATTGTTTTCCTCTATTTCTTTGCACTAATCACTGAGGAAGGCTTTCGTAGCTCTCCTTGCTATTCTTTGGAACTCTGCATTCAAATGAATATAACTTCCCTTTTCTCCTTTGCTTTTCACTTCTCTTCTTTTCACAACTATTTGTCAGACCTCCTCAGACAGTCATTTTGCTTTTTTGCATTTCTTTTTCTTGGGGATGGTCTTGATCCCTGTCTCCTGTACAATGTCAGGAACCTCTGTCCATAGTTCATCAGGCACTCCATCTATCAGATCTAATCCCTTGAATCTTTTTCTCACTTCACACTGTATAATTGTAAAGGATTTGATTTAGGTCATACCTGAATGGTCTAGTGGTTCTTCCTACTTTCTTCAATTTAAGTCTGAATTTGGTAATAAGGAGTTCATGATCTGAGCTACAGTCAGCTCCCAGTCTTGTTTTTGCTGACTGTATAGAGCTTCTCCATCTTTGGATGCAAAGAATATAATCAATCTGATTTCAGTGTTGACCATCTGGTGATGTCCATGTGTAGAGTCTTCTCTTGTGTTGTTGGAAGAGGGTGTTTGCTATGACCAGTACATTCTCTTGGCAAAACTCTATTAGCCTTTGCCCTGCTTCATTCCATATTCCAAGGCCAAATTTGCCTGTTACTCCAGGTGTTTCTTGACTTCCTACTTTTGCATTCCAGTCCCCTATAATGAAAAGGACATCTTTTTTGGGTGTTAGTTCTAAAAGGTCTTGTAGGTCTTCATAGAACCGTTCAACTTCAGCTTCTTCAGCGTTTCTGGTTGGGGCATAGACTTGGATTACTGTGATATTGAATGGTTTGCCTTGGAAACAAACAGAGATCATTCTGTCATTTTTGAGATTGCATCCATGTACTTCATTTCAGACTCTTTTGTTTTGGTTTAAAACCAGGTTGGTTTTTACCTCGGGTTAGCTCAGGTAAGAAGGATGCACAGAATGCTGACCTGACTGCCAGATACATTGTTATTCCCCTAAAGAGCACTTCAGTGTAACCTCCAGTGGAGCACATGTTTGCATTATACTTCTTAGAGCTATTTTCATCAAGAAATGCCATCTATGTGTCCCCTTGCCAACATGTTTGCAGAGTTTACAACTTTCAGCCATCTATTGGCATCAACCATGCAATACTCTTAAGCAGCTGCTCTGCAGTGGAGCTCTTTTAATATGCCACCCTCTATGCAAATAGTTTATACGAAATGACCAGGATATGTGCGTTCACATTCAAGAGAGTAGTTTATCTCCTTTGTAGAGAGTGTTGGTACAGTCATCACCTTCAACATCTTCACCATCTGGAAGCGTCATAAGAATGTCCTTTAGTCTTCCACTTGAGGAGTAGAGTACTGCAATGGGGTTTTTATGTTTTCTTTTATTTTTATATTAAGTTACAATCATATAGTTGGATGCAGTTCTACATTTGTTCATTCTAATGAATGGTTCCTTCATTCCTGAAGTTACGGTAATTTTCTTATGTGTTTGATATACTAGAATTATAAGATATATCCTATTAGGTTTTTGTAGATCACTAGAAAATGTATCAGAACTAATGAATATTCTTACCAGTCAGACTGCTATAGAAGAATGTTTAAAGGTCTCACGCAAGTGGTATATGGAAAAGAGAGTTGAGGCAGGGTACTTTTGCTGTACTTGAATTTTATAATGAATGAGTAATGATTCTATGATTTTTAAAAAGCAGAAATTAAAAGAAATATTTTGACAAATGACTTTCTAAATTAATGGAGCATTTGCCAGGAATTGACTAGGACTGCCGAAAAGAAGCGTCCCTGAATAAGATATTCCACATTTTTTAATTTTGGATAAGAGAGCCTACTTTCCATCTGAGGACCTAGAGTGAAACCTGCTTGGCAGATTTTCTTGTCCACATATCCAGCTATCTCATTCAGATGAATGGCCCATAGCAGCAAAAAGAAAACATTTAGTCTGTTTCTTCATTCATAAATTGGGGCACACAACCAAAGACTGTCAGAAACTGGAAGAAAATTAATAGCACAAGAGGGAAACACACACACACACACACACATACAATAAACAGAGGGACTGACTCTTCTCCAGAGAAAACAAAAATTCTGTGACAGAAAAGAACTTGCAAGGTTTTGTAATTAGTTTCTTCAAAAAGATTTGAGAAATTAGTATTTATAGAAAATAAGCAGCGTATGGAAAAAGTTTATGGTGTTTTCAAAAAATGCTGAAATCAAAATCATGTAGTTACTATAAGTAAGTTAAAAATGCCAGTAGAAGGATGTCAGGAAAAGTGAACAAACTCTCCTAAAACTTTGAAAAAGGTAAAAAGACAGAAATTTACAAGGAAAAGGTAAACAATATTGACAGTTCCGAGAGAAAGAAAATACTTACAAAGAAATCAACATTAGCTTGGCAGCATAGTTCCCAGAAATCTGACTTTAGAAAACAGAGAAGTAATACCTGCAGAGTTCTGAGGACGAGTATAGTACTTTACCACAGTACCCCCTCATGAAATTACTAGATTGTTTGCCATCAAATGACAAAAAGAGCGAGAGAGAGACAAGAAATAATGGAACATGCCAAGATGTGCAATAAAAGGAAATTTCAAAGTAACAACTTTGCATCAGTCTTAAAATCAGTCAGTACAAAATTGATCCCAGCAAACAGTATGATTAAGAAGCTAGATAATCTTAGGTCATGTGGGGGAAAAGGCATTTCCATCAATGAGGAGAAAAAAGGCAGAAACTCTTTAAGAAGAAGGGGAAAGATCTCTGTAAGAAAGTCAGGGTTGCTATATTTAAAATGGATAACCAACAAAGACCTGCTGTATAGCACATGGAACTCTGCTCAGTGTTGTGTGGCAGCCTGGATGGGAGGGGTGTTTGGGGGAGATTGGATGCATGTGTATGTACGGCTGAGTCCCTTCGCTGTTCACCTGAAACTATCACAGCGTTGTTTGTTAATCACCTATGTGTGTGTGCTGTCGCCTCAGTCGTGTCGGACCCTTTGCGACTCTATGGGCTGCAGCCTGCCAGCCTTCCCTGTCCTTCACCATCTGCCAGAGTTGGCTCAAACTTATATCCATTGAGTTGGTGATACCCTTAGACTCAGGAAAACTGCCCAGCCTCACAATAGAAGAAATGCAAAATAAACATACCCAAACACTTACGAGACTGGCAAAGATCCAAAAAGGTAAGACAAGCATACATTTGATCAGTTTGGAAGCTGAAGCTTATTGAATCAGAGTAGATTTCCTAAGTTTACACAGTCAATAATCCTGTCTGGAATAGGTGAGTCTTTGACTTCTAACCGAGTACTGAAATATTTCCACTACCTGTGCTTGGCTTTCTGTGTGCTCAAGTCTCCAGTGGTGTTGTCAGTACTATTTGACATTAAGTGGAATTTTCTTTGTTCAAATTTACCATTGATATAAAAGAGATCATCTGTATGAAAACATAGTAAAACTGCATCTTATTTCGGTGTCCATTGTAGCTGTGTATTATCCTAATAGGAATTTTGCAGAATTCAGTTGCTTTTTCAGTGTTCTTTACTTAGATTTCAGAAGCTGTGCTAACATTTAATACTATCAGATGAACAGCCTTAGTTCTGTGACAGCACCCTCGGTTGGGGTCATCCTAGTCTAAAAACCTGTGAATTTCCCTTCTGTCTCCTGACCAGCATCAGAAGTGATCTGTTAGCTGTAGTTGTTCCTATATTAGCAGCAGGTGAGGTCAAAGAGAAACAAAAGCATGACTTCCTCTTGGACTCTCAGGAGCCAAAGCCCTCTGCCTGGTATCCCCGCTTCCCCTTTGTTTTCTCCCTCCTCATCCTTACCGTCTCTCCCTTCCCTCCCCTCAGAAGGTATGATTCCCTGGACCCTATTTATCTGTAGAATAGTGTTAGGTTGTATTGGAGGAAATTTTTTTCTCCATATTTTATCTCCATGCCAAGGTACAAAAGGTATGACTAGTAAAAAGAGGTTCTTTCAGATAAAAAATGTTCCTTTGATAGGTTGAGAGACCATTATCTCCCCTCTCACTTCTATTTACCGCATGGTAACTAGAACAGGAGCTGAAATCTACTATAACACCAGACATATTTTACATTAAATCAATGGTACACACTCCACTATAGGGAAGCATATAAATGAAGTAGCATAGTCTCAAAAGCAATGAGTCCTCAAAAGGCTCAAATATCAGGGACTTCCCTGATGGTTCAGTGGTTAAGAATCCACCTTGCAATGCTGGGGACAAGGAATCAATCCTTGGTCAGGGAACTAAAATCTCACATGCTGCAGAGCAACTAAGACAGGACACAGCCAAATAAATAATTTTTTAAATAGTATATCAGACTGGCAGTTTCTGAAGGTAGACACATCCTCATGTGCGTTGGCCAAGCCAGCCCCATTCCTGCAGAAAAGAGAGGATTCTGGCATCGTTTCTTCTAGCTCCTCTCTTGGCCCTGTGAGTTACTAAGGCTTTGTGGCTTAAACTCAACAGCTCTGTTTTAAAATACCCACTCAAGCTAGATGGTTCTAAATAGAACTAATGACAGCCAGAAAAAAAAAGGCCTGTAGGAACTTGCTGTGACACAGAGCTGATGTCTATAAACAGATTAGTAGAAGGAAGCAGAACATTTTCTATCGCTGTAACTTTTGTGTCTTGGCACGAAGATGAAATAAAATCATAGGAGAAAATTACCTCCAACAAAGCCTACCACTGTTCTACAGAGAATAAGGTAAAGAAGAGTTTAGTCTGCCCTCTCTCCATATACTTGTGTTTGATCAAATCAATTTAGTAATGAAGCATAAATATCCACTAGTTAGTGTGCGGTGCTAAAGGTTTGACTACAGGGAAAAGAAACAACAAAATAGATGTAAAAGAATGAGGGAAGTTTTTTATCTGGGTTTTTCAAGTTCAGCATAACTAATCCTTAATTCAAACAATGACTGATAGACCTAACTCAGGTTTTCATTTGTAGAAGAGGGAGTAATATGTTTTGTTGTGTCTTTACTGAAGTATAGTCAATTTACGATGTTTCAGGTGTGGAGCAGAGTGCTTCTGACTCCCTGTGCTATACAAGCTGGTCCTTGATGTTGATCTGTTTTATATATAGCAGTCCGTATCTGTTAATCCCAAATTCCTGATTTATCCCTCCCCCCACTTTCCCTTTTGGTAACCATAAATTTGTTTTCTGTCTTTTAGTCCGGGAATAACATGGTTAAAGAAACCCTGAAGCTATATTAAACTTATTGTTTGAACTGCTGGTTAATAGACAAGAAAAATTTTTTTCAGACTTTTTCCCTTGCATCTTCATGCAAGATTTCAAAAAAGGCTGGTAGTGTAGTTTAAGAGGTAGAAGAGAAAAAGTTAAGTGCCTAAATAATCTGTTTATCAAGTATGTGTAGAAAAGCTACCAGGGGACGTAGCTATGCCCATGACTCCCAAATTTGTTAAAATCACCTGGGGATCTTTAAAATTACAGAGCCAAGGCTACACCCCGGTTCAATTATCTCTCAATCTCTGAGGGTGGAACACAGGCATCAGGTTTTTTTTTTAAGCTCCACAGGTGATTCCAATGTGCTGAAAAATTTAAGAAACACTAAACTATGGAATTGGAGAAGGCAATGGCACCCCACTCCAGTACTCTTGCCTGGCAAATCCCACAGACGGAGGAGCCTGGTAGGCTGCAGTCCATGGGGTCCCTAGGAGTCAGACACGACTGAGCAACTTCACTTTCCCTTTTCACTTTCATGCTTTGGAGAAGCAAATGGTGACCCACTCCAGTGTTCTTACCTGGAGAATCCCAGGGATGGGGGAGCCTGGTGGGCTGCCATCTCTGGGGTCGCACAGAGTTGGACACGACTGAAGCGACTTAGCAGTAGCAGCAGACTTTGGAATAATTTTTTTTTGAAGTACAGTTGATTTATAATACTGTGTTTGTTTCAGGTGTACAGCAAAGTGATTCAGTTATACGTGTGTATTTTTTCAGAGTATTTTCCATCATAGGTTATTATAAGATATTGAATATAATTCTCTGTGCTACACAGTAAATTCTTGTTGCTGATCTCCTTTATGTATAACAAGATAATACTATTGTATGTGTCTCTTAACCCCATACTCCTGTTTATCCTATTTCTCCCTCCCCCTCTTTCCCCTTTGGAATGACATACTTATCTTTTAACAGTATTAACAACTATGAGATTTTTGTGCATCATTATTGAACATTAATATGTAGTTATTTTCACAACTTTCCTCATTTATGTAATGTAATTGTTTCAAATGTTTTTTCTACTTCAAGAATAAAAATAAATGTTTTAACATCAACATCATGAGTTCTGCTTGCTAAAATCATACTTGTTTTCCTCTTCTATTTTCATGTATCAACAGGAATTGGCAGCAATGAAGCAGATTATCACTCACATGCGTAGTAAGCGTTCCAAGGACAACTTACTTTTCACTAAAATGGAATCCAAAAATGTGACAGAAAATCAGAAATCAAAGACTTTGAATGCGCCTAAAGAACCTGAAGACAATGTATTTATACCCAAGCCAACACTGTTTGTAAGTACGACAAAAATTTAGAATGTTAGTCTTTAGTTTTCACTAAATGTATTTGACTTAAATATCCTTCCTATCACTCATATTGATTGGTTTCAGACTAACTATAATCATTTTACGAAAGGGCCTTGAAAGATCTGTATTAGTCCCTTTTCTAGTTAGCCTATTGAACTTGCCCAGTAATTAGCATTAATATAGCACCTTCCATTCTCCAGGGACAAATTTTAAACAAATCAGAAACTCTTGATTTGACTGGTTTACAGCATGATCTCTCAGTTTTTCATTAGGATGTAGCTGACATCATACCTCTTTTGAAGGATTTTCTCTTATATATAAAAGAAAGTTTATTATAGAAAAAAGAGAAAATGCAGATAAGCAAAAAGAAGTTTGTTTTTTGGGGTTTTTGTTTGTTTGTTTGTTGTTGTTTTGTCCATGCCTCTCGGCTTACAGGATCTTAGTTCCCTGACCAGGGATTGAATTCCAGCCCTCAGTAGTGAAAGCACTGAGTCCTAACCACTGGTCAGCCAGGGAATTCCCTGTTTGCATGATTTATAAATTTACATAAGAATAAAAGGGATGTAAAATATCACCTTTACCCTCTTATTTGTAAAATAATATATTTTGCTGTAAGGAGTTTTCTTGTAAAGTATAAAACCAATCATATTAACATAAACCAAAAAACTGAAATGCATTATTAGGTTAAAATGTATGTACACAGAAAGTAGTAAAAAAAAACAAACAAGAAATTAGAAATATTTGGATTAAAAATAGAGAAAATAAATTATGAAATATTGAAAATGATGTTTTAATAATAATGAGAATTTAAGAGAGTCAAACTAGGAGTAACTTTATTAAATAGTTCACTTTACTTCAACACGGTTACCCCTCCATGCCTTAATTTCTCAGAAGAGGCATCATTTTTACCATCTGAGCATAGAGACTCAAAGCCAGAAAGATTTTCTGTATGATATTCTGAGTCAGTGAGTCCCCAGAATCTTAAACTTTTTTCAACTCCCTAGATGATTATAATAATCGGTCAAGTATGGGAACTTCTGATCTAAGCTGTTTCATTATACATTCAGAACATGCTACTCAAGATCAATGAGATGTGAGAGATTGCTTGGTGATTACATAGTTCAACCTCCTTTTTCAAAAAAATGACAGAGTTACAATCTAAATGAAATAAGGGATAATTATCATAAGGATCTATGTGGCAATAGACTGAGCTAACAGAATGGAGAAAACAGGAAATCTAGATTGACCAGCCTGGGAACAAGGCAGCTCTGTGGATTTCCACGCTGAGTCCATGGATCTTTTCCTCTAGTGGTACCTTGGCTTCTCGCTGTTTCTCTCCTAGTGTCTGCTCACTGATGGTTTCCACTTCCTTATGCACTTGCTCACAGTTCCTTGTCTTGAGACGTGTTTCTCTGCATCCTTTCCCTAATCTGCTCTCTTCTAACTAGTTCTCTCTGTATTTTCCGAAAGCAAGAATTGAATGGGCACAGTTCCTCCTTATTGGGGGATTGATACCTCTTGTGGCAAGACGTGTTAAGGTTATTAGCCAGCTACTGAATGGCTGCCCTTACTAATGACCAGGGATCATCTGGTACCAAAGAAAGCTGCCTAAGGCTGTTCATTCAGAAGGGCTACGGCTAGGTAGGTTCTCCTCAGAAAGTCAGCTAAGATTATGGCAGACATTACGGTGTGTCTGTTGTTATAGTCTACAAGAAGAGAGCACACTGAACACATAGATGCTAATGGGGAATGTAGCGTCGGGTGAAAACCCCATGGTACAGCCAAATACATTAAGCCTGTCACATGCCCTAGTCTGCTTTTCTGACCCTTCTCTGTTTCAAACAACGTACTACTCTTTCTGACCCTGACCTTCTACATGTCTGACTTTAGCTGGGTAACCTGATTCTGATATCCTGAAATCCTGACTGTCACCCATACAAAAGTAACAGATTTCTCCAGGATGTCAAGATAAGGTTTTGCAAAGAGAAGACAGATAAGATTTTAAATATAAAGTCTTAATTGAGTAGTTTTTATTTCCTCCTTTATGCTTATCTGTATTTTCTTTTTTTCTACAATAATCTTTTTCTTATATACTAGAGAAAATGTTTCAAAAGAGGTATAATCTCAGCTACATCCTAATGAAAACTGAGAGCCCACGCTATATACCAGTCAAATCAAGACTATGTTGCTAATAATGTAGAATTTGGAATGAGAACTGACTGGGTCACCTGGGGCAAGTCACTAAAATGCCCTGAACTGGTTCTTATCTGTAAAATAAGGAGCAAGATTACATGATATAAGGCCTGGACTTCTTTTATACTAGCATCCATGATTATCTTAAAGCCTCATAATTTCTACAGTTACTGAGTATTTTCAATTTTCCATAGCAATGCTTTTCTTATGTTTTCTCAGATCTTGTTAATAGGAATTTATGGTGCTAATATTTGAAAGTAAGATCTAACCATTACATAATTTTATGGTTCTATAGCTAAAATGGAACATTTCTAATTTATTTCCAGATCCTTTGGCTGAAATTATTTGCTGTTTGTATTTTTCCCTAATACAAATTCAATATTTAATGGGATGGATAGGTGCATGTTTATATATACACTGAAAATATGAAGAAAACACACAGAGCCCCTGTTAAATGGGCAGTAGGGTGAAGGTGGATTTCCTGGTAGCTCAAGTGGTAAAGAATCACCTGCAATGCAGCAGACCCAGGTCTGATCCCTAGGTTGGGAAGATCCCCTGGAGGAGGAAATGGCAACCCACTCCAGTATTCTTGCCTGGGAAATCCCATGAACAGAGGAGACTGGTGGGCTGCAGTCCATGGGGTCACATAGTCAAACATGACTGAGCAACAATCACTTGCGATTGCAGGGTGAAGGTAGAGCTGAGTTAGAGAAGAGAAAGGGGAGGAATAAGAGCTTAAGACAGTTTTCTTCACATAAGTTTATAATCATAAAAATGTCCTGCAGTGTTCACGTGATATTTACATACGAAGACAACCCCACAAGGTGTATTTTTTTTTTGTTTCTTTCTCTTTTTTGGCTGGCTGTGTCAGGTCTTAGTTTCAGCACTCAGGATCTTTCTGGCAGCAACAGGCTTCTCTCTGGTTGTGCTCGTACGCTGCAGAGCAGGAGCTTTGGAGTTTGCAGTTCTGGAGTTTGCAGCTCTCAAGGTCTCCAGTGAGTTTGCAGCTCTCAAGGTCTGGAGTTTGCAGCTCTCAAGGTCTCCAGTGAGGCACCCGGGCTCTAGTTGGAGGACATAGGCTTAGTTGCTCTGCTATACATGGGATCTTTGTTTCTCCGACCGGGGATGGAACCCACATCCCCTGCATTGGAAAGAAGTTCGCAGCCTCCGGACCACCAGGGAAGTGTCTCCCACAAGTTGTATTCTGTAGGAAAACTCTTGACTGTTGAAATCACACATGTTGGCAGGGTTATTATTCAGGCATTTTTGATGTACCAACAAAGACTAAATTGAACCATAGAATGTAAGTGCTTTGAGGATAGAAGCTTGTTCCCATTGCCTTACACAGCACAAGATCAAAGCAGATAATAAATATTTGGTAACATAGGACTTAAAAAAAAAGAAACAGTTATTTGCCTCCCCAATTTAGTTATCGTCTAAACTGTGGGGAATTTTAGTGTTGAACTCAATAAACTACATGGGGTCACAAAGAGTCGGACACGACCGAGAAACTGAAAAACAACAAATAAACTACAAGGAAAGTGAAAGCAGCAGCTTCTCAGACCACATGCTGCTTCTGCATCAGGCAACACCATTCAGTCTCTTTCATCCGAAACTCACAGTTTGTTCCCACCAATAATCTACTTTCTCTTTCAAGGTGGTTTTTAGCTGTCCTAGCCATTTTTACTATCCCCTTCCTAGATGACAACAAGAGCTGTTTGAATCGTCTTTGTAGCAACACTCCTCTCCTTTCAGAGCAGCAAGGAACTGTCTTTTGCTAGTTTTCTGTTCCTTTCCCAAAATACCTTTATACTCAGGATTCATATCATTGTCATTATTTTGTCAATAGTTTCTTTAAATACATATTAGCAACCCCACTGTTCGTCTTGTCTCCAGGTAGATTGTGGTGGTTTGGCTGCTAAGTCATGTCCAACTCTTTGCAACCCCATGGACTGTAGCCCACCAGGCTCCTCTATCCACCGAATTCTCCAGGCAAGAATACTGAAGTGGTAGCCATTTCCTTCTCCGGGGGAATCTTCCAGACTGAAGGATCAAACCCATGTCTCCTGCATTGCAGGCGGATTCTTTTACTGCTGAGCCACCAGGGACTGTAGGCTCAATCCTGGTAGAACCTGGTAGAATTTGTAGAACCTGAATCTCCAAATAGAATAGGGAACATAATAAGAATATGCAGCACAAGTACGTAATTGAAGGGTCGCAATTACAGGGAGTTCATGATAGTGTCCTGGTCTTGGCTTATACTGGTTACCTCATTGGCTAGTGTATGTTGAATGGGTAAATTACATTTATAAAATTTTTTTAAAAATGATTATATAAACCACTTGATTCTCAAGAAGTGATTTAGAAGGCTATGTGTAGTCATCTGAAGGCAAAACATATTCAAATAAGTTAAGTTGAACACGTGTGTGCTGTCTCTGTGGAGGACCTAAGCATTATAGAGCATCTGATCATGAAGAGAGAGTCAACTTCGGACTTCTCGGTCCAGCGCAGGGTGTGCAGGTTCGATCCCTGGTTGGGGAACTAAGATCCCACATGCCTCTTGTGTAGCTAAAAAATAAGAATAATTTTAAAGATAAAATAAAAATAAATACATTAAAAAGTTTGAAGTAAGTGTTAAGAAAAAAGTCAGCTTTACAGATGCTTGTCCTCTAAGATCAAGGATAAGAAAACAAATGAAAATAGTAAAAGGTGAAATTGGGTGGACTCTTTTAAAGGAAATACAAATTACTATGAAAATTCAAAGAAAAAAAGAGAGATAATATGATGTGGATGGGCACCAGGAAAGAAAGCATTGAGGTTGATCTTGAAGAATGTCTAGGATTTGACAAGCACAATAAGGGTTAATGAGTGAGAAATTCCAAGGCAGAGAGTGTAATATTCATAAAACATTTTCTAATTTGCTCCTTTTCATTATTCAGAATGAGAATGTTTAATAATCTGACTTTACACCTCTCTTACTACATTCTTACGCCAGACTTTAGGCATTTCACCGCTTAGTGCTTTCTCTTAGGACAAAAGAAAAATACACATCAGTAAGGTATGCATAGAGTAGTCTGATTCAGAGAGGCGGGAATTATTAGAATGCTGGTTACCAGAAAGCAGGGGAATGGGGAGTTACTGTGTCTAATGTGTGCAGAATAAGCATAAGATTTTATGGCACACCAGGGTAAATGAACTTTGCTGGTAGGTTGAAGCAGCTCCAGCCATGTCTGAAGGCTCAGGGGCCAGTTGCTCATCATACCTCTAATGCTTTCTTGTCACATTTGTTTGGAAGCTCTGGTTTCACTATTTCATGTTGAATCTAGATTTATCTCATCAGAACATGCTCAGACCTCAAGATATCTAGCTATGTCTATTTATATTTTTAAAAATAATTTTGTAATTTCAGCTCTCAGTAATAGCAACATCTTTTTGATGTAATGTAGCTGTGAGCTAAATTAGAAATAAGGATTCTTTTTAGTAAGCGTGCAAGTAGAGCTGTGAGGACTATATGATTTGGGGCAGTTTCTCATTTAGTCACTTCCTTCGTAGAAAAGCTAGTCTTCTCTCCTAGACTCATTTAAGTTGAGCCCTGCCTTTGAGGACTTATAAATATTTGTTTCTTTGATTCCTAGTTTGTATCTTTGTTTTCAAAATACAGTGATTATATCTGCTAAACATAGTATTTCTTTACTTCAAAAAAGTGATGCTGGCTGAACATTAATAGATTCTTAATTTCTAGCTCTCTTTCTAGATTCCAGGAATAATCTACCAGGCGTATTGTGTCTGCATTTATCAGTCAGCAATCTTCTCAATGTTATAATCCCCAAGTTATATATTAATGTTTTAGTTTTCTGTTTCTGGATGATACAAAAGTAGCTATCTTATCAGTTATTATCTCCGGAATCACATTGTAACAGTAAATTACTTCTGGTTGGTTTCCAGTTAATCCCATCATTTGTTTTTAACCACAGCCTCCTGAGCTCTTTCCTAGATCTGGAATACAGTTTACTTCAGGGCCTGCTAACACCACTAATAATGGGAGGTTTTCACTAATTTGTACTGTTTCTTTATAAAGTTACAAATATAATTAACCTAAACCAGCTCAGAAAATTAAAGCAGTGTTTTGGCTCAGATGGTAAATAAGAGCCCAGGAGACCTGGGTTCAAGCCCTGAGTCAAGAAGATCCCCTGGAAAAAGGAATGGCCACCCACTCCAGTTTTCTTGCCTGGAGAATTCCGTGGACAGAAGAACCTGGCAGGCTACAGCCCATAGGGTTGCAAAGAGTCGGACACGACTGAGCAGTTAAAACTTATCTGTCCAAGACAGAAGTTCATTCTAAGTAGTTTGTATATCTAGGACTTCCCCGGTGGTCCAGTGAGAATCTGCCTGCCAATGCAGGGGAGACAGGTTCCATCCCTGGTCCGGGAAGATTCCACATACCACAGAGTAGCTAAAACTGTGTGTCACAACTGCTGAGCCCGTAGTCTCTAGATCCCATGCTCCACAGCAAGGGAAGCCCATTCACTGCAACTAGAAAAAAACCCATGTGCGGTAACCAAGAGCCTGCGCAGCCAAAAATTAATCAATTAATTCAGGAGTTTGTATGTCTAATATATGTCTAATGTGTTTGTATATAAAATATATTATGAAAAGGGTTTCATATCATGGAACCTCTGAGAATCTTAATTTTTTTAAACTGTGAAATAGAAAATAAAGATGCTCCTTAGAAGATTAACTCTATTAATGACTGAAGAGGCATAACAAAATTTGTTACCTAAAATACCATCTTATGGGTAGAAAAGCTAAACAACTTTAAGATAGTAACGTAAAAGAAACACTACTGTTTAAATAGGTAAAAGAGTGGAATTACCAAAATAAAAAGCGGTTAGTTCTGTATCTGGATTTTTGTGCCCACTTTATTTAACAGTCATCTATCAGGGGTTGGGCAAGACAGTAAATATTCTAGGCCTTAAGAGGCACATGCATATTGTTTTGTTTTTTACCTTTCTTTTAAAATGTTAAATCTATTCTTAGCAGGCAGTTCATACAAAAACAGACCATGGACCATGGTTCGCCAGTCAGTGATCTATCCTAATGTAGTTTGCTCAGTACTCATCAGGAGTTTGTAAAAGCTTAGAAACTTCCAGTGTCTGGAACTTTGGGCCGTCACTAATGGATAGTACCTTACTGACAAAACAGAGAATGCATGCGTCATAAGAATCTGAAATCAGCTTTCCAGAATCACTATTGTCTCCAAGGAATTTGTTTGAATTTTGCTAGTGTTTAGGTATAGATACTGATGTAGATGAGAAGTTGACCTATTCTATCCTAATGTTATTCACCTGAGTTTCAGACAGTGACTGGGGCAGAAGTGTCCCAGTAGAAAGATTGAGCGTGCCTTGAGTTCATACCACAGAATATGCTATGTCCGTATCTTACTGGTTATTATCAGATCAGATCAGTTGCTCAGTCGTGTCTGACTCTTTGCAACCCCATGAATCGCAGCACACCAGGCCTCCCTGTCTGTCACCAACTCCCGGACTTCACTCAGACTCACATCTATTGAGTCAGTGATGCCATCCAGCCATCTCATCCTCTGTCATCACCTTCTCCTCCTGCCCCCAATCCCTCCCAGCATTAGAGTCTTTTCCAATGAGTCGACTCTTCGCATGAGGTGGCCAAAGTACTGGAGTTTCAGCTTTAGCATCATTCCTTCCAAAGAAATCCCAGGGTGAATCTCCTTCAGAATGGACTGGTTGGATCTCCTTGCAGTCCAAGGGACTCTCAAGAGTCTTCTCCAACACCACAGTTCAAAAGCATCAATTCTTCGGCGCTCAGCCTTCTTCACAGTCCAACTCTGACATCCATACATGACCACAGGAAAAACCATAGCCTTTACTAGACGAACCTTTGTTGGCAAAGTAATGTCTCTGCTTTTCAATATGCTATCTAGGTTGGTCATAACTTTCCTTCCAAGGAGTAAGCGTCTTTTAATTTCATGGCTGCAATCACCATCTGTAGTGATTTTGGAGCCCAGAAAAATAAAGTCTGACACTGTTTCCGCTGTTTCCCCATCTATTTCCCATAAAGTGGTGGGACCAGATGCCATGATCTTCGTTTTCTGAATGTTGAGCTTTAAGCCAACTTTTTCACTCTCCACTTTCACTTTCATCAAGAGGCTTTTGAGTTCCTCTTCACTTTCAGCCATAAGGGTGGTGTCATCTGCATATCTGAGGTTATTGATATTTCTCCCGGCAATCTTGATTCCAGCTTGTGTTTCTTCCAGTCCAGCGTTTCTCATGATGTACTCTGCATATAAGTTAAATAAACAGGGTGACAATATACAGCCTTGACGAACTCCTTTTCCTATTTGGAACCAGTCTGTTGTTCCATGTCCAGTTCTAACTGTTGCTTCCTGACCTGCATACAAATTTCTCAAGAGGCAGATCAGGTGGTCTGGTATTCCCATCTCTTGAAGAGTTTTCCACAGTTTCTTGTGATCCACACAGTCAAAGGCTTTGGCATAGTCAATGAAGCAGAAATAGATGTTTTTCTGGAACTCTCTTGCTTTTTCTATGATCCAGCGGATGTTGGCAATTTGATCTCTGGTTCCTCTGCTTTTTCTAAAACCAGCTTGAACATCAGGAAGTTCACGGTTCACATATTGCTGAAGCCTGGCTTGGAGAATTTTGAGCATTACTTTACTAGTGTGTGAGATGAGTGCAATTGTGCGGTAGCTTGAGCATTCTTTGGCATTGCCTTTCTTTGGGATTGGAATGAAAACTGACCTTTTCCAGGCCTGTGACCACTGCTGAGTTTTCCAAATTTGCTGGCATATTGAGTGCAGCACTTTCACAGCATCATCTTTCAGGATTTGGAATAGCTCAACTGGAATTCAATCACCTCCACTAGCTTTGTTCATATTGATGCTTTCTAAGGCCCACTTGACTTCACATTCCAGGATGTCTGGCTCTAGGTCAGTGATCACACCATCGTGATTATCTGGGTCGTGAAGATCTTTTTTGTACAGTTCTTCTGTGTATTCTTGCCATCTCTTCTTAATATCTTCTCCTTCTGTTAGGTCCATACCATTTCTGTCCTTTATCGAGCTCATCTTTGCATGAAATGTTCCTTTGGTATCTCTGATTTTCTTGAAGAGATCCCTAGTCTTTCCCATTCTGTTGTTTTCCTTTATTTCTTTGCATTGATCGCTGAAGAAGGCTTTCTTATCTCTTCTTGCTATTCTTTGGAACTCTGCATTCATATGTTTATGTCTTTCCTTTTCTCCTTTGCTTTTCGCTTCTCTTCTTTTCACAGCTATTTGTAAGGCCTCCCCAGACAGCCGTTTTGCTTTTTTGCATTTCTTTTCCATGGGCATGGTCTTGATCCCTGTCTCCTGTACAGTGTCACGAACCTCATTCCATAGTTCATCAGGCACTCTATCTATTAGATCTAGGCCCTTAAATCTATTTCTCTCTTCCACTATATAATCATAAGGTATTTGATTTAGGTCATACCTGAATGGTCTAGTGGTTTTCCCTACTTTCTTCAATTTAAGTCTGAATTTGGCAATAAGGAGTTCATGATCTGAGCCACAGTTAGCTCCTGGTCTTGTTTTTGCTGACTGTATAGAGCTTCTCCATCTTTGGCTGCAAAGAATATAATCAATCTGATTTCGGTGTTGACCATCTGGTGATGTCCATGTATAGAGTCTTCTCTTGTGTTGTTGGAAGAGGGTGTTTGTTATGACCAGTGCATTCTCTTGGCAAAACTCTATTAGTCTTTGCCCTGCTTCATTCCGTATTCCAAGGCCAAATTTGCCTGTTACTCCAGGTGTTTCTTGACTTCCTACTTTTGCATACCAGTCCCCTATAATGAAAAGGACATCTTTTTGGGGTATTAGTTCTAAAAGGTCTTGTAGGTCTTCATAGAACCGTTCAACTTCAGCTTCTTCAGCGTTACTGGTTGGGGTATAGACTTGGATTACTGTGATATTGAATGGTTTGCCTTGGAAACGAACAGAGATCATTCTGTCATTTTTGAGATTGCATCCAAGTACTGCATTTCGGACTCTTGTTGACCATGATGGCCACTCCATTTCTCCTGAGGGATTCCTGCCTGCAGTAGTAGATATAATGGTCATCTGAGTTAAATTCACCCATTCCAGTCCATTTCAGTTCGCTGATTCCTAGAATGTCAACATTCACTCTTGCCATCTCTTGTTTGACCACTTCCAATTTGCCTTGATTCATGGACCTGACATTCCAGGTTCCTATGCAATATTGCTCTTTACAGCATCGGACCTTGCTTCTATCACCAGTCACATCCACAGCTGGGGATTGTTTTTGCTTTGGCTCCATCCCTTCATTCTTTCTGGAGTTATTCCTCCACTGATCTCCAGTAGCATATTGGGCACCTACTGACTAGGGGGTTTCTCTTTCAGTATCCTATCATTTTGCCTTTTCATACTGTTCATGGGGTTCTCAAGGCAAGAATACTGAAGTGGTTTTGCCATTCCCTTCTCCAGTCGACCACATTCTGTCAGATCTCTCCACCATGACCCACCCGTCTTGGGTTGCCCCACAGGCATGGCTTAGTTTCATTGAGTTAGACAAGGATATGGTCCTAGTGTGATTAGATTGACTAGTTTTCTGTGACTATGGTTTCAGTGTGTTTGCTCTCTGATGCCCTCTTGCAATACCTACCATCTTACTTGGGTTTCTCTTACCTTGGGTGTGGGGTATCTCTTCACGGCTGCTCCAGCAAAGCGCAGCCATTGCTCCTTACCTTGGACGAGGGTATCTCCTCACCGCGGCCCTTCCTGACCTTCAATGTGGGATCATTCCCATTCAATAATGGCAGTGTTACTTAGAATCATTAATAGTGCCCACCTTGCTTGTAAATGGTGATGTTACCTGATTAGTTGGAGCCATATTATGGCATTACTGTGGTGGCATTTTCTTTCACGTTGCATAGGGGCAAGTCTTGAATATAAACTCTCATGAGAATTCATAGCCAGACTTAAATAGAACTGAGAACTGTATATCATAGCTAACCCTAACATCATTTATTCATTTAAAAAAAAGTTTCTGAGCCCCTACCTTACGCCAAGCACTGTTAGAGGTAATAAGGATATAAAAATTCCTCCTTCTATGAGCTTATATTCTTTTATGAAAATTAAACTATAAATTGACAAGCAAACCAAAAAACAAATTGTAGAGAAATTGGAAAATTGACAAATGCTATAGGGAAAGATAAAACAAGATGGGGAGTGAGGAATAGAGAGGGGTGGCCTCCTCAAGAAGATGACACTTAATGCTTGAAAGAAATAAAACCAAATGCTCAAGAGTTTTGAGCAGCTGGGTTTTGCTAAGTCTCATCATTATCTTAATATTAAGTCAGTATACCCAGGTAAAAATAGATTCTGATGGAAACTTGCTTTGCTATTAAACACGTAGGAAATGAGTTCCTATTACTTTTTTTTAATATATTTTAGAATACAAAGTATCTAATAAAATATGTGACTTTCTGTAACAGCAAAATCCAGGTAGCTCACACTGGAAATCGTACCCTTTTTCAGTGTTTCTGCTTTTTTCAGAACATTTTCATTTATTTCCTTTTTTGGGCATGTACACACTGCTTTACTTGCTTGTTTGTTTCTCTCTGTGCTGGGTCTTCTTCGCTGCAGGCTTTCTCTGGCTTCGGAGATCGGAGATCGGGGCCCGCTCTCTTGTCGCCGTGCACGGGCTTCTCCTCGCGGCGGCTTCTCTTGTTTTGGAGCTCGGGCTCTAGGCATGCGGGCTTCAGTAGTTGTGGTGTGCAGGTTCAGTTGCTCCTCGGCATGTGGAATGGTCCCAGACCAGGGACTGAACCCGTGTCCCCTGCGCTGGTGGGTTCTTATCTGCACCGCCTGGGAAGCCGGGCGGCTGATAAATGTAGTTTTTCATTACTCTCATAATAAAATCAGAGTTCTGTGTTTCAGAAGAGGAAAACAGATGTAACCCAGGCAACCAGCAGGCCATGTCGTAGGGTATTCTTAATATTTTGGCCGCGCAGTTGGTGGAATCTCGGTTCCCCAACCCAGGATCAAACTGGGGTCCTCTGCAATGAAAGCACAGAGCCCTAACCACAGGACTTCCAGGGAATCCTTTATTCATTTTTATATCTGTGCAGCCTAACACAGGGACCTGGTATATAAATAGGTGTTCAATAAGTTATTTAAAAAATAATGTCAACTACAAACAATTTAGTTCATGTAGTGAAGTGTTAAGAGTTAGGATTAGAGAAGTAGTCTGGGCAAGATCCTAAAGGGCTCTGGCTTCCAGGTCAGTGTAGTTTGAACATGACAGTGGTGGTGAAGTTCTCCCCACAAACGTATGAATAAGGAACAAACGTTAGTCCCGTGGGAGCAAGCTGTGAAACCAATTTTAAATGATTATGACAAAAGAATTGAAAAGTTCATTTATGACGTGGAAAAGCAGTTAATCCCCAAGACAGAGGCCCACTTGACTGTGGCAAAGCTACTTCATTAACACATCTGAAGAAAGAAGGTATTGGGAGGCGGGGATGGAGAGAGAATGATCTGCAATGGACCAGATACAGATTGAAGCCATCAGGAAGGACAGTCTGCCACTGAAATGTTGGTTCTGTCCTTTATGAGTCTTAAGATTCCTTTTTGTTATCAAAAGTTTTATTTACCAATGGCAGGAAATGAAGAGGAATTAAAGAGCCTCTTAAGGGTGAAAGAGCACAATAACACAGATATATAGAACAGTCTTTTGGACTCTGTGGAGAGGGAGAGGGTGGGATGATTTGGGAGAATGGCCCTGCAACTTGTATAATATCATATATGAAGCGAATCACCAGTCCAGGTTCAATGCATGATACTGGATGCTTGGGGCTGGTGCACTGGGATGACCCAGAGGGATGGTACGGGGAGGGAGGAGGGAGGGGGGTTCAGGATGGGGAGCACGTGTACACCTGTGGCAGATTCATGTTGATGTATGGCAAAACCAATACAATATTTTAAAGTAATTAGCCTCCAATTAAAATAAATAAATTTATATTTAAAAAACAAACAAACAAACAAAAACCCTGGCTTGAAACTCAGCATTCACAAAACCAAGATCATGCCATCAGGTCCTGTTACTTCATGGCAAATAGAAGGGGAAAAAATGGAAGCAGTGGCAGATATTCTTTTCTTGGGGTCCAAAATCACTGTGGATGTAGACTGGCACTATGAAATAAAAGACACTTGCTCCTTGGAAGGAAAGCTATGGCAAACCTAGACAGCATATTCAAAAGCAGAGACATCACTTTGCAACAAATGTCCTTATAGTCAAAGCTACCAGGAGTTGTGTATAGCTGTGAGCCATAAAGAAGGCTGGGCACCAAAGAATTAATGCTTTCGAATTGTGGTGCTTGAGAAGATTCTTAAGAGTCCCTTGGACAGCAAGAAGATGAAACCAGTCAATCCTAAAGGAAATCAACCCTGAATATATATTGGAAGGACTGTTGCTGAAACTCCAGTACTTGGGCCACCTGATATGAAGAGCTGACTCTGGAAAAGACCCTGATGCTGGGAAAGATTGAAAGCAAAAGGAGAAAAGGGCAGCAGAGGATAAGATGGTTAGTTAGTATTGCTTACTCAGTGGGCATGAATCTGAGGACAGTGGAAGACACAGGAGCATGGCATGCTACAGTCCACAAGGTTGCAAAGAGTCAGACAAGACTTAACGACTGAACAGCCACAACCATACATGCATAAGGGGCTTCCTTGATGGTGGGTAAAGAGCCCACCTGCAAATGCAGGAGACGTGGGTTTGATTCCTTGTCAATAAGATCCCCTGGAGAAGAAAATTGCAACCCACTCCAGTTTTCTTGCATGGGAAATCCCATGAGCAGAGGAGCCTGGCAGGCTTATAGTCCATGGGGTCACAAAAGGGTCGGACATAACTCAGCGACTAAACATACACACACACATACATAATACTATCAGTTGATTTAGAAAATGTAGATATACAAATTCTATGCCTTTTTCTTGGTCTATACAATTTGCTTTCACATTTTTTTATCCTCGAGCCACAGTTAAAACCAGTTTATGTCATGACTTACTGAAGATCATAGTTTCTCAGAATGGAACCTACTCCTCCTCTGGCAGATCAGCTAGCATTCTGGTTTGTACTTTGGTTTCTTTTAGATTTGGTTAGCCCCTGTCACCTTTGAATTCTCTTGGAAGATAAAGCCTGGCTTTTCCCTGTTTCACCCTGAAGCCTTCTTTCACCTTTAATACTAAGGACTTTGGACTTTCTATTAAAGAAAAACAACTAAAGTGTTTTAATGCAGGTTTGCGTTTTAGAAAGATAAGCTTGGAAGGATTGTGGGTGATGAACAGAAGAGATAGTCAAATCAGAATTAGGAAATTCTTGCAGGAATGAAGCAGAAATAAAGGCCCAAGGTAACCTTTTAGAGTCAAGATAGAAAATAAGGAATGTAAAAGATATTTCTGTAAATGTTAAGGACTGTTTAGAGTGAAGACAGCAAGCAGAAAAAAAAAGAAGAAAGCTAAGATGAAGAGGAATCAAACATTTTTGGTTTAGATGACTGAACAAAATATGGTACCATTCACCAAGACAAAATATGGAGGATTGGGGGAGTTCCTTTTGACATACTGAATTTTAGTTGCCTTTAGGTGTTATGTAGGAAATGGCAACCCACTCCAGTATTCTTGCCTGGAGAATCCCAGGGATGGGGGAGCCTGGTGGGCTGCCGTTTATGGGGTCGCACAGAGTCGGACACAAACGAAGCGACTTAGCAGCAGCAGCAGCAGGCGTTATGTAAAAGTATCTGTAGCTCAAGTTAGGGCTATGGAAATACAGATGGGGTCTGAGGAAGGAGATGGAGGGACTACTGGTGTATATGGTGGTAACCGAAGGTGGCCAAGGGCATGGCTAAGGTCAAGAGGAGCTGACCATTGGTGTCACTTCTAATATTTTGTGCATTCAGCTATGGCATATGAGAAAGGTAAAATTACAAGTTATCATACCTACCTATATGCCAGTGTACATATATTTTTATGTATTTAGGAATGTGGTTCTTCATAATTTTAAGGAGATATAAATGGGAAAGGAGTAACTGCATATGTGATTTATTATATAAAATAAGATGTTTTGATTGGAATCAGTACCTTATATAGATTTCTGAGTTTTATCGCAGCCCACCTTCCCTGCTCCTTTGCTACCACTCGTTCAGACTGAAATGATTGAGCAGTAAACCCAAGAAGTACTCTGGTTGATCAACATTACATCATACAGTCAAAACGAACAAACCTTTTGGCCAAGCCTATACTTAACAATTCAGAATACCCAAAGCACAATGATTTAGATCTAGAAATTCTTCACTAACTACTGAGTGAATGAGTATCTATATAGATAGCTAAGACAACTAAAAAGAAACTGTGGCCTTGGGTTTTTTTTTTTTATAATTTTCTTTGAAAAATAGAATCAGTTCATAAAATGCTCACCTCTGTGCTGCTGCTGCTGCTAAGTCGCTTCAGTCGTGTCCGACTCTGTGCGACCCCAGAGACGGCAGCCAACCAGGCTCCCCTGTCCCTGGGATTCTCCAGGCAAGAGTACTGGAATGGGGTGCCATTGCCTTCTCCGGCTCACCTCTGTAGAATATGTTAAATGCAGACTTTAAGCCAGAAAACACAGCTGTGTATTTTTTTAATAGACATTCCAGTGGGAGATTATTTCTGACAAAAGACAAAATCTTTGCCCTTAAGTATCCTTCTGATTTATAGAAAGCAATTATTTACTATAATTTTACAGAAAAATTCCCAGTGTATATAGTTGCTTAGTTCTTTGAATTGCTTCTCTTGTACTCTTGTCCTTCTTATAAGCATTTTACTTAATTTTATTTTATCCTTTTATTTTTTTTCACAGACCAAGAAAGAAGCACCTGAGTGGTCTAAGATACAAAAAATGAAGACCTAGTGTTTTGGACAGATTCCTGAAGTTCTTTTTCTGATGAGCAGAAAGTTTATCTTAATCATGGACTTGACTTTTTTTAAATAGCTAATTTACAGTTTATTTTAACTGAACATTAAATTAACAAATTTTATCATCATAATCAAAATACATAAAATGTAAATATTTGGTTTATCTATTTTGTTAAAAAATAAATATTGTGTACTCTATTATGATTTAAATTTTGGAACTTTCATAATTCTTCGAGTCATTTTAAACATGTGGCTTCTAAATATTTTGGTTAGCTGTTATATTGGTGAATATTTTCCTCACTACATAAATTTTGAATTTAAATGTCATAACACAAATACAAGACACTTTACAATTTTTAAATTAATAATCATTTGTGAAGAATACTAGAAAGCATTTCAAATGCCCGATAATGGTAGTCAGTATCATGTTAGTGTATATGAATTGCTGATTCTTTCTTGAGTCTGTTTTTTTCTTACATTTCATATTATTGCTCACCAATACAATCCTTTACAAAGTCTATTATTCCATTGGTCAAGTAAAAATTTGATGAAAAGTGTCTTGTCACTTTGTTTGAAACAGTGCTGATTCAGATGCAGTATGGACCAAACACCTAGTCAGTGAGAAGAAATCAGTAGCATTTTCTACGTTGCTTGTCATAAAATATGCTCCATTTCTTATTCAAGAGTTACAATTTAGAAGAAAGAAGAGGAGTGAAAGAGAAAGAAAAAGAAATATATTTTTATGTATCGGATTTTCTTAACCACTGTTGGCATAAAGTGTGAAAGTAAAGTGAAGTCGCTCAGTCATGTCTGACTCTTTGCAACCCTATGGATTGTAGCCTGCCAGGCTCCTCTGTCCATGGGGTTTTACAGGCAAGAATACTGGAGTGGGTTGCCATTTCCTTCTCTAGCTGTTGACACAGAGGCTGGATAATTTTTGTTCAGGATGGGAGTGGGGGGCAGTTCTTTGCTTTGTGAAATGTTTTATCGACACCACTGGCCTCTACCACCAGATGAAGGTGGCATTCCCACCCCCCCCCACCCCCAGTTATGACAATTAAAACCCTCTCTGTCCCCTTTAACTCCTAGTGAAGAACCGTGGATACACATTTTATCAGTGATTATTATCCTTGTAGATATGAGAAAAGAGTCTATCTGATCACTGTGTTCTTTGAAAGTTTACAAATGTCATTCATAAGCTATTAGCTGAGTGTGAGAGAACAGAAAAAGCCTTTGATAATAATATACACTTGTAAATCTACTGTTGGCCTAAAAACTCTAATCTGCTGCTTCCCTGTTATTTCATTTGGATACATCTAAAATAGATTTTCTGCAACAAAGTTTGGTTTGTTTAGCCTCTCTGAGGCACACATTCTGATTCCAGATACCTTTATAGTTCATTAAAACTATACATGTAGACATAATTTGTTTCCTTCCAAAATGCTAGAAGAGAATGTCTATTTTATTTTCAATTCTAGTTATTTATCTGAAAGCATTTTATAATTTAGTTCAGTGTAACTCCATTTGTTATATGTACATATTTTAATATAAAGGATTACTGATTGATAGTCCAAGTTAAAGTAATGGTGTGGGCAAAAACACAGAAGCAGGAAAATTTGGAGCTAATTTTAAAAATAGAAAATGCAATGATGAAGAAATTTAAAGTCTTTCTCCCTTCAAATCCCTGTTTTTTCCCTTTTTCCCTTGCTTTCATTTCTAGATATGAATTACTCCTTTAAAAAATACAGTTCTTTCTGTCATCTCCTACCACTAATAAATCCAGAATCAGATTGTGGTATGAAATCTTTTTGCATGACATTTGTGAATTTTCTATTTCAAGTGCCACTTCTTCCAGAAAGTTCTGTCGGTTCTACCATAGTAATCTGTATTGTGTACTCTGTACTCTATATCTCTTAATTCTGCTTGCCATATTTTATGATTGTTTACTTGTTCATTTCCTTGAAGGCAAGAACTGTTTCTTAAGCTTTTTTGGTTTGCAGTATTTAGCACTGTGCTTGAATTCAAGCTATAAATGTTAATTTGATAAGTTGGGCACAGATGAGATACAGTGATGTAACTTTTTTTAATATATTAAGAATTAGAGGGATTTTTTTTTTTAGTGTCATAGACTCTGTTCTAGTTCATTTCTTAATACCACTACAACCCTTGCCTTTTCTTTCAATTTCCAGACCTTAATTTTGTCTTTCTCCTTTTTTTAAATTGCAGTAAAAAACTTAAAATTTACATAAAATAACATAAAATTTACCATTTACCCATTTTTAGTTGTAGGGTTCAATATGTTGAGTATATTCACAATGTACAGTAGGTCTCTCAAGCTTTTCCCTCTTTCAAATCTGAAACTCTGTACCCATTAACCCTTTCTCTCACCAGATCACACGGTGACCCTGGGTCACTGTATTGTACAGGCAGGGTTGTATAATCAGCAGGGGTTTAAATCCAGACTCCCAGCTTTAGGGAAGAGTGAACTTGTTAATGAGCCAGATTCCCTTTGGTTTTAAGGTCCTAAGAAGCAGCATGCATTCGTGCTAAGTCACTTCAGTCATGTCTGACTCTTTGTGACCCTCTGGGCTGTAGCATGCCAAACTCCATTGGATTTCCCAGGCAAGAATGCTGGAGTGGATTGCCATGCCCACCCAGGGATCGAACCCATCTCTCTTATGTCTCTTGCATTGGCAGCCGGGTTCTCTGCCACAAGTGCCACCTGGGAAACCCACCTGAGAAGCTGATGATAGGCAAAACAAGAGTTTAAAAAGTAATTAGTACTGTAAATGCTGCGAAGAAAGACTTCCTGCAGCTTGGAGGTGGTCACCAGGCAAAGCTCACTAGCCAGACAGCTATCAGGAGTCTTCCAAGGTATGGTTTGTTTTGGTTGATTTACTGAGTCCATGGTCCAGTCCTCAGCCTTACAGGCCCAGAAACTTAATTCTGTTAATGAGTTAAAGATGATGAATCTTTCCAGAGTTGCCCACACTTACACTGGTTACAAACCGTAATGTATCAGTTGTAAGTGAAAAGTAAAACCATTATGTGGAATGTCACTTACTGGGATAAGCACCAGTGATGTGTTCTTGACCTGTTTTCCCTTGCTTCTGCAATATTGTACACTCATCATTTTCCCCCTTGCTCCTCTTGTACCTAATCGTAAAACATGAGAGTTGTTCAGACTGTCTTTTCCCCCTTAAGTCTTTTTTATGTTCTGTACTTATTCTCTTGATGAGCGAACTCTCTGGCTTCAGTTATTATATGCCAGTTTCCCCAAGTTTATATCTCTCACCCAAACTTAGCTTTTAGAATAAGACCTGCCTATGACATCTCCATTTGAATGTCTCATTGTAACTTCAAACTTAACATGTACAAAACTAAATTCAACAAGTTTCTTCTCCTGGGTTCCCAGTTTCAATAAATGGCTCCTATCAGTGGCTTGTATTACAAACCTATGAGTCATTCCAGACCCTTTTCTTATTAGTCTGCAAGCTTCAATCACCACACCCAGATGATCTGCCTCTTAGTTTCCTTTTTAAAGAACTTTTGATTATGAAAATTTGCAAATATTTAAAAGGACAAAATAAATCTTGGGGTGATGGAAGTGTTCACTATCTTGATTATGGTGGTGGTTTGATGGTTATATAAAAATGTTTATCAAATTCTATTTTTCTAAATGTATAGTTTATTTTATGTCAGTTATGCCTCAATAAAGATGTTTAAAAAGAAGAAAGAGTTAGGAAATCACCACTGAGTAACCCCTGATGAAGTGATTCAGGTATCAATCACCAATGAATGCTAAAGCAATTAGAAGATATTGGAGAACTTTATATCAGGGCTGGAAGAAGCACAAGCTGGAATCAAGATTGCCAGGAGAAATATCAATAACCTCAGATATGCAGATGACACCACCCTAATGGCAGAAAGTGAAGAGGAACTAAAAAGTCTCTTGATGCAAGTGAAAGAGGAGAGTGAAAAAGTTGGCTTAAAGCTCAACATTCAGAAAACAAAGATCATGGCATCTGGTCTCATCACTTCATGGGAAATAGATGGGGAAACAGTGGAAACAGCGTCAGACTTTATTTGGGGGGCTCCAAAATCACTGCAGATGATGATTGCAGCCATGAAATTAAAAGACGCTTACTCCTTGGAAGGAAAGTTATGACCAACCTAGATAGCATATTGAAAAGAAGAGACATTACTTTGCCAACAAAGGTCCATCTAGTCAAGGCTGTGGTTTTTCCAGTGGTCATGCGTGGATGTGAGAGTTGGACTGAAGAAAGCTTACCGCTGAAGAATTGATACTTTTGAACTGTGGTGTTGGAGAAGACTCTTGAGGGTCCCTTGGACTGCAAGGAGATCCAACCAGTCCATTCTGAAGGAGATCAGCCCTGGGATTTCTTTGGAAGAAATGATGCTAAAGCTGAAACTCCAGTACTTTGGCCACCTCATGTGAAGAGTTGACTCATTGGAAAAGACTTTGATGCTGGGAGGGATTGGGGGCAGGAGGAGAAGGGGACGACAGAGGATGAGATGGCTGGATGGCATCACCGACTCGATGGACGTGAGTTTGAGTGAACTCTGGGAGTTGGTGATGGACAGGGAGGCCTGGCATGCTGCGATTCATGGGGTTGCAAAGAGTCAAACACGACTGAGTGACTGAACTGAACTGAACCACCTAAATGCTCCAGTCAACCTTGGATTATGTTGACTTACGTGACTCTTGATATAACATGAAGTATAAAACAATACCAATGCAGGATCCTTGTAGAAAAACAAATTTAACCTGAGTCAAATCAAGGCTTCAGAATTAACTTCCAGTCTACAGGCAAATCAAGAAGTAGACCAGGCTTAGTGACACCAGGAAGAATGAATCATTCTGCACACTGGGGATGTTCATTGCTTCTAGACCCTCAATATTTCTAGGCTTTTTCAATAGAGCTATGAAATTAGTGTTTTTTAACAGAGAAGGGGAAAGTATGAGTTCCTAACAACGTAACAAATTCTAATTTAAGATTTTTTTTTAAGATTTCAATTTCTTTGATTTTATACTTCTTGTTTCATTTCCTGTTTGTGAATTTCTGTTACCACTTGAGTTCAAACCCTCATGTCCTCTTCCCTAGATTATGTCAGTCTCCTAACCAGTCTCCTTAAATCTACTCATTTCTCTCTCCAAACCACTCTCTACAGAGAATAATGATCTTTTTTTTAATACTATAATTTTTTTTTTAGTCTAAAGTCTATATAAGGTATTATAAGATATGAACTTAGAAAATGAAACTAATTGCAGTTGAGGTATAAGCTGAGAACATAGTATGTGTTAGTTGCTCAGTAGTGTCTGACACTGCAACCCCATGAACTGTAGCCCACCAGGCTCTTTTGTCCGTGGAATTCTCCAGGCAAGAATACTGGAATGGGTAGCCATTCCCTTCTCCAGGGTATCTTCCCAACCCAGAAGTGGAACCCAGGTCTCTTGCATTACATGCAGATTTTTTTACCATCTGAGTCACCAGGAGAGCATAGTTATAACAAGTTTCAATAAATTTAAATCAAAAATTTTAAATGATCAGCTAGATAAGCCTTACTTTATCCTAAACCCATGTAAAAATATTTTTTCTTTCATGTGAGGTAGAAAATAGTTTTATTTTTCATTCAATGCAGTCTTGGCAATTTAAATTATAAAATGGTACATCATTGGCAAACTTAAAAATTTTTTACTATATTGATGATAACTTAAAATTTTTTCACCATACTTGCAGAAAGGTATTTTATATGCTGTTTTCACGGACTGCTGCTGCTGCTGCTAAGTCGCTTCAGTCGTGTGTGACTCTGTGAGACCCCATAGACATCACCCCACCAGGCTCCCCTGTCCCTGGGATTCTCCAGGAAGTCGCTCAGTCGTGTCCGACTCTTAGCGACCCCATGGACTGCAGCCTACCAGGCTCCTGTGTCCATGGGATTTTCCAGGCAAGAGTACTGGAGTGGGGTGCCATTGCCTTCTCACAGACTAGAAGTTCAGAGTTACCTTAACTAAAAGACTTCTTTGCTAGTATTATCAGGATGCTGCTGCTGCTGCTAAGTCACATCAGTCATGTCCAACTCTGTGTAGCCCCATAGACGGCAGCCCACCAGGCTCCCCCCTCCCTGGGATTCTCCAGGCAAGAACACTGGAGTGGGTTGCCATTTCCTTTTCCAATGCATGAAAGTGAAAAGTGAAAGGGAAGTCGCTCAGTCGTGTCCAACTCCTAGCGACTCCATGGACTGCAGCCCACCAGGCCCCTCCGTCCATGGGATTTTCCAGGCAAGAGTACTGGAGTGGGTTGCCATTGCCTTCTCACAGACTAGAAGTTCAGAGTTACCTTAACTAAAAGACTTCTTTGCTAGAATTATCAGGATAAATGCTTCTAAATAGATTAAAGTGTATTTTACTGCTCCCAGTCTTAAAAGGCAGTTCTTTCATTTCCTTTACTAGAAGTATTCTGTGTTTCCTTTATATTCAGAGTAACTACAGTTTACAAAAATATTGCTACATTTATTTTAAATTAACTTTTGATACATCATGTCTACTTTTATAATTGAACACTTTCTAACTCAAAAACCTAGCACTACCTAATATATTTAATTCTATGACTTCAACTGTATTTAGCAGTTTAGAATCTAATATATTAACTCCAAATTGAGTGGGATGGAATAGAACAAAGATGGCTGTCCTGATAACCCAGATGCAATATAAAATAGTTCTCTTCTAATAATAGGAATACTTATGTATTACTAGGGGGAAAAAGTTTTAAGCTTTAATATTTAAACTGTTCATTTCCACAGTTTGTAATACAGCAGTTATGTCCTTTATTGCTGACAGCTCCATAAAACTTACAGTTTCAAGCAGAAAAAACTATAAGTACTTTTTCTTTAATTTTCTTGAATTCCCTAGCATGTGGAATAAGTGGATTAAGAACAGAGAAAAATTAATTGAAATTTCTTCCTTTAAATAATCAACACATAAGCCCAGTAAATCAGAAGAAATGTTAGAAGCTGATCCAAAAATTTGAGTAACAGCTTTGCCATTTTAGGGAAATGCATTGAATACCCTCTAGTTAATTTATCCTTATAGTTTCCTTCCAAGTAAAGCCAAGTATGAAGGTCAGGGGTACGGGTTGGGGGGAGTGGACTGTCATGAATTCTAAACATTTGTGAAACCTTTTAATTGTATTTTCACATTCAGTTCAGTTCAATCACTCAATCATATCCAACTCTTTGTGACCCCATGGACCGTAGCACGCCAGACCTCCCTGTACATCACCAACTCCCGGAGTTGACCCAAACTCATTTCCATTGAGTCAGTGATGCCATCCAACCATTTCATCCTCTGTCATCCCCTTCTCCTCCCACCTTCAATCTTTCCCAGCATCGGGGTCTTTACAAATGAGTCAGCTCTTTGCATCAAGTGGCCAAAGTATTGGAGTTTCAGCTTCAACATCAGTCGTTCCAATGAACTCTCAGGACTGATTTCCTTTACGATGGACTGATTGGATCTCCTTGCTGTCCAAGGGGCTCTGAAGAGTCTTCTCCAACACCACAGTTCAAAAGCATCAATTCGTTGGCCCTCAGCTTTCTTTATAGTCCAACTCTCACATCCATACATGACTACTGGAAAAACCATAGCTTTGACTAGATGGACCTTTCTTGGTGAAGTAATGTCTCTGCTTTTTAATATGCTGTCTAGGTTGGTCATAACTTTTCTTCCAAAGAGCAAGCATCTTTTAATTTCATGGCTGCAGTCACCATCTGCAGGGATTTTGGAGCCCCCAAAATAAAGTCTCGCTGTTTCCATTGTTTCCCCATTGATTTGCCATGAAGTGATGGGACCAGATGCCACAATCTTATTTTTTTGAATGTTGAGTTTTAAGCCAACTTTTTTACTCTCCTCTTTCACTGTCATCAAGACGCTCTTTAGTTCTTCTTCACTTTCTGCCATAAGGGTGGTGTCATATGCATATCTGAGTTTATTGATATTTCTCCCGGCAATCTTCATTCCAGCTTGTGCTTCATCCAGCCCTGTATTTTGCATGATGTACTCTGTATATAAGTTAAATAAGCAGGGTGACAATATACAGCCTTAATGTACTCCTTTCCCTATTTGGAACCATTCTGTTGTTCCATGTCCAGTTCTAACTGTTGCTTCCTGACCTGCATACAGGTTTCTCAAGAGGCAGGTCAGGTGGTCTGGTATTTCCATCTCTTTAAGAATTTTCCACAGTTTGTTGTGGTCCACACAGTCAAAGCTTTGGCGTAGTCAATAAAGCAGAAGTAGATGTTTTTCTACAACTCTCTTGCTTTATCGATGACCCAACGGATGTTAGCAATTTGATCTCTGGTTCCTCTGCCTTTTCTAAAACCAGCTTGAACATGCTGAACACCGTTCACGTACTGTTGAAGCCTAGCTTGGAGAATTTTGAGCATCACTTTACTAGAGTGTGAGATGAGTGCAATTGTGCAGTAGTTTGAGCATTCTTTGGCATTGTCTTTCTTTGGGATTGGGATGAAAACTGACCTTTTCCAGTCCTGTGGCCACTCCTGAGTTTTCCAAATTTGCTAGCATATTGAGTGTAGCACTTTAACAGCATCATCTTTTAGGATTTGAAATAGCTCATTGGAATTCCATCACCTGCACTAGCTTTGTTCGTAGTGGTGCTTCCTAAGGACCACTTGACAAACACATTTGTTTAAGAATGTATTCCAATATCACATGGCAAAGTTCAACAGTACAAAAACTGCAATTACTTTTGCACCAACCTAATAAACGGAAATCAATTTTTAAGTGCCCATTACAGTAGTGAGGGGTGTGCTCATAATTGTTTAGCAACCGGCTCCCAGAAGAAAGGACCCAGATTTCGTGGAACCCAGATTTTTGCAGCGAAATGGAACAAAGACCCCCCCCCACCGTGGCTGACATCAAACCACCACAGTGGCGTTGTCAGGGGTGTGCTCCACTGAGGTGCTAGCTGGCTCTACAGAGATAGCCCTGGCCCACGAGGGTGTGAGGTGGGGGTTCAACCATGCCTCCTTTCCAAGCTCCTTCTGAGCAAGTATCAATCGTTCATTTGTGTATAGCTCTTTACAACCCCATGGACTACAGCCTGCCAGACTCCTCTGTCCATGGAATTATCAGGCTAGAATACTGGAGTGAGTTGCCAATGTCTTCTCCAAGGGATACTCCCATCCCAGGGATGGAACTCCAATCTCTGCATTGCAGGCAGATTCCTTACTGTCTGAGCCACCTGTCTACATTATCAGTGGCCTTTTTGCATTTCCTTAAACTGTCCCAGCTCCTTTTCCCTCGGGATCTTGATTACAATGGTTTCCTACTACATCCTTCCTTCTGTGGGGACTACACCTCAGCCTTTAGATCTAGGTCTTCTGCTCCACTCCACACTGTGGGAGGACTCAGATCATGATATAAAATGCAGTTCTTAAAAAAAAAACAAACTTTAAAACCACTACCCTAGACAAAACTGGAATAGGCAGTGCCATCCAGACTCTGATTTTATAGTGTTTAGATTAACAGTCCTGGGGCTTCCCTGGTGGCTCAGCTGGTAAAGAATCCACCTGCAGTGCGGGAGACCTGGGTTTAGTCCCTAGGTTGGGAGGATCCCCTGCAGAAGGGAATGGCTACCCACTCCAGTATTCCAGCCTGGAGAATTCCATGGACTGAATAGTCCATGGAGTTGCAAGTAGTCGGACACGACTGAGCGACTTTCACTTTCATTTAACAGTCCTGACCCCACCCTGCTTTTACCACATTGCCTACACCGCTGTAATTTACACTGTTAATAGTTACCAAAGAAGTAGTGGTACATATACACAATGGAATATTACTCAGCTACAAAAAGGAGTGCATTTGAGTCAGTTCTAATGAGATGGATGAACCTAGAGCCTATTTTACCGAGTGAAGTAAGTCAGAAAGAGAAAGATAAATATCATATTCTAATGCATATATATGGAATCTAGAAAAATCATACTGAATAATTTATTTACAGGGCAGCAGTGGAGAAACAGACATAGAGAATAGACTTATGGACATGGGGAGAGGGGAGGAGAGGGTGAGATGTATAGAGAGAGTAACATGGAAACTTACATTACCATAGGTAAAATAGATAGCCAACGGGAATTTGCTCAGGAAACTCAAATGGGCTCCATCAACCTAGAGGGCTGGCATGGGGAGGGAGATGGGAGGGAGTTTCAAAAGGGAGAGGGTATATGTATACCTGTGGCTGATTCATGTTGCGGTTTGACAGAAAACAACAAAATTCTGTAAAGCAATTATCCTTCAATTAAACAATTAATTTTGAAAAATAGATACTTTCTAGTCCTTTCTGGAAGCCTGTGAGCCTGCCTTCTAGGTAACTGTACACCTGTCTGCTCTAATTCAGATTTGACTTTCACTCCAGAGGACTGTTTCATCCTTACGTGACACAATACCTCTGCGCTCCACCCCAGCTATACAAGTTGTATTTTCCTTTGTTTCCAGCACTGCTACTGTCACGTGATTTTCTAAAAAATTTTATTGGAATATAGCTGCTTTACAAAGTTGTGTTAATTTCTACTGTACAATAAAGTGAATCAGCAGTCCATATATATATATATCCCCTCTTTTGGGATTTCCTTTCCATTTAGGTCACCACAGAGCATGGAGTAGAATTCCTTGTGCTATACAGTAGGTTCTCCAGGGCCATATACTTATTATTTATTTTATTTTACTTGTTTACTTGACTGCAGCCAGTCTTAGTCGTGGCACATGGGTTGCCCTGAGGCACGTGGAATCTTCCCAGACCAGGGATCCCTTGCTAGGTGGATTCTTAACCATTGAACCATCAGGGAAGTCCCCTATACTTAAGTCTTCCTTTCTCTGCCCTTTCGCCCTCACTCCCTCTCCCTCTTTGTCTTTCTTTTTTTCTTTCCCTTCATTAGTACATTGGTACATGAATCAGAATAATGAACTTTTTTTTTTGTATCTTCTTTGATTTGATACTTTTTATCATGTATTTATTGAATATGTATTTTCTATATCTAATGATGTTTTATTCTCTCTTTAATAACAGTAGGACAATTAAAACTTTTACTGAGAATCTAAAATTAATTCCTATTCCCTAAACCTTCATAGTTCATAAAGTGAAGTCACTCAGTTGTGTCTGACTCTTTGTGACCCCATGGACTGTAGCCTACCAGGCTCTTCCGTCCATGGGATTTTCCAGGCAAGAACACTGGAGTGGGTTGCCATTTCCTTCTCCAGAAGATCTTCCCTGACCCAGGGATTGAACCCGGGTCTCCCGCATTGTAGGCAGACACTTTACCATCTGAGCCAGCAGGGAAGTCATAGTTCATAGCATATGTAACCCCCTAAATCCATCTATAAGTGCTTTACTAAGCAAGTTGTTATATAGCAAAAATGTCACTAACATTCAAAACTGTGCTCTAAAATACGTGTAGACTTTCTAAACTGCTGATGACTTCTCTCTCATTACTCTGCTCACTTATTTGTAATACTGCAGAGTCATAAATCTGCCTCTTTTACTTTCACTTCCTTCCATTTATTTTTGGTACAATCATCTTGATTTACTATTATTAGCAAGACTAGATCATTATCATTACTGGATACTAAGTTCCAGGGACACACTACCTATTCTATAAAATGTTACCTCACTTTTATTTTCTTCTAGTGTAGGTTAACATTATCTATTTAAAATACTTTCACCAGGATCTAGAACAAATTCACAGGATCTATGACCCTAGGGACCTAGAACAAATAAAACATTTCTCTAATTCCTGTTACATTTTGGGGAGCCTGTTGAGCTGCCGTCTGTGGGGTCGCACAGAGTCGGACACGACTGAAGTGACTTAGCAGTAGCAGTTGGTGACTAAAGGATAAAACACAGTAGGCACTGGAGAAGGAAATGGTAACCCACTCCAGTGTTCTTGCCTGGAAAATTCCATGGACAGAGGAGCCTGGCGGGCTACAGTCCATGAGGTCACGAAGAGGCAGACAGGACTGAGCGACTGAGTACTAAGGCAAACTTTAGGAGGACAAAGATCTTTAGAAGGGTATGTCCTCTGCTGAGGGCTTCCCTTATGACTCAGCTGGTAAAGAGTCCATCTGCAATGCGGGGTTTGATCCCTGGGGTGGGAAAATCCCCTGGAGAAGGGCAAGGCTACCCACTCCAGTATTCTGGCCTGGAGAATTACGTGGACTATATAGTCCGTGGGCTCACAAAGAGTCGCACACAACTGAGCGACTTTCACTTTCACTTTCACTATCCTCTGCTGATGTGCTCCAAGCTTAGAATAATGCCTTCCACATGATGAATACTCAATAGAGGATGGTTCAGTCAATGAATTTGTGAACAAGCAGAAACAGCTGTACTTAAGTGGCATTGAATGCCCACAAATATGTACAGATATTCATTAACTATAGAATTCACATGTGTGTCCATCCAGTTAATCAAAACAAATTATATGGCCAAATATATCACAACTTATTTGTCAATGTGGGATGTTCAGTCACAGGTTCTTTAGGTACCTCTTGTCTCAATAAAGGTGAAATAAAATTTAGCATGTGATTGTTCCAGTAAATATTCATGCAGACAGGTGAATTGGTTTCTGGTTTTTTTTTTTTTTTTTTCCTTTTAGAACTGTTTTAGATTTTTAGTTTGCATTTTCCAAGACAAAACTCAAGTGGCATTTGAACCTAGAATCACAGTTTGTTCGTACATATTTCAAATAACCATTGTTTCTATGACTAAAAAGTTGTTTTTGTTTTTTAATACCCTGAAAGGCAATGCCAAAGAATGCTCAAACTACCGCACAACTGCACTCATCTCACACGCAAGTAATGCTCAAAATACTCCAAGCCAGGCTTCAGCAATATGTGAACCGTGAACTTCCAGATGTTCAAGCTGGTTTTAGAAAAGGCAGAGGAACCAGAGATCAAATTGCTAACATCCATTGGATCATTGAAAAAGCAAGAGAGTTCCAGAAAAACATCTATTTCTGCTTTATTGACTATGCCAAAGCCTTTGACTGTGTGGATCACAATAAACCGTCGAAAATTCTGAAAGAGATGGGAATACCAGATGGGAATACCACCTGACCTGCCTCTTGAGGAACCTGTATGCAGGTCAGGAAGCAACAGTTAGAACTGGACATGGAACAACAGACTGGTTCCAAATAGGAAAAGGAGTACATCAAGGCTGTATATTGTCACCCTGCTTATTTAACTTATATGCAGAGTACATCATGTGAAATGCCAGGCTGGATGAAGCACAAGCTGGGATCAATAACCTCAGATATGCAGATGACACCACCCTTATGGCAAAAAGTGAAGAGGAACTAAAGAGCCTCTTGATGAAAGTGAAAGAGGAGAGTGAAAAAGTTGGCTTAAAACTCAACATTCAGAAAACGAAGATCATGGCATCCGGTCCCATCACTTCATGGGAAATAGATGGGGAAACTGTGGAAACAGTGTCAGACTTTATTTTTCTGGGCTCCAAAATCACTGCAGATGGTGACTGCAGCCATGAAATTAAAAGACGTTTACTCCTTGGAAGGAAAGTTATGACCAACCTAGATAGCATATTAAAAAGCAGAGACATTACTTTGCCAACAAAGATCCATCTAGTCAAGGCTATGGTTTTTCCAGTGGTCATGTATGGATGTGAGAGTTGGACTATAAAGAAAGCTGAGTGCCAAAGAATTGATGCTTTTGAACTGTGGTGTTGGAGAAGACTCTTGAGAGTCCCTTGGACTATAAGGCGATCCAACCAGTCCATCCTAAAGGAGATCAGTCCTGGGTGTTCATTGGAAGGACTGACGTTGAAGCTGAAACTCCAATACTTTGGCCACCTGATGCAAAGAGTTGACTCATTTGATAAGACCCTGATGCTGGGAAAGATTGAGGGCAGGAGGAGAAGGGGACGACAGAGGATGAGATGGTTGGATGGCATCACCAACACGATGAACATGGGTTTGGGTGGACCCCAGGAGTTGGTGATGGACAGGGAGGCCTGGCGTGCTGCAGTTCATGGGGCTGCAAAGAGCTGGACCTGACGGAGCAACTGAACTGAATTGAAATATACATTTTCTTAAATTTTTACAATGTTGTGTTGGTTTCTGCCATACAACAATGCAAATCAGCCATAATTATACATATGCCCCCTCCTTCTCTAGTCTCCCTCCCCTTCCCATCCCATCCCTTCAGATCATCACAGAGTGCCAGACTGGGTTCCCTGTGCTACACAGCACCTTCTCACCAGGTATCCATCTTACATCTGATGCTGCTTTCTCCATTCACCCCACTCTCTCTCTCTCCACCACTGTTTTCCCACGTCCATTTTCTATATCTGGACCTAATTAAAGTTAAAAGCTTTTGCACAGCAAAGGAAACAATCAGTTCAGTTCAGTTGCTCAATCGTGTCCAAGTCTTTGCAACCCCATGGACTGCAGCATGCCAGGCTTCCCTGTCCATCACCAACTCCCAGAGCTTTCTCAAACTCATGTCCGTCAAGACAGTGATGCCATCCTCTGTCGTCCCTTTCTCCTCCTGCCTTCAATCTTTCCCAGCATCAGGATCTTTTCCTGAAGGAAACAATAAACAAGATTAAAAGACAATCCTCAGGATGGGAGAAAATACTTGCAAATGAAACAACTGACAAAAGATTAATCTCCAGAATACATAAGCAGCTCATATAGCTCAATATTAGGAAAACAAACAACCCAATCAAAAAATGGGCAGAAGACCTAAACAGACATTTCTCTAAAGAAGACACACAGATGGCAAAGAAACTCATGGTGCTTATTGTGTTGCACCATAAATGATGTATCACATCACTAATTATTGGGCTTCCCTGGTGGCTCAGACAGTAAAGAATCTGCCCGCAATGCAGGAGACCCAGGTTCAACCCCTAGGCCAGGAAGATCCCCTAGAGAAAGGAATGGCAACATTCCAGTATTCTTGCCTGGAAAATTCCAGAGGAGCCTGGTGGGCTACACTCCATGGGATTGCAAAGAGAGAAATGCAAATCAAGACTACAACGAGGTATCACCTCACACCAGTCAGAATGAGTGAGTGAGTGAAAGTTGCTCAGTTGTGTCTGACTCTTTGTGACCCCATGAACTATACAGTCCATGGAATTCTCTATGCCAGAATACTGGAGTAGGTAGCCTTTCCCTTCTCCAGAGGATGTTCCCAACCCAGGGATCAAACCCAGGTCTCCCACATTGCAGGCGAATTCTTTACCAGCTGAGCCACAAGAGAAGCCCAAGAATATCGGAGTGGGTAGCCTATCCCTTCTCCAGAGGATCTTCCCAACCCAGGAATCGAACCAGGGTCTCCTGAATTGCAGGTGCATTTTTTACCAACTGAGCTATCAGGGGAGCCCCCAGTCAGAATGGCCATCATCAAAAAATTTTACAAACAATAAGTGCTGGAGGGGATGTGGAGAAAAGGGAACCCCCTATACTGTTGGTGTGAATGTAAACTGATATAGCCATTATGGAAAGCAGTTTGGACATTCCTTTAAAAAATGGGAATAAATCTATTTATTCCCAGCAACCCCACCACTCAGCATATACCCCCAAAAAAAAACAAAATTGAAAAACACACATGTACTCCATTGTTCATAGCAGCACTGTTTATAATAACCAGGACACGGAAGCAACCTAGATGGCCATTACCAGATGAATGGATAAAGAAGATGTGGTACATATACACAATGAAATATTACTCAGCCGTAAAAAAGAATGAATTTGTGTCAGTTCTATTGAGGTGGATGAACCTAGAGCCTGTTATACAGAGTGAATTAAGTCAGAAAGAGAAAAACAAATATATTAATGTATTTTTGTATATTAATGAAAACTAGAAAAATGATTTTGATGAGTCTTTTTGTTTTTGAGTAATAATTATTTATTTTTGCTTTCTAGAATCAGGAGTATGTGGTTTTGGCAGATTTATACAGATATTGATATGGTTTTCTTTGGCTTCATAGTTTTGATTTTTTAAATACTTGGATTTTACAACTTACTCAATATATAGATACATAATTCCTTAAATTCCTATTTTGAGGTTTAGGGCTTAGCCCTGTCTCACACATAAAACCCCACCACACACCTTTCATTCTGCTTTCCATTTGCTTTATTTTCTTTAGTGTAATATCTGAAATTCTTATTTTATTGTTTGTTCATTGCCTGTCCCTCCTAAATAGAATATATTCCAAGAAAGCAGACAATCTTATCTGACACTACTGTGTCCCCAGCACCTAGCACAGTGCCTGGCACAGAAAAATTGCCCTTCAAAATTTTGTTGAATAGTAGGAAGAAAGGAAGGAAAAAAGAAATGATACTTGCCTCCTGACTTATTTTTTTTAAATGAATGTTTGCTGGAAATTGTCTTCATCCACTTGGGCTACTAATAGGAAATGCCACCCCATTCCAGTATTCTTGCCTGGAAAATTCCGTGGACAGAGGAGCGTGGCGAGCTCTACTGCCCATGGGGCCACAAAGAATTAGACACTACTGAGTGCCTGAGCAGATCAGAGAGAGCGAAATATAGACTGAATGGTTTATAAACACCCAGAATGTATTTCTCAATTCTGGAGGCTATGAAGTCCTAGATCAAGGTACCAGTAGACTGATGTCTGATGAGGACCTGCTTTCTGTTCATGGGTCTTACTGCTGTGCCCTCACCTGGCAGGAGGGATTTGGGAGCTCTTGGGGTCTCTTTTGGAGAAGGCAACGGCACCCCAGTCCAGTAGTCTTGCCTGGAAAATCCCATGGACTGAGAAGCCTGGTGTGCTGCAGTCCATGGGGTCGCTAAGAGTCGGACAGGACTGAGCAACTTCACTTTCACTTTTCACTTTCATGCATTGGAGAAGGAAATGGCAACCCACTCCAGTGTTCTTGCCTAGAGAATCCTAGGGACGAGGGAGCCTGATGGGCTGCCATCTATGGGGTCACACGACTGAAGCGACTTAGCAGCAGCAGCAGCAGCAGGGGTCTCTTTTATAAAGGCATTAATTCCATTAATGAGAGCTCCACCCTCATGACCAAATCACCTCCCAAGGACCCCCCACCTCCAAATACCAGCACATCGGGGAAACCATTTCAACAAATCAATGTGGGTGAAAACAAGCATTCAATGTAGAGCAGGGAAAAAATAAAACTAATTCGATAACACTTTCTCCCACATTACCCAGAAAACAAGGTCATTTTCCATCTCTGTATCTTAGGATCTTTTTTCCTCTCTTTTTAAAAGAAGAGATGTTTCTCCTTTCCATGGTTAATACCATTCTACTTGAATTCTTCACCATCCATGGGCAAGCAGATGATCCAGGAAGAATAAGGAGCGAGAAATGCAGAGGGCCCAAGACAAATACTCAGAGAAGGAAAATCTCATGGATGGAGGAGCCTGGTAGGCTGCAGTCCATGGGGTCTCGAAGAGTCGGGCACGACTGAGCGACTTCACTTTCACTTTTCACTTTCATGCATTGCAGAAGGAAATGGCAACCCACTCCAGTGTTCTTGCCTGGAGAATCCCAGGGACGGGGGAGCCTGGTGGGCTGCCATCTATGGGGTCGCACAGAGTCGGACACGACTGAAGCGACTTAGCAGCAGCAAGACAAATACTAACATTTGAGGAAAAGACAAAGTTAAAAAATGAAAAGGAGAGCATCCTTCACTCTCATTTACCTCCTACAATCTAGATTCTTCCCCAAACCACCAAATTGAAACCATTGGCCCTGAAGGCATTGCTACAACTCCTGTTATTGAAGTTCTAAGTGTGTGTCTCTTACTACGTCCTGCCCAAGGATCTTTCTCTCTCTAACCCCTTGGATAAAGTCAAACCTCAGTGTTCAGGTGCGAGCCCCATTTTTGTCTTGTTTCCCTCCACCCTCCTTTGCTCAGGAAATAAATGTATCTGCCGTCACCTCCGTCCCACCCGTATTCCACGTTTTCCTTGAGGAAGAGTTTTCCCAAACGCTCCTGCCTCTTTGCTTCACCTCTTGACTATCTGACTGGTAGATTTTGTTTAAGGAAGTGTGTTTGTATAGGTTTTGTCTACTTTTTCTTTTTTCCTATGGAGGAACCATCTTTTCTGTCCTGGGGACAGTCACCTGCCTTTCTTGTTCTAAGTCACAATCATCACCTTGTGACTAAGAGATTGTGTCTAAGGCACAGTAGGGGTGGAGGAGGGGAAGATTAAGGCCCCTTTGGCCTTCACATTCAACTGTGTCCTCCAGTATAACATTTATTAAAATGCAGTGCAGAGCTCAGTTGTGCCCAACTCTTTGTGACCCCATGGGCTTTGGCCTCAACAGGCTCCTCTGTCCATGGGATTTTCCCAGCAAGAATACAGGAGTGGGTTGCCATTTATAATCTCTATCCACTGCTTTTGCCTTCTTAATCTAGACCCTGCCTAGCAAGAAAGATGTTAGTTATTGAATTCCTCATCTCCACACAATGAAGACTTTTTTTTTTTTTTTTTAATGAGGTTTGTATACTCATCTTAAATACATATAAAAGGTCTCTTTTACCCTTTCCCTGAGATACCTTTCTGGTGTCCAAACACACAGAACTTGTTCCTCTTAAAAGAGTGAAGACTAATCTATTTGAACATTTATTTTTTTCATCACTTTGGAAATAAAGGTGTCAGTAGCTCTAATAGTTAATACAACTGTATTTGTTTTTAAGTCCTAAATGATGAAAAATGTCTTCTGAGTGAGTGAAAGGAAGGAATTGGCCACTCTCATCTGTTCTTACACGAGACTTTCAAATCTTCCTGTGCACCCCTTATAATCCCTGGACTCCTTTCTTTTTTTTTTTTTGGACTCTTCTACTTTCAGTCCTATGTTACCAATTCTCTACAGAATATTTCCTCTTGGATTTGAATTTTTTCCAATGCCCTACATATTTTTTAGTTCTTTGAAACTTTTTATTTGGACATAATTACGGGCTTACAGAGAAGTTGCAAGAATATTGCAAACAATTTGATCCTTTACCCAAATTATTCAAATGTTAACATTTTATCACATTTGCTTTGTCCTTTTCTCTAGGCTCTCGATTTTTTTGTTGCTGTTCTGGATCTTAAGAGAGTACTTTGAAGATATGATTTCCCTTTACTGCCAAATGTTTCAGTGAGCATTTCTTAAGAACAAGGACATTCTTTTACATAAGCAGAGGACAATGATCAAAATCAGAAAATTAACATTGATACAGTACTGTTATCTAATCTAAAGACCTTATTCAGATTTCACCAATTGTCCTAAGAGTGCCTTTTATGCCAAGGAAAATCTCCAAGCATTCATTGCATTCAGTTGCTGTATCTCTTAAATCTTCTCTAATCTAGAATAGTTCCTGAATCTTTCTTTATCTTTTAGGACATGGACATTTTTGAAGTGTACATGTCAGTAATTTTGTTGACTGTCCATCAATTAAATATTCTTTTGACCCCATTTATCCACATTAATTGGCTCACGGAGCAACAATGAATAGAAGCAATCCATTTTCTATATCCCTATTCTAGTTCCATATTTCATCACCTCTCATTAGATATGTGATCACTTATCCTCTTTTAGTTCCTCATCCTTAAAACTGGAATAATTACACCTACCTAATGAGTTATAGAGAGGCTTCAAGGAAGTGATAGGTTTAAAAGGAATTTACCCTCCAAACTTATCAAGCTGTATACACAGCTTTTTGTATGTTAATCATACCTCAATAAAGTAGTTTTGTTTTGTTGTTTTTTAAAAGAATTTACCCAATGCATGTCACAAAGGCCATTTGCTTTTCATGTAATTTGGTTTCTCAACTCTCCGCCCATTTTGCTACCCTTACATAAATGCATTCTAGTTTCCCCATATGTCTCTAAAAAGGCAATTCTTGAACCACTTACAGCTCACCAAAATAACTGTCAGTCTCATCAGACTATTAATATTGAATCTATAGTCAGTTAAAACCCCTAAAGCTTTTTCTGCATAATTTCTTTTGCTATTTCTATCATTACTACAACTAGTACCAGCAACAGTACTTGAAAGGATCTGCATAGAACATCTCTTTGAATGGCCTTTTATATTATGTACTTCTCCCAGTTCCATGCGGTAGTTATTATGTGCACTTTTGAGATGAGGAAACAGATTCTGAGCAGTTAAGTCACAAGACTTTTATAAGTGAGAGAGGTGGAATTTAGTCCCAAGTGTTTCAGAACATAAGTCTATATTTCTCTATTAAGTATCATCTTTTTAATTTCCGCTTATCCTTCTGGCTTATTGGAAGACTTAAGATTCCTGATTTTGCCATCCAACGTAATAGTGTTTTTCCCCCAATCTTGTGTGGCTCTCATGTCCTCCTCCAGAGCATTGATAAAACTGTTATTCGAGACCCCTGTGATAAATGGTAAACATTTTCTTCTATGTTGAAATCAATCACTTTCTGGGAACAGTTTATCTATAAATAAATCTTACTAAATGGTAGGCTGATTCACCTATAAACATCTTATCCACAAGAACAATTTAAGATTTTTTTCCATGCCTATGGCATCCCCTCTGGCTACAAATCTAATTGCACCACTGGGGGAAAATATTTGTCTTAGTTTAGCCGAAATTGTTTGTATTGGAATAATATTGGTCTTAGTGATTATTCCTTTACTTCTTACGAATCTTTTCTTTAATAACCTCTTCCAGAGTTTTGGTAGGGGTGAATTCAAATAATGCTGGTTTCCAAAATTCTGGTTCCTTTCTAACAATGTTCCCTGGGTTGCTCTGTGACCTAAGAAAGGTCACTCTTTTGACCTAGACATTTCTGAATGAATGAGAAAATTAAATCCACCATTTATTAAACTCACTACACTAATTATGTTTTTTTACTTTGGCCACAACTTACCCAGGAAATACCCTCTCTTGTTTCACAGATAAGAATGCTGAGAGTTGGAGAAATGTTAAAACTTATCTAACACTGAAGTTGGAAGTGAGGGAGCTGTTAGATATATTGACTCAAAAAAATAAAAGTGGCACATTTTTGCAAACTCTTTATGCTGTAAATCATGTTAGGACATTCTGCTGGTATTAATTGTTCATTTGTATGAAATGGCATAGACCAAAAATTAGATTTACTTGAGCATCTATATGTTCCCTGCCCAACCAAATCAGTAATGTATCAGAAAACAGCAATTCTCAAAGAGTTTTCAAAGGAGCAATCCAGTAGCCTCAGGCTAATGCAGTTCTGTCACTGTCAAATGTTGGACATAAGTTTCATACTAATGATATTCTCTTTGAGATCCAAAGGCTTCTGAGGAGCCCTTTAGAAAAGAAACCCATTTAATGTTCATAAAGCACAGGGCTAGTTTCTTGAAACACATTTGACAGAAGCTGTTATAGGTGTTAACGTAGTATTTCTTTTCTTTTTTACTCCTTGGGACTCCAAGGATGTTTCTCCAGAGATACAATGAGGTTTAAAAACATATTTTTATTTATATGAACATATCTCTTACTTGGCCAATGCACCCTCTTGTCCTAAGGTTGAACTTGGTCTTCACCAACCTTCTGGTTTAGAGATGGTGCTGTTATTTTATATATATACATGGGCTTCCCTGGTGGCTCAGATGGTATTGAATCTACCTGCAATGCAGGAAACCTGGGTTCAATCCCTAGATTGAGAAGATCCCCTGGAGAAAGGAATGGCTACTCACTCGTATTCTTGCCTGGAGAATTCCATGGGCAGAGGAGCCTGGTGGGCTACAGTCTATGGATGGGGTAACAAAGAGTTGGACATGACTGAGCAATTTATATATATATATATATATATATATATATATATATATTTGGGCTGTGCTCACTTGGCTTGCAAGATCTTAGTTCCCCAACCAGGGATTGAACCTAAGCCACCACAGTGCAAGTGCCAAATCCTAACCACTAGACTGCCAGGGAATTCCCAGCCGTTATCCTGATTTTACATTTGCAGAAAAAGGTCTAGGGTTTCTAGGAAATTTGCTCAGGCCTAACAGCAAGAGAAGGTCCAAACCGAAACTCAGATTCATATTTATATCAAATCCAATTCAATGCTCTTTCCCTTGCTTCGTGTCTTTGTTTTTCTGCCTTTGATCATTTAAAAAGCTCGTTGACATTTCCAAAAACAAGCAACTTTGGAAAATGGACAAGGTTATATTAAAAATGGATGATGAACTTTACATTACAACTATTTAAATAGTAAAAGTCATACTTGGAATTTTTTTCCCTTTTGAACAGGTCTTCCTCCATCAGTATCAGCCAGTCGAGGTTGGGGATGGAAACAGGAGACCTCGCTAAGTCTGAGCCCTGTGGGAAAAAGGGATCCTGAAAACAGCAAATTAGCTCACAGCTATACCTGTTTACACAGTCAAAGTATGTTTGTTCTGTTTGAAGATACTTCAAAAATAACAATTGTAAAAGAGATTACTGCTTTGATCAGAGAATCTGAATCTCCTTTGTTTGGCCATGAATAATTGGTCTTTGTAATGTTAATGCTTCTTTTAAGGAATATCAGATCTGTAAATTCACCTTAATTACAGGCAAGCCAAGTTGTGGAGGGAATTTGCAACAGCATTTCATTGAAGGTCTTTTCTAGTTCCCCTTCAAATCTAATTATAGCAGAAAGATTATTTTTACGCCAAGCATCAGAAAGCTATAATTATTCGTATTTTCATTCACGTTCACATAGGTCAAAAGCATTATCTTATTGAAGAATAAGATTGAAATCTTAAAAACGTCCTTGTTTTTCCACAAAGCGCAGAAGGAGGTAGAACCTTAACTGAGTTGTTCTTGCTAACCTGTTAACCTTCATCCAGCCGGCAGCTCAGAAGTCTGTTTTCCCCAGACTTTACACTTGGAAACAACACTCTGGAATCCACAACCTAAACAATGATTAATACTAAATCTTGTTTAAAAATTTGAAATCAACTAAACAATTCAGTTGGAGGATATGAGTACAGTAGGGAGACAAGAAGAAGAAAAAAAGATTTTAAGCCTTCCTATTGTAATTTTGTGGTATTCAGCTTAGTTATTTTTGTTGTAAGAGCACAAATGTCAATACAGAAAGTTAGATGTTGCTGAAGATGTGAGGAAATGGGATTGCTAAACTGTAGATTGGGTGATTTAGTTAGATATGGGGAAGAATGTCTCAACAGCAGGGTGAAATCTCCTTTTGTGGAGGTAGCTTGAAAGTTGCATATTTTGTGAAGTGGTGTGGGGCAAAGCTTGTGAGCCAAGCGGGTCCACGTGAAGATGGGGAAGCTTTCCATCGATTGTATCTGTTATCTCACATTCTATTCAATCTCCAAACGGGATTTTCTCCTCTGGCCAGAAGGCTAACGACCGTTAAGCATTTACACTTAGCACCCACCAGATTGCCACCTTCCAACCTGAGAGCATTTTTGGTGGTATTGTGCTGACAATACTACCAAACTTATCATTATAAAAACTATGAAGAGAGCCCATCACACCTGTACTGGAGGGGAAATATCTCTGAGGTTTAAACCACAGTGAACATATTCCCAGTCGTTTTGGATGTGGATTTGTTTTTTTTTTTTTTTCTTAATTATGGCAGCAATTAGCTTTGCAGCATGGCATTCATTCCAAACAGCAGGGATGGAGAACAATAATCTTGTTTACCTGAAGCTGGAGAGAGTGTACCTAGCTTTGTTCCCTCCACAGCCTAATCTAAACTCTTCCAGAGATGCCATTCCGCACAATAGAGTGTGACTGCCCCCATCCCCCACAAAGATCCTCCCTTCCCTGGTCCATTCATTTGTCACTGAAAACCTCCACGAGATCAAGAAAAAACAGATACCAGGCCGTTTCAAACTTTTGCTTCCATTAATTTCAAAGACAGAATCCTCAGATATGGGAATACCTTTTTTTATTTTTAAATTGTTTAAATCTGTCCAAATTATCCCAGGGAAAACAACGGAGCTCCTTTAGATTGTTCTTGACAATAGAAATAGGAAGATGACCGTTGTCAGTCCTGGGGAGAAGCAAATTATTAAATGGATGAGTTATTTACATGAAAATGAACTGCCTCTCCCATGGGGAAATTAGGTGACAGGCAATTCTGCATTACAAGAGGAACATGTCACTGGTTTTCATTTTCCACAACAAAGATTTTAGGGTAATTTCCATTCAGGAGAATGGAGTAGTTTCTCTTCTACATGCATCACCATTCAAAACCATTGTTGTCACCGTTTGAGAGCTTTTGGTTTGGATTTTGGCTTTTTTCCCTCCAGTAAGAACTGAAATGGCAGGTGGACACAGTACAAATGGGTCATAACCCTTATACAGTGCCAACAATACTCTGAAGTTATACTACAGCGTTGGACATGTTTTAGTGTTTTACAGTGTCCATAGTTTATTTCTCTACTGTAAAATGTAGGCTACAACAGAGGAAGAACAATAATCAGTTATACATTAACTATGAAAGGTCATTGCTTGTGGCAAATGCAAGGTCTATTGATCAAGTAGTATTTGTCGGCAGAAATGAGCCTCATTACTGAACGAAGCTCGTGAAGGAAACCATTGTCTAAAGGGACATCATGATATGTGCAAATCATCCATTTGCTCAAGGTGGTTTGAATAGCATCGAATGTTTATCAGCGCTTTTTAAATGTAATTTACAGACTTTTCAGCTAATCAGTCCCCAAAACTGCCTTCTTTTGTCAACTTACTATGCTGCACATTCAAACAATGATTAATCGCCTTATGTTAACTATGAGATAAGGAAAAAAATGAAAAGAAAATGAATGACGTATTCACTTGTGTTACAAAATGGGCTATAAACTAGTTTCCCAGCATGAGCTGTGGTTTACTTTCAAACTTAAATAACTTGTCTATGTAACCTTATCTTCCGGGCACTTCCTGCAAGCTTCATATATTATGCAATCAAGCCCATAAATATAGGTAGAAGTTAACTTGAATGGCTGAAACAGAGTTAACCACACACATGTAGTTAAAGCTTTATCGCCATTTCTGTCATAAACCTCTCCCTTTTCTTTAAGAGATTTACCAAGCTGTCATAAAAAAAAAAAAAAAAAAAGTATTATGGCTGTATCTTTGCAAAATAAAAAGAACTCTTGAGAAGTGCCTTGTCTCCTTAAACATACTGAACTTTGGCTTACGGTCCCATAGTCATACCCCACGAGTTCTGCCACATATCAGGAAGGCCAGTATGTTTGCATGTCGAATGTCTCAGGGTTGAGGTGGCACCAGCGTTTATTATTTCCATCTTATTTTTCATAAATTCCTTAAAAAATTAAGACTATATAACTCCAGTGATGACATATTACTAGAGGTATACAATTAAGCACATTTAGCCAAGTCATCAAATAAATAAGGAAAAGTGTAAAGTAGAATGCTTTACCGGAAAATAAGTGATTATACATAATCAAATATCTGTAATGAGAGGGGTAGGATAGAAATTTTCCAGGCATATAATCAGCCTAAAATAACTGGGCAGGAAAATTAAAAGGATCAGATTCCCTACATTGACTTAGCAAAAGACTCTAGCAAGCATTCTACTGATGACTCTGCTGACTGCTTTCAAGAGCGAACACCAGTGGTACTCTACCTGGCAGTACACAGGCAGTATCTTGAGAAACTAAACTCAGTCATTTTAAATTCTTTATTATTATTATATTGCTTCTGTTTTACATTTCAGTTTTCTGGCCAGGCGAAATGTGGGATCTTTGACTCCATGACCAAGGGCTGAACCTGCACCTCCTGTGTTGAAAGGCGACGTTTTAACCACCGAACCAGAAGGGAAGTCCCGCAAGTTTCATATATATATATTTCAATGGATAGACACAAGGCCTCTCTTTCTAGAAATGACTTCTCTCCAGAAATATGAGATTATCTTTACCTCTTACTTTCCTATCATAGATGTCTGAAGGTCGTGGAGTAGAGATTACTGGACTTGAGTCAAAAAACTGAGTTCAAATTCTTTGATGCTCTTCTCAGAGATCTCTTCTTCCAGGAAGCCTTCCTTGACTATCTGGCACAGATAATGCTTAATCTTTTAGGTTTTCAAGATATTTGGTGCTTAACCTTTAATAACATTTTTGGTCCTTTTGAATCACTAGTGCTCTTTAGTGCAGGTCATTTCCATAGTAGGCCCTCTGTAAATGTTTGTTGATTAATGGGTTTCTAAAATTGAGAGGGTTCTATTAGGAGAAATGAATTTTTTGTTTCTTTTCAGATCAATACATTCTATGAATCCCAGCTCATCTCTCTAGTAATAGGCATTTATGGAAATAAACTATGTTTTGCATGGAACTGTCAATGCTTAATTATTCCTGGGACTTAGGTAGAAATCTCCCTTCCTGCCTACCATCCACAACCCCCAATCTCTCTTCTCTCTCCAGAGATAAACTGTTAATTATCATGTGTTAGCGATTTTAAAGTGTGAAAGTGTTAGTCACTCTGTCCTGTCATACGCAATGTATATTTCATATAAATTAATTACATAAATGGTATGATGAAATATGTATTAACCAGTGACTTTTTTTTTTCATTTATCATGCCTTTAGGGTCATTTCATGTCGAAATTTCTGGATAGTATGTAGAAAAAGTAGAATTTACTCAATCATTTGTTGCTGTTGTTTAGTCCCTAAGATTCTTTGCAACCCATTGGACTGTAGGCTGCTAGGCCTCTCTGTCCATGGGATTTCCTAGGTAAGAATATTGGAATGGGTTGCCATTTCCTTCTCCAGGGGATCTTTCTGACCCAAGGATTGAACCCATGTCTCCTGCTTGGCAGGTAGATTCTTTACCACTGAGCTACCTGGGATGCCTTCTCAATAAATTTACTTGACCATAAATTAATTATTGTTGGATAGCTAGGTGATTGCCAATTTTTCATTATTACAATCAATACTGCAATACATTCTGGTACATCTGTCTACTTTTGTACACACATAAGGGATTTTGAGGAATGAATTTCTAAAAGTAGAATTTCAACCTGTGTGAGAATTTTATCTTTTGATAAATGCTCTAGAGTGCCCTGTATAGGTAGACTTTTTACCAAGTCAATTCAAAGTTGTATTTTTGCTGACATTATGAGCCTTCCAGTTTCCCTTCTCTGACTGTCATTTTTGTACATTAGTTGAGTAAAGATGGTTTTCCCGTTGCTGTCTGATTTGCATTTCCCTGAGAGTGGTGGGGTTGAGAAACTTTTCACACATTTATTGGCCTCTTGTATGTCTTTTGTGAATTGCCTGTTTACCACTGTTGCCTAATTTGCCCTGAGTTCTCTCTGTCTTATAGTTTTGTTTTTTTTTAAAGATCTCTTTTATGATTGTGAATATAAATCCTCTTTGCAACTGTTTTCTCCCAGATAGTCACTTAGCACAGGGGGCTGAGGTAGAGGGGTCATTTGTCTTTTACCTCTGTGGTCCCATTGATACACAAGACTCTCCATTAGGTTAGACTTCCTCCTGGACTTTATTATGTAAATTATTTATATATCATATAGAAATTGGCTTTGATGAATTCATGGGCTAACTATTCTCAGCAATTTGCCTAGTTTGTGTTTTATCCTAAATGCTATGTCTGTTCTTAACTGAAATTTCCTCCTCACTTGTCTTTTCCTGAGGGTCAATCAAGAATCAAAGTCCACAGCAATGTCTATCTCTTCCTTGTTCCCTCTTCACTGGCATGTACACATATATTGTAACCTCAATGAGATGGGAAGCTACCCAACTGACAGTCCCTTGCTTTTGCAATAACTCACAGTGTCTAACACATAGTGGGAATTTAATAAATATTTGTTGGTTGTTTCAACAATTCTATTTTATAGAAAAATGTTTACTCTACCCCTTCTCCCCAACATGTACACTGTGGGCAATTTCCCTGTGCATTTCTTCAATCATCATTTTTGTGTAATTTGTCTTTTGTTCCATTTATCATGAGGTCACACCTGCTTATAGTGTTTGAGGTTCTAAATCTCAACAATAAATTGAGAACATGGTTAAGGACCTGATTTTCTCAAAATTCTCTGCTGATACAAAAAATAATCTAGCATTTTTCAAATTGAAAAATGCATCTAAAAGTCTAACTTATTTCCTAGGACAGGCCTTATTTCACACAAACTGAGACCTGTCTTCTCAGACACTAAAGAGAGATCATGACTTTTTGGAAGTTTTTTGGATTTATTTGTTTTTTAAAGTTAAATTCAAAAACCAAATCTATACTACATTAAAATACCCAGTCTACACTACACAACAATAAAATCTAGTTCATTGATTGGTCAAATTGTGCTTCTTATTACTACTGGTTCTACCGCATTTTCTTAAAAGAATTTTTTTTATATCATAGAACATTTCCAAAGGATACAAAATTAGTGAGAATGAACCCCTTATGTACTTATCACTCAGCTTCAACCATTATTAATTCACTGTCAATCTTTTGCATTCATACTTTCGTACAATGTTTATCTTCTCTGAGTTACTTTGAAGCAAATCCCCAGTGTCACATCATTTTATACTAAAATATAAAATTTAAGTTCAAAATTTTAGTTCAAAGCTCTGGAGGACCTTGCATTTTGTGTGTGTGTATGTGTGTGTGTGTGTTCTTCATTCAGACACGCATTTTCATATAATACTCAACTTGGACCTGAAGAAACAAAGATGAATGGAACATGAAATTTGAGGCTTCTCAGGTGGCCCAGTGGTAAAGAGTCCACCTGCCAATGCAGGAGATGTAAGAGACGCAGGTTCAACCCCTGGGTTGGAAAGATCCCCTGGAGAAGGGAATGCCTACCTGCTCCAGTATTCTTGCCTGGAAAATTCCCCAGACAGAGGAGCCAGAAGGGCTATAGTCCATGGGTTCTCAAAGAGTTGGACATGACTGAGCGACTGAGCACACAGAATTCAACCGTTAGTTGCAAACATCATGTCCCTTTATCCATATATATCAGTATTTAGGATATTACTTAGTCTATTCTAAGAACAAAGGACATTCCATTACATAACCACAGTTACACTATCAAGTTCATCCATACTCAAACATACCCTAATAATGTTTATTACAAACAATGCTGCAATAAACATTCTGCTAAGTCTACCTTTGTGAACATTTAAGTGATGCTGAGAAATGAATACCTAAAAGTAGAATTTCAAAGTGTGTGAAAGTTTTATGTCCAGTCCATACTCAAATTTTGTCAATTATCCCAATAAGGTTTATTGTGACAATTCCCTCCCATCCCCTCATGTAGATCAAATTAGGATTATTTATTCTGTAATAAAGAAACAATAGCTGGGTTGTTGTCTTTCGTGATTCTTTCATCATATTTACATTTTTCAAGAGTGTAGCCAGTGGTTTGTAGAAAGTTCCTCAATTTGAGTTTGTTTGACTTTCTTCAAGGTTAGATTCAGGTGATGTATTTTTCTGTACAATAAAAAAAGTCATACAATGGTGCATCCTTCTCAGTTTATCACATCAAAAACAAAAACAGAAACAAAACCTCACAATATCAGTTTGTCCCATTAACAAAGATGTGAATTTTGATCATCTGCTTAAGGTAGTGTCTGCCAAGCTTTTCCATTGTCAAGTTGCCAGTTTTCCCATTGTAATTAATACCTTATTTGTGGGGAAATACTTTGAGGCTATATAAAATATCCTATTCCTTATAAGAATTTCACCCAATCATTTTAGCTTCCTTTAATTCTTGCCTGAATCAATTAAAACTAAGATAGTTGTAAGATGGTGATTTTTCTAATGCATTTCTTCTATATTCTTAGATGGCATTCTGTCAACCTTTTATTCTTTCTGTTGTTGATTGTTTGCTTGGTTTTGACTGCACTGGGTCTTCACTGTTTCGCACAGGCTTTGTTTAGCTGTGGCAAGTGGGGTTACTCTCTAGTTGCGGTATGCGGCTTCTCTTTGCCATGGCTTCTCTTGTTGCTGCTGCTGCTAAGTCGCTTCAGTCGTGTCCGACTCTGTGCGACCCCAGAGATGGCAGCCCACCAGGCTCCCCTGTCCCTGGGATTCTCAGGTAAGAACACTGGAGTGGGTTGCCATTTCCTTCTCCAATGCGTGAAAGTGAAAAGTGAAAGTGAAGTTGCTCAGTTTGTCTACTTGAAAGTTATACAGTCGTGTCTGACTCCTCGCGACCCCATGGACTGCAGTCTACCAGGCTCCTCCGTCCATGGGATTTTCCAGGCAAGAGTACTGGAGTGGGGTGCCATCGCGCTTTTCTTGTTGGGGGGGCACAAGCTCTAGGTGTGCAGGCTCAGTAGCAGTGACGCACGGGCTAGTTGCTCAGTGGCATATGTAATCGTCCTGGACCAAGGATCAAACCCATGTCCCCTGCACTGGCAGGTGGATTCTTAACCCCTGGACCACTGGGGAAGTCCCACACTTTTACTTTTGATTTTACCTTTTATGTTTATAAGAATAAAATTGAGTTCACCAAACACTGGTGGTCTCCTTGATGTGGAACTCTGTGCTCAGAGACATCACATGGGGCAAAAGACAAGACCATTTGTGTCTTGTGCATAGGGGCATGCAACTTGAGAGGAGAGATGGATTCAAGTCAGATGGTAGGCGGTGCTTTACTCAAGATACAAACCTAATGGGAAAGAAAAGAAATCCAGGAGAGGGTAGTTTTTACTGGAGCATGTGGAGTGACCTTGGATGAGAGGTGGGGTTTTAGCTGAGCTTGTGATTTGTGGTACATGTGGTCAAAGACAGGCATTACAGTTGGGCATTTGGGAAATGACAAAGAATCCCTATGGTTAGAGCCTAAGTTTCCTGGGAGAAGAGGCAAGGAGGCAAAGTGAAATTCCAGGCTGGGAAGATCGGCTGGGGTTACTTCAAAGTCCCACACTGAAGAGTTTAGACTCCAATTTACTCAGCAAGAGAAGCAATGAAACATATTTGAGGACGGTGGGGGTGGGGTGGGGTGGTGGTTACCTATGATGTTTAGGGATACCTATGGATGATGCTAAGATTGTGTCTTACCCACGTTTGTATTTCCAAGGCCTACAACAGTGCTCAGCACATGAAGGGTATTCAGTAACTGTTTTCAGGCACCTATGATATGCTGGATGATTTAGAATAGGATTGTGTGTGTGTTTTACTTATGAGTCTAGGTCATGATGGCAGGATGGAGCAGGGGGTGGTAGGCCCTTACCTCTAAAAGCAGGTCTCTATTGAATTATTCATAGGAAATGTTTAAAATATTAAGTTCTGAGACCACCACCAGGCTCCCTGTGACTTTAATTTTTAGTTCCCAGAAAGCATGTTTGGGAATTACTTTTGAATAACTTGCCAGTAAAGAAAATAAGACTCTTAGATAGTAAAAAACATCCCATTGGAAACTATTTCATTCTATATCATCTTTATATTTTGAAATTAAAAAGCAAAAACAAAAAATGGGAATTCCCTGCCAATCCAGTGTTTAGGACTCACGGCTTTCAATGTGGTGTCCCTGGGTTCAATTCCTGGTCCAGGAATTAAGATGCTACAAACCCCGAGGCACAACCAACCAACCAAACAAACAAACAAAACAAAACACAAAAATATCTCTTCAAAGATGCATATGGACTTTGAGAGACTAAGCATTTTGTCAAAACACTGTAAATAACGTAGTTAATTTAATAAGGGAAAACAAAGCAAGAAAGTAAAATGAGATACCGAAATGACTGAGTGTAATCATTATAGAAGTCTTATTGATCTCTTAGGAAGTGAATTAATTTATATTTATATTTAAAACATCTCCAGGTTCTCCCTTTCCAACTTCAAATCTCGTAATCTCTCTTCAGCTTCTTTATTCTGCAGTGAGTCCTGAAAATCTACTGGCTTAATTAAGAAAGTTGACGTATTTTCCCAGCACAGGGTGTTGACAAGTTGTGGCAGTATTTGGTGGTTTCAAACGGAAAATCATTTGATCTTCACCTCCAGTTGCAATAAACAATGGTATAGAGGTAATATTTATGTACGTTTTTATTAAAAACATTTATTCTTCTTCTTATTATTATTTATAATTTTTATAATTTATAATAAAATTTTTATTACTTATTATTTTTATTAAAAACATGTATTGCCAAAATACATGACAAGTGTGGAAATCTAGAAAATATTCTAAAGTATAAAGCAATGTACAACTACCCATCATTTCACCATCCAATGAGAGCCACCAAAATGCATACATGTTTTGTATTTTCCTTTCATCTTTGGGTGTGTGTTTATAAAAACCTCTTAACTTTTTTTTACTTAACATGAGTATTTTTCCATGTGACTAAATATCCTTTAATAATATGATTTTGGGTAGCAGAACAGTAGCCACTATATGGATATACCATTGAACTACTCTCCTATAGTTGGGCAACCTGAGGTCTTTCCACTGTGTAGTACATTTCCTAGAGGGGGATTTATCTATTGTTTTAAAGGTTGTTTACATTTTAGCCTTGTTCAACTTATTGTCCAGCTGTGCTCTTCCGAAGTTACACTAATTTACCTAACCATCACCAGTGGATAGACATGAAGGCATGAAGAGTCTGCACTGGTCTTAGCACCATCCTTTTACACATTTCATTTACAAATGAGCCTCCAAAGGGGTATTTCCTTATGCCCTGTGCAGAGTTCACTTGAGCGTGCATTATGAGTGCCTCTCAGCCTAGGACCATTAGGGCTTTGTCATCACATGAACAGCAATTGGCTCAAAACACCGCTCATTGTGATGCTGCTGATGTGGCCTCCTTAATGTTCTAAAAGATTGTTTGGCGTAACTACTTCAGTTCAGGACTTTTCTCTTGACCTTTCCTATCATGTTTAGAGTCAGAATTCAAATACTGTGCAGTTTAAGCTACAGTATGCCTGGCCTGTAACTTGGTTCAAGGCATTTACATTTGTCTGCTTATTATACTCACAAGGTGGAAAAAGCAATCCCAGTGCCCCCAAAAGGTAAAATATTGTTTTTTTTTCTATTACTAGAGTTTGAAAAATAGGATAAATTATAGTACATTTAGGAATAAGTGCACATTGAGAGTTTTATGAAATATTTCAGGAAGAACACATTTAAATCCAAATTTAAATATAAAATTTAATTTCTTAAGAACTGGGATTGAGGTAGTAAAAAAAAATAGAATATGAAGTGTTTTTCTTAAGACCACTCTAATTTATACAGAAAGAAGTATATAATCTTATTTAAATTACATATTGTTTCATCACAAAAGGAATGGACATCTTTTCTAGGTGTCTTAGTTTTTTGAGTAAAAATGGTTTGAATTTTGACTAATCTCATTTGAATCTTCTGTTTATTGGGTTCTTTTCTCAATGACTTTTTTTTTTTTTTTATGTGTGATTTCAAGCAGTTGCCATTAATGAAAAGATTAAAAATGTGTAATATAGGACAATAATTATGTCTTTGTTTCTACTGATACATATTCTAATACTTGGCGGACAGTCAATGATTATCAAGAAAAGTCACTTTAAATTGAATAATCCTACCCTAGAGGAGAATTTACTCCCTTACCAAAAAAAAATTTTTTTTATTCACTGTCATGCTTTTTCTGTATCATGCTCAGTATCAGTGTCACGCTCAGTATCACTCAGAAATTTCACTCATTTTACCGAAATGCAATATTCTATCAAGTTTCCAAAGTGAATAAAGTGTTGTCAAAAATAAGATCCTTTAATTTCAAGTTCTCCCTGAGGTTTTGGCCAAACTACTGAATACAGATATTTCTTTTGCCGTGTCTTCCTATGAACACTACCCTAGTGATAGTTTCATATTTCTTTCATCTCATCATTCAGAAGCTATTTATCCGTTTTTTCCCCCACTGCCTCCTTCAAATCCCCCCCTCCCCCATGGCTGACTGCCTGCGCAACCCCCACACATTCAGGCGTATTTATTCCCGTAAAGATAGTGACACTTAGGGTTTATTCTAAGACTAAATCTGTGTTGCCCAGTGACTAAGGACTGAAGCATGCACGCTGCTTCTATGCTTACCCTCCTACCTAACTTGACGACTCAACTTTTTCTCTTTCTTTCCCTCTGAATTCTCTGTTTTGGAACAGTTCAGTTAACCACCGCTGCCAGGCCACTAATTGATTTTTGAAACCTGACATTTGTTTTTTGTTTTCTCCTATCTTCCCTAATGGTACAGCACTACTAAGCAGGAAAGAATGCAAAGAACTAGAAAGTTCAAAGTAATTGAGGATCTGTCCATTCACACTGTCTGGCTTCACGCCAATGGAGAACCTGAAACATTTGAAAAATATTTATCAAGTTTTAACCCTTTTGGTTAAGTCGAAGAAGCAGGTTTGCTGCTGGATAATTTGTGTTCACAGCAACAGCAAGTAAGCTTGGTTGAACATGTCTTTTATACGTTCAGAACCGCATAGCAAATGTCTCTGAAAAGATTACTTTCCAATTTCCGTACTATTGTACACTGCTAAGCTAGTTATTTTCTGTGAGCTTACAGAGCTGGGTATTTCAGAGAAACCATTACTTAAAAGTGGCAGCCCTATTTCATGAATCCTTCTGTCAGAGATGAAATTTAAATAAATGTTACTGTGTTTGAGCAAAAAAGACTGTATTCAGCTTTTCTGTTATAAATATGTTTTGAACCCAACCATAGCTAGGTTCATATCTATATTCATTAAGAAAATTGGAAATAAGAAAAAAATTTAAAGGACTATAAATATATTGTATTAAAAGTTTATCAAATAGGCTTTTTTTTTCCCCATTGGAAACACTTATGTAAATGAAAATATGTCAAAAAATGGTGTGAAATATAGAAACATTTCCAGTAAAATAACTGGATTTTATTGCAGTGAAAGCTTAGGTTGAAATAATAGGCCACTGACACTCTGGTAAAAAACAACAACAACAGAGAGAGATAAAAGGAAAGGTCTAGATAGGCTTAAAAGCAAATTAAAATATAAATAGAGGCTAACTTATATTAAATTTAAGTTAGATTTAGATTTAAAGTTAAAAAGAATATAAAAGTTCTATTAAGAGTTATCTATATGACACAGATTTGATCATGTTAGTAGCATTAACCACTAAAAATCTTTTAAGGTTCAATTTTTTTTAAGTTGTATTAAATCCCATAACAATTCTATAATCTGTTTCTAAATTATTTAATTACCTAATTGGATTCAGTATTAGAGAAAATCAGGGCAAGTTTTTTTCTTTTTTCCCCCAGGGCAACTTTTTAAAGATGAAGGTGGATAGTGTGGGATTGTTTGCTTGGAAAAAATTTGCCAAAACACTTAAATAATCCTTTGGTAGCATGAAAGTAGTCATCAACCATTCTCTGAAAACAGTGATCACAGCTATAAAAATGAATCATTAATAAGAACAGAATGAAAAGGAGAAAACATATTTTACAGCATAATTTTGTTTTCTAATAATAAACACCTATAACATTTTGTGTATATTAATTTTTTAAATCTACACACTTAAGAGGTCCACATCTTTTGATAGATTCACTCCTTGAGGAGAACATTTTCCTAAGAACACTTTTTTTTTTTGGAAAAGCTGCTTTACGGTGAAGTGATGATGTAGATGTAAAAATGTCTAATGGTATATAGTATGCTGTCAACATATGTACATATGTAGTAATATTCCAGGCATTTTTATTGCAGTGTAGTGTTATGGCTTCCCAAAACGCCAGATAAAAATCATGTTTAAGAATATTAAGGATTAAGGAAAGTGTTCCTTAGGTGATTGCTGGCAAAATTCACCTTCCCCCTATAACACAGTAAATGGACAGTGATATATTTTCGGTCTTACTTTCCGATAAGTTTGGATTCCCAGTTTTCAGAGCTGCTGCGTGTCTAACGTTTGTGACTTTCTTTGGTTGTCTTTTCGTAGAAGTAGGTGCCACGGTGTAAGGTAAATGTGCTACGTTTCTGTTTTGCAAACATTAAACTCCACTTTTTGAACACACAGTGATAGCAAAAATAAGTCAAATATGTAATGTCTATTTAAATACATTTCATTAAATCGTTGGTGCTTAAATTAGATTGCATGCTTTGGCTAGAGTCAACAGTGTAAATATTAAAAACTTCAAAATTCATGTGTCCCATCTCTCTCTTCTCCATACCAGATACGAGGTTGAAATGTGTGTGAAAACTTCTCCTACCCATTTAAATACTGCAAGGGAAAAAAACAAGCTTTTATGCCAGGACTTAAAAAAAAATACCTGCCATTAAACCTTTTATTCAGGACATTCCAAATTTGCTTTGCTAAAGGGATTTATTCACTGCTAAAGATACACAGAGACAAGAGCTGTTTTTAAATGTTTATCACACCGCCCCTAGTTTTGCGCTAAAGAAAAGTACATTTTGTATTTTTAAAAATACATGCTCATTAAACAAAACTCTCGAAAACCTTAGCGCCCCCACCTAGCTGCCTTCTAGGTTTCAACTTGCGAGTTTCAGGTCCTTGCACAACACCTAAGGCGTGCAAAACTCTTTTTCTCGCTAATCCTGGCAGAGAACAGTCCGAAGAGATCTCCCTCCACGTCTCCACCCGAATTCCCTCTCTTCCCCAGATTCCACTCGCTTCTCGTTTTCCCTCCGCCCCCGTCTCCGCCAGCCCAATCTGTCAGAGAGGTTGTGTACAAACTGCGCGGCCGCCCTGCGCGCGAAGCTCGTGGCCCGAAAGGGGTGCGGTCCGCCTGGCGGAGGCGGGGCTCTGAGCCGAGCTTCTCCCTTTTCATAGGCTAGCCGCTCAGGCCCGGCCAGCTTCGGGGCCCCGAGATTTGTCGGAGCGCTGCCAGTCTGGCCGGCTGGCCCCGCCTCCCCGGAGTTGGGTAAAATAGAGGCGGGCGTCAAGTGTCAGTAGTCGCGGGGCAGGTACGCGCGCTAGCAGCTCGCTCGCGGAGACAGGCAGTGGCGGGAGCGGACTCCGGGGAGCTAGGGAGCGCGGTGGGGCGGGGCGGGAGAAAGTGGTCGCCGGGTGGACGTCGGCGTTTACGCGTGGCGGAGCGGAAGAGTTTGGCTTTTCTTGCGCGCCTTTGAAAACCGCGCCTGCTTGTGAGCTGAGGGGTCCGTCCGGAGCCAAGCTCGCCGACCCGAACAGCGTGGGCGAGGTGGGAAGCGCGCTCGACTCGCGCCCCGCGCCCGGAATCGCCCTCCCCACCTCCGAGTGCCCATGGCTACGCGGGTGCTGACCATGAGCGCCCGCCTGGGACCCGTGCCCCAGCCGCCGGCCCCGCAGGACGAGCCCGTGTTCGCGCAGCTCAAGCCCGTGCTGGGCGCCGCGAACCCGGCCCGCGACGCGGCGCTCTTCTCCGGCGAAGAGCTGAAGCACCCGCACCACCACCCGCAGGCGCAGCCCGCGCCGCCGCAGCCGGCGCCGCCGCCCGCCGCGGGCCCGCGGCTGCCCGCCGAGGAGCTGGTCCAGGTAGGAAGAGCCGCTCCCCTCCCTCCGCCTCCCTCCCGGGCCTCGGGCGTGTCCCGCCGCTGCGGCGCGCGGGCGACAGGGGCCGCTCCAGGCTGGGGCGCGCGTCGGGGCGCACCGCGGCCCAGGGTTGGGGGGCAGCCCCGCCCTGCCCTCCTGGCCTGGTGGGGGCACCCGGTCTATGGGGAGTCTGCCCTGGCTGCTCTGTCCGGGAAAGGTTCAGCAGGGAACTGGTGCTCACGCGCACCTTAATTGTTTTTCTACCATTTGGGGGATGAAAGCTCGTTCCTCACGCCGGACCTCAATTCCATGTGTCTCCTAAATCCGCGGCCTCCCGCTGCCCTGGCCTTAGAGGTCACCCGCTGTCCCGACCCACGGCGTCCCGGATTCAGTGGGAACGCAAATGGGGGGGGGGGTGTTGGAGGGAGGCCCCTCGGGGTGCTAATTTAATATCGCTTGGTGCAACCTGCTTTAGACGCGATCGTAGGGCTCCTTTGGACAACGGGAGTTAGAAAATCTAAGGTGGTGTTGGAGCGCTTATTTTTCCTTAGAAAAGAAAGGAAAAAAAGAAGGACCGGGAGGTGTTGTTTTCTTCATCTGCGCGTAAATTTCCTCCCGGAGCCGCGTTGAAAGCTGGCAGTTGGCTTTTACACTTGCCCGGCAGCCGAATTAGAGCAACCGCCTGTTTCTTTCGCCCACGCAGGGAGTCATATAGCCCAGAAAAAACTTCCCGGGACTTTTAGCCTGTCCCAGGGAAAAAAAAAAAATTGGAAACATACCCACATGCAAACAGCTGGAAGAGCTAAAATCAGAAACCACTAACCACCATGGGAGCAAAGCGCACGAAAGGGTTTAGTTCGGTTTATTTCAAGACGCCTCATTTAATACCCCCTTGGTATACTGTGTATTCGCTATACCCAGCTCCTGCTCCGGGGGTCTGCGAGTGTCACCGTGCTGTGCAAGGGCAGCGGCATTTGTCAGAGATGTGACTCACAAGACCAGCGCGGTTTTATTTTTAAATCGTATCTTTGCGGGAAACCCGAATATGTATCCACATAAAATGATTCGGGGTCTGATAGCTGAAATTAAGTAGTAGCCAAAAAAAAAAAAGAATGTTATTCACTTCTTAAAATGCCACGGTTAATAATTCTGTGAGCATCTACTTGGGGGTGTTGTTTTGTATGTATGTGTTTCTGTTGAAATTTCCTTTCAGTGCTAAAAATTTTAGAAGTTTGTGTTATACTAGGAAAGATGATAGTTACAGAAGACTGAAGAGACCAATTACAAGCTGGATTATGTCCTAAAGAAAAATCACCATTTTAAAACCATGTGGGCATTTGTCAGTTTGCTGCTTAGAAGACGCAGGAGGATAAGGGATGACTGAGCTTTTTACAGAGTGAGGGGGAATGTAGCATTGGCCCACTGAGAAGGACACGGTAAATGTTTGGCTGATGACTGTGCTGGCTACTAGCAGCCTCTCCACCCACGGCCCTTTAGCACCACTCTACCAAAGGAATGGTTTTCCCCTAGGTAATTAAAGATCTGTTTTAGATAGGGATATGAATAGGAACATTTCATTATCATATTAACCAATTACAGAATCTGCTGATTAAAATCAACATTTAGATCAAACTGGTGGAGAAGTTGGTTGGTTCTCTCAGTGGATACTATGTTTTGCTCAAAACATAGTATTTAAGTTTCCATTGAACTGTAAACTGGAAAAGGCACTTAAATAGCCAAAGAATATGTTTTATATTAGCTATTTCAGCAATATCTACCCAAGCAAAAAAAAAAGAGAGAGAAATTTTGCAATATTAACCTTAACCATAAAGGTTTACTGAGGTTTTTTTTCCCTTTTCAACCACTGGATTTACCTATATGACATGAATAAGATAGAGATAATTTGGCCTTATTACAATACTGTATTTTCAGTTGTAATGGAGCAGAGAATCCTGCTTGTATATGAGTGATGATAAAGTATACTTTATTATTGCATCAGAAAGGAATATTTTTTCTCTTTGCTTCCTTTTTCTTCTTGATTTGTCTCTTTCAGTTTTTGTCTGGGGTTGACTGGGTGCGATTTTACCAAACACTTGTTATACACATTTTCGTAAGGTTTTTGGTGAACCATTTGTTACACAGTTGACAAACCTGATAGGTGTATAAGCAACACTTAGAGGAGTTTGCCTTGGTACTTTTCATAGAATTGTTGGGAATTTTTAGTAAGCAGTTTGTTCTTCCCGAGATGATGAATTGGGCGGATTATACATATTTCTATCTCTTCTTTTTTAGACAAGATGTGAAATGGAGAAGTACCTGACACCTCAGCTTCCTCCAGTTTCTATAATTCCAGAACATAAAAAGTATAGACGAGACAGTGCCTCAGTCGTAGACCAGTTCTTCACTGACAGTGAAGGGTTACCTTACAGTATCAACATGAACGTCTTCCTCCCTGACATCACTCACCTGAGAACTGGCCTCTACAAATCCCAGAGACCGTGTGTAACACACATCAAGACAGAACCTGTTACCATTTTCAGCCACCAGAGTGAGACGACAGCCCCTCCTCCGGCCCCAACCCAGGCCCTCCCTGAGTTCACCAGCATATTCAGCTCCCACCAGACCGCAGCTCCAGAGGTGAACAATATTTTCATCAAACAAGAACTTCCTACACCAGACCTTCATCTTTCTGTCCCTCCCCAGCAGGGCCATCTGTACCAGCTCCTGAATACACCGGATCTAGATATGCCCAGTTCTACCAACCAGACAGCAGTAATGGACACTCTTAACGTTTCAATGTCGGCCGCCATGGCAGGCCTTAACACTCACACCTCCGCCGTCCCGCCGACCGCCATGAAGCAATTCCAGAGCATGCCCCCTTGCACATACACCATGCCAAGTCAGTTTCTTCCCCAGCAGGCCACTTACTTCCCCCCGTCACCACCAAGCTCAGAGCCTGGAAGTCCAGATAGACAAGCAGAGATGCTTCAGAATTTAACCCCACCTCCATCCTATGCTGCTACCATTGCTTCTAAACTGGCAATTCATAATCCAAATTTACCTGCCACCCTGCCAGTTACTTCGCAAAACATCCAGCCTGTCAGATACAATAGAAGGAGTAACCCCGATTTGGAGAAACGGCGCATCCACTACTGCGATTACCCAGGTATGTGATCCTGCCTGGCTGAAGAATCTGTGTGTGTTTAGTGTGTTCATGTGTGCCATTTTCCACCTCACATTCCAGCTGTACATGGGAGAGGAGTGGTTGACATTTAAAAAAATTCACCTGCTCTGCTCTTGTCGCATCCCAGTGTCCAGTGCCTTACCCAAGTAACTGTTTAGTTACTTTGTGCTTATTTGATATAGTAAAAAAAAAAAAATTTGGAATATTATGGGGAAAAAAAGTTACTGGACTCTTTTCTTTTTAATGTTAAATACGTGAGAGTCTTGCTACACTTACGTTGTTACTGTAGCAATCTAAATTGGAGTTCTTAATTCTAAATGAAGTAACCTGGAAAGGAATTACTTAAGTAACATAGGGGAAAAGAAGGGGTGGCAATGAAGAGTGGGTTGGTGCAAGACCAGACCATCTATAGAATAGATTTCAAGGTTGGTTCTGATAGCATGTGAGCATATGCTCTTTCTTGAATGAGATATGTGGTCCAAAATATAAATTGATGACTGTGATAAATATATCTGGAACTTGCTGGCATAAGCTAGTTTATGATTAATACAGGGTATAATTTATTGACTGTGGTACATGATATGACATGACATACTAAATGAAAAAACAAGAAATGTGGGAGTACAGAAAATTGCAGTCATCTTGGGTAATGGTTTAACATTGTCAGCTCTAGAGCCATTAAAATTTTTTAAATGACTGAGGTATGTGTTACTAGTGTAAAGCACCTACTGGTATAAACATAGATTTCCCATTTGTAGTTTGGCTTGATTGTCTGCTCTCTTTCTGCTAAAGTGAAACATAAAGCAAATCACTTTATACCTTTAATCAGGTAATAGGGGAGTATGCTTTAAAACATCTCTTAAAACTGAAGCTTCAAATATCTCCTTGCATGAGAGATTTCATCTTTAAAGCCCGATTTTAAACACTGAATCATCAGATGTAAAGATTTCAAAAGGATCTCCAGAATGACACGCTGTTCTTCTTCTCCTTTGTTTCAGGCTGCACAAAAGTTTATACAAAGTCTTCTCATTTAAAAGCTCACCTGAGGACTCATACTGGTATGTAATTTTCTTGTTAATTCTGTGAGTTGTGTAAATAGTATAAGTGGTATTCATCCTTTTAAAAGCCAGCACATGTTTGATCTCTTCTTTCTTCTGTCAACTTTTATTTTTTAATGGCTTACCTTTTTCAGCACTGGCTTGGCTCAAAATTCAGTTCAGTGAAAAAAGTTTGGTTCCAGGAAGGCTGATGTTCCCTCATTAAGGCCTTGCCCTGTCACCTCAGATAGAATTAATTGCTCCCAAACATAAACAACAATGTTTACTAATGGATTTTAAAACTTTAATGGCACTGCTATTCCTATCTTGAAGGAAAAAAATGTAACTCATTTTCTCCCTCCGTAACAAATCAGTTGGCTTCTATAAAACTACATCAAACACTAAAGCCTTTTCCATTTAGCAGGTAAAGCGTAATTGCTTAATAAATTATCTTAATTTCACCTTGAGCCTAAAATATCTGTGTTTAGCATGTTTTCCCTGCTGGTAAAAGGTGGGCTGGAAATTGAAAAATACTAAAATCAGGCAAAACTAGGGTCATGGTTTGAAAGCTATTTTACATTCTACCCCAGTCCATATTATACATTGGAGAGACTTTATTCCAGCTAGTATCTCATCCGTGTTTAAAATGTTTAGCCCTATAATTTTATAAAAACTTTGTCAGATCTATACACTCATTTTAAAATGCTTTTTAATTTCAAAACTTTATATCAGAACTTATTTGAGGACGAAATTAGGTGGTGGCAAGCTGTAAAAATCTCCAAATACCCAAAGTATTTTTAAAACTATGGGTGGTTACCATTAGTGATTTTCTTAAAAAGATAGACCTAAAGGAAAGAACCTATACAAAGTGATTGTGTTTTTTTCCTCTCCGTAAATGCAGCTTTAACCTAAAGTTCAGAGAATAAGTTTGCTAATAAAAGCAATGACCTAGCAAAATGTTTTATTCCATCATTGCTATGGAAACCAAAGTATTCAACAGTTCCTTTGAATGGGCTGCTGGATTAGTGTGAGGACTTGAATCTCCCCAGGCTAGATGTTACTATGGAAATTGAGTTTTGATAAATGAAGTAGTTATCTCTAACTGCTGCATTAAAAAGTAAAAGCCTTTGAACAAAGGTCAGTGCTGAGATAGAGCTCAAAGAGGAACATGGCTGCAGACATTTCATATGCGCATTGGGAAGTATTGCTTGATATCCCAGTGATAAATACTACTTAAAATCTAAATAGTGTTGGCGACAATGTGGTAGATTCCAGGGCTTTCTGAGAAATTGCTTTTAAAGAAAAGACATCTCCTGCATTTATCAGTGAAAGCAGTGGGTTGTTTCTACCTCAAGTTTTTAGGTGGAGACAAAAGGCTATCTCCTAATCCCAAAGTAGAAGTTATATTTATACTTAAACAAACACCCATTAAGCATGTAAACTCAATCTGAAGTTTTCAGCATACAAATGACAAGACCATGAAAACAGTCTCTATAGAAATACTAAACTATCCTTTTATAGAATATACATTTTATATTTAGGAAGAAACATTGAAAATGGATTTTTACCTGAACTATGATTAAGGAGAAGAGGAAATAACTTCAGAACTTTTGAGCTGTTTTTTTTCTCCTTTGAAAGTCCTTGAAATGGGAGATAGGAAGGAGGAAACAATGTTTCTCCTGAGGTTAAAGTCTCCTAATAAAGAGGAACGTGATTCCATATATCGATGCAATCAACTGCTTATTGCCGGGATGTAGTCAGGGCATATCTAAATGGCCTTGCAACCCCTGGCAGGGTTTAGTGCTCAGAATGCTTATACCTGGGATTCTGGAACTTGACCTGCTGGCAGGGAAATTTAATAGTGGGTTGTCTTAACGATGCTTATACTGAAAAAGATAAAAACCAACTAAAAATAAGATGTAGGCCTAGTTTGAATCCCATGTATCAACTTTTCCACCCGATCATAAATGTGTGTCCATTGACATCTGATGAGTGAGACCCCGTAATCCAGTTTAATAAAGTTTTGTTTGATAGCCTTTCAGATGCCTCGAGGAGGGTTTGTGGCAGACTTGTTCATCTGGCTAAACCCGTTCTTGGGTAATCATAGAGCATTGAGGTTGTTTTCTCCTCATTTTTAGTTTCTACACAATGCCTTTGAAAATTACCTGTGCGCTCTCATTGCATCCTCCCCACCCTGTCGTTTTTTAATGAATGTATCTGAAGCTAGTGAAGTATTTTTTTTTCTTCTTCCTTTAAAGGCCCAGGTATTTCTAAATAACTTCTGTCAATGTAATTAGCTTTTTTTGTTAGAGGACTTTAAAAATTTATATGGGAATGTTGATATTGTATTTTTGATATAAAAATTTTTTAATGATTGCCACTTTAGGCAGAATGTGCAGGACCCTAGGACTTCTTTAGAAAATAATTTTAATTGCTTTAAAATGTCAGGTTACCTTATGTTTTTAAAATGTTTTAAGCAATTAAAACAACCTACGCCTGAGTTCTGTTTAATTGCTTATTCTGGATTTTTAGATTGCAAATGCTTCTTGACTTATAAACCGAACATAAGGGTATAGTCTTTCTCAAATGACGTTTTTTTAAAAAATTCGAGATGAAAGGGTAGAAAATAGCAGTTGGAAGTCTCATAGCATTCAAGGTTTTCTAGGTTTATACATTTTGATTTCTTTATTCAGAAAGAATATACAAAAGTAATACAAAGCTCTATATAGTTAGACAAAATACCTGAAATTGATGTTGCCTCTGTTCTAGGGGAAAAGTTGTAAAAAGCATGCTGTGTCTTTATATGTGATAGCATACTTACTGGCCTATAGGGATATCCTTATTACCTGTGTGGAAGTGTTTGTGTGTTACTTCTAGCATATATGTGTGTGTATGTGTGTGTGTATATATATATATATATATAGCACCTCTGATTAGAAATAAGTATGGCTTATTTCTAAGGCCATACACTTAGGCAACAGTGTCACAAAGTGTATATTTCCAAATAAAAATATTTGTCCTTTTAACAGCATTTTAAAAAGCACATTGGCAAGAAACTGAAAACATTTATCACCCGATGCTAGTTTCTTGGTATGCCTGAGTCCCATGAGTTGAAATGCTGCTTTTACATTGAGTGTGGAAACTTCTTTGAAAATTGTTTACACTTTAGTAAAAAGTACTTACTTTCTAAAGAAAGAGTTCTGAAAAAGCAAACAGTGCACTCTGAATACCGATGTTTGAAATCTGAGTAGTTTTAGTCACATGTGTAGCTGTGCACTTAGCCCTGGAGTATATGGTAAAGCAGTTGGGGAAAGAGGGTATGGTAAGGTTTTATGGTCATTTGGCAGCTATCTGGAGCAGGGCAGAAAGTGAGCAGTTGTTCATAGTCTGAGCAGCACACACACTGGGCGTCAGTAGCCATTAGATCCAGACTCTGTGCCCAGGTTGCTACATGTGGACTACATGATCCCAGAATGACTGCCGCTGATTGACAAGAGAAGGACAGTTGGAAACACCCCCAAAAAAGAAAATGGAAACATACAAATAACATAATACCAAGTGGACCGTGGGTGAAGTGAAGCACTGTCCTGTTAGAATCTCACAGCTGTATTCGGGATTCCTTGTTTAAGAAAGAATTTCGCAGTAAGCCTTGGAAAGATTTCTAGCCCAAGACTACTTGTAAAGGGGCTAAATTCCCACCTGCTGCCTCACTTCCTGTGTAGAACACTTTTCTAATGACATTTATATTAAGACGGTACTGTGTGTACTTCAAAATACATAATCTCTGCTAGAGATTTGTTACTCAGTTGATTTTAGTTTCAGTTTGTGTACTAAAAAATCCCTAGGTATAAATTCCTATTTAGTTCCTTGCTCTACACTTACTATCCATTGGATGTCTTAGGTATAGATTTTTGTTTTAAAATACTGGCCATGTTGATAATAAAGGTATTTTCATTTGCAGCACTTCCCCACAAATAGAAAACATTCAAAATGTTCTGAACATGAATTATTCCTTTTTTTGTGGAACTGTGGGAAGTGGTAAAACATTTTTAAAAATATAGAAAGGAATTAATTTCCTTAAAAAATGATTTAGAATTAAAATCAGAATAAGATTTTATATATGTGTGTGCATACATATATGTCTCCATATATACGTATATAGCCTTAGTGGAGATCATGCAGTTTGTGTCTAGAGATCAATGTTGGTAGGGGTGAAAAAATTTTGCAGGATGAAATTAGTACTCAACTGATATTTTTGAGTTTATATTTGAAAACTGCAGGAAAAAGTATCCCATTTAGCCTGTTATGTGTTACCAGTTAGACATTCTTAAATTATTTTTGTTTGCAGCTTTGAAATTTATTTTTCTATATTGAGAAGTTCAAGTTAACATTAAAAAAAAAAGTAGCTATAAGAGAGTCACTCATTTAGATGCCTGGAAAGGTATTTATGAGCATAGAAGCTTAGAAACAATTTCTTTTTAATGACTCACGGGAAAGGTTTAACTTTGCTTCTGGGACTTGCTCTTTCATCTGAAAAACATTTACATAGGAAATTGATTAAACATTGTTTTGAGATGATAAGGCATATGGAAGGTTAATAAGTATAATTTGATTAAGCAGACATTTTTGATTTTTCAAGAATCCAAAGAGAATCTCTTCTTCCCTGTTTTTATAGATTAGTGGGAGAAGATAGTTCGTAAATGGACTAAATAGAATTGCTGAAGTCGAGATAGAAACAATTAGCTGTGAAGATAGTGAGGACGGTAATGTTTTTAAAAGTAAAGTATTTTAATCACCAAAGGTTTTTACTTTGGCAGATATTTTTAGTTTTATAGAATGTAGTAGCTGTTTACTTGATGACCTACATCTTTTCAGGTGAAAGATTAGAAACAAAGTAATGTCCTAGTTTAGCAAGTATCTCTGTAGCAGCATTCCTATTCTGTCAGCCTGTATTATTTATATCCAAGAATCTCTTACAACTCCGATTAAGGTGAGTTGCTGTTTTAGAAGTGCCCCATAGGTAACTTTCATTAAAAAACATCCTGGCAGAAGAATATACCTGTGACTACTTTATAAATGCACACTGTTTAGAGCTGGGAAGAATCTCCAGGTCAAGATAACCATGTTAAGTGCAAATTTAAGGAAAGGATAATTAGGACTCATTCAGTACTAGAAAAATGAAAATATAGAATTTTTCTATTTTGGTTAAAAAAGGTAAAATATTTGGTTTACCTTTTGGTTAAAAAAGGTAAAATATTTCACCGAGACTTTACTCTTTAAAAATTTTACTTTGGGTTCTTATTACAAGAAAGTGAATCTGAATGTCATATTTGTGTCAGGAGACTCAGGAACTGGTATTTCATTAACACTGTCAGTGATAGAGGATGTTTTTGTCCAGAACCCCTGGGGCTCAGATGGTAAAGAATCTGCCTGCAATGCGGGAGACCCTGGTTGGATCCCTGGGTTGAGAAGATCCTCTGGAGAAGGGAGTGGCTACCTGCTCCAGTGTTCTTGCCTGGAGAATTCCCTGGACAGAGGAGCCTGGCGGGCTCCAGTCCAGGGTCGAAAAGAGTCAGACACAACTGAGCAACTGACACTTAGGAGAAGTGGCGGAGGTGCTTAGGTGCCTAGAGATTGGTCCTGCTGGGGTAGAGACTGCCACCTTGGGTGGCATGCCCACCCCTGTTGTGTGTGTCTTTGACCAGCACAAGGGGCTCCACAGTTCCTTGTTTTTCCTCAAATCCAGTCCAGTTCTGGAAAAGAAAACTTGTTTATGTAGAGTTGATTTACCCTTGTACAACTTCAGGATGGACAATAAACTGATTCGGAACATGTCCTTCTGAAGAGTTTAAAAGTACGGTCCTTGTCTAAATGCACATTTAGTCAGATAACACTCAGTGGTCCTTGGCAGAAGGAACCAGGCAAAACCCTGCTGCAGGTGAGGCCATGGTAAAAAAAAAAAAAAAGACACAGTATGGTAGCCTTACACTAGATGCCTCCCCGTCTCTTTTACCTTCCCGCCTTTTCATGAGTGAAAATTCCCAAGTTGGTCAGCCTCAGGACACACTGTGATTAACCAAAGGTGCCTAAGGAGGGTTGGGAACATCCCCTGGGTTGGGAACATCCCCTGGAGAAGGGAAGGGGAATCCACTTCAGTATTCTTGCCTGGAGAATTCCATGACCAGGGGAGTCATGGGGTCACAAAAGAGTCAGACACGACTGAGTGACTAACGCACTATTGACTACTGAAATAATTTATTCCACTTTAACAGTCAGAATAGAATATGGATGTTAAGGAGGTATGGCAATAGAAGACAGTCTCTGTGTTTGAGGAACTTTCATGGCTAGTTAAGGAGGCAGAATACAGTTGTTTGAAGCCTTCATTCAGCAGTATCTGTGCCAGTACAGATCAATCATTTATCAAACATTAGGTGAAGTGAAGTGAAAGTCACTCAGTCACGTCCGGCTCTTTTCGACCCCATGGCTCTAGCCTGCCAGGCGCCTCTGTCCATGAAATTCTCCAGGCAAGAATACTGGAGTGGGTTGCCATTCCCTTCTCCTGGGGATCTTCCCAACCCAGGGATCAAATCCAGATCTCCCGAATTGCAGGCAGGTTCTTTACCATCTCAGCTACCAGGGAAGCCCAGGATGTACATTAGGTACATTTGCAAATACTAGCAATAAAAATCTTTGAAATGAAATGCCTGCCCTTTTGTTGCCAAGTATAGGAGATGTACTGCAGTGACCTTTAGTAAAAAATTTTAATAGAAAATTACTGATATAGATATATAAAAATATGAACTAATGAGCCAAATCAAAATCACCTTACTTTATGTTCTTTTAAAGACATCTAATATTTCCCTATGAGTTTCTTTAATCTTGGTATTAATGCTTCTCTTTTTTTAAAACCTTTTATTAGAATGTATACTGTTTTAGACGGAGAAGGCAATGGTAACCCACTCCAGTACTTTTGCCTGGAAAATCCCATGGACGGAGGAACCTGGTAGGCTGCAATTCATGGGGACACGTAGAGTTGGACATGACTGAGCGATTTCACTTTCACTTTTCACTTTCACGCAATGGAGAAGGAAATGGCAACCCACTCCAGTGTTCTTGCCTGGAGAATCCCAGGGACGGGGGAGCCTGGTGGGCTGCCGTCTATGGGGTCGCACAGAGTCGGACACGACTGAAGCGACTTAGCAGCGGCAACATACTGTTTTAGAATCTAAATTCCTTAAGTCTCTAGTGATGGGAAAAGATCTGATGATTATTGAATTGCATGAAAATATTTTCCTCCTGAAATAAGAGTTCATTTTGTGCATCAAGGACTCAAATTCTAAGAATTAAGGGGGGATTCTCTGGTGGCTCAGATGGTAAAGAATCTGCCTGCAATGCAGAAGACCCAGGTTCCATCCCTGGGTTGGGAACATCCCCTGGAGAAGCGAAGGGGAATCCACTCCAGTATTCTTGCCTGGAGAATTCCACGAACAGAGGAGCCATGGGGTCACAAAAGAGTCAGACACGACTGAGTGACTAACGCACTATTGACTATTGAAATAATTTATTCCATTTTACCAGTCAGAATAGAATATGGATGTTAAGCTATTTGAGGTCAGAGACCAAGCCTTATTCGTTGCATTTTGCAAGTCACCTGGTACAGGTTGTGATTGTTAGTACATATTACTCTCGTTTCCTAAGCATTGACTTTAATTCTGATTTTTGACCTCTATCAAATATAATTGATTGGATTTAGTTTTAGCATCAGGAAGGAAACCAGATATATAAATTTGCTGTAACAAAAATATTACCTAAAATAAATAAGATAAATTTTACATCTATGATACTTTTCTTTTGTTAGAAAAATCTATGTAGAACGTTCTAGGAAAAGGCCTTAGTGTGAATCTGTTGAACATGTTCAGCCAAGCAGAGAAACTTCCCATTCTAGTGTGGTAGATTCATAAGTCATTTTTTAATTTATTCAACAGAAAAAAAAAATAGCTGATTTTTAAATTCATCACTAAAGCCTTTTCAGATTCTTAGCAAACATGTTCTGCTAACTCATTGATGTTCCTTTCAGTTCAGTTCAGTTGCTCAGTCGTGTCCGACTCTTAGCGAGCCCATGGACTGCACCATGCCAGACTTCCTTGTCCATCACCAACTCCCAGAGCCTACTCAAACTCATGTCCATTGAGTCGGTGATGCCATCCAACCATCTCATCCTCTGTCGTCCCCTTCTCCTTTTGCCTAGGGTTCCTTTAGCCTAGGGTTAAAGGAGAGCCATCATTAGGTGGTATTTGGGGATTGTCAGTCCCAGCACAGGACAGCTCTTAGAAGTCCACACGTCCTGAAAGGTGGGTGTGGGTGTCCTTGGGGGCTGGCTCAGCTGGGATGTGTCCTATGCTTCAGACAGTCTTGAGATTTAAGGCCCGCTTTGAGTCCATTAGGCTAGTCGTTAAGTAACCTGGACAAACGGCTTTAGAATCTTTAAATAAATGTGAACAATACCTGTGTATTCCTTACATCATTCATATAGCGCCTGTATCAGTGTTTGCCAATGGAGGGTATAACTGGGACATTGAGGAAAAGTGGCAGGCCAGGCTTCTCAACATGACCTCATTGTTCTGCTTCTAACTCTTGGAGTTGTTGTTGAGGATAAATGAAATATGAGCACCTGAGTCAGAACGTGCTCAGTATCTGTTTCTGCTTGCTCCTTCCTTCTCCTGGTAATGGTTTTGCTTAACATTAATTGACTTCATCAGTATGGACAATATGTATATTTAACCATTGTTTTTTTAAAAAAAGGATTAAGGATTTCTAGTAAAAGAGTCCTGGTAATTTTATAAGATGATGAGAAAGTTTACACTTTATTTGAGATAAAGCTGAAGCTTGTTTTTTGTGCTGTACATATTTGTCACTTTTTTTTCTTCTTGTCTTTGGAAAGTTTCACATTAACCACAGCATGAGAACTTAAAAATACAGTTGATGTTGAAAGAGCTTAACTAAATATTTTAAATTGGTGGTATTGGAAGGAGATTCTGTAAAAATCCAATTAAACTTTTGAAAGCTCTATCCTGTTGAAATAACTTAAAGGAAGTTAGTTTGGTTTCCCAGAAGTACTATGCATAGTGTTTCTGGCTGAGGAAGAAAGACCTGAATCTGCTATTTATTTGGCCAGAAATTGGGTACCAGCTTCCTCTACAATGTTTTACTTGAGCGGTGTTGACACTTGAACAAATCCCGTACAAACTGCCCCAAGTGGGGAACAGTTGTCCTTGCTTCTGTGGTAAAGCTCCGGCCCCATAACTAACATCCAGAAACTGGTAGTATTCTTGGCTGAATACTCTATAGATACGTATAAATTGAGAGCAAAACCCCAACTGTTTTAGGAACTTTCATGGCTACCGTTTTTCAACCAATCAGTAAAGTAAACTTTTAAAAATACTGATGCAGTTTATTGCTTCCTAGCCAATAAAAATAGTGAACAAAAAGAGTCTAGTGTCCCTTGTTTCTTAAATAAACTTTGAAAATTCAGTTCTCCTGCCATTTAATTATTCAATTCAAAAGACTAGAATGACTCCTTTTTAAATCAGGCACTTTTTTCCCCCTTGCCTCAGACATCAGAAATAACTTTCTCTTCACGTTAAATGACAGTGAAGTATTTAGCCAACCTGTTTGTTTTGGTGATTTATTTTTCACAGGGAACAAGAACAAACACTGGGTGTGCAAAAAGCCTTTTTCTGTTTGATTTACATCAACAAGAGTGATAGCTACATTTACTACTGGCATTAAGACATTTCTATGTATTAAACATACGTGAATATAAGCAAAAGAAAAGTGGTTTATTTCTGGTTACTTAAAAGGTTTAAGTGTATTAGCTTAAATTCTTTGAATTTATTCTAACAGGGGGAAAAGAAACACTTCAGGAAGTTGAGGTGTGCATTTTTAAAATGGAGCAATAGGAACCAAAAAGGGAATTAAAAACATAAAAAGTATTTGTGTGTTGGTTTGGAACCAGAAGTGAGGGAGAAGGGAAGGGTGGCTCAGGGATACTCACTCCAGGAGTTGAAAGAGAAACCCCCTGGGAAATAATTGGTACAAAATTCAGAGGGCTGCGCTGGGCCTTCTGTCTTTGTCCTTATGGGGTTTTGTTGTGGAGTCATGTTATGAATTATGTGACCCTTATGGAGTCACAGTGGTTATCAGGACAGCAAAAATACATTAACCACAAACTGTGGAAATCTCGGTTGATGTGGACAATGTCTTTTAAAATTTGGCCTCAGCTGAATAATCTTACAACTTCCTGAATATGATCCTGTTAAATCAGGCGGAGAAAGGTAGTTGAATTTCACTGTGGTACTAAGTAACCAGTATTCAAAGCAACGCGGGCTTTTCTCCAGCAGAAGAAAACATTTTAAAGAATTTAGAAGTTTGGCTATTCAGAGTATTCAAATGCTATTCAAATAAAACTCAGCAGTTATATAGAGTGGAATCAGGAAGAGAAAGATAAATACCCTATTCTAATGCATAGATAGGGAATCTAGAAAAATGGTCCTAAAGAATTTATTTCCAGGGCAGCAATGGAGAAACAGACGTAGAGAATAGACTTATGGACATGGGGAGAGGGGAGGAGAGGGCAAGATGTATGAAAAGAGTAAGATGGAAACTTACACTACCATATGTAAAATAGGTAGCCAACGGGAATTTGCTGTATGGCTCAGGAAACTGAAACAGGGGCTCTGGTGTCAGCCTGGAGGGGTGAGATGGGAGAGAGGTTCCAAAGGGAGGGGATATATGTACACCTATGGCTGATTCATGTTGAGGTTTGACAGAAAACAGCAAAATTCTGTAAAGCTATTATCCTTCAATTAAAAAAAAACTCATCAGTAAGCCAGCAGTACTTGAAGATGCAAATTTACCTCACAAATTCTCATCTTAAATTCATAGAAAATTATAACCAAGTTAAGCATCAGTAGAAGAACTACTAGTGATTGCTTAGTGAGAGATTCTTTGGTCTGGGGGTTTATTTAGAGGAATACTCTATCTTAAATAGGATTAATTGATTCTAAAACTGGGAATTAAGGGTGCCTTATAAATAGTATGGGCTTTCCTGGTGGCTTAGATGGTAAAGAATCTTCTTGCAGTGCAGCAGACCTGGGTTGGGAAGATTCCCTGGAGAAGGGATCATAAGTTATATTTTTTTAAAAGGTGACATTAATTTTGTTTGTATATCAAAAATGTACAATGATGTGGGGCAATTACATGAAGTCAGAAGCTGGTCTGTGGTGAGGAACAGCAAAGGCCTTTGACAAACCTGGGAATTTCTTTGTGTGTCATTGTGGGCAGAATCCTTTTGGGCTGTCAATATGGAGTAGTTTTGAAAGGTTACCAGCAACTAGCAAACTTTAGACAACATTAAGAAGAATACAGATTACAGAGGGGTGGGGGAGTGGCTCAGATAGAGGGGTAGGGCGGTGGCTTAGATGTCAATTCACTATTTAAGTGAAGAGAGATAGGAAGATTGAATTAGAGGCTTTTATATATTACATATATAAGTTCCATGAGTTCAGGCATTTTTGTTTTATCCTAAGCAATCAGGATAGTCCCTGGCATATAATATGCACTTGACAAGTCATTGATGGAATGATTTTGATAGTCTTTCTGGTACAGTGCATTGCAAAGGGAAATTAAATGTGCATGACACCACAGTTAAGTTATTGGTACCAGACTTCCTGATCTGGTAAAATTGTTAAATATCAAATGCATAAAACTTTAACACCATTCAGCTTTAATCTTTAGTTGTTTTGCTTCAGTCTGAAAAATGGGAAGATGTGAATATATGCATACTGGAGGGAATTTCAAAGAGCTAGTCCATTTTGGAAAGCCATGTGTTAAGTGAACTGGCTTGTGTGCTGGCATTTCACAGTAGCTAGTGTAGAAACTTTTAGGACCACTTTGTTGCAGTAAAGGGTCTCAGTTGTGGTCCATTAAGTTGGTGATGTGAGCAGCTCCTTCTTGTAGCTCCTGAATTTCTTCCTCCCTTGCCCACCTTAGAGCCATTAGTCCCGCTCTGATTCAGTTGGGGTTGGTTGGTATAGAAATTACATTGGCACAGTAATAGTAAAGCCACTCCAGCTCATCTAGTCATCTCATGGATTTACATGTGCAGGAACAGTTCAGTGCTCATCAAAATATGAGCACTGATTCATCCTGCACATGTATTTTTAAAAATTGTTTAAAGAGAATTTTTAGACAATTTAAAAAAACGGAAGTACAGTTGATTTGCAGTATTTCGTTTTAGCACATGTTTTAGGTGTACAGCAAAGTGATTCCCTTATACATGTATCTGTTCTTTTTCAGCTTGTCCCATGTAGGTTATTGCAGAATATTGAGTACAGTTCCCTGTGCTATACAGCACATCCTTGTTCGTTACCTATTTTGTATATAGTTTCGTGTATGGGTTAAACCCAAACTCCTAATTTATCGCCCCCCCACCCCCACCCTGTAAAATTTCCATTTTCCGTTCTTCAAAAGTACAGAGTACTTAATTAAGGACTATTCTGCAAAACAGTGACTCTCTGCACTAGATGCCCTGAGCAGTTTCTAGTTCATCAGGAATCCACATACCTTCCTCCGTAGAGGCTGAGTTTGAAAGAAGCCCCTTGGCAGACAACACGACCCGCCTTGTCCAGGGTTGCCAGCTGCCCGCTCACCTCCCTCTTGGTCTGTTGCGCAGGTGAGAAGCCGTACAAATGCACGTGGGAAGGCTGCGACTGGCGGTTCGCGCGCTCGGACGAGCTGACCCGCCACTACCGCAAGCACACCGGCGCCAAGCCCTTCCAGTGCGGCGTGTGCAACCGCAGCTTCTCGCGCTCCGACCACCTGGCGCTGCACATGAAGAGGCACCAGAACTGAGCTGCCCGCGCTGCTGCCCGTGCATCCTCCGCCGCCTGCCCCACACAGCTCACTTGGGAAGATTTTAAACCACACAATTAATTCTATATATATATAAAAGAAAACGAAAACACAAAACTGGAAATGTATATTTTGTATATTTGAGAAAACAGGGAATACATTGTGTTAATACCAAAGTGTTTGGTCCTTGTCCGAATCTGGAATGCTTGCTATATGCTGGCTTGACCCAGGCAGATGCCCTCATCTCAGACAGGTAGCCCCATCTCAGCGTGGGCTGGGCGTGCAGGGTGTGCTTGCAGTGTTCTTCCCAAAGCACCACCATTTAATGTGACAGTGTTTAGCAAACAAGTCCGTTGGGCACAAGAAGACAGCTGGATTGTGTGTCAAGATTTTGCTTGACATCAGAGTTTTTTTCAATACAAGATAATTCTCTAGAGATATGCAGCGTACCTGGCAATTCACAAATAGCCATTGAACAAATGTGTTGTTTTGTTTTGTTTTTTTATATGAGTTGCCTATATTTGCTATTCAAAATTTTGTAAATATGCAAATCAGCTTTATAGTTTATTACACGTTTTCTAAGATTCTTTTGGGGAAAAAAAATCATAATTCTTTTGAAAATAACCATGGATACATTTACAGTTAGAACTTGTGGTAAGATACCTCTTAAAACCTTACCAAATTCATTTCTGTGGTAGGTAGAAGTAAATCACTCAAATGAACTTCAAAAGCAGATTTCATGCACTGATTAAAATCGGATTGTTTATTTTAAATACAAGCTACATTTTATATGAATTGTGAACTCAAGAGCTTAAAGATAGTTAGAATATTCAAAAGTTAAAACATCTTACAATAAGCTAAACAGTATCATTTTTGAAAAGAAGGATATATGTAGTTTTCACTTGGGAATGTTGAATTTATGATGCAGTTTTCATATACGGAAACGTTGAATTTATGATTCAGTTTTCATATACTGAGATGTTTGCTTGTGCAGTACAATTGGTTAAATGCCAATTTATGTGGACTTTGCATGTAATATACAGTGAGACACAGTAATTTTACCTAAATTACAGTGCAGTTTAGTTAATCTATTGTTAACACTGACTCAGTGTCTGCCTTTAATTATAAATGACATGTTGAAAACTTAAGGAAGTAAGTGCTACATATATGCAATATAAAATAGTAATGTGACACTGATGCTGTTAACCAAAGGGCAGAATAAATAAGCAAAATGCCAAAAGGGGTCTTAATTGAGATGAAAATTTAATTTTGTTTTTAAAATATTGTTTATCTTTATTTATTTTGTGGTAATATAGTAAATTTTTTTAGAAAATTTTCATAACTTGATAAATTATAGTTTTGTTTGTTAGAAAAGTTTCTCTTAAAAACGTGTACATAGATGACATGGTGTAAATATTTTGTAAGAGGCTTCAAAATGTTTATACGTGGAAACATACTTACAGGAAAAGCATAAATTGGTTGCTGTTTTGCTTCTTTTTCCCTCTTATTTTTGTATTGTGGTCATTTCCTATGCAAATAATGGAGCAAACAGCTGTATAGTTGTAGAATTTTTTGAGAGAATGAAATGTTTATATATATAAACGACAATTTTTTTTTTTGAAAATAAAAAGTGCCTAAAAGATTCATGTTGTGCCTTCTTCCCCTACCATAGCAAAAACAATGAGCAAATTCCTCTCTCGTAACTATTTAAAAGGGCCTGTTTAATGCAGACAGTTAATAAAGTAATTCCCACTTTGAACCAGTATCTACCTTTGTTTAACATGGAAGAGAGGAATTTGTTTTTACAATATCAAAAGTATAAAGGGAGGCATACTTCATGAATGTTGATTTCCCCTATTCTGGTCAGTACACACATACATTACTGATTTTATGTTTTCAAGATCATTACCGTAGACACTGGAGGTAATTTGTATATCCTAGTTTAAATTTTTTTTTGGTTGCGCCTCTTGGCTTGTGGGAACTTAGTTGCCTGACCAGGGATTGAACCCAGGCCCCAGCAGTTGAAGAGCTGAGTTCTAACCACTGGACTGTCAGAGAATTCCTTGTATATCCTAGTTGTATTGTCAGAGGTAAAACAAGAATAAGGTTTTTAAACTTTTTTTCCTTGTCAAAAGAACAAAATTGATTTTAACCACTAGTAACGATATACCTGGGAGCCTACACCTTGGCTTCTAGTGTCACCTCCAGTGAAAAGAACTGGGGCTTCTTGGAGACATGGCTGATTTTGAGAGTGGATGTACAAAATAAACCTGGAGTATCTTACAGCGTAAGACTGTAAGCAATCATAATTCCCACAGTGATGCAGGAATGTCAGAGCAGCAGTATAAAACATGATTGAATTGTAACCAATCCTGTTTTTTTATTAGCACGGACCTATGAGTCCATGCTAATATAAATGATTGAAAAAATCGGAAAGAGATCTGAAAAGATCTCCAGTTTTTGTAGATCGAGTCTCTGGTAGAATGTAACTCTCTACTCTTTAAGTTCAGGCTGCATAAAGTGACTTTATTACAAAGAGTACAATATAGCCAAGAGGGAAGGGAGGGGGGTCACTTTACAGTTACAAAAACCTGCCAAACACTCAGCTGGTGATCAAGGTCCTTGTCAACAGATAAGTCATGTTCTCGAAGTATATACTCTTGGTTTGATGTGATGAAAATGGGACTTTGCCTCTGTGGTCTTCCTCCTAAAACACGTAAGCCCTGTGTAAGCATGAGAAAGACATTAGACATCCCATATGAGGGACGTTTTGCAAACTATCCAACCAGTAGTCAAAACTTAAGGTCTTGAAAACGGGAAAACTGAGAAGCTGTCACAGCCAAGAGAAACCTAAATGAAACAAAAACAAAATGCGATTCTGGAACAGAAAGGACATGGGGGAAAACTGAGGCAATTTGAATAAAGTATGAAATAGAGGAAGCTGAGGGTGGGGTATATAGGAATTCTGTATTATCTTTGCAGTAACTCAAACTTCTAGAATAAAGTTTCAAGCAGAAGCTAGAGTGAAAGTTTAGGATAAAGTTTGGAGTGAAGGAAAAGAATTCAGTATCACTGTCATATATTTTCAAGAAGTGGAAAAACCCCTGATGGAAAATAAGGTAAAATTGCAGTTACATAATTTGGCATCGTGAGTTTATTCAGCCTTCCTCATTACTGGACCCCTCATTCTCCGTGTCACTCAACTCAGCTCAAGAAGAGGGCATGCTCATTCCCCAGCCGGAACCTCATTCTTTCATGGGTGTAAAACATAATTTCTTTGGCTTAAATTTATTTCTAGAAATTGAGATAGAAAGCCTACCAGGTTTCTGAAGCAAAGACAGAGATGTCTAATGATGCATCAGAGATGGGTAAGTATTCAGTTGATAATTATAAGAATTAAGTTTTCTTGTGCCTAGAAACGTCCTGCTTGCTTTGGTTCCAGCACTTAACTGTATTCGGCTTCCTCACGCTTCAGTACCAATTTACTCCAGATTACAGATCACAAGTGTTTCTAGTGTCTCCTTTTTTTTTGGACCAGGCAGCATCAGGGGTCTTAGTTCTCCGACCAGAGATCAAACCACCACCTGGTTCATTGGAAGCACTGGACCCCCGGGGGAGTCCCTCTCTCCCTTTCTTTATTCTCCTTTTCTCCTTTTGTAGAAAGCTGCCCTTTCTCTTCTCTTGCCAGCTCCCAGTTCACATCCTTGTGTGCCAGAGCACAGTTCAGATGCTGTCTTTCTTGGTCACACTCAGTAGAACCTCTTTTGCATTTGGAGACAGGATGACACTTCAGCATTTGAATATTTTCCAGCTGCTTTCGTGTATGTTTTTCCTCCTCAGATTGTCAATTTCTTGGAAGAAACACCACTTCTCAGATTGCTTTTGTATTCCTGCTCTTAGTGATTGATAAAGCAGATGTCAAAAATAGTTTTACAGTGCTGTGTGAATTGGTTTAAGCCCTGAAGGGGTTGAATCTGTCTGATGGTCAACAGATTTCCTCTTCACGTTGCCCTGTTGATGCAGCGTTGGCGCTGGATTCTTGATCAGGTGTGTGACTGAAACTGATTACAAGGTGAGCAAACAGGTAGTGCCTTGTGAATTTTCAAACATTGAATTTTCAAAGGGAGAATTATTTTAGACAGTTGTGCCTAACACACTTTCAAAGCTGCAGACAATTTAATTTCTCATTGTTAGCATATCCACTAAATAAATAGCTGCATTCAAATATGCTGTGACCAGTTTCTTGATAAACAAGCTACCCCAACTAGATGAAAATTGATTAAGACACAAGATTCCAGTTAGCCAGAACATAATGATGTTATTTGACATCAAGTTAGTAATGCTCCGAGCTTTAACCATCTTCCGTTAGTTGTCATTCTCCCTTCCACCCCCTGCCCAAGTTACCTCATTTTCTGTTTTGCTTCATTATGTTATTTCATTCTTACGATGCAGCTTGTGTTAAATGCATCACTTCATGGCATCCAATTAGAGAATCCTTAGATAAACATGACTTGGCCTGCCTACATAAAAATTTCTTCAAAATCTAGCTAGATTCCTTTTCCTATCTGCAACTAAGCCCACCAGAGCTCTTTGGATTAACTCATGGACTGTAACATAACAAAACAGAGCTTTATTCTCCATTACTAAATCTGGTCTCTACTTTGAAGTTAACCAAATTCCATCTTTGGTTAGATTCTTTACTGTAGTCTCAAAGTAATCAATAGGAGACACTCCCCACCCTCACCCCCCGACCCTTTTTACTCATACTAGAGTTACCAGTGACAAAACCTGGCAATTATTTATATTTAATATTTGTATAAAAATGATTATTAAGGCAAAAAGAAGCATAACAAATCACATGAGAGCTATGTATAATTAGAAGAGTTTGCTACAGGAAAACTCAGAATGTTCTTTTTTCTTTATAAACCAGCAATCTTTATTTTACTTAACCACTTTTAGTGATTACCACCCCATGAAAGCATTTGGGGTGATAGAAATGGTAATATTCTTGAACATAAATGTAAAAGCTTAATGCTATTTGGCATACAAAGACATTTGAATGATGATGTATGTATGAAACCATTTGAACAGGAAACTAAAACACTATACAGACTTCTAGGAAAAACAAATGGTAGGTTAGACACATCTAATTTTGCAGCTTCCTTAAAAAACCCACTAAAGTGAAGAGTTTTTTTCCTTTAAGGAATAACCCTATGAGTAAAAAAGGAAAACAGAATTACCAACAAGCTTGTGATCACTGGGAAAAGCTAGATAGATGAGGCAATAAGCTGAGCAGGACTGAAAAAGCTAAATCCTAAAGTAGTGGTGGAGAAAACTAGGAACAAACCTGATTCTAATCCTCACAAAAATCCCAAAAGATCTCAGGAATCTGTAGTCTCAAATACTTCTAAAGCAGAGCAATATGCACTTGTTAAAAGTTTGTCTAAGAAGTTGTTAATTACCTAGTTCACTTCTTCCCCTCCCCCCACTCCCGCTATAACATCAACACTGTGAACAGGAAATAACAAGCTAGGCCCCACCGAGGAATGGAGATTTATCTGCTTATTCTCTGGAGAATTCTCTGGAGAAGGTAAAGACAGAGGGTCTCTAAATCAGTAGACTACAGGTCCAGTTGAGGGGAGAAGTGCCAAATAGAAAGTAGGAGAATTAAATAAGCGTGCACGTTTGTTGCTGGAAGCCATTCCTTGATTCCTAGAATACTGGAGTCAAGCCTTTATCCTCCAGGCAGGAGGCTGGGAAAGTCTTCCAGCCCAGGAAGAACGATCAGGATGTACTGAAATTCCCAAGTTCTCCAACAATATGGCCCAACCAGATAATTTGCTCCCTCACTATTAATAAACAACCAAGAATTACCAGATACCTGAGGAAACCATTTAATATGAAAGAGATAAAGCAAGGAAGAGCAACTTGAAGGAAAAATAAAACACTGTGTAAGATACTTGAGGTACTTGATGCGCACTCAGTCATGTCTGACAATTTGCAACCCCACAAACCACAACTGCCAGCCTTGTCTGTTCTTGGGATTCTCTAGGCAGGAATATGGAGTCGGTTGCCATTTCCTTTCCACCATGTGAGACAGGCAAAAAAGATGACCCCAAAAAGATGTCTTTTTCATTATAGGGGACTGGAATGCAAAAGTAGGAAGTCAAGAAACACCTGGAGTAACAGGCAAATTTGGCCTTGAAGTACAGAATGAAGCAGGGCAAAATCTAATAGAGTTTTGCCAAGAGAACGCACTGGGCATAGCAAACACCCTCTTCCAACAACACAAGAGAAAACTCTACACATGGACATCACCAAATGGTCAACACCGAAATCAGATTGATTATGTTCTTTGCAGCCAAAGATGGAGAAGCTGTATACAGTCAGCAAAAACAAGACTGGGAGCTGACTGTGGCTCAGATCATGAACTCCTTATTGCCAAACTCAGACTTAAATTGAAGAAAGTAGGGAAAACCACTAGACCATTCAGGTATGACCTGTGGGAAGATTTGGGAGAATGGCATTGAAGCATGTATAATATCATGTATGAAACGAGTCGCCAGTCCAGGTTCGATGCATGATACTGGATTCTTGGGGCTGGTGCACTGGGACGACCCAGAGGGATGGTATGGGGAGGGAGGAGGGAGGAGGGTTCAGGATGGGGAACACATGTATACCTGTGGCGGATTCATTTCGATATTTGGCAAAACTAACATAATATTGTAAAGTTTAAAAAAAAAAAAAACAATTATACAGTGGAAGTGAGAAATATATTTAAGGAACTAGATCTGATAGAGTGCCTGATGAACTATGGATGGAGGTTCATGACATTGTACAGGAGCCAGGGATCAAGACCATCGAAAAGAAGAAGAAACGCAAAAAGGCAAAATGACTGTCTGAGGAGGCCTTACAAATAGCTGTGAAAAGAAGAGAAATGAAAAGGAAAGGAAAAAAGGAAAGATATACCCATTTGAATGCAGAGTTCCAAAGAAGACCAAGGAAAGAAAAGAAAGCCTGCCTCAGTGATCAGTGCAAAGAAATCGAGGAAGACATAAAAATGGGAAAGAATAGAGATCTCTTCAAGAAAATTAGAGATAGCAAGAGAATATTTCATGCAAAAATGGGCTCAATAAGGGACAGAAATGTTATGGACCTAACAGAAGGAGAAGATATTAAGAAGAGGTGGCAGGAATATACAGAACTGTACAAAAAAGATCTTCATGACCCAGATAATCACGATGGTGTGATCACTCACCTAGAGCCAGACATCCTGGAATGTGAAGTCAAGTGAGACTTAGGAAGCATCACCGCAAACAAAGCTAGTGGAGGTGATGGAATTCCAATTGAGCTATTTCAAATCCTGAAAGATGATGCTGTGAAAGTGCTGCATTCAATATGCCAGCACATTTGGAAAACTCAGCAGTGGCCACAGGACTGGAAAAGGGCAGTTTTCATTCCAATCCCAAAGAAAGGCAATGCCAAAGGATGTTCAAACTACCGCACAATTGCACTCATCTCACACGCTAGTAAAGTAATGCTCAAAATTCTCCAAGCCAGGCTTCAGCAATATGTGAACCGGGAACTTCCAGATGTTCAAGCTGGTTTTAGAAAAGGCAGTGGAACCAGAGATCAAATTGCCAACATCTGTTGGATCATCGAAAAAGCAAGAGAGTTCCAGAAAAACATCTACTTCTGCTTTATTGACTATGCCAAAGCCTTTGACTGTGTGGATCACAATAAACTGTAGAAAATTCTGAAAGAGATGGGAATGCCAGATCACCTGACCTGCCTCTTGAGAAATTTGTATGCAGGTCAGGAAGCAACAGTTAGAACTGGACATAGAACAGCATGCTTGCTTGCTTGCTAAGTCACTTCAGTCGTACTGGTTCCAAATAGGAAAAGGAGTACATCAAGGCTGTATATTGTCATCTTGCTTATTTAACTTATATGCAGAGTACATCATGAGAAATGCTGGGCTGGAGGAAGCACAAGCTGGAATCAAGAATGCTGGGAGAAATATCAATAACCTCAGATATGCAAATGACAACACTCTTATGGAAGAAAGTGAAGAAGAACTAAAGAGCCTCTTGTTGAAAGTGAAAGAGGAAAGTGAAAAAGTTGGCTTAAAACTCAACATTCAGAAAACTAATGTCATTCCATCCGGTCCCATCACTTCATGGCAAATAGATGGGGAAGCAGTGGAAACAGTGGCAAACTTTACTTTTTTGGGGCTCCAAAATCCCTGCAGATGGTGATTGCACCCATGAAATTAAAAGATGCTTACTCCTCGGAAGGAAAGTTAAGACCAACATAGACAGCATATTAAAAAGCAGAGACATTACTTTATGAACAAAGATCCATTAGTCAAGGCTATGGTTTTTCCAGTAGTCATGTATGGATGTGAGTACTATAAGGAAAGCTGAGCACTGAAGAATTGATGCTTTTGAACTGTGGTGTTGGGGAAGACTCTTGAGAGTCCCTTGGACTGCAAGGAGATCCAACCAGTGCATCCTAAAGGAAATCAGTCCTGAATATTCATTGGAAGGACTGGTGTTGAAGCTGAAACTCCAGTACTTCGGCCACCTGATGTGAAGAACTGACTCATTTAAAAGACCCTGATGCTGGGAAAGATTGAAAGCAGAACGAGAAAGGGATTACAGAGGGTGAGATGGTTGGATGGCATCACCAATTCAATGGACATGAGTTTGAGCAAACTCTGAGAGTTGGCGATGGACAGGGAGGCCTGGCATGCTGCAGTCCATGGGGGCACAAAGAGTCAGACACGACTGAGTGACTGAACTGAACTGAAGATAGGCAAAATATAAAGCAAAGCTATTAATAGCTATTAATATCTCTCATATCTCAGAGATATAAGAAAGATACTACAACTATGTAGCAAACAGGAATGTTCTGAACATGTAGAGCAAAAGATTAAAATTAGAGGTATGAGAGCAGCAATGAAAGAATCAAAAGTAAACAGAAAAAAGCAAAAGAGGATAGAGTGAAACTAAAAGAAGATAGAGTTCCATCATCTAAATATAAGTTCCAGAAAGAAAGAATAGAAAAAATGAGGGCAAGGAGAAATATTAAGAAAGTAATTTGAGAAATTTCCTTAAAATCAAAGGACATGAATTTCAAGAGTATAAGGTTTTGATGTCTTAAGACACCAGTGTGAATAGATCTATATTTATATGAACCTTCAAACCCTGAGGCCAAAAATTATTTCCTAAAATTCCCAGAGAGAAAATAAGTCATGTATAAAGAAGGATGAAAAGCTTCAAATTTTTCAGCAGTGACATTGGAATCTAGCAGATAGAGGAGAAATGCCTTCAGAATTCTGAAGAAAAATGAGTTCTAATCTAGAATTTTATACCCAGCCATACCACCAGTCAGGTGTGAGGAAAGAATAAGATATTTTTAGACATGCAGGCTCTCAAATTTGTTACTCTTTTACCTTTCATTAAGTTGCTTAAGTCTACATTTCATCAAAATGAGGGAGTAAAGCAAGAAAGAGAAAGACATGAAATACTGAAGATAATCTGTGCATGGGACCCTGTGCAGATGAGAAGTGAAGGGGATCCTCAGGATAACGTGAGAGAACAGACAACAAGGCCAGATCAGAGCTAATGAAAAACCTCTAGGAGAATCTTATCCAAGATTATGAAATGAACAGAATGTTGCATACATCTGAATGTCTTTCAAAGAGATTTAAGCTGGAGGTTAACAAATTGTAGTCTGAAGTCCAAATCCAACCTAAGGCATGATTTTTTTTTACATTTTAAAAAGGTTGGAGGAAAAAAAAAAGAGAGGAATAAAGAAAAAAAAGCATTGGGCCAAAAAGTGCAGCAAACTGTATGTGAACCAGAAAGCCTAAAATATTTACTGTCTGTCTCTTTTATACAAAAAGTTTGCTGACCCCTGATTTAGACATTTAATAAAGACTTGGTGGGGGGTAGTTAATTAGAAATCTGGAAGTTCATGGTTCATGTATTGCTGAAGCCTGGCTTGGAGAATTTTGAGCATTACTTTACTAGCGTGTGAGATGAGTGCAACTGTGTGGTAGTTTGAGCATTCTTTGGCATTGCCTTTCTTTGGGATTCAATGAAAACTGACCGTTTCCAGTTCTGTGGCCACTGCTGAGTTTTCCAAATTTGCTGGCATACTGAGTGCAGCACTTTCACAGCATCATCTTTCAGGATTTGAAATAGCTCAATTGGAATTCCGTCACCTCCACTAGTTTTGTTCGTAGTGATGCTTTCTAAAGCCTGCTTAACTTCACATTCCAGGATGTCTGGCTCTAGGTGAGTGATCACACCATCGTGATTATCTGGGTCATGAAGATCTTTTTTGTACAGTTCTTCTGTGTATTCTTGCCACCTCTTCCTGATACCTTCTGCTTCTGTTAGGTCCATACCATTTCTGTCCCTTATCGAGCCCATCTTTGCATGAAATGTTCCATTGGTATTTCTAATTTTCTTGAAAAGATCTCTAGTCTTTTCCATTCTGTTGTTTTCAAGCTGGTTTTAGAAAAGGCAGAGGAACCAGAGATTAAATTGCCAATATCCGCTGGATCATTGAAAAAGCAAGAGAGTTACAGAAAAACATCTATTTCTGCTTTATTGACTATGCCAAAGCCTTTACTGTGTGGGTCAGAATAAACTGTGGAAAATTCTGAAAGAGATGGGAATACCAGACCACCTGACCTGCCTCTTGAGAAACCTATATGCAGGACAGGAAGCAGCAGTTAGAACTGGACATGGAACAACAGACTGGTTCCAAATAGGAAAAGGAGTACATCAAGGCTGTATATTGTCACCCTGCTTATTTAACTTATATGCAGAGTACATCATGAGAAACGCTGGGCTGGAAGAAGCACAAGCTGGAATCAAGATTGGCGGGAGAAATATCAATAACCTCAGATATGCAGATGACACCACCCTTATGGCAGAAAGTGAAGAGGAACTAAAAAGCCTCTTGATGAAGGTGAAAGAGGAGAGTGAAAATGTTGGCTTAAAGCTCAACATTCAGAGGACTAAGATCATGGCATCTGGTCCCATCACTTCATGGGAAATAGATGGGGAAACAGTGGAAACAGTGGCTGACTTTATTTTTGGGGGCTCCAAAATCACTGCAGATGGTGATTGCAGCCATGAAATTAAAAGATGCCTACTCCTTGGAAGGGAAGTTATGACCAACCTAGATAGCATATTCAAAAGCAGAGACATTACTTTGCCAACAAAGGTCCATCTAGTTAAGGCTATGGTTTTTCCTGTGGTCATGTATGGATGTGAGAGTTGGACTGTGAAGAAGGCTGAGCGCCGAAGAATTGATGCTTTTGAACTGTGGTGTTGGAGAAGACTCTTGAGAGTCCCTTGGACTGCAAGGAGATCCAACCAGTCCATTCTAAAGGAGATTGGTCCTGGGTGTTCATTGGAAGGACTGTGAAGCTGAAACTCCAGTACTTTGGCCACCTCATGCGAAGAGTTGACTCACTGGAAAAGACCCTGATGCTGGGAGGGATTGAGGGCAGGAGGAGAAGGGGACGACAGAGGATGAGATGGCTGGATGGCATCACCAACTCGATGGACATAAATTTGGGTAAACTCCAGGAATTGGTGATGGACAGGGAGGCCTGGTGTTCTGCAATTCATGGGGTCACAAAGAGTCAGACACGATTGAGCGACTGAACTGAACTGAACTGAATTAGAAATCTGTATATAGAAAACTAAAAAAACATATACACACATACACACATATTATTTATTCCACATAAAATAAAATTTGTGCCACCAAAGAGATGGTCATTCATACATATCATGTAGAAATATGGAGGAAAACATTGCAGACTGAATGTGTTGAATGTGGGTGTCTTTAGGGATGGAGTAATGGCAGGAAAAGGTAAGGTGGGATTATTGGTGTTTCATTAAAAAAAAACAAAACTTTATAGAAGTATTTAAATTTTTACTACAACAAGCACAGATAATTTTGATAAAAATTAACAAGAGCAGAAGGAGGAAGGGGCTTTAAGAAGGACAGTATGTGCAGAAGAAAACATGAAATGTGTACCCATGACCCTTTGGAAACTACTGGATAATTCTGAATGGTTGATTCTGTCCTTTCCCTGAAACTGAGCCAACCTTTGGTAGTTTGATGATGGGAGGCTCTGTTTCTTACATGAAGGTCAGTGAAAGACCTGAGAAAATTAAAGAACTGTAGGTTTAGATCGAGGCATGTATTAAAGTATTTGGGGATTACTTATTACAAAATAGTTAAAAGCAATTTTCATTGAGGTACTAATACTGGGGCCTACAATTGTAAAGAGTTGTACAAGAAGATATTGTTTCTTGACAAAAAATGACACAGGGAAAAATAATTTTTTCTGTTTCTGAATTTTCCACACTGGGATTAGGACATAGTCATTGCTCAATAAATATGTGTGGATTAAATAAAGAAACTGTAAAAATACCTCATAAAGGTAAAAATACCTCATGAAGGTAAAAATACCTCATAAAGATGGAAGAAATCTTAGGTACATTAGACCAAGAAAATTAAAGTGATTTAAATCTGAGTTAAAAATATAGAGAGTGGTCATGAAATCTCATCAGAAATTATTGAAAAGCTATTGTTCCATGTTCTAGTAGCAACTATTTTGAAAAATCCTTATACTACATAAGTTTTTAAGCCACTTTTGAAGTCTTTGGAACTTAAGTGCACTTGCTTTGCTGAGTACACTAATTTCTTCTTTTGTAAAGAACTGAACTACAGTGGGCTTTGTTTTGTTTTTGTTTTTGGCCATGCAGCAGGACTTGCAGGATCTTAGTTCCCCAACCAGGGATTCAACCTGGGCCCCAGCCGAGAAAGCGCCAAGTTCTAACTACTAGCCTGCCAGGGAATTCCCAAACTATAGTTGATTCACAGTGTTTCAGGTATATAGCAAAGTGATTCCATTTTACACACACACATACACACACAAATATATATACCTATATTGTTTAATCACTAAGTCATGTCTGACTCTTTTGTAACCCCATGGACTGACTGTAGCCTGCCAGAGTCCTCTGTTCATAGGATTTCCCAGGCAAGAATATTGGAGTGGGTTGCCATTTCTTTCCCCAGGGGATCTTCCCCACTCAGGGATAGAACCCACATCTCCTACATTGGCAGATGGATTCTTTACCACTGAGCCACCTTGGAAGCCCTATGAATCTTAAGAGGATTCTCTATATTGGCTTGATCCCTGGTTGGGGAATTAAGATCCTGCATGCCTTGTGGCCAAAAGCAGCAACAGCAACAACAACTACAAAATGCAAAACGAAACACTGTTTGAACCCTAAAGGTATAAAATAAAGAAATGACTTTCATAAAAATAAGACCATGATAATTAATACTCTAAATTCTTAGAGGGATAGCCTGTCTTTGTTTTATTTTCTAAGACTAAGGAGTGAAGCAGGCAGGGCCATCTAGTCTAAACCTTAGGATACTTGTTTGAAGATGACAACTAGGGTCCACGTGCATTTATTTGCCAGAGGATAATAATTTCTTTATTTCTCCAGTGATATTTGTCTTTAGAATAGGTACAAAAACATGACATACACACACTATTACATATAAAATACATAACCAGCAAGGACCTACTGTATAGCACAGGGAACTATACTCAATATTTTGTAATAACCTGTAATAGAAAAATCACTGCAGATGGTGACTGCAGCCATGAAATTAAAAGACGCTTACTCTTTGGAAGGAAAGTTATGACCAACCTAGATAGCATATTCAAAAGCAGAGACATTACTTTGCCAACAAAGTTTCGTCTAGTCAAGGCTATGGTTTTTCCTGTGGTCATGTATGGATGTGAGAGTTGGACTGTGAAGAAGGCTGAGAGCCAAAGAATTGATGCTTTTGAACTGTGGTGTTGGAGAAGGCTGTTGAGAGTCCCTTGGACTGCAAGGAGATCCAACCAGTGCATTCTGAAGGAGATCAGCCCTGGGATTTCTTTGGAAGGAATGATGCGAAAGCTGGAACTCCAGTACTTTGGCCACCTCATGGGAAGAGTTGACTCATTGGAAAAGACTCTGATGCTGGGAGGGATTGGGGGCAGGAGGAGAAGGGGATGACAGAGGATGAGATGCCTGGATGGCATCACTGACTCGATGGACGTGAGTCTGAGTGAACTCCGGGAGTTGGTGATGGACAGGGAGGCCTGGTGTGCTGCGATTCATGGGGTCGCAAAGAGTCGGACACGACTGAGCAACTGATCTAATCTGATAATAGAAAAAAATATGAAAAAGAACATATGTGTGTGTGTGTGAATCACTTTGCTGTATACCTGAAACTAACATAACATTTTAAACCAACTATATTTCAATAAAAAAGAAATTGATTTAAAAATGGTACAAACAAAAGCAGTCATTTTCTGTCAAAAGAAAAAAAGCTGTGCAAACATAAGTTTTGGTGAATATGTTACTGATTCCTCTTTGAATTTTAATTGCTTCTGGGTTTTGAATTCACTCCCACTTGGATTACCCCAGGTGAATTGGCCAGAAGTTTGCAGCTGCTTTTCCTGTTTCACCTTTTATCAGGCATAGAGAAGATGGTGGAAAACCAGAGGTTTTATAGGATTGCAGAACCAAATTAAGGTTGTCATTGTAATAGCTCCTCACAATACTTCATAAATTTTGTAGAAATATAAATGGAAATTTTAATTGGCTACATTTATAGCTGTAGGGTCTTCAAAGATACATTCTGAGTGTCTTGAATGCTGTTTCAGTTATTGTAAAAATATCTGCCCAAAAAGGAGATTATTAAAAAATAGAAATGGCCAATAGAACTTCAAGGATGATCTTTTTGTCTTAAGCCTTCCCCATCAGAATGTGAGATATTTATTTGTTGAAAGATGTGTTGTTTCTTCCCTTGACAATATGATTGTTATGAAATTACCAGCAATGCTAATGTTTTGGCCAAAAGTGAAACAGGTTTGTTCACTGTTTTGTTTTGTTTGTTTTCTTTAAACTGCTTATAATCTTGGAATGACATCAAATAAACTGTCTAAAAAACTAAAAATAAAGCCAGTTACTTGGGGCTAATGAGAAGAGCTCATATTATGATATATTAGATACAAAGTGTTTAGATCTTCCAGGCAACTTACTAAGACAATTTTCCTTCAAGAAAATTAGAGCCATTGAGTGGGGCAGGGTGGGGGGAGTAGGGCAGGGTGGGGGGAGTGGGGCAGAAATTGGATAAAGGTGATCAAAAGTTATCTTATAACTTCTAGTTATAAGATAAATAAGTACTAAGGGTATCAGCATGATAAATAACACTGTTCTACATTATATATATGAAAGCTGTTATGAAAGCTGTTAAGAGAGTAAATCTTGAATTATCATAGGGAAAAAATATTTTTAAAATTTCTTTAATGTATCTATTCCTTTCATGGATCACAGCTTTGTCGTGGCAAAGGGGCTTGCATAACTCAATGAAGCTATAAAGTCATGCCATATGAGGCCACCCAACATGGATGGGTCATAGTGAAGAATTCTGACAAAATGTGGTCTACTGGAGAAGAAAATGACAACCCACTCCAGTATTCTTTCCTTGAGAACCCCATGAACAGTATGAAAAGGAAAAAATATATGACACTGGAAGATGAGCTCCAAGGTCAGAAGGTATCCAATATGCTACTGGGGAAGAGTGGAGGGCAATTACTAATAGCTCCAGAAAGAATGAAGAGACTGGGCCAAAGTGGAAATGTCGATCAGTTGTGGATGTGTCTGGTGGTGAAAGTAAAGTTCAATGCTGTAAATAACAATACTGCATAGGAACCTGGAATGTTAGGTCCTTGAATCAAGGTAAATTGGATGTGGTCAAGCAGGGAATGGAAATATTGAGTATCGACATACTAGGAATCAGTGAACTAAGGTGGCTGGGAATGGATAAACTTAGTTCAGATGATCATTATATTGACTACTATTGTCAAGAATCCCTTAGAAGAAAAGAGCCTGAAATACAGTACTTGGGTGCACCCTCAAAAATGGCAGAATGATCTTGGTTTATTTCGAAGTTTTGTCAAGAGAACATGCTGGTCACAGCAAACATCCTTTTCCAACAACTCAAGAGATAACTCTACACATAGGCATCACAAGATGGTCAATAACAAAATCATATTGATTATGTTTCTTTGCTGTTGAAGATGGAGAAGGTCTATACAGTCAGCAAAAACAAGAACTGAAGCTGACAGTGGCTAAGGTCATGAACTCCTTGTTATAAAATTCAGGCTTAAGTTGAAAAAACTAGGGAAAACCATGGTGAATGGTGAGTGTAGCCATGAAATTAAAAGAGACCTTGTAATGAAAGCTATGGCAAACCTAGATAGCATATTCAAAAGCAGAGACGTCATTTTGCTGACTCATGTCCGTAAAGTCAAAGCTGTGGTTTTTCCAGTAGTCATGTATGGATGTGATAGTTGGACCATAAAGAAGGCTGATTACTGAAGAATTGATGTTTTCAAATTGTGGTGCTGGAGAAGACTCTTGAGAATCCCCTGGACTGCAAGGAGATCAAGCCAGTCAATCCTAAAGGAAACAATCTGGAATATTCATTGGAAGGACTGATGCTGAAGATGGAGTTCCAATACTTTGGCCACCTGATGCGCAGAGCAAACTGACTGGAAAAGACTCTGATGCTGGGAAAGATTGAAGGCAAGAGAAGAAGGGGATGATAGAGGACGAGATGGTTGGATGGCATCTCCAACTCAATGGACATGAGTTTGAGCAAACTTCAGGAGGTAGTGGAGGACAGGGAAGACTGGTATGGTGCAGTCCACGGAGTAGTAAAAACTTGGACGTGACTTAGCGACTGAACAACAACAACAGTGTGTCTATATGATATGACATATGTTCACTAATCTTATTATGATCCTCATTTCATGATGTATGGAAGTCAAATCATTATCTGTACCCCCTTAAACTTGTACAGTACTGTATGTCAATGGTACAGCAATAAAGCTGGAAGGAAAATACAAAAGAGACAAAATCAAAACAACAAAAATATTTAGAGGTTTTAACAAATGTTATTTTTTTCCCTGCTAACTTCTTTATGTGTTATAAATATTTAAGGCAAAAATGATCACATGGTCTTGTGGGGCTAGATGTAATATATGTGAACATAGACGTAATATATTTGACAACTATAGGAAAAGCAGGGAGGTGGTAAATGGACTTAATATGGTTGCAAGGTTTCTGCATTTTATATGAACTAGTACAATATTAACTCTAGATTGCGAAAAGTTAAAGATGTATACTATAATCATTGAGTAACCAGTAAAAAAATACATAGATATAAGTGAAAAGCCAATTTAGAAGCTTCCCTGATGGTCTAGTGGTTGAGAATCTGACTGCTGATGGAGGGGTCATGAGTCTGATCCCTGGTCTGGGAAATTCCCACATGTTGCAGAGGAACTAAGGCACATGTGCCACAATGACTGAGCCAGTGCTCTAGAGCCCATGAGCCACAATTACTGAGCATCCAAGCTGCAACTGCTGACGCCCATGAGCCTACAGCCTGTGTTCTGCAACAAGAGAACCCACTGCAATAAGAAGCCCACACACTGCAGGGAAGAGTAACCCTCCCCACCACCCCACCAACTAGCCACAAAGTCTGTGCCCAGCAATGAGGACCCAGGAGAACCAAAAAAAAAAAAGCTGGGGCTTGCCTGGTGGTCCAGTTGCTAATCTGCACTCCCAATGCAGTGGGCCCAAGGTCGATACCTGGTCAGGGAAATAGATTCCACATGCCTCAACTAAGAGTTTGCCTGACACAGCTAAGACCTGGTTCAGCCAATTAGAGAAATACATAAATAAATATTCTTAAAAAAAGCCAATTTTTTGTTCAGTTGCTAAGTCATGTCCAATTGTGCTACCCCATGGATTGCAGCATACCAGGCTCCTTTGTCCTTCACTATCTCCTGGAGTTTGCTCAAACTCATGTCCATTGAGTTAGTGATGCTATCCAACCATCTCATCTTCTGCCACCCCCTACTCCTCCTGACTTCAATCTTTCCCAGCATCAGAGTCTTTTCCAAGGAGTCGGCTCTTCACATCAGGTGGCCAAAGTATTGGAGTTTCAGCTTCAGCACCAGTCCTTACAAAGAATATTCAGGGTTGATTTCCTTTAGGATTGACTGCTTTGATGTCCTTGCAGTCCAGGGGATTTTCAAGAGTTCTTGGCCATCACAATTCAAAAGCATCAATTCTTCAGTGCTCAGCCTTCTTTATGGTCCAACTTTCACATCTGTACATGACTACTGGAAAAACCATAGCTTTGATTATACAGACCTTTGTCGGCAAAATGATGTCTCCGCTTTTGAATATGTTGTCTAGGTTTGTCATAGCTTTCCTTCCAAGGAGCAAGTGTCTTTTAATTTCAAGGCTGTAGTCACCATCTGCAGTGATTTCGAAGCCAAGGGGAGGAAAAAAGCCAAGAGAGAAATTAAAATAGAGTTCTAAAAAAAATTTTTTTTTTTTTGCAAATAACTAAAAAGAAGGCAGGAAAGTAGAAACAGGACAAAAAACAGAACAAAACAAAACAAACCCAGCAAAAAACCCAGTGGGGACAAACAAAAAACAAATAGTAAAATGGTGGACCTAAATCGTACTGTTCAACTATTACATCAAATATTAGTGAACTAACATGCTTATAAACATACCTTCCCCCCGCCCCCGCTTTAAGGGTTAAAGGCATAAGTTCATTTTTGGAGTTGTTTGATTCATATTTTTGGAAAAAACTTCTTTGGATGGCTCCTTTAGTACACAGATATAGAGTAAGGAAGGATCTCCCCATTGTGCCATTATTAACACTCTGATCCCAGCCTAATAACAACTAGCCCTGGGCCACAGGTTTATTTCCTGGGTAAACTTATGTGGTCAGCAACCAGCAAGAGCTGGGCCAAGGAAGAGATGGGCCACATGGGCAGCCAGCATCTTGGTCTGAGGTCTCCCTGGACAGAGTACTAAGCAAGAGGAAAGTGACATTGCCTTCCGTTTTTGAAAAAGCACCAGTTTGTTTTCTAGAAATCCATCTCTATAAGTACTTTATATGGTATACCCATCATGCCATGATTACAGGCAAGAGAGAATCAAAGAGACACACTGAACAGTGAGCAGGAAAACAGAATTGTTGAAACAGAGAGGGGTTGGTTTTTGAAAAGGGGTAGTTCAAATAAACCTGAGGTCAGGTAATCAGGCTTAATCTTATAAATTTGGTGGTCACAACCAAAGAGTGTGTTGAAAACCAGGGAGTGTGTCAGACATAACTGACATATAATATGTGCCGTGATACTGTCTTGGGTCTTTTTTTATACACATTACCTCCCTTACTATTGGAGCAAGTGAAAGTGAAAGTGAAGTCGCTCAGTCGTGTCCGACTCTTTGCGACCCCGTGGACTGTAGCCTACCAGGCTCCTCTGTCCATGGGATTTTCCAGGCAATAGTACTGGAGTGGATTGCCGTTTCCTTCTCCAGGGGATCTTCCTGACCCAGGGATCGAACCCGGGTCTCCCGCATTGTAGACAGATGCTTAACCGTCTGAGCCACCAGGGAAGTCCTACTATTGGAGAAGGAGGTGGCAACTCACTCCAGTATTCTTGCCTAGAAAATTCCATGGATAGAGGAGCCTGGTGGGTACAGCCCATGGGATCGCAAAGAGTCAGACAGGACCGAGCAACTGAGCACCTTACGATAATCCTATAATGGACTTATTACACTGATCTAATAAATGAGGGAAATAATGTTCAGGAAGAGTAAGAGATTTGCTTTTCTTCATGGAAACATAGCTGCTAAGAGACTGAGCTGGGTGTTCTGACTTCAACTCCTTCACTCTTTGTGAGATAGCATACCTGTCTCAAGAGTCAGGAGACTTAAGTTTAGGGCAGCTCATCAGAGTCAAGGGATTAGGGAACCTGGACTTGAGGTTAACTCCAGTTCATCTAGAGGGCTTCCCAGTCTTCCTGTGGGGCAAGAGTTGGTTCTGGGGTTCGGCATGCCGGGCCTATGAAGAATAGTAGGTGAATCCTGATAAGAGGAAGCAAGTAGATTCATCTGCTTCGAGATACTGACCGTGCCTTGAGGTGGAACCGCGGTGGCCCAGAGCTGCTGTATACAGAAACAGACCCCAGAGCTTGGATGCGCCTTCAGGGAGTGTTTTGTCCACCGACTTAAACCAACTATTCAAGCCAAAGAACACAAGCCACTGTTGAAACAGAAGGACAAGTACATTCCTTGAGATTATACCTAAAGGGAAGACAAGAAGAAAGGAAAGTGGGGATGTTCCCAGGCCTTTGATCTTGTCTACCTGCCACAGGCCTCTCCCTCCCCCTCCGAGAGACTTCCTGAGGCAGGAAGTGGTGACATCACCCTGGTTTGTCAGCAGTCTCCTGCTCTGAGTCATCAGGATTGCTGGCATAGTTCTCCAGGAGATCTCCAAGCAGATAATTTGCTCCCCTTGTAGGGCCTTGGCAACGTGCTGAGCAACAAATCGTTCTGTGAGCTGCCAGACTTCCATTCGGAGTGGGGTTTCGTCCTTGGAATGTCACTGAGGGTCCTTACAAGGAGCATCTCCAAACTTTTACTTCACATCATCCCATAGTAACTAACTGGAAGTGAGGGTTGTTGGTCATCAAAATAGACAGTGGAATGAATTACAGTGAATTTTAGCCATTTCCCCATGTGGAACATGAACATGCGTTCCAATAACTTATTATTTTAACCAATGTGTAGGAAAATATCTTTCTACATAAATGGGTGCCCTGGATGACTGTTTCTGTAGGACAGATCTCTAGATGTGGATTGGAGGGATCATTTAATTTAAATAGAGCAAATAAAAACAACACAAACACGAGCATTTGTGTTGTTTTAATTTATCCCATTTAAAGCCTTTTGTCAAGGAAATTTGCAAATAAATATAAAAGTAGAGAGATAAGTATAATGAACACCCACTCCTCATTTATCTAGGTTTCACAATTATCAATTCATAAAATCTTAATTTACCTTTTCCCTTGCCTTCTCTCCCCTTGATTATTATTATTATTTTTTGGCCATAGTCCAGGCTCGTGGAATATTAGTTCCCCGCTCAGGAATGGAACCCACGCCCTTGGCAGTGAAAATGCAAGGTCCTAAACACTGGACTGCCAGGGAATTCTCGCCTCTGGATTATTTTAAAGCAAATTTCAGACATTGTATCATTTCATTTGTAACTATTTCAGTATGCCTCACTTCAAGGTGATTGTTTTTTGTGTGTTTTTTCTTAATATGTATATTTTATAGAAGTATAGTTGATTGACAGTGTTTCAGGTGCACAGCAGGATGATTCAGTTATACATATACTATTTTTGAGATTATTTTCCATTATAGCTTATTATAAGATGTTGACTATAGATTCCTGTGCTATGCAGTAAACCTTTGTTGCTTGTTGCCTATTTTTTTTTTTAATTAGAAATCTAGCATTCTATTCATACTAAGTCAAACAAGTGGAATCAAAAGCTGATTATTATTTTAAAAAACATAACCACAACATGATCATAGCATCTCAAAAATGAATAATTTCTTAATATCATCCAGATATGTCATTTTAAATCTGAATAGGTTCTCAAAAATTGTCCTTCAAAAAAAAAATTCCTCATTGACCCTCCCACCAGCAGTGCTGCAGAATTCTGGGAGGACAGGCAAGGTACAAGGAAGGAACTTGCATTAGCCAGTGTTGAAATGGCACTGTGGTAAGAGCGGAAGTTGAACCCACCAGTGGTCTCTGAGCTCTCTTCGTACATTTCACTGCCTTAAAGGACAGTCTTGAATAGCAGACAACTTCAAAAGGCAGCTGTGCTTTTCTCAGAATAAAACAGCTGAACTAAACAACCAAAACCAAACAGCTGTACTGCCTTTGGATTTAGTGTTACATTAAAATTAGATGTTTTCTTTTCTCTGCCTTTTTTTTTTTTCTAGAAAGAAACAACTGAAGAGTTGTGTTTCAGACATAAATGTTATGTTCAAATCATGTGTGCACACAGCCTACAGTACTTCCATACTTATTATGGAAATTTGACTGATAACATTGTCAGACATAAACTTAAACCCTCTCTGTTGTTTTCATTATTCAATACTACTTAATTATTTAGAATTTGCCTGTGTACGGTGACCACTATTTATGATCCAGAAGTGGAAGCTCAAATGCAAATTTTTCACTTATTTGTAAAAAATATGACAAAATTTCATGTAATTACAACAGTTTAAACTTCATTTAAAAAAAGGGATTATTTCTTTCCTTTATAGAAAAGTTAATTATTATCTTACAGTCTAAACTAAATGGAAAAATACAGGCAAAGAACAAAACACCGTCTCAATTCTTCCTAACAATAAGCCTGAAAAAAGTGAAAGTATTAGTTGGTCAGTCGTGTCTGACTCTTTTTGACTCCATGGGCTGTAGTCTGCCAGAATAAGCCTATAACCATCCCTTCACCCCTCAAATAGTTGATACTTTTCATTAAATTTTACATTACAAAATATGACATGCTGACTGTAGAAATATGATCAAGCTGAAAGAAGAAACTAAAGATTTCTATGATTGCACCATTTATTCTTCAGATATAACCTGGTATCTATGCTAGTCATTGTCACATCCTGCCATTCATAAACCCATTTCCAAACTTAAAGGGTTATATCATCCATTCTTGTCGGTAATCTGCTTTGTTTTCTACTTATGTCATGGCAGTTATTCCATGTCATTAAGTATTTTCATGATGTAATTTACATAGTTCCACAAAAGTGTTTTAAATCTTTTTCTCCCCATGAGTGTATTTTGGGTGTGAGGTTCTTTAGAAGCAGAGAAGAGGAAACTGACTGGAGACCAACGCTTTTCAAATTATGTGTGATAAAGGACAATTTTTCAAATTTCCAATCTATTGTGGGATTGATATTTTAAAAAGTATAGTAAAAGTAAGAGAAATGAAATATGAATTTAAAAAACCATTTTCAAGAAAATATTAAATATTTAAAAGAAAAATAAAATCAAAGTATACAAAGATCCAGTTCATACTTTTAATATTAGATGTGACAGATATTACTTTGTGAAATGGTCATACAAATTTCAGAATGTTTATTCTCAATATTTTTGTTGATATTATCACAGACTAGTGGCAGTTACATTGTCTCTACTTTGATTACATTGCTTTAGACCTTCCCAAGAACATTACCACACCACCATGGTTATCCTGGATATCAAGATCAACGCTGAATATTCATTGGAAGGACTGATGCTGAAAATGAAGCTACAATATTTTGGCCACCTGATGCAAAGAGCTGACTCATTGGAAAAGCTCCTGATGCTGGGAAAAATTGAGGGTAGGATGAGAAGCGGGCAACAGAGGATGAGATGGTTGCATGGCATCACTGATTCAATGGACATGAATTTGAGCAAACTCCCGGAGATAGTGAAGGACAGGAAAGCCTGGCATGCTGCAGTCCATAGGGTCGCAAAGAGTTGGACAGGACTGAGTGACTGAACAACAAGAACATTAAGTAAATGGTTCCCTTTATAAACAATCAAGGGTGAAAAAGTTAAATAATCATTTTAATTTGCTATTGGAGAGTAGAGCCAACAATCTTCAACTCTCTCCCATATTCCACACACAGGAAGGCCAGAAGGGACCTTGGGGTGTTTTAGTGAATGGTCACGGGACTGTCATTCCTTGGGCTTCCCTTGTAACAGTCTTGGCCCCACACCCATGAAACTCAGAGTGTGCAAGAAATCTATCTTTCTATCTTTCCTCTACCACACTATCCTTTGAGACTGATTCCAGACTGCTCTCTGGATGAGCCAACCAATGAAATGGCCCACGTAGCTCTTGCTTTTAATATGATTGATTCTTTTAAGCAGCTTTATTGAGGTGTAACAGAGAAGGCAATGGCAACCCACTCCAGTACTCTTGCCTGGAAAATCCCATGGACGGAGGAGCCTGGTAGGCTGCAGTCCATGGGGTCGTGAAGAGTCAGACATGACTGAGCGACTTCACTTTCACTTTTCAATTTCATGCATTGGAGAAGGAAATGGTAACCCACTCCAGTGTTCTTGCCTGGAGAATCCCAGGGACGGGGAAGCCTGGTGGGCTGCCATCTATGGGGTCGCACAGAGTTGGACATGACTGAAGCGACTTAGCAGCAGCAGCAGCAGCAGCAGCATTGAAGTATAATTAATAGACAATAAACTTCACATACTTAAAGCATATAATTTGATATGTTGACACACACACACACATATATATGTAGCCTTAATATAGCCTAATGCAAGTCCTTTCTCAAATATATGCTTTGCAAATATATATATTTGCACACACACACACACACACACACACACACACCTTTGAAACCATCTCCAAATCAAAGTAGTGAAGATATCCATCACCCAGTCTTTTCATGCCCCATTAAAGTTCTTTTCTCTGCCCCTCCTGCCTCCTTCCCTTTCCCAGGCAGTCACAGATCTGCTTTCTGTCAGTACATTCTTCTTTGCATTAAAAAATATATATATATATATATTTACTTATTTTTATTTATTTATTTGACTGTACTGGGATCTTACTTGTGGCATGTGGGATCTAGTTCCCTGATCAGGGATCGAACCCAGACCCCCCACATTGGGAGCCCAGAATATTAGCCCCTGGACCACCAGGGAAGCTCCTCTTTGCATTTTTAAGAGTTTTGGATAAACGAAACCATACTGTACATACTTGTTTTTGTCCAGCTTCTTTTAAGTATTTTGAATGTATATATTATATAATTATTTTGAAATACATTCACGTGGTATAGGAGTGAATGCTTCAGTCCTTTTATTGCCAAGTAATAGACCATCTTGTGGCTCGAGCATGGTTTGTTTGTCCACTCACTTGTTGAAAGACATTTGGTGGTTACAGTGCTGTATGTCACTTACAACTCAGTAAAACTGGAAGAAAAAAATACTGTTTTCTTATTATTGTGTTGAGGTCTTAATACAGCCTAATGCAAATCTTTTCTCAGATTTATGCTTTACAAATTTTTCTCTCATTCAGTGTCTATTCTGGTCACAGGGTCTGTGTACGTCTGTGTCCTAATCTTATAAGAACGTGAATCATGTTGGATTAGGGGGTCACTTGAATGACTTCAGCTAACCTTAATTACATCTTTTTAGACTCTGTCTCCAAATACAGTCATGGTCTGAGGTACTGGGAGTTAGGACGTCAGCATATGAATTTTGGAGGGACACAATTTATCTCAAAACAACCACCTAATTGAATGGCGGAACTAACTATTCAGAATTCAGGACTCTATTTGGAATCCATTCAACACTGGTAACTCAATGGAAGATTCTTCAAGTGAATTTCAAGTATGGGATATATTATTTACGGAACATGGATTCTTTCTAGCAGTTCCAATTACATGATGTTGGCCATAACTACCTCACCAATGAGTGAGATTACCCTGAAAAAACCTCTGTGAATCATGAGTCATTCTCTCCTTTTGTTAGCTGCTGATCTCTGAAAGAGGTGAAGAAACACCTTTTGAGGTGTAAAATGGAGATAATAGCAGTAGTAGTTGCCTTAAAAGGTTATTGTGAGGATTCAAAGAGACAATTAGAATAGACATTAGAATAGTGCCTAGCACTTGGGGTTTAAAATGTTAGCTGCTATTATTTATTCATCAAATACATGCTAAATTCTGCCTTCACATTAAGCATCGGGCATGGTGATGTGGCAGAGGCAAAGACAAATCAGTCACAGGTACAGTACCAAGTAAATGATGAACCTATTTGTAGTATTAATAACTACCAATTATTGGACTTGCCTGGTGGTGCAGTGGGTAAGATTCTGTGCTCCCAATGCAGGGGACCAGGGTTTGATTCCTATCTGGGGAACCTGATCCCACATACTGGGACTAAATATTCCACAAGCCACAACTAAAACCCAGTGCAGTCAAAATAAATAAAAAATAAATATTAACTTTCAGTTACTGAGGGCCTTCTGAGGATCAACTCCTATGCTAGGTGACATACATGGGTTATTTCACATATTTCCCAAAAATATCTTGCAAAATAAGTCATGCTTGTCCCACTTTATAGGTGAGGAAACTGAAACTCCTTGAGGTAACCAAAGTCCCATAGGTCAGCTATTTGGTTGTGGATGTGAGCTTTACCCCAGCCTGTCTGATGCCCAAGTTCCGTTCCCTTTTCTGTGAGTTTGTGATCCCTGGAGACATACTGCACATGCATCAGGAAATATATATAGCACAGGGAAAAAAATGCCATGAGCCTTAGGAGAGATATTGATTGTTGTAGGCATTCAAACAGCAGGAGAGATTTCCCTTCCGGGTTTTAGGGAAAACCCACAGGAGAGAGAGGAGAGAGGGCTGAATCGGCACGGGTGAAATTGGCAGGGCTGGGGGATGGCAACATTCTTGGATATAAGAACAAAACCATACAACGGGAAATTGTGGTTTTTAAATGAGGAACAAGAGGGTGTTTAGTTTGACTAGAATGAGTCAAACTCATCCTAGTTTGGGAAGCCGTCATCAGCTCCAGCTTGAACTACTGCTCCTTTTGCCCCTAACTTGCCGTCTGCCTCGTCTTTCGGTGGACTTAGTCCCCGCGATCTTCTCCACATTACTGGGTGATAGATGATATTTCTAAATCTGATCATGTGGCTCCCCTGCATGAAGTTTTCTAATGTCTCCCTATCACCAACAGGAGAGACAATTAAACTTTAGAACCATCACGCTGTGTCTCCTACCCACTGCCTAGTCATGGGTGCATGCATGCCAAGTCACTTCAGTCCTGTTCAACTCTTTGCCCACCAGGCTCCTCTGTCCATGGGATTCTCCAGGCAAGAATACTGGAATGGGTTGCCATGCCTTCCTCCAGGGGATCTTTCCTACCCAGGGATTGAAGCTGCATCTCCTGTGGCTCCTGCATTGCAGGCAGATTCCCTATCACTGCTGTACCTGGGAAGCCCACAGCCTAGTCATACTGGCTTATATTTCCCCACGTTGCAGGATGACCTGCAATACTGAACCCCAACCAGGAGAAACTGCTACAGTCCCTAACACCATCCTGGTCTTCACATGTGCAGTTTTTCTTTTCCTTTCTTATCCACCTGGAAAATTCTACTTTCATTCTTTGGTTTCAGCTCTTAAAATGCCTCCCTTTAAGTCTTTCCAGATTATCCTCCATCCCCTCCACCAGGCAGACTTGACCCATCTTTTTAAGCACCCACTGCATTGGGTATATGATCATCAAATGATTATTTTATTATGGGGATTATGTTACTTAGATGTTTTTCCATTTTTTACTTTTAAAGACACAGCAAAAGCTGTGTCTTATTTTCTCTTTTGCATTCTCAAAGTTCAATAAGTAGCAAGAATTCACATATATTTTATACCCCTTAAATAAATGAATGAATGAATGCATGAATGAAAACTGGGACTACATTAGCAAGAAATACTGAGGTTAGATCTTCAGGGATCTAGATGGCAAGTTTAGGGATATAGATGGGGGGGTCGCAAAGAGTTGGACACGACTGAGTGCCTTTCACTTTCTTTCTTCATGTGCTCCTTTTACTCATGTTTTTCTGCAAAATGAAATTGCAATGGACAAGTATTAATTCCTGTGGCTGATATTAGAGGTTTTCACTTTGTTGTGCTCCTTCAGGACAGGGACTAGAGCACACAGAGAGATCCTTGAACCCCTGGCATCTTGCACAGAACTTGACAGATGGCTGTTCAATGCCTGTTTGTTGAAAAAAAAGAAAAAAAGCCTCCCAATGTTGTTACGTTTAGGTTAATGACTCTGTCGCTATTTCCACGTTCTTAAACTTCTCTGGTCTTCTCCATTCAGACAAACAAAACCTCTCTTTCTGATGCTTATACGTTAATAGTGCCATTTCTGCAGCCTCTTTAGGCTTATTTGTCTCACCACTGTGTATTCTTGCTCGGTCATGTTTGACTCTTTGAGATCCCATGGACTATAGCTCACCAAGATGCTCTGTCCATGAAATTTTCCTAGCAAGAATACTGGAGTGGGTTTCCATTTCCTCCTCCAGGGGCTCTTCCTGACTCAGGGATGGAACTCGCGTCTCCTGCTTCTCCTGCATTGGCAGGTGGATTCTTTACCACTGAAGCACCTGGGAAACTCATACCAAATATTGTATTTATTTCTTTAAACCAAGAAAGCCCATTAGCTTTTCCAGCTGAGTTCAACTCCTTGTCTTTTTTCTGCCCACTTTCGACTGCCCTGCTGAGAACCACTTTGATTCAGTGGCCAAGAGTTAAATGAGGTGCTTGAAAACCATTCCTTGCAGGTTGTGGGTCCTTGGAGGGGGTAAAGTCTTGACTTAATAAATTTCACTCTAGGTCCCTGGTTCCTCTATCTGGAAGAATGTCATGATCAGGGAAACTAGTTAAACGTCAACATTCCTGATGCCATTTCAATGTCACTGACTCAGAATTTGAATCGGCAGGTGGCTGAGGACAACAGGAGACGGAGGGATCTGAATTCGAAGTGTCAGGTGATTGTGATATTCAGAGAGGTAGTCGAAACCCTCGGTGTAACTCTCTTCTCAGGTAAGCAGAGGGGTAGGGGAAAAGGACACGGTGGGGATTGGGGGAGGGGAGGGATGACCCACAGTCTAGGTTTGACTCTGCTCTCAAAGGTTTGCATTTCTAGTTTTGTATCTATAGTCTGTTTTCTTTCATGTTTTTCAAGATTAATAGGTAGACAGAATCTAGAGGTTCCAGGACTCGTTACTATATTTCTATTACAAGCAGGAGTTTCCGTGAAGACTAACAGACTGTAATTCTTCTATCTCACAATCCCAGAATTGCTAGGAATCTTAAAGGTCATTGAGTGGGACATGCATATTTTGAAGACAGCCTTAGATATCCAAAGGACAGGCAATGACATCAAGATTAGCGATGCACACACTGGCGGGTGGCCCTCGTCAAGCCTTACCAGAGGCTTCCTGCCCCCAGCATTGCCAGTGGAGAGAGAGATCAGGTGTCTGTCCAGAGGAAAGGCTCAAGGGGGAGAGACCTGGAGGGCTGCATACTGGAAAATGAAGTGAGATAGGATTGTATAGGAATGGAGTGGGTGGAGAGGTCTGCACAGGAGCAATGTGTCAGTGCTTTCCAACAGAAAGGAATTTATTTACTCACTCCCCAAACATTTATTAGTTATCTACTAGGAGGCTGATCTGATACTAGCCAGAGTTCCTGCCCTCAAAGGGCTCTCAATCTAGTGGGACAGACAGATACATATTACAATGGGGGGTGATAAATCCGACAATGGAGGCAGATACTACGAGTGATGTAAGAATATGCTAATATACTACAGCCCACATTCCTCTTTCCTGCTCTTTTTTAAACTGCCAATTCTTTTTCTTTTTTAATAAATATTTTTCTCTAGGGATGTGACACATGAATATATTTCATCTCATCTCTCCCTTCTCCTATAATTACAAAGCTTTTGCTGTGTGATAGACCAAAGGTAATTTACTGCTGTGATATAAAATAGCCACTGTGTACATGGCAGTCTAGATGGGAGGGGGGTTTGGAAGAGAATGGATACATGTACATGTATGGCTGAGTCCCTTCGCTGCTCACCTGAAACTATCACAACTTTGTTAATCAGCTATACCCCAAGACAAAGTAAAAAGTAAAAAAAAAATTAAAACGGCAACTGTGTGAGTGTAGATTTTAAGATGTTTCAGGGACGGATTGGATAGGTACAGAAAAATGAAGAAACAGATAGAAGGTACCCCAGATTAATGTGGAGTTAGAGAGGTGCAGGCAAAGGAAGAGGAATTAAATTGGAGTCTGAGTACGAAAAAATATTTCAAACATAAAAATGGCTGTAATTAGAAAATATCATGCGGTATAATTTTGACCTGTATAGTGGACAATAACCATTCAAAGTGTATTATTTTCAGTTCAGTTCAGTCGCTCAGTCATGTCCGACTCTTTGCAACCCCATTGGACTGCAGCACACCAGGCTTCCCTGTCCATCACCAACTCCCAGAGATTGCTCAAACTCATGTCCATAGCGTCGGTGATACCATCCCTTCTCATACCACCTTCAATCTTTCCCAGCATCAGGGTCTTTTCAAATGAGTCAGTTCTTCACATCAGGTGGCCTAAGTATTGGAGTTTCAGCTTCAGCATCAGTCCTTCCAAAGTATCTTCAGGACTGATTTCAGTATTATTTTATTGATTAGCAAAGGGGGAAATGTATCCTAAACTTTTAATAAAGAACCACACAAATCAGAAATGCTGCAGGAAATTTCAGATATACCTGGGAAGACGTTTTACTCTTATAATTTACTGTTACAATTGTTAGCTTAATTGAAAATTAATGATCAAATCAGTATAATTAGTAGTAAAGTTACTCTGAATGATATCTGATCTTAAAATTACTGTATTACTATAATTGAGTTAGTTAATACTAACTTCAAATACAACTTAAATAATAAAGAAAACTTAAAAGATGGTGCTAGATTATTAATAAGGTTCTTGTTGAAATGGGATCCTAAGTTGTTTTATGTATGTTTTCATTTTTTAACAACTAGGCTGAATCTGTGGTACACAGATTTAGTTATTAATAGATATCTTATAATTCAGGCCTCACAACTGAAGTTAGTGTGTTCTTTTTATTGCTTTATGCTCCTAATGCAAGACAAGCACCCACTAGGCATTCAAAAAATAGTTGTTGACAGGTGAAAATCTTGAGTGGATATGCGCAGACTTGGAGTTCATAATTTTGTTCTATTATAAAATAAACAAAACATGGACTCCATAATCCATAGTTGTTTAAACCCATATTATCTTTTTCTTAAGAATCAGGAAAACATTTGTACTTTCTGGGCAGATTTCTTTCAGTAAAATTTGTGATCTAAATTCACTCTGCTTATTCAGTGTTCAGACACAATACTTCAATGATTGGAGTGTTGGTCTAGAATTTAGAGTTCACTCCAAGTGGACTTTCAGCCTTAACTGCTGAATGATGGCGTCAGTTCTTGCACCCCTTTCTGTGCTGCGGGAATCTGTCACCTGGACTCAGTGGTGTGGCTCGTTGCCATGGGCAGACTTGTGAGCTGGGACTCTTTTGCATGCAAAGAAGAGCACCTGTGAGGTACGTACTGAAAATTCGGTTGCAGGTGTATTTGCAAATTGGATTTTGAGGGGGAAGTTAAAGCAAATCCTTTTGAAGGCGAATCCCTCCAAGGGTGTGAGTAATGAAGAAATAAAAGTGACAGTCAAAAACCTATTAAAATCTAGTTTCCAGGGAAGACTTTGTCTAATGACATTTATGCTTTCATAGTTAGGTATTTAACAGTCATTCTGTGTCAGTTGCTTCCTTTAAAAATGCCATGTGACAAATTTTTCAGTTCTCTGTTTCTAAGACTCTAATCCCAATGACTCTTAACATGCTTGAAATGAGCTGATGGCCCTGAGATGAGGTTCTCTGTGCTTCTGGATTTCTCTGCAGCAACCAATAAGGAACCCTTAAGCTCCAGTATATGAGATCCATCACTCATCCAGTCTGCTCATTCCAATCACTTTTTTCCTTTCATTCAGTCTTCAAAATCTAGGTTAAATTATTATGGCCAAAAAAAAAAACCAAAAAAAAACCATGGCCAGCCAGCTGTTTAAAGACCTTAGATTTTAGAATCATGTGTCTAAACTAAGGACTTCCCTGGTGGCTCAGACAAGAGAATCCTTGCAATTCGGGAGACCTGGGTTTGATCCCTGGGTTGGGAAGTTCCCCTGGAGAAGGAAATGGTGATCTATTCCAGTATTCTTGCCTGGAGAATCCCTGTGGACAGAGGAATCCCAGTCTGGGGAGTCACAAAGAGTCAGACAGGACTGAACAACTAAGCACAGTCTAAAGAAAAAAATTATTCTCACTCGATGATACTTTTTGTTTGCATTGGTGATACATTTGGTTTGCATTCTTGTTTGCCTCCTCAATGTTTTGTTTCGTTAAAAAGTCACTGCACTCTCCCACTTGCAAGATTTTTAGCCTAACAGTTCAATTGTTTAAAAAAATATCTATTTGTGTATTCATTTGGCTGTGCTGGATCTTTGTCGTGGCATACAGGAACTTTAGCTGTGCTCTGTGGGGTCTAGTTCCCTTACCAGGGTTCGAACTGAGGCCTCTTGCACTGGGACGACAGGGTCTCAGCCACTGGACCAAAAGGGGAGTCCCTTAACAGTTGAATTTAGCACCTGAATTCTACTTACTACTGCTGCCGTCCCTCTCAAAATGATGAGAAGAGGAAACCTAGATAGGACAGTTTGGTCATATTATAAGTTGTGATAAAGGCAATGGATGACAAGATTTTCACTGTGACCCCTTCACTCTGTAGTTGACATTGGCTATTTGGGAAAGTGGGTGCAGGAATGGCTGGCTCAGGATCCAAGATTCTATCTTTCCCTCCATGGAAAATATAATTCTAATCGGGAAAAGAAGATGAAATTACTGAGTTTCATTACCTGAACTGCTTTCTGAGATAATCTTGGATGGGTCAAGTATGAATGTATTTAAAATAAAGTAGAAATGAGATTTTATTTGATCTCTTGTTAGATTCCTTGAATTGTGGCCCTGCAACCTGTTTAACATAAATTCCATTTAAAGCATTGTTTTCTGAAAGCAAAACTCGATGTTTGCAAAACATATAGACTCATGGGTTTCTGATGGGGAGCGTGCACACATACCCCTCCAAAGTAAATACATACATTCTAAATTTACCCGGGCACTTTGAGCAGCTCTTAACATCATATGACAAGGAGAACATTTGTTAATCAGAAAAATTACAACCTATTCATACTAACTGTTTGATTATTTCTTTGCTGACCTCTGAGGTCCCATTGTTGATTGAATTAGCTATAGTAACTCATATTTATTTTAGCAACTAGCTATTATGAATGCAAACTCTTCTTATCATCAGATGATTGATAGACACATTAAGAAGTTGTTCAACAGGTTGCTTGGTTTGAAGAAATGCTTAAATCCTGGTAAGTTACTTTTTTTTTTAAAATCAGGGAAGAGTAGGAATTAGCCCAGATCAGCCCATGGTAACAACAATTTTGTTTTCCAAGTGGAATGTTATCATTTTAAACTTTTGATTCTTTTAAGGAGTAGGTGTTGTCAGTCCCTTTTATAGATTTAAATGTATAAAATGTAGGTAGGTTGCAAACATTCAGAAATAAGTAGTTTTTTTCATGTTGGCTGGAGAATGTGTGTTACAAGGAAAATTGTCAAGCAATGAATTGTCAAGCAGTGATAAAGGATCTGTTGATACTAATTATCTGAATATTTTTCTGTTTTTAAAAAGGATTATTCTGTTTTGTTTAGTCATTCCATAAAGCCTTCGTTTTGTGGAGACTTTCAGGCACTTAAAATAAGTGAGGATCACAAATGCCTAACATTTTTGTGCTGTTGGTAAAAGTATTGTTTTGATTCTCTTTAAAATGGAAACATAAGTATGACAGAGTCAGGCCCATTGCCCTTGGCTATCTGATAGGTGAGCAATGAGGTTCAAGTTTGCAGGTATTCATCTTTAGTCTTTGGTGAACAGTGTGGCTTCTCGATCAGACTGGCCATCATTTTGTTTCCTCATAATATCTCTTCTTAAGGACTCAGGCATTGGGTGATAAGTACCAGAGAAAGGTCTAAATATGAGCATAATGGGTAAATCAAAATAAAAGACTGAATATTTCTTCTTGAATGGTAAATGAAAGAACGATGTTGCAAGAACATTCTGTTGTATAATGCTTCAGCTTCAAAAAAGTGACCTCCATTTCTCATGGTGGCTTTGGATATAGAATTAGTTAGATTACTGTACAATTTTATACCAATTTTATGAGGGCAGCTACTAAGAAATATGATACTATGTACAGTTATATATAGGGCAATTTTGAAATAAAAAATTATCAAAGGAAGATGCAGATGGATGACACAGAGTTTCTGAAGTGGAAACTGTCTTGGGGTCATCTGGTCAGGATTTGCCTGGTCGGGATCTGGTGGGGGGTCTCTGCTGTAGGACGGGAGAGTGTCTTATCTATTGGTATATTCACAGATGATGTGGAAAGGGTCTAATTATTAAACAAATCACAGGTTCATATCTCCGCCCCTCTCTTCCACTCGTTTCCTTGGAGACACTGTTCCTTGTCAATTTTCTGAATTGCATTAATATTAAACTATGACTTTGAATCAGGAAGAATAGGAGGTATCTGAAGAGCAGTATTTATACCTTCCGTGTGACATTTGCATCACATGGATAAACGTTGAAAATGTTCTTGAGAACGCTGAAAAAATAAGGAAATAGAGCTCAAAAATCAAGTATAGAACTTGTTAGACTAGTTTCTGTTTAAAACTTGGTGGATTATACCTCTTTGTTTTAGACCATTACAACAGCCATGATTAAATATCAGATTCCTTAAAGAGTCACTCGCTCCTTTTGGGAAGTTTTGATGAAAGCATTGTATTTATTAAACTCTTCTACCCACACATCTTTCCTTCAAGATGTTGTTTTTCCCACGTCTGCTGTTTTATTACATGACAGTTATTGAAAGGTTAGATGTCGTTTACTTTCCCAAGGTTTATTTTCACATCATAAATCATACTTAAAAATTTTTTTTTAATACATCACAAGAAGCAGTGTGGTCTGTTCAAGCTGGGCATCAGGAGACCTGGGTTCTATTTCCAGCTCTCCATCTGACTTTGGGTAAATCAATGAATTTAGACATGTTTCAGTCTCTCTGTCTGTATAATGGGGATAATAATATCTCCTTTCCACTCATTTCATAGGGTGTTTTTTTTTTTTGAGGATTAATTAGTTAATGTTTGCAAACCACTCTGAGCTCCTTTGATAAAATACAAAGCTCCATTATTTTATGACAATAATAATAGTGTCTTGGACCTGTAGGCTTTCTTTCATCCAAGGATCCCAGAGTACTTTACCGCTGGGATTGTAACTTTACAGAAGGTTACTGTGTAGTTGCTGGCTCTCCTTGAAGAGACAGATGGTAACAAGCAGTCTGGGTTTTCACTAGAGAGTAATTAAGTCTCCCACCAACTCCTGCGTCATTTGCATAAACTTCTCAAGACAGAAAAGCAGCTCCCTAAAGACAGCAAAGTCCAAGGCCTCATCCCTCATCACTTTTTATAAACAAATCACAAGGGATTTGGAATTTGGAATCCCGATGTTTTCAACTCCTACATCTATACGTTGAGAATTTGGTGAAGCATGGGAATATTTAGACAGCAGTTAAATTAAGTTGAACAAAAATAGAAATGTGGCACGTGTGGGTTACCTGGAGGTCTTTCCAGTTGTGTGCGCCAATTATGGACGAGTCCTGTGATATCTCCTGGGCTGTCTGGTTAGGCTGACTTCAGGTACTTGACAGGGAAGAATGATGTGCCTAACTCAAGAGCATCTAGGGTTATTAAGAAGGAAAGTGTTCGATGCGGTCCCTGCCCTCAAGTTGTTTACACCTTGTTTGAGAAGATGAAATGAAGATACAGGAAACAATTAGTGGACCATGAAAGACAGCATGTAATTAAAGGTCAAATTGTGTGGAACAGACCACAGGAAGTAGAGAGAAGGGAATCACCAATACGGACCAGCATAATTCAGGGAAAATTTACCAAGAGGGGAATTTAAAGGAGTGTTTTCCCCAGGACCAGAATCACAGAAGCAGTGTATGTAGTGTGTGTATGGACTGCAGGTGCCTGTGTTAGGACACAGGGTTGATGGGGAGATTCTTTGCTCTTCCCAGGAAACCTGGGACTTTGGTGGCAAGCGGGGGTGGGATGGGGTGGGGCTGCGTAGAGTGGGGTGTGGGGGTAGGGGAAGCTCCCAGGGTATGAGGAACTTTCACAGGCAGGCAGAGGAGTTTGGACTTAATTTAATTCACCCTAAAGAAAAAAAAAAAAAAAGACTTCAGAACTCAGGGAACTGAAAAAAGCAGTACTTTAGAATAATTCTTTGGCAACAATCTGCAGGAATCACTGGAGCAGGAAAGAGACTTAAAGCTGGGAGGCTGGCTGAAATCAGATACAGTAATCCTGCAGGGGGAGGTAGGCATTATTTAAGAAGAATTAATTAAAAATAGAGCTTTTAATGAGAGCTTAGCATGTGCTGGGAATGTGTCTTAGTCTTACAAAAACCCAAGGTGATACTAATATTAACTCATGTTAGCACTGATTTCCTGATACGGAAACTGGTTGAGAGAAGCTAAAGAACTTGTCCAGAATCATAGACTTAGAATGAGTTGGAGCCAACGTTTGCGCCCAGTATGAATCCTAAACCACTATTTAGGTTTAGGAAATTAAAAAGGGGGAGGTAGGCTTTTTGATGAAAAAGTAGTCATCTAATCTAGACAGGAAGATGCTGGGTTAAACAAAGTTATCCCCCCACCCCTCTTTATTCCTGCAGGATGTCTTAGAACCTCTATTGTGCTACTTACCGCACATTGTGACTCTGCAGGAGAATTTAGTCTAAGGAGCACATCCCCGCCTTGGCACAGTGCAGAAGACACTTGGAAAATGCTGACTTGGTACCGTCCTTCATAGCCACAGCAAGCTCCAGGATCAGAAAGGCTAAGGAGCCATCAAAATGGGAGTGGGAGGTGGATTGCAATTGTTAGCAGAGAGAGCCTCAAGTTAGGTTATGGGTTAAGAGAAGCAGGAAGTAAGAAGAGGGGCAGACGGGGCAGGCTGCCTTCAGGATGTCAAGCTAGGTTTAGGGACCCAAGAATTCAAAGAGGGAAGGTTTAGCTCATAGGCAAATTAGTTACAAAGAGAACGGAGCCATGGGAGGGAGTTCAGTGACCACTGTGCCTGATGCTGTCTCTTTCCTTCCCTCTCCAGAGCATACTCTGCCTGTCTACCCTGATTCCATATTGCCATTTCTGGGTAGCTGGTGCTCTCAGTGTGGAAAAGAGAGGTAAGTAGATTTTCCTGGTAGGAAAAATGTTCAACAGTTTGGTTTCAGGGAGATTTGGTTGATAACTTGGAAGCTGAGGATTATAAAATTTAATTTTGACTCCAGATGAAACTAAGAATAATTCTAATGAGAAAAGATGATTCTTGGCAAAGAGGATTTTCCCTGATCTTTTCTGAGGTGTTGAAAGGGGAAAAGGTTAAAACAAAGCTACAGCTGAGTTTGAAGCCCCAAGAACCCTTAAACATTGGCTGGCTTTAAAATACTACTGCCAATGATCAGAGCATTAGCCATTATTTCTAAAGCTTGCAATTTGACTTACGAATCTACTGATTACATTTTGGATACATTTGGCAGCCAGTGTAGAGCAGGAAATCATTATTGGGATAAAAAAGGGCCACACAAGAGGAAATTTTTATTGGCAAACATCAGCTTATATATTTACAGAATCCTATCATCTTAGTCCGAGAAGAGACTACTCCTGGTTTCAAAATAGGTCCAAAGAGATAACAAGTCTTTTCTCTTTTTATGGACCCCCGTCTCCCTGCCAGTAGCCCCTACTGACTTCCAACTCTCTGAAATGGATCTGGCTTCCAATACTGCCATTGTCAGATATAGCCACAATCAGTTTAAATTCTTTTTTGGGGGGATAGAGTGGGGGTGATCTCTTCTGTGAACATTGAAAACAGTTATCATCTTTTCTTTCAAAACCCTTCATATTCTAGAAGGCTATAATTACATTTCCCTCAATTTTCTCAGCTTTACGTGGAATAATAGACATGTGTACGTCTGACATTTGTTGACTCCTCCTTGAGATGTGCAGGGCAGAGAGCAAGTCACTTAAAAGCTCTCGTTTACTTCCGACAAAATCCTGTGAATCAGACATTTTTATTCCCATTTAAAAGATGAAGAAATTGACACTTGAGGTCCGGAGGACGGTAAATAATACCTGTCAAACAGTTGGAAAAAAAACAGCCGGGATTGAAAAACTGCCACTCTTATGAAAACTCATGGACTGCATTTTCCAACCCTTTGCGTCAACTCCCCTGTAACGATCTTCCTTTTTTTTCCCTCTGATTTCTTTTCTTTAAGGACTGGTTCTTCCAACTCCTTTCCTCTTCTCCATGCTTTCTATTTGAGGCCTCACTGTTCCTCTTTTACTTGTCATTTAAAAGATATATTATACATACAAATATTTATATATTTTATAATATTTATACATTATTTAGTTTTTTCCTCTCATTCTGTCTACCTGAAATTCCTTGCAAGTTGGAATAATACCTTGAGATTCATTGACTTCAGAGTAAAAAATTGTTCTTTGAGTGGTAATTGTCTTATTGTGGAATGGAAAAAACTGAGATCAAATTGAGAGGAAGATAAACTTTTATGAGGCTAGACCATTCCTCCTTCCTCTGAAAGCATTTTGTATCAGTACAAGTCAAGTGTACTAAAAACGAATGTGGATGCTGGGGGTCAGAGGACTTGGGTTGAAATTCTAACTCTAAAATCTTCTACCTGTTTAACTTTGAGAAAGACACTATAACTTTCTAAGGATCCATATTCTCCTCATAAAATGGGGGTGATGATGAACCTGAAACTCCAATACTTTGGCCACCTGATGCGAAAAACCGACTCCTTGGAAAAGACCCTGATGCTGGGAAAGATTGAAGGCCGGAGGAGAAGGGGACAATAGAGGTTGAGATGGTTGGTTGGCATCACCGATGTGATGTGATGTGATGGACATGAGTTTGAGTAAGCTCCAGGAGTTGGTGATGGACAGGGAAGCCTGGCATGCTGCAGTCCATGGGGTCACAAAGAGTCGGACATGACTGAGCCACTGAACTGAACTGACAATGATAATATTAATCTTATTGGGTTGCTGTGAAGATTAGAGAATGCAATTAAGTGAGCGTTTTGTAAAGCTGAGTACCTGGTACCTGTTACAACCACAGCTTTTATAATTTAGACAATATTCTATTCTTGTATCTCTCTCATAGAAATCACTCTCTATTGGATCATAAATTCCTCAAGGGCAAAGACTGCCCTTCAATTTTATTATCTGTCCCACCAATCTCAGTGCTGTCATAATAGTAGGAGCATTTGACAATTTTTTTTTAATAAGCCTGTATGAGAAGGAACTCTAGTGAAGAGTTCAGGTTGAAAGATTCTGCAAAAGAGTCTTTAAAGCTTAACACAAGTTCTGTCAACTGAACTTTGTACCTCATTGCAGCATGAGACCCTACACACAAAAATGGTGCTCAATTAAGTACTTAAATTAAGTACTTACTTGAATTTATCCCAGTGACTTTGTTTTCTTTTTCTTAAAATTTATTTATTTTTATTTTTTTGGCTGTGGAGGGTCTTCATTGGTGTGCATGGGGTTTCTCTAGTTGCAGTTAGCGGAGGTTGTTCTTTGTTGCAGGGACTTCTCTTGTTGCAGAGCACAGGCTCTAGGCATGCAAGCTTCAGAAGCTGCAGCGTTGGCTCAGTAGTTGTGGCACACGGGCTACTGCTCCTCAGCATGTGGGATCTTCCCAGACCAGGGAAGGAACTGGTGTACTTTGCATTGCAAGGTGGATTCTTAACCACTGGACCACCAGGGAAGCCCTATGTTTTCTAGTATATCTTGTAGCTCATTTTCAAATATGGATTTTTTTTTTATAATGTCCTGTCCTCGTTTTATGGAATCTATTTTTCCTTTAGCTCTTTACACATTTGAAACAGATTCAAAGTTCCTTTCAGATTGTCCTATTGCTCCTAGTTCCAGTACTGTAAATTTTTTTAATTGAAATATAGTTGATTTAGAATGTTTCAGTTGTACAGCAAAGTGATTCGGTTAAGTATATACGCACACACATATATATATTCTTTTTCAGATTCTTTTCCATTATAGGTTATTACAAGATACTGAATATAGTTCTCTGTGCTATACAGTAGGTCCTTATTGTTTATCTATTTTATTTTATTTATTTATTTTTTGGCTACATCTTGCAGCTTTTAGGATCTTAGTTCTCCAACCAGGGATGGAACACAGGCCTTGGCAGTGAAAGCACCTAGTCCTAACCATCTAACCACCTGGGAGCCCTTTCCATTTTATATATAGTAACTGTAATTCTTTCTCTCATGTTGCATCTCTTTCATGGCAGTTGACTTCCTTGTTTTTTTACAAAAATTTAAAAATTTTATTTATTAAATTTTTTGTCATATTCTATCATTACTGTTTTATTATTTTAAAACAGCGTAATTGAGATATAGTTTACATACCATCCATTTTAAGTGTACAATTCAATGTTTTTTTTCTATATTCATAGATATGTGCAACAATTACCACAGTCAATTTTAGAATATTTCTTTTTTTTAAAACTTTTTATCTTATATTGGAGTATAGTTAATTAATAATGTTTTGATAGTTTCAGGCAGACAGCAAAGGGACCCAGTTAGACCTATACAGGAGTTATAATTTTTGACCATGAACTCATCTTCACTGCGAGTTGTCTGAAGGGTCCAGCTAGGCCCTAGCTTATGGCAATATCCAGTGAGATGGTTTCCTACTTGTCTCTTTTATGACCCAGAAAGGGGTAAAGAGATCTAGTGCAACTTCTGTCGCTAACAAGGCTTAGAGCACAGGCCCACGGGAGAGCCCTATGGATCCCTTCTTTTGTGCCTTCCCACTTGACTATGACAACTAGCATGTGCCCCATACTTTCCAAGATATTGATAAAGACCTTGTAAAAGGCCGTCTTCCTCCTATTGTCCAGAAATGTCACTCTGATGTGGCAACTAGATGATCCTGACAGGATTCTGATTATTAAGTACCAAATTTTCTTAACATGTTCGCTAAGTTGACTGAGTGGTATTTTTTCCTCCTCCTGTACAAAAGTGAAACTGATGGGTGAATATATTTCCAGAGTCTTTTTTGTGGGTCAAGGGTGATTACAGACACTTTATTATTTTCGTTACACATTTTATATTTTTCAAATTTTCTACAGTAAATGCTTTCAATAAAAAAGTAATTTTAAACACCTCTCTTCAGTTTTGGTGTTCTTAGATTTCTCACATCATCAGTCTACTTTTCAACTTCCTCAAGATTTCCCAAACACAGTTACTAGGGTTTTTTCTTCGTGGGTCATGATGTCTATCTAATATCCCACTAAGATTTCATAGAATTAGGGAATGATACTTGTCAAATGGGGCTTTGTAGGTAGCACATGGTAAGAATTTGCCTGTCAATGCAGGATGCAGGTTTGATCCCTGTGTTGGGAAGATCTCCTGGACTAGGAAATGGCAACCTGTTCTAGTATCCTTGCCTGGAAAATTCCACGGACAGAGGAGCCTGGAGGGCTACAGTACATGGAGTCACAAAGAGTCAGACATGACTGAGCACACACACACATGTCAAATATTCTAGGAGAATCTGGTTTCACTCTTATACTTGTAAAATCAATATTTAATTCAGAAAGTCTGGTTGTTTATTGTGCATATAAGGCTTTTCAGCTTCTCCAATGGCCACCCTCCTTGCCAATTTTATCTGGATTTTCTTTCTAGAGTTTTATTATTTAATAGCTTGAAGCAAGTTTTATAGTCTTTATTGGACAGAAATAATAAATACGTGTAGAGTTATATTCATATACATAGTATACTGTGCTGTTATTTTTCCAGCACATAAACACCTCTTCAGACTTTGTGGAGCTACTAAAGATGATGGTGAGTAGTCCCTTGATGGTGACAGTGGGTTCTTACACTAGATGTAGATCCAAGAAATGGAGGTTACCGGCATGTCAAGGATGAATATGACATTGATTTTCCCATCCAGGAGTTTTGTAATCTAGAAGGGATATACACACTAAGGCAATGGCAAGACACCATAGAACAAAGTGTGTCTTGGAGGTAAATATAAAGAGCTATGGGAATAAAAATGCAAGCGTAATTAGTTCTGCCCAATGGAAGAGAATAAGAGAAAACCAGAGAAAGAGGGTGACCCGGCTGCGCTTAGACAAGGATTTCACTAGGAAGGTGAGGTTTGAAGGCATTTGTGGCAGAAGAAATTGCTTAAACAAAGACAGCTGTGGCTATCACAATATTTGGTTACAAGAAATAATATATTTGTTTTTTCTAAATAAAATAAAATCTGGTTCAGGATCCCCACACGTCCTTTGTCAAGAAGTACGGTGTGTCATGCTTTTGGGGATGGGGACAGCAGTGGGTCGTGTATACAGTTATAAACATGGTGGACATGGGCCTCTAGTATTGGGGCATCACAGTGACCACTGAAATGTTCATGTTCAAGCCCCCTGAGTCTATATGAAGGAAACTCACACCACCTGCTGTCCCCCAGAGCTTACCTCCAAGAGAGTAAGGGTTTTCGCAGGGGTTTGCAGTTTTTCTGGGAGGTGGCCTGGGATCACATGACTCTGTACGCAGTTTTATTTAATGCTCTTTTTTCCATTTGGCATCTTATCTCTTCCCTGTGCATGCACGCATGCACAGTCGCTTCAGTTGTGTCCGACTCTTTGCGACTCTATGGACTGTAGCCCACCAGGATCCTCTGTCCATGGGATTCTCCAGGCAAGAATACTAGAGTGGATTGCCATGCTCTCCCCCAGGAGATCTTCCTGACCCAGGGATCAAACCCACGTCTCCTGAACTGCAGGTAGATTCTTTACCCACTGAGCCACCTTGGAAACTCACCGATCTCTGCCCTACACCATGGCTACTGCTTAAAGGGCATACATTGAAAACCTGGTTCAGTGGCAGAAAATAAAGCTTTCACATCTTTTGAGGGTTGAGAGGGGGTAGCTCTGTGATGGTACAGAGTAGGGTAGGGGTCTGGGGTCCAAATGCTCTTTGTGCAGACTTTCAGTCTAGCCCTCTCTTTTCTCACCTCCCCACTTTCTCCATCTTCAGTACCTGATGCTTCCAGCATGTGAGCCTGAGGGCTACAGCAGCTGAGTTCTGGTCATTATCCCCCCTGAATGTTCTTAGGTTTCACCTTCCCCTACCTGGCCAAACTAGTTACTGCCTCTCCATCCACTTTCTGTCTGCATGTTTCACTGTTTGGGGCAATGGATATGTATTAGTGCCACTGATGAAAAGTTTTTTATTGCCTCTTGTTCTTTTTGTTGGTTTTAGATGACACCTGAGGAGAAGACTGCTCCACCATCTTTGAAATATACATTCTTCAAATTAAAAAAAAAAATTCCCTCTTATTTGCTAACTTTCTGACACTTTACAATTTAAATGTTTTTTCCCTCTTAGGCAATTAAACTTTCATTTCCTCTTCCTTTTATCAACATGAGAATTCACCCTAACACTCTCTTGTTTAAGATGTTTAATCTTTGTTTTATCAGAGTGCATTGAATTTAAGGAATTAGATAGTCCCATAAGTCTTATCATGAAAATCGCTCTACCTATTCACATCTGCCCTCTGCCTTCCATTTTCCAACTCTCTGGAAGCCTCCTCCATCAAACTTGATTCTATTGCTTTTGATACTTACATCCGTATCACTAAACAACTTGCTAACACTGCTACATCTTGATTTTTCAGTATTGCCTATTCACTTCCTGCTGTGGAAGATGAGAATTTAGCAGTCTTATCCACTATTCTCAAATGTGCACACCACCTCCACATTTACCCTATATAGATATGTCATAATTTTGTTTAATCTTCAGTGTTTATAAGATGTGTAACTATTCATAAGTTTACAACTTTAGGACTGTGTGACAGACTATGTGACTATTATGTGAGCTATGTGATATTCTATGATTATTTTTCCTTTCTTGTACCATTTTGAAAAAATTTCAATGAAGTATAAAACTGTCCTGTTCTTTAGTTTGCTTTCATTTCTGTTTCTTTTCCCCTCCATCATTTCTAAACTCCTTTCTGATTGTATCAAGCCCAACAGATGTTTTTTTCTTTTTTTTCCAACAGATGTTTTATCAGTTTTATCCTCTTGGATCCACCCTTCTTATAAATCTTTTGACTTCCAGTCTAAACCGTGTCCTGTATTTCTGGCGTACATCTGCCACCCTGAACTTCTCCTTCACCAGTGTTTTGGGACCCCCTTTGCCTCACTCTTGATTCCCCTGGTTTTTGGATCCTGTGTCTCTCTCTTTCTTGGTTTTCCCCTTGTTACTGTAGAACACTTCTTCCTGTAGTTTCCTGAGAACAGTACATAGAAGATAGACTTGATAAGCTTACTTGGAAATACTCAAGTGCCCTCACACTGAATTCATATTTTGGCTAAGTGAATAGTCAAGTTGGAAATAATGTCCCTCAGACTTTTGAAGGAGTTGTTTGATTATTTCCTAATTCTAATCTTGTAGGTTGACAAATCTGGAAATATTCTGATGCTTGTCTCATTAATAGAGTTTTGCCAGGAGAACGCACTGGTCATAGCAAGCACCCTCTTCCAACAACCCAAAAGAAGACTGTACACATGGATATCACCAGATGGTCAACACCAAAATCAGATTGATTATATTCTTTGCAGCCAAAGGTGTAGAAACTCTATACAGTCAGCAAAAACAAGACAGGGAGCTGACTGTGGCTCAGATCATGAACTCCTTATTGCCAAATTCAGACTTAAATTGAAGAAAGTAGGGAAACCACTAGACCATTCAGGTATAACCTAAATCAAATCCCTTATAATTATACAGTGGAAGTGAGAAATAGATTTAAGGGACTTGATCTGATAGACAGAGTGCCTGATGAACTATGGACGGAGGCTCATGACATTGTACAGGAGACAGGGATCAAAACCATCCCCAAGAAAAAGAAATGCAAAAAAACAAAATGGTTGTCTGAGGAGGCCTTACAAATAGCTGTGACAAGAAGAGAAGTGAAAAGCAAAGGAGAAAAGGAAAGATATATCCATTTTAATGCAAAATTCCAAAGAATAGCAAGGAGAGATAAGAAAGCCTTCCTCAGTGATCAGTGTAAAGAAATAGAGGAAAACAATAGAATGGGAAAGACTAGAGATCTCTTCAAGAAAATTAGATACCAAGGGAACATTTCAATCAAAGATGGGCTCAATAAAGTACAGAAAATATATGGACCTAACAGAAGCAGAAGATATTAAGAAGAGGTGGCAAGAATACACAGAAGAACTGTACAAAAAAGATCTTCACGACCCAGATAATCACAATGGTGTGATCACTCATTTAGAGCGAGACATCCTGGAATGTAAAGTCAAGTGGACCTTAGGAAGCATCACTGCAAACAAAGCTAGTGGATGTGATGGAATTCCAGTTGAGCTAATTCAAATCCTAGAAGACAATGCTGTGAAAGTACCGCACTCAATATGCCAACAAATTGGGAAAACTCAGCAGTGGCCACAAGACTGGAAAATGTCACTTTTCATTCCAATCCCAAAGAAATGCAATGCCAAGGAATGCTCAAACTACCGCACAATTGCACTCATCTCACACACTAGTAAAGTAATGCTCAAAATTCTCCAAGCCAGGCTACAACAATATGTGAACAGTGAACTTCCAGATGTTCAAGCTGGTTTAAGAAAAGGCAGAGGAACCAGATATCAAATTGCCAACATCCGCTGGATCATAAAAAAAGCAAGAGAGTTCTAGAAAAACATCTATTTCTGCTTTATTGACTATGCCAAAGCCTTTGACTGTGTGGATCACAACAAACTCTGGAAAATTCTTCAAGAGATGGGAATACCAGACCATTTGAGCTGCCTCTTGAGAAATTTGCATGCAGATCAGGAAGCAACAGTTATAACTGGACATGGAAAAACAAACTGGTTCCAAATAGGTAGAGAGTACATCAAGGCTGTATATTGTTACCCTGCTTATTTAACTTATATGCACAGTACATCATGAAAAATGCTTGGCTGGATGAAGCACAAGCTGGAATCAAGATTGCCAGGAGAAATATCAATAACTTCAGATACGCAGATGACATCACCCTTATGGCAGAAAGTGAAGAACTAAAGAGCCTCTTGATGACACTGAAAGAGGAGAGTGAAAAAGTTGGCTTAAATCTCAATATTCAGAAAACTAAGATCATGCTATCTAGTCCCATCAGTTCATGGCAAATAGATGGGGAAACAGTGGAAACAGTGACAGACTTTATCTTTTTTTTTTGGCTCCAAACTCACTGCAGATGGTGACTGCAGCCATGAAATTAAAAGATGCTTACTCCTTGGAAGGAAAATCATGACCAACTTAGAGTATTAAAAGGAGAGACATTACTTTGCCAACAAAGGTCCATCTAGCCAAGCCTATGGTTTTTCCAGTAGTCATGTATGGATGTGAGAGTTGGACTATAAAGGAAACTGAGCACCAAAGAATTGATGCTTTTGAACTGTGGTGTTGGAGAAGACTCTTGAGAGTCCCTTGAACTGCAAGGAGATCCAACCAGTCCATCCTCAAGCAAATAAGTCCTGAATATTCATTGGAAGGACTGATGTTGAAGCTGAAATCCAGTACTTTGGACACCTGATGTAAAGACCTGGCTCATTTGCAAAGACCCTGATGCTAGGAAAGATTGAGGGCAGGAAGAGAAGAGGATGAAAGAGGATGAGATGTTTGGATGGCATCACTGACTCAATGGACATGAGTTTGAATAAACTCTGGGAGTTGGTGATGGACAGGGAGTCCTGGTGTGCTGTAGTCCGTGGGGTTGCAAAGAGTTGGACATGACTGAGTGACCAAACTGAATTGTCTCACTACATATATATTTTCTCCCAATGCTTCCAGAATTTTCTCTTTATATCACTTTTCTGAAATTTCATGAGGATATATTTTACAATAGCTCTGTTTTAATATATTATGCTAGGTGCTCAATTTTTTTTGGAAACACAATTGTTTGGGAATTTTATGAATTACTGTTTGATTACTTTCTCTCCATTTGTTTTATTCTCTCTTTCTGGAATGCCTATTATTTGGATGTAGTACGATGTGTATTATCTCCAACTTTTATAATTGAAAAATTTTTTTATTTTCCATCCTTTAGTCTTTTGCTCTACTTCTTTGGGGGATTTTTTTGCAACTGTATTTTCTAATCTTACTTGAGTTTTTCATGTTTTGCTGTTACATTTAATTTCTATAGACTCTCTTTGTTCTGTTTATTTAAAAAAAAATAAGTTATCTACTCGTTTCATGAATGTAGTATATTTTCCTATTTCTCTGAGGAGATTGATAATAGTCTTTCTTTGGCTTTGTTTTATTTTTTTTCTGCACAGTCTTTGTTTCTTCTGATTATTTGTTCTTTCTCACAGTAGAGATTTTCCTCACACCTTGATGATCAATTTAACACTGGATACTAAAAAGCGGGGACTGGAAACTCTACACATGTGGGTGAGCTTTTTGACTGTGGGCTTCATCACAAAATGCTCTGCTTGGATTCATTTTTTTGGAGGGGGAATAATATCCCTGATTTTCTTAGATTTTTCCTCAAAATTTTCCAAAGCAAAGAGTTCAATCTCCTGCCAGAGCAGTGCTGTGCAAACTTCAATGTGTATACAGTTCACCCAAGGAATTGTTGAAATGCAGATTCTGATTCAGGAGGTCTTAGATAGGGCTGAGATCCTGTGTCTAGTTTCCAACTGTTGCCATTTTCTATGGATGCATCTGTTTTAAAATTTCAAAGTTTATTACTTTATTTTTGGCTGCACTGGGTCTTTGCTGCTGCGTGTGGGCTTTCTCTAGTTGTAGTGAACAGAGGCTACTCTTCCTCCTGTGCACAGGTTTCTCACTGTGGTGGCTTCTCTGTTTGCTGAGCACGGGCTCTAGGGTGCCTGGGCCTGGGTAGTTGCACCCGCAGGCTTAGTTGCTCTGCGGTATGTGGGATCTTCTTGGACTAGGGATCGAACCGTATTCTCTGCACTGGCAGGTGAATTCTTAACCACTGGACCATTACAGAAGTCCTATGGATGCATCTTTTTCTTTTTTTTTTAATTTTTATTTATTTGGCTGCACCGGATCTTAGTGTGGCATGCGAGATCTTCAATCTTCATTTCAGCATGTGGGATCAAGTTCCCTGACCAGGAATTGAACCCAGGCCCCCCACATTAGGAGTGCAGAGTCTTAACCACTGGACCACCATGGAAGTCCTATGGATGCATCTTGATTAACATGGAAAAAGATTATGATCCTTTTGGCTGCTAATTCTGGGAGTCATTCTGGGGAAAAGACCTGGGAGGTCGCAACATTCTGTATGTGATGTTTGCTTGCTTAGCACAGAGACTCGATTCCCTTGCTTTCAGCACAATGGTGGCCCAGCTCACATAGCCTGGGCTTCACCTTCTCCAGAACAGTCTCCTCCCTTGCTCTGCTGGGGAATGGGAAGGGGGAGGAGGCAGTTGTTTGGTTAAAGGGAGAAAGGGGAGAGGCAGCAGGGAGTCTGCTTGCCTTGAAACAGACTTTTTACCAATTCTGTTTTGCTTTATCTTTGCCCCTGCTTCCAGAGCTTGGTTCTGTCAATTTTTGAAGATTGGTTCTGCCAATTTTTGAAGATTAAAAGAAGCAGTGTGCAAAGCAAATCAGGCTGATGCTAGGCTCCTTCAGCTGTGACTTTAGGATTCTGCTTTCTTGGACTCCTTATATTATTTTAATTGAATTTGTTCTTCCTCTTTCCACCCTCTACTTTGATAGTTAATTTTTTTTTTTTTTCTATTTTATCTCCCCTTCTCTTTGCCCTTGGTACTGGTGGGCCTGACAAAATCTTTTTACTGTAGTTTTAGGGAGTTTCAGGAGAGAGAGCAACAGTGTTTAGTCCATCCACCATCTTTAACTACAAACCCTCCCTACTTGATTTTTTCACTAGATATTTCTGACTGTTGTCCCCAGAGTCCTTGAAAATATAGTTCACAGTACACGATTGATAGGACTTTGTTTCCCAGCTGAAACTGACTTGCTTGCCTTTCCAAGTTTGGGTAACCTGGGCTCATACATTTCTATCTTCAACTCTCCCTATGCAAATGAAACAAGTGTCATATTTTATTGACCAATTTCCAGCATTTCCTCTAGTCTGGGGCTTGTTAGGACCATTATTTTTTTTTCCACATCTGGGAGCATCTGTAAGGGAATCATTTTAATTAATAAGAGGTTCCCACTTGTCTTAGAACTGATTTATTTATAGCTGAAGAGAAAGCTGATTTTTTATTACCCTCTGGAACTCTAATTTGGTTCTACTTGGTTTTTTCTACTGTCTTTCCAGGTAAGTATACAGATAAAGGGGGTATCACAAAGAGGTCATCTGTGATAATCTGCATGTCTTTTCTCCTTTTTCTTTTTCTCCCCTGCTACACTCCCCAACAGGGAGCTGAGCCTAGACACTTAATAGAAATAACATTTGGCATGTTGAGGAAATTGAATTATGGAATAAGGGTGATGGCTCGAGATTCCATGATGCCATGGGAACCTGCACATCTGAAGGTGCATCCCTTAGCAAGCGTTTCTCTTTTGTTGCACCTGATGGTATGAGGAAGTATTTGGCCAAGAACATACACATAGCTTTTGAAGTCACATGGACTTGGGTTCACTCCACTTACTATTGGGACTGACTTGCACGAGATGCCTAATCTTTATAAGTTCCTGTTACCTCACCCGTAGGGGATGAAAGCTAATACCTGCCCTACGGGTTACTGTAAAGATTAAATGTGATAATGTATGTCTGTGTGTGTTAGTCGCTCAGCCGTGTCTGACTCTTTGGAGTCAGACTCCATGGACTGTAGCCCGCTAGTCTCCTCTGTTCATGGAATTCTCCAGGCAAGAATCCTGCAGTGGGTTGCCATTCCCTTCTCCAGGGGATCTTCTCAACCCAGGGATTGAACCTGGGTCTCCTGCACTGCAGGCAGACTCCTTATCTTCTGAGTCACCAGGGTAGGTAAAGCACTTAAGACAATGATTGCCCTTTAGGATGCCCTTACAGTTATGAGTTGTTTCGGGGGTGTTACAGATGTCTCTTTTCCCCTCTTCCAACAGAGAGCCTAGCATCATCTGCAATTTCAAGCGTTCAAGTCTTCTGTACCTGGTTATATTAGATAACAGAAGACCTTTGAGTCACCCCCACAATGATATATTTGGCAGTCCTTTAAAAGTTATTTATGACACAGACTTAACAAAAAATCTCCCAAAAGAAGAAAAAAGATTTTTTTTCAGACTAGCTGATCCTTTAAAAAAAAAAATCAAATAGTTAAAGAAAAATTCTAGCTACTTTGGTTCTATGAAACCCATTAAGATAAAAGCACAGAATTAGGGGATTTTTGAATAAAAAATCTTAGTGCAAAGTGCCAGGCTAATTCTGATGGGTGTAGGGCTATGCCGTAGCTGCTTAGATGACTTTTAGTATTCAAATTAGTATCTGATATATTTATTTTTATGAAATACTACATGATAAAACATTGAACAAGTGTCAGATGGATGTATAGATACAAGCTGACTTTTCCCTCCTTCAGACAGAAAAATGATTAGTATGATTCCATTATTTTGTTTCGCCTTTCAATCTTTTTCCTCTTTCTTTCTTCCAAGGTGGAACATGAGGAAAGGCTGTAAGGGCTAAATTAGACTAGATGGAAATACGTGGCTGGCCTAGTTTGCTATAACTTCCATCTATGACTACCCTGTGCAGCTAGGGCCTAGAAATACCTGTCTTGTTACTAACCTATCATTTAAGACAGCTCCAAATGGTTTAGTGTGATTTAATCACACATTATCTCTGTTTCTCTCTCAACAGCTTAGTCTACAGTCCCTATCATGGCTTCTTATCAATATGAGACACCAATAAATGCTTTTGAATTCTTAGTGTGTCTCGAACCTCTTGGCATTGTGTCCAGTTGTGGCCTGAATGCCCAGCCTGTGTTCTTTTTATGCATTTCCTTCAGGTGACGCTGCCTCAGTGGTCTAGCCTGACTTCAACTTGCAAGTGATGCTTCCACCATCAGTCTTTGGTTGTATGAAGCTTGGGCTCCAGCAGATACAGTCATCTGGGTGGGGAAAGGGGCTTCCCTATTGGCTCAGATGATAAAGAATCTGCCTGCACTGCAGGAGACCCGGGTTTGATCCCTGGGGTTGGGAAGATCCCCTAGAGAAGGGAATGGCTACTCACTCCAGTATTCTTGCTTGGAGAACTCCATAGACAGAGAGGCCTGATGGGCTACAGTCCTTGGACTATCAAGGTTGCAGGGAAAGAGATGCAATGAAGATGAGTTGGTGGTGGTTTACTTGCTAAGTCCTGTGCAACTCTTGTGGCCCCATGGACTGTAGCCCACCAGGTTCCTTGGTCCTCTGTCCATGGGGTCGATTGCCATTTCCCAAACCAAGGATCAAGCCTGGGTATCCTGCATCACAAACAGATTCTTTACTGACTGAGCCACCAAGATGAGACCATCCTCACTAAAACAGAAGTATAGGCCAATGGAGCAAGATAGGAAACCCAGAGATAAACCCACACATCTATGGACATCTTATCTTTAACAAAGGAGGCAAGAATATACAATGAAGAAAAGATCGCCTCTTTAATAAGTGGTGCTGGGAAAACTGGATAGCTATGTGTAAAAGAATGAAATTAGAAAACTTCCTAACACCATACACAAAAATAAACTCAAAATGGATTAAAGACTTAAATATAAGGCTAGAAACTATAAAGTTCTTAGAGGAAAATATAGGCAGTACACTGTTTGATATACACCACAGTAAGATCCTGTCTGACCCACCTTCTAGATTAATGGAAATAAAAATGAAAGTAAACAAATGAGACCTAACTAAACTTAAAAGCTTTTGCACAGCAAAGGAAATTATAAACAAAATGAAAAGACAACTTTTGTAATGGAAGAAAATAATTGCAAACAAAGCCACTGACAAAGGGTTAATCTCCAAAATATATAAGCTGCTCATATAGTTCAATATCAGAAAAACAAACAACCCAGTCAAAAAATTGGCAGAAGACCTAAACAGACATTTCTCCAAAGAAGACATAGAGATGGTCAATAAACCCATGAAAAGATGCTCATCCTCACTCGTTTTTTAGAGAAATGCAAATCAAAAGTACAATGAGGTATCATCTCACATCAGCCTTCATCAAAAAATTTACAAACAATGAAAGCTGGAGAGGATATGGAGAAAAGGGAACCATCCTGCACTGTTGGTAGAAATGTAACCTGATAGGGCCACTATCGAAAAACAGTACGGAAATTCCTTTAAAAACTAGGACTAAATCTACCATGCTGCTGCTGCTGCTAAGTCGCTTCAGTTGTGTCCGAATCTGTGTGACCCCATAGACGGCAGCCCACCAGGCTCCCCCGTCCCTGGGATTCTTCAGGCAAGAACACTGGGGTGGGTTGCCATTTCCTTCTCCAACGCATGAAAGTGAAAAGTGAAAGTGAAGACGCTCATTCGTGTCCGGCTCTTAGCGACCCCATGGACTGCAGCCTGCCAGGCTCCTCCGTTCATGGGATTTTCCAGGCGAGAGTACTATATGACTCAGCAATCCCACTACTGGGCATATACCCTGGGCATATACTGGGCATATACAATTTTAAAAGACACATGTACTCTACTGTTCATTGCAGCAATATTTACAATAGCCAGGACATGGAAGCAACCTAGACATCCAGAAGAAGCTGTGTATATTTATACAGTGGAATTTTACTCAGCCATAAAAAAGAATGAATTTGAGTCAGTTGTAGTGAAATAAATAGAAAGAGAAAAACAAGTGTTGTATATTAAGGCATATATATGAAATCTAGAAAAACGGTACTGAGGAACCTAGTAGGGAATGGACTTGTAGACACAGCAGGGGAAGGTGAGGGTGGGACATGAATTGAGAAAGTGGCATTGACATATATACACTATCATGTGTGAAATAGATAGTGGGAAGTTGCTAAATAACACACGGAACCCAGCCTGGTACTCTTTGATGACCTGGAGGGGAGAGAGGCTCAGGAGGGAAGGGATATGTGTATAATTACAACTGATTCGAGTTGTTGTATGGCAGAAACCAGGGCTTCTCTGATGGCTCAGCAGTAAAAAATCCACCTGCCAATGCAGGAGACATGGGTTCATTCCCTGGGTTGGGAAGATGCCCTGGAGAAGGAAATGGCAACCCACTCTAGTATTCTTGCCTGGGAAATCCCATGGACAGGGGAGCCTGGTGGACTATAGTCCATAGGGTCACAAAGAGTTGGAACCAACTTAGTGAACCAACTTAGTGACTAAACAACAACAATAGCAGAAACCAACACAAAGTTGTAAGGAATTTTCCACCAATTAAAAAACAAAACAAAAAAAGAAAATAAGGGTGACAGAATTAAGAGATTAAAAGGAAATATTAGATAATTAAAGAAAAAGATGAGGCCATCCTTACAACATCCCGGGGCTCTACCTGGTAGGAAGAATCCAAGAGTCAAATTTGCCTCCACCCGACCAGGTTCTCTCCTGCACCACAGAGGAACCATAGAGGAACCATAGGAAAGAAAGAGATGGGCCTGACTTTGAACTTGGACTGGCTATGTCAGATGTGTCCCATGATATTAATTTTTGGATCAACCTGAGACAAATTATACGATTTCCTAAAAGCTTAAAAATTAGAAAAAAAAAGGCCAAGAATATGTTTCTATCTTTTGTCCTTGATTGAGAGAGGAGAAAACACTAGTATTTAGTATTGTGTATATTCACGGCTTATAAAAAAAATCTGATTTTGAAGGGAAAAAATTTTATATTCAAAAAGCCTCTTTTCATTTTTTCAAACATTTGGATCATCACAGTATTCTATCTTCCTAACTGTAATGTTTTCTTGAAGTGCTGTTTTTGTAGAAAGTAGTTTCTCACATTAAAAAAAAAAATCACATGATTTAACATTTCAAAATTTCTTGGTTTGATCGCCTTAAAATCTTTCTCCTGATTATCAATGAAAGCCCTCAGGAGTCTGGGGACTTAGCCTTTTTCCTTTCAAGTGCGCTCAGAATCAGCAGGCTCATATATTTCAGAATATGATTTCGGGGCTGTAAGGACAATTCAGCATCCTGGTTTTGAAATCTGATGCCAGCTTCCACTCACTGTTCATCTTTTCTCCTTTTCTTCCTCACTCCTGCATCCCCATGCACTGAACTCTCCCAGGACATCAAAAGGAGCCCTGCTTTGAGGGGGCAAAAACCACACTCAGGGGACATTCCAATTTGGTGTTTAAAATTTAAATGATGATTCTGATTTAAAAGGACCATGTTTTCTTTTCTGTTGCTTCTTAGAACCCAACCCATTATGGAAGTATAACAAACGGGAAAAAAGTGCTGAGAAGAAATTATTTACATGTCGTATTGGAAAATACTCAGGAAAGATGGAAATATTACTATGTTTATGGTCCCTACTTTCTTTAAAATTGTTGTATTGTTTTTAACAGCATGCTTAGTTTTACTTTTTAAATAAAACTTAAATGGAATACAATCAACCCTAAATCACTTGGCTCCATTTAAGAATTAATGTTACCTTTTTAGACAACAGACTCGAGGTTGCTGAGGAGAGGAGAGGAATGGATTGGGAGTTTGGAATTGACAGATGCAAACTATTATATATAGAATGGTTAAACAACAAGGTCCAGTGTGTAGCACGGGGAGATATATTCAATATCCTGTGAGAAACCATAATGGAAAAGAATATGAAACAGAATATATATATGTACATATGTAACAATCAATTTTCTGTGCAGCAGAAATTAACACATTATACATCAATCATACTTGAATAAAATCTATTAAAAAAGAATTAATGTTACTTTTTACTTCTACGTTAAAAAGCAGGTCTTTAGAGTCTTACTTAAAAAAACAAACAAACATCAAATTGAAGTTTAGAGATGCACATCTTGCCTAAACCAATAGACAGATATTAGAAAGAGAAGAAATGTACAATAGTCACTTTAGATAGAAGCAGTGGGGAAGGCACCACAATTTGGAAAATGGAGAAGAATCATGGAAGATTTGTTGGATGTGAGAGTGTGAGGGTGGTGTGGGGTGATGGTGATTGAGCCATTCTCTATTTTTTATTCCTTCCCCTCATCTTGGTGTGGCAGCTATTCATTTTCCCAACAAGTTCCCTATCTCTGGTCAGGAGACTTATTTTGTGCGGTACTCCTCATATTTTTCATCCGTTAAATAAGGGGTGAATTCCCTGCCCATCTGTCTCTTCTTGGGTCACTTCTTCATATTAATCTTTGGAAGTATTACAAAGAAAGTATCTTAGCATTAATTTTTGACCCATGTTTTTTTGTTCCTGTTCTTGGATCATTGCTTGGTTTCTTTGGAGACAATTTCTGACAGTTATGCCAATTGTTACACAGTTGTGAATATCAAATTACAACCTATAGTCAATGTTCTGCAGAATACTTTAAAGCAAAATCCACAAAATACAGAGCTTGTAGAAAGATGACATAGCTTTTCTTTCTATAGTTCTTCAACAAAATATGTTTCTTATGGAGTTGAATTTTAAGTGTTCATAATCAGGGTTGCCATTTGTATCACAGTAATTGCTACAAGAGAGAGAGTTTCCCAGTACTCAAAATTGAGAAGAATTTAAACTTGAATGATTAGTGAATAAATATAATATACTTCAAAAGTAACAAAGAAATGTATACAAATGCCATCCAGCAGCAGTGTAAGACTCACAGAGCTGCTTTATAAAGAACTTTTATGAACTGAGTGAGATTATCACTTGAATTTTATATTTGAAAAGTTGAGCTTGGTTCTATCTGATCTTATGGAACAAGCATATTCTATATTTTATTTTAAATATGATGCTATAGTACTATCAGAAAGCTGTTTGCTTATATCTTACTAAACTTTTTGTGTGTGTGTATACAGAATTTATTGGGAAAAAATATTTTAAATGAAAAAAAAACTTCTACTTAGTTTCTAAGAAAAATAAAACAAAAAGTTGATTTATTTCTTTGTAGAAGCAAGTAAAAATGGAAAATAAAGGCTATCCAGGGGCTTCCTTGGTGGTCTAGTGGTTAAGAACACCCCTGCCAATGTAAGGGACATGGGTTCGATTCCTGGTCCGGGAAGATCCCATATGCCATTACAAAAAGAAGCCGAGGCGCCGCAACCACTGAGGCCTCCTTCTGGAACTCGTGTGCTGCAACAAGGGAGGCAGGCAACTGGAATGGGAAGCCTGTGCACCACAATAAAGAGCTGCAGCTGAAGAAAGCCTGAGTGAAGAAATGAAGATTCAGTGCAACCAAACTAATTACATAAACAAAAAAACCAAATGAAATAAATCTTTAACAAAAGCTATCCTGTATTAAAATAGGAGATTTGATTTCCTTGGATAATATTTTTCAATTTTCAAAGTTTGGAGTCTCTCTAAGGACAGAGGTCTTATCTGTTCTCTTTACTGCTGTGTGATCAGTTTGTAGGTGGCATTTGCTTTATACATGTTCAGTTGTGACTAGGGACATATTTTTCCACTGAAAATATTTCTTTATATTCATTGGTACAATGATTGTGGATCATTATATACCAAAATTATTTGATTCACATCTTCTGGGCTTTATGCCTTATTTTGACTAAGATATTATTCCCAAACCTGACCTGACTATAGTTAAATAATTCTTACCTAGTTTTTAACTCTCTTGTCCATTTTTCTTCTTTTTCTCTTTGATTAAAAAATATCACCAAACTGAGTAAAGACTGCCTGCCTGCACTCTGCCATACATCGTGGGGTGTTGCTGCAGGACCTTGCTTCGTACCTGTAAGATTCTCTATCCAATAAACAGTTGATGTTTCAAAAAGAATCTCTCCAGATTTAGGGCCAGATTAGATGCACCTTTCATTCTCTTCCAGACTCAAAATAATTTAGACCTATATTCACATTTGGGCACATCTTTTTTTTTTTTTAATATAAATTTATTTATTTTAATTGGAGGCTAACTACTTTACAATATTGTATTGTATTGGTTTTGCCATACATAGACATGTTAAATTGTCTGCTCAAGCAGTAGGGGAGGGTTCTCCTCTGAGAAGTTGGCATCTGACAGCTTGTTAAATTAACTATATGGAAACCATATAACACTGGCCTTTGAAACTAGGAACTGATAACTAATCAATGTGCAAGGGTTGATTGTTTGGTAAACCATTGATAACCTATGACTAAAGGGCATTATTGGGTTAATTTAATTATATGTGTTTTTAGATATGTTAGATTTGAAATTGTAACTATAGTTGCAGAGAGATCAAAATGTTCCTTTTTTTTAAAAATAATTTTCTTTCTTTCTGAAGGTGCTGGGTCTTTCTTGCTGCTCAGGTTTTTTCTCTATCTGCGGTGAGTGGGGGCTACTTTCTAGTTGCAGAGTGCAGGCTTCTTAATGCCACGGCTTCTCTTGTTGCAGAGCATGGGCTCTAGGTGCGTGGGCTTCAGTAGTTTAGGCACATGGGCTCAGTATTTGCAGCTCCTGGGCTCTAGAACACAGGCTCAGTAATAGTGGTATAAGGGCTTAGTTGCTCAGGCATGTGGGATCTTCTTGGACCAGGAATTAAACCCGTGTCTCCTGCATTGGCAAGTGAATTCTTTATCACTGACCCACCAGCGAAGCCCTCGAAAGGTTTTTTGGACAATATATTTATAAAATGGTTGTATGTTTACATGGAAGGTATACAAAGTCTTTATCTAAGCACCGGATTCTCAGTGTTTCATTTCTAGAGCCTCTTGGTCTTCTCAGGGAGCCTCACAATGTATATTTCACACATGCAAATGTGCTCATATGGGTATCTTTGTGAAACTGCAGCCAGCTTTATTTGAGTAGCCTTACAATTTGAAAGTGGTGCCAAATTTAACCAGATGGTGAGTATGGAGTTACTTATAGATAACTTTAACTTGATGCCAATGGTTTTACACACATCCAACAACTAATTAATTCAAAAACACTCCCCCAAAATAGTATACAAAACTGTATCCATTTGGCATTAATAATGTGACATAAAGACATTAAAGTTGATCAGTTTTGTGGTCTTTCCTTTCCCCTGTTTAAGGGAGAATAATATCCTGGTGGGTACAAACTGAGTTCCTGCTTTGCAACTGCCTCACTTTTCTTCAAGTACTCATTTTTTCATTGAACATGCAAAAAACATTATCCTTAAGATAATTCGGTAAGAATTCAACTTACATAAAAGTATATAACATGTACAAATTGCACTTTCATAAAACGCCCTTCCCTGCCCTCAATACCATATCCCACTTCAATCCCAGAAATAACTACTGTTGAGACTTTGTTATATGTTCTTGACTTTTCTTCTCTGCCCAAATATAAGCAATCCTGTCAGTTTCCAATTTCACATGTGAGATTCTATCACATATATTATTCCATAATTTACTGTTTTCACTTTGATTTTTCCATATCAGTGCAGAGAAGCAGCTCATTCTTTTTAAATGCTGTAGAGTAAATATTAAATGTTAATAGAACACTATTCAATTCTTTTTTTTTTTGGTTTTACTGTTTCTCTATTAGTAAATCATTTATGTTTTCTCCCAATATTTCAGTTACAAAAAATGCTGCCATGAACTTTCTTTTACATTTTTTTTTCAAATGCTTCCTTCTTCTTTTTCTTATGAATTGTTTGGTAGACTCATTCTACGTTTTGGGTGTCCTATATGTCTAATATAAAAGCTGGAATGTGAAATGCTGAGGTGCTACTTTTCTTTTTTTTAATTCTTAATTGAAGTATAGTTGATTTACAATATTGTGTTAGTTTCGCGTGTACAGCAATGTGATTCAATTAAATATGTATGTGTGTATGTGCTCAGTCATGTCTGACTCTTTGCTATCCCGTGGTCTGTAGCCTGCTAGGCTCCTCTGTCCATGGAATTTTCCAGACAAGAATACTGAAGTGAGTTGCCATTCCTACTCTAGGGAAGCTTCCCCACCTAGGGATTGAACTGCATCTCCTGTGTCTCCTACATTGGCAGGCGGATTCTTTACCACGGCACCACCACTCTTTTTCAGATTCTTTTCCCTTAGAAGTTATTACAAAATATTGAAAATAATTTCCTAAGGTGCTACTTTTAACTTTTCTGGAATTTTACAGATGAACTGGGGGGAGGGGAGAATATGGTATGGCAAGAAACTTAAAGAATCATATGTTAACTCATTTGCTAAGTAGGTCTCATCTTCAAAGTACACAAACATACTTCCCTCAACACTACATTCCTCTGTAGTTATGGCATCCCATTGCAGTCAAACTTCACTACAGAAGAATCTCTGCTTGTTTTCTCTGAGTGCTCACTTCCCATTCAGTTCTCCCTGACGGCAATCTGGGCTCTGCCCTATTGCAGCTACCACTATCGAAACTGCTCCTTTCAAGACCTTCCGGTTACTAAATTCTTTGGATGCATTTTAAGCCCTTCATCACTGGCCTCTAGGTACCACTCAATATCCTTGCCTATTAAAAAAATTTATTTATTTGGTTATGTCCCCCAGTACGTGGGAACTTATTTTCCGGCCAGAGATCAAATTCATGCCCCCTGCATTGGGAGTGTGGAATCTTAACCACTGGACCATCAGGGATGTTTCACGACTCCATAATCTCTTTTTTAAAAAAAATATAATTATTTTTTATTGAAGGATAATTGCTTTACAGAGTTTTACTGCTCTCTGTCAAACCTCAACATGAAGCAGCCATAGGTATACATATATTCCCTCCTTTTTGAAACTCCCTCCCATCTCCCTCCCCATCCCACCCCTCTAGGTAAATATAGAGCCCCTGTTTGAGTTTTCTGAGCAATACAGCAAACTCCCTTTGGCTATTTATTTTACATATGGTAATGTAAGTTTCCATGTTTCTCTTTCCATACATCTCACCCTCCCCTCCCCTCTCACCACATCCATAAGTCTATTCTCTATGTCTGTTTCTCCATTGTTGCCTTGTAAATACTCTTGATCACTTCTGGCTGAAGGTCTCACCTCCTTTGGTTTCTGTGACACAATTGTGTCTATCGCTTCTGTTTCAGAAGAAAGTAACAGAAAACTCAACCCAAACTGGTTTAAGGGATAAGAAACTTCATAGGTCTCAGGAATGCAAGTCTAGAGAGAGAGAGGAAGGGTCAGGGTTGGCTCCAGCTCCATATCTCTGTGGTTCTCCTGGCTAGTTGGCTTCCTTCAGTTGGTTTCCTTCTCAGGTTGGCATGGAGAGGGGCTGCAGCAAGCCTCAAAGCCCGTATGGAAGAAGAGAGGGCATTACTTCAGAAAGTTCTTCTAAGAGGCTAATGAAGAGTATGTCTAGTGTTCCATTACACTTTTTTTTTTAATATATTTTTTCTTGTTGTAATTGTTACTGTTTAGTCTCTAAGTCATGTCAGACTCTTTTGTGATCCCATGTAGCCTGCCAGGCTCCTCTGTCTATGTGATTTCCCAGGCAAGAATATTGGAGTGGGCTGCCATTTCCTTTTCTAGGGGATCTTCCTGACCCAGGGATTAAATCCAGCCTCCGGCATCCAAGGCAGATTCTTTACCACTGAACCACTGGGGAAGTGCATATTTGTTTTCTAGTTTTGTGGTGGTTTAATCTCTCATTCATGTCTGACTCTTGCAGCCCCATGGACTGTAGTCCCCAGGGCTCCTCTGTCCATGGGATTTCCCAGGCAAGAATACTGGAGTGGGCTGCCATTTCCTTCTCCAGGGGATCTTCCTGACCCAGTGATCGAACCCATGTCTCTTGTGTTGCAGGTGGTCTCCTGCATTGCAGGTGGATTCTTTACCAACTAAGCCACCAGGGAAGCCCTTCCTAGTTTTATTAAAACACAGTGGACATATAACATTGTGTAAGTTTAATGTGTATAAGATAATTTGATATATGTATATACTGCAAAATGATTATCACAATAAGTTTACTTAATACCCACCACTTCACATAGTTAATTTTTTCTTGTGTTAAGAAACTTTTCATATCTACTCTGTTAGCAACTTTCTAATATACAGCACAGTATTGTTGACTATGGAACTTCCCAGTTCATGGAGTCGCAAAAAGTCAGACATGACTTAACAACTGAAACAACAACGTTGTTGACTGTAGTCACCATCCTGTAAATTACAGTCCTGTGCGTGCTGCGTGCGAAGTCATGTCAGTCATGTCTGACTCTTTGCGACCCTCTGGACTGTAGCCCACCAGGCTCCTCCGTCTTTGGGATTCTCCAGGCAAGCATACTGGGGGTGGGTTACCATGTCTTCCTCAAGGGTACCCAGGAATTGAACTCTTGTCTCTTATGTCTCCTGCATTGGCAGGAGGGTTTGTTTGTTTGTTTGTTTGTTTTACCTCTAGTGTCATCTGGGAAGCCCACATTACATGTCTAGGGCTTATTTATCTTATAATTGAAATTTGTGTCTTTTGACCACCTTCATCTATTTCATCAAACTTTTCCTGAATCTCACTGGGTTACTTGCCCCTCACAGTCCCCAGAAAAGTGGGTGGGATATCTTTATACTGGTGTGTCAACCCAGCAAAGTGGGTGGGATATCTTTATACTGGTGTGTCAACTCTTAGCCTCCCTAGAGGCTCAGAGACTTCATGGGGGAGGAGTTATGTAAAGACAGAGAGCAGGCAATTGATACTTGTTAGTAAACCAGCAATGTACACCACAACTACCCTCCCAGGGTTTTTCTGTTTGTTTTTTTTAATTGCAGGTTGCTCTTCTGCATTCCATGATGTCTTCTTCCTCTGCCCAGCCCTTCTATGTGGACAGTCCCCAGAGTCTCACTCTTGCTTTCTTCCCACCATTCTGTTATCCCCCAAGACAATTTGTTCACTTAAAAAAAAAAAAAACAAAAAACTTTTCATTTTGTATTGGAGTACGGCTGATTAACAATGTTGTGGTAGTTTCAGGTGAGCAGCGAAGAAACTCAGCTATACACACACATATATTCCCCTCCCGTTCAGGCTGCCACATAACACAGAGCAGAGTTCCAATTGGTTTACTTTTGAGGCTGTATATACCAACTTCCAAATCTACAGCTCCAGTTCTCTGAGTTCTCCAAACTGTAGACTTGCATATTGTTGTGTATTGGATGTAGATACAGACGTGTTTCAAACTGAGTTAGTCAACATGACCCAAAGATCAGCACATCCTTCTGTATTCCTTACCTCAGTGAGTGACTTCATTAAACATTATTTCCTAAGTTCTTTTAGACCCCTTTCACTTCCCAGCATTGGAGTAATCACAAAACCCTGTTGATCTAGCCACCAAAAGTTAACAGGGCCACATGCTCAGAAATCTTTTCTGTATTACCCTTTCTCTCCAATCTGTTATTTGCTCTTGTCATATGTAATCCATGGCACTGCATATGAAACTGTATAAAAGAACCTCCATTGACTAGCCTCTTGACTGCAGTTGCCACATCTTACTAGTTTTTAATATCCCTGTTCTCAGCAAACAACTTGAACACTGTTGGTGTTCAGGAAATGTTAGATGATTGTAGAATGACTTTAGTCTTTAGACACTTACTGGGTCACTGTGATTTCTAGACATTCTCCCAAGCTCTGAATGTTTGATGTTCTTCCTTGACAGACTTGGTCCTGCCTTCAAGTGGGTGGAATAAATGGGAAAATGCCAGAAGCTGTGTCCCAAGGCTGTGAGTGTCAGGTCATGGCCAGGGTAAACAATTTGAAACTAGGTCAGGGATCCAAATTGGGCTGCTGAATCTAGGAGCTAAAGCATGAAACCAGTTGTGTTGGTATCTGGGTTTTTGAAGAGGCTGGCAGGAAGAAAATCCCAGGTCCATGTGAGACAGCTATGGCAGCTTTTCATGAAGTTTGAGATGCTCAGACTGTTATGGACCCTGTAATACAAAGATGAATAGGGGATGATCCCTAATCTAGTAGGAACTCAGAGTGATGTGGGAAAATAGATATGCAACAAAAACTTAGACTTCACCGTAAGAAGTGAAATAGTGAAACATGCCTATAGCACTAAGGGATCCAGACATGGAAGCTGATGCCTGTGCTTAGGAGAAATTGTGGTGACCTTGAGAGGATGCTTGTTAAGAAAAGTTTCTCTCTCTCTTTTTTAAGATTATATCTCAGATTTGGCATTTAACTCCATAGATGTCCTCAGGACAAACCACTTTCTTTAATACATAGGCAAAAGTTGTTTTCTTCCACTGAATCTATGTCACAATTTTTTTTCCCGGGCTCATAGGGCCTGTTCCCTGGTAGAAATTTTTTCAATAGCTTTGTATTCAAGTTATAAATATGAGCGCATTTTAAGGGTAGTTTTTATGCATAAAAATGATTATTCAAAGTTTAGTATATAAAAATTAATATTCATCATATTAAAATTAAATATACTATACATTTATGTGATAAATATTTGGTTCTTAAGTTTAGCTTGTAAATATTATCCTAATTAAAAGTCTACTAAATTTGGACATTACTTGTATGGAACTTTAAAAACATTTGTAAAATAAACACCCTTAAGCCTTTAAAAAGCATTTATACATTTAACACATGTGATTTTCCTATTAAATGCTGTATCAAACACTTGTGTGATTTAATAAAGAAAATTCTTCCCAGATTCTTAACTGTTCTAAGTCTAATGGAATATAAATGTGGATAAACTTAAATATTCTTATATATAAAGTTAGATTTCAACTAGTTTAAATGCTTTATATAATTATACATTTTAAATTTATGGGGTTGACTTTTTACTCCAGTAGGTCAAATTTTCTTTCACATTATCAACACTTAAAGTAACCAAGTATGTTCAGACTTTTAAATGTAGAAATATTAATTATAGCAACCTACATTGCTAGAACACCATTTTCTAGACTTACTGACCTTATGGAAATTTCACTAGTTTACATATATTTGTGTGTATATATGTGTGTGTGTGTCTCTATGTGCACATGTGTGGTTCTATGAAATTTTTTTTTAAATTTTATTTTATTTTTAAACTTAACATAATTGTATTAGTTTTGCCAAATATCAAAATGAATCCACCACAGGTATACATGTGTTCCCCATCCTGAACCCTCCTCCCTCCTCCCTGCCCATACCATCCCTCTGGGTCGTCCCAGTGCACTAGCCCCAAGCATCCAGTATCGTGCATCGAACCTGGACTGGCTTCTCATTTCATACACATGATATTATACATGTTTCAATGCCATTCTCCCAAATCTTCCCACCCTCTCCCTCTCCCATAGAGTCCATAAGACTGTTCTATACATCAGTGTCTCTTTTGCTGTCTCAAACACAGGGTTATTGTTACCATCTTTCTAAATTCCATATATATGCGTTAGTATACTGGATTGGTGTTTTTCCTTCTGGCTTACTTCACTCTGTATAATAGGCTCCAGTTTCATCCACCTCATTAGAACTGATTCAAATGTTTTCTTTTTAATGGCTGAGTAATACTCCATTGTGTATATGTACCATAGCTTTCTTATCCATTCATCTGTTGATGGACATCTAGGTTGCTTCCATGTCCTGGCTATTATAAACAGTGCTGCGATGAACACTGGACTACACGTGTCTCTTTCCCTTCTGGTTTCCTCAGTGTGTATGCCCAGCAGTGGGATTGCTGGATCATACGGCAGTTCTATTTCCAGTTTTTTAAGGAATCTCCACACTGTTCTCCATAGTGGCTGTACTAGTTTGCATTCCCACCAACAGTGTAAGAGGGTTCCCTTTTCTCCACACCCTCTCCAGCATTTATTATTTGTAGACTTTTGGATCGCAGCCATTCTGACTGGTGTGAAATGGTACCTCATAGTGGTTTTGATTTGCATTTCTCTGATAATGAGTGATGTTGAGCATCTTTTCATGTGTTTGTTAGCCATCTGTATGTCTTCTTTGGAGAAATGTCTAAAAAATATGGAACGCTTCACGAATTTGCATGTCATCCTTGCGCAGGGGCCATGCTAATCTTCTCTGTATTGTTCCAATTTTAGTATATGTGCTGCCAAAGCGAGCACTGAAATTTTATCCCATATATAAATTAATGTAACCACCACAGTCAGGATACAGAATGGTTCCATCATTACAAAGGCACTGTCTTGCTATCCCCTTAGGAGGAAACTATTTTATTTACTTTTGTCCTGCCAAAGCACTGCACTATGTCAGGTACATGACAGACATCCAATAAAATGTTTGTTAAATATACCAGTACATGACTACATAGGACTAGGAGAATGTACCCAATTTGTTTGGATAAAGAAACATTAATCTGTTTACCAGATTTCAGTTTCTTTAACAAATTCCATCTCATGATGACTGACTTGCAAAGAACACAAAATTCTCAGCTACCAAATCTCATAGAAATGTTGCATCACTAATTAACCTGAATCTTGTAATCAAGACTTTGCTGACTACTCCTTGGCGGACCCCTGGTTAGAATTCTGCACTGCCACTGCAGGTGGCACAGGTTCGATCTCTGGTCGGGGAACTAAAAAAAAAAAAAAAAACTTTGCCAACCTGGAAAGCTTACAACTCTTGAGGCCTCAATACACCTCAATAAACAATGTGTCCATATAGTTACAAGTTTTCAATAAATGACATGAAATCCATATGGATAAGTTATGTGAAATGTCTTTTGGACATCTGCTGGGATCCAGACCAGAGAATGGAGGCAGCCTGACTGGAAAGTCAGAGCTCCAGGCCCGTGAGGCCTGACTTCCTCTTGGTTCCGGTTACTAATACTGTCCCAGAGCAAACAGAAATATGACCCTCCATTAACTTGCTTTAGACTGACAACAATAAAATTTCCCCTAATGGTACTAGGGGGAAATCGACTACTCCTGCAAGATATTTGCACATTGTTGGCTGTTTCTTGACCTCAAGATATCTTTTTGGAAGCATTTAAAGAACTAAGGAAAGAAATTGCCCTTTAAGTCGACCTTGTGACAGAAGGAGGTGGGAAAATAATTACACTGCATACCAGGCCTTACCTTTGCACAGAATAACTACATGACAAATACTAAAGCAAACACACTGGAAGAATACCATAATATTCATTCGCCTCCTTTCTGATAAGAAAGGTTTATGCATTTTTATATCTTTAAAACCTTTGTTTTGCAGGGTTTGCTTTAGCCGGTTGCCTCTTACTCACAGTGTGTGGAGACTGAATCACTTTGGAATCCATTTTTCTTGAGTTACTTGAAATGTAGCATGCAGTGCATTTTGCATTAGGAACCCCAGGTACAACCTGTTTCTGTAAATGATTGATTTCCATGGATCTGTTCCTTTAATTGATTTGATATTTACTTAAGAAAGTTCTTTCTTTGCTTGCCTTGTCAGCCCTCTCTGAGAGCTTTCGTAAAGTGTGTCGCCATCATAAATAGGCAGGTTCCTTCCCAGACCAGCTGTTGCTCTGATTGTGCGGGGTCTTCACTGCTGTGTGCAGGCTTCCTCTAGTGCGGTGAGCAGGGGTTTCTCACGGTGGCTTCTCTTGTTGCAGAGCCTGGGCTCAGTAGTTGTAGTTCGCAGTCTCTAGAGCGCAGGCCCAGTAGCTGCGGTTCCCGGGGTTCTGTTGCTCTGCAGCATGTGGAAACTTCCTGGACCAGGGATCAAACCTGTGTCCCCTGCACTGGCAGGCAGATTGTTATCCACTGTACCGCCAGGGAAGTCTACATGGATTTTAAATAAAAGCATCTTTAGAAAGTCTTTTGCTAGTTTTATTGATTCTAAAATTCAATCTAAATAGAAGCAGGGTGATTGCTATGAAAACTGAGTTGTGGCAAGCTCTGTGCCAGCCCTCCCAACTACACTGCTAGCCTGAAGCCATTCTGGAGGGGCTACTGGATATGGAAATTGTGAGGCAAAGTCCTCTAACTGGGAGGCCAGTAAGTCTAGAGGGCTGTAGTGTCTCTACCTCTCTGGGTAACAGTGATTCTAAGGTCTTAAAGTAATTTTTGCGTGTTCAGTCTTTGTCCCAGGTCACTCTGGTAGTGAGGCTTGTAAGGTGCACACTCTTTGAGTTAAACGTTTCAGTTTCATGGAGCTGGTTGGAAGAGTCCAGGCCCCGAAGACAGGGCTTGGAGAAGAGACCTCCCCATTCTGTACCTGCTTCTCTTTTTCAGCAGCAACCAGAAGCTGTTCAATCCCTTTTCACTACCTTTTCTCTCTGGGTTAAAAGTGCTGCAGAATAATATTCCAAGAAGCACCTGTGCTGTTTGTCTTAAGCTCACTTAAAAGGAGAGTGATTTTTATATGGAGTTACCAAGACCAAGATCATCAGACCAAAAAAGAGCTGAGAAAGAAAACTGCCTTCCAAAGCTTCCAGCCATTGCAGCCACTGGATCCTGTTGGTAGCCAGAGTTTACATCTGCAAATGACTCCAACCCAAAGCCCCTGGCTGCAGTCTTCCAGTTGGCACTGACAACTGAAGGGAGTCACTGAATTTTTCTTTGAGAAGGTCACGGTGCAGGGGAAACCCTATTCAGCCTTCTAGGGAACTTCCAGAGCTATGGACTGGGGGCTGCATTACTTAGGCAATTAGACGTGCTTTCCAAATGTCTGTGCTTCTTTTTGCCCTTATCAACACGAGTGTTTGCCCAAAGGTGGCTCTCTGCTTTATCCTTGCTTTTGAGGAGGAAAGCATTGTTAGTGGAGAGGGCAGACTGAGGGCAGAGAATTGCTCATTTTTCTACATCATGGAAAATAGAGGATATGCTGGAAATGTATCCTTTCAACTGGCTTAATCCTTTCAGTAAGGCTGGTTTCAATGAGCTCCATTGTGTTCAGTCCTTACTTGAGAACATGATAAAAATAGAAAAAAATAGAACACTTAGAGGACTACGTCTCTAGAATCAGAGTGAAAAGCAGAGTTGAGGTAATTGTCTAGATAATCCAAGAAAAACCAAAGAGAAACAAACTAAAACCCACTGCTGTTGAGGAGGGGGAAAAAAAGAGAAAAAAGCAGCATTAGGAACTTGAACGATCCAGTCTGTTTCTCTGCATTGTTCAAATTCACCAGCTCTGCATCTATATTTACTTTTTCTACACAGACTGAGCCTAAGTTATGTTGAAGAGTTTTTTTCCCCCAATATTATCTCAAGTACTACCTCCCAAATGCCTTTGCTTTAAAGTATTCCTCTTTGCCCTATTTCCCAGTAAGAAAGAAAATAGATCTCACCATAGATTTATACATATTTTTCTATAAAACAACAGTATAAAAAATAGATGGCTCTGGGGTTCAGAGAGATTTCTTTTTCATTTGTTTCTGTGACTTCCCCTTAGCAGGTTGCTAAAGGCTGGAGATGGTTTATCTCCACCCTCTCATGTTTTAAACCTGTTGCTTTATGCTTGGCTAAGTGCCTGTCATGTGTGTTGGTTGCCAGCACAACAGCTTGGCTCATTTGGAAAATCAAGAAATCCAATTTCCTCCAAGATTTCAGCTGGTAATATTCCACTGGATGCACTCGAGACGCTGCCTGACTTGGAGATGCCGTCCTGGCCGGAGTTCTCCTTAGACGGGCTTCCCTCGTTGGGATCACTACTGGTCTCTCAGATGACACCCCCTGACCATGTTGTTTTAAAGGCACTGTTTCTCTCATCACCCCTCCCCCATGAACCCAAACTTTTCATTCATTCATCTTATTTTTCCTTCTGCCTCTTTCTTAGCATACCCAGTCACTGAGTCCTGTGGATTCTTTTTCCTGCAAAGTTTCCCTTGCCTAATCTTTTATTTTATTCCCATTCCCTGAGTTTGGGTTCCTAGTTTCTTATCCCTCTTAATAATCCTCTGCTTTCTTCAATCTCATCCGTTTGGCTTTTTTCTGCACAAACTGATTTTGTTTTGTATTGGTTGTGTTGGTTTCTGGTGCTCAGCGAAGTGAATCAGCTCTGTCTATATACACGCCCTCACTCTTGGACCTCTCTCCCGTCCCTTCCATCCCGACCCTCTAGGTCATCACAGAGCGCTGAACTGAGCTCCCTGAGATACACACTGCCTTCCCACCTGCTGTCTGTTTTACACATGCTAGTGTATATGTGTCAACCTCAATCTCCCAGTTCATCCCACCTCCTTTACCCCCTCCACTGTGTCCATACATTCATTTTCTACATCTGCATCTCTATTCCCGCCCTGCAAATAGGTTCATCTGTATCATTTTTTTAGACTCCACATTATGTGTCAATGTATGATATTTGTTTTTCTCTTTCTGACTTACTTCACTCTGTATGACACATTCTGGGTCCATGTCTCTACAAATGACCCAATCTCATTCTTTTTTTATGGCTCAGGAGAAGGAAATGACAACCCACTCCAGTGTTCTTGCCTGGAGAATCCCAGGGACGGGGGAGCCTGGTGGGCTGCCGTCTATGGGGTTGCACAGAGTCGGACACGACTGAAGTGACTTAGCAGCAGCAGTATTCTAATGTATATATGTATCATATCTTCTTTATCCATTCATTTGTCGATGGACCTTTAGGTTGCTTCCATGTCCTAGTCACAAATCAAGAGTCACCCATTCCTAATCTGTCCAAAGTAAATGCCAGAACAACCTTCGTTGATGCTTTTCTTAATTGAATTGTATTTTATTTTTTGCACAAACATCTTTTACAACTTCTTGCTGCCAAAAAGATTTGCCCAAATCCTTTACCCTGGTGCTGAAAGCTTTTGTCAGCTTGGTTCTGATGACTTTGGAGCCTGAAGTGAAGAGTCAGCTCCAAGAAGCTGGGTCTCTTGGCTTTCTGCGTGAAATGCTTTTCCTCCTCTTGCTCATCCATCAAAGTCCTAACCATCTCTCAAGGCTAGATCAGACATCCCAATTCTTCCAAGAAGGTTTTTCTGACTACCTTGGAAGGAAGTGGCCATCTTTGATCTGGAGTCACAGAATCTTAGAGTTTGAAGGCATCTGGAGGATGCTGAGTCCTACTTTTTACCCTGAAGCACATACTTTGACCTTTGCTTGAGCATGTCCAAGACGGGGAACACACATAGCAGTTCTTTGCATTTGGGGGCCAATGTTATTAATGGGGGTTTCCCAGATGCCACTATGGTAAAGAATCCACCTGCCAATGCAAGAGATGCAGGAAACGTGGGTTCAGTCCCTGGCTTGGGAAGATCCCCTGGGGGAGAAAATGACAATCTACTCCAGTATTCTTGCCTGGAAATTCCCATCGACAGAGGAGCCAGGAGGGCTACAGTCCATGGGATCGCAAAGAGTTGGAAACCTGAGTGACTGAGCACATTATTAATGGGAATTTCTTTATCTTACTCTCTCTCTCTGGGATAATTTCTGCCTCCTTGTATCTTACTCATGTGTGTTTTGTCCTTGGGAGCAATACAAAAATACCACCCTTTTCCTATATCAAAGCCTTTCAAATATTTGTTGAAAGGTGTCATAGCTATTTTGATTAATCCAGATGCAACCTCATTTCTTCAATTATTTTTTAAATGGCATTTTGATACAATTTTGAAAGATTACTTTCCATTTATAGCTATTACAAAATATTGGCTATATTGCTTGTGCTACACAATACATCTTTGAGCCTATCTTACATCCAATGGTTTGTACCCTCCAGCCCCCCCACCCCAGTTCTTTTATTTTTTAACAATAAATCAACTTTATTTATTTTTATTTTCGGCCGCACTGGGTCTTCATAGGCTTTTCTACTTAAGGTAAGCCGGGGCTGCTCTCTAGTTACAGTGTGTGGGGGCTTCTCACTGTTGTGATTTCTTTTGTTGTAAAGTGCAGGCTCTAGGGTGCATGGGCTTCAGTAGTTGTGGCGCATGAGCTTAGGTGCTCCGGGGACATGTGCAATCTTCCCAGACCAGGGATCAAACCTGTGTCCCCTGCATTGACAGGCAGATCCTAACCAGTGGACCACAAAGGGAGTCCCACCCCAGTTATTTCTGTATGAAAGTGGTTTTGAAATCACCCTCCATCTTGGCTAATTTTTTTTTTTTTTTTGCCATTCTATATGGCTTGTGTGATCTTAGTTCCCCGACCAGGGATTGACTCTTAACCACTAGAAAGCCAGGGAATTCCCCATCTTGACTCTTTCATCTGGAGGTGTACCAGGAGTGTTGACAATAATCTTAAAATAGAGAGTCCAGGAAAAACACAACTTTCCTGATCCATAGCATTCATTCCAGAGAACTTGCTATGCTTGTGCCACTCATTTGGCTCATTACATATTGTAGCATATACAGAGTTTCTTTAGGCACAGAGGAAGGAGGGACTATGCCTCTGCATCTGCTTGTCAACTAGATGATCAGCCCTGGAGAAAGCAGCAACTTGGACCTGAAGGCGCAGAATCGAGTAGGCTTCTGATAGTTGATTGTGAGAAACTAACTCAAGTGATGAACATTGCTAAACCTAGTGCTCACTTCTCAGCTCTTAGATTTTTGATCTCTTGGCAGCATCAGCACTGTTTTTACTTTTTAATATTTTTTGGCTGTGCTGTGCGGCATGCAGGATCTTAGTCTCCTGCAATGAAAGCATGAAGTCCTAGCCACTGTACCACCAGAAAATTCCCAGCATTGACACTGTTAACCACCTTCTCTTTCTGGCAACTCTTCCTTTCGTTTTCATGACAGGCTACTCTGTGGGTTTTCTCCCTAATTTTCTCACTTTTAGTCAGATTTGTAATTTCTCTTTGTTGTTGATTTTCTTTGGGGCTCTTCCTAATACCCTTTCCCCTCTTCCTTCTGTATCCTCCCTGTCCCTTCCCTTCCCTGGTGTCCATCTTCTCAGGCACAGATCACTGTCATTATCTCTTACAGTCAGATTTTGGAAGCTTGGGAATGCATAAAAACGGTTCAACTTTAAAGTCTTCTCCTCGGGCGTGCGAAACAGTGGAAGAAAGACAAAGGAAGAGATTTGAGAGATATTTGGAAGCTGGAATTGGGTGGCTCAGCAGTAAAGAATCTACCTGCCAATGCAGAAGATACAGGTTCAATCCTTGAATCGGGAAGATCCCCTGAAGAAGGAAATAGCAACGCACTCTGGCATTCTTGCCTAGGAAATCCCATGGACAGAAAAACCTGGTGGGCTACAGTCCATGGGGTCACACAGAATCTGATTGGCAGAGCCACTGAGCATGAGTGAAGAAAATTAGTGAACTTAACGATTTACTAGATTCTAGGATGAGAACAGAGAAAGGAAGCATGAAGAGTGATGGGTAATGCTAACATTTTTAGCTCCAGGTGGTATGTGCGTGTGTGAACTTGAGGGGAGGAGTGTTGGGATATCACACTGCACACCTCACAGTCCCCATCAGAGTGCTCACTGCACTGTATTGTAGTCACGTGTTTAGCTGTGTAACCCATACAGCAGACACTGCAGATTCTGGGGGGGCAAGGACTGAGCACGTGTCTATGGTGTTCATGGTTGGATACCCTTCTGCTTGCACAGGGCTTGGGATACTCCAAGTGCCTAATATGAAACTGCTCTAAAATAGATAAACAACAAGGTCTTACTATGTAGCCCAGGGAACTATAGTCAATAGCTTGTAATAAACTGTAATAGAAAAGAATCTGAAAAGGAATCTATACATTCTGATATGTATATATATATATTCAAATATATATTTCTGAATCACCTTGTTAGACACCAGAAGCTCACACAACATTGTAAATCAACTATACTTTGACACAAAAAATAAAGAATATATTATTGTTGAATGAGTGAATGAGTTCTTGTAGTTTAATATCACAGATTGTGACCTGTTTAAAAATATCTTTTTAGAAAAAGTCTTGGCGGGGGCAGTTTAAGATGAATGAGGAAAGAACCTGCTGTCGTATCTTGCTGCATATTACTGAAGTTACAAAATAGAAAAAAAAAAAGGCAAAAGATGGAACTTTAAAATGTATGGCATTAACTGAACATCAATATGCTGTAACACACTGGAGCCAATCAGTGAAGTGCTGAGTGTCTATTATGGACCAGACTCTGTGTTAGGGTGGGAGACTAGTGATCAAACATCTGTGTTTGCTCAGGAAAGGCCTGGTTTATGACCATTGTGCCAAATGAATTATTAAAAATACTCTCATACTCTAAAATACTCTCATAATCTAAAGTGTTTTTATCAGGACAGTATGTTAACTGATCACACTAACCCTGGGGAATGCAAGTAATTTCCATTTAAATTAAGAAAGAAGGTTGTAATTAATAGTGGACTAGATGGTATTACACTTCCCAGGTGGTGCTAATGGTAAAGATCCTGTCTGCCAATTCGGGAGACCATCCCTGGGTCGGGAAGATCCCCTGGAGGAGAGCATGGCAACCATTCCAGCATTCTTGCCTGGAGAATCTCATGAAAAGAGGAGCCTGGTGGGCTATAGTCCATGGTGTTGCACAGAGTTGAACACGACTGAAGCAACCTCACACAAAATCACATAGATGGGATTCAGAGCATCAGCAGAAAGGCTCACAGAGATTTAGGGCTGTCAGGAAATTTGCCCCAGAAAAGTGCTGGGAGGAAAAAAACAAACCTCAAACTCCAAATAGAGTCAAGAAATCTCTAAAAGTAAGATCAAACGGTTGATCTAGACAGGAGCCTAAAATGGCGTCATCATCAAGAGATTGCCATCTCTTTTTTCCTTGGCTTGAAATTCCCACTGAGTCATCCCTTGGGTTTCTACAAAAAAGATGTGGAGAAGGGGGAGAGTCTTGTTTTCAGAATGCTTCTCTTTTTTCCCTATTAAATGATAGTCTTAGTGATATAGAATTCTATTATTTTCTGTTGACCAGTCATGAGAGAATGGTATTAAGTGAATAGTTACATAATCACAATAGTAAAAGCTGTTTATCAGTTCAGAATGTTACTATTTTTTAAAAAAAGTTATTTTATGGAAGTACAATTGATTTATGATGTGTTAATTACTACTGTATAGCAAAATGATTCAGTCATACATATATACATTCTTTTTTTATATCCATCCCTATTATGGTTTATTATAAGATATATAAGATACTGAATGTAGTTTCCTGTGTTATACAGCACGGCCTTGTTGTTTACCCATTCTACGTATAATAGTTTGCATCTGCTAATCCCAAACTCCCAATCCACTCCTCCTCTGCTCCCTCTCCTGGCTTGGCGACCACAAGTCTGTTCTCTATGTCTGTGAATTTGTTTCCATTTTGTAGATTCATTTGTGTCACATTTTAGATTCTACATATAAGCGGTGTCATATCGTATTTGTCCTTCTCTCTTTCTAACTTATTTTATTTAGGATGATAATCTCTAGTTCCATCCATGTGGCTGCAAATGGCATTATTTCATTCCTTTTTATGTCTGAGTAATATTCCATTGTGTACATGTACACACCACATCTTCCTCTCAGAATGCTACTCTTACAGAGCAGTGTGGCCAGCGAAGGACTGAGACCACCCCTTATATTCTTGTAAAGCTTTTTCTCATTGACTGATGATCAGCAAGAGCAAGTTTGAAGTCTGCTTAGTTTTCACCTTGGCAGAGAACAGAGAAGATAAGAAGGTATAGACCCTGGGGAAGCTTAATAAAAACTGACAATAGTCTGGGCCCAATACGAGCCTTGAAAGCGTTGATGAGTGCTACATACCTGAAAGAGCTGAAAAAATTGTAACTGGAGGAAGGTGGCCATGAGAGAGGCACCAAAATGAAATCAAGTGTAATGATGTGGAGGACTTTTTTCATGAGAATTCTAAAGGGGCTGTCTCTCATGGTAAAGGTAGAGACATACACTGAGTATCCCAGGAGCAGATGGCCCCAGAGGAGTGCTGGAAGAGTGTGCAGAGAGGGAGAGAGTTTCCCAAGTCCTTTGAAAGGGAAACCCGGGGAGAAGGAGTGAAGTGTCTAAAGAGGATTTTTAGGAATTTTAGGAATTCTCGGAGACGCATAGGTTTTACCCACTTCACCCAATAGCGTGGATGCTGGCAAGGATCTGGGGATCTCCATGTATGCCAAGCACATAATTTGTATTGTTATTTTTCAACAGAATAAGGATTATGGATATAATCCATATTAATCTATAATCCATATTAAGATATAATCCTGAATAAAATAAAAAATATTACTGAAGTCATGTGGCTCAGTTGTGTCAGACTCTTTGCAACCCCATGGACTGTAGTCCATCAGGCTCCTTTGTCCATGAAATTCTCCAGGCAAGAATACTGAAGTGGATTGTCATTTCCTTCTCCAAGGGATCTTCTCATCCCAGGGACTGAGCCTACATCTCTTTCATCTCCTGCATTGGCAGGCACAATCTTACACTGTGCCACCTGGGAAGCTGGAAGTCACGTGACTTCTCGCTATCTATCTATCTATACATCTCTTCCTTAATGAATAATAAAATAGATATTTTTGTGTGTGAGTGTGAAGAGGACTCCTTAAAAACTTTGGAAGCAGAAAGGTGATAAACTCAGGTTGGAAGTGAAGTGAAGTGAAGTGAAGTGAAGTGAAGTGAAGTCGCTCAGTCGTGTCCGACTCTTTGCGACACCATGGACTGTAGCCTACCAGGCTCCTCTGTCCATGGAATTTTACAGGCAAGAATACTGGAGTGGGTTGCCATTTCCTTCTCCAGGGGATCTTCCCAACCCAGGGATCAAACCCAGTTCTCCTGCATTGTAGGCAGACGGTTTTACCATCTGAGCCACCAGGGAAGTAAAAACTCAGGTTGGGGGCACCCTCAATTCTTATTCCTGGAGAAGGGAAAGGCTACCCGGTCTAGTACTCTGGCCTAGAGAATTCCATGGACTGTATAGTCCATGGGGTCACAAAGAGTTGGACACAACTGAGTGACTTTCACTTTCATTTTCAATTCCTTATTAATCTCTCTGTGTTTTTCTACTTCATATATTATTGTAATCATTGTACAGTGTTGAAATTTCATGTAGAAACAGCACACAGATTTTGCTTTTAATAAAAAACCCAGAGGTTCTTTCTGACATAGGAATGTGATGTCTTCTTTGCATTTTCTCTGGGAAGATGAGAAAAATAAAGGGGCTGATGCATGCTTAGGGCATGTCTTGGAGGCTTTTGTTGACTGTGACAATGTTAAAAATATTGATAGGCAAAAGAAAACTGACTTACTTCTTGATGTACTCTGGGTTTATATCTGTTGAGTTCAGTTCAGTTCAGTTGCTCAGTTGTGCCTGACTCTTTGCGACCCTATGGACTGCAGTATGCCAGGCTTTCCTGTCCATCACCAACTCCTGGAGCTTACTGAAACTCACGTTCATCGAGTGATGCTATCCAACCATCTCATCTTATTCTCTGTCGTCCCCTTCTCCTCCTGCCTTTAATCTTGCCCAGCATCAGGGTTTTTTCCAATGAGTCAGTTCTTTGCAACAGGTGGCCAAAGTATTGGAGCTTCATCTTCAGCATCAGTCCTTCCAATGAATACTCAGGACTGATCTCCTTTAGGATGGACTGGTTTGACCTCCTTGAAGTCCAAGGGACTCTCAAGAGTCTTCTCCAACACCACAATTTAAAAGCATCAATTCTTCAGCACTCAGCTTTCTTTATGGTCCAACTCTCACATCCATACATGACTACTGGAAAAACCATAGCTTTGACTAGACGGACCTTTGTTGGCAAAGTAATGTCTTTGCTTTTTAATATGCTGTCTAGATTGGTCATAGCTTTTCTTCCAAGAAGCAAGCCAGTCTGTTGTTCCATGTCCAGTCTAACTGTTGCTTCTTGACCTGCATACGGATATCTGTGGCAATTAGCTAGTCATGTTGTGTTTGTTCTTTGTAATGCTGATGTCCCTCTCACAGCATCCTTCTTTCCTCTGCTCTCTGGTTCAGTTGGGTTAGTAGCTTTACTCTTGCAATGCTTTCTGTTTCCTGTTAATATTTAAGGACTATGATGTGGCTATGTGAGTGAGTATTGATGTTCTGGCTTCTTTCATTAAACATATCATCAATTTCCCCACATCATTCAAATTTTCATTTAAAATGACTGTTTCCCTAGAGTCCCATGTGTATATCTTATCATTCATTAAACTCTTTTGTGGACCCTGGTGGGCTACAGTCCATGGGACTCATGTACATGACTGAGCAGAGCATGGCAGCAAGTTCTTTTGTGGGTAATTTCTCAGATTTTTGCCATTAGAAACAATGCTGTGGTCTACAGGGTTGTGGGATCAGATTGTCTGCCTCCACCCCGAATTATTCTTCTGGTCGTAGTAGTCTGATATACTCAGGGCACCACTTCTTCACCCTCTGCCCATGTGCTCAGAATAGGGCTCAAGAGTTGAGCCTATGGTCTGCTCACCGGCTTCCCCTGCCTACATTAGTCCATGGGTCAGCAACGGGCTTGTGAGCCAGTCAGAGCCAATTACATGCACTGAATCCTTGGCTAAGACTTCTGAGAGACTCACAGTCTCTCCTCCAGGATTTACAATGAGAGGCCAGGAAAGTGATATCGCTGCCTCCGCAGGGAGCCTCAGAATGACACCCGTGAGGAAAATAGAGCAGAACCCAAAGACAGAAGCCACAGAAAACAACAACAAAAAAAAACAGACAAAACCTTCAGTCCTGTTAGGTACCTTGACTTTTCACTTACTGAACCACTAAATCCTACATCTAGTCCCCTGCCCCCTAGTACATATCTGTCTGCCTTGAGGGCCCTGTTGTAACCTCTTTGTTCACATATCTTGTTCTGAGTTTTCATTGACTTTTTTCCCCTTTATTTTTTAATTGAAGCATCAAAGTTGTGTTATTTTCAGGCGTACAGCAAAGTGATTCAGTTATACACACACATATATATAAATCTATTCTTTTTCAGATTGTTCACATATCTTTGACCTCATAGCAAGTAACAGCTGATACGTGCTGAGTGCTTGCCTTCTGTCCAGCATCATGTGAAAGGCTTTCCATTAGTGATCACATTTAGCTCTTATAATAATCACCACAAATGGCTACTATTACCATCTTCACTTTACACATAAGAAAACTAAGGCTCAGAGAAAAGGGGAGAATAAAACACAAGTGCAAAGTCACAAGCAGAGCCAGGATTCAATCCTTGGTTTGTTCCAAGGCCAGAGCTATATCACATCTACTTTTCTGCTACTCCTAACTTCCTTTATTCATTCCCTAAGTACAAAATGAACTTTTATATGGAATCAGAAAGACTCAAGCACATAAAGCCTCTGTGAAGAGCAGTGTAAAGAGTTAAAGGTTTTGATCCTGGAGCAGGATACAAGAAAATAAAAGGCTAGGTTTTAGAAAGAGCAAAAGAAGAAGTGTCTGAGAAAAGTCCAGAGATAAAGTTTAGTTTGTCCAGAGCTGAGAGCTCATGTGGAAACATGAGTGATGAGATTGAATCAGATTTTGAATCCTACTTTAAAAAGTCTAATCGTGGTATTAGTAGCAATGGGGAACCCTTGATTACTTCAGAAAGTGTGAAAGACTCTTGATTTGGTGGTGCTCCATGAACCATGCATGTTCATTTACTTGTGGCTTCCCTCCACACTGATTTCAGTTGGCTATTTAAATTGTTATGTCAGTTATGTCTGACTCTTAGTGATCCCATGTATTGCAGCACGCCAGGCTTCCCCGTCCTTCACCATGTCCCAGAATTTGCTCAAACTCATGTCCCTTGAATTGGTGCTGTCATCCAACCATCTCATCCTCTATCATCCCCTTCTCCTTCTGCCTTCAGTCTTTCTCAACATCAGGGTCTTTTCCAGTGAGTTGACTCTTCTCATCAGGTGGCCAGAGTATTGGAGCTTCAGCTTCAGCATCAGTCCTTTCAATGAATATTCAGGGTTAATTTCCCTTAGGATTGACTGGTTGGGTCTTCTTGCGGTCCAAGGGACTCTCAAGAGTCTTCTCCAACACCACAGTTCTTTAGCAGACATCATGTAAATGAAAGCCTGTTGAGCACTGGCACATTTCTCTTTCTTAGAACCCAACTGTCAACTGTGAAGAAGCCCAAGCAACTACAGAGAAAGGTCCATGGAGAAGAAGAGGTCACCTAGCTGACAACCCCAGCTGTGCTCCTGCTGGCATCTACCAGCTCTTGACAACCATGTGAAATGAGGTCATTTTGGATATTCCAGCCATCCTAGGCATTCCAACAGGGAGCCAAAGAATCACCCAGCCAGCCCTTAAAATGGTGAAAAACAATTAATTGCCGTTGCTCTAGGCCACAAAGTTTGGGGTGGTTTGTGATATAATAGATCAGTAACACAGTTCAAGCTGGTTTTAGAAAAGGCAGAGGAGCCAGAGATCAAATTGCCAACATCTGCTGGATCATCAAAAAAGCAAGAGAGTTCCAGAAAAACATCTATTTCTGCTTTATTGACTATGCCAAAGCCTTTGACTGTGTGGATCACAATAAACTGTGGAAAATTCTGAAAGAGATGGGAATATCAGACCACCTGACCTGCCTCTTGAGAAACCTGTATGCAGGTCAGGAAGTAACAGTTAGAACTGGACATGGAACAACAGACTGCTTCCAAATAGGAAAATGAGTACATCAAGGCTGTATATTGTCACCCTGCTTATTTAACTTATATGCAGAGTACATCATGAGAAACGCTGGGCTGGAAGAAACACAAGCTGGAATCAAGATTGCCAGGAGAAATATCAATCACCTCAGATATGCAGATGACACCACCCTTATGGCAGAAAGTGAAGAAGAACTAAAGAGCCTCTTGAAAGTGAAAGAAAAGAGTGAAAAAGTTGGCTTAAAGCTCAACATCCAGAAAACTAAGATCATGGCATCCGGTCCCATCACTTCATGGCAAATAGATGGGGAAACAGTGGAAACAGTGGCTGACTTTATTTTGGGGGGCTCCAAAATCACTGCAGATGGTGATTGCAGCCATGAAATTAAAAGACGCTTACTCTTTGGAGTAGCTCTTCCCTGTAGCTCAGATGGCAAAGAATCTGCTTGTAATGTAGGAGGCCTGGGTTTGATCCCTGGGTTGGGAAGATCCCCTGGAGAAGGGAATAGCAGTTTACTCCAATATTCTTGCCTGGAGAACCCCATGGACAGAGGAGCCTGGCAGGCTACAAAGTCGCAAAGAGTTGGACACGACTGAGAGACTACTACTACTACTCCTTGGAAGGAAAGTTATGACCAGCCTAGACAGCATATTAAAAATCAGAGACATTACTTTGCCAAGAAAGGTCCATCTAGTCAAGGCTATGGTTTTTCCAGTAGTCATGTATGGATGTGAGAGTTGGACTATAAAGAAAGCTGAGTGCCAAAGAATTGATGCTTTTGAACTATGGTGTTGGAGAAGACTCTTGAGAGTCCCTTGGACTGCAAGGAGATCCAACCGGTCCATCCTAAAGGATATCAGTCCTGGGTGATCATTGGAAGGACTGATGTTGAAGCTGAAACTCCAATACTTTGGCCACCTGATGCTAAGAGCTGACTCATTTGAAAAGACCCTGATGCTGGGAAAGATTGAGGGCAGGAGGAGAAGAGGATGACAGAGGATGAAATGGTTGGATGGCATCACCGACTCAATGGACATAGGTTTGGGTAGACTCTGGAATTTGGTGATGGACAGGGAGGCCTGGTGTGTTGTGGTTCATGGGGTCACGAAGAGTTGGACACGACTGAGCGACTGAACTGAACTGAACTGAACACAGTTGAGAGTGGTCTTGCTTGCCATCCCCCACCCCTTCTTCCTTCTAGCAAACATGAAGGGCTCTGTGGACAGTGCAAAGATCAAGAGAAGGAAGCCTCAGGATAGCTGTCCTGAAGGAGCATGGTGATCCTTGCCCCTCTGGCTCTGCCTTGCCTCTTTCTGAGCTTCAGACTTTCATTTCCAGTGGGTTATCAATATTTCCAAAGCAGAATTCAGTTTCTTCCACTTGAAACTCCCCTTTTCTCTCCTGTCTTCATGTTGGTTACTGGTATTGCCATGTGCCCAGTTGGCCAAGAAAGAAATTTCAGGCTCCTTTTGACCCTCCCTTCATGGTTGGTCCCCATGTTCACTTACCAGCCTGTACTGCTGCAGATATTGCACTGAAGAGGGGGGCGCCTGGATACCAATGGATCTCCTGCAGCCACTCTCATAGAGGCTATGGCCACTGGGACCATTGCAGCTGGGGTACTGACACGTTCTTGAAAAGAACGAGTAGCTAGGCCTCCAGCCAATGTGTAGCTTTACCTCCAGAGCCAGCAGTTCTGCCCTCTTCCTCCACCGCCAGTCTTGGCAGGATGAAGACTCAGTTGCAGTCAAGGCAGGGTAGACACAAAGGAGACTGCGCTTCTTGTAGATTTAGGAGTTTATCCTCCTTTGTGCAGGACCTAGACCAAGGCCTTCCCAGGTGGCACTAGTGGTAAAGAACCCAACACCCAATGCAGGAGACATGAAACCCAGGTTTGACCTGTGGGTTGGGAAGAACCCTTGGAGGAGTGGATGGCAATCTACTCCAGTACCCTTGCCTGGAGAATCCCATGGACAGAGAAGCCTGGCGGGCTTTGGTCCATAGGATCACAAAGAGTCAGACACAACTGAAGCGACTTGGCACACAGATTAAAGGCACACAGTTTCCAAAGAATGTTTTGAAAAGCCCAAAGCATATTTAATTAATATAAAGTTGAACCATTTGTGCTACACTTACTGTGTTAGATTATGAGCAGGATGCAGTATCCTGGCACTTTGTTAGCCAGGTAATCTGATTTCATTGCTTTCTTCTGGACGCACAATAATGCCATACGAATGAGAAGCCAGGTATCATTCTTAGGTGATTTTTTTTTCTCCATACTCTAAAGATGACTTATCTTTCCCGTTCAGTGCTAGAAGAGGGAGTCAAGAGACCCAGGCTGGGAGCAGCTGCTTGTCTCTGTGGCATTTCAGTGTATGTTACAGGTGTTTTCCTAGGGTGGCAACAGCTGACACCCCTTCTTTTGGGTGGATGCTGCTCCCCTCCTAGAGCAGACAACTTGGCCACCTTGCCTCCTCACCTTTTGTATGGAGCAGAAAATGGCCACGTGTTCTTCTATCTCTCCTGGGGTTCTGATGCAGTGCAGCCATCAGCAAGTTGTGTGACTTCACATCTCTGCATCTGGGCTTCTTGTGTCTGGGGTCAGGAGACCTGGGTGGGGGGAGGAGTGGGGGGAAGTCTTACCTCCTCCTCTTGGTCACAGCATGACCTTGAATAAGTTCTTGATTTCAGAAGGCATTCATTTTCTGGTTTGGAAAATGGAGGCAAGTAAATCAGAGAATCTGTAAGAATCTCCTTCCAGATTCAAAAAGCTTGTATGTGCTGTGGAAAACTAGGCACATATTCAGACACTTCCAGTTTCCTTACAGGACTTGGTTTTAATAGTCTCCTGCCATCTTCTTCCCCTTATTGCAACTCAGTCAATTAGACCGTGTTTTAGTTTTGTTCTGTTCACCAAATGAGGATAATAAGGGATGCCTTCGAGGGAGTCAGGAAGGATAAACTAATTAAGAGTCGGAAAGTCCTAGTGGCCGCGTGCCTGTTAAGTGGTCATGATTCTAAACAGATCCTTCTGGCTCCTCAGCCGCTCACTGCCTGAGTGTCAGATGGTCCCATTTATAACATGATGTCCTCTTTTATCAAAACAGATGCATGGAGGCACTGAGAGGGTGGATCTCAGAAGCAAAGGCCAGGATGCTGGCTGGGGTGCAGAGGGAGGAGGGTGGGAATCAGGAGCTGAGGGAAGAAGGCATCTGAATGGAAGCAACTGCTGGTACGATTGAGACTTAGGGACCCCAGTTTGTTGTCTACCATTGGTAGGATTAGGGAGAGGCAGAAAGGATGATGTGGAAATGGGCAGAAGCGAATTCTGGCTCTGTGTCTGCCGTTGGCGCTCTCAGCTTGGGTTCCAATCTCTCCTTACTGACCTTGATTGTGTGGGGGTCGGGGGTGGGGGACAGAAGCCTCGAGAGGGCAGTTGAAAGAAAGGCAGAATCTACTTCCTTAAGAGAATCTTGCCCTGGCACTGGAAAGCCTAGCCAGCTCATTCAACACGCCACCAGAGCATATTGCTTGTTGATCTAAGTTATGTTCTTGATGGCTCGACAGTTCAGAAGCTAGAAAGCATGTATTTCAGAACAGAACATAAACATGAGACATTGTGTATGTCAAGTTTTAAATTCTTTTTTGAAGCCTTTTGGTTGAAATTAATTCCTTCTTCTTAACATTTCCCTATTGCCTTTGGGACTGCCATGTATTTGAGGTATTGATATAACTACCATGAAAAATTGTAAGCTCCTTGAGTGCAGAGAACGTGTTACTCATTTGTGAGCTTCTTACAGTGTCTGAAAACTGCTTTCAACATAAAACATCTTTGATAACCACTGATTAAGTTGAATTGTGTTATGTTATATGAAGAAAGAATATGGAGAATTGAATAATAGGATTTTAGAATTTAAGTATTTTTAATTTTATTGAATTTATCACTCAGGTAAATGCTATCTTTTTTTTTTTTTGCCATTGGTTTAACTTCCTTTTAAAAAAATATTTGTTTATTTATTTGCCTCATGGAGGAGAGGGGGTGACAGAGGATGAGACGGTTGGATGGCATCATTGACTTAATGGACATGAGTTGGGGCAAACTCCTGGAGACAGTGAAAGACAGGGAAGCCTGGCATGCTGCAGTCTATGGGATCACAAAGAGTTGGACGTGACTGAACGACTGAACAACAACACTGGTCTTAGTTTGAGTATCTGGGATCTTTGATCTTCACTGAGGCATTCGGGATCTTTAGCTGCAGCAAGTGGGATCTATTTCCCTGATCAAGGATTGAACCTGAGCCCCCTGCATTGGGAGCTTGGAGTCTTAGCCACTGGACCACCAGGGAAGTCATGGTTTAACTTTGTTTGTGAGGCTAGAACTCTCCTTTTGATGTAATAACACAAAATTAGTTTATTTGGTATTCTAATCACTGATGCTGGGAGGGACTGGGGGCAGGAGGAAAAGGGGATGACAGAGGATGAGATGGCTGGATGGCATTACCGACTTGATGGACGTGAGCTTGAGTGAACTCCAGGAGTTGGTGATGGACAGGGAGGCCTGGAGTGCTGCAATTCATGGGATTGCAGAGTCGGACACGACTGAGCGACTGAACTGAACTGAACTGAATCACATTGCCTTGGAAAGCAGAGGGCAGTGACCTAAGGGGAAAAAGTGAGATGAAATTAATTTTGTTTGAGGCAAAGAATGAAAGGATGGAAGAGGATGGGTAACAGGGCAAAAGTGACAAAGGAAAAGTTTCACTTTATGAGCTGGCCTTTGGGCAGATTTGATTTTAGTTATGTAACCTCTCACTCAAGTGGCTCACCTCTGCACACACCTTGATATGGAACAACTGAAGTCATTTGTTGCCCTATGTCACCAAACACATTAAATGAAGTACCCACTCATTCTGTCTTCTGATTAGGTTGAACTTTGGATAATGATGTATACTGTCAGCAGATCCTTCTGCTACTATTCTTACCACATAATTTGCTAACGAATATTTACCTTTGTACTCAGTGTATCTAGAAGGTAGAGGAATGAGGTTGTAATTTCATGCTCTGGATAGTCAGGAGGAAAATTTACTGACCCTTAAGTCATAGGCTTTCACCTTGAGTGGGAAAATATATAGCATTGAAGAAATAAAGTGTTCTAGACTTGCCTTGGCCTGAAGAATTACCTTACTTCTCTTATTTCATAAATGAGACTACTGAGACCCTGAGAGCTTAAATGATATGCCCAAGACTGGAATCAGAATCCAGGATTAGGGTTCTATGTGCTGGATAGTATTGCTACTTTTCCCTACTGTCTGGCTTGAATTCATAGAAATGATCATTTTCTTCTATTTTGCTTTATTTTGGGGTGGGTTGTTTTTCAGTCACTGTGTCTGACTCTTTGAGACCCCATGAATGGCAGCATGCCAGGCTTCTTTGTCCTTCATTATCTCCTGGAGTTTGTTCAAACTCATGTCCATTGAGTCGGTGATGTTGTCTAACCATCTCATCCTCTGCTGCCCTCTCCTCCTTTTGCCTTCACTCTTCACCAGCATCAGTCTTTTCCAGTGGGTCAGTTCTTTGTATCAGGTGGCCAAATTGCTCCAGTAGCTGAAGCTTTTGGAGCTTCAGGTTTAGCATCAGTCCTTCTGGTAAATATTCAGAGTTGATTTCCTTTAGGATTGACTAGTTTGACCTTCTTACAGTTCAAGGGACTCTCAAGAATCTTCTCCAGCACCACAGATGGAAAGCATCAATTCTTTGGTGCTCAGCATTTCTTTACGGTCCAACTCTCACTTCCGTACATGACTACTGGAAAAACCACAGCTTTGACTATATGGACCTTTGTTGGTAAGTAATGTCTCTGCTTTTGAATATGCTGTCTAGGTTTGTCATAGCTTTTGTTCCAAGGAGCAAGTGTCTTTTAGTTTCTTGGCTTCAGTCACGGTCTGCAGTGATTTTGGAGTCCAAGAAAATAAAATCTGTCACTATTTCCACTTTTTCCCCATCTATTTGCCATGTAGTGATGGGACCAGATGCCATATTCTGGGTATCATATATCATATACAATTCAGCAGATTGCCGTCTCTGTGGGTTGATTACCAGGATTTGTCTTCTCACGGCTACTGGAGTCTTTATGGTAAGAATATTCGGCTCCTCCTAGCCCATTTTTAGAGGGTTTAGTTTAACGTAGTATGTATATGTAAATGTGTGAAAGTGAAAGTCACTCAGTTGTGTCAGACTCTTTGTGACCCCATGGATTATACAGTCCATGGAATTCTCCAGGCCAGAATACTGGAGTGGGTAGCCGTTCCCTTCTCCAGGGGATCTTCCCAACCCAGGGATCGAACCCAGGTCTCCTGTGTTGCAGGCGGACTCTTTACCAGTTGAACCACCAGGGAAGTCCAAGAATAATGGAGTGGGAAGCCCCTTCTCCAGTGGATTTTCCTGACCCAGGAATCAAACCGGTGTCTCCAGCTGAGCTACCAGGGAAGCCCCTATGTATATATGTGTATATATACATATAAATATTTTGGTTGTGCTGGGTTTCTTGTTGCTGCACACAGGCTTCTTCTAGGTGCAGTGAGCAGAGGCTCCTCTTTGTTGCAGCGTACGGGCTTCTCATTGTGGTGGCTTCTCTTGCTGTGCAGCACAGGCTCTGGGTGCACGAGCTTCCATGGATGCAGCATATGGGCTCTAGGGCATGGGTCCAGTAGTTGTGGCACACAGGCTTAGTTGCTCTGCATCATGTGGAATCTTCCTGGACCAGGGATTGAACCAGTGTCCCCTGCATTGGCAGGCAGAGTCATGCACTGTACCACCAGGGAAGTCTTAACTTGGTATTTTTAGAAGCTAGCAAAGGATTTATAAGAAATGACTGAATCCATATATGTAGTCCATTTATTGTTACTATTGTATCAGTAAGGAATGCTTTATGCTACAAATATGCTGTTTTATAGGCTTAAGCAGTAAAGATAAGTGGGTGAGCAGAAATTCAACAGTGTCTTCAAAATCCAAGTATTTCTAACAGTCTGCTCTACCATTCTCTGTATTATCCTGCTTAATCATTGTTTCAAGATAGTGGCCTTGTTTCTAGGCAGCAAGAGGGGAATGAACCAGTACTGGTGATCTTATTTCCTTCTTTTGAAGAAAATGTTTTTTAGAAGTTTGTCCACCTTCCAACCTGTAAATTTCTTACTTCTCATTGGTCAGAGCTGTGTCAAATGTTAACTCTTATTTGAAAAGGGACTGAAAAGGAGTTATACAGCTTTCCCTCTCCTTTTTTTAAACCTATATAGTAGATGTGGGAAAGAGAAATATACTCAACATGTGTTGAGTTGGCCAAGCTTCAATGTAATGTAGCCCAGAAGTAAACATATGCATACCTGTAAGTAATATTCCACATCAACTTCTAATTCTGTTTATTTTCTGGTCCATCTTCTCTGAGGGAGAAGTCAGAATTCTCACTTCTTTGTTTGGTTAGATCCAAGAGAATTTATTGGGTGTGCCAATGTGCCCAAACTGAGAGATATGCAAAATTAAAGGGTCAGTAGGCATGCTGAGAGGGCTTCCCAGGTGGCTCAGTGGTAAAGAATCTGCCCGCCAATGCAGGAGACACCAGAGATGTGGGTTTGATCCCTGAGTCTGGAAGATCTCCTGGAGGAGGAAATGGCAACTCACTCCAGCATTCTTGCCTGGGTAATCCCATGATAGAGGAGCTTGATGGGCTACAGTCCATGGAGTCACAACGAGTCAGACATGACTGAGCCACTCACTCATACGCACACACACACACACACACACAGACTGGGATCAAGTACACATGGCAGACTGGGATGTGAGTACAAAGGGGTCATCCGAAGGCGAGGAAGTAGATCAAATTGGTTAAATTTATAGGCTCTGGAGCTAGATTGCTCTAGACTTATGCTCTGGCTCTACCACTTCCTAACTTTGTGACTTTACCACACTACATAACCTCTCCAAAGCCTCAGTTTTTGCATGATATTAATGAAGATAATAATACCTTATTCATTGGGTTATTGTGAGGAGGTATATTTATGGGGCCCCAAGCACAGTCTCTGGCTCATAGTAAGTATTCAGTATCATCACCATCATCATCATCAAACACAAGAGGTTTGAAGTATAAATGTTAGGAACTGGTGTCTAGACTGAAGGACTCATAGCTTGAGGTATGAGAGGAGGTTAAGTGGAAAAGCAAGAGAATGAAATCAGATAATACATATTCCCTGCAGTGAGGTGTGCTGCCTCCTTTACAAGGATTCCCTGTTGCAAGATAGTATGAGTGACTCATTCATGGGGGTGTATCTCTTGTGGCTTAAACATATCTCCTGACAGGTGGTGTACTGTATAGGATTCCAGAGTATGGAAAAGGGTTGGCTGAGGGGAGAAGTGCTGGCAACAGAGTTCTTGTGAGAGTAGGGTGGGAACCTTCTGGTCATGGGTCTTCAGCCAAGGGTGCCACAGCCTATGAGAACCTTCATGATAAAAGCCATAGAGAATTAGCTTCTCCCTTTGATCTCTCTTGTGCTGTTTCGATTGACTGATTAATTGTGTGTGTGTTTTATGAGTCATTGGGAATGCCCATTAGCAGTGCCCACTTATACGGCAGTAGCTCTAGGTAGAGTGGACATTTGGGCTGAATGGAATATAACTTGGTTCACAGACCTATGCGATGTGTTGAAGTCCATTACTGTCTAGGATCTAAAATGAGGTGGAGCTGCAAACACAGTTCATGTGTTATCTACTCTTTTCTTGGCTGGACAACATCTGACTACCAAATAAAAGGCTATTCATCTTTATCACTGAGAAGGCAATGGCGCCCCACTCCAGTACTCTTGCCTGGAAAATCCCATGGACAGAGGAGCCTGGTAGGCTGCAGTCCATGGGGTCGCTAAGAGTCAGACACGACTGAGCAACTTCACTTTCATTTTTCGCTTTCATGCATTGGAGAAGGAAATGGCAACCCACTCCAGTGTTCTTGCTTGGAGAATCCCAGGGACAGGGGAGCCCGGTGGGCTGCTGTCTATGGGGTCACACAGAATCAGACATGACTGAAGCAACTTAGCAGCAGCAGCAGCAGCATCTTCATCAGGGCTTCCCTGCTGCCTCAGTGGTGAAAGAATCCACCTGTCAATGCAGGAGATGCAGATTTGATCCCTGAGTTGGGAAGATCCCCTGGAGAATGAAATGGCAACCCAATCCAGTATTCTTGCTTGGGAAATCCCATGGACAGAGGAGCCTGATGGGCTAAAGTCCACGGGGTCTCAAAAAGTCAGACACAACTTAGCGACTAAAACAACAAACAACAAACATCTTTATCAACAGCTATGAGTCGTCAGGTCCATGGCTCCCTCGCCTTTCAGAAAAGACCTGATATAGACGATAGTGTTAAACACATATGCTAGACGCTATTATCTATGTTAACTAACTTAATCCATGAAACAACTCTGTAAGATAGGTATAATGATTACCCAGATTTTTACAGATGAGAAAACTGAGGTCAAGTAACTTACAAAGACCATAAAGATGTCTGTTGTGTTGAAAAAACAAGGTGGGTAGGTTTAAGGCTGTGTCTAAACTTAGGCTAAGACCCATGACTTCAGAAAGGCTAAGAAAATTGGTCTGCGATTATTCCTGTAGATTGTTTTATCCTAACTTTTACATGAAGAGTGGAGTTTCGCAAAGCACTGATCTAAACCCTTTGTGTTAAGACAGAGATAGTAAAAGAAGAAAAGCTCATGTCTTGGCTTTTCTTAACATACATTAGCCAATGACGTGTGCAAGGCTCTTCTTTGCCCAAACCGTGAATTGATTGACAGATGAGAAGATTTGCCTTGCAGTTTCATGTGGGGCAGTTTTTAGGAATCCAGCCTATGAAAAGGTTTGAAGTGAGGAGAGTTTGCTAAGGAAAAAGTAATGAAGATTGAGGTGGATCTTGTAAAGAATAAATAGAAGGAGGCTGGGCAGGAAATTCCCAACATGAAAAATGCAGGACTTACACATGAGCAATTCATTTTCACTAGAATATAGGGGATATGAAGGGAAGTATTTGAAGTAAGAAGAATGGGAGATGGATCATGGAGGACTTGAAATGCCCTACCAAGGAGTAAAAATTCTATTCAGTAGGTAAGGGGAGACCTAATAAATACAATTCAAGTGAAAATAGGGGCCCTGGGGAATTCCCTGGCAGTCAAGTGGTTAGGACTCTGTGCTTCCTTTGCAGGAAGCATGGGTCAATCTCTGTTCAGGGAACTAAGATCCTGCAAGCTGTATGATGTGGGGGAGAAAAAAATTGGGGTTTTGGGAGGAAGGCCAACTATTATTTCATTTACATTCACATACTGGTTCCAAATAGGAAAAGGAGTACATCAAGGCTGTATATTGTCACCCTCTTTATTTAACTTATATGCAGAGTACATCATGAGAAATGCTGGACTGGAAGAAACACAAGCTGGTATCAAGATTGCCGGGAGAAATATCAATAACCTCAGATATGCAGATGACACCACCCTTATGGCAGAAAGTGAAGAGGAACTAAAAAGCCTCTTGATGAAAGTGAAAGTAGAGAGTGAAAAAGTTGGCTTAAAGCTCAACATTCAGAAAACAAAGATCATGGCATCTGGTCCCATCACTTCATGGGAAATAGATGGGGAAACAGTGGAAACAGTGTCAGACTTTTTTTTTTGGGCTCCAAAATCACTGCAGATGGTGCATGCAGCCATGAAATTAAAAGATGAATACTCCTTGGAAGGAAAGTTCTGACCAACCTAGATAACATATTCAAAAGCAGAGACATTACTTTGCCAACTAAGGTCCGTCTAGTCAGTGCTATGGTTTTTCCTGTGGTCATGTATGGATGTGAGAGTTGGACTGTGAAGAAGGCTGAGCACCGAAGAATTGATGCTTTTGAACTATGGTGTTGGAGAAGACTCTTGAGAGTCCCTTGGACTGTAAGGAGATCCAACCAGTGCATTCTGAAGGAGATCAGCCCTGGGATTTCTTTGGAAGGAATGATGCTAAAGCTGAAACTCCAGTACTTTGGCCACCTCATGCGAAGATTTGACTCATTGGAAAAGACTCTGATGCTGGGAGGGATTGGGGGCAGGAGGAGAAGGGGACGACAGAGGATGAGATGGCTGGATGGCATCACCGACTCAATGGACGTGAGTCTGAGTGAACTCTGGGAGTTGGTGATGGACAGGGAGGCCTGGTGTGCTGCGATTCATGGGGTCACAAAGAGTCAGACATGACTGAGCAACTGATCTGATAAGCCCAATGTGGGCTATTATAGTCACTGCCTGACTGTGACTCCAGATTGGAGGCTGTGATCGGGTATGTATTTACTTATTTTTCAAGTGTACACCAAAGTGATCTAGTTTTATACGTATAAATGTTATATTCAAACACATGTTCCTTTTCAGATTCTTTTCCATTACAGATTACAACAAGATATTGAATATAGCTCCCTGTTACACAGTAGGTCCTTGTTGTTAATCTACATTATGTATAGTAGTGTGTGTCTGTTAATCCCAGACTCCTAATTTATCCCTCTTCTCCATCCCCTTTGGCAACTCTAAGCTTGTTTTCTATGTCTGTGATTCTATCTCTGTTTTGTAAGTTCATTTATATCATTTTTTTTTTTAGATTCCACATATAAGTGATATCATAGGATATTTGTCCTTCTCCATCTGCCTTATTTCACTTACTATGGTAATCTCTAGGTCCGTCAATGTTGCTGTGAATAGCTTTGTTTCAGTCTTCTTTATGACTGAGTATTGTGGCTCAGACGGTAAAGAATCTGCCTGCAATACAGGAGACAGCGTTCAATCCCTGGGTCAGGAAGATCCCCTGGAGAAGGGAATGACTACTCACTCTGATATTCTTGCCTGGAGAATTCCATGGACAGAGGAGCCTGGCAGGCTACGGTCCATGGAGTTGCAAAGAGTTGGACACGACTGAGCAACTAACACTTTCAATATTCCATTGTACATATGCACTACATCTTCTTTATCCATTCATCTGTTGATGGACACTTGCACTGCTTCCTTGCCTTGGTTGTTGTAAACACTACAGCTTGTGGTATGGTGTTTCAATGCCCATTGTTGTCTCTTTGACCACCACATGTGTCTGAAAGTAAGACGGGCAAAAAACGATTACCAAATAAATGGTAAGTGAGTGGAACTAGGATTTATGTTTTCTGACTCTTAGATCACTTTGTTCATTTGACATATTTTTGAGTATCATTTTAAGTACAGTAGATACAACCATTAGTGAACACGGTTTTAGGGAAAATGATCATCCCCAAACTTAATCCACTGTCTGTCTTACTGGCTCCACCTTTACATTTTTGGGTTTGGGCCCTTTCCACTGCTCCTGTAAAACACCCAGTTCTGAGCTGCCATTATCTCTTGCCCAATTCCTTTCATAGCCTCTTAACTGGACTCATGGCTTTTATTCTTGAGTTTCTATAAACACACAGAAACTAGAGTAATATCATAAAAGCAGAAGTCAGATCTTGCCACTCAGCTTCATAATACACTTAAGTGGCTCCTGTGATTAAAATTGAAACATCTCTCCACATTGCCCAAGGCCTTGTATGGATACCCTTTCCTGCTCAAGACCTCTGATCTTCCCCTCGTCTCTCTCCATTGTTCACTCTGCTCCATTTCCATTTACCTCGCGCTGTTTCTCGAATGGTCTAGTCATAGTGTATTCCTTTACTCCTGCTGTTTCCTTTGCTTGGAATGTTCTTCTAGATTCCAGCATGGCCACACATCCCCTCCCTTGAATGTCATTCAGATTTCTATTTAAATGTCATCTCCTCAGACAGCCATTCTCTGACTATCTAGCTATCTTCATGCACTTTGCATGACATGAAATTATGCTTTTAATTCTTTGTCTGTTTATTTATTGTGGGTATTGCTCATCAGGACGTAAGCTCTGTGTAGAGAGGACTTTGCTTGCTGGCTCATTATGGTGTCCCCAGCACCTATGATAGGACCTGGCCTGTGAACACACAAAAATATCATTGAGTGAATGATTAGTATTGGGACTTCTTTCACAGCTTAGAGGAAAAGTTGCTTCATGCTTCAAAAAACTCAGCATTTATCTGCATACCTTTTCCTAACTTATTGCAGCTTCAGATTTGCCCTTCTTGACTTTTGCAACTCCCAAATAAGCGACACCCATTTTAAGCATATTACTGGCAGGCTGCAAATAGTAGAGTGCATTTCTGATTTAAATTCTTTTGGCTGCTGTGAATAGTTTTTCTCTGGTTGTTAGTAATTAAAACAAACAAGTCGAAAGACTCATATTATTCTATTTCATTGCCAAATTGGATATTGCTCAACTCAAAATTAAATGTACACACACCCATAAAACTAGCCAAACTGGCTATTACAATTACATAAAGTTCCTTGTGTTCATTAGCAGTGTTACCTTTCATGGTTTATCCTGTTTGGCATATACATCAAAGTAACAGTCATAAGGCTTATATAAAATTTAGAGCATGTAGATGTGGAAAAAATTTTTAGATTTTTTTGTTTGTTTCCAGCTAAATTTCAACAAAAGCATAACCTTGTTACTGTACTATAAAGCTTAAGGCACAGAATAGGGAAACTCAGTATTTTGTCAAAACTTAGTACTTTCAGCCCAACTGTCAGAGTCACCTAAAAATGGCAGACATGATTCAGCTTTGTACTCTGCATCTTGGGAATTAGTGTCAGAATACCAGCCCTGATCTTTTTAGTGAATGATTCATTTGCTAACATGATTAACAATTTGGGGAGCCAGCAATGTTGGCCACTAATATCAGATTTTAAGAAGCTGCCTGTTTCAATAGCATTGCAAATGTATTTGTTTGTCCTTTGGGGGACAGGGAGGTCTTGAATCTGCTCTTGTGATTTTCAATGTTTTTATTTGAACCAGGAGAATGAACTTCTTAGGATTTCTAAAGCTTTCCATTTTTTTATGGGTAGTACTCATCCATGAGAAAAACAAAGCAATTAACCATTTAGGGGAATTAAGAGTAAAAGAATGACAAAGCATCACCAAGAAAACCTTGTAGATCAAGTTCGTAGAGGTTTGACGAGTATGTTGAGTAAAAACTATTTAACTTCAGTTCATTGTTTGATTCAACCTTTTTGAACACAAAGAATTCAGGAAAACTGGGGCAGATGGTCAGATTGAGATTTGGTTGTATGATTATTGGTTCACATGTCTGTCTCTCAGGGTGGTCTGTGAGCTCGTTGAAGTTAAAACCTTATTCATCATTATTTCCCATTGTTCGGCATGGCAAGTTGTGTAGCTTAATTACAAGGATGATTGTGATGATGCTGGTCATGGCTAACTTTGCTCAGCTCACCACCAGTCAGGCCCTATGCTAATTGCTTGGTATACATTGCCATATTGAATGCTTTTTCTTGGAAACGTTTATTTTTTAAAATTATTAAAAAAATTTTTATTGATATGTAGTTGATTTACAATGTGTTGGTTCAGGTGTATAGCGAAGTTATATATATATATTCTTTTTCAGATTATTACCCATTATAAGTTTTTATAGGATATTGACTATGGTTCCCTGTGCTATACAGTAGCTTACTGTTGGCTAGTTATTTTACATATAATCATGTGCATATTTTAATCCCAAGCTCCTAACTTATCTACCCCCCTTTCCCCTTTGGTAAAAATAAGTTTGTTTTGTGTGTCTGTGAGTCTATTTCTCTTTTGTGAATAAGTTCATTTGTATCATTTTTTTAGATTTTACATATAAGCCACATTGTATGATATTTGTCTTTCTTTATTTGGCTTGCTTCATTTCGTACGACAATATTTAGGTCATATCATCTTTAATATTTTTTTTTAAACTTTATTGGATTTACAATGGGTTTCTGCTATATAGACAAATGAGTCAGTTTGTATATATATACATGTGTACATACACACACACATATATCCTCATACACACATATATATATACACATATATCCACTCTTTTAGATTCTTTTTCTATATAGGCTGTTATATCATCTTTAATTCTTGCAACAACATAATCTATCCATGTTTGAGGAGGAAACTGAAGTTTAGAGATGTTCATTAACTTGTCTACAGTCACACACAGCTAATGAAATGTTGGACCTGGGATTCCAAACCATTTCTCTTCTTTATTCTAAGTCCATATTGTTAACTATGACACTTTATGCTTGTTGCCTGAATGAGTGAGTGTAGGGCCCCTCCTTCACCTGAGTGGAGTTAAAATGTGACAAATAGAACTAGACGATGGTCGTGTCCTAGAACAAACCTCACCAACCAGAAAGAGATGAGAAACCTTCAGTGTGGGTAGCAAGAGATGAAAGGATTGCCTATGTCACTGATTAGCTTAAAAAAAAAAAAAAAGAAACCTTAACAGAGAGGAAAGTAGGAATTTTTAAAAAGAGAAGGTAAATTTTCATCCCTGGAAGCTTCTGAAGTGATATGTTTACACTCTCATCCTGTTCAAATTCCTGTGGGTATGTGTGGAGCAGGAGAGGAGAAAGTCCGTGGGAAGGTTTGAGCATGGCTCTGCATACTGAACTGCCCTCTCTCCTTCCCCAGAGTCGTATGTGCTTCGGAGGCACGTGGGTGGGAAGTTTTGCCCACTTTGGCTGCCTTCCCTAATGCGCGTGGGTGGAGGTTTGCACGCCCAGCACTTCCATGGGGAGTTCAAGTTGCTTTACCTGCTTTTGGGTCTAACAAGGTGAGACATGTACCTGTGTTTGCAGGCCTGTCCCAGGAAAACTTGTCATACTGGATATGGAAATCGTTAAAGCAAAGTGGGAGGCAAGGTTGTCTTCTTTTCATGTCGATACTGGGGTTGCTTTCCTCCTGTCCGGCCAGAGTACAGTCCTGATAAAATGAAGGGGGACCAAAAGGAAACTGTTTGCACGGAGTGCTCACCTCGCAATTCTGGGGACATCAACTAAGTGACATTTTCACAGAAAATATGGATCCGAAAGGAATATCCCCTTCAAAAAAGAAAAGAAAAGAAATCACGGGTTTCTTTTTCAGTCATTGTCATCTTCCCTTGCTCTGGGTCTTACAAACTTGATGGCTCTGTAGCTTTTCAGATTCTGATTCTTCCCTTCTTTGGTCCTCAAGTCTTGGTCAGGTCTGTCCTCTGGTCTCTATTTGATCAGTAGTTTTCCAAGAACCAATTTTAGTCTCAGCGTACCACAGACCTGTTATAGGAAAAATGTTTCACTTTCCTAAAGCCAGCGTCATCAGCCATTGATGGAAGGTGTTCTTCCCCCAATGCAATTACGTGAGAATTAGTGATGGGTAAACATCCATGTGAGGAGATTTAATTTGGATAAATATAAAGCTTGTTTGCTTAATTGGAATTTATCTGATCTTTTCTGTTTTTTCTTTCTTTTCTTTGTTCTACAAATTTTCCAAAACAACTGCCAATTTGATATTCTTCTTATTTCCTGGTCCAGGGTGGAGAGGAACTTTGTGAGACTCGACATTCTTTTGATATTTTGATAATTTCCACTTCAAGGGAAACAAAGGAGGGTACAGATGCACACACATGCAAAACCAAACAAGATACCCGCAGAACTGACTCAACCATTCCCTTCCTTCACCCTGGAAAGGTTCTAGTGTGAGGAAGCCATGCTTTTGAGAGGTTAAGGTATTTTCTTCATGTTGGTTTACACTTTCCAGGCAGGTAACAGTGGATCTGGGAGAGCTTTTTGCTTTTGAGGGCTCCTATCCAGAGGGTGGTCAGTCTTATCTGCCCACTCCCCAGCCCCTCCTCCCAACTCTGAGGTCTCACTGAATCCGTCTTTGATTTCTTGAAATGTACAAGGGCCCCAAATAGTTGCTACCTGATGCAGAGCTAATTTATATGCATCCTTTTCAAAGAGGATGAAATAGTCACTGTTTCTCGTCTCCCAATGTGATTTTTAAAATTTTTTGACAGAACCTAATTTCTTGAATCTTTTCATCTTTACTGATTGGCAGTTTTCTCCACTCTGTTTGTGCCTTGTATGCTTCTATGAAAAGGCTCATCAAGTCAAACCATAAGCAAACAGAGCAAATGGGACTTTCGGAGAAAAGGACATTTTTGATGGAAGCTCTTATTTTTTGACAACTGGAGAAAATACTTTTTTAAAGGCTATTTTCCCTGTTGGGACATTTGAAAGAACAGTTACATTCATTTTATAGTTTCTGCTTATTGGGTATTTATTTTATTCAAAAGAGAAAGAAAATTCCACGCTCCACGAATCCATCTGTTGTTACATTTCATGAGAACAAAATGCACAAAAAAATATGGCTAAACACATGGCATTCACGTTTTCTCCACCTTTGGACTGTTACCAGTCATAAAACTCCATCCTGTATAGACAATCTGTTAAAATAAGTTACTAAGAAACCCAAACAGGTATAAAGGTCATTCTCAGTATGAGTGGGCTTTCTTTTTGCTCTGGTTATAGCCAACCAAAACTCACTTCGAGATGGTGTTTTATAGTTGATATTTTAAACTGTAAACCACATTATATGATTGTAGAACCGCACCCAGCAGAGTCAAATTTTCCTGTTTCGGAACTCTCGTGCAATTCAGCACATAATTCATGTTCCTTCATCATGTTCTCACTATGTTCAGACCTCAGAGTTTATGAGCAGGTTGCTTCACTGCATTTTAAACATTGTCTCTCCCAAGGTATATTTTAAGAAAGATATGGGCAATGAAAAGGAAGCCAAATGTATCCTTCATAGGAGAGACAGAGGATGTTTAACAAACTAGGAGGAATTCTATTTCTAGAGATCTTGAGAAAATTTATTAAATTATGGGAAGGGAATATAGATTTGAGGGAATGTGCATTTAAAGTGAAGAGAGACTCCTCTCTGCCATTTTCTGAGCACCTGTGAGATACCAGGAGTTTTGTTAAGCACTTTACCTACATTATCTCACTAAATCTTTGATGAGCCTCTTAGAAATATAAAGACCACAGGTTAAGAAAGATGAATGACTTGCTCAAGTTCAATTAGTTGATGTACAATTAGCTGGAATTGTACACTTAGCTGGATGTCTAGTTCTGGCCTAGTGTGGTTTTGCACCAACTCAGTCTGCATCCCAAAGCCATCTCCTTGATGTAAGCCGTGGTGGGCTCCGACAACCCCATTCCCATGAGTTTTAACCTTGGGAGGGCAGAAGAATAGAAGTGTTTTGTGGATTTGGCCTGGCTTTTCAATGATAAGATAGTGAGTGGCTGGTCATGCTGAAAATTTAGATATTCTTGGTTGGCTAAGCCAAACTGAAGAGCTTCTCTGTGCATCTGGATAAAAGAAATAATGTGGGGCAAACAGACTTATCTTGCTTTTCTCTAAACGTGAGCAATGGTGAGCCATTATTTTTAATAAAGTCACAGCTGATTTTTTCCTCCTTTTGTGCAGAAAAATTTATTGTTTTCCACAACCCACACTTACCTTAAATAAACCTGTTAAAATGTACATTTTAAATAAAACTTTTAAAATTTCTTCACCTAGCAGCTTAGAAGCAGGAATGTTTCTTTTCTCTTTCGGTCTAGCCTAAGGGTAAAGGACTCTTTCAGAACTTGATATATGAAGTTTCCTTGACTGACTTTGGAGCTTCCTAAATCAGTGTTCTTTATTCTCCAAAGTTAACATATTTATGGCAATTATTATTCTGAAACGTAGTATCACTTTGCTCCATTCATCTGTGCTATAAGATTGTATAAATATTAGTCAAATGAGATTTTAAAAAACCCTCATACTCTTCCTAATTGGAAACTGGATCTCAAGGGACTTGTAATTTAGTTGGGCATCCTTAATTGTTCAGTCGTGTCCAACTCTTTGCTACCCCATGGGCTATAGCCCTCCAGGCTCCTCTGTCCATGGGGTTTTTCAGGTGAGAATACTGGAGTTAGTTGCCATCTCTTCCTTCAGATCTTCCTGACTCAGGGAACTTCCTGACCCAGGGATCGAACCCATGTGCTCTGTGGTGTCTCCCGCATTGCAGGTGGATTCTTTACCCACTGAGTCATTAGCTGGGGAGTCACACAAAAAAGTAACACTTTGGTTACCGTGAGATGGATGGAATATGTTTTGATGGGAGTAGGCTGGTTGATCACTGCTGCCTGGAGCAGTTGGATGAAGAGAATGAAATAGCATTTGAGTTAAGCCTTTAGGGAGCAGTTGAACTTGGTGAGCTGAAGAAGAGCAGGAAGGAGAAATTGCCAAGCAATAGGTGGAACATGAGAGAAAACTCAAAGAAGGGATAAATACTGAATATGGGTGGGGGGCTAACAGAGAATATTGGGAAAGATGAAAAATAATAGTTGCCATACAATTATTGGACCAGATTCTTTGTTTTCTTTTGAAGGAGTTTTCTAGATCTGGTTAGAGAATAAAGCAAACTCTTGCAAGAACTCCAGCTGGCTAAAGCAAGACATGGGAGAAAAATATATCCTTTTTTTCAAAAAGTAATTTATTTGTTTTAATTGGAGGCTAATTACTTTACAATATTGTAGTGGTTTTTGCCATACATCGAAATGAATCAGCCATGGGTGAATGTGTGGTCCCCATCCTGAACCCTCCTCCCACCTCCCTCCCCATCCCATTCCTCGGGGGATCCTTTCTTCCACACACATTACACATCTTGATGACAGGCACAAACCTTTCTTGTGCTGTTGCTGCTAAGACAATAAATGAATCAATAAAGGAGATACATTATAAGACCAGAATGATCCAAATGAAGACCATCTATAGTAGGTTTATCAATCTCAGAACTTTGACATTTAGAGCTGGATAATTTTTTCTTTTGGGAAATAGGCACCATCCCATGTAACAAAGAATGTTTAGCAGCATTCCTGACTCTACTTACCAGATGTCAATAACACCCCACCCCTCCAACTGACTGCCCCGTTTGGGAAGACCAAAAGTGTTTCCTAACATTGCCAAATGTTATGGGGGAAGGACAAAATCATCTCTAGTAGAGACTTATGCTTTATGAATAGAACGACCTAGTGGGCTTCCCTGGTGGCTCAGTGGTAAAGAATCCACCTGCCAATGCAGGAGACATGGGTTTGATCCTTGATTTGGGAGGATCCCACATCCCTCAGAGCAACTAAGCCTATGCTCCGCAATTACTGAGTCTGTGCTGTAGACCCCAGCAACTGCAATTACTGAGCCCATGAGCTGAGACTACTGAAGCCCATGTGCCCTAAAGTCCATGCTCCACAATAAGAGAAGCCACCACGGTGTGAAGCCCAAGCAATGCGACTAGAGGGCATTAAATAAATGGAGTGTTTGCTTAGAGTCTCAGAGAAGAGATCATAGGGGCAAATAGCTATTTACATCAAGCTGTGCCCACCTTTTGCCTTGTGTTCTGTTTGAGAGGTCTTCCCTGGTGGTTCAGTGGTAAAGAATCTGCCTGCATTGCAGGAGACACAGGAGATGCAGGTTCAATCCCTTCATTGTGAAGATCCCCTGAAAGAGGGCAGGCATGGGAACCCACTCCAGTTTTCTTGCCTAGAGAATTCTGTGGACAGAGGAGCCTGATGTGATACAGTCCATAAGATCGCAAAAAGTCAGACATGACTGAGCACGTATGCATCTTCTGTTTGAGCATGTCTTGAATATTGTGAAAGTAACCAAAAATTTCAGTATGATCACGTCCAGCAAACATATGGAAAATGAATAGAGGGACAAATATGACAAGGCCTGATTGTCAGATCCTTTACCAGAAAGTGTAGGTTTGAGAGAGAATATATAGAAGAAGTGAGGCGAGAGCCTCCCTTATATTGGAGATTATTTACAGGTCTCACTGGAGCAAATTATTAGTTTGATATCTCTTGTCTTTGGACTCTGCATCTTATCTTAACCAGGGATTTATGTATCTTCCTCCCAAGGGAGCAGGTCAGAGTTCCTGAGTCCTGAATTGTGGAACCTCAGCTTCTTCAGTGAAAGATTTGGCTGGTGAAGAATGAAGAGAGATGTGGGGAGAGTTCAGGGATGGGAGACGAGTTCCATGTGGCAAAGATGTGTATGTCCATCCTCCTTCTGACCAAGTGATGACAAAGTAAAGGATGAAGTCAGCCAGCTCACTTTTCCACCTCTCAGGACACTTCTTGCCCCAGGTTCACTCACATCTTTCATTTCTGAGTAACACATTATTTTGTATTTGACATATTAACCCATTACTAATGACTAATCTCAACAATTCCCGGGGTTAGGATTTGAGGGAATACCTCTTTGGAAGTTCAGATTGGCTGGTCTCTCTATGTGAAAATTTCAGGTTGAGTGTCCTCTAATGCAGGCAGCTTTTCATCTCTCTTCCAGATACTCCATCAGTAGGGGCATTTTTTGAATTCCAGACTCATGGACTCAAGGGTCTAGTTGCTATCTCCACTTGGACAGCTTGTAGATGTCTCCAACATTACACATCTCAAAATGAACCATTTCCCTCCTCCCCGCCCAACCTGCTCCTATATCTTTACTCATCTCATTCAAAGGTGGCTCCATCCTTCCAGCAGTTTAGGTCAAAACTCTTGAAGTCAGCCTCCACTCCCCACTTTGTCTCATACCCAGTCATCACATGCCAACAAATCTTGTTGGCTTTGCTTTCACAGTGTATCTAAGATCTGAACATGTCTCACCATCTGTATTGCTGCCATTCAGGTCTGGGCTACCCCAAACACAAGACAGGGGCCTAGATGATATTTCAAAATTGTAAGTCAGATCTTGTCACTCCCTTGCTGAAAACCTTTCAATGTCTCTGTATCTCAGAGTAAAAATCAGATTTTTTTTTGTGGTCCTTTATCCCTCATACTTTGTCTCCTGCTACTCTCTGCTCGCTCACTCAATAGCTTACTTCCCACTTGCTGTTTCTTGAGCTTAGAAGACACACCTACGTGTTCCTTCAGCCCAGAACTCACTTCTCCCAGGTATCCACGTGGTTACACCTGGCCCTTTCAAATCTTTGCATAAATACACCTTGCAACAAGACTTACCCTGATTTTGCAACTTAAAACTATGAGCTGTTTTGTACTGCCTGCCAACATCTGACCCTCTTATCTTTCAGTCCTTTTTTTCCTTGGTATTTCTTTAAAAATATTTTTTAATTGAAGTATATGTTGATTCATAATGTTGTTCCTTCCTCCCCCTCCTTTTTTTTTTTTTGGTATAAAATAGTGCTTATGCTAAATCACTTCAGTCGTTTCTGACTCTGTGTGACCCCATAGACGGCAGCCCACCAGGCTCCCCCGTCCCTGGGATTCTCCAGGCAAGAACACTGGAGTGGGCTGCCATTTCCTTCTCCAATGCATGAAAGTGAAAAGTGAAAGTGAAGTCGCTCAGTCGTGTCCGACTCTTAGCAACCCCATGGATTGCAGCCTAACCGGCTCCTCTGTCCATGGGATTTTCCAAGCAAGCGTACTGGAGTGGGGTGCCATTGCCTTCTCTGAAAATAGTGCTTATTGACTTCTAATATAGTCTATAATTTATTTATTCACTATATTTATTTTTTGTCTTCCATTTGAGAATGGAAACCTCTCAAGGGCAAGGATCTTTGTTTACCCCTATGACCTAAAGCACTCTCTTGCACATAGTCGGTGCTAATAGGTGTGAGCAGCCACTCTCCTTCCTTACCTCTCCTCACTGGTAACCACTAGTTTGTCCTCTATATCTGCGAGTGTGTTTATTTCTTGTTATATTTACTAGTATGTTTTATTCTTTAGATTCCACACGTAAGTGATATCATACGGTATTTATTTTTTAATCTGACTTACTTCACTAAAAGCATAATACCTTCCAAGTCTATCCATGTTCTTGCAAATGGCAATATTTCATTCTTTTTTATGGCTGAGTAGTATTCCATCATATTATATTTCCCACATCTTCTTATCCATTCATCAGTTGATGGGCACTTATGTTGCTTCCATTTCTTGGCTATTAGAAATAATGTTGCTATGAACATTGGGGCACATGTATCTTTTTTTTTTTTTTTTTACATGTGCAATCTTTTTTTTATGCAAAATCTAATTTTATTTTATTTTTAAACTTTACAATATTGTATTGGTTTTGCCAAATATCGAAATGAATCTACCACAGGTATACCACATGTATCTTTTTGAATTAGTGTTTTCAGTTTCTTCTGATGTCAGACTTTCAACTCTTTTGGGGAAAATGATCCACTGAACACACTAATAGCAGTGGTTGATTGTATTCTTTTTCTTAAAGTGTGTTCCTCAAATTGTGTGAGCTTCAGGGGCAATTAAACCTAGCCTGCTCCTGTGCCAACTTCATAGGGTTTGTATGAGAATTGAAGAGCTAATATATGTAGAGAACTTTTAAAAGTGCCTGGCACCTTGAGGTTAAAGACTGTGTTATGCTTTGCACTGTCCCCACCTCTACCGTGATTAGCTCAGTGGATGGAACAGAATAGGGGGTGGAAGAACATCTTTGCTAAAAAACAAGTCAGCTGAACAAATGGATATATTTTGATATGACAGTTCAACCATCTCTTTAGGTTTTTACTCCTAAGTGCTATCCTCCTCTTTTTGTTTTGATTTTTCTTTCGAGCAGTTTTAGGTTCATGGTAAAGTTGAGAGAAAAGACAAAGTTTCCCCATAAATCTCTTGCCCTTCATTATCAACATCCCCTGCCGGTATGACATGGACCCACATTGACACATCACATTTACCCAGAACCCATAGTTTTCATTTGGGTTCCTTCTTGATGTTTTATATTCTATGTTTGGACAAACTTATAACAGCATGTATCTGCCATCATAGTATCATCCAAAGTACTTTCATTGCCCTACCCTACAAAATTCTGTGCTCCAGCTCCTCATCCCTCCCTCCACTAACTCCTGGAGACCAACATTTCATTTTCTCCATAACTCTTTCCCAAGTGTCATACGATTGGAATCATATAGTATGATTCAGATAGGCTTCTTTGGCTTAGTAATGTCCATTTAAGATTCCTTGATGACTTCCCAGGCTTCCCTGGTAGCTCAGCTGGTAAAGAATCCACCTGCAATGCAGGAGACCTTGGTTTGATTCCTGGGTTGGGAAGATTTGCTGGAAAGGGGATAGGCTACCCACTCCAGTATTCTTGAGCTTCTTTGGTGGCTCAACTGTCTTCCCATGGCTTTAAAGCTCATCTCTTTTCATCAAGGAATCTTATTCTATTCTCTGCCTGCACCACAGTTTTGTTTTTTAAAAAATTTATTCTTCCTTCCTTTCTTTTTAAAGTGAGGCTTCTGTGCTCAGAATTTGTCAAAAGACAAATAGAAAAATGTTCATGTATATTGCTAATCGGCTTTGTCTCAATACAAAAGAAAAAGTTCAAAAAAACATAAAAAAATGTTCATGTGTAGATTTGCTTATATCTTATTATGTACCTAACAAGGCAGCATCTGAATGGCATGGTCTTCCATGATAATTCTAATCTTGTGAATAAGACTGAAGGTCAGAATCATTTATTTTTTCAGCAGTCCTTAACATAATGTGGTTCCAAATCATATAGTTGAGTGTAAACCCGTGATAAATGGCAATGAGGTTAAAATGCCACTTTTTAAAAACAGCCCTCTTCTTATTTATATGCTTATGCTAACATTATTTCAGTTTTCCTAAGGTTCCTACCCTCAGTCTTGTTTTTTCCATCATATTGATTTCTTGTACCTGCCATATTTTTATTTAACCAATTAGCTAGATAAATGTATTTTAAATATCAGCCTATAATGACTATTTCTATAGTGTAAGGCAAACTTACTGACATAAATATCATAGGAAAAAAACAGCTGAGACAAAGGTTTAGACGTTACTATAGAATTGTTTTTACTTTCTTACTCACATTTACCTCTCAAGGAGGTATGCTGCTGCTGCTGCTAAGTCGCTTCAGTTGTGTCCAGCTCTGTGCGACCCCATAGACAGCAGCCCACCAGGCTCCCCCGTCCCTGGGATTCTCCAGGCAAGAACACTGGAGTGGGTTGCCATTTCCTTCTCCAATGCATGGAAGTGAAACGTGAAAGTGAAGTTGCTCAGTCGTGTCTGACTTTTCAGGACCCCATGGACTGCAGCCCACCAGGCTCCTCCGTCCACGGGATTCTCCAGGCAAGAGTACTGGAGTGGGGCGCCATTGTATCAGACTTTATTATATCATCTACTGAAGCTACTTTATCATCTACTTAAATTGCTTTTTTGGTAGTCAAAAGTGAGCTCTTAACTGCCAAAAAGCCTTCTCATGAGTGCTGCTTCTCCCTGGTGTTTGCAGCATTCTGTGGGGTTGAATTTCTTCTTGAAACAGCCTCTAAACTTAGATTCTGTGGCAAGTGTTTTTTCTTTTCCCTTCTCTGGCTATTCTTAGTGTCCTGCCTGGGCTCTTCATTGTTCTCTAAAGAGCTGTCTTTTGACACCTTCTTGCCAAAGGGTAAGTTTGTCCTTGGGCTTCCTTAGTTGTAAAGAATCAGCTGCAATCAGCTGCAATGAAGGAGGCCTGGGTTCGATTTTTGGGTTCTGAAGATCTACTGGGGAAGGAAATGGCAATTCACTCCAGTATTCTTGCCTAGGAAATCTCATGGACAGAGGAGCCTGGAAGACTACATGGGGTCGGAAGAGTCAGACACGACTTAGTGACTAAAACCATCATCACCACCAAGCTCATACTTAACCTATATTTGGGTGGTTCCAAAATCTGTATGTCCAGATTTATATAATGAATTTTATGTTTATTATATAAATATGTACAATGAATTATATTTTAAAATTTATATAATTTATATAATGAGCTCCAGACCCAAATTTTCATCAGCCTCCTAGAAATGTCTACAAGAATATCTTCTTGGTGTCTTGAACTCAACATATCCTGAAGTATAACATGTGTTTTTCTACCATCAGCACTAATTTCCCTCCTTCTGTGTTCTCTGTCTCACCTCATGGCAATACTGTGCTTAAACCAAGTTTGCTAAACTAGAAACATTGGAATCATCTTTAAGTCTCTTTTCTCCTGACTTTTCTCTTTTCCAACACATCCCCTCCACAGTTGCTATCTACCTTTCTAAAATATTACCTTTAAAACACGAAAATCATCGCCTGTTAAAACAAACAAACTTCATTTTCTTTCCACTGAAAAGGATATTTTAAACACTTTGGAAGGATTTGGTGGTGAAAAAGTTCTGTCAGAAAAATAACTAAAGGGAAGGCACCATGTCACTACAAAACATTTCCAAAGGTAGCAAAATAAGAGCTTCTGAATGTGAAGCCATGAGAAGAAAAATACCACTAGCATCTTGTGTTTATTCTCTGAGAACCAACATAGCTCTCTTTAGATTTTTACCTTATAGTGTATAGTTTTTTTTTTAAGCATTCTTCCTCATATTTTCTCAATCATGTGCAGGAAGATTTGAAGCAAGGAATGCGTCTTAAAAATGTGGGTTTGTATGTGTGTTATTTTCTTCTGTCAGCTGTATCTAGCTCAATATTTGCCAAATAAAGTTGGTCTGCAGTTCAGTGAACATTTCAATTCTTCACTTCAGAGCTCAGGAGGGAGGCAGAGGAGAGGGGTGAGAAAGAGAAGATCTGGACAGGCATCACCCCACTGAGGAAGGGGCTGCGGAGAACTGGGAGAAGGGTGGTACAGTGCAGCTTGGCTGGTTCACACGGAGTGAAAGATGAGAAATCCAGTCCATCACTGGAGTAATAGTGAGTTTCCATTTCTTTGGTAATTTCTGACTCTGTGTGAAGCAAACCTCAGAATTTTCCTACATTACAGATATTGTGTAGAAATGACTTCATTCTTTGTAATATTGTTCTATGTCATTTCACATGGAATGACAGTGTAGACAGAATTCAGTCTCTTCCAAAATTCATACATCTATGAAGAAAAAATCTTCCATATCATCCAGTTATTCAGTGATCTGTGGGTTTTCTCATTCACATCTTGACAAGTGCAAAACTAGAAAAAAGGTTTCTTTTTCTCCATATGCGGTTAGCATCATTCTATGAAAGGCTGTTCTATCATTCAGAAATTTATGCCTTGTTAATAACATTCCTAATTTGTGCTTTGCTACCAAACGGCACTAGGTATTCCACTCATCCTGTTCTTAAGTATTAAATATCTCCACTCTCCATTCTTCACAACTTTTAGGCCTCTAAAAAGGAGAATACATGCATGTTTTTCTAGATTTGCTTGAAGTTTTTATTTTATATTGGGATATAACTGATTAACAATATTGTGATTATTTCAAGTGAACAGCGAAGAGACTTAGCCATTCATATACATGTATTCATTCTCCCCCAAACTCCCCTCCCATCCAGACTGCTACATACCATTGAGCAGAGTTCCATGTACTGTAGAGTAGGTTTTTGTTGGTTATTATTTCCTGTGGTCATGTATGGATGTGAGAGTTGGACTGTGAAGAAGGCTGAGCGCCGAAGAATTGATGCTTTTGAACTGTGGTGTTGGAGAAGACTCTTGAGAGTCCCTTGGACTGCAAGGAGATCCAACCAGTCCATTCTGAAGGAGATCAGCCCTGGGATTTCTTTGGAAGGAATGATGCTAAAGCTGAAACTCCAGTACTTTGGCCACCTCATGCGAAGAGTTGACTCATTGGAAAAGACTCTGATGGTGGGAGGGATTGGGGGCAGGAGAAGAAGGGGACAAGAGAGGATGAGATGGCTGGATGGCATCACTGACTCGATGGACGTGAGTCTGGGTAAACTCCGGGAGTTGGTGATGGACAGGGAGGCCTGGCGTGCTGCGATTCATGGGGTTGCAAAGAGTCAGACACGACTGAGCCACTGACCTGATCTGATCTGATCTGAACTTTAAATATAATAGTGTTTAAATGTCCATCCTAACTGTCCCTTCCCCCAGGCAACTGCAAATTCATTTTCTAAGTCTGTGAGTCTCTTTCTGTTTTGTAAATTCATTTGTATCATTTCTTTTTAGATTTCACATACAAGGGATGTTGTGTGACATTTCTCCTTCTCTGTCTGACTTCACTCAGTATGACGATCTCTAGGTCCATCCATGTTGTTGCAAATGGCATTATTTCATTCTTTTTAATGGTTGAGTAATATCCATTGTATATATGTACCACATCTTCTTTATCCATTCCTCTGTTGATAGAGGTAAGATATGTCCAAGTAATCTCTAGGTAAGGTAGGATATGCACAAGTTTTACATCTCCCTAAGAAGTAGGAGAATGTCTCTATATCATTTAAGAGTGTTTATTAGAACTGAAATTCAAAGGCAGGTTGACTGGCATGTGTTTATGAAGTCGTCTGAAATCTTTTCCAAAGAAATGTGGTCACACACATAAGTAGGCACAAGAGAAGAAACCATGACAACCCCTGGCATACAGTCTGGGTCATACATCTACTGTGATGGATAACAATGTGTTAGGTTATGATCTGGTACCCAAGAGTTAGTGAAAACCAAGTCACTTCTGTGATGTGGAAGGTTGAATATTTTATGTATTTATGCTCTTAGAACATTAGTATCCAGTGTAAAGTCCTAGTAAATTTAATAAAGATCAAGTATCCATTAAGTTTCAAAAAACAAATCGAAGCATGCTTATTGTGTACAAGACAATATTCTCCATGCTCCCTACAGAGCTGGGAACAAAACAGAAAAGTTCTGCTTTTACTGGGGATGGCTAATACATAGATTGCTTACTTTTTCTCAGGCACTGATTTGAGCTTTTTACATATATGAACTTTAAAAAAAATGTTAATTTTTTTGGCTGCACGTGGTCTCAGCCGTGGCCCTCAGGCTCTTTGATCTTTGTTGCTCCTGTAGGATTGTTAATCAGAACATGTGAGCTCTTAGTTGTGGCATGTGGGATCTACTTACCAGACCAGACATTGAACTCAGGGCCCCTGCATTGGGAGCTCCGAGTTTTAGCCATTGGACCACCAGGGAAGTCCCCTCTATGAACTTTTAAAATCTTCAATTAGCCCTCTGAAATACTATTGTTATCTCATTTCATAGATGAGGAAACTGAGACTCAGAGATGTTAAGAACATCACCCAGGGTCCATCTGGGTAGTTAGTGGCAGAGTCAGGTTTCATATACAAGTGGTCTGTTCCAGAGATAAAGTCATGAAATGAAAATATAGACAATGGGAACAAAATCAATGGTTCACTTAACTAGAGACTTTGAGAAGTATTTTCCCTAGAAGATCATTCATGGGTGATTTCCAGCTGAACCTGTATCCCAAGTTGCCATTGATTTTGAAGAAAACTTAAATCCTGGGCATTACAATGAGCACTGATATTAGTCTATAGCACTTGTCTGACTCTGTGACCCCCTGCACTGTAGCCCAACAGGCTCCTCTGTTCATGGGATTTTCCAGGCAAGAATACTGGAGTGGGTTGCCATTTCCTTCTCCAGGGAATCTTCCCTACCCAGGGATCCAACCCAGATCTCCTGCATTGCAGACAGACTTTTTACTGACTGAGCTACCAGGAGAAGGAGGGCAAGCTGCAATTTCACTCACACCAGATGCTGATGGCACAGGTTCTGTTTTCTTGCTGGATCCAATTCTATCTACCCTCTTTAAAAAATGATCCAGTGATGTTTAAGTAGTAGCTCTTTTTTTTCTCATCATAGATAACATTATAGAGCTGGATTGGATTCTGACTGGCTGCTGCAACCTTTGTGTGCATTTTATGTTTGGGTCTTGGGCCTCAAAAACTAACAGTGCTTCCCCAGATGAAGAAAATCCCTTTGCCATTTCCTGTGTTCTGAATCTCTGCCGTTGTTCAATTACATCTTCCTCTTGTCTCTCTCTGTCCTTTCTCTGTGCTTCCAATTCCAAGAGTTCATTAGTCAGCTTCTCATGTTGCACAGCAAGGAGTTCAGTGAAGCTGTCCTCTTGCAGATCTAACTCCAATGTCTTGCTGAGAGTCGCTAAGTTGCTGAAGACCTCTTTAGATTCTTCAACCATCTTCTCAAATTCATGAAAATTGTGAATGAGCTTCAAGCAAAGGTTCTTCCAACTCCATTCATGGTGATGGCATAACCTCACGCACATTTGTTTCATATCTTTGAACGTTCACAACTTGAAGGTTTGTACGCAGGGGGCTTATTGTACATGGAATATTGTTCCAGAAAGCTTAGAAATTTTTAATGATTATGTGGTTTGTAAAAAAAAGAAAAAAAAAGCCTTTTTAATATATTTCAAGTAGATTTCTTGGCTTAGCTATACCAAGGTCAGGCAGGTAGATTTAATGAATTGTAACAAGGAATGATGCTAAAGCTGAAACTCCAGTACTTTGGCCACCTCATGCGAAGAGTTGACTCATTGAAAAAGACTCTGATGCTGGGAGGGATTAGGGGCAGGAGGAGAAGGGGATGACAGAGGATGAGATGGCTGGATGGCATCACTGACTCGATGGACGTGAATCTGAGTGAACTCCGGGAGTTGGTGATGGACAGGGAGGCCTGGTGTGCTGCGATTCATGGGGTCACAAAGAGTCGGACATGACTGAGTGACTGAACTGAACTGAACTGAACTAGAGGCATCAAGAATTTCCATAAAATGTCATGGTGTGATTCTTACTTCAGATTATTATACTAGCTACATGGTTATTAATATTGATGAACAATGGTTAAAATATTTCTAAACTTAGTTCTTCCCTCATTCTAGGCCTAACTGGTCAGTCTTTCAGGTAGAGGCCAAAATGTTTGTGTATGTGTATTGTATGTGTATGCATGTACATGCATGTGTATTGTATAAATATGTGTATGTATATGTACGGTGTATGTGTGGGTATATATGTGTGTGTATGTATATATGTGCATATATATACACACATATATGTGTGTGTGTGTGTATGAGTGTTTCTTATAGTCTCTCATCAATAGTATTAGCAAACAGAGAATATGTGAATTGTATCCAACAAAGAATGTTAGGTTTTGCTGATATAGTATTCTTATGAGTTGAATTGTGTTTCCCCCAAAGATATGTTCAAGTTCTAACTCCTGGTGTGTGTGAGTGCTCAGTCACTAAAGTGAAAGTGAAGTCGCTCAGTCGTGTCCGACTCTTAGCGACCCCATGGACTGCAGCCCACCAGGCTGAGTCACTAAGTCATGTCCAATTCTTTGCAGCCCCATAGACTGTAGCCCAGTTTCTTTTGTAAATGGGATTTTCCAGGCAAGAATAGTGGAGAGGGTTGCCATTTCCTCCTTGAGGGGATCTTCCCGACCCAGGGAACGAACCTGCATCTCCTGCATTGCAGGTGGATTCTTTACAGCTGAGCCACCTGGGAAGTCCAACCCCTGGTACCTGTGACTATGGTCTTGTTTGGAAATAAGTTTTTTTGCAGATGTAATCAAGTTGAGATGAGGTCATACTGGACTAAGGTGGGGCCTTGATTCAATGTAACTGGTGTCCTTATAAGAAGAGGGAAAGATACACAGAGAAGAGAATGGCACATAAAGACACACACACACACATACACACAAGGAAGAAGGTCGTGTGGCAGTGGAGACAGAGATGGCAGTGCCGCAGCTGCAAGCCCAGAAACACCGAGGACAGCTGGCAGCCACCAAAAGCCAAAAAGATGCAAGTAAGTCATGTCCCCTAAAGCATTCAGGGGAGAACGGCCCTGCTGACACCTTGATCTTGGACCTTCAGCCTGAAGAACTGGGAAAGAATACATTTCTGTTGTTTTCAGCCACCCAGTTCGTGACACTTTGCGAATGGCAGCCTTAAGACACAAATAAAAGTATCATGTTCCAGGTCGGTATTGTGGGTCATATAGGAAAATAGGAAAATGAGAAGTTCTCTGAGTGAGTCCTAAAATGTTAATTCATGTTAGTATTTTAAGCACTCTGAGATTGTTGGGATAGGGTGGGTCTGTTCAATGTGACCTTTCCAGCTCCTTCCCTATGTGGAACCAACTTTGAATTCTCCGTGTTTGCATGGTGGACACGACTAACACACTCCTACACACCTTCTGAAGGGGGAAGTCAGTCACGCTGACCACTGTGCTGGCCTATCCCTCTTCCAGTGGACCAATTTTCATTTGATGCTATAAGGTCGGTGATAGAGGCGAGAGTCCTTGGGGATGGAGTGGGGAATTGTTGCAAAGGTCTTGGCTACAAGATGGTGTTGGGAGTGATAAAACTGCATATTATGCTGAGAACTGACTGAAGAGAGAAAATTCACTGGTTGATCATCTCTGTCACCTGAAGAGATCCTTTCTCTTTGGGCAGGGACGAATAGTGTGTATATATTAGAAAGAGAGCCAAATGATCTCTTCCATTTAGACGAATGCTTTTTCTCCCCCTGGACCCTAGAACCAACTGCCATACTCATCACACATGATGATGTATTTTGATAAGGTGGTGTTGCGTATTGGGGTTTCCAGAAACAGACTCTGGCATGAAGGTTAGAGTGTGAAATGTTTATTAGGAATTAATACTTGAGAAAGGGAAGTAGGGAAAAGCAGGAATGGGCAGAGGAAGAGATCAAGTTGTAATAGAGACCCAGTTAAGCCTTGGCTAACCCAGCAGGGAGCTCTAGAATAAAACTGAGTTGTTCCATCATGGGCACAAATGACTGCATCCTCTAATTCCCACCTTTTTTAGCCTGTGGCAAAGTCCTGACCTCAGTCAAGGACATTCTCTGCAGGAGAAGTTTACAGCTGTAGTCTATATGCTGGTTATACCCCTAGAGCTGGGCAGCAAATCCTTTCTTGAAAGGAGATTGGGTGGTTCAGCTTTGTGTCTATCACAGGTGCTAGGAGATTGACTTCATTGACCTGGATTCCTAAGATCCTGGAAGGACGTTGAGGTGTTGGTGGCGCTGGTAACTGAGAAAGTTGTAAGGGAGTATTCTGAGTGGGTAATACAGTTGATTGGTAGGTAGACTGGCTAAGCTGTATCTAGGAGATGTAAATACAGAGTTTTTCTTCTAGTTTTTGATGTGCACCATCGATTATCTTGGACTGTAGGTAGTGGACAGTTGGAGAAAGCACAGAGCAGCCCCTTCAAGCAGTCAACATATACACTGGGGGATCCGATTAGTAACCAGGTGACTAAATGCGTAGAGACAGAAGATCTCTTTGCAAAATAAGGTAATAGAGAGGTATGGATGGGTAAAACAATCTAGATGAAGAAATGTCCACTGTAGGGTGGTGTTACGGCCAAAAGAGAAGAGGATGTCCTTCATTCATTTATTCAAAAGGTGAGCCTTGAAGGGTGACTGGTGATTAGGTAGGTAAGGAGGAAAAAGAGGAGAATTCTATACAGAGGGCTGGATGGCACAGGGCCCTGGCTCTCTATCATGGCCCTTGATGATCCAGATTTTCCATTTTTGTTCCCTTTGCTGAAGAGAATAATAGAAAACTCCCTAGAGGGTGAGCCAGCAAAGCTGAGTACAGAGACCATGATGGGATTGAAGCGCTACAAAAAGTTGGTGCATGGAGCTTGAGGGCACATGTGGGACGAGGGGAGGCCTAGGGCTCAGGCAGGGTCTAGCTGGCAGAGGGTCTTACCCACCATTTCAAGGAGGTGTAGACACTTCCTAAAGGTGAAGGTACATCTTTGAAGGGCTTAGCAGGACAGTAACATAAGCAAATTCATGCTTTAGAAAGATGTCTGATGGAGGGAAGAATGAATTGGAAGGAGGCCAGCCTTGAGGTGGGGAGGCCAACTAAGAATATTTTAAAGTGGTTTAGCAGAGAAGAGTTAAGTGGGCAGGACTAAAGGTTGAATAAGCAACAGTAGGTGATAGATTAAAATTAGAGGGTTAAGAACAGAGAGGGGTCAAGGATGGACATGATGTCTGGTTGGAGAACCAGGATGAAGCAAGCTCATCGAGCACTTGCAGACTTTACACTTGATTCCACTCTCTTCATCCATGGCTGTAGGGTTCTAAAAGGGATGGTGATTACCATAATTATAGAAAAGAGACTCCATTATTCCTTCTGAACAGAAACAAATGTAGAAGCAGGGATATGAAGTCAGCAGATCTGGATGATCTGGGCAAGTTAATTGCCTTTGAGTCTCAGTGTCCTCTTTGGTAAAATGGGGATAATACTACCTATAACTCTGTGAGCATAAATGGAAAAAAATGATTAATGTATTAATGTATATGAAAGCTTTTAGCCAGTACCTAATATAGAGCTGATCCTTAGGTCTCCAGTCATTCATTTAAGGACATGGTGTTTTAAAATATGTTGTTAGTGTTAACATATCACAAACCAAGATTTATTGAAAACCTACAATCTACAACGCATCAAGGAGGATAAACAAATGTAACACATTGCTTCTGTTCTCAAGAATTTTGTAGCTTGTTTAGGGAAACAAAATTTATATATGTGAAAAACATAAAACTGGTAAAGTATTTAAATCTTTTTGAAGATTCAGGCAACAAGAGGGAACATGAGGCCAGATATTGATAATAACAATTGTCAGTTGCTTAATTAGATGTACTTTTTTGAACTGTGGTGTTGGAGAAGACTCTTGAGAGTCCCTTGGACTGCAAGGAGATCCAACCAGTCCATTCTGAAGGAGATCAGCCCTGGGATTTCTTTGGAAGGAATGATGCTAAAGCTGAAACTCCAGTACTTTGGCCACCTCATGCAAAGAGTTGACTCATTGGAAAAGACTCTGATGCTGGGAGAGATTGGGGGCAGGAGAAGAAGGGGACAACAGAGGATGAGATGGCTGGATGGCATCACTGACTCGATGGACATGAATCTGAGTGAACTCCGGGAGTTGGTGATGGACAGGGAGGCCTGGCGTGCTGCGATTCATGGGGTCGCAAAGAGTTGGACACGACTGAGCGACTGAACTGAACTGAACTGAGAGGAAGAAGACGTCCCTTTAATCTGAGGTTCTTAAAGAAGGCTCTGAGGAAGATGTTGGATCGGAGCTGCATTTTAAAGTAAGATTGGGGGAATGAAGGCAGGGATAAATTAGGAAATTGGAATGAACAGATACACACTATTATATAAATAAAGTAGGTAACCACCAAGAATCTACTATATCGCAAAGAGAACTATAGTCAATATTTTGTAGTAACCTATAAGGGAAAAGAATCTGAAAAAGAACATGTGTGTGTGTGTGTGTGTGTGTGTGTATGTGTGTGTTATATCTGAATCACTTTGCTGTACACCTGAAACTAACACAACATTGTAAATCAACTGGCATCCATAAAAAACTAGAATCCAATAAAATAGATTGGATTTTGTAGTGTGGCTCGGGGGTTGGTAATTGTCTGCCCTGCCCACTGCCTGTTTTAGCATGGACCTATGACTAAGAAGGTGTTTAAATGGCTGGAAAAAATTGAAAAAGAATAGCATGTTGTGACACATTAAATTATATGAAATTTAAATTTTAATATTCATAAATGTTTTATTGGAGCACAGTCACACTTGCTCCTTTACACCCCGTCTGCACTGCTTTTGAGAAACAATGAAGTTGAATACTGTGTCCAAAACCCTATGGTTCACAAAATCTAGAATATTTACTATCTGGCCCTTTACAGAAAGTTTGCTGAGCCCTGGTGTGGAGGATGGAGGGAGACATTCTGAGTACGTGGGATGCCAAGAATGAAAATGATTGTGTTGAAAAGAAACAGAAAATGAGTTATAAGAGGAGTGGGAATGCACAGGAGCCTCACGGAAGCCAAAGGAGGGCAAGAGGGGCTGTCTTGAGAAGTGGGGAGTGTCAACACTGCCAAGGGTTACCAAGAGCAGACAGAAACGCAACTGAACAGAGGACATGGGCTTTGCAGTTTCACATCACTTGTTCGTTTGAATCCTATGAAAGGCAAGCAGTAGAAGGAGAGCTGGAGGTGAGGAGCAGAGGCAGAGCCTAAGAAATTGGGTGGATGCAGTAAGATTTAGTAGAGAAATACCTGTGTAGTTTACCATAGAATAGAGATCTCCACATATTTGTGGGTGGGGATGGGGGGGGGGGTGGAAGGGCTGGGGAAGGCAATTGCAGAAGGACCTTATGAAGAGGCTCTCTAGAGAAGGACTATTTGAAACACTGAGGTTGGGGAAACATCAAGCCAACATTTTTTTAGACTTCTTTTTTATGTTCTTAAATTCATTTTATTGACAGTAAAACAAAAACAAAACAATTCACTCATTTCTTCTACCCCTCTAACCCTACTTCTGACAATCTCCAGTCTGTCTTGTGTTATCTGTGAGCTAGTTCTTTAAACATTTTTATTAGTGTATAGTTGTTTTCAATGCTGTGTTAGTGTCTACTGTACAGCAAAGTGAATCAGCTATATGTATACATATATCCCCTCATTTTTTGATTTCCTTCCTATTCAGGTCATCATAGAGCATTGAGTAGAGTTCTCTGTGCTATATAGTAGGTTCTCATTAGTTATCTATTTTATACATAGTATCAACAGTTAGATAAACCTTGAAGCCATCTCATACAGATGAGTACCATTGAATCAGCTCCTTCAGAGTCCTTTCAGCTACATGTTCCTGAACTCTGAGTTGAGAGATGCACGAACTGGGTCAACAGACTAGGGTTTGCATCTGTCCCAACTTATGAGCTGTTGGCCTTGGGAAAGTTGCTTAAGCTCTTTGCCCCCTTTGCTTATCTGGGAACAGTGGATGCTAATACATTTCATCAGAGAATTATTGTGAAAAACAGTGAGATGATTCTGTTTGGAAAATATCAAAAGCATGAGTTCTGGTAATTAGCAAATTCTCAATAGCAAGTCAATATTAATGCCATCTCAGTTAAACAATAGCTAATCAGGAAAGTGTCACTACGTTAGGGGATATTTGCTTTTCTTCCCAGAGATGGAACAAATATTGTGTGCCACCACTCCCCATTCCTATGACTGTGATACTTTGCCAGTTGATTGCAGAACTCTATCACTGAAACCAGATGTGGCCTCAGAATTTTCTCAACCCAATGTCTAGAAATACTAGCAATTAGAGTTGGCACAAAACTTGAAACATTTTATATTCTGACCTAATGCCTATTTAGCTCTCTATAACATATGCATGGAATTCTTCCTGGAATTTTGCCATTGGGATCAATAGATCTGAACTCTTGGTTTGGAAGCAAAAATGTCAATCTTCCATGTACTCTTCTGCTGCTGCTGCTGCTGCTAAGTCGCTTCAGTCGTGTCCAACTCTGTGCGACCCCATAGACGGCAGCCCACCAGGCTCCCCATCCCTGGGATTCCCCAGGCAAGAACACTGGAGTGGGTTGCCATTTCCTTCTCCAATGCATGAAAGTGAAAAGTGAAAGTGAAGTCGCTCAGTCCAGTAATGTCCTTTATCTTACAAAATAAAGACCACGTTGTCATACTTGCCCTTGAGGTAAATTTTTACAAATGTATTGTCTTCTGAAAGTATCAATGACTTTGAAATTTCAGAATGGAATTATAATAAAAGTAGCCTAAAATGTTGCTTCTTTATTTCCTCCAAACCTCAGGGAACATTTAAATCTCATTGGTCAGGACTTAAATCTGAACTTTGGTTAAAGGTATATAAATTTTCCTCTTCGTTGAATATATGTAACATTTATTGAAATCAAATAAATGCTTCTGACTGAGGGGAGACATTTATATTCCCTAGAGCTCTTGATAAAAGATTTACTCACAAAGCAGACTGCAATTCCTGCCTTTTCAAATTTCTGTCTGTTATGAAAGAATTTTTCTTGTACTGTGTATGAGGAAAATACATGCTACATTGGAGTGCGCTGATAAGATCATGTTTCTATGGTACCATTTTTTTCTGAGTATTTTGGTATTTTAAGATGTTATCTTTTTCGTTTTCACAGCACGCTAGGAAGAGGGAAGGACATGTTGTTCTCACCTCACAGTGAAATTGAGGTAAGCAGTTACTCACTCTCTTGCGTAAGTCACTGATTGAGCTGGGGATGTGATAGCAAACAGCCTTCTTCTATTCACCCGTCCACCCTGACCCTGCAGCATTTCCGGTCAATCCATTAATCCTATTTTCTTGTTCTTCGTTAATGACTACAAAGTTGACTCTGCTTATCGGCACTGAGGGACAAGAGAACAGGACATAATCTCAAATGGTAGATGATATAAAAGTAATTTGGATTTGGCGATAAAATATGTTTTTGTACTTGCATTGGAACTCGGGCGTGTCTGGTGTTCTGGAAATTTACAGCATTCCAGTCCAAGTGGAGAAACTATGCAAGGGAGACCCAGGGCACCTTGTTTGTCGCTTGATTCTCAGCCCACCTCCTCTACCCACCTTGCCCTGCTGAGATCAGAGCCTCATCTCTTGACTGATTCACTGAACCAGCCTACGTAAATCTGTCTTGTCTAAGTTCCATTATAGATATTCGTCTCTTCTTTTTCATGGATATGGGAGAAACCAGTATCTTGGATTAGAAATTGTTATTAATTTCTTGAAGTTTTATTTTTAATACAAGGCACTAAAATGCACTATGGAAATTTTAAAGTCAGATTTCTTGACTCTGTAATTATAAGAAGAAAGAAACGGGAAGCAACACGGGTGCCAGGTAATGACACTGAATGACAGACCTCTATTAGAGGAAAGTGAAAGTATCTTCTTACTCGAAGTTTTGTCAGTGATGAGAATAAATCCATAATAAATTTATGCATCACATGTTTAATTAAAAAAAAAAACCCACAAACATCGCTTAGTATCTTCTACTCTATGCCAGCAATGATTAGTGACTGAATTGATGACAGGAATTTGCATAGAAGCAAACAAAAGAAGTTGAAAGTTAAAAGAGCTTGGAGGTAACATTTAAAAAAATGTTTAAATAATTTTGTTTATTTATCTTTGGCTGTGCTGAATCGTCATTGCTGTATGGGCTTTTCTGTAGTGGTGCAGAGCGGAGGCTACTCTGTAGTTGTGGTGTGGGGGCTTCTCATTGCGATGGCTTCTCTTGTGGCAAAGCATGGGCTCTAGGGCATGTGGGCTCAGTAGCTGGGGCTCCTGGGCCCTAGAGCATAGACTCAATTGTCATGGTGCATGGGTTTATTTGTTCTGCAGCATGCAGGATCTTCCTGGACCACGGTTGAACCCATGTCTCCTGCATTGGCAGGTGGATTATTTACCACTGCACCCTCAAGGAAGCCTTTGTAACATTTTGATTTTTGATTCATTATTTATTTATGTGTACATTTAATCAATTCATTTATTGATTAAATTTTAATGCATTCACTTATACTTAATATTAATAATCTTTAATTGGTTTGTTTATCCATAAAAAATCTAAGTACCTTCTTAAATATCTATTGAGTGTTAATTTTTCTCTCCATTTATTCTCTCATTAACTAGGAGCAGTTTAAAATAACATTGCTTAGCCATCAAAAAGAATGAAATAATGTCATTTGCAGAAACATGGATGGACCAGAAGATTATCATACTAAGCAAAATAAGTTAGAGAAAGACAAATATCATATGCTATCACTTATATGTGGAGCATAAAATAAAATACAAATCGACGTTCTATAAAACAAAAGCAGGCTCACAGATGTAGAGAACAGATTTGTGGTTGGCAAGGGGAAGAGGAGGTAGGGGGAGGAAGGAATAGAAGTTTGGGATTAGCAGAGGCAAACTAGGATGGATAAGCAAGGTCATATGGTAGGGAACAGGGACCTATATTCAATATCCTATAATAAGCCATAAGGAAAAATAAAAAAAAGACATTGTTCAAAATTATTTTTAATTTAGTTTTTACATTTAACATTGCAGATGTATGTAACTCAAAAGAGTCAAATTGTGTTACAAGATTTGTTTGAAAATCTTCATGCTTCTGTGTTCGTCCCCTCCTTCTCTACCCTTCCACACCCATCCTCCTCCAATATGTTTCATTTCCCTATCTTCACAGACAACTATCCTTAATTACACTAAATGATTTGAGGGGCATGGTATTTACTTCCTTGTTTCTAAATAACATGCTTATATTCCTCTCTCTCTCTCTCTTCTTTCTTCTCAGTTTTAGGAAACATGATTTGATTTTGACTATGGAAAATGAGAACTTAGTTTTTCACACACACTTTCCATCCCATTCTATATTCATCCATATTTCCCATCTTTCTCTCTTTATATAAGGTAATTACATAATACATAACATACTGTGCATAACAGAATACATTCCATGCAAGTATATGGAATAAACCAGATAGTATATTATTAGTACAGTTCCTTTACCATGTAAGTTTTGCTTTCCTTTGTCATCCTTTTGGGATTTTTTGTCTTTTCTTTTTTTGTAGACACTAGTTTTTATTGTTATTTGATGTTTCCTCATTTTGACAAAGCATTTCTTCTACTTACTTTCTGTACATTGATGCAAGGCAGACAAATAGTCTGACCCTTTGAATGTCTGCATACGCTTTTATCCTAACCCCAACTACGGTTAACGGTTTTCTTATGAATGGAGCTCCACATTGGGAATCATTTTTTTCCTTCATAATTTGAATATACTGCTTTATTACTTTCTCCAATGTTTTTGCTGGAAAGTCTAGTGTCATTCTCATCTTTGATCCTTGATATGAAACTTGTTTTGTCCTCTCTGGAAAATTGTAGGATAATCTTTTTTTCTGGCCCCCATTTTCTATAATTTCACCATGAGGTATGTGATTGTACATCTGTTTTTGCCCACTGGATTGGACAATTAAGGAAAACTCATGCCTTTTAGTTCTGGATATTTTTCTGTAATTATTTTATTGATGATTTCATTTCATCCATTTTCTCTGTTCTTTCATTATGAGATTTTATTATTTGGAAAACAAATGTGCTGAATGAATTCTCTAATTTGGACCTAATCTCCCAATTTTCCATTACTGTCTTTTGCTTTTTTTTCAGGGATATTTTCTCAACATGATCTTTCCATCTTCTATTGAGTTTTTTTTTTTCCTCTGATATACAAAAGTATTATATATTTAAAAAAATTTCCAAAGCCACTTTGTTATCTGAGTTTATGTTGCTGTTACTTTGGCTCTGAAGATGTTAGAGATACTCTTTGATCACGTTTCTTCTCATTGCATTGTCTCTGTTTCCTTTGCATTTTTTCTTTCCACACAGAGTCTATTACATTGAATGCCTATTAATTGTTTGGTGATCCTTGGTTGTCTATAGTTAAGAGTGGGCCCTAAAAGCTGTTTGGAATCTCTTGGCATGAGGTTTGTGTTGCCAACTGTCTGCTTCATCAGAAGTTTTATTGGTGAGTCCATAGTGTTAGCATCTTTAATTCTTTTACCTAAGCCTGGTAGGCTGCAGTCCATGGGGTCGCTAAGAGTCGGGCACGACTGAGTGACTTCACTTTCACTTTTCACTTTCATGCATTGGAGAAGGAAATGGCCACCCACTCCAGTGTTCTTGCCTGGAGAATCGCAGGGACAGAGGAGCCTAGTGGGCTGCCATCTATGGGGTCGCACAGAGTCGGACACGACTGAAGCGACTTAGCAGCAGCAGCAGCAGCAAGCCTGGCTACATTCACCCAGAGAAGTCACCACAAAGCTCTTTTCTGAGGAGTATAATTCTGGCTGTCAGTGCTTTAGGAGTTGGAGAAGGTTCAAGGTCTGAACATTCATTTTGTACTTTCTTATAATCCTTTTCTCTTCAGAATGGTCCCAATGCCTTTGACTTAGCTTGGTGTCCTCTGATCCATGGTGCGGTGGTTTAATTGCTAAGTTGTGTATGACTCTTTGAGAACCCATTGATTGTAGCCCTCCAGGCTCCTCTGTCCATGGGATTTTCCAGGCAAGAATACTGGGGTTTCCTTCTCCAGGGGATCTTGGTGACCCAGGGATCAAATCCAGGTCTCCTGAATTGCAGGCAGATTCTTTACCCACTGAGCTGAACTCTTAGTTGTGACTTGTGAAATCTAGTTTCCTGACCAGGGATTGAATCCAGGACCCCTGTATCGGGAGAACAGAGTTATACACTGAGCCACCAGGGAAGCCCTGCTTTGATCCACAGACCTTCTCTTTATCTTGTCCAGAGAGGAAGCCTTCAGTTTTCTCCTAGAGTAGGCTGGGATATGTAAATTTTAATTGTTTCTTCTTTTTAAAAAATCATTTAAAAATATTTATTTATTTGGCTGTGCTGGGTCTTAGTTGTGGCATGTGGGATCTTTAAGTTGTGGCTTGCTGCTAAGTTGCTAAGTCACTTCAGTCATGTCTGACTCTGTGCGACCCCATAGACGGCAGCCCACCAGGCTCCCCTGTCCCTGGGATTCTCCAGGCAAGAATACTGGAGTGGGTTGCCATTTCTTTCTCCAATGCATGAAAGTGAAAAGTGAAAATGAAGTTGCTCAGTCGTGTCCACCTCCTTTACAAACTTTTAATTGTGGCATTTGGGATCTAGTCTCCTGACCAGGGATCGAACCCAGGCCCCCTGGGCCACCAGGGAAGTCCCTTAATTGCTTCTTAATCACATTTCTAACCAGTCCTCTTAGTTTTTAGCTCTTCTTTCATCCCTGGCTCAAGATTACTCAATATTGCCAATTTCCAAGGTTTTGGGAGTTCGGTGGTACAATCTGATTAATTCTTGGCTTTCCTTATTCTTTGCTTTCTGAAATATGCTAAATCATTAACCACTAATCTTTCTGCTCTTCAGTTTCTAACATTCAATAGCTCTATTCGTATTTCCTATTTTCTTTGTCTTTTTGGGTTTATGACTTACCAAGTCCCTTTACTGTTATTTTGGACTTTGCAAGGTAGTGGAGGCTTATCTCTACCTCTGAATAGACACTTGAAATTATTAACAACTTTTATTAGTTAAACACCTAGTCCTTCTTTAGGCACTCTATAAAGAAAATTTTACATAGAGAATCTCAAAGGAATATACACTGACCCTAACAGTACAAGAAAGAAGTACCCTAACAGTAGAAAGAAGATGTAGCAGTGAAGTTATTAACTGAGGTTATTAATATTCAGGGTATCCTAGTCAAACTGATACCTGTGGGCTAAGCATAGTAGGTATTATCTAGTCAACATAGCACTGAACATTGCTTAAAAGAGCCTTATTTTATAAATATTTTTTCATATTTATATATTTTTAAAAAATCTTATTTATTTTGATTGGAGGCTAATTATTTTACAATATTGTATTGGTTTTGCCATACATTGACATGAATCTGCCATGGGTGTACATGTGTTCCCCATCTTGAACCCCGCTCCGACCTCCCTCCCCATATCATCCCTCTGGGTCATCCCGGTGCACCAGCCCCGAGCATCCTGTATCATGCGTCAAACGTGGACTGGCGATTCATTTCACATATGAAAATATACATGTTTCAATGCTATTCTCCCAAATCATCCCACACTCACCCTCTCCCACAGAGTCCAAAAGACTGTTCTATATATCTGTGCCTCTTTTGCTGTCTCGCAAACAGGGCATGGCACCCCACTCCAGTACTCTTGCTTGGAAAATCCCATGGACTGAGGAGCCTAGTGTGTGGCAGTCCATGGGGTTGCTAAGAGTCAGACATGACCGAGCGACTTCACATTTACTTTTCATTTTCATGCACTGGAGAAGGAAATGGCAACCCACTCCAGTGTTCTTGCCTGGAGAATCCCAGGGACGGGGAGCCCCATGGGCTGCTGTCTATGGGGTCTCACAGAGTGGGACACAACTGAAGCAACTTGGCAGCAGAAGCAGCAGCATACAGGGTTATCATTACTATCTTTCTAAATTCCATATATATGCGTTAGTATACTGTATTGGTGTTTTTCTTTCTGGCTTACTTCACTCTATATAATAGGCTCCAGTTTCATCCACCTCATTAGAACTGATTCAAATGTATTCTTTTTAATGGCTGAGTAATACTCCATTGTGTATATGTACCACAGCTTTCTTATCCATTCATCTGCTGATGGACATCTAGGTTGCTTCTATGTCCTGGCTATTATAAACAGTGCTGCGATGAACACTGGGGTACACGTGTCTCTTTCCATTCTGGTTTCCTCTGGGTGTATGCTCAGCAGTGGGATTGCTGGATCATATGGCAGTTATATTTCCAGTTTTTAAAGGAATCTCCACACTGTTCTCCATAGTGGCTGTACTAGTTTGCATTCCCATCAACAGTGTAAGAGGGTTCCCTTTTCTCCACACCCTCTCCAGCATTTATTGCTTATAGACTTTTGGACTACAGCCATTCTGACTGGCGTGAAATGGTACCTCATTGTGGTTTTGATTTGCATTTCTCTGATAATGAGTGATGTTGAGCATCTTTTCATGTGTTTATTTGCCATCTGTATGTCTTCTTTGGAGAAATGTTTATTTAGTTCTTTGGCCCATTTTTTGATTGGGTCGCTTATTTTTCTGGAATTGAGCTGCAGGAGTTGCTTGTATATTTTTGAGATTAGTTGTTTGTCAGTTGCTTCATTGGCTATTATTTTCTCCCATTCCGAAGGCTGTCTTTTCACCTTACTTCTAGTTTCCTTTGTTGTGCAGAAGCTTTTAATTTTAATTAGGTCCCATTTGTTTATTTTTGTTTTTATTTCCAATATTCTGCGAGGTGGGTCATAGAGGATCCTGCTGTGATGTATGTCGGAGAGTGTTTTGCCTATGTTCTCCTCTAGGAGCTTTATAGTTTCTGGTGTTACGTTTAGATCTTTAATCCATTTTGAGTTTATTTTTGTGTATGGTGTTAGAAAGTGTTCTAGCTTCATTTTTTTTAAAAAGTGGTTGACCAGTTTTCCCAGCACCACTTGTTAAAGAGATTGTCTTTTCTCCATTGTATATTTTTGCCTCCTTTGTCAAAGATAAGGTGTCCATAGGTGTGTGGGTTTATCTCTGGGCTTTCTGTTTTGTTCCATTGACCTATATTTCTGTCTTTGTGCCAGTACCATACTTGATTCCAGCTTGTGCTTCTTCCAGCCCAGTGTTTCTCATGATGTACTCTGCATATAAGTTAAATAAGCAGGGTGACAATATACAGCCTTGACAAACTCCTTTTCCTATTTGGAACCAGTCTGTTGTTTCATGTCCAGTTCTAACTGTTGTTTCCTGACCTGCATATAGGTTTCTCAAGAGGCTGTCAGGTGGTCTGGTATTCCCTTCTCTTTCAGAATTTTCCACAGTTTATTGTGATCCACACAGTCAAACGCTGGGCTGGAAGAAGCACGAGCTGGAATCAAGATTGCCAGGAGAAATATCAATCACCTCAGATATACAGATTACACCACCCTTACAGCAGAAAGTGAAGAGGAACTAAAAAGCCTCTTGATGAAAGTGAAAGTGGAATGAAAAAGTTGGCTTAAAGCTCAACATTTAGAAAACTAAGATCATGGCATCTTGTCCCATCACTTCATGGGAAATAGATGGGGAAACAGTGGAAACAGTGTCAGACTTTATTTTTCTGGGCTCCAAAATCACTGCAGATGGTGATTGCAGCCATGAAATTAAAAGATGCTTACTCTTTGGAAGGAAAGTTATGACCTACCTAGATAGCATATTGAAAAGCAGAGATATTACTTTGCCAACAAAGATCCATCTGGTCAAGGCTATGGTTTTTCCAGTGGTCATGTATGGATGTGAGAGTTGGACTGTGAAGAAGGCTGAGCACCAAAGAATTAATGCTTTTGAACTGTGGTGTTGGAAAAGACTCTTGAGAGTCCCTTGGACTGCAAGGAGATCCAACCAATACATTCTAAAGGAGATCAGTCCTAGGTGTTCTTTGGAAGGAATGATGCTAAAGCTGAAACTCCAGTACTTTGGCCACCTTATAGAAGAGTTGACTCATTGGAAAAGACTCTGATGCTGGGGGGGACTGCGGGCAGGAGGAGAAGGGGACGACAGAGGATGAGATGGCTGGATGGCATCACCGACTCAATGGATGTGAGTTTGAGTGAACTCCGGGAGTTGGTGATGGACAGGGAGGCCTGGCGTGCTGCAGTTCATGGAGTTACAAAGAGTCAACACGACTGAGCTACTGAACTGAACTGAACACAGTCAAAGGCTTTGGCATAGTCAATAAAGCAGAAATAGATGTTTTCCTGGAACTCTCTTGCTTTGTCAATGATCCAGAAGATGTTGGCAATTTGATTTCTGGTTCCTCTGCATTTTCTAAAACCAGCTTGAGCATCTGGAAGTTCACGGTTCATGTATTGCTGAAGCCTGGCTTGGAGAATTTTGAGCATTACTTTACTAGCATGTGAGATGAGTGCAATTGTGCGGTAGTTTGAGCATTCTTTGGCATTGCCTTTCTTTGGGATTGGAATGAAAACTGCCCTTTTCCAGTCCTGTGGCCACTGCTGAGTTGTCCAAATTTGCTGAGGAACTCCCCAGGTTGGTAAGTGCCCAATATGCTACTGGAGATCAGTGGAGAAATAACTCCAGACAGAATGAAGGGATGTGGCCAGGGCAAAAACAATACCCAGTTGTGGATGTGACTGGTGATAGAAGCAAGGTCCGATGCTGTAAAGAGCAATATTGCATAGAAACCTGGAATGTCAGGTCTGTGAATCAAGGCACATTGGAAGTGGTCAAACAGGAGATGGCAAGAGTGAACAATCGACATTCTAGGAATCAGTGAACTAACACGGACTGGAATGGGTGAATTTAACTCAGATGACCATTATATCTACTACTGTGGGCAGGAATCGCTTAGAAGAAATGGAGTAGCCATCATGGTCAACAAAAGAGTCTGAAATGCAGTACTTGGATGCAATCTCAAAAACGACAGAATGATCTCTGTTCATTTCCAAGGCAAACCATTCAATATCACAGTAATCCACGCCTGTGCCCCAACCAGTAACACTAAAGAAGCTGAAGTTGAATGGTTCTATGAAGACCTACAAGACCTTTTAGAACTAACACCCCAAAAAGATGTCCTTTTCATTATAGGGGACTGGAATGCAAAAGTAGGAAGTCAAGAAACACCTGGAGTAACAGGCAAATTTGGCCTTGGAGTACGGACTGAAGCAGGGCAAAGGTTAATAGAGTTTTGCCAAGGGAACGCACTGGTCATAGCAAACACCCTCTTCCAACAACACAAGAGAAGACTCTACACATGGACATCACCAGATGGTCAGCACCGAAATCAGACTGATTATATTCTTTGCAGTCAAAGATGAAGAAGCTCTATACAGTCAGCAAAAACAAGATCGGGAGCTGACTGTGGCTCAGATCATGAACTCCTTATTCCCAAATTCAGACTGAAATTGAAGAAAGTGGGGAAAACCACTAGACCGTTCAGGTGTGACTTAAATCAAATCCCTTATGATTATATAGTGGAAGTGAGAAATAGATTTAAAGGACTAGATCTGATAGAGTATCTGATGAACTATGGATGGGGGTTCATGAGATTGTACAGGAGACAGGGATCAAGACCATCCCCATGGAAAAGAAATGCAAAAAAGCAAAATGGCTGTTTGGGGAGGCCTTACAAATACCTGTGAAAAGAAGAGAAGCAAAAAGCAAAGGAGAAAAGGAAAGGTATAAGCATCTGAATGCAGAGTTCCAAAGAATAGCAAGGAGAGATAAGAAAGCCTTCCTCAGCAATCAATGCAAAGAAATAGAGGAAAACAATAGAATGGGAAAGACTAGAGATCTCTTCAAGAAAATTAGAGATACCAAGGGAACATTTCATGCACAGATGGGCTCAAAAAAGGACAGAAATGGTATAGACCTAAAAGAAGCAGTAGATATTAAGAAGAGGTGGCAAGAATACACAGAACTGTACAAAAAAGATCTTCACGACCCAGATAATCACGATGGTGTGATCATTGACCTAGAGCCAGACATACTGGAATGTGAAGTCAAGTGGGCCTTAGAAAGCATTACTAGGAACAAAGCTAGTGGAGGTGATGGAATTCCAATTGAGCTATTTCAAATCCTGAAGGATGATGCTGTGAAAGTGCTACACTCAATATTCATTGATGAGCTCTAATAATTTTCTGGTGGAGTCTTTAGCATTTTCTATGTAGAGGATCATGTCATCTGCAAACAGTGAGAGTTTTACTTCTTTTTTTCCAATCTGGATTCCTTTTATTTCTTTTTCTGCTCTGATCGCTGTGGCCAAAACTTCCAAAACTATGTTGAATAGCACTGGTGAGAGTGGGCTCCCTTGTCTTGTTCCTGACTTTAGGGGAAATGCTTTCAATGGTTACCATTGAGGATAATGTTTGCTGTGGGTTTGTCATATATAGCTTTTATTATGTTGAGGTATGTTCCTTCTATTCCTGCTTTCTGGAGGGTTTTTTACCATAAATGGATGTTGAATTTTGTCAAAGGCTTTCTCTGCATCTACTGAGATAATCATATGGCTTTTATTTTTCAATTTGTTAAACCACCCTTATGGCAGAAAATGAAGAGGAACTAAAAAGCCTCTTGATGAAAGTGAAAGTGGAGAGTGAAAAAGTTGGCTTAAAGCTCAACATTCAGAAAACGAAGATCATGGCATCTGGTCCCATCACTTCATGGGAAATAGATGGGGAAACAGTGGAAACAGTGTCAGACTTTATTTTTCTGGGCTCCAAAATCACTGCAGGTGATGACTGCAGCCATGAAATTAAAAGATGCTTACTCCTTGGAAGAAAAGTTATGACCAACCTAGATAGAATACTGAAAAGCAGAGACATTACTTTGCCAACAAAGGTCCATCTGGTCAAGGCTATGGTTTTTCCAGTGGTCATGTATGGATGTGAGAGTTGGACTGTGAAGAAAGCTGAGCGCCGAAGAATTAATGCTTTTGAACTGTGGTGTTGGAGAAGACTCTTGAGAGTCCCTTGGACTGCAAGGAGATCCAACCAGTCCATTCTGAAGGAGATCAGCCCTGGGATTTCTTTGGAAGGAATGATGCGAAAGCTGAAACTCCAGTACTTTGGCCACCTCATGTGAAGAGTTGACTCATTGAAAAAGACTCTGATGCTGGGAGGGATTGGGGCAGGAGGAGAAGGGGACGACAGAGGATGAGATGGCTGGATGGCATCACTGACTCAATGGACGTGAGTCTGAGTGAACTCCGGGAGTTGGTGATGGACATGGAGGCCTGGTGTGCTGTGATTCATGGGGTCGCAAAGAGTCAGACATGACTGAGCGACTGAACTAACCTAAATGTGGTGTATTACATTGATTGATTTGTGGATATTGAAGAATCCTTGCATCCCTGGGATAAAGCCCATTTGGTCATGATGTATGATTTTTTTAATGTGTTGTTGGGTTCTGATTGCTAGAATTTTGTTAAGGATTTTTGCATCTATGTTCATCAGTGATACTGGCCTGTAGTTTTCTTTTTTTGTGGCATCTTTTCAGGTTTTGGTATCAGGGTGATGGTGGCTTCATGGAATGACTTTGGAAGTTTACCTTCCTCTGCAATTTTCTGGAAGAGTTTAAGTAGGATAGGTTAGCTCTTCTCTAAATTTTTGGTAGAATTCATCTGTGAAGCTGTCTGGATCTGGGCTTTTGTTTGCTGGAAGGTTTCTGATTACACTTCAATTTCTGTGCTTGTGATGGGTCTGTTAAGATTTTCTATTTCTTCTTGGTTTAGTTTTGGAAAGTTGTACTTTTCTAAGAATTTGTCCATTTCTTCCATGTTGTCCATTTTATTGGCATATAATTGCTAATAGTAGTCTCTTATGATCCTCTGCATTTCTGTTGTCTGTTGTGATCTCTCCATTTTAATTTCTAATTTTATTGATTTGATTTTTCTCCCTTTGTTTCTTGATGAGTCTGGCTTAGGTTTGTCAATTTTATTTATTCTCTCAAAGAACCAGCTTTTGGCCTTGTTGATCTTTGCTATGGTCTTTTTTGTTTCTATTGCATTTATTTCTGCCCTAATTTTTAAGATTTCTTTCCTTCTACTAACGCTGGGGTTCTTCATTTCTTCCTTTTCTAGTTGCTTTAGGTGTAGAGTTAGGTTATTTATTTGACTTTTTTCTTGTTTCCTGAGGTGTGCCTGTATGCTGTGAACCTTCCCCTTGGCACTGCTGTTACAGTGACCATATTTATGTATTTTACAAGCCTGTACTCCATCCTATACTTTTCAGAATCAGGTGATCTATCAATATTGGTCTACATTTCCATAGGCAAAAACTGGCTTGCATGGAGAAGATGAGATGTGCCTTTCATATTTCAACAAGTCCCCTCCACTCCTCTCTCCCACCCAGCCTGCTTCTTATTTATTTCACCTGCCTGGCTCTTATAGGCAATCCAGCCTTAGAGAATCGGAACACTGGACTTCATCTTCCTTGAGGCAAGCAGTCAAAGGAACAGGACAGCACTGAAAACCAGCTGCTAAGGCAGCCCCAGAACAGATCCCAGCCTTGTTAGCCTCCACTTAATCTCTTCTAGTGGAGTTGTCCAGTGGACCCTATCAGGAGGCATTTTGGTGAACACGGACTCACAGCAAGGGAGTAGTTCATATAAACCAAAAGAACAAGGCACTCCTTGAAAGCAGTTCAAATGTGTTTATCTTCCAAGAGGACTCCATATTTATGTTGTCTTGCCAAGGACCGGCCAAAGTATAGCTCTCAGTCTGAACTCCCTGCTGATGAATACGGTATTTCTTTAGTTATATTAATATTTCAGCTTATGTTCAAGTCTGGTTCCTGAGAGTAGTTTTATTCTGGTAGATCATGACACTAATGATTACCAATAATAACAACTGCAACAACAAATCTTTACTGAATATTTATTCATGCCATCACAGGCACATGCATTGTATCAAGGAATTCCCACAAAATATGCAAAATAAGTGTTACTTCTAATGTAAACTTATGGAAAATGAGGGTTAAGTGATTTATTCAAGGTCACATGATAAAGAGTGAACTAGTCAGAATGTGAATCCAGTCTGTCTGATTTTAAAGCCCATGATTATTTCTAGGATTCTGAATTGGTATATCCTTGTTTTCATCTTGAGTTGCCAAGACTCTTGGCCACACTGGTAGAAGCCCCCTTCAGTTAAACAACAGAAGGAAAAGTACTGAAAAATATAACCAAATTGAAAGAGCAAGGGTTTTGCTGACCTTAAGCAGTAAGACTGCAGACCTAGATGGCTCACTATTTATCTGCTTTGTCTCTGCTTCCCTCTGAGGGAGTGAGTGAGAGAAAGTTGCTCAGTCGTGTCCAACTCTTTGCGACCCCATAGAATAGTCCATGGAATTCTCCAGGCCAGAATACTGGAGTGGGTAGCTGTTCCCTTTTCCAGGGGATCTTCCCAACCCAGGGATCAAACTCAGGTCTCCGGCATTGCAGGCATACCTCTGGAGAAAGCTCCATTTCCTTGCATGGGAGCCTGGCTTGTTCCGTGATGGAGGGGCTTGGAGAGACATTGACTTGACTGTAGGCAATCTTTGATTCAGTGATCTCAGAAACAAGTGATTCTTCATTTGGCATTCCCAGCAAAGAAATCCTGGAAAGACTCTCAGCAGTTCTGTATGGCTCATGTGTCCATCCCTGGACCAATTGCTATGTCCAGGAAGATGCAAACTGAGCTCCGCAAAACCCTTTAGTAAAGTTGACAGAGTCTATTAATGTAAGGAGAAGGAAGAAAGAGAGACGAATAGACAAGAGCTACTGTGCCTCTATTTGTGTTGATTCTTAAATACAGAATTCTGTTTTACAAAAGATTTATTACTTTTATCAATAAAAAAGTAAAGAAAATTATAAGACAAAAAAATACCTGATATTCACAGGATAATCTTAATGTTCTTGTTCAAAATTCTTGGAGAACACTGCTGTCTTCATTTTAGAGCCTGTAAAGAGGCTAGGTCACAAGTTAGCAACTTCAGTTACATAACTTGCACCTGAATAAGAAGTAATCTTGATTTAGATATTTCTAAGTAAATCAAGTCTCACACAAGGTAAAGGATGTGTGGACTTAGTGGATTGATAAATGAAGAGGGAACTACTGTGGAGGAACGATTACCAGGGAAATCCTGTCTTTTTGCTGGGTGGCAGGAAGACTCCCAGAAGTTTTAAGACTGATAGTGTTGTTGAAAATTTGAGACAGAAAGAGTCTGTGAGTTAGAACCAAACTTCAGGGAAGTCTGAGCTACTTGAAAGTGAATTTAAAAAAAGAAGAAATGGATGTGATCTCAATTGGCAAGTTTAAGTCCTTCTCACTCTGTTCTACTACTCTGAGGACCCATGAAGAAAATGTAAGAAAATAAAGAAAATTTCATGTAAAAATGGGGACAATAAAGGACAAAAATGGCATGGACCTAACAGAAGCAGAAGATATTAAGAAGAGGTGTCAAGAATACAGAAAAGAACTATACAAAATAGGTCTTAATGACTTGAATAACCATGATGGTGTGATCACTCACGTATAGCCAGACATCCTGGAATGTGAAGTCAAGTGGGCCTTAGGAAGCATTACTACAAACAAAGCTAGTGGAGGTGATGGCATTCTAACTGAGTTATTTCAAGTCTTTAAAAATGATGCTGTTAAAGTACATCACTCAATATGCCAACAAATTTGGAAAACTCATCAGTGGCCACAGGACTAGAAAAGGTCAGATTTCATTCCAATCCCAAAGAAAGGTAATGCCAAAGAATGTTCAAACTACAGCACAGTTGCACCCATTTCATATGCTAGCAAGGTTATGCTCAAAATCCTTTAAGCTAGGCTGCAGCAGTACATGAACAGAGAACTTCCAAATGTACAAGCTGGATTTAGAAAAGGCTGAGGAATCAGAGATTGTTTCCAACATCTGTTGGATCATAGAAAAAGCAGAAGAATTCCAGAAAAATATCTGCTTCTTCTTCATTGTCTATGTTAAAGCATTTGACTGTGTGAATCACAATAAACTGTGGAAAATTCTGAAAGAGTTGGGAATATCAGACCAGCTTATATGCCTCCTGAGAAACCTGTATGCAGGTCAAGAAGCAACAGTTAGAACCAGACATGGAACAACGGACTGGTTCCAAATTAGAATATAAGTATGTGAAGGCTGTATATTGTCACCCTGCTTATTTAACTTATATGCAGAGTACATCATGCAAAATGCCTGGCTGGATGAAGCTCAAGCTAGAATCAAGATTGCTGGGAAAAATATCAATGACCTCAGAAATGCAGATGACATCACCCTTACGGCAGAAAGTGAAGAAGAACTAAAAAGCCTCCTGATGAAAGTGAAAGAGGAGAGTGAAAAAGCTGGCTTAAAACTCAACCTCCAAAAAATGAAGATCAAGGCACCTGGTCCCAATCACATCATGACAAATAGATGGGGAAAAAATGGAAACAGTGACAAACTTTATTTTCATGGGCTTCAAAATCACTGTGGAGAGTGACTACAGCCATGAAATGAAAAGATGCTTGTTCCTTGGAAGAAAAGCTATAATAAATGTAAATAGTGTATTAGAAAACAGACATCACTTTACTGACAAAGGTCTGTCTAATCAAAATTATGGTTTTTCCAGTAGTCATGTATGAATGTGAGAGTTGGGCCGTAAAGAAGCCTGAGCATGGAAGAACTGATGCTTTTGAACAGTGGTGCTGGAGAAGACTCTGGGAGAGTCCCTTGGACTGCAAGGAGATCAAATCTGTCAATCTCAAAGGAAATCAACCCTGAATATTCATTGGAAGGACAGATGCTGAAGCTGAAGCTCCAATACTTTTGTCACCTGATGTGAAGAGCCAACTCATTGGAAAAGACCCTGATGCTGGAAAAGATTGAGGGCAGGAGGAGAAGGGGGTGACAGAGGATGAGAGGGTTGGATGGCATCACCAATTCAATAGACATGAGTTTGAGCAAACTTCAGGAAATTGTGAAGGACAGGGAAGCCTTGTGTGCTGCAGTCCATGGGGTCACAAAGTTGGACATGATTAAGTGACTGAACAACAACATTTTGTTTGTATGTGCGAGTGGGTAAAATTGCAATATTCTACCATCAGATCAGATTTACTTTTAAAAAGATCATTCAGACTTTGGTTTTAAGAATGTATGGGGGAGCAGTAGGATGAATGGCAGGAAGATATGTTAGGAGCCATGTGATGACCCAGATAAGAGCTGATGGCCTGAACCAGGGAAAAGTAGAAAGTAGGAGAGAAATGGGTAGATGTGAGAAATCGTAGAGGAATATTAGGACTTGGTGAATAATTGGAGAGGGGAGTGAGAAAACAGAAGAGTGAAGAACTGGCACGGTTCTCCATCTAGAGAATCTGGTTTGGGCATCTGGATGGATGAAGATACCATTTACTGAGGGAATAAAAGCAGAAGGAAGATCAGTTTTGGGTGGGCAGAGATTCTGAGCTTAGTTTTGAACATGTTGAGATTGAAAGTATTTATAATTATATTCATATACATACCTAAGAAGTGTCTCAAATTAGTCAAGAAATCCTGTGGATGATTGCTTTTTTTTCCATATCTGTTCTTTCTTTTTTGTCTTTTTCTTCTACCACCATAATTGGGATTCCAATCACCTCATATCTAGAAAGTTGAATAGTCTTCTATCTTCTGTTTCTCCTAGTACTTGTGTAGGGCTGCAGTATTAATCTACTCAAAAGCTGGTTTTGCTGTATCATCCTCTATCTCACAGCATCTCAGTGCTTTCCTATTGCCAACAGAATGCTTTCAAAATTGCTTAGTTTGACTCCAAACTACTCCAACCTTATCCTACTCTTCCTTTACTGAGAATTTGCCTCAGTTCACCAAACTAGAACTTCAAATACAATATACTCCTTTCTCTCTTTGCAGCTATGCTCACATCATAGCCTTTTGCATGGCCTGAGCTTGCTTCTTCTCTCTATCCATCTGACCCTTTAAACTCAGCTCTTAAAGCTCACATCTTCCTTGGAGACCATCAGTTAACTCCATTACAGTTCCATTTGAGTCCCTCATTCTCCAAAACTCTGCCAGTGGCTGCCCATGCCCCTTACTCCCATTGGCACTTATTCCCATCTTGCATTGTTTTGCAATTTCATTGTGTTCATTTAATCTCCCGATACAAGATTGAGAGCAGAGATCAGATTTCATACTACTTTGATATTCTCCAGAGCACCTAGCATACTTCTATGTACAAAATAAGCACTCAGTAAGCATCTATCAACTTAAAAAACTAAAGTCCATTTTCCCCCTTCCTGCTAGTCTTATCTCTGCCTGAGTAAATGAGGTTGATACGTGAAAGCAGCTGAGATTAAGCATGTAAAGTGCAAGAGTAAACAGGAGACAAAGGAGATTTTAATGAAACTTCATGATGTTAAAAAAATCATTAACTATTAAATCTACTTTTAAAGCTTTAAACATATTTAGATTCCCTGTCTCATCCTCATAGCGATTTGGTGTATATTTCAAGTAGTGAAAGGCACAGAGGTGCTAAAAATTAGAACAATAATTTTTTTAATTGACAACAAAAATAAACTTGTTTTAATCAAAAAGTTTTTTGATTTTTCATATTATTTCATAGCAAAAGTCATAAAATCTTAGTGCATATCACTTTTTTTGCCTCTAAATTGGCTTTGAAAAAAATCTTATTTCTTTGAAAAAAAATCAATGAAAAATAAAATATTTAGAGCAAGTTTGTTGGTGTAGATAATAATGATTTAGTTCTGAATCTAAGTCTTCAATACATATCTAAGTTTGGATACCAAAGTAAGCACCAATAAAAAATAAAAAAGGAAAAAGCACTCATACTATGGTTCAGTGCAAACATTTTCCATGAAATAAGCACTACTATTCTTATTACAGAATTAGAGAAGTCAACTTAATGCATATTTAAGTCAACAGAAACTGTTCTAGGTAAATGAATTTAATCTTTATGGTCACTGACACACAATATAATCTCGTTTCTCTCAGGATTTTCGTCTTTAAGTAACTAAGTGACTCATAAGCTCAGAAAATATTTTCTGGTACAGGTAAGTCAGAGCTTAGCATGAAATATTCTGAATATTTCTTCTCCTCTTCAGATGAGTATTTCAAAAATAACAGCTCCTTCCTGGAAGGTGTAATTGGCTTTTGGTTAGGAATGTCTAAAAATGATTGTCCTTTTGTGGAATGCATTTTAGGACAAACTAGAATATACTTTTTCCTTTCTCCATCCATCAAAATCCTACCAATACCTTAGGGTGTAGCTCAAATGTTGCCTCTTTTACACAACTTTGCTTTATCTGAAGGCAGAATTAATCACCTTTTGCACCTTTTTTTTGGGAGAGGGGTAACATTTCTTAAAATATTCATTTCAATTTACAAAGAAGTTCCATAGTTGGTGTATATATTTGGTTTCACCCCATGGAAATTATGAATTATTCAGTTTTATATCTCCCTTTATACCTTAACATAGTACTTTACATGTGGTAAGAGATAAGTGAATATATTTTATTTTTAAATATTAAAGCAGTTTAATCAAAATAATACATAATTATGGTTAAAAAATACTATAGAAGGATTTATAAGGAGAAAACAATTGTTCCCTTTCCTCACCTGTCACTACCACAAATCTTGATTATCAGTGTGGTGGTGGTTTAGTCACTAAGTCTGTCTGATTCTTGTGACCCCATGAACTATAACCCTCCAGGCTCCTCTGTCCATGGGACTCTCCAGGTAAGAATACTGGAGTGAGTTGCCATTTCCTTCTCCAGGGGATATTGGTGACCCAGGGATTGAATCCAGGTGTCCTCCATTGCAGGCGTATTCTTTACTGTCTGAGCCACCAGGGAAGCCCTGATTATCAAGGGAACTACATTTAATTTTTAATCTTTTTTTGATTTAAGTTCTTCTCATGGTTACCGTCATTTCACTAAATAATATACTTAGTTCTCTATTTTTTTTTTTTTTAGATTTTCTATTGATTTTCTGTTATGGAAATAACTATTATGAAAGAAGAGGACTTTTTTAAACTTTTTAAAACATTTTAATCTATCTTTCTCTCATGTTTAAGTTGCTTTTCTTGCTCAAAGATGGTATCCAGTCACCAAAATAAAGGGAATATTCTTAGATACCTTCTAGGGGCCTCTGTCTTCTCACTGTAATCGGCATGGTTGCTCCTCACAATGCTGGTTCACAGCTGCCATTTGGTGACTTCTTTCTTTTTGTTCTATCTTGGTTGAATTTTCTGGTTTCCAAATCTCATATTTTTTTTCTTATTGGTTTTCCATCCACATTTTGTAGAAGTGCATCCTTAGCAAACTTTAATGAGGGACGTTTAGGAGGGAAATTTTCTTAGTTCTCCTTGAGTTTTATTTGATTTAGAGCTTGATTGTATAAAGGATTCTGTATTGAAAATCGTTTTTCCTCCAAGCATTGAAATACCGTCTTCTGGTGTTCACTGCTGCCAATGAGACATCCAATACCAGATGGAGTGTCACTCATTTGTAGATGAGAATCTCTAAGATTTGAGAATCTTCTCTTTATTATTGGGTTTTGGAAATTTCCCAGTGAAGTGAGGACGTGTTTTGACTCTTCAGCTCTGGGATAGTCTCGATTATTTGCTTGATGATTTTATATCTAGTTGGACATGACTGAGCGACTGAACTGAACTGAACTATGTCTTTGCTGCTGCTGCTGCTAAGTCGCGTCAGTCATGTCTGACTCTGTGGGACCCCAGAGACGTCAGCCTACCAGGCTCTCCTGTCCCTGGGATTCTCCAGGCAAGAACACTGGAGTGTGTTGCCATTTCCTTCTCCAATGCATGAAAGTGAAAAGTGAAAGTGAAGTCATTCATTCGTGTCCGACTCTACACAACCCCATGGACTGCGGCCTACCAGGCTCCTCCGTCCATGGGATTTTCCAGGCAAGAGTACTGGAGTGGGGTGCCATTGCCTTCTCCAAATTCACATAACGTACTATTCATCCATTAAAATGTACAATTCAATGGCTTTTGGTACATTCACAGGATTGAGCAACTATCATAATTCTGGACTTTGAAAATTTAGAATATTTACATCACCACAAAAAGAAACTTTATACTCCCTGACAGTCACTCTCCTCTTCCCTGTTCCCCAGCTCCTGGAATACACTTGTTGTTGTTCCGTCTCTCAGTCATGTCTGACTCTTTGTGAGTCCATGAACTGCAGCACACCAGACTCCCTGTCCATTACTATCTCCCTAAGTTTGCTCAGACTCATGTCCATTGAGTCAGTGATGCCATCCAACCATCTCTTCCTCTGTTGCCCCCTTCTCCTCCTGCCCTCAGTCTTTGCCAGCATCAGGATCTTTTTTCAATGAGTTGGCTCTTCACATCAGGTGGCCAAAGTATTGGGGAGCTTCAGCTTCAGCATCAGTCATTGGAAGGACTGATGTTGGCACACACTAGTCTGCTTTTTCTCTATGGATTTGCCTACTCTGGATATTTCATATAAATGGAATCATACGATATGAGGCCTTTTGTATCTGGCTTCTTTCACCTAGCATGTTTTCAAGGCTCAACTATGTTTTAGCCTGTGTCAGTATTTAATTTCTGTTTATGCTATATCGCTTCAGTCATGTCCGACTCTTTGTGACCCCATGGACTATAACCTGCCAGGCTCCTCTGTCCATGGAATTCTCCAGGCAAGAACACTGGAGTGGATTGCCATTTCCTCCTCCAATTTCTGTTTATGGTTGCATAATATTCTATTACATGGACATAAAACATTTTGTTTATCAGATGATGGAAATTGGTCTTTTCCCACTATTTTTTTAATGAAAATAGTAACACTGTGAACTTTCAAGTGCAAATTTTAGTGTGACCCTGCTTTCACTTTTCTCGGATATATATTTATATATATATATTTATGGATATATATTTATGAGTGGGATTACAGGGTCATGTGTTCAGCAATTATACTTTAATTGCTTAGATCTTATCATATTTTCTTAGTTATCATTTTCCATGGTATCCTGCTCTTTATGATTTTAATATATTTTGAACCTCTCTGAGAAAAACCAGTTGGTTTCATTAGTTACCATTGTGTGCTCCAGAACTTATCTCCTATTCACTGATATTTTCCCCATTCTTAGCCCTCCCAATCACTTTGTTATTTTGGGCTAAAATCTGTACTTGTGTTTAGCAACATTTTACTGGAGTGTTATCAATCCAGCAGGTTGAATTCAAATCCAGTAAATTATATTTATTGGAGTATTAATTTGTTAAATGATTATCCAACTGCCCCACTAAATGCCTATATAGTGGAGGCAAGTAGATTCTTTACATATTGTCTTCTTACCTTCGTGTGATAGTCATGCTGTACCTTACAAAAATCTGAACTATGGAAAACCGACCTTACAGAGAAACAACCATTACAGCAATACATTTGACCCTAATGTGCAAGAGATTATGAACATGCTTTGACTTTCTCTTACACTGAAAAGAGAAGAATGAAAACCTTATTGATACTTTTTAAATTTTCATAGAGTTTGCTTTTGATTCACATTATGACCAAAGACAAATCAAAAAAATCCCCTCCCCACCATCTGTTAAGTAGAATTTATGATCTTTCCAGAGTTTTATCCCTGGAGAAGGAAATGGCAACCCACTCCAGTATTCTTGCCTAAAAAATCCCATGGATAGAGGAGCCTGGTGGGCTACAGTCCATAGGGTCACAAAAGGCAGAAACAACTAGCAAATGAGCACAGAGTGTTATGGCATGAACTTGCTGACTACTGAGAAGTATTATATAAAACAAATTTCCTATGTTCAAACAAATCTAAAATAGTATCAGGTAGACATCATCTTCATGTACAGTAGGATGCCAGTCTGCTTCCCTTTCCTTTCGTGGAAGGACATGTAATTCTGGGAAACAATGATCATTGATATGGGTTGCCATGAAGGGAATGAACAGTGTTACTCTTAGATATTCCCATTAATTCTTTTACAAAGCGTTTCATGGCTGCTGCCACCAGTCAGGAGCACTGATGTTGTGTGCTCAGTAACTCCCTAACTCTGCAGCTCTTCCATTTCTGGGGAGAGGTTTCCTTATGAGTAGGTAGAGCCAGGTTACTTAATGACTATGTGACCAATACTTGTTTGATACTCTATTTGGTGGGATGTGAGTACTATTTTGTAATGAATGGGTAAATGGATCTGATGAATGCAGGTGACTTCCTTTCCAAAACTGAGCTCACTTTCTGCTGGGGAACTACAGGTTTCTGTGTATGGTCTTGAGAAAGTTTTCATTATTCATCAAGATTTTCCCATTGACAAAGAGGGATACCTATAATAGCTTGATCAAATAGCCACTGTAGCATGATCAAACAAGAAACCTCAGAAATGAATGCTCCGTATGGCCCCATTTGTCAATACCTTTATATACATGGGTGAGACAAACACACCACACACACACACACACACACACACAATTACTAGTGTGAGGCTTCATTCCTTTGCCAGTGTTAGCATCTTTCATTGCATTCCAGAGCCTGTATGATTTAAATTGATAATGAGTTACAGGCTTAAAATTATATGCTCTAGGATGACTCATTATGCATAGGCATACTTCTATCCTCCAAATGTGCTTCTTTTAATTAAAGGACTGGGAAGCTTTTAGCGTGTGGATCTGTTAATCTAAATCATGGAGAATAATCCTTTTCTTAGTGAGCCTTGAGCTGCATTAGCCCTGGCTGTCGCTTGTGATTTTCTCCAATAAATCTCATTTCCTTTTTTCTAATTTCTAATTGGTATCGGTTTGATGTTGCTAGTATTTAAAACTTAAACAGTCCTAAATTTTAAGCTACATTGACTTTCCAGGAGGACACATCTGAGCCAGGATTTCCACAAGTGCAATTCCATCTAGGAGTTTGGAGAGAAATCAAACTTGGGTGTGCTATATCAAGCCTCAGGTGTGTCCTAGAGACTGAATTCCTTGGCATTCCTTCTTTGATTTTTTTTTCCTTCTATTTCTTCCATGGTCTTCTTTTTTCCCTTTCAAACCACTGCCATGGTGGCTTTTAAATGAATCTAAACCTCAAGAAATAAAGGCACTTTTCAGTTCCTAGGGTTAATATCTTGTCAGTGAATTGAGACCAGGTCATCTCCGCTTTCACACCTCTCTGGTTTTCTATGGCAAAGGTATTCTGTGTTGAATAGAGGTCCCACTGCAGGATATCTAAGAACCATTGAATCTTAGGAGTCCTGGGCTTGTGAAAAATGAAGTGATTGATCTTATGAACCGGCCAGCAAAAGAAGACAGCAAGAATCTTAAATTATGTATTTGTTCATGAAAAGGCTTAAAGGCTCTGAGCCACATACAGCCCTTAATTCCACACAAACGCCTTTCACTGAAGCTAACAGCTACCATGGTGTCTTGATTGAAGTCTTTGGCGAACATACAGAATGTGTTGATAATTCGTATTATATCACACTGTAACTTAGGTGCTTGCCAGGGAAGCATACTTCTCTCTTCAGAAAAAAAATTAATATTTGCTTGATTCCCTGATAAAAGGAATACTACAAAGGAATATTGCAAAACCTTGAAGGCTTGGCAGGGTTTCCTATGTGGGTGGAAAAATGTTGTTCTGAAGCCAGAGTGGAATTGCTCATGAAAATATAACATGAAAAATACGTTAAGAAAGAACCTCAATCAGGGGAGAAAAAATACATATATAAATGTACAAAACAAAAAGCTTATGGACTTTACCAGCATGTATTAAATAAACATGATGATATAATGTTATGAAAATGGCAACTCCTTGATATTAGAAATAATTGGAATCTCTTTCTTATGCTGACTTTAACCCTTATCAGATTCCCACTGTGTTGGATCTATGTCTATGGGGTGTTGATGTATTTATATCTTGCTCCTACCCCAAATCTACATCTACCTCAGTCATAGAGTGTAGTACTCTTGCTTCTCAGAAAGGAAGCTATTCTTAGTTGAGGTTATAAAAAATTTAAGTGTTGGAATGTCCCAAGTCTAGAGGCAAAATCCTCCCCTTATTCCAGCTTCACTCTCTGAACTCTGACTTTAACTGATTTCCATACGTTCCCCCTCTTACCCAACCATAACCTCTTATAGAAGCTTTGGCACAGTAATGATTTCCACCTTATGCCGCATGATAAATATGTGGGACAAAGGAGGGTGAACAGAGTTGTAAAAGACTAGGTGCTTGGAAAAAGATTTAGTATTTTCAATTAATGATTTATTTGTTTGTTTGTTTTTCTTTTAGTTGAGAGGGGCATATATTTTGAAGTGTTTTTGCTAAACCTTATTCTATAGATATGGATCAATCTTCCCCCTTATGAATATCTATTCTTTCCATAGAGGTCAGCGAATGTAAGGGATGTGACTTCAGAAATTCCCTATAAAGGAAAGATGGTTAAAGTAAATTGCCATTTTTATCCTATCTCGTAGATCCTGGGCCTGTGTCTTAATTGTGCTTCTTTGTTAAAGATGTGTAGTCAATTTTCCCTAAATTGGAAAAGCTGCTGCTACTAAGTTGCTTCAGTTGTGTCCGACTCTATGCGATCCCATAGACGGCAGCCCACCAGGCTCCCCCCTCCCTAGGATTCTCCAGGCAAGTACACTGGAGTGGGTTGCCATTTCCTTCTCCAATGCGTGAAAGTGAAAAAATAAAGTGAAGTTGCTCAGTCATGTCCAACTCTTAGTGACCCCATGGACTGCAGCGCACCAGGCTCCTCCATCCATGGGGTTATTCCTTGCTAAATAAGGAATGGAAAGAGAAGGCTTCACAGAGCAGTTTGGGGGTGATTTTAAACAAAGGAGACACTATAGCTTAGCAGAAGGAGTGGGAGAAATGGATGATTAACTTTCCCGAGCAGTAGTTAATGAGTAATCAATGAAGCATTTCTTCAGTACTTCCTAGATTCCCAAAAGTGAAGTAGGCAGCATGAGAATCAATGAAGTCTCTGACATGATATTTAGCCTTAAAGGGAACTTAGCCTCTAGTTAGGTAATACATATTTTACATATCAAGTGAAAGCACTGCATTCTATAGAACTCTCTGAATGCATAAGGATTTCAGAGAAGGGAGATGTGAGTAATTCATTGAGAAGCTGGGATAAGATAAAGGAAACTTAAAGATGGTCAGTGGAGAATTTAGGTGGATGTTGAGACTTACTGGTCTGAGAAATGAGTGGTTGCACTTGAAACCTGTTGAGGAGACATGCATGGTGTGTAGTGGTGTTTATGGAAAATTAGTTTGGGGACCCTGATCTTTGAAAGCAGATGAGTTTATCCTTGATAGAAAGGGAAACCTAGTGGGCTCCTAATGAAAGCGCTGTTCCAGGAAGATGAAACAGTCAGCAGGGGATCAGAACAGAATTGAGTAGTAAGGGATATTGGAGGCTGATGATTTGCTAGAAATCTATTAAAAAAAAGCTTATCAAGGTGAATGTCACATAGCATAACATTAACCATTTAAAAATGAACAATTCAGTGGCATTCAGTGCATTCATAATGTTGTACAACTATCACCTCTATCTAGCTCCAAAACATTTTCTTTTTTTTTTTTCAAAACATTTTCATTTTTCCTTTTTTTTTCGGCCACTCTGAGTGGCTCAAGGGATCCTAGTTCCCCGAACAGAGATCAAGCCTGCGCCTTTGGCAGTGAAAACATAGAGTCCAAACCACTGGACAGGCACGGAATTTCCAAAACATTTCCCTTATTTCTAAGTGAAAGTCCTTACCTTTTAGAAGATGTTTTCACCCATTTTTCAGCCTTTGGCTACCATCAGGCTCTATTTTGTCTCTACAGATTTGTCATTTCTGAATAGTTCATAAAATTTAGTCACATGATTTGTAACATTTTGTGTCTGGCTTGTTTCACTTAGCAAACTGTTTCCAAGGTGCATCTACCTTGTTCATGTGTCAGTACTTCATTCCTTTTCATGGCTAGGCAATATTCTGGAAGTGTATTTCTGACTAATGTGGAGTAGAGTGGCGTACAGGGTTAATCTAAAATGTGATTTGAAGCGAGGAGTGACGGTTAAACTCTATAATTCCATTTTGTTTACATAAGAGAAGAACCTAAGATGGTTATTCTGGGTGAATGGAGATAGTACCTCACTGATAGAATAATTGAAGGAAGAATAATTTTAGGAAATAAGACTTGAAGTTTAGAGTAAGAGTGAAATTAGTACATAGAGATATCTCACAGAGATATGAAAATTCAGGAAAAAATCAAGAGTTGAAGTCTAGAGTAAAACATTTGATAATTATTCCTTAAGTTTAAACTGATAGTGGTAAGTTGGAAAATAGTCTGGATTAGGAATGGAACACTCCACAGGATATCAAAGGTAAGTTTTATTCAGCAAAGTATTTTGCTCTGCCTCTAGTGGGACAAAGTTGAAAACTGAAGACAGAGGATTTATGAAGACCAGGAAACATGCTACAGAAGTATTGCCCAGGCTGATAGCAGCTGGTGCGGCAGTGGGCATCCAGGATGGCACGAAGCTCAACAGTGCTGCAATTCTGCGAGATGCTGAATCTACAGAGATCAGAAAGGTGGCGGAAGAGTGGAAATTCCATACGATTTTGCATCAGATAGATTAGGCTTGAAACAAGGCTATGAATTATTCAGTTCAGTTCAGTTCAGTTCAGTCACTCAGTGGTGTCTGACTCTTTGCAACTCCATGAATCGCAGCACGCCAGGCCTCCCTGTCCATCACCAACTCCCGGAGTTCACCCAGACTCACATCCATCGAGTCAGTGATGCCATCCAGCCATCTCATCCTCTGTCATCCCCTTCTCCTCCTGCTCCCAGCATCAGAGTCTTTTCCAATGAGTCAACTCTTCGCATGAGGTGGCCAAAGTACTGGAGTTTCAGCTTCAGCATCATTCCTTCCAAAGAAATCCCAGGGCTGATCTCCTCCAGAATGGACTGGTTGGATCTCTTTGCAGTCCAAGAGACTCTCAAGAGTCTTCTCCAACACCACAGTTCAAAAGCATCAATTCTTCGGCGCTCAGCCTTCTTCACAGTCCAACTCTCACATCCATACATGACCACAGGAAAAGCCATAACCTTGACTAGACGAACCTTTGTTGGCAAAGTAATGTCTCTGCTTTTCAGTATTCTATCTAGGTTGGTCATAACTTTTCTTCCAAGGAGTAAGCGTCTTTTAATTTCATGGCTGCAGTCACCATCCGCAGTGATTTTGGAGCCCCCCAAAATAAAGTCTGACACTGTTTCCACTGTTTCCCCATCTATTTCCCATGAAGTGATGGGACCGGATGCCATGATCTTCATTTTCTGAATGTTGAGCTTTAATCCAACTTTTTCACTCTCCTCTTTCACTTTCATCAAGAGGCTTTTTAGTTCCTCTTCACTTTCTGCCATAAGGGTGGTGTCATCTGCATATCTGAGGTTATTGATATTTCTCCCGGCAATCTTGATTCCAGCTTGTGCTTCTTCCAGCCCAGCATTTCTCATGATGTACTCTGCATATAAACTAAATAAGCAGGGTGACAATATACAGCCTTGATGTACTCCTTTTCCTATTTGGAACCAGTCTGTTGTTCCACGTCCTAACATGTTCTAACTGTTGCTTCCTGACCTGCATACAAATTTCTCAAGAGGCAGATCAGGTGGTCTGGTATTCACATCTCTTTCAGAATTTTCCAGTTTATTGTGATCCACACAGTCAAAGGCTTTGGCATCCTAACCCTAACCCTAATGAATTATTACTTCAATGTAATTAAATGAGTTATTTAAATTTTCTGAGCAGATTAAATGAGATAACATTTGTGAAGGTGAAAGGTACGTAGTACTCAGGGAATTACATATATATGTAAGTACATATGTATATGTGTAATGTATATATATATGTAAGGCTTCCCAGATGACTCAGTGGTAAATAATTTGCCTGCCAGTGCAGGAGATGCAGGATCCGTGGGTTTGATCCCTGCGTGGGAAGGATTGCCTGGAGCAGGAAATGGAAACCTACTCTAGTATTCTTGCTTGGGAAATCCCATGGACAGAGGAGCCTGGTGGGCCACAGTCCTTAGGGTCACAAAGAGACTTAGTGACTGAGCACACACACACACACACATGTACATATATTAACACACATGTACACACATATGTATATACACATACATTATAAACACATATATGTGTATATATATATATGTATTTGGTATGTGTATGTATTTGGAGGGGTGGGGCAGGCACAGAAGTATCCTGAAAACTGTACAGGGTTCATGCTTTGGAGAGGTGAACTTTTTTTTTTGGCTGTACCGCTTGTGAGAATCTTAGTTCCTCAACCAAGATTGAACCCAGTGAACTCTGCAGGGAAAGTGCAGAGTCTAACCACTGGACCACTGGGGAATTCTCTGGGAAAGATGAATTTTTAAAAAGAAAAGTGAACATAAAGACAGATCTATTCATTTATTTGCTTTTAATCATTTATTTATTTTATTTTGTCTGTTCTTAAAAGGCTGTATGCAGATAGTTTGCAGAGATGCATATCATAAAAGAGTACTATAAGGATAGTTTGTGAAGGCACATATAGTATAAGATCAAAATAAGTAAAAATTAGGTTTACGAAAAATGAGACAAAGGGAAAAATATGACAATAAACAAGAAAAGAAGCCTCAGGTTAGTTTAGAATAGAAGTCTATTGCTGTACATTTCATACCTTTGCTTGAGACAGGCTGTAAGTTCAGCTTGAAATCTTAGATATTGTTCCGTTTGATACAGAGTTGTTTAAGAGGAACTATCCTGCTGATCAAAGGCTGAGAGAGGGAAGTGAGTGAGGAGGCTGACGTGGTGCTTAACTGCAGACATTAAATGGTTTTCTTCTGATGGATATTCACTTTATTGCTGCAAGCACATTCTGCTGTCCATCTGTTAGAAGCTTATGTAAAACTTGGCTTAATTTGGTTTTCAGGAGCAAGTTTAAACAGGTAAAGATTGTACCTGTGAACGTCCATGTAGTTCCTCTATTATTTTGCACCTCACTGAGGGTTTTATTTATTTATTTTTTTGAAACCCATATATTGAAGCCATTAGAGGGAGTATGAAAGAAAAGGTAGGTGTCCTTGGTGGCAAAGGACTATGGCAATTGGGTTGTTTGTTCCCAGGATGGACTGGTTTACCAAGAAAAGTGGAGCAGGGTTCAGAAAGAGGAGGCTGGCTATCTTAGCACCTTCTGGATCTTCAGTTGGGCATCATTATTTTGTTTGAACTAAATTGCCAGAATATCAGACACATACATATTTTAAATATAAACATGCTTCAATAATACATTTCTAAGCCAAGTATACATAATGTTTTGATTATCTGATCTTGTCAGTCACCCACATATTAGTTCTAATCCTGTTAACAGTGAATGAGAGCCAGCGTTACCTTGAAAGATCGTATGCCCATGTCTGTGCAGCTTTAAACATCTCAAAGCATTTCAGGTTACCTGCTATGGTCTGAATGTGTCTGCCCCAAATCTATGTGTTGAACTCTAACCCCTAAGGTGATGGTACACAAAGGTGGGGCCTTTGGGACATTATTAGGTCATAAGGACAGAGCCCCTTTCATGGATCACTGCCTTGTTATGGCAAAGGAGCTTGCAGAACTCAATGAAGCTATGAGCCATGCTTCGCAGGGCCACCCAAGACAGATGGGTCATAGCAAAGGTTTCTGACAAAACATGATCCACTGGAAGAGGGAATGGCAAACCGCCCCAGTATACTTGCTGTGAGATCCTCATGAACTGTATAAAAGGCCAAAAAGATATGACACCAAAAAATGAGTCCCCAGGTGTAAAGGTGTCCAATATGCTACTGGGGAAGAGCAGAGGAGAATTACCAATAGCCCCAGAATGAATGAAGTGGCTGGGCCAGAGCGGATATGACACTCTGTTGTTGATGTGTCTGGTGAGGAAAGTAAAATCTGATGCTGCAAAGGACAGTACTGTTTAGGAACCTGGGATGTTAGGTCCATGAATAAAGGAAAATTGGATGTGGTCAAGCAAGAGATGGAACGTCGACATCCTAGGAAGCAGCTAACTAAATAGATCTAGATAACAGTGTGCCTTAAGAACTATGGCAGAGGCTTGTAACATTGTACAGGAGACAGTGAACAAAACCATCCCAAAGAAAAAGAAAAACAAGAAGGCAAAGTGGTTATCTGAGGAGGCCTTAAGAGTAGTGGAAGAATGAAGACAAGTGAGAAGCAAGGGAGAGAGGCTAAGGTGTATCCAATTAAATCCAGAGTTTTAAAGAATAGCTAGAAGAGACAAGAAGGTCTCCTTCAATGAGCAGCGTTTCATACTAGAGGAAAACAACAGAAGGGGAAAGACTAGAGATCTCTTTGGGAAAATTGGAAACATTAAGGGAGCATTCCACCCAAAATGGGCACAATAAAGGATAAAAATGGTAGAGACCTAGTAGATACTGAAGAGATAAAGAAGAGATGGAAAGATATTACATGGAAGAACTGTATTAAAAAGATCTTAATGAACTGGATTACCATGATGGTGTGGTTAGTCACCCAGAGCCAGACATTCTGGAGTGTGAAGTCAAGTGGGCATTAAGAAGCATTGCTGTTAACAAAGCTAGTGGATGAAATGAAATTCCAGAAGTATTCAATCCCTAAAGCGGGATGCCATCAAGGTTTTGCATTCAGTATGTCAGCAAATCTGAAAGACCTAGCAGTGGCCACAGGACTGGAAAAGGTCAATCCTTATCCCAATTCCCAAGAAGGGTAGTACTTTGGTACTACCATGTGCCAATGGTGTCCAAAGTGCACCATTGAACAATTGCATTCATTTCCTGTGCTAGTAAGGTCATGCTTAAAATCCTGCATTCCAGGCTTCCGCATTATGTGAACCAAGAACTTTCAGATGTCCAAATGGTTTAGAAAAGGAAGAGGAACTAGAGATCAAATTGCCAACATTTGCTGGATTATAGAGAAAGCAAGGGAATTTCAGAAAAACATCTTTGTTTCATTGACTATGCTAAAGCCTTTTACTGTGTAGATCATGACAAACTGTGGAAAGCTCTTACAGTGGTGAGAATACCAGATCATCTTGCCTGTCTCCTGAGAAACCTGTATACGGGTCAAGAAGCAACCGTTAGAATCCTGTATGGAACAACTGATTGGTTCAAGAGCAAGAAAGGAGTACAACAGGGCTATCTGCTGTCACCCTGTTTGTTTAACCTATACACTGAGCACATCATGAGAAATGCCGGGCTGGATGAGTTACAAGCTGGAATCGAGATAGGCTGGAGAAACATCAACAACCTCAGATATGCAGATGATATCACTTTAATGGCAGAAAGCAAAGGGGAACTAAAGAGCCTCTCAATGAGGGTAAAGGAGGAGAGTGAAAGAGCTGGCTTAAGACTCAATATTAAAAAAACTAAGATCATGGCATCCAGCCGGATTACTATATGGCAAATAGAAGGGGAAAAGGTGGAAGTAGTGACAGATTTCCTCTTCTTGGGCTCCAAAATCACTGCAGACAGTAACTGCAGACATGAAATCAGAAGATGACTGCTTCTTGGCAGGGAAGTGATGACAAACGTAGATAATGTGTTGAAAAGCAGAGACATTACTCTGCTGACAAAGGTTTGTATAGTCAAGGCTGTGGTCCTTCCTGTGGCCATGTACAGTTGCGACAGCTGGACTATAAAGAAGGCAGAACACCAAAGAATTGATGCCTTTGAACTGTAGTGCTGGAGAAGACTTCTGAAAGTCCCTTGGACAGCAAGGAGATCAAACCAGTCAATCTTAAGGGAGATCAACCCTGAATATGCACGGGAAGGACTGATGCTGAAGCTCCAGTATTTTGGTTATCTGATGTGAACAGATGACTCATTGGAAAAGTCCTTAATGCTGGGAAAGATTGAAGGCAGGAAGAGAAAGGGATGACAGAGAATGAGATGGTTGGATGGCATCACCAATGCAATGAAGATGAACTTGGGCAAACTCTAGGAGATGGTGAGGGACAGGGAGGCCTGGCATGCTGCAGTCCATGGGATGGCAAAGAGTCAGACATGACTGGGCAACTGAACAACAGCAACAATAAGGATGGAACCCTTACCAATGGAATTAGTGACCTTATAAGGAGTTCCAAGAGAACTCCCTCACCCCTTGCTGCCCTCCTGAGGGATGCAGTGAGAAGTCTGACCTGGAAAAGGGCCCTCACCTGACCATGTGGGCACCCAGATCTTAGATTTTCAGTTTTCCAAACTGTGAGAAAGTAATAGCTATTATTTATCGGTCACTTAATCTGGTATTTTGTTTTAGTAGCTCAAACAGACTAAGGGTCCATACTCCACATTTGTGATTCTCACAAAAACACGCTGAATAAGGCACAGCTGGTGCCTTCTCACATCATTCTCATTTCATGAAGAAACACCTTCAAAGTGTTTGATTTAGTCCTAAGCTCATATTTCTGAGAAATGGTAAAGAATGAAATCTTTGCATTCTGCTTTTTTCCACGAGAAAAAGAGAAAACTACAGGATCCTGGAATAGAAAAAAGTATGATGTTCATTTAAAACTTGGGAAAATCTGAATAAAATCTGTAGTTTAGTTAATGGTGATGTACCTATCTTAGTTCTGAGTTTTAACAATCTAAAATTGTTAAATGAATCTAGGATTAACGATCATGAATCTGGGAACATAAGGGCTAAAATCTAAACAATGACTATTTGAGGAATACCTGGGCTTCCCAGGTGGCGCTAGTGGTGAAGACCTGCCTGCCAATGCAGGAGATGTGAGAGACATGGGTTTGATCCCTGGGTTGGGAAGATCCCCTGGAGGAGGGCATGGCAACACACTTCCAGTATTCTTGCCTGGAGAATCCCATCGACACAGGAGCCTGGCAGACTGGTCCATAGGGTCATAAAGAGTTGGACATGACTGAAGCAACATTGGAAAAGACTCTGATGCTGGGAGGGATTGGGGGCAGGAGGAGAAGGGGACGACAGAGGATGAGATGGCTGGATGGCATCACTGACTCGATGGACGTGAGTCTGGGTGAACTCTGGGAGTTGGTGAGGGACAGGGAGGCCTGGCGTGCTGCGGTTCATGGGGTCGCAAAGAGTCGGACACGACTGAGCGACTGATCTGATCTGAAGCAACTTAACATGCATGCACAGGTTCTCAAGAGGCATAAAGGAGAATTTTAGAAAAAGATACTGAATACATATCTGACGGGGGAAAAATATAAAGAATGTCATCTAAAAACATAGAGTCAGAAAGACATGAAGAGAAGTCAACAGTGTCAGATGTGACATTCCACTGCCTGCATGTCTAAAATGAAAGTCACTCCTTGATCACCAAATCAGCTATTCCTTTGAAGTTTCCTGGCTCTGTGAATGGCATCACCCCCATGAACTGGAACCCCAGAAACCAGAAATTCTTCCCTCTTCCTGAGCCCTTATCCAATCAGTCACCACACCTCTTGACTCCATTTACTATCTCTTCCATCTTTTTACTATCGAGTTCAGGCCTCCAGCATCTCTCTCACCTGAACTGTTTCTTGCCATAGTCTCTTATCTGGTCCTCTACTCCCAACCTTCTCCATTTCTTCCTCATTTTCAAGGATCATTTTTTTTTCCTTTTTTTGAAAACTTTTGGCATTTTTAAAGATAGAGAAAAATCCAAGAGAAGAGAATAACTGTCATCCATATTCTAATCACTCAGAATGAATCACTGTTGACATATTATTTATTTGCTGCCAGTTTTTCTTTTGAAAGAAAAATCACTCTTTTGTTTTTCAAAAATAAAATGACCTGCATTCCGTATAAAGGATTGAAACAAGATGAAAGAATTACAGAGATGAAAGTTCAGAAATCACCTCAAGTCTCATGTTGCAGAAATCATCATCACTGAGTTAGAAACCAACCTTCTAGTTCTCTCTCAATATCCAGAGTGAACTTCCTAAACGAAAACAAAATCAGCTGCATTCCCATTCTTAAAATCTTGTAACATCTTAATCTAATCATGAGAAAAATTTCAGGCACACCAAATTGAGATACAGTGTACAAGACCTTAGACCAGTCCTCCTCAAAACTGTCAAGATCATGCAAAACAAGAAAGATGGGAACAGTGCTTCAGCCAAGAGGTGCCTAAGGAGACTGATGATGAAAATATAACGTTCTATCCTGGATGAGATTATGGGACAGGAAAAGGACATTACTGCAGAAAGAGGTGAAATCTGAATAAAATCTGAAGTTTAGTAGATGTTGAGCGTTAGTCGCTCAGTTGTGTCCAACTCTCTGTGACCCTATGGACCATATAGCCTACCAGGCACCTCTGTCCATGGAATTCTCCAGGCAAGAATACTGGAGTGGGTAGCATTTCCTTTCTCCAGGGGATCTTACTGACCCAGGGGTTGAACATGGGTCTTCTGCATTGCAGGTGATTTCTTTACCATCTGAACCACTAGGGAAGCTTGAACTTTAGTGGGTAGTCATGTGTAAATGTTGCTTTCTTAGTTTTGACCCAGGTGCCATGATTTTGTAAGTTGTTACTATTTTAGGGGAAACTGGATGAGAGAATATAACGATTCTGTGTCCTACCTTTGTAACTTTTCTATAAATCTGAAATTATTTTAAAGTTCTGAAAAATTACACAAAAATACAAGTTATACAAAGAGAAAATCTTTAGTATCATCTCAGCTTTCAGACCTGCTTCTTGAGAAACCTGTATGCAGGTCAGGAAGCAACAGTTAGAACTGGACAAGGAACAACAGACTGGTTCCAAATAGGAAAAGGAGTATATCAAGGAGTGTATTGTCACCCTACTTATTTAACTTCTATGCAGAGTACATCATGAGAAATGCTGGGCTAGAGAAAGCACAAACTGGAATCAAGATTGCTGGGAGAAATATCAATAACCTCAGATATTCAGATGACACCACCCTTATGGCAGAAAGTGAAGAAGAACTAAAGGGCCTCTTGATGAAAGTGAAAGAGGAGAGTGAAAAAATTGGCTTAAATCTCAACATTCAGAAAACTAAGATCATGGCATCTGGTCCCATCACTTCATGGCAAATAGATGGGGAAACAGTGGAAACAGTGGCTGACTTTATTTTTCTGGGCTCCAAAATCACTGCAGATGGTGAATGCAGCCATGAAATTAAAAGATGCTTACTCTTTGGAAGGAAAGTTATGACCAACCTAGACAGCATATTAAAAAGCAGAGACATCACTTTGTCAACAAAGGTCCATCTAGTGAAGGCTATGGTTTTTCCAGTGGTCATGTATGGATGTGCAAGTTGGACTATAAAGAAAGCTGAGCACCGAAAAATTGATGCTTTTGAATTGTGGTGTTGGAGAAGACTCTTGAGAGTCCCCTGGACTGCAAGGAGATCCAACTAGTCCATTCTAAAGGAGATCAGTCTGGGTGTTCATGGGAAGGACTGACATTGAAGCTGAAACTCCAGTAATTTGGCCACCTGATGTGAAGAGCTGACTCATTTGAAAAGATCCTGATGCTGGGAAAGATTGAGGGCAGGAGGAGAAGGGGGTGACTTAGGATGAGATGGTTGGAAGGCATCACTGACTCAATGGACATGGGTTTGGGTGGACTCCGGGATTTGGTGATGGACAGGGATGCCTAGCGTGCTGCGGTTCATGGGGTCACAAAGAGTTGGACACGACTCAGCGACTGAACTGAACAGCTTTCAGAGGGACCTAATATTTTTATCTTAACAGATAAGCCCTTTCATGTATTGGGACCTGCCTTTATCTCACTAGTCCCACCCCCCATAAACCTACCTACACATCACACCCCCTTTACTGTAGCTGAATGGAACCACGGAAAAGACCCTGATGCTGAGAAAGATTGAAGGCACGAGGAGAAGGGGACAACAGAGGACAAGATGATTGGATGACATCACCAACTCAATGGACATGAGTTTGAACAAGCTCTGGGAGTTGGTGAAGGACAGGGAGCCTGGCGTGCTGCAGTCCATTAGGTTGAAAAGACCAGATGCCATAATCTTAGTTTTCTGAATGTTGAGCTTTAAGCCAATTTTTTCACTCTCCTCTTTCACTTTCATCAAGAGGCCCTTTAGTTCTTCACTTTCTGCCATAAGGGTAGTATCATCTGCATATCTGAAGTTATTGATATATCTCCCAATCTTGATTCCAGCTTGTGCTTCCTCCAGCTCAGCTTTTCTCATGATGTACTATGAATATAAGTTAAATAAATACGGTGATAATACACAGCCTTGACGTACTCCTTTTTCTATTTGGAACCAGTCTGTTGTTCCATATCCAGTTCTAAATGTTGCTTCCTGAACTTCATACAGGTTTCTCAAGAAGCAGGTCTGAAAGCTGAGATGATACTACAAAGTGACTGAACAACAAAGTGGAACCATGTGATCATGACATGCTGTCTTTGAAAACCTGCTTCTGTTCCTGTGCTTCCTTTATCAGGGTGACCTCCTAGGTTTTCTGTTTTGTTGTTGTTGCTGCCATTCAGTCGTTCAATTGTGTCTGACTCTTTGTGATTCCATGGACCATACAGTTCATGGAATTCTCCAGGCCAGAATACTGGAGTGGGTAGACTTTCCCTTCTCCAGGGGTTCTTTCCAACCCAGGGATCGAACCCAGGTCTCCTGCATTGCAGGCAGATTCTTTACAAGCTGAGCGACCAAGGAAGCCCATAGATATGATACAAAGTAACTGCATCTGTGGAGAGATAAGTGTAAGTTATATAGGAAACTTCTACTGTGCACCCTTAATACCATGTTGTTCAAAATTCAGCTGTAGTTTTCTTGTACCTGTTCTTGTCTCCATCAAGTGTATCCTCTATTCAACAGCTATAATATTCTCTTAAAGGTACAAATTTAATTCTGTTTTTCTTAAAATTTTCCTTTGGACTGTCTTTGTTCTTAGAACGAGAGTCAAAATGTTCTGCAGCCTCATTTCTATAAGAGTTCAGGGTTGCACTTTTGTATAGACTTGGTGGTGTGTGCAGTGATCTGAGAAGCTGAGTTACTTTCCTTGGCTCACATTTGCCCCCTCTCCTTTTCTGGTTAAATCTTACTAATTATTTAATAAAAACTTTCCCCGATCTATCCACTCCTTCCCTGTCCAGCACGCACTCCTGGTTTCTGTCTGGTTTGAGGGGAGAGGCTACTACTATCTTTTCATGGTTAAGAGTTGGCCTGAATTGGAAGTGGCTCTATTCTTTTTTGTTTTTTCCCCTCCAGAATTTTATTGTTTTAGCTATTACATTTAGGTATATTCTTGAGTTAATTTTAGCATATGGTATGAGATAAAGGTCCAATTTCATTTTTCTGCATGTTGGTATCCATTTTTTCTGATGCCGTTTGTTGAAAAGATACCTTATCCCATACTGAATTGTCTTAGCACCCTTGTCAACAAATTAGGGTTTAAATAAACCTATCAAATATGAGAAAAGATACTACTGAAAAATTAGATACACATGGGCCATAATGCTCAGGTCACTGGTCAGATACTTTTTTTTTTCAGTTTTTGTTTTTTACAAAATTTTTTTGAAGTGGTTCTGTTCTTTAACTGGTATGTGGTCAGAGCAAGCAACTTGTCCTCTCTGTTTCCTCATCTTTGTTCTGAGAATTAAGTAGTTATAATAAATGCTTAGAACATCCCCTGGCACAGAATGGGGTTCTGAAGTAGCTGTTGATATGCTATAATCCATTCTTTGCCTTCATAGTCCTGGACACGAGCATCATTAATGCATTATATTGGCACCACTGGGTTTCTAGTGCCACTCAAATATTTGTTGAGTAACTGTTGTTTCCTTTGTCTGAATCGCACTTTCACTGTTTCTCCTCCCCCTTCTCCATGGGGTCAATCATTGCATGTTCCTGTTCCCACCTCAGCTGGGGCCGGTGTCACCCAAAGCCTCCCTGCTCATGACACCTTTCCCTGAAATAGAGATGCCTTCTATGGTTCTTAAAGCTCCTGTTGTTCCCACTTGGTTAGAACTGCCAGTCTCTCATTAGACTCTCAGCCCTGTGAGTACTATAAGCTCAGGAAAAAAAAAGCTCCTGAAGATGAATAAATAATTAGATTAGTGCCCTTGGCTCACTGTACTATTGTGAGGATCAAATGGTAAGATCTCAATAATTTTCCTATCTAAAAAATCAACCTGGTCTCAAGAATAGTGAAAAAGTTGAGTCTCTGATATAATAGTTAGTAAGGACTAACTATTAGTTAGTAAGGACTTGGGACTCAGTGATATCAGGGCTTTGGGACAGAAGAAAAAGAAAGGCGTTTGACAACTTTTAGGTGAAACATGGACAGCTGATAAGGCTGGGGAAATTTAAGTGGCGTGTACTCACACTGTGTGTACATGAGTAAAATTGTCCCCAAGACAGGTAGAGTAGGTTTCTCAAAGACCTTCTCTTTTTAAATACCTCAAGACATCTTGTATGTTGTTTGTACACAATAAATGCTTAGCAAATGCCTATTGGGTGACACAGACTCACATCACAGACAAATAAGTGAAGGAAGAATCTTAGAGGCATCTAGTCTACCTTCAAGATGAACAAAACAATTCTTCTAGCTCATGAGAAGGACACTTCTCTATTTCGTGAGAGGGAGAAGGAAATGGCAGCCCACTCCAGTATTCTTGCCTAGAGAATCCTATGGACAGAGGAGCCTGGTGGGCTGCTCTCCATAGAGTCGCATAGAGTCAGACACGACTGAAGCTACTTAGCATGCATGCATGCACTGGAGAAGGAAATGGCAACCCACTCCAGTATTCTTGCCTGCAGAATCCCAGGGATGGGGGAGCCTGGTGGGCTGCCGTCTATGGGGTCGCACAGAGTCGGACACGACTGAAGCGACTTAGCAACAGCAGCAGCAGCAGGTCATGGGAAGGATCATTTTCTCATATCAGTCAGAACTTAAATAACAGAGAACAATTCAATTTCTGGGCTTTTCTCAGAAATGGAGGATGGCGTTTTTATATTCAAAGGAACTCATTCTTTAATTTTTTTTTTGTATTGTTATGGAATAAACAGCTAGTCTTAATTACAACAGGAAATTCAGCTCACATCTTTCCCAGTTGTGGCAAATTCTCAACATCCTACAGGGAAGTTTTAAAACACAAGATAGTTTTGGAATGTTGGGATTTCTCCAGTGTGACTTTTCCTGCCAATCGGGCAGTTTTGGGGTGACTTGTGATTTACTTGTATTTTTGTTTTCACTCAATACTAGAGAACAAAATTTAAGACATATGGCCATGTAAGGCCCAACCAATTTTGAACTGGTTAATTTGGTGATGACTGCTAGTGCAGAATATACACATTTAGAAAAACAACAAATAAACAACCAACCACATTTTTGGCTCAGGTAGAGCAAAGGAAAGTTAAAGAATAATTAGATTATTTATTTACAAAGAATATGAATTTACAACTAAATCACTTGTGAGTAAAACTTTTTTGAGAAATTAAAAAAAATTCAATATTAAAAAAATATGTCTCACATAGGAATCAAATATTCAGTACTGAAACCTGTGTCTTTATTTCTATCTTCTTTAGAAAGGAGCAAACAGTTGATTAGAATTTTGGTTAACTTCAAGTTTGTCGTGTGAGCAATAGTGTTTATATCAGAAATGCCAACTCAGAATAGTGCTGCTCACCCATTTGTGTGTCAAACGCATGATCACAAGGGGATACATTAAGGCGAAGAAGAGTTAAGGTGTTGTGATTGTTGTTTTGGCTCCAACAGGCAACCTCAGTCAAGTTACAGAGAATTTTCTTCCAAAGTGAGATCAATGTAGTCGCACAAGGATTCCATTACTCTGAGATTTAAAAACACTTCTTATGAAAAGATATGGAGAAAATGAAATCTGAGCAAGTCAGCTCTCCCAGCAGGACAAGAAAAAGCCATATGGAAGCTTAATTTTCTTTTGACTACTTTAAATGAGAATCTGGATTTACCTGAGAGATTTAAAACTGATTGACAAGGCCCTTGAGGTGATCTCCTCAGCTGCAGAAACAAGAAGAGTTAATTGGGCAAGATAATGGAGTCAATTTTGTTAATTCTTCAAGTAGTTCAGTTTCTTTTCTTCTTCAGTCAGTTTTGGGGGGGATAATTATAAAAGCAAGAAAAATCAGACTTACAACTCTAAGTCTTTCCAAGTGATTTAAATATGTACCGTTAAGTGTTGACTGGGCAGCTTAATGAAGCCCAAGATTTAGAGCCACAGCAGACTTAATAAATGCCTTAATTTTCTTACAGATTTCTCATTAAAAAAGTGTTTGTAAGTTAAGTTTTGCACAGGATTTAATAAGTATGTGCTATCCTTGAGCATGATATGGAATCATGTTGAAAAATTCTCAATTGTCACTGTGGACTTTTGGACACAAGATGAAATACAAAGTTGATGTATTTTTCATTTTGATAGAACCCTATTTCATTCACTGTAGGTATTAACAGGAGGTTTTGTAAAAAGGAAGGAGTGGGGGAAATGACAAATTTAGAAAAAACAACAACAAAAAACCCCTCCATATAATTGGCCTGATATACCAAAGAAAAATTAAAAGAATAACTCTATTACTAACTTAGTAGCTATTGAAATTCAAAATCTGCATTCTTCTTTGTGCATGCTAAGTCACTTCAGTCATGTCTGACTCTTTGTAACGCTATGGGCTGTAGCCTACCAGGCTCCTCTGTCCATGGGATTCTCCAGGCAAGAATACTGGAGTGGGTTGCCATGCCCTCTTCCAGGGGATCTTCCTGACTCAGGGATGGAACCTCTGTCTCCTGTGACTCCTGCATTGCAGGTGGATTCTTTACCTCTGAGCCACTGGGGAAGCCCCACTTGATCTTACAGAAACATTTGCACAAATACACAAAATACACAAGGGTATGAGAACAGAGTTGTTTGCTTCTGTGTGGTTTATAACAACACAAAGTGGCACCCCCATTTGTCCATCAGTAGGGAGTTCATAGTTACATTATTTCTATCCATACAATTAACTAGCTAGATCTATAGCATAGATATAAAAAGTGCCTATCACGTATTCATTAGTTCAGTCAAAATATTTTCTTGAGAGTTGATTGAATACTAGTCAAGATGTTAGGGATAAAGGATGGGAGGGATGAGGAGAGTCAAGGCCACAGCTCTCCTCAAGCCAGCATGTGGAGAGAGAAAAGAGAGAAGAAAATAGCCAGATGATTTCAAATAGTTAAGCTATCAAGAAATAGAGCCAGGTGATACAGTAATAGGGAGTGATTGGAGAGGCTATTTGTTTGTTTCTTTTTGAGGCAGCTTTGAGTCCACAACTACGTAGCTTTTAAGAATTAATTTATTTGTAGTTGGAGGATGATTGCTTTACTATGCTGTGTTGGTTTCTGCCATACATCAACATGAATCAGTCATAGGTATACACGTGTTCCCTCCCTCTTGAACCTCCCTCCCACCTTCTACTCCATGCCACCCCTCTAGGTTGTCATAGAGCTCCGGGTTGAGATCCCTACATCATATAGCAAATTCCCATTGGCTCTCTGTTTTACTTATGGTAATGTACATGCTTCAACGCTACCCTCTCAATTCATCCCATCCTCTCCTTCTCCTGCTATGTTCACAAGTCTGTTCTCTATGTCTGCATCTGGAGAGGCTATTTTGATTAAGGAAGGCCCAGAAAGTGACATGTGACTTGGAGACCAACGGTCTAGGCAAACAGAAGAGCATGTGCAAAGGCTCTCAGGTGGGATGAGCTTGGTGTCTCCTGAATAGAGAGGATCCACACAGCTGGCACCACCTGCCGTTAAAGAGATCTTAGGGAGATGGATCTTGGAGGGCTTTGGCAGCCACAGTGAGGAATTTAGATTAATCCTATGTACAGTAAGAAGAAGCTAGTGAAAGGTTCCCAGTAGGGAAGTGAAATGATCCGAAAAGTGATACAAAAAGATCACAGTGGCAGTATCTGCTGAAAGGGAAGAGAGAGGCAGGGAGAAACATCCAGCCAGAATTGCAGAGTCTAAGTAAAAGATGATAATGATTTGGCCATAACTTGGGCCAAAGTGAAGTGTTGGTTGCTCAGTCATGTTCAACTCTTTGTGACCCCATGGACTGTGGCTCCCCCAGGGCGCCTCTGTCCATGGAATTCTCCAGGTAAGAACACTGGAGTTGGTTAGCTATTCTCTTCTCCAGAGGATCTTCCCAACCCAGGGATCAAATCCAAGTCTCCTGCATTGCAGGCGGGTTCTTTACCATCTGAGTCACCAAGAGACACCCACCAGGGACACCCAAGGTTATGTCAAACACTGAATAAATTTGAATTCTCTTTTGGAGGGTGGTATTGTTGAGACCACCTGCTATAGAAATCACTGCTTCAGGTCTCTCGACTTGAAACTAGATCTGGGTTCTTACAAGGCTTCTCCTTAATCTCTCATTTTCCTCCTCCAAATCTGAGAGGAATGAATGAATGATTGAAAGAACGAATATTGCCAGGTCTGTGGTATCTCTTTCAGAAGACCATTGGTAAGATTAAATAAGATAAAACTCGTGAAAACATTTGGTAAAATGTCCAAGTGTTCTGTTAGTATCAGTTATTAGTGTTGTTGATTCAGAGGGGTTCCAGATGGAGAGCTGCACTGCAACTCTCCTGGCTGTCATCCCCCCAGTGTCAGAGGGATTGTTGTTGTTGTTGTTTAGTCACTGAGTCGTGTCTGACTCGGTGCAACCCCATGAGCCGTAGCCTGCCAGGCTCTTCTGTCCATGCAATTCTCCAGGCAAGATTACTGAAATTTGTAGCCATTTCCTTCTCCAGGAGATCTTCCCCATCCAGGGATCGAACCTGCATCTCCTGAAGTAGCAGATGGATTCTTTACCTCTGAGCCACCAGGAAAGCCCCTAAGGTGTTTTAATTTGTAAAAATCAACCCATTGTCACAGAGATAAGTGAGCACTTCTGCAAATCTTCTAGAAGGTGGTTTCTCTATGGAAAGTGGATAAAATGCATCTCATCAATCAAAGCAGAGCAGGGAGATGAAGCTGAGGGAGAGCAAACTAATTAGTAATTACAAAATAATTGGCTGCTATGCAAGCGATAAAAATAATAAAGTATTTTCCAAAGCATTCCTGGCATGCTGGAGTGATTTCATTAAGTCAAATTTCTCCCAGGGCTTAAACTCTTCCTGCTTGTGAATTAGTCCCTTTGGGGACTATTTTTTCTGTCAGGTATGAGGGGAAGTTCAGGAAGTTCTCAAAGCCCAGATTTTTAGTAATTTCTAAGTCTTTTACTTGATATACAGAAAATGGGTAGGACTTTCAAGGAAGTAATTCCTTCCCCTTACACTTGAAGAATTACAACTTCAGGGAAGGAAGGAGAGCTTTAGTCTCAGGTGAAATTGCTTGTGATCGTAAACATATAATATGATATATGGGCATAAATGGAGACAATCTGTCAATTCACTTAATATATTTTTTTGACTGCCTTCAAGCAGTAGATACTGAAGGACATTCAGTTCATGTTTTATAACCAGTGCAGAGAACATTGTATCTGAAAGCCTTTCTCTCCCTGCCTGTCATTTTTGGAGAGGAGAGCAACTCCAGGTTACCCGTGCATGCTCAGTCACTCAGTCGTGTCCGACTTTCTGCAACCCCATGGACTATAGCCCACCAGGCTTCTCTGTCCATGGGATTTTTCAGGCAAGAATACTGGAGTGCAGGTTACCCAGGGGAGGTTACCTTTTATAGAAGAGTCAGACAGAGAGAAGAGAAGGAAGACCTGTAGGATCCATAATGATTTATTAATCCTGAAGCCACAAGCAACAGACATTTCTTCTGTAAAATCTAATTGACGTCACTGACTTTGAACATTCATGCTCATTGCCTTTGAGTTCAATCTTATCTTGGTTTCATCATACCACCCACTACCTCCCTCTACCTTCAAACAATGGACCCATCAAGCCAGTTCTGAGCATGCCCCAGGCTCACTTTCCTAGGGGAAAATTGAGCATTACCTCATTTCCTGAAAATGTGTCCAACAGAAACAAAACACTTCTCTCTATGAAAAGCAGACAGCAGTATTAACGTTTGCCAGTTTGGTTGGTGATTTGCTCGCTTTAAGGACCACAGAATGTTTGTAGTAGGGCTAAATGTGTGCCAGTGTAGCCTTTGGGAAGCTTTTCTTTTTTGTTCTTGAATATATATTTTTAGCAAGTGAGAAATAATGATCTTGCATTACAAAATAGATATGTGGTTTGCACAAAATTAACATGATTTGATGTTCACCCAGCGAAATGAAAGTTGTGATGCAATATTTCAAGTCAAGAGTATTTTATGGAACATTAACATATCAAGTGAGAAGAATGTTCTTTGTAATCTATAATATTGATTCATTAAAAAAAAAGACTTCATGGAATAGAATTGTTCCTAAGTTATTATTGCTGTTCCCATAAAAATATTTTCTGTTTAAATTCATAACAAATGTTCTGAGGAGGAGAAATGTCTTTTCTATGTTCCATTTAACAACACAATAACTTTGTTTTCAGAATCTCATTTTATTCCAGCTGGAAGATATATGATCTTGTTATACAAAAACAACCACTTCATCTCTACAGAAACTTATTATAAGAATTTATGATTATCATGTTCTATGGAGGGTGTAAGGCACAATCTTTATCAAGGTTAAACTACATGCCGTGCAGCTAAAACCTCATCTTTGGGAGGATTAGATCAAAATTACTTCAATAAAGTTCTAAACACAGTTGAATGTTAAGACATTTACAGCTATTTGATAGAAATGTGATCATATGTATTGTCTTATAATAAGACTATTAAATAATGTTATCAATAATTATGATCCATCCTCATTGTATCTGTTTAATAAAGAAATGACAAAAGACAGAATGTAGGATAAAATTGTGAGGGAAGGGGCACTGAAGTGTGAATGCTGAAGCTTGGATGTGTGACCTTGATAAGGTCATGTGACAGGTGATTCCATGAAGACATTTCCAAGACTTCTGACATTATTACATAAGAACACTTCTGACACAAGATATTCCTGGCTCTAGGTCTTTGAGATTCATTTCTCTCTAAGATTCCTTTTCTTCTGACATAATCCTAGTCATGGTTTAGGTCTGGCCTTAAACAGCTCTTGCTCTGAGAGTTGCCCTGTGTACCGCATGTTATTCACCCCTGGTGACCAGGTTGGAGTCCCTGCTTTGAACATGCATTTCACCCTGAGCTTCTCCATTTGTATTACCTCACATAAAATTTACTACTATTTATATTCCCCAAACAAGAACAAGGATCTGGCTGCCATGCCAACATTCTATACTCACCTCCTGGCACAGAACTTGGGGTATAGTATACACTCAGTCAATATTTTATGAATTGAATGAACAGATCTTCATTCTTACAGTTCCATTATCACCAGGCTATTAGATATGAACTCAACACTTGTTCAACTGGAAGATGGAGAGTTTAAAGAAGAAATAAATTTCCCTCTCAGTTTTCTAATTATACCTCCTAAACTTTTGTCTGATGGATATACTAATATAGACTCAAAGGGAGTTATTGTTCTTTTGCTCAACTGTGTCCTACTCTTTCTGACTCCATGGACTGCAGCATGTTAGGCTTCTCTGCCCTCCACCAACTCCCAGAACTTGCTCAAACTCATGTCCATTGAGTAAGTGATGCCATCCAACCATCTCATCCTCTGTCTTCCCCTTCTCCTCTTGCCTTCAATCTTTCTCAGAATCAGGGTCTTTTCTAATGAATCAGCTCTTCTCATCAGGTGGCCAAAGTATTGGAGCTTCAGCTTCAGGAAGTTGTAGGTAACAAAAAAATATCTTAAAATTAAGACTTCTTTTTTTGGGTCCCACTTAACCGGGAGGTTCAAAGAATATATTTGGCTTTGGGAATGAATGGATCTAGGAGTTCCTATCATGCGATTATAAAGCCACTTTTCTTTCTCCTCTTTTATCACTGCTTTCTCTGTGTAGACTTATTCTTAAGGCTTCTGTGGTGGCTCAGTGGTAGAGAATTCACCTGCCAAGGAGGAGACATTGGTTCAATCCCTGGGTTGGGAAGATCCCCTGAAGAAGGGACTGGCAACCCATTCCAGTATTTTTGCCTGGGAAATCCTATGGACAGAGGAGCCTGGCAAGCTATCTATGGGGTCACAAAAGAGTTGGACATGACTTAGAGACTAAATAATAAAAATCTCTGCATAGACTTATTCTTAGGCAGGATCTTGCTGCTTGAGGGTAAAGTTGGCCCCATCTTACATTGTTGGTATAGCTCAACAACCCATAACAGCCCGAATTTGATCTTAGGGGCAAATTTCCATCCCAGGGTCCATTGTGCAGCCACAGAAGGTGTGGAAATTTGTTTCCCCTGGGGAGGTGCTTACGGGTGTGGGAGAGGAGAGTCTCACAAGAAAGAAGAATTTGTTACCAGAAAAATGGGAACAATGTTTAGTGGGCTGACAAAATCCTTGGCCAACACGATTAACTGACAAAGAAGTACTGGACATCCTGGAAACCTGTCACCACTGGCTCCAATCAGCCATCTTGGTTTTGCTGGTGGAATTTTGCTTGATCGGAATGCAGGTGGATGGGAGGGCACTTTAGACATTTGCTTCCCTTCATGTATTGACTCATTACATAAAATATGTGTACCAAGGTCTAGGGATATAAGAATGAACAGGACAGATAATGGTCTTTGCCCTGATGAGACAAAGCAAGGAAACATATATGATAAAAATTGTAATAAAAGCTATAAAGAAAATGAACTTTAAAGTCTTCATGGGTTAACTCTCATTTTCTTCATCTTTTCTCAGTATCTTCTAAGTAATGAGGTCCCACCTTGACACTCTCTTAAAAACTTACAACCCGCTCCATCCTGCCCTGTTCACTTCTCATTCCTCTTCCTTTTTCTTTATATAGCTTCTTTGACCTTCTAACATAATTGCTGACCTTCTGACATACTCTATATTCACTTATGACTTACATACTGCATGCATGCTCAGTTGCTAAGTTGTGTCTGACTGTTTGCAACACTGTAGACTGTAGCCTGCCAAGCCCCTCTGTCCATGCAAAAATATTGGAGTGTCTCCTGCATTGGCAGGCAGAGTTTTTAATTTTATTGTTTTAACCACTGAGCCACCTGGGAAGTCCATGATTTACATATTGAATTTGCATATTTTGTTTTCACCATTTCCCTCCACTGGAATCCCTGCTAAAGGCAGGGATTTTCGTTTTCCTGTTTTGTTCACCGATGTATCTTCAAGTACTACATACACAGAGGATGCTTGAAAAATATTTTTGAATGAGTGAAGGAAATAGAAAATACTGGAGATGGTTTGTTGTTGTTCAGTCACTCAGTCATGTCTGACTCTTTGAGACCCCATGGACAGCAGCACGTCAGGCTTCCCTGTTCTCACTATCTCCTGGCTGCTACTGCTGCTAAGTCGCTTCAGTCGTGTCCGACTCTGTGCAACCCCATAGATGGCAGCCCACCGCTCCCCTGTCCCTGGGATTCTCCAGGCAAGAACACTGGAGTGGGTTGCCATTTCCTTCTCCAATGCATGAAAGTAAGAAGTGAAAGTGAAGTCGCTCAGTCATGTCCAACTCTTAGCGACCCCATGGACTGCAGCCCACCAGGCTCCTCCATCCGTGGGATTCTCCAGGCAAGAGTACTGGAGTGGGGTGCCATTGCCTTCTCCAACTATCTCCTGGAGTTTGCTCAAACTCATGTCCATCGAGTCAATGATGCCATCCAACCATCTCATTCTCTGTTGCCCCCTTCTCCTGCCCTCAAGAGATGATTAGGATGAATTTTAGACAAGGGACACAGTGATAATTTTGTAAACAGAGATGTAAGCTGAGATGTGAATAGTGAGGAATTAGTCTTAAGGCTATATGGGGGGAATGGGATGCTTTAGTTAAAGAAAGCAGCAGATAGAAAGGAAAGAACTTGGAAAGTTTAAGAAAATAAACATATTGGTGGGTCACAGCATGGTGAGCCGAGGGGTGAATAGCCATGGTAAAGTTGGAGAGATGTAGAGGCCAGATCATTTGAGGTCCTGTAGCCCATGGTAAGGAGTTTGGATTTTTATTCCAGTGTGGTGGAAAACCACTGAAAGGTTTTAAAGTAAGGGAGCACATGATTGGAATTACACTTTTATTTGCTATTTCTTGAACTGGTTCCGAGTTATTTTCCCTGTCCAAGTAAACTTAACCTCTCCCCTGAATTTCATTTAATGGGTTTTCCCCATCTCAATCTTATCTTCGCACAGCAGCTCTGCTGCTCATATCTGAAGTCATTCTTCCTGCTGAAACCTGGAATGCCTTCCCAATATCTCCAAGGCAAAACCCCAACTCTCCTTGAATCCTACAGGCCCTGACCATCTGCCTCTCCCGCTTTTCTTGCTCCCAAATGCTTCTCTCTTGCTCACTCCCTCACAGACACTTGGACCTTGATGTAATTTCTAGAACACACCAAGCTGCTCCTTCTTAGAGCCTCCCGCGGGTACATCCCCTGCCCCCTCCATACCCGATTACTGCCTCTTCACGTTTCTGGTTTGTCTAAATGTCACTTCCTCAGGGAGCTCTTCCTTGCTCACTCCCAATCCGTTACTCCACTGTGAGCTCTCATTGCATCTTGTACTTTTCTTCAATAACATTAAATGCACACTTGGATGTTTATTATCTAATGTGCTTTTCTCTCGAAACTATAAGCCCCACGAGGGCCTGGTCTGTGTCTATCTTATGCACTGTCTCTCACAGAACTTGATTGTGGTAGCTTAATACATATTTATTGACTGATGTAATGAGTTAAATAAATAGCTTAATCAAAACACAATTAGACTTGCTTTTTTAGTTAACTCATTATTCATTTATAGACCTTTTGTAAACACACCCATTCAACCTCATTCTTTTTGCTCTTTTCCTTTAACAGCTTTATTTTTAATTTACTATACTTTTTCTTCGTTGGCCTTGTCCAGAAGTTTTCCTCCATCCATTTTCTTCTGCGATGATAATGTCCTGTGTTGGGGTTGGTTCTCAGGGCCATTTCTGTCCATGAGAGGCAACAGCTGTCATTCCGTTTCCTCCCTGCTTTGGGAGCAGGGTCGTCCGCTGAGTCTGGGCCATTTCTTTATGTACAACCACATGGTGCTCATTCCAGAAGAGACTGATGACTTTGCAATGGTAGGAAACGTGACTCCCTCTGGAATTCTTGGGTTTTGTTTTTTATTTTTATTATCTTTTATATTCTTTTAGTGAAGTATAGTTGCTGTACAATATTATATAACTTATGGCTGTACAATATAGTGATTCACAATTTTAAAGGTTACATTACATTTGCAGTTATTATAAAGTATTGGCTGTGTTCCCTGTGTTGCCTGATATATCCCCATAGCTTATTTAAAATTTTTTTAAAATTATTTTTAATTTTAATTTAATTTTTATTGAAGTATAGTTAATTTACAGGATTTCATGTGTATAGCAAAGTGACTTAGTGTTTTATAACATACATTATATATATATACACATATATATATACATACATATATATACACATATGCTGTGTTGCTCAGTGATGTCTGACTCTTTGGGACCCCATGGACTGTAGCCAGCCATCCTCCATCCTCTATTGTAATCATCCTCTATCCTATACTGTAGCCAGCCAGTCTCTTCTATCCATGGGGATTCTCCAGGTAAGTATACTGGAGTGGGTTGCCATGCCTCCTTCCAGGGGATCTTCCCAACCCAGGGATCAAAAGGTCTTCCGCATTACAGGTGTAGAGCTACATATATATACATATTTTCTTTTCCTAATAATCTTGTAGGTTATTACAAGATATTAATATAGTTCCCTGTGCTATACAGTAGGCCATTGTTGTTTATCTAATTTATATATAGTAACGTGTATCTATCAATCCCAAATTCCTAATTTATCCCTCTAAGTCCCTAATTTATCCCTCTCCCTCTGGAATTTTTGTTTTTTAGCAAGTATCTCCCCACATGTGCAATTAACAGATTAACAATTAACAGTTAATTAATTAATTAACTTTCTACTTGACAGTAGAAAGACACTGTGTGACCACCAGGATGGCTCAGGCAGAAGTGCAGTCTTGAGAAGCTATGAGACCCTCTTTAGTGAAAAAACCAGGCCAGAAAAAAGTGAGGGCAGTGTAGCATGATAATGCCATGGATACATTTCTCAAGGAGATAAGTCAAAGCCATTTTTTAGCAGGCAGAATAAGTGTTTATCAAGGAAACAAGATTGGAAGTGACTTCAGCATTAGCCATCCCGGTGAACAGGTGTTGAGTTCACCAACCTCTTTCCCCTTTGGTGGGATCTTGACCTACTGGTTCCCTCCGAAAAATCGGTCGGAAGTCCACTGGCACCTGGCTGAGCTGAAGGAATGGGCTAAAGGAAAGGGGACCAGGACTGTGGGGGAGTGACACGCCCTTCAGGAGGGACTGGGAAGGCTGGTAGAGAGGGCTGTAAGGGGCACAGAGGTTGGAGAAGAGTCAGCCTCGTGTGGCTTAGTCAACTTAGTTACATGAGGCTCAGCCCTCAGTTGAGAGGCTTGGTTTCACAACCACCTCACCCAGTGTGGGATGGGGCCCCATAATAGAGTTTTATGTGATTCTCCCTTTACCTGCAGAGCGTGGTTAAACATGAACTTGTGTGGCAGAAAGGACCAGCCCTGGTTTTCAGCAAAGAGCTTTTTAATAAAGCCATAATAGGATGAATCATAGCCTTCCTCAACCTCTCTTTCTTCTCTTTATGTAATTTTAATTCTCTTGTTTGTTTCTGAGCTAATGTCATCAGTTTTATCTACTTGTCCAAATTAACTCAAACCTCTTAATAACATCAAGTTAGTTTTTGTTACTATGTAATATTTCCTGTCAGGTTTCTGTATTAGATGCATGCATGTCACAAATAACAGCAACAATATGGCAGACTGTGTGAGCTGTTGGAAAGCTTGTGGGTAGTGTTTCCTGGAGATCAGTGGGTGATTCTTCTCTCCTAGCGGCTCCATTGTCACATTGGAATTTTTGAATAGAAAAATTTTCTGCAATAAGGTGGTTATAAAAGGAAACCCTTAAATGATTAAATGCTTTAACTAAAATATTTTTACTGTAAGAGCTGAAAAACTGAAATAAGGACTGCTAACTGCAGTTCACGGTTTAGGAGAAAAAATAGGATAGAACATTCTGAAGATCAGCCCTGGGATTTCTTTGGAAGGAATGATGCTAAAGCTGAAACTCCAGTACTTTGGCCACCTCCTGCGAAGAGTTGACTCATTGGAAAAGACTCTGATGCTGGGAGGGATTGGGGGCAGGAGGAGAAGGGGACGACAGAGGATGAGATGGCTGGATGGCATCACTGACTGGATGGACGTGAGTCTGAGTGAACTCCGGGAGTTGGTGATGGACAGGGAGGCCTGGCGTGCTGCGATTCATGGGGTCGCAAAGAGTCAGACACGACTGAGTGATTGAACTGAACTGAACTGAACTGATGGCTAGTAAAATGTCCTAATCCACTTACTTGTTTTTTAACTTATTTACTTACTTATTGCCATATGGGTCAATTAAACCTGTCAATCCTAAGGGAAATTAACCCTGAATATTCACTGGAAGGACTGATGCTGAAGCTGAAGCGCCAATACTTCGGCCACCTGATGCAAAGAGCCGACTCATTGGAAAAGACCTTGATGCTGGGAAAGACTGAAGACAAACGGAGAGGAGAGTGGCAGAGGATGAGATGGTTAGATGGCATCACTGACTCAATGGACACGAATCTGAGCAGACTGACTCTGAGAGATGGTGGAGGACAAAGAGGCCTGCCATGATGCAGTCCATGGGGTTGCAAAGAGTCAGACACAACTTTGTGACTGAACAGCAACAAACAGCCATGTGGGGAGTAAATGATTATTTTGTTTCTTTAATTTTTGTTAAACAATTATTTTAAAACATTTTAAATATAAATGACTTTCTTTTACTTAAAAGTATTGCATACCTTATTTCTATATTTGAGCACATGTTTAAAACTTGGTTTGTGGTAAAAAGGAGCATTTGTGTTATTTGACAGGGTGGCAGTTGGACAGAAGAGTGAAATTTTGTGTTTTATTCCATTAGAAGGCTAAGAAACTTGACTAACTCTCCTTATTTGGAGAACAGGAAGTGGCCTAGGATTGAGATCCAAAAACATCAAATTTGTTTGATGTTACCAGTAGAGACCTGCCTTGATGTGGCTTCTTCAGATGTAACTGGAACTGAAAATTGTGACATCGAAAAATGGTGGGAGAGTTTGAGGAACATTAGTCAGAACCTGTTACCTGAAATTGCAGCCACTGAAGTCACTATTCCCAGGGTAAATGTCTGATCTTACAGAATCTCTGCAATTATGATTATCTGAGAAAAGGTTTGTTTGAGAAGACCAAGAATTAATTAATATAACATTTTGAGGGTTCCTTCTAAGCCATTCACATTTCTTTGATCTCTTTAGCCACCTCAACTCATTTCTAGTCTTTCTACTTCTTGACTGAATAAAATAAACACAATTGGTTGTTTCTGGATGCCTGTATCAAGATTACCTGATGTTCCTTAAGATAAAGTTCTAAATTCCACACTGACTAGAAGGATCCAAGTTTTGGAAGCTGTATTTTTGTTAAGCTCCTTGTTTTTTTGGCATCCTAAAATTTGGAAACCACTGGTCTCTAGTATACAAACCAATAACCACACATATAATGAATACTTTAGTTGCTACTGATATTACTAGCTGAATTAGTTTTAATGAAAACTAAGGCTGAGTATTTGCCATTGTTACTACCTGTTTTTGGTTATTTAAATAATTTTTTCTTTTTAAAAAACTGAAGTATAGCTGATTTACAATGTTGTAATATTTTCAAGTATATAGCAAAGTGTATATGTGTGTTAGATGCTCAGTCATGTCCAATTCTGACTTTGTGCCATCTTTGTGACCCCATGGACTGTAGCCCGCCAGGCCTCAGGCACCTCTGTCCTTGGAATTCTCCAGGTAAGAATACTGGAGTGGGTTGCCATTCCCTTCTCCAGAGAATCTTCCTATATATATATATAATTTTTCAGATTGTTTTCCATTATTATATAGGTTATAATAAGATATTGAATAGAGTTCCCTGTGCTATACAGTAAGACCAGGTTTATCTGTTTTTACATATAGCACAGTGTAACTGTTAATCCCAAGGTCTTAATTTATCTCTCCCGTCTTTCCCTCTTTGATAACCCTTAGTTTATTTTCAGTCTGTGAATCTGTTTCTGTTTTGTAGATCAGTTCATTTGTATCATTTTTTTTTAGATTACATAAATAAATGATATCATATGATCTTTATCTTTCTGTCTGACTTACTTCCCTTAGTACGATAATCTCTTCAGTTCAGTCACTCAGTCGTGTCCGACTCTTTGCAACCCCATGAATCGCAGCACGCCAGGCCTCCTTGTCCATCACCATCTCCCGGAGTTGACCCAGACTCACGTCCATCGAGTCAGTGATGCCATCCAGCCATCTCATCCTCTGTTGTCCCCTTCTCCTCCTGCCCCCAATCCCTCCCAGCATCAGAGTCTTTTCCAATGAGTCAACTCTTCGCATGAGGTGGCCAAAGTACTGGAGTTTCAGCTTTAGCATCATTCCTTCCAAAGAAATTCCAGGGCTGATCTCCTTTAGAATGGACTGGTTGGATTTCCTTGCAGTCCAAGGGACTCTCAAGAGTCTTCTCAAACATCACAGTTCAAAAGCATCAATTCTTTGGCGCTCAGTTTTCTTCACAGTCCAACTCTCACATCCATACATGACCACTGGAAAAACCATAGCCTTGACTACATGGACCTTTGTTGGCAAAGTAATGTCTTTGCTTTTCAACATGCTATCTAGGTTGGTCATAACTTTTCTTCCAAGGAGTAAGCGTCTTTTAATTTCATGGTTGCAATCACCATCTGCAGTGATTTTGGAGCCCCAAAAAATAAAGTCTGACACTGTTTCCACTGTTTCCCCGTCTATTCCCATGAAGTGATGGGACCAGATGCCGTGATCTTCGTTTTCTGAATGTTGAGTCTTAAGCCAACTTTTTCACTCTCCTCTTTCACCTTCATCAAGAGGCTTTTTAGTTCCTCTTCACTTTCTGCCATAAGGGTGGTGTCATCTGCATATCTGAAGTTATTGATATTTCTCCCAGCAATCTTGATTCCAGCTTGTGCTTCTTCCAGCCCAGCGTTTCTCATGATGTACTTTGCATATAGGTTAAATAAGCAGGATGACAATATACAGCCTTGAAGTACTCTTTTTCCTACTTGGAACCAGTCTGTTGTTCCATGTCTAGTTCTAACTGTTGCTTCCTGACCTGCATACAGATTTCTCAAGAGGCAGGTCAGGTTGTCTGGTATTCCCAACTCTTTCAGAATTTTCCACAGTTTATTGTCATCCACACAGTCAAAGGCTTTGGCATAGTCAATAAAGCAGAAATAGATGTTTTCCTGGAACTCTCTTGCTTTTTCTATGATCCAGTGGATGTTGGCAATTTGGTCTCTGGGTCCTCTGCCTTTTCTAAAACCAGCTTGAACAACTGGAAGTTCACGGTTCACGTATTGCTGAAGCCTGGCTTGGAGAATTTTGAGCATTACTTTACTAGCATGTGAGATGAGTGCAATTGTGCGGTAGTTTGAGCATTCTTTGGCATTGGCTTTCTTTGGGATTGGAATGAAAACTGGCCTTTTCCAGTCCTGTGGCCACTGCTGAGATTTCCAAATTTGCTGGCATACTGAGTGCAGCACTTTCACAGCATCATCTTTCAGGATTTGTAATAGCTCAACTGGAATTCTATCACCTCCACTAGCTTTGTTCATAGTGATGCTTTCTAAGGCCCGCTTGCCTTCACATTCCAGGATGTCTGGCTCTAGGTCAGTGACCACACCATCATGATTATCTGCGTCATGAAGATCTTTTTTGTACAGTTCTTCTGTGTATTCTTGCCACCTCTTCTTAACATCTTCTGCTTCTGTTAGGTCCATACCGTTTCTGTCCTTTATTGAGCCCATCTTTCCAGGAAATGTTCCCTTGGTATCTCTAATTTTCTTGAAGAGATCTCTAGTCTTCCCTATTCTGTTGTTTTCCTCTATTTCTTTGCATTGATCGCTGAGGAAGGCTTTCTTATCTCTTCTTGCTATTCTTTGGAACTCTGAATTCAGATGCTTATATCTTTCGAAATAATTCTTTATAAAGAATGTGATACCTGAGAATAAAAGAGAAAAATATCATTAATTTTAGCCTCCTCTATTCTTGAGCTTAGAATATTCTAGACCAGTGGTTCTTAAGTTTAGCTGTGCCTCAGAATCACCTGGGAGAAGGCAATGGCACCCCACTCCACTACTCTTGCCTGGAAAATCCCATGGACGGAGGAGCCTGGTAGGCTGCAGACCATGGGGTTGCTAAAAGTCAGACACGACTGAGCGACTTCACTTTCACTTTTCCCTTTCATGCATTGGAGAAGGAAATGGCAACCCACTCCAGTGTTCTTGCCTGGAGAATCCCAGGGACGGGGAGCCTGTTGGGCTGCCGTCTGTGGGGTCGCACAGAGTCGAACACGGCTGAAGCGACTTAGCAGCAGCAGCAGCAGCAGAATCACCTGAAGATTCTGAATCTGTTAGAACACAGATTGCTGGCCCTCATCCCCAGTGTTTCTGGTTCTGCAGGTCTAGGGTGGACCTTAAGAGCTTTATTTTCTTATAAGTTTCCAAATGTATTTGTCTTCTAGGGTTGATGTCACAAAATACAACAAACTGGGTACGCTGAACAAAAGAAACTTATTTTCCTCACAGTCCTGGAAGCTAGAAGTTGAAGATGAAGGGTTGAGTTCTCAGAGGCCTCTTGCTGGCTTGCAGATGGCTGCCCCTCGCTGCCTCTTCTCATGCTCTTTCCTCTGTGCCTGTGCAGCCTTGGTGACTCCTTGTGTTCAAATTTCCTTTTCTTATAGGGACATGAGTCAGACTGAATTAGGGCCCACCCTAATGGCCTCATTCTAAATTAATCATCTCTCTTTTTTAAATCCTTCTTTTTCATTTTTTAAATCATGAAAATATGATAGCACACTTATGGGAGACTTGGAAAATACAGAACAAGGATACATGTGGTTCCACTATATATTGCAATTGTTTGATTTAAGTAGATAAATTAAGATTTTTTGTTGGAGCTTTAATATCGGACTCTCAGAAATGAATAGAATGAATGTATAGAAAAGTAGAAGAAGATAGTAGACCTGAAAAGCATTATGAACCAATTCAACATGATGAAGATTTATATAATTTTCACACAACAGTAGGATGCAAATTCTATTCAAATGACTTTTGAAAGCCATTTTCCAATCAGGTAAGACAATTTTGGTTTCCTACTCTTTTACCAACTAACTTGCTCCCAGTGATCTTTCTTTCTTCTCTGTTCCATTTATTATCCTTGGCAGAGGATTTTCCAGTTTGTAGTTTACCTCTCTCCATCCTCACTGACTTCAAATCTGATGCTTCAAGTGTCAGATACTCTTGCCTATGCCATGCAGCCCAGTCCCAGGCACAGAAACTGTAGTTAACCATACAAGCTAGTTGTGTTTTATCAACAGGATGCCACAAAGCCAAAACTAGACTGAACCGGCTAGATTCAAGATGGCCAGCAAAGTAGGCTGAAGTGTTAGTCTCAGTCGTTTCTGACTCTGTGTGACCCCATGGACTGTGGCCCACCGGCTCCTCTGTCCTTGGGATTCTCCAAGCATGAATGCTAGAGTGGGTTGCCATTTCCTTCTCCAGGGGACTTTCTTGACCCAAGGATCCAAAGGGGGAAAGAACTCCTTGACCAAGCCAGGAGGATTTGGTTCAGCTAGGACCCTGAAGGGGGCCTCACATCTAATTTGGTAATGATATCAATGTGAGTATCTTGCCAGCAATGCACATTCATGTATTCTGATCAGAGTTTATCTTGTTTGTTACCAATCTGCTCTTCCTCCTGCCTTCTGTGTTTCTGTTCCTGGTATGACCATTTCCTTGACACTAAAATGGGACTGTGAAGCCATATCTAACATTTTACCTTGCTCTGCTCCCCATGTCTCATCACCAAGTTGAACCATAACTACCTTTGTATTTCTTTGTCCCCTTCTCTTCTATTTCCCTTGCATCCAGCTTTATGTAGGTTTCATTAATTCTTCTTTGAATATTGCAATAGCCTTCTAGCCAAAATCCATTCTTTCAGTCTTTCTCTCCTTTAATGAATACTATCTCCTGTTGCTAGATAAATCTTCCCAAGTTCAGTTCAGTTCAGTCACTCAGTCGTGTCCAACTCTTTGTGTCCCATGAACCATAGCATGCCAGGCCTCCCTGTCCATCACCAACTCCCAGAGTCCACCCAAACCCATGTCCATCGAGTCAATGATGCCATCCAACCATCTCATCCTGTCGTCCCCTTCTCCTCCTGCCCTCAATCTTTCCCAGCATCAGGGTCTTTTCCAATGAGTCAGCTCTTCGCATCAGGTGGCAAAAGTATTAGAGTTTCAGCCTCAACATCAGTCCCTCCAATGAATACCCAGGACTGATTTCCTTTAGGGTGGACTGGTTGGATCTCCTTGCAGTACAAGGGACTCTCAAGAGTCTTCTCCAACACCACAGTTCAAAAGCATCCATTCTTCTGTGCTCAGCTTTCTTTATAGTCCAACTCTCATATCCATACATGACCACTGGAAAAACCATAGCCTTGACTAGATGGACCTTTGTTGGCAAAGTAATATCTCTACTTTTTAATATGCTGTCTAGGTTGGTCATAATCTTCCCAAAGCATAATTCTAATAAAAAACTTTGAGTGTTTTCCTACAGTCTGTTCAATAGGCAACATGTCTACCTAAATAAAGCCCAGGGTTCTGTTACAAGAAGAAAGGGTGAGTAGGAAACTGTCAGTGTCTGCTAATCTACCCCACTGACTCCTGAAGAATGCATCACTCCTTTCCTTTCTTCCTCAAGGGAGATACTCTGAAATGCAATGCAGTTAGAGCCTCCAGTTCAAGGTTAAGGATTTCTGCCTGCATAGTCAGCTCCCTTAGATATCAGAGGAGATCATCATGGTCTGACAAAAAGTTACTACCCATCTGCCATGCCCAATATTCAACAGTAGGTTAGAAACACAAAGACTGCAGTATAACTTAAATGCAGAAAATCAAAGACTCTGGGCTATAGCAATTTTTTTTTCCTGTTTTTTTTTTGGCCACATGCATGACATGTGGGATCTTAGTTACCCAGACCAGGATTGAATCTGGGCACCCTGCACTGGACCACCAGGGAATTCCCCAGAGCAATTTCTAAATCATGTTGGTTGAGAATAGTGAAGACCCTAGCCCAGGCAGTTGAGTGATTTCCATGGTCATTGTCCTCAATGCCACGGGCTCTCTCTCTGGGATGCTCTTCCTGGTCAACTCTTCTAGATGGTCTTTCTAAGGTGGGCATTCAAGAGTGGGCTTTTCTTAGGGGTTGAATTCCTATTTCACCTCTTTTTGGGGATAAGCTTGAGGACTCAGGGATTGTTTAAGAGATTAATATCACAATACTGCTGGCTAGCGTAGGGTTTTATGGGCAATACAAGTCCTACAAACCCAAGGGGCTTCCAGTTTACTTGCTGCTCTTCTATTCTGTGTGTGGGTAACCCAGAATCAGATACCTTGTCTTAATAAGGTTTTTGAGCCTGAAGACTCTCTTCTATTACATACAGCCCTCTGTTCTTTGCCAACTACCCCTCTCCCAAACTGAGACTATTTGGGAAAAAAGGCATGAACGGTCTTGCTAATTAACTGCTTCCACATTTGACAGAAAACTCTTAAAGGAAGTACACTGTACCCAACAAAAGCAAAAGGCCATGGGTTTATCTCCCCTGAAGGCTGCTTTTGCTTCTGCCTCTGGCCATGGCTTATAATAGCTTCACTTTGAAGTAAGAAGCACACAGCTTCTTCAGTCTGAAAAGACTCCAAGTAAGACTTAGTCTGCTGGCTATAGGCTCTTAACAAAGCTGTCTTCCTTCCCACCCTGATGGCAGATTGGCTAGCTCTAATCTGGGCTCGTCTTTTTTGTAGAATATTACTGGCAGTGTTTAGAATTAGCCAACACACACTAACACTCTAAAAATGTCCTATTATTTTCGTGAACGTCACAACCCTTTGTTTGTCCCTTCCTGGGTTCTGCTGGCTACTGTTTTACCAGGATTGCCAACTTTCCAGTCTGCAATAGTTTTGTCATTGCTGATGTCATCCAACCATGTCCTTTAAGTGAATCCTATAGTTTAGCTAAAGCAGCAGTCCCCTTTTGGTATAAAAATCTTTGTTAGTTAAAATTAAGTTTGGTGCATGTGTCAGTGGCTTAAATGATGTGTAAGTTTGTCTCTCTTCCTTGTAAAAGAAGTTTTGAGGGAGGCAGTCTAGAGCTGATATACAGACTCCACAGTATACTAGTGTTTCAGGATCTTCTAACTTTCCTCGTCAACTGCCTAGAATGAGACCATTGACCATGTGGTTCAAGTTGGCCACTGGAATTCCAGACATCACACTTGTTTTCCATACACAAAGATATATAGGAAGAAGGAGAAGAGTGTAGCCACTCTCTTTCCTTGAGATTTTTCTGGGCATTCTATACTACATTATATACTCTATACTACATGATAACTGATGGTTATAATGAGCTTCAAAGAAAGTTCACAAGCTTCAGGAGAGGCTGGATTGATATATCCAGCTGTTTATCAAGGTTCTGCTACTAAGTGAAGGGAATGTGGATATAGGGGTTGGACATTAACAGCCTCTGTCACAACTAACTTTAATGTTTAAATAATTATAAATCAAGGTAAACAGTTTTATGTGCTTTAAGTGGTCTTCAAGTAGATTTTAGTGGGAATTTGGGAGGGCAGAGGTGGGGGTGGGGTAGATCAGAGGTAGCCTCCAACTAGATGGACCATGAAAGACTATTTTCTTTTAACTTTAAAAAGTTGTATTTATTTTTTAATTGGTAGACAATTGCTTTACAATTTTGTGTTGGCTTCTGCTCTACAATAATGCAAATCAGTCACACTTGGACACGTGTCCCTTCCCTCCCTTCCCTCCATCCATCCCACCCCTCTAGGTCATCACTGAGCACCAGCCTGGGCTCCTTGTGTTACTTTAGCAGCTTCCCACTAACTATTTCACATATGATAGTGTATACCACGGAAGACTTTCAAAAGGAGGTAGCACATGAATTCATTCTTTGAGTGAGAGGGAAGTAGGACATTCAGGCTGGAGAGCCTGAGATATGAGTGCAGACATTCTGTGCCCTGGGTGCCTCACTGCCCTAACCCTAGTCCCAGTTCTGGACTCGAATAGAATGTACATTAAGGAGGCAGGCAGCAAGCAAGGGTGGGATGTGGGCTTTACCCAAGTCAGGTGAAGAAACAGAAGAGTGCTCCTACAGATGTCAAGAAGAAAGCCTAGCATCGCAGGCCAGTTCTCCATTGCAGCCTGGCAATGCTTCAACCAAAGGAAGAATTCTACTGTTAACCAGCAGGGTAATTTCTGGTAGACCGTACACCAAAGACAAATTACATTCATTTTGCCATGGATATTCTGAGATTCTGAGTAGCATTTTACTCTTTTTATGATTAGACCTGTATCAGATCTTGAGTAAGGAAATATTCAGGACATCTGCTAGGATGTTAACATAGCTGACAGCTGCTGTAAAGCTGCACAAAACCAGGATAGAGTGGGGGAGGGGCAACAGGGCAGCATTCTCCCTGTGTGGGCTGCAGGGCGCATGCTCACATGAGTTAGCTGGGGGGAACACTCCCTGGTTTGCGGTGCAACACTGGCGGGGTTATAATGTTACCCTGGGGATGCAGGGGACATGTCCTGTTCTCAGTTACTCTAGTCTGAGAGTAGCTTGGTCGCTTGCACTGAGGATGAAGATAAATGGTTACAAAGGCCCTTAATAAAAACATTAAACTGGGAAATGAGAGAAGTTGGTTATACTGCATGGTTGCAATATTGTGAAAGCAGAAATGCCACGTCACTGCTTTCCTAACCTCTGCAATTAAGAAACTGGAGTTCTAGGTTTATAATTTCTATAACCACATGTTTTAGATCCTGTCTCTTTCCAGTGATAGTTAAAGATATTGTGCTGGAAACTCCATTCATTAGTTGGTCTGTCTGCTGCTCTCTGATAGATGGAGGTGGGGAGTTGATTGTCCAAAACAAATGAAAAGTAATAGATGTGATTTATTGAGGTACTTTCTAGATGTAAATCTCTTGCCATTCATTATCTCATAAAACTCTTTGTTCTTACCTCTAATTACAGACAGATAATGGAGGTTTATAGAGATACTAAGTTTTGTGTTCAGTGGTCATCTTGCTTATGTTGGCGAACGTTCTCAGGTGGTAACCCACTTCCTCTTGAGAAAACATCTTTGGGCAACCTCAAGCATAGGAAAGTTATTTTTTATATTTGATCCAAAATTTAATTCCTTATAACTTCTGCCTACTGATTCTAATTCTGTCCCTAAATATGCAAAAATAGCTATCATGTTTGCAGGTTTATCTTGTCTCCTGATTAAAAATTCAAATTCCTCATGTGGTCTGATTTCATGCTTCTTCCGTACTGGGCTTGCTATTCTTTGAATATGTTCCAGTTTGTCTATAAGCTTTAAAAAGGTGAATACAGTAATCCACCTGTGGTTTCTAAATGCATATTCAAAAGGGGACGTCACCTCCCTCATTCTAGATATTATACTTCTATTAATGGAAACTAGAATTTCATTACATTTTTTTTTTTAGTGTGTCAGGAAGGAGGCATTAATATTTTATAGTTGACTTCCATTGAAGACACTGCTGACAAAATCTGTAATCTTTTTTTAACATTTGTTTTGCTACACTTTGTTACCTCCATACTCTATTTTTGCAGTCAGGTTTTTTTTTTTTGGATGCAAGCGTGGATCTTACATTTGGCACAGTTAAATAACATTTTATGAAATTCAACCCATTGCTTCAGGTGCTGAAGATCTTTTTGAAGACTGATCTTGCCATCCACTGTACTGACAATTACTTCTAGGTTCCTTTCATCAGCCAATTTGAAAGCCTGCCCTCTATATCTTCTACGCAAGTGCAACTAATAAGATGGGGCAGAGATCTGACCAGTGTTTGACACTCCCCTTCCATTTGACATTGATCCAGCCGAAGGAGACCAGTCCCTAGCACCTGTCAGATGGCAGTCTGTCTTTCCTGTGCTCCTTTTGGTATTCAGATCCTTGTTTATAATCTTTTCCCTTCAGCTATGGCCTAAAGTCTTTCATCATTTAATGTTTCAAGATCTGCACATTTTCAAGTCTAACTCATAGCCTACACTGTGCATGAAGTTTGTTCTGAACAACTGTGATTTCCCATCTCAGAATTCCCTTTGCATAGACCCTTTTTATTACTATTATTTGTTGAAGTATAGTTGATTTATAATATTATATTAGTTTGAGGTGTATAGCATAGTAATTCAGCATTTTTGCAGATTATACTCTATTATAGGTTGTTTTAAGTTAATGGCTCTAATTCCTGTGCTATGCAGTGTGTCCTCATTGCCTATCTATTTCACACATGGTAGTCTGTACCTGTTAATCCCATACCCCTAATTTGTCCCTCCCACCTTCCCTCCTTTGCATAGACTCTCAGTTCTCAACCTCCAGTATACTGGAGGTAAGCTCTGTCTTTACGTTCAGTCTCATGAAAACAAGAACATGTTATTTATTAGCCTCCAGCATCTGGTTACTATAATGTCAGGCTGAGGCTAGTGCTCCATTGTTACTTGCTTTTGGTTGATTAGGGCAGCATTTCTCAACGGTGGATGGTTTTGTCTCCCCTTCTTCCCTCCTGAAGGAACGTTGGGGAACGTCTGAGGATATTTTCAGTTATCTCAACTGGGGAAGATGCTGCTGGCTTCTAGTAGGTGGAGCCAGAGGTGCTGCTCAACATCTAAAATGCACTGGACCACCCCCCACGTCAAAAGATTATCGAAAGTGTCAGTACTGGGGCTTCCTTGGCAGTCCAGTGGTTCCGTGCATCCAATACAGGGGGCATGGATTCGATCCCTGGTCGGGGAACTAAGATTCCACATGCTAAGCGGCCAACAGAAAAACACTTGGAGTGCTGTTAATTAACCCTGTATTAGACAATTAGATGTGTTCTGACTGACTTTTTTAAAGAGGCACACCATCTGCCTATTAATAGGTACTTTTTGGTGGCAGGTAACCTTTCTTAGAATGGATGATGTTTCTATTCAGTCACGTCTGTGTTTCAGGCCAGGGCAGTTAGTCTTGGGTAAATGATCGAAAACTTGATGGTGAGGGAGGTAGCAGGTATTACTACAGATGTAAGGAAGCTGATTTCACAAGCTTCACCTAAAAATTAGTTTGATTAGTTTCTGGCCGTGCTCTATTCAAATGTCTAGGTTTTTGCCTTCTCAGTCAAACAAATTTTGTTAGAATGAGATAATAACAGCTTTCCTCCAGTTATTTCATAAAGGTATTTTGAAGAGACAGGAGATAATATACTAAAGAATTTTGAATTCTCTGCTGGGGAAATTGCTATTAAAACATTATAATGATAATTAGCAGTGGCGGTCTGGGGTATGGAAGAACAGAGTAGCTTACATACAGTGTGTGTTACATGCCAAAGAAAAGAACTAATTAAGGCAAACATGTCGTTCTGGTTCTAACACCTATTTCTGTGGCCAGGGCCGATCCCCTAAACAGAAATATGCCTTCTGCCTATGACCTGAAGAGACCCTACTAGATACTTCCTCTCTGACCCATGGAATGGGGCCAGGGCAGAAATACTGGGTGAGGAACAGTCAAATGTTTGCCAATTTTAGTGTGCAGAATGCTTTGACAATTTCTAAAAATCGAAGACTTACTAGATGAAGAAAGTCATCTCTTGATGAACTCAGCTTGTTTTCATGTTCTCTTCCAGATCTCAGGGGATTTTTGTTTTTAAATTGAGGTATAGTTGATTTACCACATTGTGTTAATTTCAGGTGTATGGCAAAATAATTCAATTATACACACACATATATATATATACACATATTCTTTTCCAGATTTTTTCCTTTATATCTTGTTACAAAATATTGCATATAGTTCCCTCTGCTATACAGTAGGTCCCTGTTGGTTATCTCTTTTAAGTAATACGCAGTACTGTGACTCTGTTAATATCACACTCCTAATTTCTCCCATCTCCATGGTTTCCTTTTGGTAGCTCTGTTTTCTATGTCTGTGAGTCTGTTTCTATTTTGTAAATAAGTTCATTTGTATCATTTTTTTGTGTGTCTTCCACAGATTGTTGTTGTTCAGTAGCTCAGTCATGTCCAACTGTTTTGCGACCCAATGGACTGCAGCCCCCCAGGCTCCTCTGCCCATGGAATTTTCCGAGCAAGCATACTGGAGTGGGTTGCCATTTCCTGCAAGATCCCATGTGTAAGTGATATTATGTGATGCGTGTCTTTCTCTGTCTGACTTACCTCACTTAGTATGACAATCTCTAGGTCCATATCCATGTTGCTGCAGAAGGCCAGGGGGATCTTTCAACAGCCCCAAGGAGTTAAAGGACTTCTAAGTGGTGACAGTATGACTGCCCCCAAGCGTGTGTCCCTTTGGCACGCAGTCCCTAGCCTCCATGACGCCTGCCCGCCTCACCTACTGTTTTTCTGTGCCTCTGTGGCTGCTGTGTGGTTGGCATCCACCCCCACGCTGGCGTGCCAAAGGAGTGAATGAACAATGGCATAACCTGGCACTGACGGGTGTTTTAATAACTGTGGAAAATGAGGAATTTACAGATGCATGAGTCAAGCACCCACTTCAAAAGTCCTCACCCGAAATCCTCCTGAAATTAGAAGCAATACTACTGAACACAATGCAACCTTTTGCATGGCTGCCCAGTGTTACTATAAATCTGTGTGTGCAGCGTTTGGGAAAGTTACATTACTGGGAAACCGGTGCACTGCTTTCATCTGGGATTTATGTGTAGTGTTCAGTAGGTAGGCCCCGCTTGGGAAATAGGAGGTATGTCATGGGAAGCAATTTGCTTTTCACCCTCAGCCAAGACTCAAAACAGGCCCAGGCTATTTGACCAGTTACTTCACCAGCGACCCTACGTGGTTAGATTTTCCTAGGACTAAACTGCCTTTACTTCGAATAAAGAACATTATCTCTCTCTCAGGCCTAGTCTGAGACTCCACCCTCAAAGGGGAGAAACAAGTCCTCCGTGTCCCACTTCTTGGTCCATGTACCCCTTTCCTCATGACTTTTCAGTGGAGACTTGAATGCTTATGGTGTTTTTAGTAGACACTGTCTCCCCTGCAATGGCTCCCTGTTCAGGTCTGTCCTCTTCAGCCAGAAAGCTGAGGAAAAAGCCAGACCTACTTTTTCCTCTCATGAATAATTGCTGCCATTCATCCAATGCTCAAGTACTCATGAAACCTCATCTTACCGTGTGAAGTAGATATTTTTCACCTGTATTTTGTACACAAGGGAACAGCTTCAAGAAAGCATAAATAACTTGTCTAAGGTCACACAACTAGAGGTGGAAATTCTAACCCAGGTCTGAAGTCCACGCTCATACACTGGATGATATTCTTCCTGTTCTCCACATTGGAACTTAATTGTGGAATTCCCATTCTTTTTGATTAGCAGCAACACAGCTATTCACCTCATAGGATTTATATTCTCTTATGATTTCTATCTCAGCAGGGTCTTCTAGGACAAATGGCGAGATTGTTACTGTTAGATTTCCCCGGACTTTGACAAGTGTTGAGGGGTGGGTGGAGACTCTCAACTCTATCAAAAATACTGCCCAGATGGAAAGGCTTGTGGTTGGTTGGCCTGGTTTGTCCAGTCCGTACTGGACTTTTGTAGCTATTATTACTGGACAAGACAGATTCTGGATGGGGCTCTTCTGGGCACTGTTGATGTTTGCCTTGGTGACTCTCATATCTTCCCTTCAGTTTCAATACTGACCAACATTTTGCCCCATTTTCTTTTCTGACATGTTAAGACCTTCAATTCAGGTTGATGTCAAATGTATTTTAGCTATTTCGTTGATCATATGTCTTTCCGAGGCAGAAAAAACTATGAAATAATAACTATTGGCATCCACAAGACCCTGTGCTGTATTATTTTTATCATCTCATCCTCACCAGGAATCATCTGAGAAAAGTATCATAGTTTTTCTTTAATAGGCCAATATTTATTATGATTATTAATATTAATATCTTATCAAAGCATTAGTTAATTGAATTCACAATATATAAATAGATAATATATTACAACCAAGTGGATAATATATTACATCTATTACAACCAATAGATAATATATTACAACCAATAGGTAATATATTACAACCAGTACACAAGTTTGGCTTGAAACTCTTTTTTTCAATTATATATGAAAGTGAAATTCTCTCAGTTGTGGCATACTCTTTTCAACCCCATATAGTCCATGGAATTCTCTAGGCCAGAATACTGGAGTGGGTAGCTTTTCCCTTCTCCAGGGGATCTTCCCAGCCCAGAGATTGAACCCAGGTCTCCTGCATTGCAGGCAAATTCTTTACCAGCTGAGCCACAAGGGAAGCCCAAGAATATTGGAGTGGGTAGCCTATCCCTTCTCCAGCGGATCTTCCCGACCCAGGAATCAAACTGGCATCTCCTGCATTGCAGGCAGATTCTTTACTGACTGAGCTATCAGGGAAGCCCATATATATATATATATATATATATATATATATATATATACACACACACACATATACTTTCTGTTTTCACATTCTCTTCTCTTATAGGTTACTACAAGATATTGAGCTTAGTTCCCTGTGTTATATAGTAGGTCCTTGTTGGTTATTTATTTTCTATATAGTGTGTATATTTTAAGAGAAACGTATCATAGTTTTAATCTTGAAGAAATTAAATGAGGAAAGGGAATAATTTAAGTGATTTTTCCAAAGACACATTTAGTGAATCCAAACTTTAAATCAATAAAGGTGATGGTAGGCGTTTAGCTGTGGCCAATGTGACGTACAGTTCATTACATTTTTTTCTACTAGATTCCAAATTATAAACTGGATAGTTATGCATGGTTGACTGTGGTGGAGATTGATGTTACTTTGGTTAGGGATCAAAGAAAAAGAATTTTCCCAATTCTTGACCTATTCACATTGTTGAAAAAAAAAATCCTTCCAGTTTTCCTTCTTTTTTCTTATTTCCTAGAGTAAGTGCAGGCCAGGAAAGCCTCAGAGTGTGACTTCAGGACCAGGCTGTGTGTCACTGCCATGTGACTCTGTATATCATCAATCGCTACTGCTGAACCTCCTTGGGTGACAGAGCACTCATCCTAGAAGTCTGGGTCAAGGGAAGGGAGGCTAGGGCACTGATGAAGCTAGTAGTATTCTATAAGGTTGGTGCAAAACTTCTTGTGTTGGTGGCTCAGTTGTGTCCAACTCTTTGCAATACCATGGGCTGTAGCCCACCGGCTTCCTCTGTCCATGGGATTTTCCAGGTAAGAATACTGGAGTAGGTTGCCATTCCCTTCTCCAGGGTATATTCCCAACCCAGGGACTGAACCAGGGTCTTTTGCATTGCAGGCAGATTCTTTACCATCTGAGTATTATATCAAGTCGGTGCAAAACTTCTTGAAGTTCACTTATTTTTTGCCTTTCTTCCTGTATATTGAAAGTATTTTAAGGCTAAGCACTTCTCCTTCAGTTTTTGCTTTGAAAATAGTGTTTTTGTTCTTCATTCTAAGTATTTGAAAAATTTTCAATATAATTTCTTTGGCATCCCATGAATTATTTGGGGGAATGTTTCTGAATTTCTAGTCGCATAGATTTTTAACTTGTTTATTTTTATTATTTTTAAAATTTATTTTATTAATTAAAATTTTAAAATTAGAGCATAGTTGATTTACAATGTTGTATTAGTTTCTATTATATAGCAGAGTGAGTTAGTTATACATACATTTATATCCACTCTTTTTAGATTTTTTTTCCCATATAGGTCATTACAGAGTACTGAATAGAGTTCCCTGTGCTGTTCAGTACATTCTTATTAGCTATTTATTCTCTATATATTAATAGTAGTGTGTATATGTCAATCCCAGTCTCTCCATTTATCGCTGCTCTCCTTTCTCCCCTGTTAACCACAGGTTTGGTTTCTATATATGTGAATCAACTTCTATTTTGTAAAGAGGTTCACTTTTTGCCACTTCTTTCAGTCAATTCAGTCAGCTCAGTCGCTTAGTCATGTCTTGACTCTGCAACTCCATGGACTATAGCATACTAGGCTTCCCTGTCCATCATCAACTCCCGGAGTTTGCTCAAACTCGTGTCCACTGAGTCGGTGATGCCATCCAATCACTTCATCTTCGGTCATCCTCTTTTCCTCCTGCCTTCAATCTTTCCCAGCAACGGGATCTTTTCCAAGGAATCAGTTCTTTGCATCAGGTGGCCAAAGTATTGGAGTTCCAGCTTTAGCATCGGTCCTTCCAATGAATATTCAGGACTGATTTCCGTTAGGATGGACTTGTTGGATCTCCTTGCAGTCCAAGGGACTCTCAAGAGTCTTCTCCAACACCACAGTTCAAAAGCATCAATTTTTGGTGCTCAGCTTTCTTTATAGTCCAACTCTCACATCCATGCATGATTTCTTTAGCCACTTCTTTAGATTCCACTTATAAGCAATATCATATAATATTTTTCTTTCTCTGTCTGATGTACTTCACTCAGTTTGATGATCTCTAGGTCTATTCACGTCTCTGCAAATGGTATTATTTTGTTCATTTTTATGTCAGAATAATATTCCATTGTATATATGTACCACATCTTCTTTATCCATTCCTCTATTGATGAACATTTAGGTTGTTCCATGTCTTGATTATTGTAAATAGTGCTGCAATGAACATTGGGGTGCGTGTATCTTTTTGAATTACTCCTTTTCCAAATATATGTCTAGGAGTGGAATTCTAGATCATATGGTAGTTCTATTTTTAGTTTTTTGAATGAAACTCCATATTTTGCTCTCCTTAGTGGCTGTACCAATTCACATTCCCACCAATAGTGAAGGAGGTTTCCCTTCTCTTCATACCCTCTCTAAGCATTTATTGTTTGTAGATTTTTTGATGATGGCCATTCTAACCATTGTGAGGTGATATTTCATTATAGCTTTGATTTACATTTTTTTACTGAATGAAAGAGATTGTTTAAATTCTATAGTGTTTGCAGCTTTCAAAAGTTTCACACACATGATTTTGTATAATTCCATAATAACTCTTTTTTAAAAAAAAATCGCCTACCCCTCTAACTGTCCCTCCCTACTTCCCTCTCCCCACTGATAACTACTAGTTTGTTCTCAATATCTGTGAGTCTGCTTCTTTTTGTTTTATTCGCTAGTTTGTTGCAGTTTTTAGATTCACATATAAGTAATAGCATATAGTATTTGGCTTTCTTCTTCTGACAGCGTAATATCCTCTAAGTTCATCCATGTTGCTGCAAATGGAAAAGTTTATTTTTGTATGACTGAGCATTATTCTATTATATATTTATATTAATTTACACAGCACATCTTCTTTATCCATTTAGCTTTAATGTGTTTATTTTATGTGAAAGCATGGCCTGTATCTATCGATTTCCTGAAATATGCTGAAACTGATTATATGACATAGTTTTGGTCAGTTTTTGTAAATGTCTCATGTATGTTTCAGAAAAATATTTATTCTCTAATGGCTAGGGCCAGAGTTCTGTGCTGTTGTTTAGTCATTAAATTGTGTCTGACTCAGATTCCATGGACTGTAGCAGGCCAGGCTCCTCTATCCTCTACTATCTCCCGGAGTTTGCTCAATTTCATGTCCACTGAGTTGGTGATACTATTGAACCATCTCATCCTCTGTCGCCCCCTTCTCCTTTGTCCTTCAATCTTTCCCAGCATCAGGGTCTTTTCCAGTGAGCCGGCTCTTCACATCAGGTGGCCAGAGTGGAGCTTCAGCTTCAGTAGCAGTCCTTCCAATGAATATTCAGGGTTGATTTCCTTTAGGATTGACTGATTTGATGTACTTGTAATCCAAGAGTCTTCTCCAGCACCACAATTCAAAAGCATTAATTCTTTGGTGCTCAGCCTTCTTTGTGGTCCAACTCTCACATACATACATGACTATTGAAAAAAATCTGGCTTTGACTACACAGATGTTCGTCAGCAAAGTGATGTCTCTGCTTTTTAACATATTATCTAGATTTGTCATAACTTTCCTTCCAAGAAGCAAGTACCTTTTAATTTAGTGGCTGCAGTCACCATCCATGGTGATTTTGGAGCCCAAGAAAATAAAATCCATCACTGCTTCCACTTTTCCCCCTTCTACTTGCCATTAAGTGATGGACTGGATGCCATTATCTTTGTTTTTTAAATGTTGGGCTTCAAGCCAGCTTTTTCACTCTTCTTTTTCACCCTTATCAAGAGGCTTTTTAGTTTCTCTTAATTTTCTGCCATTACAGTGGGGTCATCTGCATATTTGTTGCTATTTCTCCCAGCAATCTTGATTCCAGCTTGTGATTCATCCAGCTGGCATTTTGCATGATGTACTCTGCATATAAGTTAAATAAGCAGGGTGACAATATATAGCCTTGTTGTAGTCCTTCTCTAATTTGGAACCTGTCAGTTGTTTCAAGTCTGGTTCTAACTGTTGCTTCTTGACCTGTATTTAGGTTTTTCAAGACACAGGTAAGGTAGTCTGCTACTCCCATCTCTATAAGAATTTTCCACAATTTGTTGTGATTCACACAGTCAAAGGATTTAGTGTAGTCAGTGAAGCAGAAGTAGACGTTTTTCTGGAATTCTCTTGCTTTCTCCATGTTCCAACAAATGTTGGCAATTTGATCTCTGGTTCCTCTGTCTCTTTAAAACCCAGCTTGTACATCTGGAAGTTCTTGGTTCACATACTGCCACAGCCTAGCTTGCAGAATTTTGAGCATAACCTTGCTAGCATGTGAAATGAGCACAATTGTACAGTAGTTTGAGCATTATTTGACACTGCCTTTCTTTGGAATTGGAATGAAAATTGACCTTTTCTGGTCCTGTGGCCACTACTGAGTTTTCCTAATTTGCTGACATATTGAGAGCAGCACTTTAACAGCATCATCTTTAGGATCTGAAATAGCTCAGATGGAATTCAATTACCTCCACTAGCTTTTTTCATAGTAATGCTTTGTAATGCCCACTTGACTTCACACTCAAGGATGTCTGGCTTTAGGTAAGAGATCTCACCATCATGGTTACCCAGGTCATTAAGACCTTTTTAATATACCTCCTCTCTGTATTCTTGCCACCTCTTCTTAATCTGTTCTGCTTCTGTTAGGTACTTATCATTTCTGTCCTTTATCTTGCCCATTCTTTCATGAAATATTTCCTTGATTTCTCCAATTTTATTGAAGTGATCTCTAGTATTTTCCATTCTATTGTTTCCCTCTATTTCTTTGCATTGTTCATTTAAGAAGGCCTTCTTTTCTCTCCTTTCTATTCTCTGGAATTCTGCCTATTAATTCAAGCGCATCGATTTTGCTGTTGAAATCTATTTCTTTAAAAGTTTTTGTCAGCTTAATCTGTCAGTAAATGAGATAGATATGTTGAAAGCTCTTACTATTAACATGATGATGGGTAGATCAATTTTTGCTATTTATTAGTTTTATTTTAAAATTTATAAGTTGTTAAGTATACACAAATATAGACTTATATGATACTCAGTATTTTAAAAAATCTTTATGTAGTAAAGACCCTCTTTATCTTTGATAATGCTTTCTGTTTTAAAGTCTCTTTTGTCTTATGTTAATTTCATGTCTTATGTTAATCTCATTGTTATTATTTTGGTCAGTATTTGTCTATGTAGTTTCTCTTCTTTTTATCTTTTCTCATGTGTTTCTCTTATTGATGTATCTCTTGTGAAGAATATATATCTTTAAAAGAAAGAAGCAAACAGCTTTGCAATTTTTGTGTTTCTATCAGATAGTTCATTTCATTTACAATTCTTGTGATTTTGAATATATTCTGACTTGTTTTACCATCTTACTTTAACTTACATTTTGTTTTGTTTGTCTCATTCTATTTCTGTTCCTTAATGATAAAGCTAACACTTGAAAATTTTCTACTTTTTCAGAAGATATGATCTTCACATTTTAATAAGGTGTAATGTGCCATTCTGCTTATGAAGACAAATTATAGTTGCAATTTAACAACCAAGAAGATATGCAGAAGTTAATGGCCTGATTCTTAGCATTGCCAAAATATGTCAATCATTTGTTGATAAAAACGGTCTAATAGGTGAAAGAAATCTTGTACTTTAGCTTTTTTAATGGTTTTTGTCTTGCAATATGCCGGGTAAGCTGTGGAAACACCATAACTTTTATTTTTTTTAATCACAAACTGATTTAATGAGGGTTTCCCTCACTTCTTATTTTTTTCCCTGTGTCTGGATGTGTCTCTGGCTGCTTGGTTTCTAGAGATTCTGGAACCCATGCACGAGCCTGCAGACTTTGCTCTCTTTTTTAGCCATTAGCTGGCCTCCACCAACAGCCACGCAGTTGCCCACAGCCACTCACAACCCGCAGGCTGCAGCGACTAACACAAAGAAGCAATTATACTTTTATGTTAGAGATATTTAGCAAACAAAGAAAAGTAAAGCTCAGAGGCTTGGATGGAGGTAAAGCGTAAGAGAGACAGAGATTTTTAAAGTTCATGGAACTTTTCTTAAACAATCAAAGAAACCAACACCACTTCTGTTTTGTTTGCTTTGCCAGTCTCTCTGTGCTCTTTTATTTCCTGTTTATTGATCTGGTTTTCACATCCCATCATTTAGTCCTGGTCTAAAGAATTTTATGTTGCAGCTTGTTCAAGAGGCTATTCTGTTCAGTGACGTTATAAAATAGCTCCAAATTCCATTGCTTAATGAGAAACATTTTTTTAAAAAATCGTTGAGAACTAAAAATTGAAGTTGTGGATATGTTGGAGCCATGGGAAAAGAGACTTCTTTTTAAATATTCTTTATAGTGTTCAAGGATTAAAAGAATCAGCACTTAAAAGTAATGTCAAAAGTCCTTTTATTTTTTATTTTATGTATTTGAGTTGTGGCTCATGGCATATGGAACTTGACCACTGGGCCACCAGGAAAGTCCCCAAATGCCCTTTTAAAATAAATGATCCTATAATATGATATTGTCTTCAGTCTAATGCCAACACTGCATGTGATCTGTTCAGACTTTTCAACCTGTCCTTGACTCTTCTCAGATGTCAGCTGGTGCGTGCTTTAGAAATGTAAACCAGCATTTTATATGCATCTAAGCAGATTATTATAAGGCAGGCAAATTTGCTAGGGGAAAACCCAATGGGGATGAATGCCTGTCTTCCTTATGGTGAATAGTACATGGACTTTGGAACTGTCTTCAATTACTCCATCAGTTTTGCTGGTTTTGAAGCTCAGGCCATAGGAAAGCTTTATTTATTTTGTAAAAATAGTTTTAGGAGATAAGGATCAAAATTAAATATTCAGAACAGGTGCTTGTCTGCAAATGTGTACATGCATTGGCACATAGCTTGTGAATTTGCAGCATGTGCCAGCTTGGTAATTATGGGTGGAATTTGGGCATTAGCTCTAGAAAATGTAAACTTCAGTGGGTTTTTTCTTTCTCTCTCATCTGAACAAAACCATCCAGGACTGTGTATTTTCCATGAGAATAGTAATAATCCAGAAATGAGTACTGAGGAATTAATTGTTTCATGAGAGATAAGTGTGTTTACTCCCAAAGTGCCCCTTTAAAATGCAATCTTTGTAAAATATATCACCCAAATTTTGCAGCCTTCCTTCATGTAATATACTAGATAGAATTTAAGCTTCTCTAGATGCTTAGGGTAGGGTCATTATTAGAAAATTTTGTTATTTTTCAATGTAAGAACACAAGGTGCCTATGGGCTTGTTGAGTTGTGTGGAGATATAGGCCCTGAATTAAATGCTTTGCAGCCTGTAGTCACTGACTTTTTCTTATCTCCTCTCCATACTTTTTCTATTTCTGTCTTATGATAAAACTGATGCTCCTAGTTTTAATTCCTGACTTATTTACTATCCTTTACATTTATTGTTTGAATTGATAAATTATTGGTCATTATTGAAGCTGGGCAATGTCTACATACTGCTTACTTTATTCTGTGGACTTGGGATATGCTTGGATATTCCCAAGGTGGATTTGGACAGGACACAGGAACAATTAACCTTTAGGTGAGGGCTTGTGGCAGATTGCACTTCCCCAAGATGGCTGCCAACTATCTTTCATTCCACATTCCCTTCTGCAGCATGACCTCGACCCCCAATCCTATCCCCTACACCTATTCCCTTATATCTGGTGAGGTTTGTGATGAATATGGCAGACACAGCACTATGTGTCTTCTAAGACCAAGTCACGAAAGGCAAGGCACGTTTTGCCTTGTCACTCACTTTTGAAGGCTTGCGTCGTTAAGAGATCTGACTTCCTTGCTAAGAGGAAACCTAGGTAGGCTACTTAGAAATACCACATGGAGGGGGCATAGTTGTCAGCTCCAACGGAGGCCCCAGTTGAGAAGCTTTAACTTCCTGGCACATAAGTGAACACACCTCTAGAAGATCCTAGCCTTCAGTTGCTAAATACTCCTCCCAAAGTCCACTCTTCCTTCACTCCCTTACCCCCTTCCCATCCTTGCTGTTGAATTTTCCCAACTGAGGCCTCAACATCAAGCAGCAGAGTCAAACAGTTCCTGCTGTGTTCTCTCCTAATCCCGAATTACGAAAAGTGGAGTGGTTTGTTACACAGCAGTAGTAATGGACACAAAGCCCTGGGGATTATTCTACAAGTGAAGACCAAGACTTTTAGTGCTTAGTCTTTGAGAAGCACTGTGTGGGGTTGTGGTTAAGACATTGAGCTCTGGGGTTGGGCAGATCTGGATTCAAATCTTGGCTCCACCCTAACCAAGGTGAAATTGTAATCCTCTGTGCAGGAAATGGAGACAATACTAGTATCCCGTCATGGGGTTTATAATGATGAACTATTCAATATATACCATATAGCAAAGTGAATAGCATAGTACAAATACTCGGTAAAACTTTTTTTTTCTTTTTTTAATGTGTGAAATGTATGACTTCTTAAAGACTCCTATTAGTGCCTTCCTGATTCTCAGCTGGATTCCAGATACTTGAACTTTCCCAGATAAATTCAGTTCCATTAAATTACTGTTGGGCTTCCCAGGAGGCACTAGTGGTAAAAACCCACCTGCCAATGCAGGAGACATGAGAGACTCAGGTTTGATCCCTGGGTGGGGAAGATCCCCTGGAAGAGGGCATGGCAACCCACTCCAGTATTTTTGCCTGGAGAATCCCATGGGTAGAGGAGACTGGTGGACTATGGTCCATAAGATCCCAAAGAGTCAGACACAACTGAAGTGACTTAGCATGCACACATGCATATTACTATTAGGCAATGTTATTTTCACAACCCAAAGCTTGGAGAGAAAGTAGCGGCATACATCTTTTGAAGCAGACGTTGCTAGACTATAAATTAGAAGAGGGCAGGGACCACATCTTTTTCATCATTGGCTCTCTAGAGCAAACACTGTTGAACACATAGGAAAAGCTCTCTAAGTGCTATTTGTGTGAATTACCACAAAATCCTATTTGGTAGCCTTTGGATGACACAAAAGAATCACCTTATCATTTGCTTATTTTCAGTTATCAAAGATAAGGAATTTGCTGGAAAAAATTAACCCAGAAGTCTAAAATGTTAATATATATTACTTTCAGATGTTTTAATTTTATTTAGAACCACAGAAGCACACACAATATTAAGATAATCCACTTTTCTATTTGTAGATGTAGAATATCTTCTCCAGATCCTTGAAATATTATGATAGATCTGAAATAAGTTCTTAGGTAATTAGCCCAATGCATTTTTGTAGAAGTTTTTACAGTTTTGGTTTATATGATTCAGAGGCCAAATTGATTATGTTGAGGAAGCATAGTGATTTAAATTAATTGTAACCTTAACTGATGGCTCAGCAGGTAAAGAATCTGTCTACAATGCAGGAGACACAGGAGACTCAGGTTTGATCCCTGGGTCGGAAAGATCTCTTGCAGAAGGAAATGGTAATCCACTTCAGCATTCTTGCCTGAAAAATCCCATGGTCAGAGGAGCCTGGCAGACTACAGTCCAATGGGTCACAAAGAGTCAGACATGACTGAGCGATGCATGTGGCATGCAACCTTAAACTTACTTCATAATTGCAGTCACACCGGGCAAAGGCTTGATCCTCTTGTCACAACACAGAACACTAATTAGAGTGAAAATGATAAACTATGACAAGGGATTTTGCTGTATTCTAATGATACAATTAATGGAAACACTAGATTCTGATGTTTATTGAGTGAAACACGATATAAGCCCCTCTCCAGGAATTAGATAACCTTGAATGCTTTGGCATTTTATTGATGACTAATTTGGAGTCTACAAAAGCAAATTCTGCTACCCAAGGTCCAGCTTTCCATGTATGTTAGGTTAACCTGTGTTATCTACATAGATTAGGTTATGTTATAGTGACAAGAATGCAAACTGTCTCTGTCACACTATTTCCACTTTAGGTTCAGGTAACTCTACAGGCAGTGCCCCAACCTTCCTGGCCCTTTGATCTTGGACCATCTGCATCTCAGTATTTGTGTGATCGAGCCTTGTGGTGAGGGAAATAAGCACAGAGAATCTTGTCTTAACTCTTGATGCTTTACTCAGAAGTGATCCTCCTCACTTTTGTTTCACACTTGCTTTGCCAAAACAAGTCAAGTGGTCATGTTCAATTTCACCAGGTGAGAAGGAGTCATTCTCCTATGTGTTCAGGGATGGGAAGAGAATGGGGAACATTGGTGGGCTCTAGTAATGTTCCAGAATTTGATTCAATATCTTTTTTTTAGGGCAAAACCTGTTTTCTTCCTCTACTTGCTGAAGATTGCATTGAATATAAATGCAATCTTGTGTCTCTACTGTAATCAGTACAGCTACAATAAAGTACATTGTAATTTACTGCAAAATGGGATTTGGTGGGGGGGTTGTTCTGGCTTGGATTCTTTCCAAGGGGTGGGATACTTAGCACTGAAAATGTCAGAGGGACTGGGTTATAGCACTGCTTTGCTGAGAAAGCATTTCTGAGGCATGGGCCTGGAGAATAGTACCATAGCGAGGCTCTCATTTAGTCTTCTTCCTTGGGACCCTGAGAATAAGACATACAGTTTGGAAAATACTCTTTGGAAACAGAATATTATATTGACATAGTTACTTTGTAGTTGTAAGTATTCACCTTTTTTCTGCTAAGAACCCTAGTGCACAATCACTGCTTCCCCTGTCAGTCCATGCCCAGTTCTCAATTAAAAGAATATATACCCATGGGGAAGGTCTGATAAGACCCAGTTGGCAAGATGTGTTAGCTGTAATCCTTTCCCCCCACTGTAAACCAAACAGGGTATGTTATCCATTTGCCTCTTTTGAAAGGTTGAATATGATTTATATTGCTGTGTCTGAGGTCTTGACTTGTGCAAGAAAAGTGTCAATAATCTGAATCTCTTTGGCACTTTCTCTAATGACTTTTGGCCAATAAGTGCTAAGCAAGCCTTTGATGGAGAGACTATGGTCCAGCATGTTGGTGGTAAACCCTTGGACCAACCTTTTAACTGAAATGCATCATGGTAAAATCTGGGTAGAAAGGGGTCAAACAGGGAATTCCCTGGAGGGCCAGTGGTTAAGACTCTGTGATTTCACTACCAGGCCAGAGTTCAATCCATGGTTGGGAAACTAACAATCTTCAAGCTGTGTGGTGCAGCTAAACAAACAAACAAGCAACAAACTCCCCTCCCCCTCAAAAAAGAACCACACACACACAAATAAGCGAAAGGGGTCAAATAATTTTTGCCCTTTGTGTTTCTTCCACATCACAAAAGAATCCCTATGTATAATTAATACATGAACTTCCCTGGTACATTCCCCCCCCCCATCATATTAATGTAGGATTGGATTGGTGAACTTATACAGGGGTCATGGTGGGGTTGACCTTTCATTCAAAGTCTGCAAAAATGTTTTTCCAATGTGCCTTTCACAGTAAGCACCGGTCATTTAGGAAGCCATCTAAATCAGAGCATGCACTTGGAGTTTGGTGTTTTTCCACATTTTCCATTGTTTTACTATTACCACATATGAAGTTTAAAACAAATACTTTATTTTATTTATGGCTGCACTGGGTCTTTGTTGCTGTGGGTGGGCTTTCTCTAGTTGTGGCAGGTGAGCGGGGACTACCCTTTTACAAATGCACAGGCTTCTCTTTTTTCGGAACACAGGCTCTAGAGCACAGGCTCAATAGCTGTGGTGCAGGGGCTTAGTTGCTCTGAGGAAGCCAGGATCAGGGATCGAACCTGTGTCCCTTGCATTGGCAGGCAGATTCTTATTCACTGTGCCACCAGGGAAATCCCACATGTGCAGTTTTTATCCCTAATAGCATTTTGATAGTTTGCTGCCTTTTTAATAAAAACAGGGCAGTGCATTAAAGGTTGTTGCCTTGCAGCAGGAATAAGAACTATATCCATTTCTCAGGTGTCCGAACAGAGTACCAGTGTCAATCTTTGAAAAAAGAGCATCAGTATCCTGGCCTGAGAGCATTAAAATACACATTGTCTACCAGGGCAATGGCCCTTTCTAAGACAGGGAAATAAGAAAAAGGTGTTTTTTGGGGAAAAGAGCTGATTTTTGCTGCTCATGAGAAAGATTTCTTTGGATTTATTTCTCTATATTATTCTCTGTCTTGATTTTTCCCCCAATATGTATTTCTCAACATACTGTCACATACAATGGTAAGCACATGGTTACATTTTTTCTTTCATTAATTTAACAGCTATGTATCATTTATCTACTATGTGCCAGGAAAGGTTGTTCAGGATAAAGAAATATAATCTTAAAATATTCACTGTCCACTGGGGGAGACAAATAAGCATTAGAGAAATAGAGTAGAAATAGAAAGGTGATAGGAGACCCCACAAAAGGGTATATGTAAGTACCTATGGGGCAGGGGGGCTTCCCTGGTAAAGGGTAAAGAATCTGCTGCAATGCCAGAGACCCAGGTTTGATCCCTGAGTTTAGAAGATCCCCTGGAGAAGGGAATGGCTACCCACTCCAGTGTTCTGGCCAGGAGAATTCCATGGACAGAGGAGCCTGACGGGCTACAGTCCATGGGGTTGCAAAGAGTCAGACACAGCTGAGCGACTAACACTCACTTTCACATGAGGAAGGGGAGGTGAGAGAAAGATCACCATAGCTCTCCTAGAATCTCAAGAGTCTGGAAGGATAAGGGTAAGCAGATCAAAGGGGAAAGTCTCTTGCAGGCAGAGATAAGAACCCAGAGACATTAATCAATAGGAAGTTTGGGGAGTGGCACGTGACCTGTGAAGATGGTAAGAGATGGATTGTGGCAGACCGGGAGACTGACTGAGATCTAGAAGCCAGTCTCACAACTCAGGACTTGGAGGGGTTTGGACTTAGTCTTGTAGGGGTGGGGAGCCTTTGAAAATCAGAGAGGGCTGTGATCTGATTTCCATGTTAGAAAGATAACTGCAAGGACAAAGCCTAGTTTTGCGTGGAAGCTGCCATGTTCTAGGCCCAAGAAGATGGCATGGCAAGAAGAGGGAAGGTGAGGGACTTCCTTGGCAGTCCAGTGTTAAAACTCTGCACCTGCAATGCAGGGGCACAGGTCCGATTCATGGCTGGGGAACTAAGATCCTGAATACCGGGAAGTGAGGCAAAAAAAGAAGAAGAGGGAAGGTGAGGGATATTTACACTAGAAAATTAAGAGAACTTTTTAAGTGATTAGATGCAGAAGGTGAAGGAGGAGAAAAAAATCAGTGATGAGTTCCATATTTCTGGCTTGTGTTACTGGCATTAAACAAGATAAGAATATAGGGTAATAAGCCTGTTTGAAGGGAACATGAATTTGTGATGCCTAAAATTTGAAAAGGATATATCCATTAATATGATAGCACTGGTTACTGTTATGTGCCAAATACTGTGCTAAACTGTATATTTTAACTGACTGAATTCTCACAACTATCTTAACAGGGACAGCTAGTTTCTTCTATTAAATCTATCTTAAGACACATGTTGATATTAAAGATGTTAAAATGTTCTTTATAGAATTGATAAAATATGATATTACCTCCATTTTATGGATGAAGAGACTGGGGCAGAGAATAAATAATTTATGCAAAGTCACAACGTAATTTAATAGAGGAGCTGGATTCAACCCGAAGCAGTCTGGCTCCAGAAATTGCTCATTTGATCACCGAGGTATGTCACTTCTTGGTATAGATGTATCTCAGCAGAATGGAGATTGAGATCTGAGAGTCATCAATACAGATTTTTCTATTACAGGGCAAAAGTGGAGGTGGTGTGTATGGTATCATCAATTTGTGATGAATCTATTTAAGTTAAGAAGTAAATAGCATTATAGTTAAAATGGATAACCAACAAGGACCTACTGTACAGCATGTGGAACTCTGCTCAATGTTATGTGACAGTCTGGATGGGAGAGGGGTTTGGGAGAGAATGGATATGTGTATGTATGGCTGAGTCCCTTCACTGTTCACCTGAAATTATCGTACATTGTTTTTAGTTGGCTATTCAGTACAGTTCAGTTCAGTTCAGTTGCTCAGTCGTGTTCAATTCTTTGTGACCCCATGAATTGCCGCACACCAGGCCTCCTTGTCCATCACCAACTCCCAGAGTTCACTCAAACTCATGTCCATCGAGTCAGTGATGCCATCCAACCATCTCATCCTCTGTTGTCCCCTTCTCCTCCTGCCCCCAATCCCTCCCACCATCAGAGTCTTTTCCAATGAGTCAACTCTTTGCATGAGGTGGCCAAAGTACTGGAGTTTCAGCTTTAGCATCATTCCTTCCAAAGAACACCCAGGACTTTAGATATCCTTTAGAATGGACTGGTTGGATCTCCTTGCAGTCCAAGGGACTCTCAAGAGTCTTCTCCAACATCACAGTTCAAAAGCATCAATTCTTCGGCACTCAGCCTTCTTCACAGTCCAACTCTCACATCCATACATGACTACTGGAAAAACCATAGCCTTGACTAGATGGACTTTTGTTGGCAAAGTAATGTCTCTGCTTTTGAATATGCTATCTAGGTTGGTCATAACTTTCCTTCCAAGGAGTAAGCGTCTTTTAATTTCATGGCTGCAATCACCATCTGCAGTGATTTTGGAGCCCCCAAAAATAAAGTCTGACACTGTTTCCACTGTTTCCCCATCTATTTCCCATGAAGTGATGGGACCAGATGCTATGATCTTAGTTTTCTGAATGTTGAGCTTTAAGCCAACTTTTTCATTCTCCTTTTTCACTTTCATCAAGAGGCTTTTTAGTTCCTCTTCACTTTCTGCCATAAGGGTGGTTAGCTGGCTATACCCCAATACAAAACAAAAAGATTTAAAAAAAATAGCATTGATAATTATAATCCATACTTCTTTTGATGGGCTATGCTGGTGGTTCAGTGGTAAAGAATCCTCCTGCTGTTGCAGGAGACACAGGAAATGGGGGTTCGATCCCTTGGTTGGGAAGATTCCCTGGAGAAGGGCACACAACCCACTCCAGTATTCTTGCCTAGAGAATCTCATGGACAGAGGAGCCTGGTGGGAATACAGTTCATAGGGTCACAAAGAGTCAGACATGACTGAAATGACTAAGCACACACATACTTCTTGTGATACATGAACACATGTCAAAATATCAGAATACACCTATTTTAGGCAAATGTTCTGTAAGAGATACTAAAGATGTGATACCAACAGATTTGTGCAACAGAGTTGCCCAAAGAAAAACTGAAAGCTTTCAGAGAGGAGACAGTGGCACAGTTAATTCTCCTGGCCTTTCAACCTCTGACTTCTCTGATCATTCAGAATTTCCTCACATACTTTGTGAAATGATAGTGGAGAGGGAGCAGGAAATCTGCTTGAGATCATTGCCATGCAAGTGTGGAAGATAAAGGCTATGGGCTTGCATGTGAAGTGCATGATGTCCATAGTCCTGGGGGAATACTTAAATTTCTTACCTGTGGGCAGGTGTGTATTTTTGGCTATTTGCCTTTGCTTACTAGGAAGACGGAATCACTTAGCTCTGTGAGTTACAACTTTTGGGAGGCAATTCTTCTGATTCAATAGCAACAAATTTGTTTTTCAGGCACAGTTTTTTTCCTTCACTTTTTCCCACCCGCCTTCTCTCCTCCATTTCTTCGCTAAATTATCAGTTCCCAATGAGGTAAGGTGGAGGGTCAATACATAGGTTGTTAAAGACAGAAACTCAGTTTACAGAGTTGCAAGGGAAACTAAAGAGAGGCATTGGTGCCCAGTCCTCTGGTTGGTTTAAGCTTTAATCTGGCCAAGAGGATAAGAGAAGAAGAGCTTTGTGGAAGAAGATTATAGATCAGTGTCTGTTTCCTTCTCAGCAGGGTCAGGTGCAGAAAAGAGGTATAAATTGTCTTTGAAAAGAAGATGGTGGAAGAGTCCCAGAGAGAGGGCTGCTTTGGTAGCCAGCAGCCAGCTTTTCAGACGGGGTCAGTGTGAATAACCCTGAGTGGCAGAGGCTTAACCCAAACAATTTCACACGCTTGTAAGTGCCTTTCGTCCAACTCATTGACAGTATAATAACAATAAACAGGGCAAATGAAGAAGCCACTTCAGCAGGGAATGGGTTTTCCAAAGAAGAAAGCCATGTTTTGGAGAAAAGGGATTCTAAAATTCTTTTACTTGGCTGTGTTTTGGCCCCCGAAGAAATCAACAGTTTTTAAATTTTGCTGTGGTTATTTAATCCCACTCTAGTTAAATCATCTTCACCAAATGTTTTTTGAAAACTCTAAAAAATTCCTTAATTGTTTATATAAGGGTACTTAGATAGGAAAGAATTCTATTTATATCCCCTTTAGTGATTATTGGCATAAGACAACAGTCTCGATATCTTTCTTTTGTATTTATTTTCTACCACAACTTCTTCTTTCCACCCAACAACCCATATTAAGTAATCAGATTAGCTACATGATAAATTGCGTTGTGTAAATCTTTTGTAAAGGAGGTGGCTTATACATTCCAAGATAAATACAAAATAGTGAAAGCACCAAAGTCATCTTTAAGAGGCTGAAAACAATTTCTTTTTCTTTAACAGAGAAGAGTTTGGTGGAGACAAGATCTGAAACACAAATGGGAAGTGTAATAACCTCCGGAAAGGTTGAAGTGATAGACTGTTTGGTGGGTAATAAGGCTGGGTGGAACCCAGGCAGGCCTTAGGGCAGAAACTTCTCAAAGAATATACCAGAAATTACATTCTACAGCTGCTAACAACAACTGTGATATGGTGTCCTCCACAAACTGAGGGCTTATATTTGTCTAATTGAGTGACAAGTCCAGAGGTAATCAAATTGGTCTGTTACATGGCATTTCCCTGATGTTCCCTGAGACCAGGCTTCTGTTTTTAGTCTACATAATGGTTGTTGGAGCTCCAGCAATCACATCCCTGACTCAGGTAGGAAAAAAGAGGAGAAAGGGACTGAGCAAAGGGGATCTGCTCATTGAGACGGTCCCCTTTAAAGAGTTTTCCCCAACATTCTACCTAATAACATGCCTATCTACTAAATACCCAAGAAAGGTAGTTTTCTGAACTGGGCACCTCCTCCCTCCCCCAGTAGTTCTGCTAATAAGGGATAGGGGAGACTGGGTAGAATCTAGTAGGCTTTGCCTTTGAAGTGAGAGGGAGCACAACAAATTAATAGCATTGAAGGTAAACCATGCTCATTTTCTTATTTTAGCTAGGGCCAAATTTTTCAGAAGCCAAAATGAAAATGCTGGTTTTTGTTAATACAGTCTAGCCCTAGACATATATGATCAATACTATAACATTTCATGCATCCAGGTATGGCTGAATTATTGGGGTCAATAACTACAGAAAATCTGGAGATCACTGAAGAATTAAGTATTGACACTTGACTGATTACAGAATTCTGGAGGATGGCATGGCAAATTCCTGCCTGGAGAATCCCATGGACAGAGGAGCCTGGTGGACTACAGTCTATGGGGTCATAAAGAGTTGGGCTTGACTGAAGTGACTTAGCATGCATATTTCCTGCATGCTAAGAAATTTGTTGTTATTATTATTATAACTTATTATATTGAATGATGTTTGAGAATAAGGAGATGAATTGGGAACTGGCTCATTTTGTTTAAGCTATTTTTTGGAGAGCTTTTAAGTAGCTGAATTTACCTCCCTAGATTCCATACGATAGAGACAAAATGGCCCCAGGGTTCTAGAAGAGAGCCCTGTAGACACTAGAAGTTTTCTAATTGATCTCAGTGGTGTAATATACAACTTTGTGCAGTTGGTTGTGGTTTTTATTCTCTGAGGAAATTCAAGTCTCTAATAATCTGTCTTGCAACCCTCTGTCCATCAACAACCATCTATTTCTTCTCACAAAACTTCCCGTTGGTCCGCATGTGTCTCTCACCCCCACCCAGCTTATACTGATGGGACCTAAGCAGCAAGTTCATTCTTTAAAAAAAATGTTAAAACAACAAAAATCTTTTCTTAACTCTAACAATTCTCTAATTATATCAAATGACGGTAAGTAGAAGCTGTTGGTAATATAATTCTACAATGTTCAAAATGTTTATTTTGTCTTCTAACTAGGGTAACCTTAAGTGAACAAAGAGTAGGTTTCATGATGGCAATTACTCTTCATGTCTATAGTAATCCAGAATATATCCCAGAAGATTTGGAATGTGGATCACCATCTAAATCCAGAGAGCCTCTGTGCTTGGATTAGCTCCACTGGGCATGAAACAAGGTACCAAATTGATGTTATTTTCTTTTTCTAGAGAACTTAATGCATCATTACACCCCCGTGTGAAGAACAGAAATGAATTTTGCTTTTAAATCTGAACCTACTCAAAAAAAATGTGGAAGGAATAAATTCAAGTGTGTGAAAGCATAAGGAGGCAAAAGGAAATAATTCTATTATATTTATTTTTCAACAAGGGCTTACATCTGTTTCTAATTTACGCAGATTATTGACACATCTGGATGTTTGGCCTTAAGAATTTTAAGTTGCTGTGGTGGCATTTATTTTCTGAATCAACTCTTCAGACCACCCTGGAACTTGTGCAACTAGTTTGGAGAGAAGTTTGTGATATTTTCAATAAAGTTACCTTTTGGCATTTTAGAAACAGTGTAAATGGGATTCTGTCATCTTGTATTTATAAATTGTGGTTTTGAATTTTTGATACCTGTAGGAAAAATAAGACCAAAGCCAAAGGCCTAATGGCTTGACAATGACAAATTATAATAGCTAGATAAAGCTATCAAGGGGACATTGGAGATGGGTGTAAGGTTAGCCATTCATATTAACCACTGGGGACCCTAGATTTCAGCAGAAACCAAAGAGTACAGAAGTGAATGACTGATGGAAATCCTGTTTTCACTTGGCCTGATGGGAGTATGCATTTTAACAAGGAAAATGGAATTGTTAAGAAGTATAATAACATTGATTAATACTTCACCTCTTGGACCTATTCCTTTTGTAATCAGGAGCGAACTTTTCTCCCTATGTGGTCTGATTGGAGTAATTTATTCCAAGGGTATGAATAATGGAGATCATTATTTACTTTAAAGTAAAACCTTTAAAGATTTTAGAAAACAAAAACATGGTGAAACACTTATTTTATGGCAAATATTTTTAAATGGAGTAGCATGATTTTATTAAAAGGAACAGAAGACCGTACATCAAAATGCTATGCAAATTGCCAAAAGCAAAGCAAAACCTTCTTATAGTTCTTTAGTTTAAAGGTACAACAAAAATAATTAAACTCATAATATGATCAGTTTTAGAAGAAGGCTCTTTGGTGTCTTTAGTAGTTCTGGTTTTTTGTTTCATTGTCACAGCCAACCTTAAAATTCTCGCCTGTTAGACATAAAGTCTTACTAGATGGGGTGATGCTGCACAGCAGATTGACATTGAAAAAAAATGATATTCTTTAGAGGCAATTATTGTGTTTCATTTTGAAAGGAAATGATCATATTTATAGAACATCTAGTATATCTGAGAAACAAACTTATCTGTTGTGCTGACGTTCCTGTGTCTTTAGATATTATTTTATTAGATGTTCACAAAATAAAAACTCTAAATATATATTCATGCCTGAGATAGATAATAAAACGTTCCCAAGTATCAGCCCAGAGATTCCCTGGTGGCTCAGCCATAAAGAAGCCACTTGAATGCAGGATTCTTGGGTTCTATCCCTGGTTTGTGAAGATTCCCTGGAGAAGGAATGGCAATCCACTCTAGTATTCTTGCCCAGGAAATCCCATGGACAGAGGAGCCTGGTGGGCTACAGTCCATGGAGTTGCAAAGAGTTGGACACTACTTAGCGGCTAAGCAATAACAGTGGAGGTGTACTTCCTACAACTTTTCAGTAGAGATGGCAGAGAAGGAATTAGAATCAGCAGGCCAAATCCAAAGACCTCAACTTGCATAAACAAACTCTGTAATTAACAATGTTCTTGTTTCTGTTTCAATAGAGTCTTCTTGGAGAAGAAAATGGCAACCCACTCCAGTATTCTTGCCTGGAAAATCCCATGGATGGAAGAATCTGATCGGCTACAGTCCACGGGGTCGCAAAGAGTCCGGACACAACTGAGCGACTTCACTTTCTTTATTTCTTTCTATTTTAAGAAGCTAATAGATGTCCACTGGGATCAACTAATGGGCTCTGGAACTGGTTTCACTGCAGTTCAATAGAGTGGCAGTTTAGTAATGTATAATGATCACTTGAATGATTTAAAAAACCGTATGATTTTTGATATCACTTACAGTCCTGTCATTTCAAGACTCAGATGTCATGAATGTGTAAGTCACAAAGCTAACTGGGAATTATTTATTCATTTGTTTTGGCTAGACTGCACTGCTTGTGGGATCTTAGTTCCCTGACCAGAGACTGAACCCCTGTCCCCTGTAATGGAAGTGTGGAGTCCTAACCACTGGACTGCTAAGGAATTCTGACTTGGAATATTTCTAGTTAATCCTTAGTGCCTAACTCTTGATCAAACACCAATGGGCCTGTAGTAGATGGTTTGACGATGGAAGTTAAGGTGAAAACCGTGTGTACAGACAATGCAAGCATTTCACCCAAGGGAAGCTTCACCTTTCTTCTAACCAGAGTTTGAGTCACAGCTGGGCTTCTGGAGATTATGTAGGCTGGCCTAGTTTTCATCCACCCTCTCTATTTCCTCTGTCCACAGACAACCTGCCAAAAGCAGGGGTGGGGGGAAAGATTTGGGGGAAATTTCCAGCCTCTTTAAGGACAGACTTTTGGAAATGCTCACGGACACTGACAACTAAATAGGGACTGAATAGGACAGTGTTCTTAAGGGACTCTATAAAGGGATCTGGTCATATGTAGAGCGTTTCTTTCCCAGGTGGATCCTTTGCCTGGCCTGTAGGGCGCAGAAAATAACCTTTCTTTCTTGAACATCTAAGGGAATCCATTTCTCTTTCAGTAAACCTTTCTATGGCCTGTTTCAGACTGCTATTGAAGCTATAAATCAAAGAATATGAAGGAGCAAGGCTGGAGTGTGTGTGTGTGTGTGTGTGTGTGTGTGTTTTAGTCACTTAGTGACTGACTCTTGTGACCCCAAGGACTATAGCCTGCCAGGCTCCTCTGCCCATGGAGTTCTCCAGGCAAGAATACTGGAGTGAGTAGGCATTTCCTCTAGGGAATCTTCCCGACTCAGGTATACAACCCAGGTCTTCTGCATTGCAGGTGGATTCTTTACTGTCTGAGCCACCAGGGAAGCCCTAAGACTAGAGAGAACCAGATGTAAAAAAATGCTGGTTCAGAGAGAAGAGGAAGAAAGCAGGAGAAAAGAACTGGGAAGCAAAGGGGCAGAACTGGGTTGGATCCTTGCTCTTTAAGATTCAGTTTCTCTGGTGTATTGCACACCCAGACCTCCCTCGTCCTCGCTTCTGACGGAAACTAGGGAGCTGAAGAAATATGTCTTGGGGCAAATTCCATTGCAAGTTTTGGAGGAGGCAGTCCCAGAATGCTAGGGGTGAAAGGTAAATTTGTTTGTTTGTTTTAAATCATAAACAATCTCCCCCACCCCCTTTTTTTTGTTCGTTTTTCCAAAAGGATCATATGCTTCACATCAATTTGGTTCAAAAAGAACTCACGTCTTCAAACGAAGGCTACCATTTATTTTGCCGTATGTAGCAGTTTTAGGTTGAAAAAGTTTCAGCACAGAAGATCACCTTTAAAACTCCCTGGGACATTCTCACATAAACCAGAATACTTCATAAATGAGAAAAGTTCTTTCTTCAGTTGTTCAGTCTTCTCAATTTCACCTATGTCTTCAGGGTTGAGTTGCTTAATATTGCTGTTAACGTGGTTCTGGATCTTCAAAAACAGGCAGATATCCGTTTTGATATGCCGAAGGCAAGGCTTTTTTTCCCAAAGCATCTCTCCACCCAATACAATAAAGATCGTATTTCCTTATAATATAGATGAGGAATAGAGGCCCAGAAAGGTAAACAGGATGAATGGAAATCTCTGAGTATAACCCAGAGCAAACAAATATTTCTTCATACTTACGTATATTATTTTATTGCTGTCTCCCCTCACTGGAATGTAAGCTACAGGAAGGCAGCTTTTTCTTAATTTATTGAGTTCTGCATCGGGTCTTGGTTGTGGCGTGCAGGCTTCTCTCCAGTCGTGGTGTGAGGGCTCAGTTACTGAGTGAGGGTTTAGTTGCCCCACAGCATGTGGAATCCTAGTTCTCTGACCAGGAATTAAAGCCACATCCCCTGCATTAGAAGGTGGATTTTTAGCTATCAGACCACCAGGGAAGTCCCTTGTTTGTTTGTTTTTTTTCCTATTGAGATATAACTGGCAAACAAGTATCTTTAGTTTTTTTATCTTAAGTAGGAGAAAATAATTATTAAAATATTTTGAAGATTTAAGAAGATGTCTCTTAGTATTTACTAGGTGTGTACAGTATATTACACCCTGAACTTGATGCAGTGGTGAAGAGAAAAGGAGGACACCCTCCATTGAACTGACCATGAGCTGACATGGAACTGAGAGTTGATCTGAACACCTTCCATTGACACTTACAAAATTGGTATTCAATGATGTTATCAGCAAGGGTGAACACAAATGGACACAATATGAAGGTGACGGATGGTTGGCCATTCAGAGAAAGGAGAAGAGTTTTTCTGTCTAGTCTTCTAGGGCTAAGAGTTTGGATGGAATGCCTACAGGAATCATGTCAAGTCTTTGTCCACGATGAGAGTTGAGCTGTCACATACCCAGTCGAAATCCTCTGCATTTGTTGGTTTGTGGATGAAGGAGAATTTCCTCCCTTCAGCCATTCCAGAGGGTTCAGTAGGATTTGGAGTCTTGAGGTATGTGCTAGTCATGACTTGAATCACCAGGAAGAACTCTGCTTATTCTTTCTTCCTTCTTCCTGTTTTGTCTTCTCTTCATCACATTGTGGCTCAAGGCTTTCTCAAAGACCTGCTCTGATGTCAGAATCTATTGTACTTGATCTTTCTCAATGTTTTCTTTTCTGTTTTTACTGGTTGGATCACATTCAGCTCTGATCTCTCACCAACCAGAAATTCCTATTCTTTTGACTCATTCATTTCCTTTACCAGGAAATATCAGGATGAACCATTACATTATCAGGCCTAATCCTTATATGATTTTCTGTTTTCTTTTCATCTCACCTTTAAGGTGCTCTCAGCTATGTTTTAGATTTACAGGGCATGTTTAAAATCTGTTTCCAATGCAAGATATAGATATAGATATATCCAATATAGATATTTTATCTATATATTAGTAAAATCTTTTCAGTCATATCATAACTCATGTATTTTTGAGGACTCAGCATTTTATAGTTATCCAGAAATCTGTAATTCTTTTCTTTTTTTTCCTTTTTTACCCTTGAAGAATGACTTTATTTTGGGGATTTACTTTAAGCAAGTAGATATTATCAAGACTAGCAAAATGTTGATAACTAGGTCATGACTATGTAGGGTTGATATCTTTGACTTTTATGTGTGTGTTTTAAAATGTCTGTGATAGAAACCTGGGATAATGAAATGGTGGGAAAAAGTAATAGGTCTTAAAAAAAAAAGTCTTCAATAAACAGTTGAATGTCCTATACAACTTGACATTAAAAAGATACTTTCCCTCTCCTATGGTATTTATTTTTTACTTAATTTATTTTCTATTGAAGGATAATTGTTTTACAGAATTTTACTGCTTTCTGTCAAACCTCAACATGAAGCAGCCATAGGTATACATATATCTCCTTCTTTTTGAACTTCCCTCCCATCTCCCTTCCCATCCCACCCCTCTAGGATGATACAGAGCCCTGTTTGAGTTTCCTGAGCCATACAGCAAACTCCCGTTGGCTATCTAGTTTACATATGGTAATGTAAGTTTTCATGTGACTCTTTCCATGTATGTCACCCACTCCTCCCTTCTCCCCATGTCCATAATTCTATTCCGTATGTGTGTTTCTCCATCGTTGCCCTGTAAATAAATTCTTCAGTACTGTTTTTCTAGATTCTGTGTATATGTGTTAGAATACGGTATTTATCTTTCTCTTTCTGACTCACTTCACTCTGTGTAATAAGTTCTAGGTTTATTCACCTCATTAGAACTGACTCAAATGCGTTCCTTTTTATTGCTGAATAATATTTCATTGTGTAAATGTACCACAAATTCTTTATCCATTCATCTGTTGATGGACATCTAGGTTGCTTCCATGTTCTAGCTATTGTAAATAGTGCTGCAATGAACAGTGGGATACTTGTGTCTCTTTCAATTTTAGTTTCCTCAGGGTATATGCCTAGGAGTGGGATTGCTGGGTCGTATGGTGGTTTTATTCCTAGTTTTTTAAGGAATCTCCATACCGTCTTCCGTAGTGGCTATATCAATTTACATTCCCACCAACAGTTCCCTTTTCTGTACACCTTCTCCAGCATTTATTGTTTGTAGACTTTTTGATGAGGGCCATTCTGAACAGTGTGAGGTGGTATCTTATTGTAGTTTTGATTTGCATTTCTCTAATAATGAGCAATGTTGAGCATCTTTTCATGTGTTTGTTAGCCATCTGCATATCCTCTTTGGAGAAATGTCTGTTTAGGTCTTTTCCCCACTTTTTGATTGGGTTATTTGTTTTTCTGGCATTGAGTTGTATGAGCTGCTTGTATATTTTGAAAATTAATCCTTTTTCAGTTGTTTCATTTGCTATTATTTTCTCCCATTCTGAGGGTTGTCTTTTCACCTTGCTTATAGTTTCCTTTGCTGTGTAAAAGCTTTTAAGTTTAATCAGGTCCCACTTGTTTACTTTTGTTTTTATTTCCATTACTCTAGGAGGTGGGTCATAGAGGATCTTGCTTTGATTTATGTCATTGAGTGTTTTGCCTATGTTTTCCTCTAAGAATTTTATAGTTTCTGGTCTTACATTTAGGTCTTTAATCCATTTTGAGTTTATCTTTATGTATGGTGTTAGGAGGTGTTCTAATTTCATTCTTTTATGTTTAGCTGTCCAGTTTTCCCAGCACCATTTATTGAAGACACTCTCTTTGCCCCATTGTATATTCTTGCCTCCTTTGTCAAAAATAAGGTACCCTTACATGCATGGGCTTATTTCTGGGCTTTCTATCTTGTTCCATTGGTCTATATTTCTGTTTTTGTGCCAGTACCATACTGTCTTAATGACTGTAGCTTTGTAGTACAATCTGAAATCAGGAAGGTTGATTCTTCCAGCTCTGTTCTTCTTTCTCAAAACTGCTTTGGCATTCGGGGTCTTTTGTGTTTCCATATGCATTGTGAAATTTTTCATTCTAGTTCTGTGAAAAATGCCATTGGTAATTTGATAGGGATCACATTAAATCTGTAGATTGTGTTTGGTAGTATAGTTATTTTCACAATATTGATTCTTCCTACCCAGGAGCATGGAATATCTCTCCATCTATTTATGTCATCTTTGGTTTCTTTCATTAGTGTCTTATAATTTTCTATGTACAGCTCTTTTGTCTCCTTTGGTAAGTTTATTCCTAGATATTTAATTCTTTTTGTTGCAATGGTGAGTGGGATTGATTCCTTAGTTTCTCTTTCTGGTTTTTCATTGTTAGTATATAGAAATGCAAGTGATTTCTGTGTATTGATTTTGTATCCTACAACGTTGCTAAATTCATTGATTAGCTCTAGTAATTTTCTGATACTATCTTTAGAGTTTTCTATGTACAGTATGCGGAGAAGGCAATGGCACCCCACTCCAGTACTTTTGGCTGGAAAATCCCATGGACAGAGGAGCCTGGTAGGCTGCAGTCCATGGGGTTGCTAAGAGTCGGACTCGACTGAGCAACTTCACTTTCACTTTTCACTTTCATGCAGTGGAAAAGGAAATGGCAACCCACTCCAGTGTTCTTGCCTGGAGAATCCCAGGGATGGGGGAGCCTGGTGGGCTGCCGTCTCTGGGGTCGCACAGAGTCAGACACGACTGAAGCGACTTAGCAGCAGCAGCAGCAGCATGTACAGTATGATGTCATCTGCAAGCAGTGAGAGCTTTATTTCTTCTTTTCCAATCTGGATTCCTTTTATTCCTCTTTCTTCTCTGATTACTGTAGCTAGGACTTCTTGAACTATGTTGAATAATAGTGGTGAAAGTGGACACCCTTGTCTTATTCCTGATCTTAGGGGGAATGCTTTCAGTTTTTCACCATTGAGAATAATGTTTGCTGTAGGCTTATCATATATGGCCTTTGGTATGTTGAGGTAGGTTCCTTCTGTGCCCAGTCTTTGAAGACATTTCATCATAAATGGGTGCTGAATTTTGTCAAAAGCTTTTTCTGCATCTATTGAGAGTATCATATGGTTTTTATCTTTCAATTTGTTAATATGGTGTATCACATTGTTTGATTTGCATCCCTGGAATAAACCCAACTTGATCATGATGTACGAGCTTTTTGATGTGTTCCTGAATTCTGTTTGCTAAAATTTTGTTGAGGATTTTTGCATCTATGTTCATCAGTGATACTGGCCTGTAGTTTTCTTTTTTTATGTTGTCTTTGTCTGGTTTTGGTATCAGGGTGATGGTGGCACCATAGAATGAATTTGGAAGTGTTTCTTCCTCTGCAATTTTTTGAAAGAGTTTTAGAAGGATAGGCATTAGCTCTTCTCTAAATGTTTGATGAAATTTTCCTGTGAAGCCATCTGGTCCTGGGCTTTTGTTTTTGGGGAGATTTTTGATCACAGCTTCAATTTCAAGGCTTGTAATTGGGTTGTTCATAATTTCTATTTCTTCCTAGTTCAGTTTTTGGAGACTGAACTTTTCTAAGAATCTGTCCATTTCTTCTAGGTTATCTATTTTATTGCCATACAGTTGTTCACAATAGTCTGTTATAATCCTTTGTGTTTCTGCCTTGTCTGTTTAAACCTCTCCTTTTTCATTTCTAATTTTGTTAATTTGATTCTTCTATCTTTCTTTCTTCATGAGTCTGGCTAAAGGTTTGTCAATTTTGTTTCTCTTCTCAAAGAACTGGCTTTTAGTTTTATTAATCCTTATTACTGTTTCATTTCTTTTTCATTTATTTCTGCTCAGATCTTTATGATTTCTTTTCTTCTACTAATTTGGTTTTTTAAAATTCTTCTTTATCCAGTTGTTTTAGGTGTAAAGTTAGGTTGTCTACTCAATGTTTTTCTTGTTTCTTGAGGTAGGATTGTATTGCTATAAACTGCCCTCTTAGAACTGCTTTTGCTGGATCCCATAGATTTTGAGTTGTCATGTTTTTATTGTCATTTGTTTCTAAAAATTTTTGGATTTCCCTTTTGATTTCTTCAGTAACCTGTTGGTTATTTAGAAACATGTTGTTTAATCTCCATGAATTTGTGTTTCTTACACTTTTCTTGTAATTGATATCTAGTCTCATAGCACTGTTGTCAGAGAAGATGCTTGATACAGTTTCAATTTTCTTAAATTTACTGAGGTTTGATTTGTGACCCAAGATGTGGTCTATCCTGGAGAATGTTCCATGTGCACTTGAGAAGAAGGTGTATTCTTCTGCATTTGAATGGAATGTCCTGAAGATATCAATGAGATCCATACACCTAATATATCATTTAAGACTTGTGCTTCCTTATTACTTTTCTGTTTTGATGTTCTGTTCATTGGTGTGAGTGGGGTGTTAAAGTCTCCTACTATTATTGTGTTACTGTCAATTTCTCCTTTTATGTCTGTTAGTGTTTATCTTATGTATTGAGACACTCCTATGTTGGGTGCGTAGATATTTACAATTGTCATGTCTTCCTCTTGGATTGATCCCTTGATCATTATGTACTGTCCTTCCTTATCTCTTGTAATCTTCTTTATTTAAAGTCTGTTTTGTCTGATATGAGGATTCCTACTCCAGCTTTCTATTGCTTCCATTTGCATGGAATATATTTTTCCATCCTCTCACCTTCAGTCTATATGTGTCTTTACAGGATTTCTTGTACAGAGTATATATATATGGGTCTTTTTGTATCCATTCAGTCAGTCTGTGTCTTTTGGTTGGAGCATTTAATCCATTTACATTTAAAGTAATTATTGCTATATATGTTCCTATTGCCATTTTCTTAATTGTTTGGGGTTGATTTTGTAGATTTTCTTTCTTCTGTTCTATCTCTTGACTATATAAGTTCCTTTAACATTTGTTGTAAAGATGGTTTGGTGGTATTGAATTCTCTTAACTTTTTCTTGTCTTAAAAGCTTTTTATTTCTCCATGAATTTTGAATGAGATCCTTGCTGGGTACAGTAATCTTGGTTGTAGGTTTTTCAATTTGTGTACTTTAAATATATCCTGTCATTCCCTTCTGGCCTGCAGAGTTTCTGTTGAAAGATCAGCTGTATAGGGTGAAATTTGTGCTGAGTTTTTGTCTGTTTGTTATTCCTCTGATGGGCAAGGCTGTTCAGTTTAGTCGCTCAGTCATGTCCAACTCTGCAACCCCATGAATCACAGCATGCCAGGCCTCCCTGTCCATCACCATCTCCTGGAGTTCACCCAAACTCATATTCATCAAATCGGTGATGCCATCCAGCCATCTCATCCTCTGGCGTCCCCTTCTCCTCCTGCCCCCAATCCCTCCCAGCATGAGGGTCTTTTCCAATGAGTCAACTCTTCACATGAGGTGGCCAAAGTACTGGAGTTTCAGCTTTAGCATCATTCCTTGCAAAGAAATCCCAGGGCTGATCTCCTTCAGAATGGACTGGTTGGATCTCCTTGCAGTCCAAGGGACTCTCAAGAGTCTTCTCCAACACCACAGTTCAAAAGCATCAATTCTTTGGTGTTCAGCTTTCTTCACAGTCCAACTCTCACATCCATACATGACCACTGGAAAGGCCATAGCCTTGACTAGATGGACCTTTGTTGGCAAAGTAATGTCTCTGCTTTTGAATATGCTATCTAGGTTGGTCATAACTTTCCTTCCAAGAAAAGTCCTCTGCATATCTGAGGTTATTGATATTTCTCCCGGCAATCTTGATTCCAGCTTGTGCTTCTTCCAGCCCAGCGTTTCTCATGATGCTCTGCATATAAGTTAAATAAGCAAGGTGACAATATACAGCCTTGATGTACTCCTTTTCCTATTTGGAACCAGTCTGTTGTTCAATGTCCAGTTCTAACTGTTGCTTCCTGACCTGCATATAGGTTTCTCAAGAGGCAGGTCAGGTGGTCTGGTATTCCCATCTCTTGAAGAATTTTCCACAGTTTATTGTGATCCATACAGTCAAAGGCTTTGGCATAGTCAATGAAGCAGAAATAGATGTTTTTCTGGAGCTCTCTTGCTTTTTCCATGATCCAGCAGATGTTGGCAATTTGGTCTCTGGTTCCTCTGCCTTTTCTAAAACCAGCTTGAACATCTGGAAGTTCACGGTTCATGTATTGCTGAAGCCTGGCTTGGAGAATTTTGAGCATTACTTTACTAGCGTGTGAGATGAGTCCAATTGTGCGGTAGTTTGAGCATTCTTTGGCATTGCCTTTCTTTGGGATTGGAATGAAAACTGACTTTTTCCAGTCCTGTGGCCACTGCTGAGTTTTCCAAACTGGTGATAGAAGTAAGGTCTGATGCTGTAAAGAGCAATATTTCATAGGAACCTAGAATGTTAGGTCCATGAATCAAGGCAAAGTGGAAGTGGTCATACAGGAGATGGCAAGAGTGAACATCGACATTCTAGGAATCAGTGAACTAAAATGGACTGGAATGGGTGAATTTAACTCAGATGACCATTATATCTACTACTGTGGGCAGGAATCCCTTGGAAGAAATGGAGCAGCCATCATGGTCAACAGAAGAGTCCAAAATGCAGTACTTGGATGCAGTCTCCAAAATGACAGAATGATCTCTGTTCATTTCCAAGGCAAACCATTCAATATCACGGTAATCTAAGCCTATGCCCCAACCAGTAACGCTGAAGAAGCTGAAGTTGAATGGTACTATGAAGACCTATAAGACCTTTTAGAACTAACACCCCAAAGAGATGTCCTTTTCATTATAGGGAACTGGAATGCAAAAGTAGGAAGTCAAGAAACACCTGGAGTAACAGGCAAATTTGGCCTTGGAGTACGGACTGAAGCAGGGCAAAGGCTAATAGAGTTTTGCCAAGGGAACGCACTGGTCATAGCAAACACCCTCTTCCAACAACACAAGAGAAGACTCTACACATGGACATCACCAGATGGTCAACACCAAAATCAGATCGATTCTATTCTTTGCAACCAAAGATGGAGAAGCTCTATACAGTCAGCAAAAACAAGCCCGGGAGCTGACTGTGGCTCAGATCATGAACTCCTTATTCCCAAATTCAGACTGAAATTGAAGAAAGTAGGGAAAACCACTAGACCATTCAGGTATGACCTAAATCAAATCCTTATTATTATACAGTGGAAGTGAGAAATAGATTTAAGGGACTAGATCTGATAGACAGAGTGCCTGATGAACTATGGACTGAGGTTCATGACATTGTACAGGAGACAGGGATTAAGACCATCCCCATGGAAAAGAAATGCAAAAAAGCAAAATGGCTATCTGAGGAGGCCTTACAAATAGCTGTGAAAAGAAAAGAAGCAGAAAGTAAAGGAGAAAAGGAAAGATATAAGCATCTGAATGCAGAGTTCCAAAGAATAGCAAGGAGAGATAAGAAAGCCTTCCTCAGTGATCAATGCAAAGAAATAGAGGAAAACAATAGAATGGGAAACACTAGAGACCTCTTCAAGAAAATTAGAGATACCAAGGGCACATTTCATGTAAAGATGGGCTCGATAAAGGACAGAAATGGTATGGACCTAACAGAAGCAGAAGATATTAAGAAGAGGTGGCAAGAATATACAGAAGAACTGTACAAAAAAGATCTTCATGACCCAGATAATCACGATGGTGTGATCACTCACCTAGAGCCAAACATCCTGGAATGTGAAGTCAAGTGGGCCTTAGGAAGCATCACTACAAACAAAGCTAGTGGATATAATGGAATTCCAGTTGAGTTATTTCAAATCCTGAAAGATGATGCTGTGAAAGTGCTGCACTCAGTATGCCAGCAAATTTGGAAAACTCAGCAGTGGCCACAGGACTGGCAAGGCTGAGTGAGGTGGTAATCCTGTCTACTGGTAATTTGGTTTGTATTTTTGTTTTGTTTGTTGTTTAGATGAGGCATCCTGCACAGGGTGCTACTGGTGGTTGGGTGATGCCGGTTCTTGTATTCAAGTGGTTTCCTTTTTGTGAGTTCTCACTACCTGATACTCCCTTGGGTTTATTTTCTGGTCGTCTCTGGTCTTGGAGTCAGTGCTCCCACTCCAAAGGCTCAGGGCTTGATCTCTGGCCAGGAACAAAGATTCCACAAGTGGTTTGTTATGGCATTAAGTGAGATTAAAACAAATATACAAAAATGAGAAAGCAAAGATGAACCTCAGAAAAATGGCAGTTATAAAATCAGACAAATAATAATTAAAATAGTGGAATATACACATATACATATACACCCATCAGAAAAGTGAAAACAGTCCAAGAAAAATAAAGGTCTGTAGATTGGCCCAGCAAACAAAGATAGTCAAAAATTAAATTTACCAGTTAAGAACAAAATTAACTTAAGCACAAACTGGAAAACAAAACTGAAGCAAGGTGCCAAATGGTGAATTAAGCAATGAAAACAAAACTAACAAATATGTTGAAAGGAAAGGAAAGAAAGAAAAGAAAGAAAGGATATGTCAAGTTAAATAGAGGTAGATGAAGAAGATCTATATACATTAAAGATTATCTGCAAGGAGAAAAAGCAGTATGAAAGGCAAACAAAGGAATAAATGTAGAAAAAATAGGTTTAAAAAATTAAAAATTAAAAAAGATAAAATATGGAAGAAGAGAGAAAAAAGGAGAAAAAAGGAAAACTCCACAGAACTGCAAAAGCCCCACATAGAGGCAGAGGTTTATAACAATAGAAATTGTGACTGAATATGCACATATACATATACACCCATAAGCAAAATCAAAACAGTCCAACAAAAATAAAGTACAGTAGACTGACCCGGTGAACAAAGGAAACCAAAAATTATATCTACCAGAACAAAGCTAAAGCACAAAGTGGAAAACAAGACTAAAGCAAGGTGCCAATTGGGGAATGGCAACGAAAATAAAACTAACAAATATGTTGAGAGGAAAGGAGAGAAAGAAAAGAAAGAAAGAATATACAAATATACAGATAGACAAAGTTAAATAGAGGTAAATAAAGAAGATTTATATACATTAAAGGTTAACTGCAAGGGGAAAAGAACAGTAGGAAAAGCAAACAAGGAATAAATGTAGAAAAAATAATAATAGGTTTAAAAATTAAAAGTTAAAAAAGAGAGATAAAAAAGAGGAAAACTCCACAGAACTGCAAAAGCCCAACATGGAGGTAGAGGTTTATGACAACAATATAAAATGTAACTGAGAAAAATTAAAAAAAAAAAAGCTCAAAAACTTAATTGGATTTCTTAGTGCCAATAAAATCAACAACTACAACAGGGGGGGATAAAAAGAAGAAAAAATCCAAAAGAATCTATCGGATCAGATCAGATCAGTCGCTCAGTTGTGTCCGACTCTTTGCTACCCCATGAATCACAGCACGCCAGGCCTCCCTGTCCATCACCAACTCCTGGAGTTCACTCAGACTCATGTCCATTGAGAATCTATAGAACAAGTCAAAAAATAAGAATAATAATTGTTTTTCTTGTGTCACTGCTGTCAGAGTCCTTTCCCTCGCTGGGAGTCACAGTCCACCTTACCTCCCTAGGATGCCCTCCAACTCTGTGCTGATCTCTGGGCCTGCTGTGGGGGCAGCTCAGATTCTAATCTGATCCTACTCTTGTGTGTTCTTGTCTCCAACCAGAGCTAGTGCGTTTTATTTTGTGGGCACTCTCAGTGATCTTTTATATATTCCATAGACACAGAGTCTGCTTAGTTGATAGTGTGGATTTAATCTGCAGCTTGTACAGCTGGTGCAAAGGTTTTGGGTCTTATTCCTTAGCCACACTGCCCCTGGGTTTCAATTGTGGTTTTATTTCCACTTCTGCATGTGAATCGTCCACTGGGGTTTAGCTCCTCAGGTTGCCCTGGAAGGCTTGGGTTTGCCCCTGTGACGGCCAGGTGTGGAGGTGGTGCAGCGGCTTGGGTCGCAGGGGTTCTGGCAGCACCAGGTACTCAGAGGGGTTGGCAGCTAGGGCAGCAGGAAAAATAGTGCTCTAGAAGGACATGGCAACCAGTATTGGCCAATAGGCTCCAGTATTCTTGCCTGGAGAACCCATTCTCTGACAGAGAAGCCTAGCAGGCCACTGTCTACAGGGTCGCAAAGAGTTGGACACGACTGAACTGACCTTGCACACATACATGCAAAACTTTTTCTGCTTGTGGCAGCTCTGCCCCAGTGAGAGTTGAGTGTGAAGGTGGTGCAGCTGCTTGCGTTGTGGGGACCCTGGTGGCACCAAGTGTGCAGGGACATGGACTGCCTCTGCCGCAGGAGTTATGGCCCTATCAGAGTCTTTTTTGGAACTTCTTGTAGCTGACCATCAGAAGGCCTCTTTGGCCAGTCTTCCTCATAGCTCTGCTCATTCAGGTACTTAGATGACTCCCATGCCTGGGGTCCTTCTCTGTTGTTCAGCACATCAGACACAAAGAGGGGCCCCCCTGGCTGGGGTCCTACTCTGTAGATCAGCACAGTAGGCTCTTAAAGGGGCACCCTGGGTGGGGTCCTACACTGTAATTCATTGCATCAGCCATTTGATGGGCCAGGCTCTCTGTTGTTCAGCTGCTGATGCTGACGTGTTGGGAGAGAGAGGCTATGGTGATGGCTCCAACCCCTACGAGTGACTCAGCAGTATTGCCTTGCTTCCATGGCTGCCAGGCTTTCCTCCACAGGCATTTCCCACCATGATCTCCTTCCTCACATCCTCTCAGTCTTTCTCTCTGCAGTCAGCAGTGGCCCTCACCCTGGGATTGCTCTACAATCCCTAAACTCAAGCTCCTAGCCTCTGTGCCTTCCAGGAGGCCAGGGTTCCTATCTGGGGTATGTATGGCTGCGGCAAGGACTGTCTGATAATCATTCCATTTAGGCTGCCACAGATCAGCTTTTTCACTCTCAGCCTTAAATGTTTCTCCTCTGACTCAGACAATTGGCCCACTGTGGGGATCGGACCCCTGCTTCAGTTCCCCCCCCACTGATGCAGGTCTAGTCCTACTAACACTCCTGTTTTTCCCCCTAGTTCCTTCCTCCTACTGAGTTTTGCGTGGTTCTATAGTGGGCTGCCGTCCATTGGGTTGCACAGAGTTGGACACGACTGAAGCAACTTAGCAGCAGCATATATTCTTTTCCACTGGTCAGGTACTCCTGGCCGCTCTTAACTGGTGCTCTGCATGCACTTCTGTGTCTGAAGGTGTATTCCTGATGTATCCGTGGGGAGAGATATTCTCCATGTCTGCCTACTCCTCCACCATTTTGTTCTCCCTTTGCTTTTTTTTTTTTAATCAACTTATTATAAAAGGTCATATAAACATTTCTTACACTGTCCTTTTTTATTGGAAAAAGTGTTTTGGACCATTAAGTTTTATTTGGCATCTTTAATTTTGCTATTGTTACACAAAATGTCCAAATTTTGAACATCTGAGTTTTAACCTCCTGTTTTCCTGATGAGAGAATACACGTTCTATATCCAAACTGTCACTCTGGGTCAACCTGTCCTTGGAGATTTGACTCAAATCTTTTGTCCTATGTGCTGTGAGAGACTCAGTCCTTCCAAATGTCTTAGGGAATTGAAGGGACAGGCACCTCCATGTCTCCTGACCCTTCTTGGCTTTTCGTGCCTGCTTCAGCTGGTGAGCCCAGCTCACTGCCTCCCCACCTTTGTGTGCTGTACTCTGCACAGGTCACAACCCGGGTCCTCCTCCTCCACATTCCAAACCTGTGTATGGCAGGCCTTCCCTCAGGTTCAAGTTGATGGAGTTGCTTCATTAAAAGAAGTTAGAATTATAGCATCCTTAAAATTAAATACATAATATTGCAGTTCTCAAAAAACTTTGGTCCTTGGGAACTTCATGCCCCACCATTTTCAGCAGGCTGACTGGTTTGTAATCTTCCTTTCTTGGCTTTCCATATTCCCTCGGGTCTTGACTCCATCCTTTCAAGTCATGTTATTTCTTATACTGAAAGTTTAATTATCTTGTTAAGTCCTGCCATTTACTGGGGCATCTCTTCAAGATCTCAACTTACACCTAATGTTTCATCTTGGCATATTCCCAACCAAGACATTTTTTTTTCCCCCCTGTGAGGAATTTTAACACCTGTTGTCAGTCCCTCCTGGCACACATCCCTCCTCTCTCCTTTTCAACTACATGAATTTAAACCAGAAGAAGCCATACTGTCTTTGGACTAAACCTTTTGGTATTCTCATTATTTTAAGTGTCTTGTCTCATTTCATTAAAAAATATTTAAGGTTATTATTTATCTTACATCAAAAGATCTCATGAAAAAAGTATGAAAGCCATATATGTTGTCAAATATAATAGAACTGAAAATAAGTAAAAGTGAAAATATCAGATCAGCTTTTACAAAAATTATTTAACATGCATTATTTCAAAAAGTTTTCCTCCACTGTTGCATTAAATTTTATTCCTTTTTTTCCCTTCTAGTGTTTCAAAGATGGTTGTTCTATTTCTATTATTTCTATTTTTATGGTTGTGTGTGTTAGTCACTCAGTTGTGCCCAGCTCTTTGGGACCCCATGGACTGTAGCCCACCAGGCTCCTCTGTCCATGGAGTTCCCTAGGCAACAATACTGGAGTGGGTTGCTATTGGTTAGGATCAGCTTAAGGGAATATATATATACTTGTATATAAGTTATGTATATATAAACCTATCTATCAACAGCAGTCTATCAATAAGAATGAAGCCATATAAATTCTTGGCTAAATGAGAAATTTAATACATTTTCCAGTTCTCAGAAATTGATGAAATAATTGCTGAAGTTTTAGTTCCAGATTGTTAATTTTTTTATTGTGTACTTTCAATTTCAAGACACCCCCCTGCCCGCACACCCCTCCACCCACGTTTAAACAAGAATTCTCCAGTATTCCTGCCTGGAGAATTCCATGAAGAGAGGAGGCTGACAGGCCAGAGTCCATGGGATCTCAGTCAGACACGACTGAATGACTCACAGAAATTCTGTGTGTCACAGAAATAACATTCACATGTTTAGGACATGACAGTAAGTATTCCTGGATTTATACCTGGAGCAGGGATTTGCACCGGATTTGCCTTTCTATTTTCCCCCCCACCACCTCCAGCTCCCCTGTCTGTTTGATTTTGTTCTCCACACAGATTAAAATGCACACATATGCACACATGTGTGTATGCCCACACACTCCCCTGCTCAACCAGAGGGACATGGTAGGGTCAATAAAATGATGTAAAGACTAGCCTCCTGAAATCTACATCAGACTAGGGCAATCAACCACTTAACAAGAATTAGATTGATTTCCTGAGCTAAATCAGTCATGGTCTCTGCCCTCAGGAGTACACAGCATTGTGGGGGTGATCAGATGAGCCCAATGGAAAAAAAAAAAAAAAAAGATGAGCCCAATGGAAATATCACCTGGAAGAAAGACAAGGGGATGTAGAAATGCTGAGTTCAGGTCCCTGTTGCACCACTGGTTGCCACATGAACTGCAATAAGTCCCTTAATTTCTCAGTCTTATTTCTGACTTCTTCTAATAAAAACAGCTTTAAATTAAAAAAAATTTTAATTAAGAGCCACATAGTTTGGCAGCAAGAAAGAAAAGGATAAAAAACAACGAAGAGTCTGCTCTCAAGGTCTATAACCCACTAGGGAGGCCAGAAAGCACGCCAGAGGAGAAGGCAATGGCAACCCACTCCAGTCTTCTTGCCTGGAAAATCCCATGGATGGAGGAGCGTGGTAGGCTGCAGTCCATGGGGTTGCTAAGAGTCGGAAAAAAAAAAAAAAAAAGAAAGCACGCCAGATAATGTGAGAACATCAGTGTGTTGTGTGACAAATAACCCTTCATGGTGCCCCTGTGAGGTCAGAGTTGGTGGGAGAGGAGAGAGATGTTATTTAACATCAACTGAGATCAAAAACACTCCATTTAGTACTTGTTTTGAACTCTGGTCTCAGTTTGAATATAGCAGGTGGGACACAAAATTGGCAAGAGAGAAGGAAAGTTCTGGAACAGGTGGGGTGGCGGCCTGGGCAGCTGGCCAGTGTCTGGTAGCCATGCTCACCCCCAAAGAGAGCATTCCACTATCAGATCGGACCTGTGCCCACCTCATACAGTGTCTTCCATCTGTCTCAAAATATTGACAGCCCGAAGAAATGATGTAAAAGAGCAAATAAGAAGTGAGGAAGAGAGCGATTACCCAGGACAAACAAGAACGAGGGAAGTCAGCTGTTCTCCATTCTTCCCGGGGACAAAGAGTTCTGTTCTCTGATGGGTCTCAGGACATTATCTTACTGCACTTAGCACTTTCTACCTTGGATTGCAGTTATTTATGTGGGAGGCTTATCTGCCCCGTGCAAACTGCAAGCCCAGAGTTTACCTCTTTCATCTTTGGAGCCCCTCCATGTGGGCCTGGCACTTAATAGGAACCCAGTGACCATGGGTTAAAAGCACAGAAGGGCTGGAAACCACAGTGGTAGGGATTTAAATCACACAGAGTTGAGGACCATCTTCTTGAGGACACAGTAAATCAGGGAATAATTTACTGAGGAATATTATCTCCTTCTCTAGAGGTTTTTTTCTTTTTTAAATAACACATTCTCATCAATTTGTAATGATTTAAATGTGGCCTTGCGTGTGGCCAGGGGGAGAGAGCACCCGGCACTCAGGGTTCCTTCCAGAGTTCAGAGCTCTGCCTCTGTGATGGGAAACATTAGCTTCAGCTTCTCTCCCTTTGAGCCCCTCTCTTCTTCTACTTCCTGGTCAACCAGGTTTGACTCCACCTGAGAGTGATGAATTCAGAGTAAGATGTCTGCATCTTGTTCTTTCATGAACATATCCTCTTACCTGGAAGAGAGATCTGGGTTTGGGCTTATATGCTGGCACAAGGTCTGGCCCTTATCTGAGGCCCTGGCAGGGCTCTGTTTCTACCTTCTCTGTTGATGGTGCACTTTGCAAGAAGTCAGATGACAGGGCGGCTTCCCTTTCTGCACCTGGAAAAAATTGAGGCTGTTAATGATGTAAGGGCTTCCCTGGTGGCTCACATCTGCTGGCAATTCAGGAGACCCGGGTTCAATCCCAGGGTTGGGAAGATCCTCTCAAGAAGGGAATGGCAACTCACTCCATTATTTTTGCCTGGAGAATCCCATGGACAGAGGAGCCTGGTGGGCTACAGTCCATGAGGTCATGAATTGTTGGACATGACTGAGTGACTAAGCAATGATGTGAATGTCTTTTGGATACGTGATTTTCTGGAAATCTTTCAAATGGGGACTCTAACCTTGGCCTGAAGATTTTTTTAAAGGTATCTAAAATATCTCTGATTGTCACTGGTTTTGGCCCCCCAACACCAGCCATCGTATATGGGGTCAGGAAAAGTTTCTCCCCTTTTCTTGATTCAAGCCTGTGGCACTAAGTGAAAATGAAGGGATTTATTTATTTTTAGCTGCATCAGGCTGTTTATTGCAGTGCAAGGACTTCTCTCTGCTAACTAGCCTGCAGGTTCTCCCATTGTGGCATGCGGGCTCAGTTGCCTTGCAGCATGTGGGGTCTTAATTGCCGGACCCAGGGTTGAATCCCTTTCATCTTCATTAGAAGGCAGATTCTTAACCACTGTACCACCAGGGAAGTCCTGAAAATGGTGAGATTTCTGACAAGAGAACCAAATTCTTCCATTTGACAATGACATCATGTTTCTCCACTTGAAATTATGGTGTCTCCTAAGTCTAGCTAGATTTCAAACAATATTGTAACAAAACAGTCAGGGACCACTGAAAGTTCATCCCTCTATGCTTAAAAAAATTTTTTTTTGATGTATAGTTGATTTACAATGCTGTGTTAATTTCTGCTGCACAGCAAAGTGATATATACATCTTTGTGTGTGCTGTCGCATCAGTCGTGTCCAACTCTTTGCAAACCTATGGGACTGTAGCCTGCTAGGCTCCTCTGTTCATGGGATTCTCTAGGCAAGAATACTGCAGTGGGTTGCCAAGCCCTCCACCAGGGGATCTTCCTGACCCAGGGATCGAACCTGTGTCTCTTGTGTCTCCTGCATTGGCAGGTGGGTTCTTTATCACTAGTGCTACCTGGGAAGCCATATATGTATATTCTTTTTTAAAAAATATTCTTTTCCGTTATGGTTTATCACAGGATACTGAATATAGTTCCCTATGCTATACAGTAAAACCTTGTTGCATCTTTCTAGTTTTGGTTACTTGGTTCACTTGGGCTCCAGAAATAGCTCATTTGTTTATATTTCTTAGAATTTCCTCTTGAAAAATGATAGTGAAGAGTGGAGAACTCTTGATGGTTGGATGAGACCAGATTCTTTGGGAAGGAAAAGAATAGTGTTGAAACACTGAGCTGAAATGTCCTGAACCCTCAGTCTGGGCTCCTGGAAGTTGGGACAGTAGCTGCATCTTGTCACTCACCCTGAAACTCCTTATCTCCACCCGAGAGAACCAGGGAGCATGTTGAAAGTGGGTCCCAAGATGCCATCAGACACTCAGGGGCAGTCCCATTGGGCCATTGAAGGACCGATTACTCCACTGCACATATCCTGGGAGTTTTAATCATCCAGATTTGTGCTCTCCAGCCCTAGGTGGCTACCGAAGACTTGAAAGGGAACTAGTCTGACCTGAGATGCTCAGTGATGGTAAAATACACGCCATGATTTTGAAGACTTAGTACAAATAAAGAATGTATAGTAACTCAGTGGTTTTTCATTTGTTTACATATTGAAATGGTGGTATCTTAGATATACTGAGTTAAATAAAATACACCGTTAAACATAATTTCACCCATTTTCCTTTTCTTAACATGGCTATTAGAGCATTTAAAAATTCATGGGTGGCTTGAATTATATTTCTGTTGGATGGGGCTGGTCTTGCTGCTACTGCTGCTGCTAAGTCGCTTCAGTCGTGTCCAACTCTGTGCGACCCCATAGACGGCAGCCCACCAGGCTCCCCCGTCCCTGGGATTCTCCAGGCAAGAACACTGGAGTGGGTTGCCATTTCCTTCTCCAGTGCATGAAAGTGAAAAGTGGAAGTGAAGTCGCTCAGTTGTGTCTGACTCTTCGTGACCCCGTGGACTGCAGCCATGGGATTTTCCAGTCAAGAGTACTGGAGTGGGTTGCCATTGCCTTCTCTGGGGCTGGTCTTGACAGCATTGGAAAGGTCTAGGGGCAAATTTCCTCATTCAATTTTCTCCTTCACTCTTTTTCTTCTAAAACTGTCAATTTGGGCAAAGATGCTATGCTGCTTTGAAAGGTGCATGTGGCCTTTTCCACATGCTTCTTGTTTTTCCCATGATATTATAAATGTCTTGAGTGGCTTTAAGTTGTAGAGTTCACAAACCCACAATGAGAGAGATGACTATGATGACATACCATTTGGTATGGTGCTGGCTTTGGGAACTGCAACATTGAACAAGATCTGGCTGTGGCCCCTGGAACCTCCTGTCTAGAGATAAGGCAGGTAAGTACCCAACTGCTGGAATCATATTTAGGAAGTTTTGTGGATTCAGAAGGATGGACATTCCATTGAATTGCTTGTTTCTATATTCTCTCTGTCTCAATTATTTTTGTATATGAGTTGTTTTATGATGCAAATGAAAGACAGTCATTGTAAAAAAAGAGGAAGAAAGAAGAGAAAAGAAAAAGGAAGGAAGGAAATACCAATGGAGCAGAAAACACAAACCACACTGTTGCCACCATTAGCATCTGCATATGATTCTTTCCAGGAACAAGTTTCTCAAGAGTCAGAACTCAGATTAGGCATTGCAATAAGGAGAGTTAGACTTCTCAATGGCAGGATCAAGAGAGTCAATCAATTACTAACTGCCTACCTGTCTGTCCCTTTCTCTCTGATTTTGGTTTGTGTTGTCATCTGTGCTTGCTTCATTCCCAGGCTGACTTTCTTTTTTTTTTAATGATTTTATTTATGGTTGTGCAGGGTCTTCATGCTGCATGGGCTTTTCTCTAGCTGTGGCGAGCAGGGGCTGCTCTCCAGTGGTGGGGGGAGGTGGGGGGGGGCGTGGGCTTCTCACCGCGGTGGCTTCTCTTGTTGCAGAGCATGGGCTCCGGTGCCCACAGACCTCAGTTCTGCGGCTCCCAGGCTCGAGAGCCCTGGCCCAGTGGCTGTGATGCATGGGCTCAGCTGCTCTGCCACGTGTGGTCTTCCCAGACCAGGGGTGGAACTCGTGTCTCCTGCTTTGTCAGGGGGGCGATTCTTTACCACTGAGCCACCAGGAAAGCCCTCAGGCATATTTTAGACTAGTTTTCCATGCTCCTATCTGGTGAGAGAGGCCTGGGAGCTGGGAGTCCTCTCACCCACAGTGCTGGCTCTGCCATCAAAAGCTCTGGGGCCTCTAGCGAGCGCCTGCCCCTCCCTCAGTCGTGTCTGACTCTTTGCCCACCAGGCTCCTCTTTCCATGGGATTTCCCAGGCAAGATTGCTGGAGTGGGTTTGACTTTCTGTTTATTCTGGAAAGAAAGACCCTGGAAGCTCAGACTTATATAATCCTTTCTGCCTGAAATGTCAGTAGAGAGGAGGGGAAGAGAAAGAAGAAGCAGCAGAAGAGGAGGAAATGGGGAGGAGATAGGAGGGTAGGAGGAGGGAAAGAAGGGGCAGAGAAGGGAAGATGGAGAGGGAAACAGAGAGGGCAGGGAGGGGATAAGAAAAAGAAGGCAGTGGGTCAATCATTGTGTTAAGAAAGAGTAATCCAACTGGTATACCCAACAAAATCTACTGACAGAGAAAAGGGAAAGAATGGTTTCCCAGAAAGGCAGAAAGAAAGGATCTTTCTGTCTGTCTACTACCCGCTCAACTACTTACTAGCCTACCTATATATCTGGCATAATTAACTATTTAGGGGATGAAGGAGATAGGAAAGTGCCTAAGTACTTTTTTTGTTTTTTGAGATTAAGTACTTCATAACAATGCAGGCTCATTTTACTGAAAAGGGCAAGACCAAAGCCAGATTAATAAGACAGATAGCCTTACCTCAGTGTGACCTTAGACTGTGCTTTTTCCAAGAAAAATATTGTCATTCCCCTTGCTGAGGTGTGTTGACCTCTTTTTAGTTGACATTTCTGGTAAGGAAATCTGGTAAGGAGACTGAACGGGATGTAAATACTCCATGTTCACGTTTGCCCACAGTAGGAAGGTCCATCTCTCCCTCCTCACCCTCCTCTCATCAAAGAGACCTTGCTGATGTTTCAATCAGGGCTGCAGGTGCTGCTTGATTTTGCTGGGTGCCGGAAGGACTGAGAAGCAGTTCTCCTCTTTCTGATGGAGGAAAGAATGTTGGGTTTCTCAAGGGAGGGACAGATGGGCTTGAGGAATGAGCTACAGTGGGGGTCGGGGGATCTGAAGCAACTGTCTAGAAGGAAAAGAGCATTTATTTTCAGGGGACACCCTTGTTGTGAAGACCAGAGTCTAGCAGCGCCTTCTGTTGTGGTTCAAGAGAACAATGGCGTTAGATTGCATTCTTGCTTTTATTCCTCCTACCATTCACAGTGGGTTCAAAATGGACCCAACTCTGCAGCAGCCACCTTCTTACCAAGCTAGGCAGGGTCTGGGAAAGGTGAGGGCTGGGGCTGCCTTGACTCTCTCTGGGGGAGCTAATGGAGAACAGATGTCAGTCCTGAGAGGAAAAAGTTTAGAGACCCATGTGGCATCAATGGCTAAGAAGACTCTCTAGGTATAGGAGACAATAAGAAGGAATTCATTGAACTTGTACTCTTTTCTGCAGAAAGAGTTAGTGAGCTATACCTTTAGACCAAAAAGGAAAAAGTTCTGGCATTTTCTTAAGTTTAGTTTATGTCACCTGGAAATATCAGCATCTCCCCTGTGGATATTTGTCCAGCACAGACCACGTCTATGGTCACTGGGGTTGAGTTCATACTTTAATAAAGACTGACCAGTTTCTAACAGAGAGGAGCGAGTGTGGCAAATACTAAAACTTGAGTGCCCTGAATGTCTGTAGATCTCAGAGCCCATGAGGGTTCTCCATGCACTGTCTGCATGACACTCAAGACACCTCTCTCACTTTGCACTAGGATTCTTCTGGTACTTGATAAAATGAAGGCAACACATAGCTTAGACTGCACAAAGGTCAAAGGGACACACATAAATAACGGGTACACATATCAAATAGAGAGCAATCTTTGCCTCTAAAACTGATATACCACCTGTTAATCTGATCATGTAGAACATGGTTCTTAGACTAACATTGGACATGATAAAACTTGATTTACAGAACAATGTACTTTGTAAAATAAATGATTGCAAAACCCTTTGAATACAGAAAGTCTTATATGGACGTTTAATGATCCTGCCAATTATTTTACAACTTAATTGTGGGAAAATGAAAGGAATAGAGTGGCTTAACGAATTCAAAAATTTATCGGACTGTGTGTTATAAGGGAGATAAAAAAAAAGGAGAGTTTGTAGTTTAATGTCACATTCTGTGAAACCTACAATCAGACTTCTCAGCATTTTAAAAACTGGACAGAGTGTCCTTAGATGAAAGGATTTTGATTATGTAATTATCTTTAAGTGAATTATATTTTACATTCTATGAGCATAATCTTTTAAAGAAACCACAAGTGTTTCTGTAAATGCTGGCATGGCATAAAGGTAGGAAAGCCGATGAGATATGACATGGATAAACTTATGACTTTTTCCATGTGAGTAGAATCTTAAAACCTGGCCCTGATGGACAGGGAGGCCTGGCGTGCTGCAATTCATGGGGTTGCAAAGAGTCGGACACGACTGAGCAAGTGAACTGAACTGAAACTCAGCTTTGAGCACAGCTGAAATTGGGTGGGTTTCCTTTTTTTTAAAAAAAAAAAAAAAAAGATGTTCCAATAATAAGATGATATTAACTTAGGTTTTGGAGTGGACTTATGAAAGGCAATAATGCATACAGTACATTTTGCTAAGGATTACAAGACACTAAACATTTGTACCATCCATAGAACTTCCCTGAGAGCTGCGTGGTATAAGTTGAATGCAAATGGATGTTGGAGTTTTATTGTATTTGGCGTTCCAAGTCTAAGAAAATAGCCAACCATGCCTGTTCACAAGAAGTGCTCTTGGCCTTGGGGTTTTTATGCCGTTGGTCCTTGGCTACGATAGTTCATATATAATAAACAGAGATTAAAGTTGATTCCTATCATGAGATGAATAATATTTAACACAGCTATTCAACGTATCTGACTAGTAACCTTTAACCAAATCACTGGAATAATTTGATTTTTAAAATCAGATTTCATTCTGCTTTGACATGAATTGATTCACTGCCTCCAACTCAAGGTTTGAAATGGACATTTAGGCATATGTGGCTTCTTAGCCTGTACGAAAGGTCAATGCCTTGAACAATCTTTCATATTTGCAGTTCAGATTTATTCTCTTACAATCCCCTTGCAACCCATCTGCATAGGGTTTACACCTTTGAGGTGTAATCCCAAGTCATTTATCACTTTTTCTGTACACTAAAATTAAATGGCTTAATTCTCAGGGGATTAGTTGAGAAAACATTTGCTGTTTCGGCCAAGCCTCTATAATCTATATTTCTCAGTGTTGTTAAAATGTCACATTGAAAGAGGGGCAAGCAAACCAACAATAAAGTTCAAAGAGAGTAAACTATATTCTCTCCAGTTATTGCAATTTTTATCGGTCTCATTGATGCTGGATAATAAATGCACATTGCTATAAATTTCAGAAACTCAAGAAGATTTGAAGAGAATCAATGTTACAAATAAATGTGTCACGAAAAATAGGATTTTGCTAGCTAAATCAAAAGCTGACTTTTTCTGGGGAAGAAAAAAAATTCTGGGCTTGTGTTTTCCCACAGATATTTGAGAATTTCCAAACTTTAAAAATCACGCATCTCTTAGAAGTATGCCTGAAAAAGGAATGTCTGTAGTTGAGCAGCGCAATGAACCAATTAATGAACTCACTTTCCATTTACCCTTGAACTGTAATTGCTAATTGTTGTTGGTTAATCTAAGAAAAGCCTCGGGCCTTTATTGGAAGTGTTAGCATCTGAAAGCATTGGTTGCCTGAGTTTCCTCAACTAAATACTCAAGACTTGTGAAATCTAAACATACTTGTAAAAATCTAGGCATCTATTAATGTCCATCAAAAACCTGTAATCAAGGTGGGGACCTATTAGCAAAACAAACGAACAACCTTTGGAATTAAAAGTTAAATGTAAGAATTCTGGGATATACTAATTGCTCTTTCATGTTACAGCTGTTAGTTGTAATTTGGCCCACAGCACAGTTTCTTTCCTGCAAGAGCAACTCTGTGTACATGTGTGTGTGTGTGTGCATATGCACACGGGTACACATGTAGGTAATTACCGCTATGGGGAAATTCAGTCTTTTAAGCAGTTGTATAAAAGAATTATGTGTCAACAGCTTTCTTTTTACTTGTAATATTTGCATAGACAGAGTTCCTTTCCCACCCTTATTTGAAAAATCTTCTTCCTTCTTCCTTCTTAGTCATTAATTTCCTCCTCTTCTCTCTGACATGACCTTGAACACCCAGGCATTTCCCCACATGGCCCGTCTGCCTGTGTGGGAGCGGGTTTCCTCGCCTGAACCTGCGTGTACTTACAAGCGCCACGTCTGGGTGACAGACAATGTCAGGACAGCTGTGGCCTGATGAACAGAGGTCAGGTGGTGATCCCAGCAGGCAGGAGAGAACTGCTTTAGGGATGTATTGTGGGTGTAAAGTGAAAGTGTTAGTAGCTCAGATATCTGACTCTTTGCTACCCCATGGACTGTAGCCCACCAGGCTCCCCAGTCCATGGGATTTCCCAGGCAAGAATACTGGAGTGGGTTGACATTTCCTCCTCCAGGGGATCTTCCCAACCCAGGGATTGAACCTGGGTCTCCCGCATTGTGGGCAGATTCTTTACCATCTGAGTCACAAGATCATCCCTCCTGTGGGTGACAGAGAAACAATCACCCAGGTCAGCCAGTCAGCAGGAGGCCCCATGTTTCTCTGTGACTAGATTCCAGTCTTGAGCCACCTGTGCCTGGCAAAGGCTGAAAAGCAAAACGCAGCTGACTCTTCAAAAAGCAGCCATGAAGTTTCAGGACACTGTCGATAGCAAGATTTGTTTGTTATGGCTTTCTATGGCTACAAAATGCATGAAGCAGATACACCAAACTGTGGTCAGAGCTTGGGGGCCACCACCGTGATCAATACTGAAGACAAGATCACTCTTGTGTCCTTCAAGGACTCTGCAGATAGAGGCAGAGGAAGTGACATGGCCCTGCAAAAAGGCCAGGACAGAGGGATGCCAGCTGCCAAGGGGACAGTCCCATCTCCTAGTTTGGAGCCATTTCTCTTTGTTTATGGGCATGTGGTGTGTTCACAGGAGAAACTGGGTTTATGAGATGATGGACCAGATGTGAGGGAGTGGAGCCTGGGTTCAGGAACACCAGTCAGAGGCTACCATGAGAATCTGAAAGTCAGTGCACACCTGCTTTGGGTGATCTTGGCGGAAAAGGAAAGGTTAGATACATATATTTTACACACACATATAAACACACACACACAGGATTTTTTCACAAACATAATTCTTTGGTGACACAAACTAGAAAGCCCACAGTGACTTTGTGGGATCTAAAGCTGATATATCATTGACTCCTTCTTTAAGAAAAGAAAAATTGAAAAGAAAAAAATTAATTATGAACCTGAATATTTGTTGTGAATGAGAAAAAGTTTTAATTTGACAAATACCATACAATTTACAGGTGTAACATCATTTTTATTAGCTCACTGCTTGATACACTTCTGTAATACTTGTTTTCCTACATATTTTGGGCTTCATATTTTTTGATTACCTCGTCACAGGACAATATTTTTGTAATACTGTTTTCTGGAGAGAGGCTGGATAAGAGTCCAGTCTTTCCTCTAGCGCACTTGATGCAAATACGTCTTTTGTTGTTGCTGACGAAATGCATAAAACTCCTAAGTTTACTGCTACAGAACTGTAACCTACAGACATAGAGATTCTGGTAAGCTTTTGTGTGCAATTCTCATCAACAAAGGAAAACATGTACAGTGAGTGCATATTCATACTTGCTCCTTCTTTAAGTATATTCTGACAAGAACTGTCTCTTTTTAACTCAGTTTTGATGAGAACCTAATCCTTCATTTCTAGACTAGAAGAATTTCACAGAGTAGCTTTGGTTCCTTTTAAACCTTGCTCTTTCTCTACTACCCATAGACTTAGAACATTTTAAGACACATGTCCCCTTTTGTAGAGCAAAACAGCCTTTGGCCTTGCTCCTTTGAATCACAATACAGGGTGAGTAGGTGCAGTGGATCTTATGGGCATTATTTCTACACAAAGAACGAAAGGGCTGCAAACCAAATACAAATATCCACCAGATCTAAACTAAGTATAACTTCTATTAATTCCCCTTTCATGCAGAGTTTCTCGTTTCTCTATCATGGCACTATTGACATTTTGGACTGTGTGGTTCTTTGCTGTGGGGTCCTGTCCTATGCATCGTAGGATGTTTATCAATTGCCCTGGGCTTTATTCCCTAGATGCCAATAATATGAGCCCAGTAATGATAACCAGAAAAGGTCTCTGCTGCTGTTGCTGCTAAGTCACATCAGTTGTGTCCGACCCTGTGCGACCCCATAGACGGCAGCCTACCAGGCTCCCCCGTCCCTGGGATTCTCCAGGCAAGAACACTGGAGTGGGTTGCCATTTCCTTCTCCAATGCATGAAAGTGGAAAGTGAAAGGGAAGTCGCTCAGTCATGTCCGACTCAGCGACCCCATGGACTGCAGCCCACCAGGCTCCTCCATCCATGGGATTTTCCAGGCAAGAACACTAGAGTGGGTTGCCATTTCCTTCTTCAATGCATGAAAGTGGAAAGTGAAAGGGAAGTCGCTCAGTCATGTCCGACTCAGCGACCCCATGGACTGCAGCCCACCAGGCTCCTCCATCCATGGAATTTTCCAGGCAAGAGTCCTGGAGTGGGGTGCCATGGCCTTCTCCGAAAAAGGTCTTTGGACATTTCCAAATGTCACTCAAAGAGCAAAATCACTCCCATTTGTTACTGGGAATCAATACATTAGACAAATTCTCCCCCAAACCTGTGGCCATTCTAACACGATCTAACAAGTGAACACTGTGAAAAGCAGAAGTTGCCATGGAAAGGTGACAACAGGATTTCCCAATTGTAGTTAAAGTATTTTTTTCACAAAAACATGGAAAGGCATCACTGGGTATTCCCCCAGGGCTGGGTAGAAGCCTGGAAAAGGATTACTGTGCCTCTGGGAGGAAAAAGTATCAACACAATGATATTGGTGTGACATCTGTAGTTAGTGCAATGGCCCAGGACTGGGTGATTCTTGTCTTGAAAGAAACAAATCTTCATCCAAATCCATTGTTTTATCAAATGGACTTAAATTCTCATGGACCAATCTATTGCAAAAAACACTGAACTGGCCCTGAAATTGATGTAAGCTTATTGGCCTGACAGCAAAGTATAAAATCCCCAAACTTCTTGAGATTGGCTGGCAATGAAAACTACTTCTTAGGACTGAGAGTGGTAGACATTATATTGGAGTGGGGAATGGCAACCAGTATTCTTGCCTGGGAAATTCCATGGAGAGAGGAGTCTAGTGGGCTACAGTCCATAGGGTCACAAAGAGCCAAACATGACTTGGTGACCGAACAACAACAAAGATATTACATACCCTAGCTTTTACCCTCAACATGGGTTCTTATTTTAATGAGATCTCATTTCTTAAATTCTGTTCACCAAGCAATAAAAATTCTATCACTCTGTTAGTCTATATATTTCATTTTTTTCACTTATTCTCTGTAAACTTTTCTTTAGAATATTACTTTTCTACCATAAAAAAAGTCTTATGATTCTCTTTAATGAAACATCCTGTTTGGATGGAACTGGGTGTTCAGACAAGTGGTGAATAAACGTCCAGTGTTTTCTGCATATTTTAAATCTCTGCTTTATCTTTTTCCCTAGTTTCTAGGGAGCATAGTGCTTGTGTTTTCTGATGTCTAAATGTTGCATCTTTTGCTTTTTAACTCACCTGTGATAATTTGAGGGGTTTCAAAATGAGTGTTTATTTAGAACAAAATAATATACCCAATGCACCCAAAATATAACAAAGTTGAGTTTAATCAAGTATCTATACAGAGGTTTATGAGAATGACAGTTAAGATGTAGCCTTGGATTGACTGAATCCTTTTCCATTGCCTCAACTGTATCTATTGAAATCTATCCCAAAGTATGCTCTTTTAGTCTTTGGATATTTCTAACTCATCCCTATTCCTTTGGTCCCTTTCTTATGAGCAAGAGTCAAATTCTTATTGAATTCTGAGCCCAATTAGAAAAGAAAATGAAAAAAAAAATTTTTTTTTTGCATTCTCTAATCATGTTGCTTTTGTTTTCTTTTATCACTCTGCTTCTTTCTTTTTCCTTTCCCACATGTTGCTTTGCTCATGGTATTTTTTATGATTCCTCTTTCCCATAATCCTTTCTCAACTAGGATAAATGCTTAGCCCCGTAGGGGAGTTTCTCTTCTGTGAGCCTTCCCTTTCATCAAACTCAACCAAAGAATTGTATTTTGTGTAATAATTTTGTATTAATTTAATAATAAATATAAATAAATATTTAATAATAAAAATGGAATAATTTTTGTTTGGGGGTATAAACTTTTCCCTACATGACTTGTGAATTTAGGCAGCATGGAGTCTGCCTCAAGTAAGTCTAGAAAAGTACTTTCTTCCTTATTTTAGCCAGCCTCCATCTGAGATAATTTTCCATTTTTCCTTGGGATAAAGCCCATTTTTTGCTCATGAGGTCTCCAACCTCAAAGATCATACCATCACCAAGAAATTTTAAGTGTTCTTCTGGAGACTACTTGAAGAGACACATGTTCATTTCCAGAGTGCACCTGTCCCTGTGGTGGCCTTCCTCTCCTCTCAAAGCCGTGGAGAGCACCACCTAAGCACAGGCCCTCTTTCCTACTTCTTTAGGATAACAAAAATAGCTTGTGTGCGTCTTGTTTATGAAGAGCCCAAACTGTTGTGACCATTTTAATGTACATTATCCCATTTCATTCACACAGCAGCCCAGTGGTGTAAGCAGAAGACCAAACTGAGGCTTAGAGAGATGAAGGCACTTGCCAAGTCTACCCAGTTAGAACACAATAGAGCTGAAATTCAAGCACAGGCTGTCTAACTTCAGGGTCTGAAGGCTTACCTTTCATTATGAACACTGTGACCTGCAGTGATTTCTGTGTGAGATCAGCCCATATGAATGTAAACAGGTTATGGTAATTGGACAAAAAGGTCTTGATAAGTCTCCTATTACCATATGACAGGCAGCAGCACCTTCTGGGACATCTTCAATACAGATCACCCAGTGGCAGTTCCATGATGAAATATGGTAAAGAATAAGGTACCATAGAATTTGAAAATTGGAAGCAATTGATTGGGTCATCTGTATGACGTAACTACACATGCAGATATATTTCTTTGTGATACCAAAACATAGGTATGTATGTACTCTGGAGTATCAAGGATTCTTGACTCAAGAATATGCTTGATTAGATGTAAATGTCATTCTTTGGAGGTGACATCTTCCTGATAAGACACTTAAAGCAAGCTCTTAATTTTGCATAACAGGGATCCTCTGGAGACTTGTGTATGTACATGTAAGTGTGTGTACACTTCCATAAGGCTAATTCTTTTTCTTGCTACTGGTACCATCCTCACAAACCTATGATTCACAACAGGAATGTAGCCTGGAACTTCTGCTATGTAAGCAGCTGCAGATACTTCAAATACCATTGTACATGTGATCCAGGACTTGCTATAAATTTGCCCCTAAAAATAAAGTAACAAGTGACTGAGCAGCAATAGGAATTAATCACTGCAGTGCGTGAATGGAATGTGCTAGGCTCTACCTCAAAATCCTTTTATAAAAAGATTGATATAATTAAAACCCCAAAGAAACACCCAAAGATTCTATATTTGAGCAAATGGGCTGCAAAATTTTGAAAAGAGGATTTTCTTTTTAAAGGGGAGTCATGGTTAAAAAAAAAAAAGTGTTTCCACACTTTCTATATCAGTGGAAATGGGACGATATTATTACATCACTGAAGAATTTATTCTACGAAGGAATTTAAATTGGATTCAATCTCTTGGTACACTGGGATTTTTTGAAGGCCGAGGGGATAATCAAGCTTCTCAATTAAGTTGTTTGCTATGATGGGAAATAACTTCACAGTTAAAATTTCTACCACAATTTGTAGCAAAGATTACTTTGGTGATTCAGAAAAAGTGCATAGCCATTTGAAAAACCCAGGCATTTCAAGTTTTCAAAATTAGCTGTAATGAATTCTTTAAAAAGCAATAAACCGAAGAAAAAACAACATTTGACTTAAGGAGATCTGCCTTTTTCCAATAACTATCACACATTCAGTATCCATTCAGCATTCTCTGCCCCTCTTACTCCTAACACTCAAACAGAAGGGGAAGGGGAAGAAAGAAAGAGAGAGGGAGAGAGAGGGAAGGAGGAAGGATGGGAGGAAAGAAGCAAACACTAGCCAGAAGAAAAAGAAGAAAGGAAAAAAATAACACTAACCAGCATGTTTTAATCGTTAAGTAGGCGGTTCAGAAAGGCCCCTCTGATTCTGAGTACACCACAGGTAATAAAGTGTTTGGGCCATTTGAAGGAGAATTTGATTGAAGATCAATTTTTGGACATGAGGAAAGTGAAAGGGATTTCTTAAAGCCACTTGAATTACCAAAGATGAAAGGTTAAAAGCTTTAAAGACCAAAAACTACATTAGCAACTGAACAGTAAATACCATCAGCAGAGACACAGAAGAATTAGCAAAACAAATATTAAATGAGGAGGGAAAAAAAGAATTCATTTCAGAAGCCAAAAAAAATTTCTTTCTCTTTGTATTCCAAAATTGATTTTGCAGTTTTGGACGGAAGTACTAATGGGTAATTTCTATTTAATGCTTTCTAAACAAGTATATAAAATCACTCTTAGCTCCAAAGGGACAGGGATCAAATAGGTAGGTTTTCTTGGACAAATCTGCCTGTGCTCTACACTGTTTTAGGAACTGTGAATGTTTCTACAATGCAAGAGGATGTGTTGAGATCTGTAGCTTTCTTAACCTTATGTAAATTAGGCTGAGAACAACACACTGTATGTTTAGTTTCTGTGGCATTCTTTGATGTAGAATAGTTGTGATGTAGAGGACAACTTCTATGGTGTTGAAAAGCAGAGATACTTTTATTAAACTAACATTAAAAAGACCTTTTCAGGTCATTGAGAAATCCTAAAATGCTGATCCTTAAAAAAGTTAACTGTTGTTAGAGGCAATAATGCACTTTCCTGCCTTCTTAAAGAGGCAACTGAACACAATTTAACCTCTTTTTGATACTTCAGGATCAGCATTATAAACTTCATTTATTACTCTTATAATAACTTGATATTGTCATGGGCTGAAGTATGTTTTCTCTTACATTAAAAATTACTTGACTGCTCCAAACAAAGATACAGCAACAAAACGAAAAAGACAAAAATGACAAGACTAAAAAAGCCCTACAAACTTATACACTGATGCAAAAATGCTCTAAAAATGCTGGAATTAAATTTAACAGCATATTAAAATGATTATCACCATGACCGAGTGGATTTATCCCTACGGTGTGAGAATGATTCAGCGTGAAAACCAGTCAATGTGATACATTACATTAACAGAATATAGGGGGAAAAAACACATGATCATCTCAATTGTTGCAGAAAAAGCATTTGATGAAATTCTGCATTCTCATGATAAACACTCAATCAACTAGTAGAAGGACATTGCTTCAATATAATAAAGGTCAAATATGATGCTAACATTATACTTATGGTGAAAAAAGGCAAGGATGCCTACATTTACCACTTACCAAAGGCATTTTCTTCAGAAATAGGGAAAAATAAAAAATTCAAAATCTCAAAACACTGGGAATATCCAAGACAATCCTGAGAGAGAACAAAGCTGGAGGCTTCACAGGTCTTGATTTCAAAACATATTATAAGGTTACAGTAATCAAAAGAGTCTGGTGCTGGCATAAAAATAGACCAATGGAACAGAAAACCCAGAAATAAATTCTAGAGTGTAAGGTTAAATAATCTTCCATAAGGGTACCAGGGCTATACAACGGTGAGTGGCATTGAGAAAACTGGATCTCCACATGCAATGGACTCTTATCTTCCTCTATATAAAAAATTAACTGAAAATGATTAAAGAAAGACCTAAATGTAGTATCCAAAATTATAAACTCCTAGAAAAAACACTGGAGAAAATCTTCATGATGTGAGAATGGGCAATGATTTCTTGGCACCAAATGTGCAGAGAACGAATATACGGACAAATGAGACAGTATCAAACTTAAAAACTTCTGCTCAAAAAAAGAAACAATCAACAAAATGAATAGGCAACCTACAAAATGGGAGAAAATATTTGCATATCATATACTGGATAAGGGGTTAATATCTAGAATGTGTAAAGAACAACTACATCAATAGTAGAGACAAATAACCCAATTAAAAAGTAAGACAAAGACTTGAGTAAACATTTATCCAAAGAAGATACACAAATGACCAATAAGCATATGAAAATATATTCAGCATTACTTATTATCAGGGAAATCCAAGTCAGACCAGAATAAGATATCACCTCACATCTGTTAGGATGGCCACTCTCCAAAAACCAGAAAATACCAAGGGTTGACAAGGATGTGGAGAAATTAGAACCCTTGCATATTGTTGTGGGATTATAAAACAATGCAGACTGTGGAAAACATATGGAGGTTACTAAAAACACTAAAAATAGAGTCACCATATGATCTAGTACTCCTATGTCTGGATATATACCCAAAAGAATTGAAAACAGGATCTCAAAGAGATATTTGCAAAACCATATTCATTGCAGTATTATACACAACAACCAGGGTTTAGAAGCAACCTAAATGTTCATTAATGAATGAATAGAGAAAAAAAAAAAAATGCCCAGTGGTATATTTTTCTTCCTTAGAAAAGAGGGGAATTCTGGCATATGCTACAGTGTGGATGAAACTGAAAGATATTATACTAAGTGAAATTAGCAAATCTCAGAAAGACAAATATTACACGACTTCACTTACATGAGGTAGGTATCAAACTCTCAGAAACAAGGTAGAATGGTGATTGTCAAGGGCTGGCTGGAAGAAAGGGAGATAGTACACTGTTGTTCAATGGGTTAGAATTCAGTTATGCAAGATGAAAAAGCTCTAGAGATCTGTTATACAACCATGTACATAGAGTGAGCAATACTCCACGGGTACATTTTTACAGTTCTCTTAGCTTTTAAAGTATAATTTGTTTCTTCTTCGTGCTGCCCATCCTTATTTCTGGATGTCCTACGTGTTGTATCTAGTTTCTAATACTCTATCTTAAGTAATAACGTTTGGGGTGAACATGTGAATGTAGCTCTGTCTCTCTCACAAGGACATGGGCTTTGTGTACAGCTGCTTGCTTCTCAGAGGCCTGTTCCTCCTCTTATTATTCATAGATATGTTTGAAAATTGTACACAGTGAGCTTTTTAAAAAATTACAGATGTATGGGGGAAAAAGAGCACAAAAGAAAATCTATCTTCCATTTCTAGTTCCTAGTCCTCATCTTTCTCATCAGAGCTAACTACAGTTTTGACAATCTTATATAAGCTTCCAAATTATAAATATTTAAGTTATATATTTGTGTGTATGTGTGTGTGCATACACATATGCGTATATATGACTTAACACAAATGAAAGAAAACTCTAAAACTATCGTGTACTTCATCACTAAACAACAGATGTTAGAGATGTATTTATTATCTCCTATTTGGACTGATATCATTAATTTTAATGTAACATAATAATAGGTTTAGTGGATTAATCAAATTAATTTAATTGATTCTCTACTAAGGGATTTAAGGTTGTTTTCATATTTTTTTACTATCACAAAATCTAAGAATGCTATTTTAAAAAATGAAATCTCATAGGTAACTCATTCATATAGCAAGTAATAGAAGCAATCTGTAAGCCTATTACAAATCTAAGGCAGGTAAATTAAAACAATTCAAACTTACCACAAGAGGGACTTCCCTGATGGTCCTGTGGCTAAGACTCCACAGTCCCAACACAGGGGGGGCAGGTTCAATTCCTAGTCAGGAAATTAGATCCTACATGCTGCAACTAAGATCCAGTATGGCCAAATAAACAAATATCTTAAAAAATTTACCATACAAGTTAAAAACTTTGCTAAGATGTTTTTGTGAGATGGTGCATCTTGGAATATGCTGTTGAGATGAGCACACAGGCTGATGGGTGACAACCCTGACACCTGTCCAGCATGGTTGATCCAGTGAGCACACAGGCTGATGGGTGACAACCCTGATACCTGTCCAGCATGGTAGATCCAGGACCATAAAGGCTATGGAACAATGTTTGTACACGAATGGGTATGTGAAAGTATGAATTATAAAAATAAGTGGTAAAATGAGTGATACACACACATCCAAGTTCAAGTACGTGCACAAAAATGTCAGAGGGAGCTTCATTTGTACGATGAAGGTAGCTTCATTTGTGCAGGATAAATCAACATGTCAGAGATGTTGAATGTGTTGAAGTTTAGCATGTTATTTTTACTGTGCATTCACTTTTATTATAGTTTAAAAATATCTAAGAGATGCACTTAAAAAAATAGAATCCCATTTCTCACTTAGATTGGCACATGTGATAAAGTTGATAACTCAAAGGTTTGGCAAGGACATGGGGAAATCAGCACTGACTTGTATTGTTTATGAGAACATACACTTGTAGAAATCATGGAGAGAAATTTGGCAGTTTTAATACATTTCTTGGGACTTTTCCCAAATATGTGCAAAAATATATATGTAAAATGGTCTTAATTATAGCACTGTATATACTCACAAAAATTAGAAACTCTCTAAGTGTCCCAAACCGTAGAGATTTAAAAATAATTTACAATATGCATATACTGTAGATTAATATGTAAATGATTTTTAAAATGAATATATTTGTAAGTATTGATTGGAGATGTTTCTAAGATACTTTATTAAGCGAACAGGACAAAGTAGAAAACAGTAATGTATAAAATTCTCTTTTTATGTTTGAGAGATAAAAGATAATACATCTATACGAAAAATTTCACAGCAAACTACTGGTACAGGTTACTTCTGGGATGTTGGTTGGGGGACCTGAAGTGAAAGACAGACTTACACTTCAAATTTTTCTTGTACTACTTCATGTTTTCTTCATAGTTATAATGTATTTTCAAATATAAATTAAAAAATACGGAAGAACTCCAGTGTTTTTATAAACACAGAATTTGAAAAACACTTTGCAAAGTATTTGTTTTTAGGATAGCATGGTGGAAATTCAGAGAATGGAATATCACTTTCAGGTTCCCTGCTTTACAAGTCAGGAAGTTTTGAAATACACAAATCTCAAAAAATGAACTTTGAAAGATTTTTTTTGTGATAAAATATCATCAAGAGAGAAGAAGATGATTTAATTCCAGAAGAACCTAGAATGGCTGGGAATTAGGTGGATGAAGCCCTTTAGAATTCAGTGGGTGGGTGGGGGAATTTTGTAGGTGCTTTTGTGACCCCTAGATCCCCCCCACCAGAATCCCACAGAATTGCTTGGAGCCCCATTTTGTTAGGCCGTAAATTGCTATCATATGGTGGAACGCTGTCTCCTGGGCTTGTATCACCAAGGTACACATTCTGCACCTCTTTGTAGTTGAGATGTGAAGAACGTCTCTATGATTGTAATTATTATTTTCCTATCTAAAAAGACTTTTTAATTTTCTTTGTGTGCATTGTGAAAAAGCATGAACATTATAGTTAACGCTAGAATAATAAAGAAGTAAAAAAAATTCCATGGCCCAAAGATAGCTTTCCTCTCTTCTGTTTTTTTTGTTTGTTCACTCATTTAATTTGACGTGATCATCCTATCTATACAGTTTAATTTCCTGTTCAGACAGGCCAAGGGAGTGCTCTTCAGGACCCTGCAGTACAATAAAGATGGAAGAGGGCCTGGATTATTATTATAATTAAATAGCTACCAGCAACCAAAACAGTTATAAAACTTCTCAGTAAAATATGGTAACAGATTATTGAAGGTTGATTTGAAGAGTCGGACTGACGGGGGAACATGGATATGAAAATTAAATTCAGGGACTAGAAGGGCCCTTGGTTTACCATATGTGACAACTTTCCAACTTGCAAGAAGGGAGACTGATCATTTATTTCCTTGGTTCATGTGTTTGCAGCCACAGCTCTTTCTGATCTGGCAGAGTCACTGCAGTGGGGAGAAGAACATGTGCTAAATCAGCCTTGGTGAAATCAATCTAGAGGTACTTCGACTTCAAATAACAGAGAACCCAATAGTGGATTAACAAGAGTTTAGCTTCCTCGTGTGATAAGACTTCTGGAGGTAACCCGCTTCAAAGAATAGATGACACGGGGTGGGCGCTCCGTGGTTTTTCATGATTGCTTCTGAGGTAGGAAAATACAAAGCGCAGCACCAGCCAAAAAGCTTCCACTTGTGACATCAAAAGCTGTCTCAGAACTCCCAAGTCTGCTTATCTCTCAGTGGCCAAATTATGTCAAATGGCACCCTGAGCTGCCAGAAAGTTTAGGAAGAAAGGGATTTTATTCATGACATTGCTGCCTCACATGAAATGGGGTTCTGTTGTAGAAGAAGTGGAAAATAGGCATTGTTAGACAGCTCACCTAGGGGACAGAGGTTATCCACTTCAAATTCCTTGTTTCCAACATCTACATAGAATGAGTCTTTCCTTTGCTCACTGGCCCAGACACAGGTGCTGTAGCAGGTTGATGAGAATCGGCTTGCAGGTTGCACTAAACAAGCAGGCAGGCCAGCTGGAAGTATGACTACTCCAGCCAACCAGGCATCACCTAGAAGAAGTAACTTAATCTCAAGGAAGACCATCCTCCATCTAGGGGAATGGCCAGGTAATGTCCACCTGGAGCCCACGTGGAGCTCCAAGACCATCACAGTGTCATATACAGTCATATGAGAGGTCAGTGGTCATTCCTTTTCTTCCATTTCAATCCAACTTCAGAGGGTTAAGCTCTGGGGAAGGGAGAAGGTGTGAGAGAAAGCAGAGTACACTCTTCACCCTTAGACTGCAGAAGAGACACTGACCAGGTGAGAGAACTGAGCTTTGGGTGGCATCTGGACTGAATCTTGTAAACCTAAATCAAACTGTATTGATAGATGTGAATATCTGATAATCATGGCATCAGGCTGAGATATTGTAAGGGAACTACTACTCACTAGAAGAGGTGGATCGGACAAATCACAGCAATAGCAACTGTTCTAAACTGAATTGTTTCCCCCTTGGCCCCCTAAAATGTATGTTGTCCTAACCTTTAGTACCTGTGAATGTCACCTTATTTGGAAATGGGGTCTTTGCAGATGCAATTAAGTTTAAAATCATACTGAATTAAGTTGAACCCTGATCCAATATGGTTGAAATCCGTATAAGAAGAGGGAAAATTGGACCCAGAGACACACAGGGAGAATGCCATGCTAAGACAGAGGTAGAGACTGGAATGATTCAGGTGTAAGAAGAAAAAGTCAAGGATTGACAATCACCATTACAAGCTAGTAAGAGACGAGGAAGGTTTCTATCCAGAGTCTTAGAGGGAACATAGCCTTGCTGACATCTTGATTTTGGACTTATAACCTTCCAAACCATGAGAGAACAAATTTCGTGGTGTTAAGCCACCTCAGTATGTGATACTTTGTGATAGAAGCCCTAAAACACTCGTCATGTCCGATTCTTTGTGACCCCATGGACTGCAGCCCGCCAGGCTCCTCTGTGTAAGGCCAGCACAGAGAAAAAAAGAGCGAGCTGGGCATTCAGGCAGAAAAAGATTTATTATAGGAAGAAAGAAAGAAAGTGGCTGGCTTTAGAGAAAAACCAGTGCTCGCTGAGCCCTTTGGGAACAACCCTAACACTGTGTCCATGGGATTCTCCAGGCAAGAATACTGGAATGGGTTGCCATGCCCTCCTCCAGGGGATCTTCCCAACCCAGGGATCAAACTTGTGTTTCCTGTGTTGTAGGCAGATTCTTTACTGTCTGAGCCACCAGGGAAGCCCCAAGAAAATAATGCAGCAGCCAAGAGAGTAGGGGAAATGATGTTTACATGTCCGTTCCTAATGACACGAGAATGCTTATAGAACCAATACTTTACATACTAACGTTGATTTGTCACTGACTTTTTTTCTTTTTAAAACTTAATTTCAACATAACTGTGCTTCAACATAACTTCCTCATGATCAATGCAAAGAAACAGAGGAAAACAATAGAATGGGAATGACTAGAGATTTCTTCAAGAAAATTAGAGATACCAAGGGAACATTTCATGCAAAGATGGGTATAATTAAGCACAGAAAATGTATGGACTTAACAGAAGCAAAAGATATTAAGAAGAGGTGGCAAGAATACACAGAAGAACTGTTCAAAAAAGGTCTTCACGACCAAGATAATCACGATGGTGTGATCACTCACCTAGAGCCAGACATTCTGAAAGGTGAAGTCAAATGGGCCTTAGAAAGCATCACTACGAACAAAGCTAGTGGAGGTGATGGAATTCCGGTTGAGCTATTTCAAATCCTGAAAGATGATGCTGTGAAAGTGCTGCACTCAATATGCCAGCAAATTTGGAAAACTCAGCAGTGGCCACAGGAGTAAAAAAGGTCAGTTTTCATTCCAATCCCAAAGAAAGGCAATGCCAAAGAATGTTCAAACACCTCACAATTGCACTCATCTCACACGCTAGCAAAATAACGCTCAAAATTCTCCAAGCCAGGCTTCAGCAATACGTGAACCGTGAACTTCCAGATGTTCTGGATTTAGAAAAGGCAGAGGAGCCAGAGATCAGATTACCAACATCCGCTGGATCATGGAAAAAGCAAGAGAGTTCCAGGAAAAGATCGATTTCTGCTTTACTGACTATACCAAAGCCTTTGATTGTGTGGATCACAACAAACTGTGGAAATTTCTTAAAGAGATGAGAATACCAGACTACCTGACCTGCCTCATGAGAAATCTGTATGGAGGTGAAGAAGCAACAGCTAGAACTGGACATGGAACAACAGACTGGTTCCAAATAGGAAAAGGAGTCAATATACAGTCAAGGCTGTATACTGTCACCCTGCTTATTTAACTTATATGCAGAGTACATCATGTGAAATGCCAGGCTGGATGAAGCACAAATTTGAATCAATATTGCCGGGAGAAATATCAATAACCTCAGATACACCGATGTCACCACCCTTATGGCAGAAAGCTAAGAAGAACTAAAGAGCCTCTTGATGAAAGTGAAAGAGGAGACTGAAAAAGTTGGCCTAAAACTCAACATTCAAAAAACTAAGATCATTTCATCTGGTCCCATCACTTCATCGCAAATAGATGGAGAATCAATAGAAACAGTGACAGGCTAATTTTTGGGGCTCCAAAATTATTGCAGATGGTTACTGCAGCCATGAAATTAAAAGATGCTTGCTCCTTGGAAGAAAAGCTATGACCAATCTAAGGCAGAACATTAAAAAGCAGAGACATTATTTTGCCAACAAAGGTCCATCTAGTCAAAGCTATGGTTTTTCCAGCAGTCGTGTATGAATGTGAGAGTTGGACTATAAAGAAAGCTGAGCACAGAGGAATTGATGCTTTTGAACTGTAGTGTCGGAGAAGACTCTTGTGTGTTCCCTGGATTGCAAGGAGATCAAATCTGTCAATCCTAAAGGAAATCAGTCCTGAATATTCATTGGAAGGCCTGATGCTGAAGCTGAAACTCCAATACTTTTTGCCACCTGATGCTAAGAACTGACTCACTGGGAAAGACCCTGATGCTGGGAAAGATCGAAGGTGGGAAGAGAAGGGGATGACAGAGGATGAGATGGCTGGATGGCATCACAGACTTGATGGACATGAGTTTGAACAAGCTCTGGGAGTTGGTGATGGACAGAGAAGCCTGGCATTTTGCAGTCCATGGGGTTACAAAGAGCTGAACATTACTGAGTGACTGAACTGAAATGAACTGTGCTTGCAGAAGTATATTCATACCAGTTAATAGAATTCAATTTAATTTAACCACACAATTTGGACCAAAAAACTTGGTACATAGTTTTCTTTAAAAGAGAAAGAAAAAGGATTTTCAATCTTATTTATTTTTCGTCTATTACAAATGTGTATAAAAGAGCCTCCACTGAATGTTACTAAAGCAAGCAGTATAAATGTTGAGAAATGCAACTTCGGTTTGTCTCTGAAACAAAAAAACATGTATTGCACTGTGAATGTTTATGAAATTGGTGCAACAAAATGTTGTGGTAATATTTCAAAGCCAGTTCATGAAGTTCAGTAATGCATATTGACAAGGCTGAAGAGAATCTATGTATACATGTGAAAATATAAAAGCTATCCAATCTAGCTAATATTGTCACTGACTATTTAATGTCTTCCTCCTTACTTGGGGCTAAATAGAAAATATCCTTCAATTGCCTTGAATTTTTTCCTAAGACAGAAACTTACTAGGTTGTTCTTGCTTAGAGATTATATGGTGTTTTTGTTTTGGTTGGTTAGCATTTTTAATTAGGAACACAGAGCTTATTAGAGAAAAGGCATTCACTGCTTCTCAAACTTTCTTAACACTACCTGAGTGAAGATATCTTTAACTCTGTCTCTTGTCTATTCCTCTCTCTTTTTCCAAGAAGCAGAAAATTTTCTTTTCACAGGCTTGAAACCATTGATCTTTTTACTCTTTTTTTTTTTTTTGAAAGAGAAGGTAAAAAATTTTATTACTGATTTTAGAAATCATTCCTGGAAGGTTGACCTTAAGACTGCAGATGTTAGATGTTATAAACAAGCTCTGTAAGATCACCTAAAAAGCGGTCATGTTGGAAGGTCCCTGGCAGTCCAGTGCTTAGGACTTGGCACTTTCACTGCCATGGGCCCAGGTTGGGGAACTAAGATCCCACAAGCTGTGCTGCTGCTGCTGCTGCTAAGTCGCTTCAGTCGTGTCCGGCTCTGTGCGACCCCATAGATGGCAGCCCACCAGGCTCCCCCCATCCCTGGGATTCTCCAGGCAAGAACACTAGAGTGGGTTGCCATTTCCTTCTCCAGTGCATGAAAGTGAAAAGTGAAAGTGAAGTCGCTCAGTCGTGTCTGAGCCTCAGCGACCCCATGGACTGCAGCCTTCCAGGCTCCACTGTCCATAGGATTTTCCAGGCAAGAGTACTGGAGTGGGGTGCCAGTGCCTTCTGCAGATCTTTTTACTCGTATTGCAAAATTGTACATGAGGAAAAGTTAAGGCAGCTCAGTTGCCCATGGTGTTCTTATTCTATTAATAAGACTGTTGGCTCTTGTGGGCGTGGTCATCATCTATTCGCCTATCTCATTAACAAGTCAACATACTTGCATATCTGGATGAGTAGGGAAGGTAGATAAGAAGCTAATGCTTACAGAGGATTCAGGGTATTCACAGAGTATCTGCGCTACATATTTTATTTTATTTGAAGTTTCCTGGCTTACCTCTTTCAGTATTTTGCAACTTGTCTCCCACTTCTTACACAACTTTATAATTTTTCCTAAACATTTTAAATCATTTTTTAACACAATAGAATTTGTCGGTTTTGAGTTTACTATGGTTTACTCACTTTTTTTTTTTTTTTTACTTCAAAAAATGCTCAATCAAATTTTAGCAGATCACATTGTGAGTGAGTTCTCTGACAATCGATATTTTTAAAAAATAGAAATGATTTGATGAATTCTTATATAATGACACTGCAGAATGTTGGCTTAAAAATTTTTTAATGTGGACATTTGACTTGTTTAAAAGTGGAATACTTATATAATCATGGCACGCTAATTATATTAGGATATTTCTTCATATTCTAAAGTCTATGCCATGGAAATATATTTGTCATTTGGAGGATGTTTGAGATACTTATTACTGTAGACACATTTTTAATTGGAAAGCATAAAACTACTTGTTAAAACTGAATTCTTACAAAATTCAAGTTAATATTTAACACATGAAACAAAGTAAGAAATAAAGAAACTCTTAATGCTGAAGTTTCACCATTAAAAAGTGCTTTAAAGTTTTCTGAACTTAATTTGAACCTTTATTTTCATTTAGGTGCCATTAAAGAATCTGAAAGGGGAGTGCAAGAAAGATTGTTTGAAATTTGCCTCTAAAACAACTTAACCACTTTAACCCTTTGAATGGATGCCCCAGACAGAGCTAGGAAACAATAAACTCAAGAGAGAGAGTTCAATTTAGTTCAGTCGCTGAGTCTTTTCCGACTCTTTGTAACCCCATGGACTACAGCACGCCAGGCTTCCCTGTCCATCACCAACTCCTTGAGCTCACTCAAACTCATGTCCATCCAGTCGGTGATGCCATCCAACCATTTCATCCTCTGTCATCCCCTTCTCCTCCTGCTTTCAATCTTTCCCACCATCAGGGTCTTTTCCAATGAGTCAGTTCTTCACATCAGGTGGCCAAGAGAGAGTTAGGAAAGATAATTATTTCTGGAACCCCTGCCCCTCTGGCATTTCTTCTTTTCCTGCCTCATGAGAGAGGGCCCATTTTCGTTGGCTCAGTGGTAAAGAACACATTTGCAATGCAGGAGACAGGAGTTTGCTCTTTGGGCCTGGAAGATTCCCTTGAAGGAGGAAATGGCAACCCACTTCAGTATTCTTGCCTGGAAGATCCCACGGACAGAGAAGCCTGGTGGGCCACAGTCCATGGGGTTGAAAAAGAGATGGGCACGACGACAACAACAACAGGTATTTTGGGAACAGGATGGGTGGTGAGACTGGTAACGAAGAGCAGAAATATGAGAGTTTTGTGTCCCTGGCTTTTCTTTTCATCTCTTTTCCTCTCTTGGTTACTGACTCTGTCACCAACTCATGATGCTCGGCGTGATTTTCATGACATCCCCTTCTCCCCAGTTATCCATATCCTGTTATCAGTATCCAAGTCTGATTTACCTCTTTTGCAGGGAAATTTGTCCCTTCCTCTCTGTCCCTTGGAATTGTTCACAAAAACAATGACAACATGCTCTCCATCCAGGCCTTAACTCCAATCTACATTTTATGCCAATATTAGAGAAATCACCCTAAACCACAAATAAGACTATGTTATACCTTCTTTGGAAGGAATGATGCTAAAGCTGAAACTCCAGTACTTTGGCCACCTCATGCGAAGAGTTGACTCATTGGAAAAGACTCTGATGCTGGGAGGGATTGGGGGCAGGAGGAGAAGGGGATGGCAGAGGATGAGATGGCTGGATGGCATCACTGACTTGATGGACGTGAGTCTGAGTGAACTCCGGGAGTTGGTGATGGACAGGGAGGCCTGGCGTGCTGCGATTCATGAGGTTGCAAAGAGTAGGACACGACTGGGCAACTGAACTGAATTGACTGATACCTGCTTAAAAAAATTTAGAGGATTCTTACTGCCTTTAGGATAAATCTTCAGTTCCTAGAGCTGGTCCTTAAACTCCTGTTAAACCTCTACTTATATCATTGAGTTTGGAGTAGTCACGGGTACAACTCTAGGGGGCGCTGTTCACAGGTTATCGTTGTGCCTGATGCTCCTGCCTGAAATGCCTTTCCCTGGGCTTTCCCGTCTTTTAACACACAACCTTTCTTGAGTTTCTCTAAATACTTCCCTTCGCTGAAAATAGAGTTCTTCCTGTGTCACCTCTACCCTGTATGGATTTCTTTCATATGTACTTAGTCGATCAGTCGTGTCCTACTCTTTGCGACGCTATGGACTATAGCCTACCAGGCTCCTCTGTGCATGGGGATTCTCCAGGCAAGAATATTGGAGTGGGTTGCCATGCCCTCCTCCAAGGATCTTTCCAATCCAGGGATCAAACCCAGGTCTCCCACATTGCAGGCAAGTTCTTTACCATCTGGGCCACCAGGGAAGCCCTTCTTTCATATAGTCTACAACAATTCAGTAATTCCTATTTTTCTACATAACTTCTCTACTGTCTGAGCCTCTGTCCCCTGGTAAAGAGTAAGCCCCTTGAAAACAGAGGCTGTTTTACTTGTTTTCACATTCTGAGCACTTAGAACATTGCCTGATACATAGAGGTAATTAATATTTGGTATGAGTACAAGTGAATGAATGCATGCAATACAATTAACTTTGCATTGGTGTGGAAATTCTAATTTACCTCTTTAAATTTTCTCCATGTATATTTGGAGTGTTTCTTTCTATAATAGCTTTGGTCCCATTCTAACATCCTAACCTGTCCCTTCTGATTGTTTTCTAGTTCCATTGCCTGGTAACTGCTGTCTCTAGCAGGACGTGGCTTTCTCCTGGAGCAAATATTATCTGCCACTGAACACTGTTTTCTCTACTGGATTATGTGTTCTTTCCTTGTGGAGACAACCAAGAGTTTACTATGGCTGTAGTGCAATTGGCAACTGTCAGAATCAAAACTCATTAATAAAAAAATGATAATGCTTCAAAGTACATTACATTACTCCTTCAAAGGCCTTTGTGAACATTATCTTATTAATCATCACAATAGCTCAGGGGAAGATAAACATTGTTGGTTATCTTACCTAGATCATATTTGGAAGAACTTTTTTTCTTGTTATTGTTTGATTATGCTATGAAATCTGGAGAGCAATTATCATATTGGCTATTTGGATATAATTTGATATGCTGATGTAAAAATTTCTCTGGATCAGTAAGGTGGTTTTTATTTCTTTTAGATATCTCACCCGGACTCTTGTCAAATTCTTTCCAGAGAGTGAAGCAAAGAATAACAAGCAAAAGACTCTGAAATTTCTGTTCAAGGATTGAAATTGAGCTTGAGGCTCAATAAACCATTGATTCATGATCTGGAAATCAAAAAATGAATTACTGCACTCATGTAGGTGTTGAATAATTATTGAAAGACTGAATGATGTACTGATTTATAATCTGAGAGTTTAAAGGAGTGAGCTTATGTAGGAAATTAGAATCTTAGTCAGGGATTCTATTAGTAACTGATATCAATGGGTAAAAGAGAATTCTTTTAGGAAAGGAATTAGAAAACTGGTTTAAAAAATTACTCAGCCGTTCTGTCCCCACCTCGCCTCCAACATCTTAGTTTTACTTTTCTCATAACACTTGACACTTGTTTAAGTGTATTTGTTGACAACTTTACTTTCCCTTCTGGAGCAGGGTAAAGTGTTGGGTGCTGTCACATCATTGGGGCTGTTGAATTGAAAAATATTACCTAGAGAAATCTTTCATAAAAAAAATTGAAAGGAAGATGACTTCAATTTCAGAACTATAAGAAGAGATTGTCTAATTCTAGGGCCCTATATTCAAATGCAATGGCAGATGTTCTCAGCGAGCCTTGTATGAAGAATTTGACATCTTTTAATGTCTCAGCAACAAACTGTACAGCCTCTGGAAGAAATGTCACAGATGACATTGGCACTTTCTACATTCTAAGATGGTGTCTTCCGTCATGGGAGTGTCCAGGGTGGAATGATCATTGGTGCAACTATTCTTCTGTTATCTTTGGTCACGTGTGCTGGAGGAGGACTTTATGAAGTTTACCTCAAATTTCTTTCCAGTCCAGGCAAACATTTCTGACTTTTTAGACTCTGTCAACTCTCTACGTCCAATTCATAAACATAGATAGACTTAAAAGACCAGGCAGAAGTCAAGTTTTGGGGGAAATCAAGTGCAGGGGTTTTCTCAACACAATAATTTTGTGGCAATAAGGTGTGTAGCTGAGTGGAAGGGCGGACATGTCTCTTGTCTTGTAGCTTGCCTTTCTGGTTGAACACACGCAGTGTCCATGGACACCTTTTCTTCCCATGCTTAGTGTTCCTCCAGGCAGTGTTGATTCCTGGAATTCAATCTGGATAAACCCTTAAAACCTTTCTCCAACTCCCGAATAATTGGAACCCAGTGTTGAGAAATGCCTGAGCAGAACATGTAGGCTCCTATATGCTGATTTTTAAGATAGAGAGATAAGACACATTAAGTCTTGTCCATTCTTGCCTTTTCTCTTTCGGTGAGAAAGTTGGTGCTGACATCCTATAGAAGAAGCAGAACCGAGAGGATTACAAGTGGTTCTGGAGTCCAGTCAGTAATAATATGGACTTACCATTCCGTTATTCTGTGGAGGCAAGAAACGTAGCCAATGACTCCCCAGGAAAATGATAAGGCTTTAAAAATGAAATGCAGATCCTTTATCTAAATCTAGTTCCCTCAGCTTCAGCTCATGAGCTTTGCACTTGGTAGTGCTTACACCAGCATCAGTTTCAGTCTTTAACAAAATAACATTGTTTTGATAAAATGCCGGTGCCTCAATTGTCCATGTTTGGCATAGCAATTAAAATTTTTAAATTGAAATATAGTTGATTTACAATGCTGAGTTAGTTTCAGGTGTACAGCAAAGTGATTCAGTTATATAAATATATATTCGTTCTTTTTTTAAAAAACTTTCTCACCCATTATAGGGTATTGCAAGATTGAGTATAGCTCCTTGTGCTATACTGTAGGTCCTTGTTGGCCGTCTATTTTATATATGTAGCATGTGCTCAGTTGTTTTGTCCCACTCTTTGTGGCCCCATGGACTGTGGTCTGCTGGGTTCCTCTGTCCATGGGATTTTCCAGGCAAGAACACTGGAGTGGGTTGCCATTTCTTCCAGGGAGTAGTATTCTTGCCTGGAAAATTCCATGGACAGAGGAGCCTGGAGGGCCACAGTCCAAGGGGTTGCAAGGAATTGGACACAATTCAGTGCACACGCGCGCACACACACACACACACACACACACACACACACACGGGAATCTTCCAGACACAGGAAGATTAAGATTATGTGTTTCTTAAGCCTTGTGTATTGACAGGCAGGTTCTTTGCCACTAGCACCACCTGGGAAGTTGAAATTTACACACAATAGTATCTATATTTTAATCCCCAACTCCTAGTTTATCCCTGTCCTCCCTCCCCTTTGGTAACATTATGATTGTTTTCTATATCTGTAGGTCTGTTTTGGTTTGTAAGTAAATTTGTTTGTATCCTTTTTTAGATACCACATATAAGTGATATAAGATGATATATCTTTCCCTAGCTGGCTTATTTCACTCAGTATGATAATCTCTAGGTCCGTCCATGTTGCTGCAAATGGCATTGTTTCATTATTTTTCATGGCTCAGTAATATTCCATTGTGTATATCAGCACATCTTCTTTATTCACTCATCTGTTGATGGACACTTAGGCTACTTCAGTGCCTTAGCTATTGTGAGTATGCACAGCAGTTTTGGGTATTCACAGCCATGATGACTGTGACTGCTGTTCTGATGAGTCTGTTGAACAGAAACATCCCCAACACTGAAACTTCTCTCAGAGGGATATCTATAACTTTAGGGGAGGTTACAGAACTCTCTGTATAACTTGATATTCAATGGACTTTTTTCTAGAGTGGTAGAACCCTACTTCAAAGGAAAATCTTAGAGTTGGGTCATGGTTTGGGTGGAGGAGATCAAGAAATTGATGACAAGTAGGCAAGGCAACCAGTTCCCAGGTCCTTTTCCATTATGTTAGCATCCCTGGTGATTGGTCTTCTCTGTCTTGAGGTGGGTAATCTGTAATCAACAAATCATGTGTTTTCTAGAACTCTTGAAGCTATTCCTTGGAAACCCAGACAATCACAGTTTGAAAGCCACTACAGCAAAGCTTGAGCTTGCTAACCAGAACTATGTAATTAAGAGAAAGGGATTTCCAAAAACTGTTCACTTTCCTTTTAAAAGATACAAATTTCTCCTAATCTAGATGAAACATTGAACCTATGAAGCTTGGATTTTAGAGGTGATGAGTTTGGGATTTAAGTATCCATGACCTTTCCTGAGAAGGAAAACTTGTACTTGCATTGTGATTCTGTTCCATGTCTTTGAGATAAACTTAGTTTGATTTATTGGGTCAATTCTTATCCTTCTGAGTTGCCAAATTAATTGCAAAGTGGGTGTGGGGAGAGTTGATGGGGTTGATATTTTTTAAGCATCAACTGTGGGACCCAGTTGGAGTCCAGCAAGCTTCTTTTTCATGCCTTGGTTTCCTCTCCCTCCCCTTGTACTTAAACCCCTTCCCCCCACCCCCCACCACTTCTGCCCTCTCCCCGGTTCTAGCTCTGATAGGGCAGTAACTTAGCCTCTTTTACAGAATTTTCTGTTCTGTAAAATAAACAGATGCTGGATGGAGCTAATCAATAAGGCCTTCTTAGTTGCTGACAATTGTTGATTAGGTGGAGTCTGATCTCCCATAGCCATACAGCCATGTCAGCAATGCCCTGTGTAAGTCTGCAGCCCATTGTCCTCTCAGATTCCCATGAACCTGACCCTGGAGTTGTGCAACATGGTGGCCCCATGTGGGGAGACTTGAAAGGTGTGACCAAGTTTCACCTCAGCCTTAAAACATCCTTCCTTTCCAGATACTTTGAAATGTTGCCACTGGAGAACCATGCTTAAATATTATTCTCTCCAGTGTGAGTCTTGGACAGATAACACATAAAATCATTAACAAAGTTAAGTGAATTGCTTTTATTTCCTCCATGACAGGAAAACCTTAGAGAAGTCTGAGAGTGCTGGATAGATGCATAGGGAAAGAAGCACTTCCTTCTACCCGCTTGTGTTCTGTGGCCCAGCTTGAGAGTCAAGCTAACATAAGACTGATTAACAGGGAAAAAAATACAAATTTTATTTAATATTAAATATTAAAAACATTTTATTTAAATATTTTATATAATATTTTAATAATAAACATAAAATATTTTATTTTATATTTTACTATTTTTATTTATATTTAATATTTTATTTAATATTTTGAAGACTCACACAGGAGTCTTCAAAAGGAAAATGAAGACCCAAAGAAATCATTAGGCCCCAAAACTTACATACTTTTTTAAACAAAGATTGATAAATTGTGTGGTGGGACAAGACTATGGGCCTGGGCTATGGGCCATAAATTGTGGGACAGTGACTAAGAAATATGTAGGGAAAACTAACAGAAGATGCCGAAGAATTGATGCTTTTGAACTATGGTGTTGGAGAAGACTCTTGAGAGTCCCTTGGACTGCAAGGAGATCCAACCAGTCCATTCTAAAGGAGATCAGTCCTGGGTGTTCTTTGGAAGGAATGATGCTAAAGCTGAAATTCCAATACTTTGGCCACCTCATGCGAAGAGTTGACTCATTGGAAAAGACTCTGATGCTGGGGGGGATTGAGGGCAGGAGGAGAAGGGGACGACAGAGGATGAGATGGCTGGATGGCATCACTGACTCGATGGACGTGAGTCTGGGTGAACTCCGGGAGTTGGTGATGGACAGGGAGGCCCGGCATGCTGCAATTCATGGGGTCGCAAAGAGTTGGACACGACTGAGTGACTGAACTGAACTGAACTGAAGGTTATTTCATTTTCTTAAAAGTTTTTTTTTGTTTTTTTTTTTAAAAGCCACGCTGCTTGGCTTGTGAGATTTTAGTTCCCTGACTAGGGATTGAACCTGGAGCCTTGGAAGTTAAAGCGTGAACCACAAGAACTACAGAATTCCCAATAAGGGTTATTTTAGTAGGTTGGTTTGTACAAGGCCATTTTGGCATCAACTCCCAGTCTGCATGATAAGAATATTCTTCCTGGCACAACAAAGATGCCTTTCTCATAGGGAATCTTATCACCTGCTTTTAGGTAGAAAAAGGGAGATCAGAGAATCTTTCCTCATCTGCTGTTTCTCAAGTGTCTTTAGCTCAAAATAATAGAAATTCCAAAGTGGCATATTTTGAGGTGGTGGAGAGGAGGTGGTGGTGAGGAAGGAGAAGTTGAATGAAGGCTTTTGAGCCAAAAATAACTGAATTCAAATGTCAGATCCATCCATAAGTTGTGTGATCACTGGTTAATTGACTATTGAGAGACCTTTGGACAGAAATGATCAAAATAGTCAACCTCTACTTTGGCCACCCAATGCAAAGAGCCAGCTCACTAGAAAAGACCCTGATGCTGGGAAAGATTGAAGGACAAAGGAGTAGGGGATGACAGATGAGATGGTTGGGTGGCATCACCGACTCAATGGACATGAGTTTGAGCAAACCCCTGGAGATGGTGAAGGACAGAGAAGTCTGGTGTCCTTCAGTTCATGTGGTCACAAAGAGTCAGACATGACATAGTGACTGAACAACAGCAAGGTTGTGGTACCTTCCCGTGGAGAGTTGCAGGGCTGAAAAGTGAGTGCACAGTATGCAAAGTGCCTGGTGTGCAGCAGGTGCTCACTACATAGAACTAAGACCTATTACTCTGCCATTTTTACCCACAGCAAAATCTGCAATTAAATGTTCTGACCATCCAGTTGAAAATGAAACTCAAACAGAAACCTTGGTATTCAAGGGACAGACAGACACACCTTTCCACTTGAGGGACAACTTTTTATTTCGTAATCTTCTATGCCTGTGGCTCAGTTCGCTGGGATGCCAAAAAGTACTTGTTCTCGGATCTTCCTCACGCATCCTCCCATACCTCTGAGTTGTATGGCACATGTTTTGAAATGTGAAAATGGGGATGGTACACTAAATAGTAAACTCATTATGTTAAAAGCTCATTTTATTTTTTTCCATTTGAATATGAACCATAGTGCTGGAGATTTCCTTTGTTTTTGTTAGAGTGGGTTCTCTCTTTCTCTCTTTCTCTCTCTCTCTTTCTCTTTTATCTGTCTTCCATTAGGGAAATGTTTTTTTGATTGCTTACACCATTTCTTTTGTGGAAATAAGCATCTATTGTTCTATCAGAAGAAAAAAAAAACACAACAACACTGAAATAACCATTTAGAACAAGAAGAAGGAAGGAAAGCATTTTGGAAAAAAATAATTCCTTTCCCATATTTCTGTTAAGTTGTATATCTTGGAACTAGTTTTCCATTATAAGGAACTTCTCTTTTGTTTATGAAAAAAAGAAATCCCTAAGATAAACCCCAAAGGAACTGTCCATTTTCCCAACTAATTTTCAAGCACGATGTAAAACTGCCATTAAGAATTGCTATGCCTTACCCAGTCCAATTAAAAAATATTTCTTTAGAAGTTACAAAAGATTTCCAAAACATGTTAGAGGATTCTTCTTTAAAAAGATGACTCCCCACAGGACTTGGAAATCAGATTTTTAAAACGTTTTTCTAAGTTGTCCCTGAAATTTAATCTTGAATACCATTACGTTGTCTTCTTATCAAAGGGTGCTTGACCCAGCTTTCAAGCAGTGTGATCTTGGAGGTGAGAGCTGGTCAGCGTATTCAATTTGGAGATTTTACTAATTTTGGCATCTTTGATCTCAGTTCACCATATAGCTTGCAATGTAGATTCTCTTTATGATGATCATTTTCTTTCCTCCATCTAAATGTTTTTATATGTCACAGATTGTATAAATAACAAATTTTCTTTGCAGAGCTTGCATGTGTCAGTTTTCCCTTAGCAAATAAAGTGTAAATTCTATGAGGCTGGAGTAGTCTGTATCTTATTCTTTGAAATTCCCTATGGGTCTTGGAGCTTCTCTGGTGGTTCAGTTGGTAGAGAATCTGGCTGCAATGTGGGAGACTGGGGTTTGAATCCTGGGTTGGGAAGACTCCCTGGAGAAGGAAATGGCTACCACTCCAATATTCTTGCCTGGGAAACCCCATGGACAGAAGAGCCTGGTGGGCTACAGTCCATGGTGTTGCAAGAGTCAGACACGACTTAGTGACTAACCACTACACATGGGCCTTATTTCAATTTCTGGTCCCTTTGCAGCTGTTTCATAAATACTGTACTTGTCCATTTCTTGCTTGATAATCTGTTAGCTCAATCTAATCCAGTAGAAAATTAAAAAGAGACTTGAGGCTGTCTACTCTCAATTCAGCTATCAGGAAAGAATTTCCAAAGTAAAAGAGTTGCTTATTTCGCTACCCCCTTTCCTCTTGATTAGGTATGAACTGTAAAAAGCAAACAGCAGAGCCCAGCCTAATGTTTTGAATTAAGGAAAGATTAAGCAGGTTTTCAGACCTTTCTGTACTGGATCTGTCAACTGTAGTTTCATTAACGCTCATTAAACTGGGAGGCAGATAGACATAGCTTTTGGATGGTTTGAAAAAAAAAAATACTTCCCTCTCTTAGAAGAAATAATCATTCAAGAAGAGGGAAGACTGGGAATTTGGGATTAGTTAATGCAAACTATTACATATAGAATGAATAAAACAACAAAGTCTTACTGTTTAGCACAGGGAACTATATTCAATATCTTGGGATAAACCATAATGGAAAAGAACAACATAAAAATAATGCATATATGTGTGTAACTGAATCATCTTGTTGTATGGCAGAAATGAACACAAATAACATTGCTAATCAATGATACTTTCATAGAAAAAAGGAATTGGCAGCATTTCTATTTTGCTGTTTAGTGTTGAATTTTTCTTTAAGGGGATGATTCGATCACACAGGCTTATCCAGGTTAGTCTGTTAGTATTCATCTGATCCAGCGGCTATTTCACACAAGAGGAAGGCCCAGAGTACAAGTGGTTTATAAGGCCAGCAGCCAGCCAGAGGTGCAGTCAGGACGTAATCCTTTGCCTCACTCCCCTTCTATCTTGATTCATCACTTGTCTTTGATAAATAAAAGGATTACCCCAGATACAGAAACAAACATAACCTCTTCCTTTTCTGATTCACCTCGGTTGCTTAATAAAATGAAGATGGCCCTTCTAATGAAAATATTTCCAATTTCCATGTGCAACTCATGGAATTTAATGTGGAGAGTTAGATCAAAATGTGAGGCACTGCAAGCTACTTAGCAGAAATTTGTCATTTTAGATGTATTTTTGAGGTTAAAAAGAAAAAGACAATCATGAAGAGAGACCAGAAAAGTGAGTATCTACCACTACGTCTTCCACTCACATCAGGTAGTAAATTTGAATTTGTATGATAATGAAATATGATTTTTTTAAGAGATATAGAAAAAAACAGGTCTGATGGAACCGAGTAACACAGGCTTGTTATTGTTCCCATCACCACAGTTTGAAAGGTGTGGCAGGAGAAATTAAACAGAGAAGCTCAGATAAAACACAATATTGATATTTGGCATGCTTAGATGAATTTCCACCCAAAGATATGAAATCCCTTTAACCACACTAATTATGCCTCCCCACCAAAGGCCAACTTTTGGCACAGCTGGGAAGCTGCTGGAGGTTGACTTTGGCATCTCTGGCCTTCTCTGGCTGTGCCCCTTTTCTTTTTTGTTAAAACTCTAGCTTCACAATACCTGTATCCTTAAACCTATCATTTATCACCACATCCACTAGCATCACTCCATCCTAAGCTACATGACCTTCCTAACTGCAGAATTGCGATAGTCTCCAACCTTACTGATAGATTTAACCAAAGAAAAAAATTTTTATTTGAGGGCAACAGTGGTTGTGGTTGCCCTGGAAAGGTCATGTGCTGATTTGGGAAAAGGGGGAGGAGACTTACTTTTTACTATATTTCTTTTTGTAATGTTTAATTTTGTACTGTATTAGAGAATTGTCTTTAAAAAAAAAAACATTGTATACAATTAAAAAGATTTTCTCATGAAAGGAGTTAGAACAATAACTTGATCTTGGTAATAAATAGTTCAATTGCTCTCATGTTTCCTCAAAGGTGATTTGAGGACCCCCTGAAGACTCTTGAGTGTCCCTGGGACTGCAATGAGATCCAACCAGTCCAGTCTGAAGGAGATCAGCCCTGGGATTTCTTTGGAAGGAATGATGCTAAAGCTGAAACTCCAGTACTTTGGCCACCTCATGCAAAGAGTTGACTCATTGGAAAAGACTCTGATGCTGGGAGGGACTGCAGGCAGGAGGAGAAGGGGACAACAGAGGATGAGATGGCTGGATGGCATCACCAACTCGATGGACACGAGTCTGGGTGAACTCGGGGAGTTGGTGATGGACAGGGAGGCCTGGCGTGCTGGGATTCATGGGGTCGAAACGAGTCGGACATGACCGAACTGAACTGAACTGAACTGCAGTAGGGCACATGCCATTGATTGTTAAGTAAACAGATTTCTTGGTGCCAAGCTGTTCCGACTGAATCAAAGTATCTCTGGGCACAGCCCAGGAATCTGCACTTCTAAATGCATCCCCCATCACACCCTATGATACTCTACATACTTAGCTTTGAAAACCACTGAGCTAATAATCACTCCAGTCTCCCAAAAGTTGCATTCTTCTTCTGCCTGACACACCCGGTCCTCTGATGTGTGGATGACAGATGTGGTTTAGTAGGAATGTTCATCAGTGATATTGAGAAAGCTTCTCCGTGTTTTAAGACAGAGGAAGAATAGTCTCTTTGTGGAATATTGGGCATTTGGAATTGAGTAACGGAGGTAATTTTTAAAATACTATATCTTTAACATATTAATTTAGCTTTTAACTTTTATTTTGCCCAGGAATTTTCATTGCTAAGAAAGCTAGGTCAGTGGAACAGGCTTGGCATGTGAAAACAGTCTTGAGTTTAAATCCTGATTCCATTCCTTATTAATTTGGTGATCTCTGTAAACTGTTCTTAGCTTCACTTTCCTCACTTTTATAATGGAGACCTCCTCATCCTCCTCCAGTGCATGCTCATTCATGTCCGACTCTGCAATCCCATGGACTGTAGCCCACCAGGCTCCTCCGTCCATGGGATTTCCCAGGCAAGAATACTGGAGAGGTAGCCATTCCCTTCTCCAGGGGATCTTCCCAACCCAGGGATCAAACCTGTGTCTCCTGAATCTCTTGCATTGCCAGGAGGTTTCTTTACCACTGCGCCACCTGGGAAGCCCATAATGGAGACAGTAGTATATAAATCGAGGTATTATTCTGAGAAGTAAATAAGATAATGTGCGTCAGTTCAGTTCAGTCACTCAGTTGTGTCCGACTCTTTGCGACCCCATGAATCGCAGCACGCCAGGCCTCCCTGACCATCACCAACTCCCGGAGTTCACTCAGACTCACGTCCATCGAGTCGGTGATGCCATCCAGCCATCTCATCCTCTGTCGTCCCCTGCTCCTCCTGCCCCCAATCCCTCCCAGCATCAGTCTTTTCCAGTGAGTCAACTCTTTGCATGAGGTGGCCAAAGTACTGGAGTTTCAGCTTTAGCTTAGAGAGTTGTGTATACACAGTAGGTGTTCCAAACACATTCAGGGCAGATGCACTAAGGACCTTAATTAATTGCCTGCAGTGGGTGGGGTAAAGTAGTGAATAAAAGAGATACAGTTTTCATCTTTCAGAGAATTTAAGTCAAAACAACTGATGTCAGACAGTAAAGAGAGAAAGAATTTACTGCTATGCTGGCATGGTTTTTATATTCAATTATTTAGCAATTCAGTTACTTTGTATAAAAATACCAGGACAACAAACATAAACCAGGGAAACTGGCGCATATACAGTCACTGTAGCCAAGTCATGGGACTATAGGTGGAAGGAGGTATAAGGTCAAAAGAGTGTGTTTGTTGCTGGTTTTTAAGGTGAAAGAGACTAGGGAATGCCTGGAATGTTACAGCATTTGGGGTAAAAGACATCTGATGCAGACTTACAACTCTTCTGAGAGAGACCATCACTGAACCAGTTTTGATCAGCATAGTGGTTATTTGAGGAAGGTCTGAGTATGTGTCATCACAGTGGAAGGACCAGCACAATGAAGATGCGTTAAAGGAAGTGAAACTCTAAGAACAGATGCAAACTTCTAGGGAGGATGTATGTAGAGAAGCAGAGACATGGATCAAAGAGAGACTCCTGAGAAATTAAATGGGGAGAAAAAAAGAATCACCTAGACAACATGAGAAAGTCAAGGTTAGAAGAGCACAGGATCATCAAAGCCAAAAAAAAAAAAGAGAGAATTTGAATGTGAGAGAGTGGCCCACAGAGTCAACTGCAGTAGAAGGCCAGGAATGGTAGATTTGGTCAGGGAGAGCCTGGGGACTTGGAGGCCATGGGACAAGGTGGAAGCAACGGTGGTGGAGGTCTTTGTGTGGCTGGGGACATCCTTATCCTCAAAGAAAGAGTAGAAGATGGCGTACGATACATGGATGTAGGAACAGACTGCAGAACTTGGCTGCAAAAGATAAGGAGAAAATAAAATATTCATCAGAAAGGGGCACATGATCCTGGGGTGATGTCATTGGCTTTGTTTAAAAGAATGAGAGAAACTTGTATCTGCTTTTAAGTTGAGAGAAAAGATTACATAGAAATAAGTTCAAGAAATTGCTGCTGCTGCTGCTAAGTCACTTCAGTTGTGTCCGACTCTGGGTGACCCCATAGATGGCAGCAACACCAGGCTCCTCTGTCCCTGGGATTCTCCAGGCAAGAATACTGGAGTGGGTTGCCATTTCCTTCTCCAATGCATGAAAGTGAAAAGTGAAAGTGAAGTCACTCAGTCGTGTCCAACTCTTTGAGACCCCATAGACTGTAGCCAAGGAGTGGATTGCCATTGCCTTCCCCGTCAAGAAATAGAGGAGATGTTAAAGGAAGGCATGTGTGCTCAGTCATGTCCAACTCTTTGCGACTGCATGAACTGTAGCCCACCAGACTCCTCTAACCATGGGATTCTCCAGACAAGAATACTGGAGTAGGTTGTATTTCCTTCTCCAGGGAATCTACTCAGGGATCGAACCCATGTCTCTTGCATCTCCTGCATTGGCAGGCAGACTACCAGCTGAGCCATTGGGGAAGCCCTAAAGGAAGTCCTCTTCACCAAAAAAAGATCAGAAGAAGGGATGACAGGTAAGGAGGGGCAAACAGCCTCTCCTTGAACTTGATGACATTACATTTTGCAATTAGAGCTTTGTTTACTTATTTATTGTCCTTGTCATCAGTTAGTGAGTCAGCCCTTGAAGGGAGGTACTATTTCTGCTTTATTTAATCCTGTGTACCTAGTAGGGACCTAACAGAAGCAGAAGATATGAAGAAGAGGTGGCAAGAATACACAGAAGAACTGTACAAAAAAAGATCTTCACGACCCAGATAATCACAATGGTGTGATCACTCACCTAGAGCCAGACATGCTGGAATGTGAAGTCAAGTGGGCCTTAGAAAGCATCACTACGAACAAAGCTAGTGGAGGTGATGGAAATCCAGTGGAGCTATTTCAAATCCTGAAAGATGATGCTGTGAAAGTGCTGCACTCAGTTCAATTCAGTTCAGTTGCCCAGTCGTGTCCGACTCTTTGCGACCCCACAAATTGCAGTACGCCAGGCCTCGCTATCCATCACCAACCCGCGGAGTTCACTCAGACTCATGTCCATCGAGTCGGTGTTGCCATCCAGCCATCTCATCCTCTGTTGTCCCCTTCTCCTCCTGCCCCCAATCCCTCCCAGCATCAGAGTCTTTTCCAATGAGTCAACTCTTCGAATGAGGCGGCCAAAGTATTGGAGTTTCAGCTTTAGCATCAGTTCTTCCAAAACATGCCAGAAAATTTGGAAAACTCAGCAGTGACCACAGGACTGGAAAAGGGCAGTTTTCATTCCAATCCCAAAGAAAGGCAATGCCAAGAAATGCTCAAACTACCACACAATTGCACTCATCTCACACGCTAGTAAAGTAATGCTCAAAATTCTCCAAGCTAGGCTTGAGCAATACGTGAACGGTGAACTTCCAGATGTTCAAGCTGGTTTTAGAAAAGGCAGAGGAACCAGAGATCAAATTGCCAACATCCGCTGGATCATCGAAAAAGCAAGAGAGTTCCAGAAAAACATCTATTTCTGCTTTATGGACTATGCCAAAGCCTTTGACTGTGTGGATCACAATAAAATTGTGGAAAATTCTTCAAGAGATGGGAATACCAGACCACCTGATCTGCCTCTTGAGAAACCTATATATAGGTCAGGAAGCAACAGTTAGAACTGGACATGGAAAAACAGACTGGTTCCAAATAGGAAAAAGAGTACATCAAGTGTCCGACTTTATTTTTCTGGGCTCCAAAATCACTACAGATGGTGACTGCAGCCATGAAATTAAAAGACACTTACTCCTTGGAAGAAAAGTTATGACCAACCTAGATAGCATAATCAAAAGCAGAGACATCACTTTGCCAACAAAGGTTCGTCTAGTCAAGGCTATGGTTTTTCCTGTGGTCATGTATGGATGTGAGAGTTGGACTGTGAAGAAGGCTGAGCACCGAAGAATTGATGCATTTGAACTGTGGTGTTGGAGAAGACTCTTGAGAGTCCCTTGGACTGTAAGGAGATCCAGCCAGTCCATTCTGGAGGAGATCAGCCCTGGGATTTCTTTGGAAGGAATGATGTGAAAGCTGAAACGCCAGTACTTTGGCCACCTCATGCGAAGAGTTGACTCATTGGAAAAGACTCTGATGCTGGGAGGGATTGGGGGCAGGAGGAGAAGGGGATGACAGAGGATGAGATGGCTGGATGGCATCACTGACTCGATGGACGTGAGTCTGAGTGAACTTGGGGAGTTGGTGATGGACAGGGAGGCCTGGCGTGCTGCAATTCATGGGGTCGCAAAGAGTCGGACATGACTGAGGGACTGATCTGATCTGATCTGATCTGAAGGCTGTATATTGTCACCCTGCTTAGTTAACTTATATGCAGAGTACATCATGAGAAATGCTGGGCTGGAAGAAGCACAAGCTGGAATCAAGATTGCCAGGAGAAATATCAATAACCACATAAATCAGATAACACCATCCTTATAGCAGAAAGTGAAGAAGAACTAAAGAGACTCTTGATGAAAGTGAAAGAGGAGAGTGAAAAAGTTGGCTTAAAGCTCAACATTCAGAAAATGAAGATCATGGCATCTGGTCCCACCACTTTATGGGAAATAGATGAGGAAACAGTGGAAACAGTGTCAGACTTTATTTTGGGGGGCTCCAAAAACCACTACAGATGGTGATTGCAGCTATGAAATTAAAAAACGCTTACTCCTTGAAAGAAGAGTTATGACCAACCTAGATAGCATATTCAAAAGCAGAGACATTACTTTGCCAACAAAGGTCCATGTAGTCAAGGCTATGGTTTTTCCAGTAGTCATGTATGGATGTGAGAGTTGGACTGTAAAGAAAGCTGAGCATCGAAGAATTGATACTTTTGAACTGTGGTGTTGGAGAAGACTCTTGAGAGTCCCTTGGACTGCAAGGAGATCCAGCCAGTCCATTCTGAAGGAGATCAGCCCTGGGATTTCTTTGGAAGGAATGATGTGAAAGCTGAAACTCCAGTACTTTGGCCACCTCATGCGAAGAGTTGACTCATTGGAAAAGACCCTGATGCTGGGAGGGATTGGGATCAGGAGGAGAAGGGGACAACAGAGGATGAGATGGCTGGATGGCATCACTGGCTCGATGGACGTGAGTCTGAGTGAACTCCGGGAGATGGTGATGGACAGGGAGGCCTGGTGTGCTTCGATTCATGGGGTCGCAAAGAGTCGGACATGACTGAGTGACTGATCTGATCTGATCTGATAAATAAAATACTTCTGGGGGTGCATCTTCCTTCTAGGTTATGTCTTTGAGGTTTGCTAAAGTATACTTCTAGGGGAGGTACCAGTTCCAACTCTTGCTATTCACTGAATAAATGAAGGATATCAAGGTAGGTGGCAGAGAAAGCTTTGAGTGGAGGGCCTCAGGAAAATGGGTCCATGAATGTGCATGGTTTAGTTGAATTTATCTCTCTGCCATTTGGCCGAGGCCTGCCACAAAGGGACCATCTTTGCATCTGTTCATCACTAACCACACCAGTGAGCTCTAAACTCTGGGTATTTGAAAAGCGATTGGCCAATACTGATCTACTCAATGTAAGAGAAAATGGAGTTTTTCCATATTCAAGTGGTAATTCTCACCATATTTGCTATGTTCATTTATAAACGAAGCAATATTTCAAGCAAGTGATAGCAAAAAGGGTATGGAAAGCTACTACATACTTAGATGAGTGTAAGACAATTAAATATTTATAATGATTATTTTATTTTATTTCTTTATATTTGGCTGCACTAGGTCTTTGATGCTGCACAAGGGCTTTTTCTGGTTGCAGCAAGTGGGAGCTACTCTCTGATTGTGCTGCACAGGCTTTTCTAGTTGCTGGCTTCTCTTGTTGTGGAGCACAGGCTCTAGAACGCATGGGCTCAGTAGTTGTAGAGCTTAAGCGTAGTGACCCACGGCATGGGGAATCTTCCTAGACCTGGGATCGTGTCCCCTGCATTGGCAGGCAGATTCTCAACCTCCAGACCACCAAGGAAGTCCTAAAATGATTCAATTTATTTGACACCTCCCTTGGGCCAAGCACTCATGAATGTTATGTTACTATACATTGCTTGTAGATTTACAGAATACTTGACTTTTAAACACAGTGACTAGGAACTAATTGCCAATAGAGATTATTTAAAGCTAATCTGAATTAGTTTCGAAAGCAATCTATTTCTGTTATTCTTGTTCCTTACTTGAGAGATGATATTAGTGTGGGGATCTACTTGAACCCTCAGTGTTGATACAGAGAAGATTTTAAAGTGAAAATACTTGAGCTACAGAAGCTGCTGCAGGAATCTTGTCTGAATTTCCCTTTAGCAGACTAAAGTAGAGCCTCCTAAAAGTACATCTAACATTAACCCCTCAGAAAGAGTTGCCAGAAAAATCAGCTGCCATGGAGACAGACTGCCCATTCTACAAGCATTGAAAAGTCCAGTAGAATCTTCCATACTTTCTCACTGAAACCCTCACTTCCCCCACCTTTGTTAAGAGGATATATATAAACCTTATTCATTACTAAGCTACTCGCATAGGTATATGTAAATAAATCTTCTCTTCTCTCCTGTTAATCAGTTAATCTGAGGCCTCCCAAACACTAGAGCCAAGTTAGTAGAGAAAAATTTTTCTCCCAACATTAGCATGTATTTGTCAAGCAATTCATACCAACAGTACATTTTAAACAATACACTACAGCAAATTCAAGTTATGCTTACTATTTATCACTTCCATCAGTGGTTATAGAGGAAAACACATCCCAGAGACACTGTATTTAACACTGTCTATATTTGAAAGTTGACTGTTCCACTTGCTAGCCCTGACCCTGAGCAAGCATAGCAATCTCTCAGTTCCTCCATTTTCTTATCCATAAAATGGGAATAAAAATAGTACCTCATGGGATGGTTATGAGAATAAAATGAGATAACACATGTAAAGCTTTTAGACAAGGGATGAGTGAATAGTAAGGGCTCAATTAAGTATTATTATTCCAAGGTTTCCATAGCAATGTTGAGGGGGAGGGGTGGTGGTCTGGCCATTCCCTACAATGATTCTCTCTAGACACCAATTATCAGCTGGTTTCCTTACCTAAGGGAGTATTTCTGAATTAATGTTAGTGTTGTGACTGAGAATTAGTTTTTATCAGAATACCAGTGTGTATGTTTCTATAATATTTTTAAAAAGTAATTCATCATTTCTGAATATTTGGAGTTCATTGTGGACATAAGATTTTGAACATTTTAAACCAATCTAAGGGTCAGTACAATTTGAAAGGTTTATTAGCAATGCAAATGTGAAGCTACCAGTACTCTGAATAATTACAATAAAGAAGGAAATTTTACCCACTAACTAGGACTTGCAGGCCATTTAGGTTTCTAGAACTTGGCTCTAATGAGTTAGAAAAACAAAACAAAAGAGAATAATCTGTTTCCAAGTTTACAGAATTTCACTAATCTTGATTACCTGAAGTCAGGGTCAATACAGTTAGTAACGATGACTATTAAGAACTAAAAGAGCTTCTTGATGAAAGTAAAAGAGGAGAGTGAAAAAGTTGGCTTAAAACTCAACATTCAAAAAACTAAGATCACGGCATCTGGTCCCATCACTTCATGGCAAATAAATGCGGAAACAATGAAAACAGTGAGACTTTATTTTTGGGGGCTCCAAAATGGCTGCAGATGGTGACTGCAGCCGTGAAATTAAAAGACGCTTTCTCCTTGGAAGAAAAGCTATCACCAACCTAGACAACATATTAAAAGGCAGAGACATTATTTTGCCAACAAAGGTCTGTCTTGTCAAAGCTATATTTTTTCCAGTAGTCATGTGTGGACGTGAGAGTTGGACTATAAAGAAAGCTGAGTGTCAAAGAACTGATACTTTTGAACTGTGGTGTTGGAGAAGACTCTTGAGCATCCCTTGGACTACAAGGAGATCAAACCAGCCAATCCTAAAGGAAATCAGTCCTGAATATTCATTAGAAGGACTGATGCTGAAGCTGAAACTCCAATACTTTGGCCATCTGATGTGAAGAACTGACTCATTGGGAAAGACCCTGATGCTGGGAAAGATTGAAGGCAGGAGGAGAAGGGGACAACAGAGGATGAAATGGACATGAGTTTGAGCAAGCTCCAGGAGTTGGTGATGGACAGGAAAGCCTGGCATGCTGCAGTCTGTGGGGCTGCAGAATCAGACACGACTGAGTGAACTGAACTGATTGTATTAATTACTTACCAAGTGTTAGGATCCCTGCTAATCTTTTTATAGTCTTCATCTCACTTGACCTTTAATGAAACTCAATAAGATAGGCATGATTATTTCTGATAAACAAAGGAGGAAACTGAGCATTTTAAGGTTTGCATCGCATTTCTAAATTCAAATGTCTAGAAAGTGGTGCAGGTTCTATTTGAAGATACCTAAGAGTGTCTATTCTAAAGACTTCTTAACCACCTCACTGAACAAGCTCCCTTGGTCTTAGTATTCTTATTGCATTTAGACAGCTTCTGTAGTTTATTGCTTATGGGCTACACTTGGAGTTACATATATATATTTTAAAATTTATTTATTTTAAATGGAGGATAATTACTTTACAATATTGTGATGCTTTTTGCCATACATCAATATGAATTGGCCACAGGTATACGTGTCTGGAGAATCCCAGGGACGGTGGAGCCTGATGGGCTGCCGTCTATGGGGTCAAACAGAGTCGGACACGACTGAAGCGACTTAGCAGCAGCAGCAGCAGCATATGTGTCCCCTCCATCCTGAACCCTTCTCCCACCTCCGTCCCCACCGTATCCCCCTGGGTTGTCACAGAGCACTGGCTTTGGGTGCCCAAAGTCACACATCAAACTCGCTCTGAATATCTCTTTTACATGTGGTAATGCATTTGTTTCAATACTGTTCTCTCAAATCATCCCACCCTTGCCTTCTGCCAATGAGTACAGAAGTCTGTTCGTTATACCTGTGTCTCCTTTGCTGCCCTGCATGTAAGATCATTGGTACCATCTTTCTAGATTCCATATGTATGAATTAGTATATAGTATTTGTATTTCTCTTTCTGACTTACTTCACTCTGTATAATAGGCTCTAGGTTCATCCACCTTATTAGAACTGACTCAAATGCATTCCTTTCTATGGCTGAGTAATATTCCATTGTATATATGTACCACAACTTCATTATTCATCCATCTGCTGATGGACATTTATGTTGCTTTCATGTCCTAGCTATTGTAAGCAATGCTGCAATGAACATTGGGGTACATGTTATTTTTTTCAGTTGTGGTTTCCTCAGGGGATATACCCAGTAGTGGGATTGCTGGCTTGTCAAAGGAACATTTCATGCAAAGATGAGCTTGATAAAGGACAGAAATGGTATGGACCTAACAGAAGCAGAAGACATTAAGAAGAGATGGCAAGAATACACAGAAGAACTGTACAAAAAAGATATTCACGACCCAGATAATCACGATGGTGTGATCACTGACCTAGAGCCAGACATCCTGGAATGTGAAGTCAAGTGGGCCAGAGAAGGCATCACTATGAACAAAGCTAGTGGAGGTGATGGAATTCCAGTTGAGCTATTCCAAATCCTGAAAGATGGTGCTGTGAAAGTGCTGCACTCAATATGCCAGCAAATTTGGAAAATTCAGCAGTGGCCACAGGATTGGAAAAGGTCAGTTTTCATTCCAACCCCAAAAAAGGCAATGCCAAAGAATGCTCAAACTACCACACAATTGCACTCATCTCACACCCTAGTAAAGTGATGCTCAAAATTCTCCAAGCCAGGCTTCAAGAGTACGTGAACCGTGAACTTCCAGATGTTCAAGCTGGTTTTAGAAAAGGCAGAGAAACCAGAGATCAAATTGCCAACATCCGCTGGATCATAGAAAAAGCAAGAGAGTTCCAGAAAAACATCTATTTCTGCTTTAAGCAATATGTGAACCATGAACTTCCAGATGTTCAAGCTGGTTTTAGAAAAGGCAGAGAAACCAGACATCAAATTGCCAACATCCGATGGATCATAGAAAAAGCAAGAGAGTTCCAGAAAAACATCTATTTCTGCTTTATTGACTATGCCAAAGCCTTTGACTGTGTGGATCACAATAAACTGCGGAAAATTCTGAAAGAGATGGGAATACCAGACCACCTGACCTGCCTCTTGAGAAATTTGTATGCAGGTCAGGAAGCAACAGTTAGAACTGACATGGAACAACAGACTGGTTCCAAATAGGAAAAGGAGTTCGTCAAGGCTGTATATTGTCACCCTGTTTATTTAACTTATATGCAGAGTACATCATGAGAAACACTGGACTGGAAGAAACACAAGCTGGAATCAAGAAATATTAATAACCTCAGATATGCAGATGACACCACCCTTATGGCAGAAAGTGAAGAGGAACTAAAAAGCCTCTTGATGAAAGTGAAAGTGGAGAGTGAAAAAGTTGGCTTAAAGCTCAACATTCAGAAAACGAAGATCATGGCATCTGGTCCCACCACTTCATGGGAAATAGATGGAGAAACAGTGGAAACAGTGTCAGACTTTATTTTTCTGGGCTCCAAAATCACTACAGATGGTGACTGCAGCCATGAAATTAAAAGACGCTTACTCCTTGGAAGGAAAGTTATGACCAACCTAGATAGCATGTTCAAAAGCAGAGACATTACTTTGCCAACAAAGGTTCATCTAGTCAAGGCTATGGTTTTTCCTGTGGTCATGTATGGATGTGAGAGTTGGACCGTGAAGAAAGCTGAGAGCCGAAGAATTAATGCTTTTGAACTGTGGTGTTGGAGAAGAGTCTTGAGAGTCCCTTGGACTGCAAGGAGATGCAACCAGTCCATTTTGAAGGAGATCAGCCCTGGGATTTCTTTGGAAGGAATGATGCTAAAGCTGAAACGCCAGTACTTTGGCCACCTCATGCGAAGAGTTGACTCATTGGAAAAGCCTCTGATGTTGGGAGGGACTGGGGGCAGGAGGAGAAGGGGACGCCAGAGGATGAGATGGCTGGATGGCATCACTGACTCAATGGACGTGAGTCTGAGTGAACTCCGGGAGTTGGTGATAGACAGGGAGGCCTGGCGTGCTGTGATTCATGGGTTCACAAAGAGTCGGACACGACTGAGTGACTGATCTGATCTGATTTGATCTGATGGTAGTTTTATTCCTAGTTTTTTAAGGAATCTCCGTACTGTTCTCCATAGTGATTGTGTCAGATTGCATTCCCACCAGCAGTGTAAGAAGGTTCCCTTTTCTCCACACCCTTTCCAACATACATTTTAGACTTTTTGATAATGACTACTCTGACCAGTTGTAGAAGGAAATGGCAACCCACTCCAGTACTTTGCCTGGAGAATCCCAGGGACGGGGGAGCCTGGTGGGCTGCCGTCTATGGGGTCGCACAGAGTTGGACATAACTGAAGCGACTTAGCAGCAGCAGCAGCATTCTGACCAGTGTGAGATAATACCTCATTGTGTATTTGATTTGCATTTCTCTTATAATGAGCAATGTTGAGCATCTTTTCATGTGTCCATTAGCCATCTGTATGTCTTTGGAGAAATGTCTTCTGCCCACTTTTTGATTGGATTGTTTGTTTTTCTGGTACTGAACTGCTTGAGCTGCTTGTATATTTTGGAGATTAATTCTTTGTCAGTTGTTTCATTGGCTATTATTTTCTCCCATTCTGAGGGCTGTCTTTTCACCTTGCTTACAGTTTCCTTTATTATGAAAAGGCTTTTAAGTTTAATTAGGTTCCATTTGTTTGTTTATTATTTTTTTATTTCCAGTACTCCGGAAGACGAGTCATAGAGGATCTTGCTGTGATTTATATAAAAGAATGTTCTGCCTATGTTTTCCTCTAAGAGTTTTATAGTTTCTGGTCTTACATTTAGGTCTTTAATCCATTTTGAGTTTATTTCTGTGTATGATGTTTTCCTTCTTTTACACAGTTGACCAGTTTTCCCAGCACCACTTGCTGAAGAGACTGCCTTTTCTTGGAGTTATATTTTATGCAATAAAAATTAAAATGTTATAAATGGGCACAAGTATATGTCTATGAATGGAATCCAAATATGCATTAACACACAAAGAGTTTTCCAAAGAATCCTTTATTTTGGTGACGGCAAAGAATATGAATTTCTCCTTTTCATTCTTCTCTCTCCTTCCTCTTCCAATTCTGCTTCTTTGTATTTGTCTTCATCTTCATCTATCTTCATCTTCTTCTTTAATCTTTCCATGAAAGAGTGGAGGAATATTGCCCTAGTTGCAGAGGTTGATGTGATCACATGGAAAGGAATAACTAGTGAAACCAGAGATCCTTCAACTGCCCTAAGATTCCCACACTTTGCTTTATCATCATTCATATTCACAATGTATCTTTCTTCTAAAGATCTCAAAGGCTCTGAAACTCATATTATTATCATAAGGCTGTGACTCAAATACACACAAATTTAAATTTTAAAAGAGGATGATTAATTTCAGAGAGGCCTGGCTCACTTGGTGCTGACTGGCTTCTTTTTCCTGTGGTGAGCCTGAGTTTTCTGAATCAGCTATTGTGTCCCTCTGCAGTAGATGGGTAACCCAGTACCTGTCTTTGCTAAGTCAGAGTATGCTGTATGCTCACGTTCCCTTTGCCTGAGTGACTACATGAGGCTCTGTCACGTATACTTTTTATTCATGCAATGTATCAGGTAACAAGCAGAAGCAAAGGTTAATTTTCAGGGAATGCAAGCCGGACTAGTCACTCAAAGGAAATGGTTTGTGATAAAGAGTCATCTGTAGCCAAAGGCTTTTTATTCCCATCCCCAGCTTGTTTCATGTTTAAATATTGCTTATATGGAAAAATCCAGTGATATTTTGAGTGTGTATGCATTATTTTTTAAGTCGAGGTGATTCTAATATGATCAGCAGAAATCATGAATGACTAATTTGGGTTCTGCTTGTTACGAAAACATCTGTGAGATTTCTTTTTCTGATAAGTACATTTGATTGTGGGTATTCCATAAGATTCTGCTTTTTACATTTTAATACCCTTGGTAGATATTTATTCAGTCCTGATTGTGTGCAAAGCTCTATACTAGATACTGAGGAAGGAGGTTATTAGAATAAAAGAGGAAAGAGATATCAAAATGATTATAACAGAGGTTCAGCCCTCAAAGGACTGGAGGAGGAAACATCACATAAATTTCAAGGGTGGAAAGTGATTGGTCCCTTATGTGGGCTAAATATGATAGGAAATCTCATTTTCAAACTGAGACCCTAAGGTTGGAATTGTGGCTGCTAGTTCCTCTGGTCCTAGCAATATCTTTTCAGATTTAATTACAAACATTCATGCAAACATCATACTTAATTAATGCACCCATGCTGGATTGATATTATCCAAAATAACTGGAATTTATGGAAAACATGAAGAAGAGGGGGAAGCAATTTCTATAACAACTTAAAGCTATTTTGTTTTTTAGGATTAGTACTAACTTAATGTACTTTCTATTCTGAACAATATCTTCCTAGCTCCTCTTTTCTCTGTTAGCCCCTTCCTTAGCACAGAGTCAGCCATGACTGAAGTGACTTAGCAGTAGCAGCAGCAGTCATAAAGCTACTAAGTAACTCCTTAAAAAAATTATCTTGAATCAGAGGAAGAAATAATAAAAGAGTGGTGTTAAAGTATTTTCACCATGAAGGATAAGGGGAAAGGGAAGAATTTTTCTAAGAGGACATTAAATATATTTTCTTAGACTCAGGAGGAAGCTTAGAGATTGAGTTGAAGATCCTTCCAATAGGAAATTCCCTCTTTCCACTCCCTGTTAGGTGCTCAAGAAGGTTTCCGGTGCCTCGGATGATTTCCAGGTGACTCCTTTTGGGTGTCCAGCTCTTATCAAGGATTAGTCAGGTGTTCTCAGTTGCAAGTGACAGAAAGCTGAGTCAGTGTAGCTTAAATAAAAATAGGAATCTATAGCTCTGTGTAAGTCGATAGACATAGCTAAACTCAGGAATTTATAGATATGCATTAATTCTCTTGTCTCCTCTTTCCTCATGTGAGTTCAGTATCAAACATTCTCTTCTCATGTTATGGCAGTGATAGGCTTATATCATCCTTTTGGCCAGGGTTTGTAGTGAAAAGTCCAAGCTTCCTTCTTAAAAGAATGTGAGAAAAAAAAGCAACTCAGAGCCAGCTGGGGTCACATGTCCTCTTTTGAACCAGAGTGATGGATTACTCTGGCCAGTCTCTGACTCTAAGGGGTGTGGTCAATCCCACTTGAACTGTATGGATTTTAGAAGGTGCAGGGTTGTTTCCCAAGAATCGTTTGGTATCTAAGCACACATATATTTACTGCATATGTCTAACTCAACCAAAACAGAACTCTTAATCTCTCCAACTTAAATCAACTCTTCCGTCTCTGTTTTCTCCTCAGAGAGTGGTTGTGTTAGCTCTTGCCTGGTGGTTCAAACTTGGAAACACCCTGGACTTTCCCTCTTCTTTGACCTCCATAATCAATCACCAGGTTTTTTTCAGCTGGACTTTGATATTTCTCAAATCTGTCTGCTTCTGTTCAATCTGAAGATATAATAATTGTTCAGGTTCACCATTATCTCTGGATTTTTATAAGCCTCCTAATGAGTCTCCTTGTCTTTAGTCTGAAGCAGTGTTCTGTAATCTAAACATGTTCCTCTTTGGAAAACAGAGTAACCTTTTCAAACAAAAATTCTGATCATTTTACAGCCCATTTAAATTACTTCAACAGATTTCATTACCCTCAGGATACAGTGCAAAACTCTGCATGATTGAAAAGGTCCTTCCTGATCTGACCATTGTATATTCCAGTGCCATAGAATAAAAACTTAGTTTGGTTGTCAGTTTTGCTTAGTTAGTTACTTAGTGTTAGTCACTCAGTTGCGCCCGACTCTTTGCAACCCCATGGACAGTAGCTCACCAGGCTCCTCTATCCATGGGATTCCCCAGGCAAGAATACTGGAGTGGGCAGCCATTCCCTTCTCCAAGAGATCTTCCTGACCCAGGGATCGAACCCATGTCACCTGCGCGGCAGGCAGATTCTTTGCTATTTCAGCTACTAGTGGTAAATAAAAAAATTCTGTTTTTATAGTAATGGATTTAGCATGAAGCAGAATGCAAAGTTGGAATAATTTTAAGAGAAAATAATTAGGGTATATGTGTGGCACTCAGTGAGATCTGACTCTTTTTTCTTTCTGGGAACATGGATGGATTATCCTTCTTGAACCCTAAAGTTGAATGCCTGGTTCTGGCTAATGATTTGTGAGCAGACCATTTAATTGCTGGTGTGAGGCCTTCCGGAGCTTTCTTTTCTTTTGATAAAGTGATTTGCAGTATTTCAGACAGTGACTTCTTCAGCAGCTTGGATCTTGAAAGGAAAACGACACTAAAGAGTTTCCCCAGTCAGCTTGTGATGAATCTGAAGTTGGGAGTGGGAAGAAAACCTTCTCTGTTTTAAGAAAATATTGGAGATGTTAGTTACAGCAGCGTAATCTAGCCTATTCTGTCTGAGACAATGGATCTATGCTCTCCAACTTCATGAGATAATTCTCTCTATTCTGCTATTAGGTATTCAGGTGCAACTTGAGAAGTACTGGTTTATGGCATCTAGCTTAGTGTTATTGTATACTAGATGCTCAAATAATGTTCCCAGAAGAGAATTTATTCTATTTTGAACAGTTTAAATGTGATCTTTTCTGGAGATAGAAGGATATATATTTTTTGCTTTTCTATATAATGATCATAGCAAATTAATGATTAAAATGATGTGACACATTTTATTTCTATTTTTTCCTTCACAAAGGGCAAATACTATTTTTGGAAAACATATAATCATACTTCCAGCACATAGCCTAGTACTATTCAGCAGTCATATTACACAGTCTTTTTTCCCAAGTTTATTTTATAAATACCTGAGGAATTTTTAGCACATTAAAATACATTTCCTTCCTCATGATACAAATGTGATGTCTCTGATTCTGTAAGAAATACACAAAATGGCTACCACTGGACTTGTATATTACACACATAGTATAATGTCTGTGTTTGAAGTTAATCTTTTCCCAAACAGGTTTAAGAGAGGTCTAAGTGAATGCTTGTAAATTTGAGTCAGTGTTGGCCAGAAGTAAAAAAGCAAATACAGAACCAGAAGATTCCAACAAGACAGTTCTTTATTGCTATAAAACTACTGTATGCCCAACCCTCCCTAGAATATCATTGCAATAGGCAACTATGGGATTTATAAAAAGCTAAAAGCACTTACACTGAGCTATATAATAGCAGACCCTGCAATTAACAATGCTGAGATAGGCTATAAGATTTCACAGGGCTAGTCAAATTCTCTAAGTGAAGATTCTTTCCTTGTTTAGGTTTGCATGTGTTCGGCATGCAAAAGTTAAATATTTAACTGAATATTTAACCCTGAAAGTTAAATATCATCTGTTGATTTTGATTGCTGGTTTTTGCTTCATTCATTCACATGGCACATATTCAAGTTTTTTTAAAGGCACATCTTTCCACATCTCTAATTGTGGCAAGAGTTTCTAACCTGGCTAAAGTGTAAATTCTTTTAAAATATTACTATATGTATTTTCTATATTGTTTAGTCATATTTTTATACATGCTTTTTCAAAGAGTGGTACAGTTATAAAGGGAAGTTTGAACAGAGAACCATCTTGTATAAAAACAACTGTGACTATAGGTCTGCATGTCTTTGAGTACTAGTGTTTTATTTCATGACTAGAAATTATATTCAGGAAAAAGTGTCCCTTTTTAATCATTTCTAATGTTAATTTACTAGATTCAACTGCTCTTTTCTTCAAAAACCATTTTCTATTTAATTACATTTATATACTGTTTCAGTAGATCAGTTTTTGTACACACACTCTCTTTTTTGTTCTCTCTCTTTCCTTTCACATATATATACACCTAGTCCAAGTAATGGAAATGAAAATGATTTAAACCTAATTGTATTAGCAATAAATTATGTATGTAATATCAAGAGGTGTTTATTTTGATGTTTTTACAGGAATTTTTCAGATTTTTCTCAAATGTTTAAATTCTCTAATTTTTGTGGCATAATTCTCTCAAAATTCTCCAAGCCAGGCTTCAGCAATACATGAACCATGAACTTCCAGATGTTCAAGCTGGTTTTAGAAAAGGCAGAGGAACCAGAGATCAAATTTCCAACATCTGATGGATCATCGACAAAGCAAGAGAGTTCCAGAAAAGCATCTATTTCTGCTTTATTGACTATGCCAAAGCCTTTGACTGTGTGGATCACAATGAACTGTGGAAAATTCTGAAAGAGATGGGAATACCAGACCACCTGACCTGCCTCTTGAGAAATTTATATGCAAGTCAGGAAGCAACAGTTAGAACTGGACATGGAACAACAGACTGGTTCCAAATAGGAAAAGGAGTTCGTCAAGGCTGAATATTGTCACCCTGCTTATTTAACTTATACGCAGAGTGCATCATGAGAAATGCTGGGCTGGAAGAAGCACAAGCTGAAATCAAGATTGCTGGGAGAAATGTCAATAACCTCAGATATGCAGATGACACCACCCTTATGGCAGAAAGTGAAGAGGAACTCAAAAGCCTCTTGATGAAAGTGAAAGTAGAGAGTGAAAAAGTTGGCTTAAAGCTCAACATTCAGAAAATGAAGTTCATGGCATCCGGTCCCATCACTTCATGGGAAGTAGATGGGGAAACAGTGGAAACAGTGTCAGACTTTATTTTTCTGGGCTCCAAAATCACTGCAGATGGTGACTGCAGCCATGAAATTAAAAGACACTTAATCCTTGGAAGAAAAGTTATGACCAACCTAGATAGCATACTGAAAAGCAGAGACATTACTTTGCCAACAAAGGTCCATCTAGTCAAGGCTATGGTTTTTCCAGTGGTCATTTATGGATGTGAGAGTTGGACTGTGAAGAAAGCTGAGCGCCGAAGAATTGATGCTTTTGAACTGTGGTGTTGGAGAAGACTCTTGAGAGTCCCTTGGACTGCAAGGAGATCCAACCAGTCCATTCTGAAGGAGATCAGCCCTGGGATTTCTTTGGAGGGAATGATGCTAAAGCTGAAACTCCAGTACTTTGGCCACATCATGCGAAGAGTTGACTCATTGGAAAACACTCTGATGCTGGGAGAGATTGGGGGCAGGAGAAAAAGGGGATGACAGAGGATGAGTTGTCTGGATGGCATCACTGACTCGAAGGACGTGAGTTTGAGTGAACTCTGGGAGATGGTGATGGACAGGGAGGCCTGGTGTGCTGTGATTCATGGGGTCACAAAGAGTTGGACACAACTGAGCGACTGAACTGAACTGAACTGAGGGCTCTTTTATAACAAATATATTCTCCATTATCAAAATGACTCCTAAAGGTTGTCATTGTATGTTTTCCAACTTCTCCACTCTTAGACTTTAATATAAAAATAGTAAGGATTTAATATGTTTTTCCATTAAATAGATTAGACTATTTCACTTTTTTTTTTTTGCTTCCATGGGGCTCAATGGTAAAGAACCCACGACAATGAAAAAAATGCAGGAGCTGCAGATTCAGTCCTTGGGTTGGTAAGATCCCCTGGAGATGGAAATGTCAACCAACTCCCAGTTTCCTTGCCTGAAAAATCCCATGGACAGAGGAGCCTGGCAGGCTATGACCGTGGAGTTGCAAAGAGTTAGACATGACTGAACATGTACACATTTCATCTCTTTACTTTTGAAGATCATTTATGTAATGCCTAAGTGATATATTTATTTATTTATTTATTTTAAAATTTTTTTAAATTTTATTTTATTTTTAAACTTTACATAGTTGTATTAGTTTTGCCAAATATCAAAATGAATCTGCCACAGGTATACATGTGTTCCCCATCCTGAACCTTCCTGGGTCCTCCCTCCCCATACCATCCCTCTGGGTCGTCCCAGTGCACTAGCCCCAAGCATCCAGTATCGTGCATCGAACCTGGACTGGCATCTCGTTTCATACATGATATTTTACATGTTTCATTGCCATTCTCCCAAATCTTCCCACCCTCTTCCTCTCCCTCTCCCATAGAGTCCATAAGACTGTTCTATACAACAGTGTCTCTTTTGCTGTCTCGTACACAGGGTTATTGTTACCATCTTTCTAAATTCCATATATATGCGTTATTATACTGTATTGGTGTTTTTCCTTCTGGCTTACTTCACTCTGTATAATAGGCTCCAGTATCATCCACCTCATTAGAACTGATTCAAATGTTTTCTTTTTAATGGCTGAGTAATACTCCATTGTGTATATGTACCACTGCTTTCTTATCCATTAATCTGCTGATGGACATCTAGGTTGCTTCCATGTCCTGGCTATTATAAACAGTGCTGCGATGAACATTGGGGAACACGTGTCTCTTTCCCTTCTGGTTTCCTCAGTGTGTATGCCCAGCAGTGGGATTGATGGGTCATAAGGCAGTTCTATTTCCAGCTTTTTAAGGAATCTCCACACTGTTCTCCATAGTGGCTGTACTAGTTTGCATTCCCACCAACAGTGTAAGAGGGTTCCCTTTTCTCCACACCCTCTCCAGCATTTATTGCTTATAGACTTTTGGACTGCAGCCATTCTGACTGGTGTGAAATGGTACCTCGTAGTGGTTTTGATTTGCATTTCTCTGATAATGAGTGATGTTGAGCATCTTTTCATGTGTTTGTTAGCCATCTGTATGTCTTCTTTGGAGAAATGTCTATTTAGTTCTTTGGCCCATTTTTTGATTGGGTCATTTATTTTTCTGGAGTTGAGCTGTAGGAGTTGTTTGTATATTTTGGAGATTAGTTGTTTGTCAGTTGCTTCATTTGCTATTATTTTCTCCCATTCTGAAGGCTGTCTTTTCACCTTGCTAATAGTTTCCTTTGATGTGCAGAAGCTTTTAAGGTTAATTAGGTCCCATTTGTTTATTTTTGCTTTTATTTCCAATATTCTGGGAGGTGGGTCATAGAGGATCCTGCTGTGATGTATGTCAGAGAGTGTTTTGCCTATGTTCTCCTCTAGGAGTTTTATAGTTTCTGGTCTTACGTTGAGATCTTTAATCCATTTTGAGTTTATTTTTGTGTATGGTGTTAGAAAGTGTTCTAGTTTCATTCTTTTACAAGTGGTTGACCAGATTTCCCAGCACCACTTGTTAAAGAGATTGTCTTTAATCCATTGTATATTCTTGCCTCCTTTGTCAAAGATAAGGTGTCCATATGTGCATGGATTTATCTCTGGGCTTTTTATTTTGTTCCATTGATCTATATTTCTGTCTTTCTGCCAGTACCATACTGTCTTGATAACTGTGGCTTTGTAGTAGAGTCTGAAGGCAGGTAGGTTGATTCCTCCAGTTCCATTCTTCTTTCTCAAGATCGCTTTGGCTATTGGAGGTTTTTTGTATTTCCATACAAATTGTGAAATTATTTGTTCTAGCTCTGTGAAGAATACCGTTGGTAGCTTGATAGGGATTGCATTGAATCTATAAATTGCTTTGGGTAGTATACTCATTTTCACTATATTGATTCTTCCAATCCATGAACATGGTATATTTCTCCACCTATTAGTGTCCTCTTTGATTTCTTTCACCAGTGTTTTATAGTTTTCTATATATAGGTCTTTAGTTTCTTTAGGTAGATATATTCCTAAGTATTTTATTCTTTCCACTGCAATGGTGAATGGAATTGTTTCCTTAATTTCTCTTTCTGTTTTCTCATTATTAGTGTATAGGAATGCAAGGGACTTCTGTGTGTTGATTTTATATCCTGCAACTTTACTATAGTCATTGATTAGTTCTAGTAATTTTCTAGTGGAGTCTTTAGGGTTTTCTATGTAGAGGATCATGTCATCTGCAAATAGTGAGAGTTTTACTTCTTCTTTTCCAATTTGGATTCCTTTTATTTCTTTTTCTGCTCTGATTGTTGTGGCCAAAACTTCCAAAACTATGTTGAATAGTAATGGTGAAAGTGGGCACCCTTGTCTTGTTCCTGACTTTAGAGGAAATGCTTTCAATTTTTCACCATTGAGGATAATGTTTGCTGTGGGTTTGTCATATATAGCTTTTATTATGTTGAGGTATGTTCCTTCTATTCCTGCTTTCTGGAGAGTTTTTATCATAAATGGGTATTGAATTTTGTCAAAGGCTTTCTCTGCATCTATTGAGATAATCATATGGTTTTTATTTTTCAATTTGTTAATGTGGTGTATTACACTGATTGATTTGCAGATATTGAAGAATCCTTGCATCCCTGGGAGAAAGCCCACTTGGTCATGGTGTATGATCTTTTTAATGTGTTGTTGGATTCTGATTGCTAGAATTTTGTTAAGGATTTTTGCATCTATGTTCATCAGTGATATTGGCCTGTAGTTTTCTTTTTTGGTGGCATCTTTGTCAGGTTTTGGTATTAGGGTGATGGTGGCCTCATAGAATGAGTTTGGAAGTTGACCTTCCTCTGCAATTTTATGGAAGAGTTTGAGCAGGATAGGTGTTAGCTCTTCTCTAAATTTTTGGTAGAATTCAGCTGTGAAGCCGTCTGGACCGGGGCTTTTGTTTGCTGGAAGATTTTTTATTACAGTTTCAATTTCCGTGCTTGTGATGGGTCTGTTAAGATTTTCTATTTCTTCCTGGTCGAGTTTTGGAAAATTGTACTTTTCTAAGAATTTGTCCATTTCTTCCACGTTGTCCATTTTACTGGCATATAATTGTTGATAGTAGTCTCTTATGATCCTTTGTATTTCTGTGTTGTCTGTTATGATCTCTCCATTTTTGTTTCTAATTTTATTGATTTGATTTTTCTCCCTTTGTTTCTTGATGAGTCTGGCTAATGGTTTGTCAATTTTATTTATCCTTTCAAAGAACCAGCTTTTGGTTTTGTTGATTTTTGCTATGGTCTTTTTTGTTTCTTTTGCATTTATTTCTGCTCTAATTTTTAAGATTTCTTTCCTTCTACTAACCATGGGGTTCTTCATTTCTTCCTTTTCTAGTTCTTTAGGTGTAGAGTTAGGTCATTTATTTGACTTTTTTCTTGTTTCTTGAGGTGTGCCTGTATTGTTATGAACTTTCCCCTTAGGACTGCTTTTACCGTGTCCCACAGGTTTTGGGTTGTTGTGTTTTCATTTTCATTCATTTCTATGCAAATTTTGATTTCTTTCTTGATTTCTTCTGTGATTTGTTGGTTATTCAGCAGTGTGTTGTTCAGCGTCCATATGTTGGAATTTTTAATAGTTTTTCTCCTGTAGTTGAGATCTAATCTTACTGCATTGTGGTCAGAAAAGATGCTTGGAATGATTTCTACTTTTTTGAATTTACCCAGGCTAGCTTTATGGCCCAGGATATGATCTATGAATCTTCTCGGTTCCATGTGTGCTTGAGAAAAAGGTGAAATTCATTGTTTTGGGATGAAATGTCCTATAGATATCAATTAGGTCTAATTGGTCTATTGTATCATTTAAAGTTTGTGTTTCCTTGTTAATTTTCTGTTTAGTTGATCTATCCATAGGTGTGAGTGGGGTATTAAAGTCTCCCACTATTATTGTGTTATTGTTAATGTCTCCTTTCATACTTGTTAGCATTTGTCTTACATACTGCGGCGCTCCCGTGTTGGGTGCATATATATTTATAATTGTTGTATCTTCTTCTTGGATTGATCCTTTGATCATTAGGTAGTGACCATCTTTGTCTCTTTTCACAGCCTTTGTTTTAAAGTCTATTTTATCTGATATGAGTATTGCTATTCCTGCTTTCTTTTGGTCCCTATTTGCATGGAAAATCTTTTTCCAGCCCTTCACTTTCAGTCTGTGTGTGTCCCCTGTTTTGAGGTGGGTCTCTTGTAGACAACATATGTAGGGGTCTTGTTTTTGTATCCATTCAGCCAGTCTTTGTCTTTTGGTTGGGGCATTCAACCCATTTACGTTTAAGGTAATTACTGATAAGTATGATCCCGTTGCCATTTACTTTATTGTTTTGGGTTTGAATTTATACACCGTTTTTGTGTTTCCTGTCTAGAGAATATCCTTTAGTATTTGTTGGAGAGCTGGTTTGGTGGCGCAGAATTCTCTCAGCTTTTGCTTGTCTGAAAAGCTTTTGATTTCTCCTTCATACTTGAATGAGATCCTTGCTGGGTACAATAATCTGGGCTGTAGGTTATTTTCTTTCATCATTTTAAGTATGCCTTGCCATTCCCTCCTGGCTTGAAGAGTTTCTATTGAAAGATGAGCTGTTATCCTTATGGGAATTCCCTTGTGTGTTATTTGTTGTTTTTCCCTTGCTGCTTTTAATATTTGTTCTTTGTGTTTGATCTTTGTTAATTTGATTAATATGTGTCTTGGGGTGTTTTGCCTTGGGTTTATCCTGTTTGGGACTCTCTGGGTTTCTTGGACTTGGGTGATTATTTCCTTCCCCATTTTAGGGAAGTTTTCAACTATTATCTCCTCAAGTATTTTCTCATGGTCTTTCTTTTTGTCTATTATTCGAATGTTGTAGCATTTAATATTGTCCTGGAGGTCTCTGAGATTGTCCTCATTTCTTTTAATTCGTTTTTCTTTTATCCTCTCTGATTCATTTATTTCTACCATTCTATCTTCTAATTCACTAATCCTATCTTCTGCCTCTGTTATTCTACTATTTGTTGCCTCCAGAGTGTTTTTAATTTCATTTATTGTATTATTCATTATATACTGACTCTTTTTTATTTCTTCTAGGTCCTTGTTAAACCTTTCTTGCATCTTCTCAATCCTTGTCTCCAGGCTATTTATCTGTGATTCCATTTTAATTTCAAGATTTTGGATCAATTTCACTATCATTATTCGGAATTCTTTATCAGGTAGATTCCCTATCTCTTCCTCTTTTGTTTGGTTTGGTGGGCATTTATCCTGTTCCTTTATCTGCTGGGTATTCCTCTGTCTCTTCATCTTGTTTAAATTGCTGAGTTTAGGGTGTCCTTTCTGTATTCTGGCAGTTTGTGGAGTTCTCTTTATTGTGGCATTTCCTTGCTGTGTGTGGGTTTGTACAGGTGGCTTGTCAAGGTTTCCTGGTTAGGGAAGCTTGTGTCGGGGTTCTGGTGGGTGGAGCTGTATTTCTTCTCTCTGGAGTGCAATGAAATGTCCAGTAATGAGTTATGAGATGTCTATGGTTTTGGGGTGACTTTGGGCAGCCTGTATCTTGAAGCTCAGGGCTGTGTTCCTTTGTTGCTGGAGAATTTGCTTGGTATGTCTTGCCCTGGAACTTGTTGGCCCTTGTGTGGTGCTTGGTTTCAGTGTCGGTATGGAGGCATTTGATGAGCTCCTGTCAATTAATGTTCCTTGGAGTCAGGAGTTCCTTGGAGTCAGGATTTGGACTTAAGCCTCCTGCTTCCAGTTATCAGTCTTATTTTTACAGTAGTTTCAAAACTTCTCCTTCTATACAGCACCATTGATAAAACATCTACGTTAAAGATGAAAAGTTTCTCTACTGTGAGGGTCACTCAGAGAGGTTCACAGCATTACATGGAGAAGAGAAGAGGGAGGAGGGAGTTAGAGGTGACCCAAATGAGATGAGGTGGAATCAATAGTGGAGAGAGTGCGCTAGCCAGTAGTCACTTCCTTATGTGCACTCCACAACTGGACCACTCAGAGATGTTCATGGAGTTATACAGAGAAGAGAAGAAGGAGGAAGGAGACAGAGGTGGCCAGAAGGATAAAAGGGGGGAATGAAAAGGAGGGAGACAGATCCAGCCAGTAATCAGTTCCCTAAGTGTTCTCCACCGTCTGGAACACATAGAAATTCACAGAGTTGGGTAGAGTAGAGAGGGGTTAGGGAGGAGACACAGGCGACCTGGTGGAGAAAAAGGAGAGTCCAAAGGGAGAGAGAGCAGTCAAGCCAGTAATCTTGCTCCCTAGTGAAAAATTGGTCCTGAAGATTGGGTTCTTAAAGTTACAAAATTGGTAACAAATACATAGAGGCAAAAATTAAAAATCTAGAGTAGAGTTGGAATTTCAAAAATACGATGTTAAAGAAAAGAAGAAGGAGAAGAAAGAGAGAAAAAATGAACAAAGAAAAACAAACAAGGTCACAAAAATTATAAAGAAAATACAGGTACAAAATTGATAACTAATACCAAAAAGCAAAAATTAAAAATCTAGAATAGAGTTTAGAATTTCAAAAATACAATGTTAAAAAAAAGGAAGAAGAAAAATAAAGAGAGAAAACAAACAAACAAACAAAAACAATGTCATAAAAATTATAAAGAAAATACAGGTACAAAATTGATATCAAATACCAAAAAGCATAAATTAAAAATCTAGAGTAGAGTTTGGAATTTCAGATATACAATGTTATATAAAAGAAGAAGAGAAATAAACAGAGGGAAAAAAAAGTCACAGAAATTATAAAAAAACTATAGGTACAAAATTGATAACCTATACCAAAAAGCTAAAATTAAAAATCTAGAGTAGAGTTTGGAATTTCAAAAATACAATGTTAAAGAAAAGAAGGAAAAAAAAAAAAAAACAAGGTCAAAAAATTATAAAATATATATATATGAAGTTTGCTGAAGAAGAAAAAAATAGGGTCTTTTTTTTTTTTTGCAAAGTAATAGGTTATAAAAGTGAAAATTAAAGGAACAATAGAGGACTTAAATTTTTTTTTAAAAAATTAAAAAAAAAAAGAAAGAATGATCGTAAAAATTGTAAAAATATATCTAGGACTTTATCTGGTTTTGTTGTGAGTATTGTGGGTTCAGTTCATTTTTGGATAGTTCCTTGGTCCAACTTATATTTCTCAAGATCTATAGGCCCCTTCCTATGTAGTCCGTAGTAACCACAGGGTTTTAATCTCCGAGGCGTTTCCCTCTGTTAGAACTTCTTCTGTTTGCTGGTCTCTTCAGTGTCTGGTTTCCGCCCTGATACAAAGGGGACGGTGGAGGACACTTTTTTTTTTTTTTTTTTTTAAGGCTCACTTGTTCAGTCCCGCTGTGGGGAGGGAGGGAGGGATGCTGCAAACAAATAACTGGCGTGCACTCACAGTGCCTCAGCCACCCTGGGTCTGCCCCCGCTCACGGCGCGTGTAGCCACCCTGCCCACACTGCTCGGGCTCTAGGTTGTTCCGCCGGGAACAATCTGAGGCCGGCCCTGGGTTGCATGCACCTCCCAGGTCCAAGCCGATCAGGTTCAGGCACTCGGGTAGTCCTCAGAGGCGCAGACTCAGTTGGGCCTGAGTTTTGTGCTCTTCCCAGGTCCGAGCAGCTCAAGTGATGAGGTGTTTGGTGAGCGCCAATGCTGCGACTTATCGCCTCCCCGCCACTCGGTTATCTGGGTGTAAAACCGGCGCACCTTCTCAGGCAGATGTTGACCGTCCAGACCCCCGAGAAGTTTTAGTTAGCCAAGAAGCCTGCTTACAGTTTTACAGATAATGTCTCTCTGGGGCTGCGATTGCCCCTTTCCAGTTCTGGCTGCCTGTCACCAGAGGGGGAAGGTCTGTAGCCGGCTATCTCTGTTCAGTCCTTTGTTCTGTGCACGGGCCTGGCTGTGTCTTAGGTTGGGGCTGGCTTTTCGCGTGGTAGATATCCCACAGTCTGGTTTGCTAGCCCAAATTATTTCGCTCAGATAGTGCTCGGGGTATTCAGGCCAGATTCTTACTCTGAGCGATGCAGCCTGCGCCGCGCCTCCCCGCCCAGCCCCCGCTTGCCAATGGCGTGTGCAGGTGTCTGCGCTGCTTCTCCGCTGGGGGAGTTACCGTAGGGCTCGCAATCTGCGAGTTTTAATTGTTTATTTATTTTTTCTCCCTGTTAAGTTGCCCTCTGTGCTTCCAAAGCTCGGCACAGATTCGGCAGTGAGAAGGTTTCCTGGTGTTTGGAAACTTCTCTCTTTTTAAGACTCCCTTCCCGGGACAGAACTCCGTCCCTCCCTCTTTTGTCTCTTTTTTTGTCTTTTATATTTTTTCCTACCTCCTTTCAAAGAGTTGGTTTGCTTTTCTGGGTGCCTGATGTCCTCTGCCAGCATTCAGAAGTTGTTTTGTGGAATTTACTTGACATTTAAATGCTCTTTTGATGAATTTGTGGGGGAGAAAGTGTTCTCCCCGTCCTACTCCTCCGCCATCTTGGCTCCTCCTTCCTAAGTGATTAATTTAAACATTAAACTAGATGTTCATTATATCTCAGTAAAGCTGGAAGAAAAGAAAATTAAACTTCTATTATCATAAGTTCCATGAGATTATATTTCCATTGGTATTTGTCATCATTATTACAGAGAACCCAAAGTACCGTTGGTGGTGTCTGGAATTTAATCAAGGTGTTGTTCTTTTGCAGGTGGAAAGGGTTCACCTTGTGTTCAGGCAGTAAGAGATTTCAGTGACTGAGGAGAAACTTAAAGGCAACTTAAAGCCAACTAAATGCCAGTCTACTTTTATTACAACCACACACCAGGATTTCTAAACAATGTCAGTGAGCAATGACGCTCCCCCATTGGGATATACTCCTTCAAAGATTTCCTCTCATCTAGTTCTTTTGACCACAATTTTTTTTCAGGCTAAATTTTCTCATTGTTTTACAGAGATAAAGGATGTCAAAACACTACCATTTTACAAAAGAATTTTGCAGACTCTTAGCATATCTTCAGTTTCAAAGTCATCTTAAGAAAGGGAACAGTTTTGTCTTCATTTGGTGATGATAAAGAACATCCATTTACTATGATTCTGGGCTCAAAAAGCTGAAGGCTATTTTGGGGAGGCCTTTAGAAGAGTAACTCAGCCCTCAAAATTTCGAAAGACTTTCCAGTATTTTCCCTGATCCCTGCCCAGATCTTTTCTTCTCTAGCTGTTTCAGTATAAATGTAGGTGACTCTACTTGGCAATTGAAGTAAACCAAGGTAACTGACTAGAACTGGGAATCTGTGCACAAAGCACAATGCTTGAGTAATTAAGACATCAATATATCATTTTTACAGTTCTCATAATGTGTTTGCCTAGGACATCCCCACAAACTATTCACAGCATATGATTTTATTTTATAATTTATTTTATTGAAGTATAGTTGATGTACAGTGTTGTGTTAATTTCTACTGCATAACAAAGTGATTTGGTTATACACATATATATTATTTTTTGTATTCTTTTCCATTATGGTTTATCACAGGATATTGAATATAGTTACTTGCGCTATACAATAAGACTTGTCATTTATCCATTCTATACATAATAGTTTGTACCTGCTAACCCCAGACTTCCAATGCATCCTTCCTCCACCCCTCCCCCTTGGCAACCACAAGTCAGTTCTCTATGTCTGTGAAACTGTTTCTGTTTTGTAGATGTTTATTTGCATCATATTTTAGGTTCCCCATATAAGTGATATCATATGTTATTTGTCTCTCATCCTGATTTACTTCACTTAGTACGATAATCTCTAGGTCCATTCATGTTGCTACAAATGGCATTATTTCACTCCTTTATATGACTGAGTATTTTCCACTACATATGTGTACCACATCTTCTATATCCATTCATCTGTTGATGGACATTGAGGTTGTTTCCATATCTTGGCTACTGTAAATAGTCATAGCGTGTGATTTTACTTCATTGAAAACCTAAAGCCAACAATCTTAATAATGCCCTTTTCCTCTCACAATTGTTTGATCACTTATTATCCCTTTTAATATTCTAGTAACTATGTTTGAAAACTTAAAGCAACAGACAATAGGGGATTGGGATACATTTACTCTGACTTTGCTTAGAAAGGCAGTGCTTTATGGTAAAAAAAATTAGACTCTAGATCCACCATTACTAATTGTATGGTAGCTCTCAGCAAGTCAATCAACCCCTTAGAGCCTGCATTTCTTGGTCTGGCTCAATGTAACAATAAGGGCAATGGGGTATATGATTGGCCTGAAAAGTGCAACCCATGGCTAAAGACACTCACGCGTGCATGTTAAGTCACTTCAGTCTGTCCAACTCTTTACTACTTTATGGACTGTAGCCTCCCAGGCTTCTCTGTCCATGGGATTCTCCAGACAAGAATACTGGAGTGGGTGGCTATGCCCTCCTCCAGAGGATCTCTCCAGACCTGCATCTCTTATGTCTCCTGCATTGGCAGGCGGGTTCTTTACCACTATTGCCACCTGGAAATCCCAAAGCCATTTAAATGTACTCATTTAGTTTGTAAAATGTTACCAATCAAGCAAAGTAGTTCTGAGAGTCACTAGTGACTCTAATTCAAAATGTTAATGCAGATATAAGGGTTATATTGAAAGGGATGTATATTATGCCCATTTTCTCGAGGGAAAAAAAAAAAGAAATTAGCCATTGAATATGCTTATCTTGTAGCAGAATGGATTTAGATTAACTATTAAGGAAAGCTTTCCAAATACTTCAAAATTATGTTACCCACATATCAGCTTGGAATGGTCATAAATCTCCAAAGTCTGTGCTGGCAGAAACCCCTTTGTGTTCCTCTTGAGTCCTCTGTCTCAGATTGCTGAGAGGGACCCGAGGTGGCAGTGGGGAGGAGAGAATGAGCAGGAACTGTTGCCCCTGGAGCTTCACTGTTTTGAACACTGTCCAGTTGAACAGAAGTCTAAATAGTAAACAATCCATAAGGTTGTCACAAGTCTGACCTCACACAAGTGTATAAAAACAAGCAACTCACAGACTCTAAATCAATCATTTCAGGCAAAGTAATATTCCTACGATCTCTGTCCTTGGACCACAGAAGACCTGGCCAAAGACCACAGCAGAAGATCAAATTATCATAATGAAGAAGAAAACCTTGGTTTTATTTACAGGTCAGTTAATTTATGTTAATTATCTGGAATGATAACCTAAAACTTACAATCAGTTGAGAGAGATTTCCCAGAAAGAGGTTGACTTTGGCCTATGTTTTTACTAGATCTCGGGGAAAAGCTATTCTGCCTAGCCCCTCCTCTGTCAGTGAGAGATATTTGGGACACTCTTCTCATAAAAGGTCAATTTACCTCCTCGGTTCCCATGTTTGTTTCCATCTGACGGTCTCCTCTTCCCAGATTCCTGAACTGCAGCTGCTGCTGCTGTTTCTGAAACTTCTGCCCCTGGATCTGGGGAGGAAAAGTACTTCTGCAGCAAAATACTCTCTTTTTTCTGAGTTTGAATATCACAGCCCACATGTGGCATTGTTTGTATTTTATGTCGTTTTATTTTATTTTATGTTGTTTTATTTTATGTTGTTTATTTTATTTTTATTGTATTGTATTTTATGTCGTTTCCTGCAATGTAGGCTAAGCCTCTGTTTTTGTTTTCCTTCTGCTCTCTTTGGTTCCATCCAGGAAGATTCTGTTGAATTTGGAGATCGGTCTACTCAACACCTTTCCTGGTTTTTTGTTTTGTTCTTCAAAATTTCCAGCCACTGCACTAAAATGTTGAGAGATTTTCCTGCCTAAGTTCTGAACCAAATGAGAAGTAAGACAACTGGGGTGGGAGGAGGAGGGACACCAAAATTACCTTTATTACTGATAAAGTCTAAATTGGTGAACATAGCTGTACTAGTTTCATAAAGCTGTAGAAACAAAGAATCATCAACTGAATAGCTTACAAGCAATGTATTGTCCCACAGTTCTTAGGGCTGGAGGTTTGAAATCAAGCTGTCAGCCGTGCCATGCTACTTCTGAAACCCATATGGGAGAATCCTTCCTTGCCTCTTTTAGTTTCCGGTGTTTGCCAGCAACTTAGGGCATTCCTTGGCTTGTAGATATGTTGCTCCCATTTCTGCCTCCATTGTCACATGGCTGTCCTGTTCCTGTGTCTCTACTCTTCTTATATACACAACCAGTTGCACTGGCTTTGGTGGTGGTGGTGGTGTAGTCACTAAGCCGTATCTGACTCTTGTAATCCCATAGACTGTAGCCCTCTTCTGGCCATGGGATGTCCCAAGCAAGATTACTGAAGTAGGTTTCTGTTTCCTTCTCCAAGAGATCTTCCTGACCTAGGGATTGAACTTGTAGCTCCTGCATTGCAGGCAGTCTCCTGTATTGTAGGCATACTCTTAACCACTGAGCCACTGGGAAGATACTATACTGGCTTTGAGGCCACCCTAATAACCTCAACTTGAGGTCTGCAAAGACTCTATTTACAAGTGAGGTCACATTGAGAGGTACTGAAGGTTAGGACTTCAAACATCATTTTGGAATGTAGTTTGACCCATAACAAGAACTTCAGTTCAGTTCAGTTCGGTCGCTCAGTCATGTCCGACTCTTTGCGACCCCATGAATCACAGCACGCCAGGCCTCCCTGTCCATCACCAACTCCCGGAGTTCACTCAGACTCACGTCCATCAAGTCAGTGATGCCATCCAGCCATCTCATCCTCTGTCATCCCCTTCTCCTCCTGCCCCCAATCCCTCCCAGCATCAGAGTCTTTTCCAATGAGTCAACTCTTCGCATGAGGTGGCCAAAGTATTGGAGTTTCAGCTTTAGCATCATTCCCTCCAAAGAAATCCCAGGGCTGATCTCCTTCAGAATGGACTGGTTGGATCTCCTTGCAGTCCAAGGGACTCTCAAGAGTCTTCTCCAACACCACAGTGCAAAAGCATCAATTCTTTGGTGCTCAGCTTTCTTCACAGTCCAACTCTCACATCCATACATGACCACTGGAAAAACCATAACCTTGACTAGACGGACCTTTGTTGGCAAAGTAATGTTTCTGCTTTTGAATATGCTATCTAGGTTGGTCATAACTTTTCTTCCAAGGAGTGTCTTTTAATTTCATGGCTGCAATCACCATCTGCAGTGATTTTGGAGCCCCCCAAAATAAACTCTGACACTGCTTCCACTGTTTCCCCATCTATTTGCCATGAAGTGATGGGACCAGATGCCATGATCTTCGTTTTCTGAATGTTGAGCTTTAAGCCAACTTTTTCACTCTCCTCTTTCATCAAGAGGCTTTTTAGTTCTTCTTCACTTTCTGCCATAAGGTTGGTGTCATCTGTATATCTGAGGTTATTGATATTTCTCCAGGCAATCTTTTTTTTTTTTAATTGATCACCTTTTATTTATTTTTTTTTCATTTAAAATAGCACTTTATTTTATTTTTTAACTTTACAATATTGTATTGGTTTTGCCATATATCAAAATGAATCCGCCACAGGTATACATGTGTTCCCCATCCTGAACCTTCTTCCCTCCTCCCTCCCCATACCATCCCTCTGGGTCATCCCAGTTCACCAGCCCCAAGCATCCAGTATCGTGCATCGAACTTGGACTGGTGACTCGTTTCATATATGATATTATACATGTTTCAATGCAATTCTCCCAAATCATCCCACCCTCTCCTCTCCCACAGAGTCCAAAAGACTGTTCTATACATCAGTGTCTCTTTTGCTGTCTCGTACACAGGGTTATTGTTACCATCTTTCTAAAGTCCATATATATGCGTTAGTATACTGTATTGGTGTTTTTCCAGCTTGTGCTTCTTCCAGCCCAGTGTTTCTCATGATATACTCTGCATATAAGTTAAATAAGCAGGGCGACAATATACAGCCTTGACTTACTCCTTTTCCTATTTGGAACCAGTCTATTGTTCCATGTCCAGTTCTAACTGTTGCTTCCTGACCTGCATATAGATTTCTCAAGAGGCAGGTCAGGTGCTCTGGTATTCCCATCTCTTGAAGAATTTTCCACAGTTTATTGTGATCCACACAGTCAAAGGCTTTGGCATAGTCAATAAAGGAGAAATAGATGTTTTCCTGGAACTCTCTTGCTTTTTCCATGATCCAGTGGATGTTGGCAATTTGATCTCTGGTTCCTCTGCTTTTTCTAAAACCAGCTTGAACAAGAACTTAAGAGAGCCAAATGGACAAGCTACTGAAGCTCAAATTTGGACAGATTTACTTGTCCGGTCATGGCACTCTCTTTTGAGATGGGACTCTTCACACCAAATAAAACTTTTGGCATGGAGAGCAGAGAAGAACTCTTACTCCTTGGGGTATTGTAGATTATAGAATAAAAACAAAATATCCAAGACACAATAAAGAAGCATAAAAAGCATTCACAAATAAGATTTTAAAAGATTAAACACATTTGTTTTATCAGTAAATATATATCATTTAAAGATTCCATTAGGTGTCCTAGGTATTCAGTTGATTAACCTGTAAAACAACCATAGCCAAGGTTTATCAATAAGAATAACTGAAAAGAAAATAGGGATAATAATATTTTATACAACAAAGTCATTAATAAGATTAAATTTATACTACTGAATGACAATAGAGAAGATATATGAAAAGAAACCTTACAAATGAGAGGAAAAATTGACAGAAGCAATAATTCAATCTGCCAATCTCCCCAGAGTTTCCTTCCTGCTCCTTACTCCAAAATAAAGGTGTACAGAATCTAGATAATGTAAGTAATGGGGATGGATTGATAATAATTCAATAATAAAACAAACTATAATTCTTCTCAGGTGTCCGTGGAATATTTCCAAAAGTTGATCATCTATTTGTTTTCATATGAATACACAAAAAGCCCTGAAAACTGAACCACATAGTAAACCAGGAATAAATACTACTATTTAAAACAAAACTAAACCCTTTAAAAATATTTTAAAATTAAAAATACTTCTCAAATCACTACTTACTTGAATTATTATAGTCTGAGTTAAAAATAATGAATACTAATCTATTTGGAAAAATGTGTGGTGCCAAATTCCTACTTTGAAGGAAATCTATGGTCCTACATGCAGAATGGAAGAAAGTCAATTAATTAAACATTCAACTAAATGTAGGAGAGAAAGAACTATGAACAAAATCTAAAGGGACAAATAAAATCAAACCACTCTGAAGAAGATTGTTATTCTAACACTGAAAGTGATAGAATCATGAAAATAATTCTAGGCAAACATGTCTAGATACTATATATGAGCCTGAGACGATTGGATTGACAAGCCATTTTATTAACAGCTGCTCTTTATTTGCTACTGTTTTACAAGATTCTGTTTGAATTAAGAAAGTATATTCACCTAGTCAGAAAATAAGTTCCTGAGTAATCGAAAGAACAATGACTAATTTAAGAAAGGGCAAAAGAAGAAGTAAGTAAAAGGATAAATACGGGAAGGCCAATGCAAATTCTGGATAATAGTTTAGGCCTTGTGCATGTTCAGTCGTGTCTGACTCTTTGTCACACTATGGACTGTAGCCCATCAGGTTTCTCTGTCCATGGGGTTTCCCAATCAAGAATAGTGGAGCAGATTGCCATTTCCCCGTTCCAGAGAATGTTCCTGACTCAGGGATCAAATCCTTTCTCCTGTGCATCTCCTGCATTGCAGGCAGGTTCTTTACTGCTGAGCCACCAGGGAAGCCACCAGTTTAGGCCTTATAGATGCCAAACTTTACCTATGGGTGAAAAAAGAAAGCAAAAAGGTTAACATAAGAGAACAAAAATATATAAGACAATTATTAACAGACCTAAAGGGAGAAATTGACAGCAACACAATCATAGTGGAGAATGTTAACACTCTGCTTCGGTGGCTAGATCATCCAGACAGAATGTCAACAAGGAAACAATGGCCTTAAATGAAACATTAGACCAGATGGATTTATAAATTTGTGGAGAACATTCCATCTTAATGCAGCAGAATACACATTCTTCTCAAGGGCACATGGAACTTTCTCAAGGACAGACTATGTGTTTGCTCAGAAAACAAGTCTCAATAAATTTAAGAAGTTTGAAATCATATCAAGCATCTTTCCCAATTGCAGTGGCATGAAACTAGAAACAAATTACAAGAAGAAAGCTGAAAAAACAACAACAACAACAAAATCACAAATACATAGAGACTAGCAACATGGTACTCAACAATTATCAGGTCAGTGAAGAAATCTAAGGAGGACTCAAAAATTACCTGAAGACAAATCAAAATGAATATACCAAATATGGAAATGTGTGGGATGCAGCAAAAATGGTACTATTTGTTGTTCAGTTGCTATATTATGTCTGACTCTTTGTGACCCCATGGACTACAGAAGGCCAGGCTTCCCTGTCCATGGAATTCTCCAGACTAGAGTACTGGAGTGGGTAGCTATTTCCTTTTCCAGGGTGTCTTCCCGACCCAGGGATCGTACCCAGGTCCGCTGCATCACTGACAGATTTTTTTTACCATCTGAGCCACCAGAGAAGCCCCTATTTTATGTGTGCTGCTGCTGCTGCTGCTAAGTCGCTTTGGTTGTGTCCGACTCTGTGTGACCCCGTAGACGGCAGCCCAACAGGCTCCCCCGTCCCTGGGATTCTCCAGGCAAGAATACTGGAGTGGGTTGCCATTTTCTTCTCCAATGCATGAAAGTGAAAAGTGAAAGTGAAGTCGCTCAGTCATGTCCGACTCTTAGCGACCCCACGGACTGCAGCCTATCAGGCTCCTCCATCCATGGGATTTTCCAGGCAAGACTACTGGAGTGGGGTGCCATTGGCTTCTCCAATATTTTTAGTGTGTATATGTCAATCCCAGTTTTCCAATTTATTCCGAGAATTGACATTATTAAAATATCCATATTACCTAAAGCAACCTACAGATTCAATGCAATCCCTATGAAAATCTCAAGTACACTTTTAACAGAAATAAAACCCCAAATTCTTGAATTCATGCTGCTGCTGCTAAGTCACTTCAGTTGTGTCTAACTCTGTGCGACCCCATAGACAGCAGCCCACCAGGCTCCCCCATCCCTGGGATTCTCCAGGCAAGAACACTGGAGTGGGTTGCCATTTCCTTCTCCAATGCATGAAAGTGGAAAGTGAAAGTGAAGTTGCTCAGTCGTGTCCAACCCGCAGCGATCCCATGGACTGCAGCCTTCCAGGCTCCTCCGTCCATGGGATTCTCCAGGCAAGAATACTGGAGTGGGGTGCCATTGCCTTCTGTAGAGCTCCACAAAAGACTCTGAAAAGACAAAGCAATCCTGAGAAAAAAGAAGAAACCTGAAGGTAACACACCCCAATTTCAAAGTGTAGTATAAAGCCATAACAATTAAAAAAAAGCATAGTATTGACAGGAAAACACATGTATAGATCAACGGAACAAAATTGAAAGCTAAGATATAAACCCACACATATATGGACAATTAATTTGCAACAAAGGAACGGAAAGCATACAATGGAAGAAGGATACTATCTTCAAACAGCAGTGTTAGGAAAACTAGATGGCCACATGCAAAAAAATCAGTCACTATCTCATACCCACTGTATGACATGTGTGTACCATACACAAGTTCAGTTCAGTTCAGTCGCCCAGTCATGTCCAACTCTTTGCGACCACAAGAATCACAGCACGCCAGGCCTCCCTGTCCATCACCAACTCCCGGAGTTTACCCAAACTCATGTCCATCGAGTCCGTGATGCCATCAAGCCATATCATCCACTGTCCCCTTCTCCTCCTGATCCCAATCCCTCCCAGCATCAGGGTCTTTTCCAATGAGTCAACTCTTTGCATGAGGTGGCCAAAGTACTGGAGTTTCAGCTTTAGCATCAGCCCTTCCAATGAACACCCAGGACTGATCTCCTTCAGAATGGACTGGTTGGATCTCCTTGCAGTCCAAGGGACTCTCAAGAGTTTTCTCCAACACCACAGTTCAAAAGCATCAATTCTTTGGCGCTCAGCTTTCTTCACAGTCCAACTCTGACATCCATACATGATCACTGGAAAAACCATAGCCTTGACTAGACGGACCTTTGTTGACAAAGTAATGTTTCTGCTTTTGAATATGCTATCTAGGTTGGTCATAACTTTCTTTCCAAGGAGTAAGTGTCTTTTAATTTCATGGCTGCAGTCACCATCTGCAGTGATTTTGGAGCCCCCAAAAATAAAGTCTGACACTATTTCCACTGTTTCCCCATCTATTTCCCATGAAGTGATGGGACCAGATGCCATGATCTTTGTTTTCTGAATGTTAAAGCTTTAAGCTAACTTTTTCACTCTCCACTTTCACTTTCATCAAGAGGCTTTTTAGTTCCTCTTCAGTTTCTGCCGTAAGGGTGGTGTCATCTGCATATCTGAGGTTATTGATATTTCTCCTGGCAATCTTGATTCCAGCTTGTGCTTCATTCAGCTCAGCGTTTCTCATGATGTACTCTGCATATAAGAGTGGAGGTGATGGAATTCCAGTTGAGTTAATTCAAATCCTAAAAGATGATGCTGTGAAAGTGCTGCACTAAATATGCCAGCAAATTTGAAAAACTCAGCAGTGGCCACAGGACTGGAAAAGGTCAGTTTTCATTCCAATGCCAAAGAAAAGCAATGCCAAAGAATGCTCAAACTACTGCACAATTGCACTCATCTCACACGCTAGTAAAGTGATGCTCAAAATTCTCAAAATAATCAAGGTGTTTTTTGTTATGTTAATGAGGTGACTTTTGAGAAGCACCTAGGGATGGGAGCTAGTTGTCAGAGGGGAAAAAACCTTGAGATGAGAAGGTTGGAACTTTCAGTCCTTCTTCCTGATCACTGGGGAGAGGGGAGGGACTTAAGATCGAGTTCAATCACGAATGACTGATAGCCTAGTCAATTTTGTCTCTGTACTGAAGCCTACATACAAATCCACAAGGAAGAAAAAAAAAAAAAAAAATTCTCCAAGCCAGGCTTCAGCAATATGTGAACTGTGAACTTCCAGATGTTCAAGCTGGTTTTAGAAAAGGCAGAGGAACCAGAGAACAAATTGCCAACATCAGCTGGATCATGGAAAAAGCAAGAGCGTTCCAGAAAAACATCTATTTCTGCTTTATTGACTATGCCAAAGCCTTTGACTGTGTGGATCACAATAAACTGTGGAAAATTCTGAAAGAGATGGGAATACCAGACCACCTGACCTTCCTGAGTAACCTGTATCAGGTCAGGAAGCAACAGTTAGAACTGGACATGGAACAACAGACTGGTTCCAAATAGGAAAAGGAGTACTTCAAGGCTGTATATTGTCACCATACACAAAGATCAACTCAAAATGTATTAAAATGTATTATATCTGATAAAAGGTTAATATAAAAACTATATAAAGAACTCGTACAACTCAACAACAACAACAAACTCAATAACTCATTTTAGCTTCATTAAGCAATGAGCAGAAGAGTTGAAGAGACATTTTTCTGAAGAAGACATATAGATGGCTAACAGACACATGACAGATATTCAACAATACTAGTTATTAGGGAAACTCAAGTCAGAGCACAGTGAGATATCATGTCACACCTATTAGAATGACTATTGTCAAAAAGCGCAAGAGATAACAAGTTTTGGCAAGGATGTAGAGAATAGAGAACATTCACACACTGTTGGTGGGAATATAAATCAGTGCAATCACTACAGAAAACAGTCTGGAGATTTCTCCAAAAATTAAGAATAGGATTACCATATGTCCCAGCTATCCTAATTCTGTATATTTATCCAAAGTATATGAAAACACTAATTCAAAAAGATATATGCTCACCTGAGTTTGTTGTGACATTATTTACCTAAGCCAAGATATGGAGACAACTGAAGGAAGGGCTCATTAATGAATAAATAGATAAAGCAGGTGTTATATATATATATATATATGTATGTATATGAGTGCAAGTATGTGTATGCTCAGTCATGTCTGATTCTTTGTCACCCCATGAACTGTAGCCCACTAGGCTCCTCTGCCCATTGAATTTTTCAGGCAACAATACTGGAGTGGGCTGCCATTTCCTACTCCAGGGGTTGAACCCACATTTCTTGTGTCTCCTGCATTGGCAGGCAGATTCTTAACCATTGGGCCACCTGGGAAGCTGGTATATATATGATGCAATGGAATACTACTCATCTATAAAAGAGAACTCTTACCATTTGAGACAATATGGACGGACCTTGAGGGTTTTATGCTAAGGGAAATAAGTTAGATGGAGAAAGACAAATGCCATATAATATCATTCCTATGTGGAATATAAAAGCAAAAAAAAAGACAACAAAAAAAGTGAGCAAAGCAAACTAAACAAAAACAAACATATAGATACAGAGGAGAGAGTAGTGGTTACCAGAGGGAAAGGGGTAAGGTTGGGTAGGGCTGGTGAAATGGGTTAAGGGGATCAACTCTATGCTGATGGATGGAGACAAAATTTTTGGTGCTGAGCATGCTATAGGGTGTACAGAAATGAAAATGTTCAAATGAAACTTTATACACCAATGTTACTTCGATAAAAATAAATCTAAAATTTTTTTTACAAAGGTAGCTATTTTTGGGGGTAGATACAGTGGTTTGTGGGATAGACAGCAACATTTCCAGTGGTTAATCTAGTTAGTATCTACAGTGGGATACCTGATGCAGGACTTTTTTGCATTACTGAAAAATATTACTTTACTCTACCCCCAGCTTTACTGAGATATAATTGACAAATAAACTTGTATATATTTGAAGTCAACACCGTGATGATTTGACATACACATACACTGAGAAACACTACAATCAAGTTACTTATCACATCCATCACCTCACATTGTTAGTTATCATTTTTGTGTGTAGGGATAATGCTGAAGCTTTACTCTTAGCAAGTTTCAAGTATATAACACAATATTGTTAACTATAATTACTATACTGAATAGTGGATTAGCAACTTTAAAATACACAGTATAGTATTATTAACTATAGTCACTATACTGTACATTGGATCCTCAGAACTTATTCATCCTACAATAAAAAATTTTTATCTTTTAACCAACATTTCCCCATTTCTCCCGAACTCCAGTTCTTGGCAGCCACCATTCTACTTTGTTTTTATGAGTTCAACAAATTTTTTTTAACATTTCATATGGAATGATACGATTTAGCATTTGTCATTTGTCTTTCTCAGCCTGGCTTATTTCACTTAGCATAATGCCCTCCAGTTTCATCCATGTTATTACAAATGGCAACGTATCTTTCTTTTGTTATGGCTGAATAATATTACTTTGTAATATATATCTAACACATTTTCTTTTTTTTAATTTATTCTTTTTTTTTTTTGGGCTGTGCTGGGTGTTTGTTGCTTTGTGCAGGCTTTCTGTAGTTGCAGTGAGCAGCGGCTGCTCTCTAGTTTTGGTGGCTTATCTACTGTGGAGCACCTGCCTAGTTGCTCCAAGGCATATGGGATCCTCCTGGATCAGGGATTGAACCTGTGTCCCCTGAACTGGTAGGTGGATTCTTATCCACTGCACTACCAGGGAAGTTCCTAACACATTTTCTTTATCCATTCATTTACCAATGGACATCTAGGTTGTTTCCATGTCTTGGCTATTTTGAATGATACTGCAATGAACTCGAGTGTGGATAGCTCTTCAAGATACTGATTTTGTTTCCTTTGGCTGCATACCAAGAAATGAACTTGCAATATTATATAAACGTTTTATTTTTAAGTTTTTGAGGAACCTGTGCCTTGTTTTCCATAGTGACTGCACCATTCTATATGCCCATCAACAGTGTGTAAGGGTTCTCTTCTCTCTACGTCCTCACTAATATTTGTTATCTTTGGTCTTTTTGATAATGGTTATTCTAACAAATATGAGGTGATATCTCATGGTGGTTTTGATTTGCATTTCATGATGATTAATGATTTTGAACACCTTGAAAAACTGTGCTTTAAATATTGAAAATACCCTACATGGGATTTCTAAAGTCAAAACGATTGAAAAAACTTGAAGGCAAGAGTATATCAGTTTTCATGTTTATATTTCTAGTGATTAGCACTGAATTTGAGCTGATAATGAATTATTGAATGAAGTTCTCATCAGCATATATTTATCGATTTATTTTTCAAACAAAAGAATATATGAAAAGTGTGGAGAAAAGCCAAGTTACATTATAGAACTGGGCAGAACTTCTTTAACTGGGGAGGGACATGAGTGATCTTTCTGAGGTGATGAAAGTTTTCATATCTTGATCTGGCTGATGGTTACTGAATGTGTATATATATAAGTAAAAATTTCTTAAACTGCCCACTAAAGGTTTATATACTTTATTGTGTATAAATTATACCCCTAAACCAAAATTAAAATCAAACTAATGAGTAAAGCTGAATGTTAGAGAAAAAGCTGAGTCTTTGGAATGTTTGACCAAATTCTGTACCTTGTTTTTTTCTCTTATTAAGCAAAGAGACTTAAATTTTTAAATTAATTTATTTTTTTATTGAAGGATAATTGCTTTACAGAATTTTGCTGTTTTCTGTCAAACCTCAACATGTATCAGCCATAGGTATACATATATCCCCTCCCTTTTGAAATTCCCTCCCAGCTCCCTCCCCATCCCACCCCTCCTGGTTGATACAGCGCCCCTGTTTGAGTTTTCTGAGCCATACAGCAAATTCCCATTGGCTATCTATTGTACATATGGTAATGCAAGTTTCCATGAGATGTATGGAGAGACTTATATTTGAGTTAGTTTTGGTGGAAAATAGACACATATCCTATGTGAAATTTGTTAGCATATTGTCTGTTGCCAAAGAGTACATAATTGTTACCAGAGTTTTGATAGTAAGTAAAGGGTAAAGTTTCAAAGCTATGTTCACCTTATCAACTGACAAGTTATTCCCTGGACCAATTGAAAATAGAAAATTTATCTAGTTAACTTTATAGACACTTCATGGTCATACTTGCAAGCAAAGCACAAATTAAGGCTGTTGCAGTGATTTGAGGAGTGATCATTCTTTTTTCCCTCTAAGGATGGCTACTCCAGTCTCTTTCTCAAATGTGGATACACCTAAACTTTTTAAAGTTTCTTTTCTAAAATATGGAGAAGAACTTCATTAACTCATTTATTCTACCTTGTTCAAAACTCATCTATGCTTCTTGAATGAAAAAAATCCATTTGAATAACCTCACTTCATAGTTTTCCAGTTCTACAAATATGTGATCAATAATCCACCATTTTTGCTCTATAGATCCAACAGTGGGCCCAGATTACCTACCAGGGCAGAAAGTATTCAAATTGTTGTCTGTCAAAGATGTGAGACAGAAGATATTTCTACATTGGAAAGCTGTTGGAATAGACCTCCAGACTCCTTCAAACTCTGCCATTTTATGCCTGGGCCATTTTTAGGCTAAAATAACCAAACAACAATGGCAGGACCCTTTCTTGAGTTTCGTCTAGACATTTCACTACTATTGTCTCTAATCCTCAGAACAATGTGTTAAGATCGGTACTATTATCCCTGTTCTATAGGTGAGGACACAGGGACTCAGAGAGGTAAATTTAACTAGCTAATTGTTTATCTGAAATGCAAAACCAGATCACTGCAATTCCAGAGTTCACGCTCTTTCCATTGTACTTGCCTTGGGTGTTGTAAGGATTCTGGGAAACCAGCGTGGTGTGGAAGGACATAGCATTCCCTTATTTTGTTGCTGTCTTTTATGACACGGGTTTATCACATGGTTAAAGCAAAAAGCAAGAACAGCCTGTGACTAAGGATGTCCTTGCTTCTCACTCAGAAGTGGCTCCCATGCTTCCTCTTTTGGCCCCATGATCCACTGAGGCTCCTGTTTGTCAGAATGATGATATTCTACTATCCGGTGTCATTCGCTTTCTGAGAGGTAACAAGGTGAAAGTGAAAGTGAAGTCGCTCAGTCGTGTCCGACTCTTTGTGACCCCGTGGACTGTAGCCCACCAGGCTCCTCCGTCCATGGAATTTTCCAGGCAAGAGTACTGGAGTGGATTGCCATTTCCTTCTCCAGGGGATCTTCCTGACCCAGGGATTGAACCCAGGTCTCCTGCACTGCAGGCAGATACTTTAGCATCTGAGCCACCAGGGAAGCACTTAACAAGGTGAGGAAACATCCAATTTCTCAGTGAAAAGTCTGCATGTGAGTGGGTCCCTGAGGAGATCCCAAAGAGACCATGGTACCTTCAGAGAAGACTTCTGGCAGCACATTCTGTACTGTCTCTCAGGGGCTCAAGCCACGCCCTCTTTGCCAATCATACACGTCCAAATGTCTCATCGACTCTACATGTCTTGGTTGGGTTTGCCTTGTTTTCTGCTTCACAGATAGGAGCAGCTGGACTTGATAAGAATACAGTCACTAAGTCATGTCCAAGTCTTTGCGAGCCCATGGGCTGCAGCACGCCAGGCTTTCCTGCTCTTCACTATCACCCGGAGTTGGCTCAAACTCATATCCATTGAGTCGGTGATGCCATCCAACTATCTCATCCTCTGTCGCCCCCTTCTCCTCCTGCCCTCAACCTTTCCCAGTATCAGGGACTCGATAGTTAACTGATTATCACAAATAACTTTTAGATGGAGATCATTCTGGGCTTGAGGACACCATAGTATCACGGTTCTAACTCTCTGTCCTGACAACAACTCAGATAACCCACAGGATTTAATCCCCCCCACCCACCCCCGCCTCAAATTCAAACAAGCAAAGAAACAAAAATCCTGTATTCCATGGAAACAATCTATGGTATCTTCGCAAAGAAACAGATATTCATCTTTGAACAGTACAGGAAGAACAAACATAGCCTTTAAAGTCAGTTAAACCAGCCTAGCTTTGGATTGAGCCTTTCCATTTATTGTTTTATAATCTCAAGCAAGTCATTTCACCTCTCTGATTCTCTGCTCTTTATCTGTTAAGTGGGGATAATAATTTTGATTTTACAAGGTTGTCATGGGGGAAATCAAGGTCTCTAGTAAAACACCTAACACAGTGCATGGCAGCAAACCCTTGGTAAACGCTGCCTGCTTCTGCTCTTCCTCCCCAGATGTGCTGGCTTTCCTAGGAAAAGGTTAAGAGGGTGAAAGGGCCTTTCCTTTGCATTCATTTAGGGGCCTCCTGTAGCTTTTGGTTTTTAAAAATATTAAATTGTTTATGTTGTATGGGCTTTTAAGAATAGCTTAGAGGGCAATCCAGGGAACTCAACTAAAAAAGGATTATCTAGACTCTACAATGACTGTAGTGGAAAAAGAATGGAATGAAAAAAACAATGAGAAGGCTGAAGAAATGGGGATAGTGCTGTATACATTGTAAACAAGAACACTTCCTACACACATGCTCCAAACACCCCATTATTTTGCAAACTGTGCATTCTTCTCATGTATGGGGCAGTTTAAGTTAATGATGTGATCCATTCATCCTGCCATGTTTCATTTATATTTTCTTCAACAGTGAAATGAATTGAGGAAAACAATGCCCTAATTCTGTGAACAAGAAGAGGAGAGAGAAGAGTGTGTGTGTGTGTGTGTGTGTGTGTGTGTGTGTGTGTGTGAATGCTCCCCAGAATTTGGGAGTTAGAGTAATTTTAACCAATCTAACCACAGGCTTCTTTTGAAAACCTCTTAATAATGTTCAGAAACAAAGCCTAATATTAAGGACAGGCAAAAACTCTGTGGTCCTCTCTATTAAAGACCAACCCTTTCCTCTCCTGTCTCAGTCTGATTACCTCTGGGGAATGTGCTATTCCTTGGAACGAATCAAACCTGCACAAAATAAGAGAGGTTGAAAAGTTTAGGATGTGGAAAATATGTGGAATTTGCTCTTGAATAATGATTTGTATTTTTCTTTTGCAATAAATATGACCAATGACCCAGATAGAAGGATGGCAATTACTTAATGAATCAAGCTTCAGAAATGTAAAAACACTTCATAATAAAAATGAAAGCAATAATAGTAGGAAGCCAAGTTAAGTAAATATGGGTAAATATGGCTCCTTGTATCTGTACATTTACAAATTCCAAAGCCATGACTGTGAAGGGGATTATTCTAATGATAGCTCTGTTCTTGGTTTCCATTGCTTGTTGAGTTGGTTCTTCTGAATTTGTGCACAAATAAGGCTCTGTGCTGACTTTTCTCATGCATTTGGAAGTCAGTTGCTGGGACGATGTGTCACTAAGGTAGGACTGGGATTTAGCAGTCCCCAAGCCTCTGACAATCATTTACCAGTATGCAAGGTGCTTTTGCCCTAACAATCTCAGGTCTCTCCAAGTAAATCATTTCTAAATCTGTTACAGCCCAGGTAGAAATCTTTTTTGCTCAATCATATACTTAAAATCTGCTGTTCATGTGATGCTGTCTTTGACTACTGACCATGCCTTGACTTTGTGCAATGGGATATGCTTCTAAACTTTAGAGAAAAGAAGAAACTGCTAAAAGCGCAGGGATGGGAGAGGTGGCAGAACTGTGTGTGCACAAATTCTGGCCAATGTAGAGCTGTACCTTCGTGGAGCCACTGACACAAAGGTCTTTGTCTTTTGAAAGACTTGTTGGCAGCTATTCCCTTAATGACATATGGGGCCACCAGGTTGGTAACTTTGGGAAAGTCACAAATTTTCTTATAAAACAAGCTACTGAATTGGATGATATTTAAGATACATTGTGGGATTCCCTGATAGCTCAGCTGGTAAAGAATCTGCCTGAAATGCAGGAGACCCTGGTTTGATTCCTGGATTGGGAAGATCCACTGGAGAAGCGATAGGCTACCCACTCCAGTATTCTTGGGCTTCCCTTGTGGCTCAACCGGTAAAGAATCCACCTGCAAGGCAGGCGATCTGGGTTCGATCCCTGGGTTGGGAAGATCCCCTGGAGAAGGGAACGGCTATCCATCCACCCCAGTATTCTGGCCTGGAGAATCCCATGGACTGTATAGTCCATGGGGTCACAAAGAGTCGGACACGACTGAGCAACTTTTACTTTCATTTTAAGAGACGTTACGGGAGCAAAAAACAATTTGAAGTTCAAGAAAATCTTTTAGGAATTAGAGAGAAGGTGGATGTTAAAAAGAAAAAAAAAAAGCTTGGCGTTACATTCCTCCCTGGTCTCGGAGTAAACTGTAGTACGTAGGAGATTAACCTGAATTATCTGATGGCTGTGTTTATAGTTGTCGCTTTTCTCCTTGCCAACGTTTCCCAAACACTAGTACACGTAAGAGCCACCTGATAGGCTGTTAAAAAGGCAGCTGTAACTCCTGAGATTATTTCAGTACGTTAAGGGCAGGACCCAGGGATCTGCACTTTTAAAGAGATACTAAAAAAAAAAAAAAAAGAGAGAGAGAGATATTGGTGCGGGAATCACTAAAAATCACAGTATTTTTAAGGGGAATCTTTCTGGGAGTTTGGGGGTAGGTTGACCAGCTAGAGGGGAGGGAAGGAATTCTTAACAGCCTGTCTCTGCTTAGGAAAGTTCTGATGTTGCTGGTGGGGAAATATAAAGTATCCCTCACGTGGGTCGAGGTTGAATCACTGCCGAAAGCTGTGGGTCCATTTCAACTACAAGCAACAAATAAATAAACCCACTGAAAAGATACTATTAGAGAAGAAAACATTTCTAGTGTCCAAGAAATTAGTGGAATGTAAGGGAATTAACTGAAGGAGCATGAGGATAAGAAAGAATTTTTATCAAATATCTAAAATGTGCCCAGTGCTTTATATACATTGTCTCTTTTAATTCTTATATTTGTGAGCAAAGATAGTTCTATTTTGCAAATGAAAAACCCGATGCTGATGGACCCAATAATTTTCAACCCAACTGCACATTAGAATCACTTGAGGTTGGGGGAGGCAGGATCTCTGAAAAATTACCTATGTCTAGTTTACATCCCCAGCGATTTTGATATCATTGGCTGGGCATTGATACCTTTATAAGTGCCCTGGAGATACTAATGTTCAGCCAGGGGTCAGCATCACTGATACTAACCAAAGTTCACAGGATTAAAAGGATTTCCAAACCATCACTCATAATGCGCCTTCTTTGATCTATGGATGTGTATGCTCAGTTGTGTCTGACTTTCTGTGGCCCTGTGGACTGTAGCTCACCAGGCTTCTCTGTCCTTGGAATTCTCCAGTCAAGAATACTACAGTGGGTTGCCATTATTTACTGGAGGGGATCTTCCCAATCCAGAGACTGAATTTATGTCACCTATGTCTCCTGCATTGGCAGGCGGATTCTTTACCACTAGCGCCTCTTGGGAAGCCCTTTGATCTATTCTGGACACAATTCTTTGTTCAGGCCTGAACCTCTGAGATAAGACTGTTTATGAAGATCTGACTTTGTTAAAAAAGTGCTCAGGTCATAGAAACAAAATCTTAGGGGGAAATTTTGAGTAAGATAACATATTGTTTGGTTATTACTATGATCATGGGATGTCACTGCTATTGTTATGATCCTCTTTGGATGGAGAAACGGGTCTGTGCTGTTTGTAACTTTCTTACACACTCAGGGACAAAAATATTATTATTAAACTCAGAATTGTAGAGTCTTTGGAGAATATTGATTTGTTTGAAATATATCACACTTCATACCTTACAAGTTAGTTGACTTGTCTTCATCTACTGAGGAAGCACAGTTTGACTATCTCAGAGTTTTGTTTAGTTGCTAAGTTGGGTCCAACTCTTTTGTGACCACATGAACTGTAGCCTGCTGGGCTCCTCTGTCCATAGGATTTTCCAGGCAGGAACTATGGAGTGGGGTGCCATTTCCTTCTCCAGGGGATCTTCCCCCTCAGAGAGTTAAGAATTATCTATTTTCAAAGATTTTATTGAAAAAATTAAATCTTCAAAATATTTATTTGAGCCCATCACAAAGTCATTTAACCTTCTGAGAAAGTCTTAACTTCCATGACTGTCAAATATGGGCAATGACATCAAGCATATCTAAAGATGCCAAGGTGATAAATCAATACATTTTACATGCTTTTTGAAAAAAGACTCTGTTTTATTAAAGGAAGAAAAGCCATCTTTTTGCCTCCATATAGAATCTCAATATTAATATTATAGTAATACCTTAGTATTAGTACTAAGGCATGTAATATTTAGCCTACCAAATTTTCAATTTTATTTAAAAATGGTCTATGAAATAATAACATCAGTATTCATTGATGTAGCATTATACAATTGTTTTTCATAAATTTCTACTGCTTTCTTCAAGTATTTAATCCTATTGTAATTGCATCAGCTTAGCCTGGTAGGCGGTAGTCCACGGGGTTGCAAAGAGTCGGACACGACTGAGGGACTTCACTTTCACTTTTATGCATTGGAGAAGGAAATGGCCACCCACTCCAGTATTCTTGCCTGGAGAATCCCAGGGACGGGGGATGCCGTCTACGGGGTCGCACAGAGTCGGACACAACTGAAGCTACTTAGCAGCAGCAGCAGCAGCAGGGGAAGGGTGAGTTAAGTTTTCAGGTGGGAGACAGGTGAGACGAAGGCATTCCAAATAGAGGGAACAATATATTCAAGGAAAGGAACCAGTACAGTGTGACTAGAATGTCAAGTATATGTGGTTGAGAGGTAGCACATGAAGCTAGAAAGGTAAACAGCGGAGGGTCAAAAAGGGTATCTTTTATGTACATGTATAACTGAATTGCTGTACTGTATACCTGAAACTAACATGATACTGGAAATCAACTATACTTCAATTTTTAAAAAGGGCATCATGTACCAAAGGAAGAAGAATTTTGAACTTTTTCTTCTAGAACCTCACTGTCCAAGTAGCCACAGGTGGTTATACTAAGAAGTAGAAATGTGATGAGGCCAAATGAAAATGCTCTAAGTATAAAATCCTCATGAATTTTCAGTCTGCAAAAAATCTCTAATCAATAATTTTTATAGTATTGTATGTTATTATTATATGATTATATGTTAAAACCTATTATTTTGGACATTTTGAATGAAAGAAAACAGATTAAAATTAGCTTCACCTATTTCTTTTTACTTAAAAAAAAAACATGGCTACTTGAAACTTTAAAATGGCTTGCATTTAACTTCTATCAGCCAGCCTGCTCTAAATCAGTGTCTGTAGGCCAGCAGCATACTTTGTATGGTCAGTGAGCTAAGAAAGGTCTTACATTTTCAAAAAATTGCTGTGGGAAGAGGAGGAAGAGGCACAACAGTGCATGTGGCTTAAAATCTCAAGTATTTGGCTCTTCACCAAAAAAGTGTCCTGGCCTCTGCTCTAGGTTCTGAGTGATGTATTGACACCAACTAGGACCTTGTTAGAAAGGCACAACCTCAAACTCTAACTCTATAGATTCACAGAATTGGAATCTGCATTTTAATAAGATCCCCAGATGATTCAGATGCACATTAAAATTGAAGAGGCACAAGAGAATCACTGAAAGATGTTTAAGGAAGAAAGTGGAAGGTATATTCTCTTACACAATAATCCTTTCTTTTACACTTAGAATAAGTCAAATTATCTAAGTACTTTGTAATATTTTTGTTGAAAGGATGGATAAATATTTGATTTTTAAAATATTAACCTTCAAAAATATTCTGAATTGACAGTGTCTGAGATTTTTTCAATTCTGTATTTAAAACAAATCAAGTTCATGGGTGTTGATATGACTCAATGACTTCAAAAATTTCTTTGGAATGTGAATCACAGTAAGCAATATTTTTTACTTCGATATCCAGTGTACATATAGATATATTTAACAAATCAAAGTTTCACAAAGTATTTAGCTTTATTAGAGATATGCTGCCATCTATTCTATTCTCCTCTGCTCTATTCATTTCAGTCCATTACATTCGTTTTTAGGGAGTTAACTCAGGGAAGAAAATTTTTTGCAGATGAACCTTACAAACACCCATTCTGCTTGGAGATAATTTCCTTACTGTGTTACAGAGAGTTAAGAGTATGTGTTGAACATGGTGATTTCACTGAGCTGAGGAGATGAGATCAGAGTCGGAATACTGAAATGGCTGGAACCAAGACAACAGAAATGAGGGAGTGAAGGGTACCCAGGAGACCATGCTGGGGTCACGGATGAGTCTATGGCTGAAGGCTGGGCTATTCATCAGTGTGGGGTAAGATCACATGAAAATTACCAGAGAACAGCTACTACACAATTGAGAGTAGAATAGATTAGGGCCAACCATGTTGAGGCGAGGGTATGTAGAAAGATATTGGTGTTTTCAGCCCTGCCAGAGAAGATCACAGCACTTCTTTTAGAACCCAGAAAAGACAACACCTAGAATAAGACCCAGAGAAGGCAATGGTACCCCACTCCGGTACTCTTGCCTGGAATAACCCATGGGCGGAGGAGCCTGGTGGGCTGCAGTCCATGGGGTCGCTAAGAATCGGACACGACTGAGCTACTTAACTTTCACTTTTCACTTTCATGCATTGGAGAAGGAAATGGCAACCCACTCCAGTGTTCTTACCTGGAGAATCCCAGGAATAGGGGAGCCTGGTGGGCTGCTGTCTATGGGGTCACACAGAGTCGGACACGACTGAAGTGACTTAGCAGCAGCAGCAGCAGAATAAGACCAACTCTAGGTCTGTCCTAACAAAGCCAATCCACACCCCCTCACACCCCTAAATGAAGCTCCAGGGGAGACAAAGCCTGTAGGACATTGGTCTCATTAGCTTGGGTAACATTACATCCCAGGCTTATCTGGTTAATTTAACAAGGACAACCTTGGTAGAAGAATATGGCTGGATATTCTAACTAAATTACCTATTACAACTGAGGTTGAAAGAGAAAGTCAAAGTGTACATTCTATGGCTACTGCAGTGAAGGATATTATGTTAGCTTACCCCCAAATCGTTCATTCATTTATTTTTTTGTTCATTAAATAATTCTGAAGAGCTAGTATTGAGCTGGGATACAAAGACTTTAAAAAGGTAATTCTAATTCTTGTGATGCATATAGTTAGTGGGAGAGTTAATGTTTATGAAGCTATTTCAGGTGATAAGGACTTTGACATTTTGTAATTTCCTTATATGTCTAAACAATATTTTCAGAGTCATATTTTTTCTTGGTGTTACAGATAAAATAATGCAATTTTTCCCGCTCATACTTTTAACAGTTTTACTGAAACAATGATTTAATAAAGGACAGAAAACCTGTTCTACTGTTCAAGATATATGATTTATTATTTTGGTGATATTTTATCCTGAGATAAATATGTGAGTTAGTTTCTAAACTATCTTATTAGATTTTTAATTCTGCATTATTATATATTTCATTTACATTTGAGATTCAATTGGAGCCTAATTGTAACATTTTATTAGAACACAGAAGTTAAGACAGTTTATGTTATTATTGTTTTTTGATGTTAGAGATTTTTTTAACAAGATTTTTTCCATAGTGATTCAGTGTAAAGATTCATCTTGAATTCTATACAAGAGTGATAACTTCCTTAAGTATGAAAGTAAATCCAAATAAGTGATCCTCATTGATGTAGTGTTTCTGTGACATGTACCAGCAGACTGCATGGTAGGAAAGCCCAAGTTTAATAACTGCTAAAGCTCTGCTATATATAAAATGTATTGGGAATTGTGGTCCAGGCAGAAATAAGAAACAAGCTCTGTTCTCTCTGATATCTCATTATAGGACATATATAAAATAGATAAATATTTATGTTCTAAGAAGGATTGGGAACTACCTCTTCAGCAATAGTGTCACTTTTGATAATTTTGTATCTTTCAGACAGACAATTTAATCTTACAATCATTTGTCTTAATGTGCCTTATCTAGGTGTTAGTCTATAAGTCAACTTCAGTGTTCTTGCCTGGAGAATCCCAGGAACGGGGGAGCCTGGTGGGCTGCCGTCTATGGGGTCGCACAGAGTCGGACACGACTGAAGCGACTTAGCAGCATAGCTGATTACCAATGTTGTCAGTTTCAGGTGAACAGCAAAGGGACTCAGCCATACATACACATGTATCCATTCTCCCCCAGACTCCCTCCCATATTCATATATATTTTTAAATACGTAGTCTGCTGAAAAATAATCTAAATGAAGCCTTCTGAGGCCTCTGTGAATCCTTTCCCATTATTATTCTTTTTCTTTCTGCCACGTTCTCAATGTTGGTTGGAAGGATAATTTAGACTAAAATGCCAACAAGAAAGATTATTATTATTTTTAAAAGTTCAGCAGTTGGTTTATGCCTTACTTCTGCCTCAGCATACAGTGGGATTGCTCACCACAAATGGCCATGGTAATGGAAATAACAAGATGTCCTCAGGTCCCACCACTTGGTGTGAAAAATTCAAAGGGAATGTAAATTACCTAAATGATGAATCCCAATCTTTTTTACAGCTTTCATGCTTATGAAAAGACTGTGGATTTGTAGCATGTAAGAGAGGGAGATGATTTTATTTTGTTGAAATGATTCAAACATCTGTTCCTTACTTTGAATAGATTTTGATTCATGTGCCTGTACAAACTTGATATCTATAAAACTGACTAGCAATGTAATATTTTGAAATTTTATTCTCTCTTTGCTTTAGGGAGCTCCAGAACCAGGAAGTGACTAATGATATTGCATGAGATAGATTAACTTAATTCTTTCATCATCAATTTTTGTTTGTAACTACATGCTAACAACCATGAAAATAGAGACTCAGTATTCATTGCTTGGAGCATTTCTACTTTCCTGTTGTATAGCAGTAATATGCGGCTTATGTTCCGTAACTTAAAGAATGCATACATCGCCCACCAGCATCAGAATGAGTCAGCAATATACCCTTATGCAATGAAAGCAAAAAGAAGAAAAGTAGTTTCCAGCTTCTGACTTAGTATGATGTGAATGGATGGACTCCCCAGCCGAGCAAACTCACACTTTAAACTCAGTTTCACCTTAATAAATATCTGTATAATATTGGAAGAACATGTTTTGCCACCATCAGGTCTGTTTCATCTTGACAATTTAAGTCTTAAAGGAGAAACACTTCACTTTTTATTTTTGCCTGATATCCTTTATACTCATTCCCATAGGAAAGGATAATGTTTATTTCCCATCATGTTGATGATTCTAATAACCAGTGTTGAATATGTGCAGAATTTCATTCCCACTTTAGATCTACTTCTCATATTATTTTCCAAATCTGATGTTTTGTAACAGCTAAAAGAAACAGTGTTTGCAAGTTACTGTGCTTTTTTTTTTTAATCAAAGTTCCGCCATTTCTCCTATTCTTTCTCTCATTTATCATTCTTTCCTCCATTATTTACTTTCTCATTCTGAGGAGACTCATACAAACTTTCTTTAGTCAAAGTATAATTTAAGTGTGATTTCATAAGTCGATTATTGTGGGACCAGATGACAGAAGAAACTTCCAAAAGAGCACAATTAATACAGGAAGTGAGGTTAATGATTCAGTAGGCGAAACTTACATCTGACTCACCGTACCACCTAATGAAGTGATATATTCACTGTAGAGATTCAGTAAATGTTTGTTGTCTGATTACTATGCCACTGATAAATCCTGAGTATAAGGAAAATGTCATGTAGAAATCATCAATTTCAGTTCTAAAGATTAGGAAACAGAAGCAGCAAGAAATCAAATGACATATTTGATGTGTGTACTGAGTTTGTAGTAGACACATTTCTATTATTGGCTCTGATTTTGTCCTTGCATGTTTTCCTTTCACCTCTATTTTTCTCATCTTTTAAAAATGTACATTATGTCACTATATATACTTATCTTTGAAAATCTTCTTAGATGACTTTTGTAATAAGGCAGTAAAAAAGAATTGATACCAAGGCTTTAGATTCAGAAATGTACCTTTACCATCCAAATCATATTGCTGCTGCTGCTGCTAAGTTGCTTCAGTCATGTTTGACTCTGTGTGACCCCATAGACGGCAGCCCACCAGGCTCCTCTGTCCCCAGGATTCTCCAGGCAAGAATACTGGAGTGGGTTGCCAATTCCTTCTCCATATTGAGGATAAGACAAATTGGAGGCCAAGTTTCATGAAGATGATCAGAAACTATGGAGTAATCTATAACAACCAGTTTAGTCTATCAAAGAAAGACACAGAATCAAATCTGCTATTGTGTCGTGTTTTTCAATTATTCTGGCAGCCTCCGAGAAGTAGTCCATTCTTGAAAACAGACTCTCAGTGGATCTTAAATTTTCAGGAAGTCTAAGACATCATGAAAATGCACACACATGCATACCCACTGTATTCTACATATAATTTCAACAAGTTTATAAGCCCCTGGATCTGTTTGAGGACTTCTCATGGCACCACGACAGAATAAGAATCTCTGGTTTAGAGAAGCAGTTTGTGAACCTACTCTGGTTGGTTCATTTGCCAAATTGTTTTGTGGGGGGAAGATGGAGGTGCCAAGTTGTCTAATTTAGATATCTGTTTTATGAAATCTTAGGGGAAAAATTATTTCCTTTCAAAATAGAGAACAAATTAAAAAAATTTGTGCTGCCATTGCACAGGTTTAATTTTCCTGTTAGAATTAGATTTTTTTTAAGTCATATTGGATGTCATTCCTAAATGTAGACTCCTACTACCAAAGAGTCATCATAATAATTGGAATTCTTTCCAATTCCAGAAGTAACTGGAGCAATTTTTAAGGGGAGAAATGGCTTAGATCAAGAGTCAGCAAAATAAAGCAAGAGAACCAAATGGGTCCTGCTGCCTGTTTTTAGAAATAAAATTTGTTATTGCCAATGGCTGCTGTGTTACAGGAGCAGAATTCCTGAATTTCTGTAGAGACTATAGAAATGGCAAAGTCTAAAATATTTGTCATCAGACCCTTTGAGGAAAAATTTACTTACTTCTGCCCTGTATCATTCTAGTTAAACTTGTCTCAGCCTCAGTGCTATTGACGTTTCAGATTGGATACTCTTTCTTGTGGGGGACTGTCTTTTACATTGTAGAGTGTTTAGCCGCTTCCCAGAGTTCTCCTTTGGGGCTTCCCACATGGTACTAGTGGTAAAAAACCCACCTGCCAATGCAGGAGACATAAGAGATGCAGGTTTGATCCCTGGGTCAGAAAGATTCCCTGGATGAGGGCATGGCAACACACTCACTTCAGTATTCTTGCCTGGAGAATCCCATGGACAGAGAAACCTGGTGGGCCACAGTCCATAGGGTTACAAAAAGTCAGACACGACTGAAGCAACTTTGCCCTCACGCATGCTCTGTCCTCCCTTACCCACTAGATGCCAAGAGACCTTTCCTGCCTCCCATAGTGTGTGTGTTAGTCGCTCAGTTGTGTCTGACTCCAACCCTATGAACTGTAGCCCACCAGGCTCCTCTGTCCGTGGGATTTTCCAGGCAAGAATACTGGAGTGGGCTGCCATTTCCTACTGCAGCCTCCCCCAGTGGTGATGGTCAAAAAGATATTCAGGGTCCTGGTTGAGAACCAGTATTCTAAGTAGATGGATTCTTTCTTCTTGCTTAGAGGGGAGAGGTGATGGTTTAGTTGCTAAGTTGTGTTAACTCTTGCAACCCCACGGACTGTAGCCCGCCAGGCTTCTCTGTCCATGGGATTCTCCAGGCAAGAGTACTGGAGTGGGTTGCCACTTCCTTCTCCAAGAGGGAAGAGGATTCCAAAACCTATTCCTTGACTGAAGGTTCTCTCCCATTAGGAAACTCTCTACTAGAACATTCTTTTTCTTTTCCAAGCAGAGGATCTCTTCTGCTGTTTTGTTGTTAAGAGTTTCTCTCTCTCAGTTTTTCAGAGAAGCAGAATACTCCTGATCTCTATCTCTCACCTACAAGTATCTTCAAAAAACTTTTACTTATTAAGAAGTCACCCCTTCCTTCCTCATTATTATCAAGTGCTACCATCATTTCAAGCCCAAATAAGTGTAACAACTTTGATTTTCTACCATAGAAAAAGTAGGAGTTGTGTAAATGTAAGATATTATTACTGTTACTGGTATTGTTATTCGTTTCTGCTATGACTTAGCTTGAGGCCAATGTGTGAAGCTTTCTCCACTAAAAAATTTAGTGAATAAGAAAGATTTATAGCAAGTATTCCAATCAGATTAGCATTGTCCAAGATTGTGAATCTGTTTCTTTTCAATTAGCTGATTTTATATCTAAGTATTGCCTTAACAATATAAGTATTTTCCTTTTCACACCTAATCTTCATTTATTTAATGGCAAAGTCTTATATGTATATAAATCTTGACTATTTCTTCCATGTTTCAAAATGAAGTGTCTTAGAAGAGAAACTAACTTTCTTTAAGGATTTTCTCTTAAAGGCTGACATCAAAAAATACATTTTTGTATTGATTTTTACATAGGTAAACAGGATTATAGTTTTAGTCATCAAAATAATATTGTTGAACCTGATGGCATGTGTACTTTCTAATCAAACTAGATATTATCTTTTAATATTTATCTTGAGTAGATATGGGTGAATTGGTTCTGTGCAAAATCTTGCAACCATCAAGTAAGAAATATTTATTTCCTCCACAGAGTCTAATCTAAGGTAGACGACATTTACACAAAGAAAATGAAGCTGTTTCATCACTTCAGAATGAACTGACATGATGTATCACTGCAAATATATTTTTTAAAACCCCCACACACAGATTATTAAGAAAATGTAATTTAGTGGTCAGGACTCGATTAATTATTTAGATGAGTGAGAAGTGAGTTACAAATCAGTTCGTTAACTCCAATACTGTACTAATCCAGTTATCCTTTCTGACTTTTACCTGATGAGGTAAATATGACCTAACGTTCTGGAGGTTTGCTCCATACGTGTGACGACTGTGACATTGCCATGGATCCGAGCAAAATATTGTTTCTTTGGCACAGCTCATGCTGTCATTACCAGTATGCAACCTTCATTTTCATATAGTTTAAATCAGAGAACCATCGGAGTTTAGTCAAGTTACGGTAAAACAATTCAACAGGTTGTTTACTTTGGTATTAGACCTTCTTGTCAGGGGAGATATGTTCTTTTCTTATTTGGATATAAGAAATAACTTTTGAAGTATCAGGAAAACAAACATTAGAGTACTGTTTTCTCCGACGCTAATGCCAAAGTGATCAAAATTCCTTATGACATGCAAGTTGGAAACATGTAATGTTTTCTTTCTTTTTTGTCTTCAGTGATACAAGGTGGTCTCTTTTTTTGTTTTGTTCAATAATCAAATTTCCAGAGCCGGAAACTATTACCCTTTCATACTTGAGTTGATAGTTACTGACCTTTTTACACAAAGAGTGAAAAAAAGAAAGAAAAAAAATCAATCCAAACCCATAAACCAGTGTTTTTATTTTGAAGAAAAACAAACTTTTTTTTTTTCTTGAAAGGGACAGGAAAAAAAGAAAGAAAAGAAAGAAACCATAGCAAACAAATGTTTTGTGATTCACAATTGCATGCTATTCATAGTGATGGTGGTTATTATCCAATTATATGTGGTTTCTCCTGTATCATCTTGTCTGTGTATTTTATGGGTGTCATTTTGTTTATTTTTGCTTTGATTATTTTAGAATTAGTACAACATATAGTAGGCCTGAATGCATCAATTTCAGGTCCAATCTTGTAAATCTCCACACCCATTTTGCATAAAAGCTTCTACAGATCAGATGAAATCATGTGTTGACAACTGGCATGTGTACGGTTACTTAAAGCAAATTCAAAATTTCCTCTTTCCTTATTTTCTTCCAGTTCTTTCATTTATATTCACTTATTTACATAATTTAAAAATATCTGGATCCTCATCATGTGCCAGAGGTGGTGCTTTCACATTATCTCATTTCATTCTTATGTTGATTCTGTGGTAGCTATGTATTTATTCCCATTTTCCGTTTAGAAAATCAAGGCTCTAAATATGTGGACTTATCCAAGGATTACTTAGCTAGTAAGTATGACTCTATGATCTGATCATTTTCTACAAAATGTATTTGTTTATCAATTGAGGTGGCTGTATTTGTGCATTTATCTGATGGGAATAAAATGGTTTAATAAATTAATTACAATGTTCATTTACTAAATGACTGTGAGGGAAAACTCTTGGTGAAATAATTTGCTGCCTTAGAGTAAGAACATAAATTTCTTAATTCTTAGGCTGCATATTCCAGACAATGTAACAATTGCCTGGAAACTGAAACATTTAATTAATACAAATATTTTTCTTTCCTACATAAAGTTTTTGTAGCTTTGACTGATCTTCTGAAGGGGTGTTTTGGCCCAACAGTGTCTGTGGCTATAAGCTAGCCTGTCTCCAGCCCTAAAAGTCTTTGCCTTCCTTCCTACATTCTTTCTGCCTGCCACAGGTGAAAAGAACAGCTATGTATGTGGCATCTTATTTAATTTTGAATATATTGCATTGCATTTCTTCAAATTTTTAAAAAGCCATTTAATTTCCTTTATTGTGGTAAAATATACATAAAATAAAATTTACCACATTAACCATTTTTAAGTGTGAGACCCAGTGGCATCAAGTATGTTCACAATGTTGTGTAATCCTTACTGCCATCTAGTTCCAGAACTTTTCATCACACAGAACAGAAACTCCATACCCATTAAACAATAACTCCCCATGCTTCCTCCCCAGCAATGTCTCGTAACCTCTAGTCTGCTTTCTGTCTTTGTGAATTAGACTGTTCTAAGTACCTCAGATAAGTGCAGTCATATAATATTTGTCTTTTTGTGTCTGGCTTGTTTCACTTAGTATATGTTTTCAAGATTCATCCTGGTTATGGCATGTATCAGAATTCCATTACTTTATAAGGCTGAATAATATATCATTACATGTAGATACTACATTTTATTTATTTATTCATCATTCATCTATTGACAGATATTTGGGTTATTTCCACTTTGGGGCTATAATGAATAGTGTTGTTATGAGCATTGGTTTATAAGTATTTATTCGAGTTCCTGCTTTCAATATTTTGGGGTATATACCCAGGAGTGAAATTGTTGGCGCATGTGATAATTCCACCTTTAACTTTCTGAGGAGCCACCAAAGTGTTTCCACAGCTGCTGCACCATTTAAATTTCTACCAACAGTGGACAAAGGGTTGAATTTCTTCACATTCTTGCCAACATTTGTTATTTCTGTGCTTTCAAAAAAAATAGCAGCCATTCTAATAAATGTGTCTTTAAATTTGTAATATAGCATGTTCCTTGAATTATTAACAAAATATATCCATATATTTGTAAACCAACTTTTTCTTTTTTAAAAAATTGAAATGTAGTTGATTTACAATATTGTTTTACTTTTAGGTGTAAAGTGATTCAGTTTTATATCTATATCTACATATATAGATAGATACATATATACAAACTGTGGTAAATTCTTAAAGACATGGGTTTACTAGACCACCTTATCTGCATCCTGAGAAATATGTGTGCAGGTCAAGAAGCAACAGTTAGAACTGGACATGGAACAATAGACTGGTTCCAAATCAGGAAAGGAGTATACTTCAAGGCTGTATATTGTCACCCTGCTTATTTAACTTATATGCAGAGTACATCATGTGAAACCCCAGACTGGATAAAGCTCAAGCTGCAATCAAGATTGCTGGGAGAAATGTCAATAACCTCAGATAAGCAGATGACACCACCCTTATGGCAGAAAGCGAAGAACTAAAGAGCCTCTTGATGAAAGTGAAAGGGGAGAGTGAAAGAGTTGGCTTAAAACTCAACATTCAGAAAACTAAGATCATGGCATCCAGTCTCATCACTTAATGGCAAATAAATGGGAAATCACTGAAGATAATGACTGCAGCCATGAAATTAAAAGACGGTTGCTCCTTGGAAGAAAGCTATGACCAAACTAGACAGCATATTACAAAGCAGAGACATTACTTTGCCAACAAAGGTCCGCCTAGTCAAAGCTATGATTTTTCCAGTAGTCATGTATGGATGTGGGAGTTGGACTATAAAGAAAGCTGAGCGCTGAAGAATTGATGCTTTTGAACTTGAGTGTTAGAGAAGACTCTTAAGAATCCCCTGGACTGCAAGGAGATCAAAACAGTCAATTCTAAAGGAAATCAGTCCTGAATATTCATTAGAAGGACTGATGCTGAAGCTGAAACTCCAATACCTTGGCCATCTGATGTGAAGAACTGACTTGTTTGAAAAGTCCCTGATGATGGGAAAGATTGAAGGCAGGAGGAGAAGGGGATGGCAGAGGACGTGATGGTTGGATGGCATCACCGACTCGATGGACCTGAGTTTGAGCATGCTCTGGGAGTTGATGGACAAGGAAGCCTGGCATGCTGCAATCCATGTGGTTGCAAAAAGTTGGAGACGACTGAGTGACTGAACTGAACTGATGCTGGGTGGGCCAAAAAGTTCATTTGAGTTTTTCCATAGTATCTTAAGGAAAATCCAAATGAACTTTTGGCCAACCCTACATATCTATTCCTTTTCAGATTCTCTTCCCTTTAATACTGAGTATGGTTCCCTGTGCTATACAGTAAGTCCTTATTGGTTATCTATTTTATACACAGTAGTGTGTATATATTACTCTTAAACTCCTAATTTACCCCCTCCATCCACATTAGTAACCATAAGTTTACTTTCTATGTCTCAAAACAAAACTTGTTCATTCGTATAAGATTTTTAGATTCCACATATATATGATATCACATGATATTTGTAAGTTAACTTGTGTAATACTTTTGGATTCCACATTTAAATGATATCTCATGATATTTGTCTTTCTCTGTCTGGCTTACTTGAATTAGTATGATATTCTCTAGGTTCATCCATGTTGCTGCAAATGGCATTACTTCATTCTTTTGTATGGCTGAGTAATAGTCCACATTTTCTATATCTATTCATCTGTCAATGGACATTAGGTTGTTTCCATGCTAGACTAATTATTTTTAATAATATCACCCCCTCCAATTTCATGTTTTGATTCTGAATATAATACTAAGTTCTTATTTATTGTTGGGAGAGTTTTCTGGGTGGGGAAAGAACATATTTTGATGAGTTAAGCCTATCTAATATGACTCTTTCTATTTAATACAGCCCTGAGCCCCCTGAAATTAATTGATATAGTTTATGACAATCTAACCTTTCTTTGGGTATTAGGCATAAACTCTGTACATGGTTAAAACACATTCTGGGAGAGAAAAATCACAGTGGATTTTTGCAGTGTAAAATTCTGGGGGTGAATCAAAGACATACAAACTATTACTTTTTTCAGGTGACTCAAATCTTCCTGGTCATCTGCTTAAAATACAAACCAGATATAGAAGATCATAAAAACAATTAGGAACAGTCTTTATAGTTATGTACAAATGTAATGCAAAGAATGTCATCCATCCTCACCTGGGGCAGGCATGGAATCAGATAAACGCTGGAGGAATTGCTCCCCTGCCTCCCTGCTCCCTCACCTTCCTCCCACAAAATTTTCAAATGACGAAAAGGAAACAAGGATTTTGGTAAAATGGCCAAAGAGAACCAAACTCGATAATGATGTCTTTCTCATTAAAGCTAGGTTTTAGGAAATTGTGCTAATAAAAATATTATGGGGTCTAACTACGATGATGTTGTTTTCATTATACTATACATTTTGAGAAAATAGAGTTTTTAGCAAAAAATGTTTGCCAGTTTTATCTTACTCATCTAAATGGCATTGAAAAATGTTTAAAAGCATAGAAAGTTGTAGTGAAAAGAAATTCTTGTTTGATTTACCTGTAAGAAGATATTAAAAACTAAGACTTGGAGTTTGCTGAAATTCTTCAGTGGGCGGCCACATGTTGAGATGTTAGGTCAAGGTTGTTTATATTAAAGAATTTCTAATCTGTTTACGACACATAATGGTTTTGAAATTTCTGAAATATGGTTTTCTCCACCTTAGGGAGAAATCTACGATAGGGACAGGACTTTAAGTTATAAGACATATCGCTTGCTTTCTCCAATAATTGAAATTTATGTATTGATTTTTCTGAGCAGTGTATATAGATACATAAAATGGATAAACAACAAGGTCTAACTGTGTAGCACAAGGAACTATATTTAATATCCTATGATAAACCATTATGGAAAAGAACATGAAAAAGAATATGTATGTATGTAAAGCTAAATCACTTTCTCGTAGGATAGAAATTAACACAACTTGCAAATCAACTATACTTGGATAAAAGAAATTTTTAAAAAAGTCTTTCCTGGGATTTTATCAGAATCTCATCTACCACACAACCTGGTGTTTGGTAAGAACATATGTGAAAGTGAGAAAATTAAGAAACCGTCTTAATTTAGGCCTAGAGGTTTAGGGAAGAAAAACAGTATTTTCCAGGCTGTACTGATAGGTAGAGGGCAATATATGGGAGCTTCTGGGATTGGGGAGTAATTCTTAAAAGTGTGGGTGGAAGGGGAGGAGTGAATAGGAGCTACTTGTGGGGTCAGGATTGAAGCTGACAGCTTTAATAACACTTTTTCTTCTTCAAATTTTTCTCACCCATTCCTCCTACCCAAACTTTCACCAGACTGATTTATGTGTTCCCCCTCTGCGCTCCTCTGTCTTACACTATGCTCTCTATCACTGTACTCAGCTTCTGTCCTCTAGTTAAGGATCCTGGTACGGCAAAGATAAGCTCCTGGAGTAGTGAGGTCACTCTTTCAGAACATTTCATGACACCATTTCTCAACCATCACTGCTCAGTGGCTAAAGTGACTGATACATCTAAGAATAAGCCAGTCATTCTGCACCTGAGGTATCAGAGAGATTGTGACTAGCCATAAGCGTTTCAGCACAGACCAAGTACCCCAAGTGCTTACTGATTTCCTCTGGATGGTGTGAAATATTTTTTTAAAAATTCATCTTTAAAGTGATGTAAGATCGACAGATGGAACTTTAGGGAGCCCTGTGTGACAATGTATATGTTTCAAATCGCCACTTAGGGATTTACTTTGGTAATATGGTCTATTGATGGAAGGAAAGTCTGATTCTTGAGAATCTTTTAAAGTTCACAGGCATTTTGATTTTTCTTTGTCTGTTTTATATATATATATACACATACTATTTATATATAAGTATTTTATATATAAAATTTAAATATATATATATATACACATATTTAAATGTACGTTTATACTTACAATCACTCTCCATTCCCTCCTTCTCATTTCTTACTCCCCAGAGTCAAGACTGGTTTTAGACTGTTTAGTTTTCAGGAGGAGTTTTCTACCACAGCTGGACCCTCATTCTTCGGGAGAGATGTGTGCAGTGGTGATGAGGGTGGGACAGAAGTTGCCCCAGCATCAAGATATTATCCCTAATGTAGGAAAGAAAGAATTCCTGAATTACTGTTGTCTCTACAGCTTTTGGGGGCCCAGTGGTAAAGAATTCGCCTGTCAATGCAGGTGAGGCAAGAGATGCAGGTTTGACCCCTGGGTCGGGAAGATTTCCTGAGGGAGGGCATGGCAACCCATTCTAGTATTCTTGTCTGGAGAATCTCATGGACCAAGGAGCCTGGCAGGCTACAGTCTGTGGGGTCTCAAAGAGTCAGGTATGACTGAGTGGCTGAGCCCTACAGCTTGTTAACAGATTTGTTATTTCCACTTCATATATATTTTGTTTTTGTTGACATTTATTTTGGAATTCTTTGCAGTTCTATACTGTATCTATCAAGGTTTTCAGATGAGATGTGTTTTATTTCTCATTCTCTCGTATGCGTGTAACCAGCTCACTGAACCTGTGCAATGGTGACCCAGGAGACAAGCTCAGCAGAAGGATGCTGAATTGGGAATAACACGTGTCAAATAACAGCCTCCCCCTCAAGTCGCCATCCTCCAAACTAGGTTATACTAAGAAGACTTTTATTTCTTTACAATAAAAAGTCTTTATGGAAAGAATATCATGAAAATATGATGTTGCTTGAATGCAGATGACACCACCCTTATGGCAGAAAGTGAAGAGGAACTCAAAAGCCTCTTGATGAAAGTGAAAGTAGAGAGTGAAAATGTTGGCTTAAAGCTCAACATTCAGGAAACGAAGATCATGGCATCCGGTCCCATCACTTCATGGGAAATAGATGGGGAAACAGTGGAAACAGTGTCAGACTTTATTTTTCTGGGCTCCAAAATCACTACAGATGGTGACTGCAGCCATGAAATTAAAAGATGCTTACTCCTTGGAAGGAAAGTTATGACCAGCCTAGATAGCATGTTCAAAAGCAGAGACATTACTTTGCCAACAAAGGTTCGTCTAGTCAAGGCTATGGTTTTTCCTGTGGTCATGTATGGATGTGAGAGTTGGACTGTGAAGAAAGCTGAGCGCCGAAGAATTAATGCTTTTGAACTGTGGTGTTGGAGAAGACTCTTGGGAGTCCCTTGGACTGCAAGGAGATCCAACCAGTCCATTCTGAAGGAGATCAGCCCTAGGATTTCTTTGGAAGGAATGATGCTAAAGCTGAAACTGCAGTACATTGGCTACCTCATAGGAAGAGTTGACTCATTGGAAAAGATTCTGATGCTGGGAGGGATTGGGGGCAAGAGGAGAAGGGGATGACAGAGGATGAGATGGCTGGATGGCATCACTGACTCGATGGACGTGAGTCTGAGTGAACTCCGGGAGTTAGTGATGGACAGGGAGGCCTGGCATGCTACAATTCATGGGGTCGCAAAGAGTCGGATATGACTGAGCGACTGATCTGATCTGATCTGATCTGAATGCAGAATGCTTATGGTGTATGTAGGTGACCATTTTAATAGAATATGGCCAATGATACAGTGCTAGCAATATTTTGTCTAGAATATGAAAGATAACTATTCAGTTATGCCCGCTTCTGTGGTTCTCATCATGTGACCATCTCCTAGGTCCAGACTGCTTTACAAGATGATTCTGATGATGATAATAGGAACAATAATAATGGCAACTATTTATTAAAATGTTCACTGTATTATACACTATGCTAAAAGATTTACGTATCTGTGTCATTTTGTCCTTCCAATACTTGATAATTACTATTATTATCTCCATTTTGCAGAAGGGGGAAAGGAGGCATGGTAAGATTAAGGAGCTTGGCCATGATCAAGCATCTGGTGAGAAGCAGAGCTGGGCATTGAGGCCTGATTCTAGAAAGTGTCCTTATACAATCCTGTGCCCCAGGGTGAACCTATGCTATGGCCTCTACTCTCATCCTACTTGCCGCCATGCTGTGTTTACTCTATAAGGGAGCTTAATCCTATATTGTTCATAACAGACATTCTGGAAACTCCTGCACATGCTACCCCCATGGCTACAAGCAGCAAATTTTCATCTGAAAGGAAGGAAGTGCTGACCTAAAATAAGTAGACTTGCAGTTATTTCTCCAGCACAAATGGGTTAATTCAATTACAAAGAACTGTAGTTCTTGGTCTGTAATCACGGCAAGCCTCATGCAAGTCCCATCAGGGAGAGGACAAGTCTTTTAAAAAATGGAAAAGGAAGTTTGGAGGGCTGTAGTAAACTAAGTATCTATTGGAGGAATTGAGTGTTCAGTTGGCTTTTCATTGTCTGAGTCCTGACAGTCTGAACACTTGCTGGGAAAGAGGAGAAAACCTTTCTTCCTGTTGGGCTGTGCTTTCTAGTGGAGTATATTCCCTTTCTGGTCACCTGATTCTAATTGAAGTTTCTGTTTTATTAATTTTTTACAAAGGTTAAATGTGTATTAGTTCAGTTCAGTTCAGTCTCTCAGTCTTGTCCAACTCTTTGCGACCCCATAAATCGCAGCATGCCAGGCCTCCCTGTCCATCACCAACTCCCGGAATCTACCCAAACTCATGTCCATCAAGTCCGTGATGCCATCCAGCCATCTCATCCTCTGTCATCCCCTTCTCCTTCTGCCCCTAATCCCTCCCAGCATCAGAGTCTTTTCCAATGAGTCAACTCTTTGCATGAGGTGGCCAAAGTATTGGAGTTTCAGCTTTAGCAATAGTCCTTCCAGTGAACACCCAGGACTGATTTCCTTTAGGATGGACTGGTTGGATCTTCTTGCCGTCCAAGGGCCTTTCAAGAGTCTTCTCCAACACCACAGTTCAAAAGCATTAATTCTTCGGCGCTCAGCTTTCTTCACGGTCCAACTCTCACATCCATACATGACCACTGGAAAAACCATAGCCTTGACTAGGCGGACCTTTATTGACAAAGTAATGTCTCTGCATTTGAATATGCTATCTAGGTTGGTCACAACTTTTCTTCCAAGGAGTAAGTGTCTTTTAATTTCATGGCTGCTAATACCATCTGCAGTGATTTTGGAGCCCCCCAAAATAAAGTCTGACACTGTTTCCACTGTTTCCCCATCTATTTCCCATGAAGTGAGGGGACCAGATGCCATGATCTTAGTTTGCTGGATGTTGAACTTTAAGCCAACTTTTTCACTCTCCTCTTTCACTGTCATCAAGAGGCTCTTTAGTTCTTCTTCACTTTCTACAATAAGGATGATGTCATCTGCATATCTGAGGTTTTGATATTTCTCCCAGCAATCTTGATTCCAGTTTGTTCTTCTTCCAGCCCAGCGTTTCTCATGATGTACTCTGCATATGTTAAATAGCAGGGTGACAATATACAGCCTTGACGAACTCCTTTTCCTATTTGGAACCAGTCTGTTGTTCCATGTGCAGTTCTAGCTATTGTTTCCTGACCTGCATACAGGTTTCTCAAGAGGCAGGTCAGGTGGTCTGGTATTCCCATCTCTTGAAGAATTTTCCACAGTTTATTGTGATCGACACAGTCAAAGGCTTTGGCATAGTCAATAAATGTGTATAAACATAAGTTTATTAAGTGAAAGTCTCTGTGTAAATTCTTTGTCTTTTTTCTTAAATTTTCAATATTTAAAATTTATTAGAGTTTTTGTAAAAGACTTAATCATGGCTTTTTCTAAATGAACCATCTATTTTCAACCAAATAAAAAGTTAACCAAGCAACTTTACAATCTTTTCTTTGGAAGGAAATACAGTTTAAACAATGACCAGCAAAGAGTAGATGTGAACTGAGCTCTAATTTTAGCTATTTCCATTAGAATAGAATCATATTAATTATAAATTCATTTAAGCTGGAATATAGTTGTCAACCCAGAAAAAAACAAACCAACAAAAGAAAACCAGAAAAATTTTGAGGAAAGAATGAAAATAAATCTTCCTTATTATCTCTGTATCTCCAACTGCATCTCTATCACACGTCTGTAAGTGGAATAATGGCTACCATTCTAATGTTGCCACCTCATTAATCTGATAACTCTTAAGAGAAGGGCATGTTTTCCTTTGGTTTTCATTTTGGCAGTTGTGACATTGATATGCTAGGGAAAGGCTGAGTTTGTTTTTGAGACCAAAGTTATTAACTGTGGGAAGGTGCCCAATGACCATAGCTGCGATCTGTAGAAATTCCACTGAAATTTGCTTGCAGGGAAATCTGATCTGATCTGAAGTTCTCTGATTACATCAGCAATGAGCATAAGCTATGTCATGTCACAGGACATTTAAAAGGGGAGATAGAATCTCAAACCCCTCTGCTCCTCAGTCCCATTTGGGATCCTTTAAAATTAAAATGATGACAGTATTTTCTCAGAATCTCTTCTAAAACTTCCTGCTTCTGCTCTTTCATTTATTGAATTGCTTCTCACACTACTCTTTCTCAAGATCAGTCTCTAAGACTGTTATTTTCATTTTGCTCCATTTTGAATTTGTTGCTTTTTTTCTATTAAGTTTTAGATTATTTTGTTTATTATTTATCATTATTAACTTAAAATAAGTTCTGAATTTTACTTTCTCTGGGTTTATTTTATCACTATTTTAATAATTCCTTGTGTTAGAGATTTAACCCTTTGATTTTTAACTTTTCTGATATAAGCATCTAAGGTTGTAGATTTTCCTGTAGTATTATTTTAGCTTCATCTAATGAGCTTTCACATTTATAATTTTTGATCATTTATTTCTAAATGTTTTCTAATTTCCATCCCATTTTGTTCATATTGTCTAAAAAGTGAAGGTTGCTGTATCATTTTGCTACGTAAAAATATTTGTTGACTTACTGTTGCTCATTCATTTATTCAATATTATTGAACACCAATTGTATAATACTGCGCTACTCCCTCACAAGGCACTGAATATACACTGTTGAATAAGGAAAACACAAATCCTAGTCTCATGGAATTTAAGATCTAGATTACTAAAAATGGAATGGCATTAAAATAATAAAATATTTCTTGTCAAAAATCTTAAGGCATAAGATATATGCTGTATATTTAGTATTTAATAGACAGAGGCAATTGTATTGGTTTCAACTTGAACTTTCCTACCTTAGTAACCCTCACTCCTACACCAGTGAATCAATGCAAGCATTCTGCCAGCAGTTAAGTACATCTCTTCTAATTATTTGTTCTAGAACTGGGGAAATAACTACAGGATGGGTCTCTTGTGAGATGGATCTGAGCTAACTACCACTGATTTCCTGACCTCCATAGGCCCCTTGAGTTTAAGTAAACTCCTGAAGATAGTGAAGGACAAAGAAGCCTGGTGTGCTGCAGTCCATGGGGTCACAGAGAGTCGGACATGACTGAGCAACTGAACAACAATAGGCTCCTTGACGGTGGGTCACAGTGATGTTTTGGGTCTCCTGGAATTGTATCAGTTCAGAGCCAATGTCCAAAACTCTCAAAGGCACAGTTACCCTGGTAAAAGGCCATAGGTCCTTTTGGGAAAGGGCTGGGAGAAAAGTGAACAGTATATATTTTTGATAGTGTACCTGGGCCTTTCTTCTAGGAGTTCTGGGTCTATAAACTGGCGTAAGTCTGGGAAATGTTAATAACTGAGAAATGATGACTTTTTTATGGTTCAGATTAGACTTTTGTTCCTCTGACCTGGAAATTTTCTGTGTAGATAGATTGAGGAAGCACTTAGTAGGTTTCATATCTATTTTCCTTCTAGAAGCACCATGATCAGCTAGTGAAATGTCATAGATACGTACAATGTACCCTCTCTTGGTTGCTGCTTTAACTCTCCTGTCCATTACATTATCACACCCACCCTACCTCTGGAGGTTGAGTGAGCCAGTTGGCCGCTGCCACTCTGGGATCCAATTATTCCCATTGCATTTAGGTTTCCTAATTCAGTGTCTTCAGTCTCTACTAAGGTTTGGCCTACAGATGAGAGTGATCATAGAGCTCTTTAAAGATGCTGAAACTGCTGTCACAAATTTCCTTCTCATAGTTGGGACAGTGGTATGTTTTCTAGATCCTCCCATTAGGTGAGAGTAAGCCTTATTAATAACAAATCTGCTCTAACATTTCAATCTCTCTGAATCCTTGAATCCCATCCTCTACCTTAAACCAAGCAGAGGTAGTATTTCTAAATCACTCACTGTGGGTCACCTTCTGGTCCATGTTTTGGACAACGAAACACATCACTGCAACCCTTCCAACTCAGATTGTAACACTGACTGCAGAATCTAAGTCTTATTGAGTCCGTATCGATACCTTTGACTGGATCCAACTTCATGCTCCTTGAACAGCCTCAGTGTCCATTTCTGCATATGTCCCTCAGATTTCTGTCTAGATTAGAAAACCCATGCAGTTCTTCTGGGGTGTATTATAACACACCTCCTCATGGGTCACACTTCATCATAACTTTAGGGGTCCACTGTAACTTGAATCTAGGTATAGGTCTACAAGACTTCCCAGGTAGGGCTGCTGCTGCTGCTGCTGCTAAGTCGCTTCAGCCGTGTCCAACTCTGTGCAACCCCAGAGACGACAGCCCACCAGGCTCCCCCATCCCTGGGATTCTCCAGGCAAGAACACTGGAGTGGGTTGCCATTTCCTTCTCCACCAGGTAGGGCTAGTGGAAAAGAACTCACCTACTAAATGCAGAAGATGAAAGAGACATGGGTTCAATCCCTGAGTTGGGAAGATCCCTTGGAAGAGGGCATGGCAACCCACTTCAGTATTCTTGCCTGGAGAATCCCTTGAACAGAGAAGCCTGGAGGGCTATAATCCAAAGGGTTGCAAGGAGTCTGACGTGACTGAAGCGACTTAGCACACACACACTCATAAGTCTAGAAGCAAAGAAGAGTGGTTAGGGACCTCTTAGGAGAATCAGGATTTTTTCCTAAATTTTATTTATTTTTGGCTGTGCTGTGTGTTTGTTGCTGTTCTTGCGTTCCTCCAGTTGTGGCAAGAGGAAGCTACTTTTAGTGGTGGTGTATGGGTGGCATTGTTGTGGCTTCTCTTGCTGCAGAGCACAGACTCTAGGGCTTGCAGGCTTCAGTACTTGTGACACATGGGCTCAATAGTTGTGGCTTCCTGACTCTAGAGCACAGGCTTGATAGTTGTGGAGCTTGGGCTTAGTTGCTTTGCGGCAGGCGGGATCCTCCCGAACCAGGGATTGAACCCAGGTCTCCTGCATTGGCAGATTTTTCACCACTGAACCACCAGGGAAGTCCCAGGATTGTCTTTTATGGCTTGAATGGCAACTGCCTCAGGGGAGTTGATTATGGTTTCCTCAGGCGATATAAGGTCAATCCCCTTACACAGGGATGAAGAGGCTACTTCCACTGGTAAAGAAGACTCATCAGACATTAGGCGCTCAGTGTCCCTCATTTCATCAGGGTATACCCACATGTTCCCACCCCAATTTAACAGGTCCCATTCTTGCCCAATCCATATCCTTACTTTCACAGTAAACATCCTGTGAGAATGGGAGTACAACTTGTAATTCAGCCAGTCACAAGATAAGATTCTGTGTCTGATTTTCAGCAATCCTTGCCCTGTGGCTACAGTAGATAAAGCTCTTCTTAGGAGTAGTCATTTACAGATGTGAGAGTTGGGCCATAAAGAAGGACGAGCCCCAAAGAATTGATGTGTTTAAAATGTGGTGCTGGAGAGGATTCTTGAGAGTCCCCTTGGACAGAAGGGAGATCAAATCAGTTAATCCTAAAGGAAATCAACTCTGAATACTCATTAGAAGGACTGATGCTGAAGCTGAAACTCCAATATTTTGGCCACCTAACGTGAAGAGCCGATTCATTGGAAAAGACCCTGATGCTGGGAAGATTGACGGCAGGAGGAGAAGAGGGTGATAGAGGATAAGATGGTTGGATGGCATCAGTGACTCAATGGGCATGAGTTTGAGCAAACTTTGGGAGATAATGAAGGATAGAGACGCCTGGCTTGCTGCAGTCCATTGGATTGCAGAGAGTTGGACATGACTTAGTGACTTAACAACAAAAGGACATCAGTGGACACGTCAAGTCTTTGAGGGAGTACTTGAGCTGGGAATCCAAATCTCTGAGCTCATCCTTTACTTTCACCACTTTGTCCAATGTCATTAGGAACAAGCAGGCAATCTTGTTCTATTTATTAGCTTCCCTGGATTGTTTAAAATTATCACCTACATAGCCACTGAGCTCTTTGCTTCTTAGGAGGGGTTGATTAGGAGTATCCAATGGAAATTTTTGCATATCTCTGTTGCCAGCTCAGTCCACAAACTTTCAGTTCTTTCTATACCACTTGCTGTTGTTATTCAGTAGCTAAGTCATGTCCAACTCTTTGAGTCTCCACAGACTATAGCCTGCCAGGCTCCTCTGTCCATGGGATTTCCCAGGCAAAAATACTGGAGTGGGTTGGTGGAGTGGGTTGCCCATTTCCTTCTCTACGGGGTTCTTTCCAATCCAGGGTTCAAACCTGCGTCTTCTGCAGTGGCAGGTAGATTCTTCACCACTGAGCCACCAGGGAAGCCTTTTTTTTAATCACTAGAAATATAGTACTTATCATCTTTAAATCTAATCATATTAGAGAGTCAATTCCTGAAACTCCTGAAACAACTAGAAAACTCATCCCTAAACTTCTGTTACTCTAGAACCACTCTTGATACCGAAATTTATGTTAGAATGGGTTCTCCAGAGATATAGAACCAAAAGGGTGTGAGTGTGTGTGTGTGTGTGTGTGTAGAGAAAGTGAGAAATAGACAGACAGACAGAGATTGATTACAAATTATTGGCTCAAATAGTTATTTGAGGCAGTTATCCAGAGGCAGGCTGGAACCCAGAGGAGCCAACGGTATAATTCCAGGATGAATCTGAAGGTCTGAGAAGCAGGACCACAGAGGCTATAAGTTCCAGTCTGACTCTGAGTCAAAAGGCAGGAGAAGACTGAGGTTATATCAGAAAACTGTCAGATACAGAGGAATTCTTTCTTATTTGTAGAAGGGTCAGTCTTTTTGGTCTATTCAGTCCTTCAACTGATTGGATGAGGCCCACCCACATCAGAGAGAGCAATCTACTTTACTCAGTCTCCTGATTCAAATGCTCATCTCATCCAAAAACACCCTCATGACATACCCAGAAGGATGTTTGATCAAATATCTTGGCACCCTGTGACCCAGTCAAATTGACATTTAAAAATTAGCCATCACAGATGGTAAAATTGCCATTGACCAAAAGATGAAAGCTGCCAGTGGAAGCTGGCATACTAAGAAGATGAAAAATCCTGAATTCTTAGTAATCTGCAGTAGCCATGACAGCCTGGGAGCTTCCACAGAGACTCTTGCAAGAGAAAGCTAAACTTACAGCTTTTTTTTGTTAATGTACTTTGCTCAAGCAGAGTTGATTTACATGGTGTTCAGTGCTAAAGAATCCACCTGCCAATGTAGGAGCCACAGGAAATGCAGTTTCAATCCCTCTATTGGAAAGATCCACACAGGAGGAGGAAATGGCAACCCAGTCCAGTATTCTTGCTGGGATATTCCCATAGTCCATGAGATCGCAGAGTCAGACACAAGTGCGTGACTGACCATGCACACAATAGCTTTTCAAATCCATTCTTAATTTCTTTTTTGCTATCACTTTTTAAGTAATATTACAATTATATTTTTTCCTTTTTGATTCTTAAATACATGGGCTTTGTTTAAAGTAATTCAGAGTGAAGAAAAGTATTAAACTCTTTTGGGAATGTTGTATTTTATTCCCTATATGTATAACAGTATGAGAGCTGAAGATGTGGATTAAAAAAAGAGATTTGAGGGGAAAAAGACCTATGTTCTCTTTATGGCCTTTAAGACAGTTTATAAGGGTATTTTGCTAAATATAAAATAGAATGTGATGCAGGGGCAAAATTCTGTTTGTAATTCCTAAATCTTTCTTTCTAAAACTGGTGAAAAGTTAGCTAAAGAAGCACCATGCTCCTTTAGCCACCCCTGGCTCTGCCTGGGAGTCGAAATATTTGTTCTGAGCAATTTTACTCCACAGTGTTGAGGCTTACATGTGTGTTTACTTATTAGACATGTACCAATCTGACTTGTTTGAGTTTTATTGGCACTTACAGCCATGAGAAGATCACTGATTTATGACAGCAGAATTTTAGATGATTCATTCAATGCATTAATCAAAATAATTAGTTCAGCAATGATTACATTAGAGAATCAGTAACTAACTTATCTTTTCTTATTTAAAGGCACCTGGATTACTTGGTGTTGAGACACTGTAACATCTATATTTATTGAAATATAATTTACATAAAATAGAATGCACACATCCTGGGTGTTCCAGTGACTTTTGGCAATCATGTAAACTCCTGCAACCTTTGTCTACATTATAGAGAATGGACTGGAAGGAAGCAAGACGAGAGATATGTCAAAGTCCATTGCTTGAATCAGGGAGGTAGGGCTTATGAAAAGGGACTTGAGTTAAGACGTATTTCAGAAGTAATTATATCAGGCAGGTGAATGGGTACTAGTGGTGAAGAAGGAAAATAACTCAAAGATGTGGCCAAGATTTCGTATTGAAGCCACTGGCCACATGGTAGTAGTGTCTGCTGAGACCGTGAGTACTTAGAAGGCTGAAAATGAATGTGTGTGTGTGTGTGTGTGTGTGTGCGTGTGTGCATGTGTATGTGTGTGCATGTGTGGTGGGAAGAAGCAGAGATGGGAATGCTGACAATTTTTGACATAGATTTTTTTGGTGTTTGCAGGACTTTCAAATGGTGATGTTGACAAGACACACATCTGGAGCTCAAGAGAGAAAATACTCGAATGAAGATATGAATGTGCAAATAAGTGGTTATTGAAAGATAGTAGTGGATAAAATTGCCTACGAAGAGGTGTGCAGCTTTTGAAGATAATCAGAATATTGTCTCCCAAAGTGGGTTCCATGGTAGACTAGTTCTACTAGATACTTTGACTAAAATTACTTTGTGATCAAATAAGTTTAGAAAATGCACCACATAGTACCCTTCTCTTGAAAATGTATGAGATACGCTATTGGATTAAAGACCAGGAAGTCCAACAGTATCAAAATATATTGGATGAGATGGTTGGATGACATCACCAACTCGATGGACATGAATTTCAGCAAGCTCCAGGAGTTGGTGATGGACAGGGAGGTCTGGTATGCTGCAGTCCATGGGGTTGCAAAGAGTCGGACACAACTGAGTGACCGAACCGAACAGACTTTCACAATGCAGTGTTTCCCAAACACCTCCAACTGTCATACAACAGGAGAAGGAAACCAAGTCCTACCAGTCGTCTCCCTTGTGGTTTCACCTTCTGGATGACCCCCACCCAACCAACTTGGCTCTAGCAATGGGAGTTCACTTTTCAATAACAGTAGAATGCATAAGTCTTTATGCCCAGAGTTGCAATACAATCAAGTATTTTTGTGTGTTTCTGTCTGCTAAATACTTAACATCATATTTAAAGCAAATTCTGGATATCATGGTTGACATATCTATGCACTTTATTTTCTAAACTCAGTTTAAAAGTTGATGTTGGTATTATTGTTTAAATACAAAGATAACTCTGACTTTGTTATGTAATACTTTATAGTGGAATATGTTAAATCATTTAAAGATGTTTTTGAAAATAGTTAATCTCCTTTTTTATTTCCTTTTTACAATATATTTATAACTTTGAAAGGGAGGGCTGTAGCAGCCCAGTGATTGCCAAATCTTTCCAATGTGCTAATGAAACCACATTGTGAAGATCAGAGCCTGTTCAATTAAACAGGATTATTTTATAGTTGAACAGGTAAATAGGCATCTAAATATGGTATTTTAAAATGAAATTAACTGGAATACTCTTATCTACTTCATGGGTTTATTGAGTACTCCTAAGTTGCTGACCTTCAAGGTCATTAAGATTTCTTAGCTAACAATTGGATCTATATTCCAAAATTCCTTACTGGGCTATTCTACCTGGATATCCACAGGATAAATCAAGCCTGATTTATCCAAAGTAGAGTTTGTTATTTATCCTCACTGAAAGGAGATATATGTAAACTTTGATCATTTCTATCAAAGTTACTTTCCCCCTTGGTTTCTATCTTGCTTCACGTCATTCTTTGATTTATTCATTCAGCAAATGCTATATGTGTATGAAGAGTCAGTCATTATTTTACTTCCCAGAGCAGAACAATGAAAGAAACAGACCAGGACGTTTTCTCTAAAGAACTCATATTTGGATAATAGTGGTGTCAGAAATGCAGCCAAGTATCAGGCAACCTTAACACTTTTCACTCTCATTTCAAATAGAGTTTGGTCAGCGATTCAGTTGTTCTGAAATGCTTTTGCATCTCTCGACTCCACCCCACCACATAAAGACAGCTAGTCTTGAGTCACATCATCATCTTTAACCTGGGCTATTGCAATACTAGTTCCTGTACCTTTGTTCTCTCCTTTCAGTCTCTCTTGTCTTCACCTTTCTGCTGAAATTAACTTTCTCAAACAGAGATCTGATCAAACACTTCTGCTTTAGAATCTTAAATGACTGGCTAGGGAAACACCTAATCTTTAAATAGATTAGAAATCCTAATCTGATTTCATGTGCATTCTTAATCTCATTTCCCACTTTAAAATAATTTATTTATTTTTAGTTGAAGACTAATCGCTTTACAGTATTGTGTTGGTTTCTATCAGACATCAACATGATTCAGCCAAACATCAACATGAATCAACCCTGCTTTTGCATTATTGGGATACAATTGACATACAACACTATGTAAATTTAAGATGTACTGAACAATAATTTGACTTTTATATATCATGAAATAATTACCACAGTAAGTTGAATGAGCACCGATCATCTCATAAAGAGACAAAATTAAAGAAATAGAAAAAATATATTTTTTCTTTGTGATGAGAATTTTTAGGATTTAGTTTTTATATAAAGCAGTGTTAATCATATCAATCATGTTGTACAATGCTTCCCCATGCTTTGCGTGCTATGGATGCATGCCAAGTCGCTTCAGTTGTGTCTGACTCTGTGCGACCCTGTGGACCACAGCCCACCATGCTCCTCTGTCCATGAATTCTCCAGGTAAGAATACTGGAGTGAGTTGCCATGCCTTCCTCCAGGGGGTCTTCTGACCCAGGGATCGAACCCGAATCTCTTATGTCTCCTGCACTGACAGGAGGGTTCTTTACCACTAGCGCCACCAAGGAAACTTACTTATCTTATAGCTGAAATTTTGTACCTTTTGACCATCTTCATCAAACTTGTCCTTCTCCCAAACCCCCATCTCTTGTAACCATATCTGATGTCTTTTATTTTGAGTTTGTTTTGAATTATAATTGATCTACAATACTGTTATTCCCTGGTACACAACATAGTGATTCAATATTTTCAAACATTTCAAAACGATCGCTATAAGTCTAGCTTCCCTCTGTCGCCATGCAAAAAGATATTACATAATTATTGACTACATTCTCACACTATACATTTCTTACCCATGAAATCTGTAAGTGAAAATTATACCTCTTGATTTCTCACCTATTTCTCTCCTCCCCCAACTTGCCTTGCCACTGGCAGCTGCCTGCTTGCTCTCTGTATCTATGATCTATGTTTCTTTACTTATGTTTATTCATTTGTTCTTTTAGATTCCACATGTAAGTGAAATTGCATGGTATTTACCTTTGACTTGTTTTGCTTAGCATAATATCAACCATGTTGTCACAGATGGCAACATTTCATTCTTTTTTATGACTAACATTCCTGTATGTGACATTTTCTTTATCCATTCATCTATTCATGAGCTTTTAGATTGCTTTCACACCATGGCTGTTGTAAATAATGCTGTAATGAGCATGGGGTTGCACACACCTTTTCAAATTAATATCTTCATTTTCTTTGCATATATCCCCAAGAGTGGAGTTGCTAGATCATATGGTAATTTTATCTTTTTTATATTATGAGGAACTTCCATATTGAGCCTCCACAGTGGCTGTGTTAATTTACATTTGCACAGATTTCATGTACTTTCTTAATTTTCTCTCTCACTTCTCTCTACATCCCTCCCAGAATTTCTCTCAGATACAGTATGACTTTGTTTTCTCTGTCTCTATATTATGCTCCCATTTTTTCTCTAATTTTTTGCTTAGAATCTCTTTAATTACCTTTATTCTCATTAAACATGCTCATTAAATACAGACTTCTACAGACAGAAGGAATAACTTTTCCCGCTTGCTGTAGTTCAGTCGCTAAGTCGTGTCCAACTCTTTGTGGCCCCATGAACTGCAGCATGCTAGGCTTGTCTGTCCTTCAGTATCTCCTGGAGTTTGCTCAGACTCCAGTCCATTGCATCAGCGATGCATCCAACCATCTCATCCTCTGTCACCCCCTTCTCCCGCCCTCAATCTTTCCCAGCATCAGGATCTTTTCCAATTAGTCAGTTCTTTGCATTGAGTAGCCAAAGTATTGGAGCTTCAGCTTCAGTATCAGTCCTTCTAATGAATATTCAGAGTTGATTTCCTTTAGGATTGACTGGTTTGACCTCCTTGCTGTCCAAGGGACTCTAGAGTCTTCTCCAGCACCACAGTTTGAAAGCATCAGTCCTTTGACACTTAGCCTTACTTACAGTCCAACTCTCACATCCATACTTGACTACTGGAAAAGCCATAGCTTTGAGTATATGGACCTCTGTTGCAAAGTGATGTCTTTGCTTTTTAATACTCTGTCTAGGTATTTTTCCCACTGTTACAGCATGAATCATGTTAGAAAAACGAAGTGTATATGTGCGTCTCTCTTCCATGATGGATTGTGAGCTTCTCAAGAAGGGGTTAGCAAACTTTCTGTAGAGGGCTTTGCAAGCCAATCATCTCTGTGTCAACTACTCAATTCAGCCATCTTAGTGTGAAAGAATCTATAGATAAAAATCTAAAAAGTGAGTGTGGCTGTGATCCTGTACGACTTTATGGACAGAAATCAGAATTTCATGTAATTTTCACATTACAGAATTTTTTTTTCTTCTGATTATTTCCCCCAACCATAAAAAACATGAAAACTCCCCTTAGCTCATGGACCATGTAAAAGTAAGCTTGGAATGTGTGCCACGGTTTCCTAACCCTGTTCTAGTTGGTAGTCTATTTTATACTTATTTTCATACTCTGCTGTCAATGAACAAAATACCTGGCACTGAATTAATGTTTGCTAAAATGAATCATATGAAGAGAAATGGTTTTCATTTTATGTTATCTTCCATCAGAAACTACAGAAGTGTGATAGAGTAATATTTTTTAAATTACTGAAAATCTACTAGAAAATCAGTTCTAAGCTTCAATCTTTGTTTGAAAAATCTTTCTGATATATTATTCCAATTTTCTGCCCTAGTAAGTACAGTTTAGTGCATATATTTAATGATTATCTTGCAGTGCCCCCAGGTCATGATTAAAGATAAGAATTCTCATTGTGCAGCCAAGCAAATGTGATATAGAAAGTATGACTAATTGAACCCCGAATGTATTAACATGTGGACTGGGATTTACTCTAGAAATTGCCTTTTGTGATGCTGAGAATAAATCTGTGTTGTATACTTGTTTTCTAGTGATCTCCTTTTTCAATAAAGTGGGACACAGGGAGAAAAACCAAAACAAAACTAATTACTGAAAGGTTCTTAATATTGAGTGCCAATTTTATACTGCTTCCTATAAAGGGAACTCTGAACATTGGTGTCATTGATTTCTATTGTCTTGCTTCTTATTACCTCACATGAGAGAGTTAAAAGTGCAATTTTGGTTAAAGAGAACACTGAAAAGCAAGTCTGTAACACTGACCTAAGGGGGAAAAAAAGAGAGAGAGACCACAGGTCTGTATAGCATACATGCATGGTATTACTTATGCAGTTGAAGTTTCCTTTAGACTACCAAAATGGAAACTTAGAGTAGTATACTAGAACAGTCTAGGAGTCCCTCCAGAGGGAAGAAATATAGACCTTTGTGAGTTTTTTCTCCTCTCAAAGTTCAGCTGAGCACTTTCTTCTATTCAGGTCGATTCTTTACCTTATTTTCCAGCCTGGTGCAGTAGGAAAGCACTCATTTGGATCGGAAAAAGGACTTGAGTCCCTATCTCTTTCTATACATTCTTAAATATATGCTAATACTAATATTTATTTCATAAAATTGCAGTGACATTTAATATACTAAAACATCGGATAGTCTCATACATGGAATGCTCAGTAGGTATGTGGTCCCTCTACTGGTCCATCTAACCATCTAATATAGAACAATAAACATAATACTGATTTCTATTTCTCATTACTTTTTTGTCTATTAAGAATGGGATGTGGGAGGGAGGTTCTAGAGGGAGGAGACGTATATATACCTATGGCTGATTCATGTTGATGTATGGCAGAAACCAACAGAATATTGTAAAGCAATTATCCTCCAATTAAAAATAAATAAATTAAAATAAAATTAAAAAATAAAACAAAGAACAAGGATCTCAAGAGACGGTCTTGTTCAGCCATTGATTCTACTAGAAGAGACGTCATCTCCAGTTTTACAAATACAAACTGCTTTACAACTACAACCAAGATGTAAAAAAGAATGAATTAACTTGTCCAAGGTCAAGCATACCTTCTATTCTAGATTATCAGTAGTTAAGTGGCATTCTTGAGAGCGTTGTCATTGGGAGAGATTGATTTGGCTTATAAATCCTGAGAAGCTAAATGGAGTGAGAGGAAGTTTCAGACAAAGGCCAGCCTGAGCTCTGCTATGCTCATCTCCAGTTGAGACACAGATGGGGAAACTGACATCAAGATGGTCACCCAGGGAGTGTGCTTTGAGAGGGTCAGGGAAGACCGTCTGGAAAAATGGATCTTTTATCTCAAGTGCCATTGTCTGAAATTTCATAAGAATTCAATCTTTTGGATTAAGCAGTACCCTAAACGTTTTTTCTATGCGTTCAAAAATTGTCTATTGAGCATTAATGATGTACTAATGCAGTATTAGGAAATGGAACAAGAGAAAATAAAACTGTCAGCTATTAAGATGCTCACAGTCTAATGAGACAGAGAAAAATAATAATGCCAATAATAGCTAATATTTTCCATGTGCCAGACACTGCAAAATACTTTACAAGTATCGGTATAGGGCTTCCCAAGTGGTTCAGTGGGTAAAGAATCCACCTGTAAAGAGGGAGATGCAGGAGACTTGGGTTCAATCCCTGGGTTGGGAAGATCCTCTGCAGGAGAGCAGAGCAACCTGCTCCAGTATTGTTGCCTGGAGAATCCCATGGACAAAGGAGCCTAGTGGGCTACAGTCCATAGGGTCGCAAAGAATCAGACGTGACTGAAGGGACTGAGCACACACACACTCATTGTCTCACCTAGCTATCAACCTAACAATTAATAGCTATTTAAAACTGCATTTTCTATAGGAAAACTGAATTCTAAAGGGGTAGATGATATTTTAAGGAAACTGACCTAGGTTAAGGCCGTGGGAATAAAGATGGAGAGGAAAGGGTAAAGACCCAATAAAACAATTCCTTAACTAATCCCTTACTAGTTGCCATTTTGTAATATCATTTGCAAGTTTCTCCCTTTCTCACCAACTTTCTGATATTGAAATGTCCCAGGGCTCAGTCCTTATTTTTTACTTGTCTATTCTTACATTCTCTCTTAGTGAACTTAATTTAATCCTATGGCTATAAAAACCACCCATATGTTGACAATTCCAAAATTAATTTCCCTAGCCCAACCTCTTTCTCATGCTCCAAACCTATATATGCAACTGCCTGCAGGAAACCTACACTTGGATATCTAGTAGCACCTCAAACGTAACATGTTCAAAGCTGAGCTCAGCTTCCCCTAAGACCTGCTCCATCTACCCTGGTTGATAACTCTATCCCTCTAGTTATTCAGGATAAAAACCTTGGAGTCATTCTTATTCCCCATATATCAATCTGTCAAGAAATCTCATTGAAGAGTAACACCACCAGTTAATAAGACACATTGCCACCATGTATTTTTGATATGATGCATAAAGTAACACCTGTCTGTGATATTTTATTTTTTTTTGCAAAAAAGGAATCTAATCACGAGGAAATATCAGAGAAAGCTAAACTGGGACATTCTTCAAAATAACTGACCATTAGTCACTGAAAATGCCAAGGTCATGAAACACAAGGAAATACTGAGGAACTGTGTGTCACAGATTAGAAGAAATTATGGAGACAGAACCATTAAATGCAGTGTGGGATTCTGGCACAGAAAAAGAACATTGAGAGAAAATCAGAGAAAGTCCAATAAAGTTTGCAATTAGTTAATGATATTGTACTATTGTCAACTTCCTGGTTTAAAACATGACACGGCAGTTAAATAAGTTGTAAATAAAATATCTGGGGAAGCCAAGTGATGGATAGGGCTTCCCTGCTGGCTCAGATGGGAAAGAATCTTCCTGCAATGCAGGAGATCCGGGTTCAATCCCTGGGTTGGGAAGATCCCCTGGAGAAGGAAATAACAATCCACTCAGGTATTCTTGCCTGGAGAATTCCATGAACAGAGAAGCCTGGTGGGCTACAGTCCATGGGGTCACAAACAGGCAGACATGACTGAGCTACCAACATAACACAAGTGATGGATATACAGAAACTATTTTTTGCAGTGTTTCCATAAGTCTAAAATCATTTCAAAAGAAAAAGATAACCAACAGCAGCAGCAGAGATAATGGTATCTTGAGTCAAAATGATTTCAACAGTGATTATAAGAAGTGACCAATACATAAATTCTGAAGGGAGGTCCAATAAGACTTCTTTTTCTTTGTAGTGTTGGTCATCTTTTCTTCTGAAATGATTTTAGACTTATGGAAACACTGCAAAAAATAGAGTTTCTGCTGCTGCTCATTATCTCTAACTTGAGTTATTGTAATAACCTTCTAATTGGTCATCTTGCTTCTATCCTTGCTTCTACAAAATTGGTTTTCAATGCAGTAGCCATAATAACTCTATTATGAGTTAAAAAAAAAAATGGAACCCTATAGTTTTTCCCCATCGGACTTTGGTAAAGACCAACGTTCTTACATAGGAGCACAAAACCTTGTACTCTCTGACCCTCGGTTCTCATTATGGTCTCCTCTGGTGCCACACTCCCACCCCTTTGCTTGCTCCACCCACACTGATCATGTTTCTGTTCCCTGAACAGACCAGGAACATTCCCACTGGAGAACCTATGCACTGGCTGTTCCTTCTGCAGGAAACACTCTTGCTCCAGATACCATTACGGCTATTCCCCCATACTTGAAAAGCAAGTCTTAGTAAGGCTTGTCTGTCCTCTTCGTTAAAAATTTCAACCCCCACTGCCCACTGCTCATCCACACTGTCATTCCCAATCCTCTTAATTCTACTTCGAAGTTCTTTCCCATTGCATTTCCCATTCTCTAAGAGATTAAGTTACTCATTTATCATCATAATTGTCATTATGATTATTATTAATAGTCCAGTCTCCCAAAACTTGAATGTAAACTCTAGGAAGGCAAGGATCCTTTCCCATTTTGCTTGCTGATATATCCCAAGAGCCTAAAAATACTCCTGGCCTGGAGTAGACACTCCACAGATACTTGTTGATAAATTGAATAGAAGGTAGAACAGAGAGAAATTAAAAATCACTTTGGTGGTAAAAGAAAAGATAGGGTGTGTTGAAATTCTATGGTTATTGGATATGTGAGGCTAGGTGGCTTAGTGGTCAAGAATCCACCTGCCAATGCAGGAGCCACAGGAAACATGGGCTTGATCCCTGAATACAGAATATTCTCTGGAGAAGAAAACAGCAACCCTCTCCAGTATTCTTGCCTAGATAATCCCATGGACAGAGGAGCCTGGTGGGCTATAGTCCATGGCGTCATAAAGAGTCAGACAGCACTGAGTGACTGAGCACCCACAAGGACCTGGGAAGGAAGCCTGCTCCACTTAGTCAATAAAGAAAGACAAACTGACAAGGGAAGCTATCTCTTGGCTATTGCTGTGTAAATGTCCCACAAATTGTTTAATGTGTAGCTCTGCAACTCAGGGTAAAGATCTGGGGTGGAGAAAGAAATGTATAAGCCCTCATGTAATCGTAGGCATGAGAAGAACAAGAAAAGAAGGTCTCTCTTTTTTTAAGGTATATTTTTATTCGTTTGTTTGTTTATTTTGGCTGTGCCACAGAGCATGCAGTATCTTAGTTCCCCAACCAAGGATTGAACCCATACCCCCTGCACTGGTAGTGTGGACCACCAGGGAAGTCCCAGAAGGAAGGCCTTTTGCAGTTTAGAATATTCTTGTTTATAATGTCCATGTCCATATAGGAGGAAGTCTGAGGGCCATGAAGTTCTGGAAGGCTGGGGGTGGGGATGGAGGAGGTCACAAATGAACGTGATTGGGTGACCGAGACACACTTTACTTACTTCACAATTTGGCATAAAGCTAAACCGCTTATGGCTGAGGATGGGGAAGGATTAGAGAATGCACACAGCACTTTCTTGTCATTTGGGTTAAGCAAAACCAAAATGTAATGGGGCAGAGCCCTTAATGTCCTACCCAAAGTGAAGCAAATCAGACTAAATATACCTGCAAATTTTTCTATTATAGCTGCAGTTGGGGCAGGATGAGGGACACAAGTTGGGTGTGGAGGGCTGTTCATAGCCTGGTTCTTAATTTTCTAAATTCTAATAGCCCAAGGAACACTCTGTGGTGTTTCTCTCAAGTCTCTCGGGCTATCACCTTGTCCTTTCTTCAGAGCATAGTTTTGTCATTAAAGCTTTCATTTGGCAAGAATTCGATTTATCAAGGAAGACAGAACTCTGTGTTTGCACGCTTCAAGGCAGAGTGAAAGTCTACTTTGGCAAGCCTTACAAGGAAAGAGAGAAAAGAAAATAAGAGCCATAAATCATCTGGAGGCCAGAATGCAGGATTAAAGATACTTGATCCGTTTCAGAAAGGACTTCTGCTTGCATATGTTTACCTAATGGTTTGAGCTGGGCAAGGGACATCTCACGTTAGAGGCTGCCTTAGGGAAAGAGGAGACTTCATGGAGACTGGCTTAAGGCTTATACCCCCAAAACCCTTGTGAGTCCTTGTTCCTAGGCAGTGACCACTTTGAGAATTTCACATTGGTGTTTATGTGACAGTACAGCTTCAGAAATAATAAACACTTGTAACTCAAGCCCTGTTGGTCTGTGTTAAACAGAAGAGAATGGCAGGATTCCCATCTTATAACTAACCTGCTCCCCTTCATATGATGAATTTAAGTAACTGAAGTGCAATCACAAAGTCTGGATGAGAATCAGATTTCAAGGGAGCCTATGCTTCATGGGCTTCCCAAGTGGCAGTGGTAAATAACCCACCTGCCAATGCAGGAGATTTAATAGGGGTAGGTTCCATCCCTGGTGAGGAAAATCTCCTGGAGGAGGAAATGGCAACCCACTCCAGTATTCTTGCCTAGAAAATCCCATGGACAAAGAAGCCTGGAGGGCAGCGGTCCATAGGGTCGCAAAGAGTCAGACATGACTGACATGACTTTGCGCACGCATACTTTATGAAATCTGGCAATTAAAAAAAAAAAAACAACCTAGGCTTTCAGATGTGTATTCTCAACACTTGAACTTTAATGAACTCTTCTTCCTTTTTAGATAGGCTAAGGACAGCTGTACACTCCAGCATGAGTCACCCAGGTCATGATTCCCTGTTGATTTTGTAATAAAATGCTGCTGATCAAATCTATCATGTCACTCTTTACATTATGAAGGAAAACGATTTCCATGTGTCAAATCACATCTGAAGACTGAGGAGAAAAGATATCTGTCATAATATGTTTTTATGACTTGTATTTTATGACTTGTAAGTATTAATGACTAATAATATTCGGCATCAAGAAATACGGTTAAGGACACTTTAGGTAGGACAGTGAGATTTGGTTTTGACATACGGCAGACTGCTCTACCTTAACCCTGGTTAGTAGTATCCATCTGGAAATAAGGTAATGTGAAAAAGGAATGAGCACTTTGGAGCCTCCTGTTAGCCCTCCTGTTATCCCTTGAATTTGGTTAAAGGCTGCCCTCAAAGGATCACTTGTCAGCTCATTATATTTGATTAGAAGGCACATACCCAGAGAGAAGAAAGGAACAAACCTGCATTTATTTAGCTAGGGTTTCCTGCTGTGATGTGTTTCCAGTGTAATGACGCATGCATGCAAGAACTTAGTTATTCTGTGAACAAATATTTGTTGAATGAATAAGTAAGTAATTAGCCAATGGCAAAGTGTGCTCCTTGATTCCGGGGGACAAGGGTAACTTTTCAAGTGCGTTCTCCTACTGTTCCCTGGAGTTGAAGTAATATTAACACAGGACATACTCATGGTGCTTACATTGGTGGCTTCTCTACCTAAGCACTAGCCTTAGAAAAGTGCCTTCACATTTCCCTGAATGCTAAGAATTAATCCCTGTCTAGGCTTCCCTGATAGCTCAGTTGGTAAAGAATCTGCCTACAATGCAGGAGATCCTGGTTCAAACCCTGGGTTGGGAAGATCCCCTGGAGAAGGGAAAGGCTACTCACTCCAGTATTCTGGCCTAGAGAAGTCCGTGGACTGTATAGTCCATGGGGTCGCAAAAAGTCAGGCACAACCGAACGACTTTCACTTTCAATCCCTGTCTAGCTGGGAATCAAAGGTCAAGTGTTGTAACCCATGTAATCTTTCTGGAACACTCAACGTGTGTGCTGGTCCATGGCCATGGGCCATGACCAGAGGTTATTTACCCATATGAAATAGACATTTCATATCCATTTTTTCTTTACAGTTTATGTGGTCAAAACAGCCTAGGTCAGAAGCATGCAGCAGCCATGGTCTTCACGTCACAAGAGTGGAACTCTTGGACTTTAGTTACCTTGTTTACCTGTGTAAACCACAAAGACAAAAGCTCATCCCGTTGCATCACTGTGGCTCAGTTCATCCATGATGGGTTCACAGAAGCCAGGCTTGGTTTTAGAAATGTCTAATTAAACCCTGGTGATTTGGAGTCCGGGAGAACAAGATGTGGCGAGTGGTGTTCATTGTGGCTCTGCTGAGTAAGCAATAGACTCCTGTTTTGAAGGTGCCTTCAGTTACTTCAGGTCAAAGAGATTTGCATGAGACATTTTTGCACCTGGAAATAAAAATTGCATGCTTAGTAATTTCAAATATGGTAAAGGAAGTTTTATTAAGGCCTCAGGGAAGAGCAGCCTTACAGGTCATACATGCTTACACGAGTGTGGAGCAAGAATAGGGCACACTGAAAGAGATTCCAATCTGAGCCTGGGGCAGGTGGACACTCAGATTCAGAGCAGTTCTTCTTTAGGGTGGTATTAGGAGTTAGAGCTGGGAAATGCCTCAGAGCTAGGTGAACAGAAGCAGAAATCTAGTGTGCCTCTTTTTTTTTTTTTTAATAGGAAATACTCAAGCTTTGTGGGGCAGATTAAGTCTGAGAAATCTGAGAGTGGTTGGAATAGTTATACACTAGAAATCTGGCAAGATGAAAGGCGAGTGATTAAGGTGGTTTCGGTCTAAACCAGAGTGAGTGCTCAGCACTCTTTTTGGCAAAGCTCGTTTTGGCAACATTGTTACACCCATCCCAGGAGAGAAGCTTGGGGTTGAAAGATTAAGGGCACCAGAGGTCAAAGGTTAACTGTGTTAATGTATTTATTTGGGAAAGTCTACAAAAGCCCTTATTAACCTTGGCTTTTGAGGATGGAGTTGACAGGTCCTCGCTTTCATGATCACAGTTTCATCTGAAAATGTTATGAGGCAGTCCAGTATCAAAACAGAATCTCTGTACCTCAGGTAGAAACATGTTGAACGGCACGGTACCTGTAATCCTCTGTACACTGGCAGCTTTGTGGCTTAGATACCTATCATGTGAGCTATTCTTCTGTTCCTATAAATTTAGTTACTATTTCAGGAGAGAAGGTAATTTATTATTATTATTTTTTAAATGGAGTGGAGGGAATGTTCCCTATTATTAAAAACAAAAACAAACAAACAAAAAAACCTCCTCTTTGGAAATTAAGCTTTCAGCTCCCTAATCTTTTAGGGGAATACTTACTAACTGAGGGGAAAAAAATGCTAGGTGTCTTTTAGTCTCAGGGGGGTTTAGCAACAAACCATTATTGTTTGCAGACTGATTCTTCTCTGAGAAGACAAGCTGCCTTAATGACAGCTTATGCAATAACAATCCATGATATAGTACTTACCAGGATGGAGCAACAACCGTGCTTTAAGCCAAGAAGAAGGAGGAAAATAAGGCAGTATCTTGTGCGTGAGAAGCTTGTAGATACCCTGAGGTGACTTCATATAATTCTAAAATAGCAGGTAGCTTCTTGCATAGCTAATCGAGGCATCGGCGCCTGGAGCGAGTGGAGGAGGCTGACAACGTACTTTGGTTTCAGATGCATTCAGCTCTTTTTTGAGTGATATGAGCTTAATTCATATTCTAGTTTCTATCCTAAAAGTTTATGTGTTCTGATTTGGCAAACAGCCTCCCCCCAAATCTGACAGCTCTGTGCTTTGATAAAGCTGCTGATCTTAACGTCTTACTTGGATTTGTTCCCCTATGTGCTGAGAAATTTAGCACAGCTGAATAAAGGAAACGGTTGGGTGCATGTTTCTTAAGCACCTGAATGATACACCTCACCTTCCCCTTCCATTCATGGCTTAGTGAAAGACACAGGTATTCACCAGGACAACTTGAAATACACACTGTAGATTGAGTGGAAAGAGCTTACGGAGAAAGGAGTCACCCTGACTTTGCAAAGTAGGTTGGTTATTCCTGCAAAGACTCCCTTCTTTAGAGTGAAGGTCACAGAATGGCATGCTTAGATAATTTTAACTGTCAGTATCTTGAGGTTTTCCTCCAAAAGTCTAACATCAGCAGATGCTTTTGGTTGGTACTTGTGTCAATCCAGGATCATCCCTTTGGCTTAGGTCATACAGGAAACGGTTTCTTTTAGGATCCATTGCCTACTTGCTAGGCAATCTCAGGCATGAAGAGGATCTGCCTTCCAAAATAAAGGGCTCCACGTCACATTTATTACTTCGATGCTCAGGAAGCTACAAGTGGAACTGCACATGCCAAGAGCCCATAATTTTACTCTAATAGATATTTAGCAGCTTAAATGAAATAACAAGGAATATGTTCACCCAGGCGCCATCCAGGAGGATTGATGGGTATTTCACATTCCACTCTTTGAAAGGAAAAACACAGTTTTTTTAGACTTTCCCAAGATCTATGAATATTTTGGTATGCAGAGCAATAATACACAGAAGCATACTTGTAAGACTGAACCAAGTTCTGTTAATTACTGCGATCAGTAAGTATAATGTAGGCTAGTCAATCAAATTGATTTTTTTCCTTCCAAATCACTTCATTAGGGTTCACCCAGGCAGCCACTTGCCTTCTGCCTTGTTTGTTCACATGCCGCTTGATTTTCTTGAGCACAGTATATGAATGCCATAACTTGCCACTCTGTGTGCCTGTTTCACCTTAATCCTCAGACCCCAGCTCTCAGGGATGGTTTGTGGTCCTGGTACTTTTCCTTTCTAGCCCTCAGAACTCCATAGTTACCCTGTTCCAGGCTCATAGATTTCCAAGGAACTATTATGAGCTTTCTTTTGGTCCCTATCTGGTGCATCGATTCAGTGTTGGGCTACAGTCCATAGTGTTACACAGTGTTGGACATGACTGAGGCGAAAATCATCTTCTAATGAGTAAGAATTATTATGAGGAGTTCCCTGGTGGTCCAGTGGTGAGAACTCGGGACTTTCACTGCCAGTGGCCTGGGCTCAGTCCCTGGTTGGAGAACTAAGATCCTGCAAGCCACACAGTGTGACCCCCAAACACACATATATAAATATTTATATAATGAGTGTCCACTGATCTTCGTGACTCTTTACCTCACCTTCCGACCATCAGCACAGTTGTCTTCCTTCCACCTGGAAATGATCCAGTTGCTGCCCTGCTCAAGGATCGCTGCTCATTGCTGTTTCTGATGGTTCCAGTTGGCCTTCACCCAAAGCCATTCTGCCATTCCTACTTCATGCCCAAGGCTCTTTTACCCCAGCCCCACAGGCATCTCGCCTCTGCCAGATTGCTCTCACTCCTCTGTACCTTGGCTTATGCTCTGCCAAGAATATCATTTTCTTTCTCTGCCACTTGTTAAAATTCTACTCATCCCTCCAGGCCCTGTTCAAGTGTCGCCTCCCCTGGGCAATCTTTTATCTAAATATGTTTTGAAGTCTTCCCTGGCCATCTAGTTAGAACTGATTGCTCTGTTGGCTACAGTCTCATAGCACTTTGCTTGTATATCTAGTCAGAGTTGCCCAAGTGTGCTTTTTCATAAGGTGAGCTGCAGATATCTGTCCCCTGCAAGGGATTCTAAACATCTTCAGGGCAGGAATTTTAAAAAATCTCAATATCTACGTAGTGCTTTGCTCATAAGATGGATAAATGGTTTAGAATTGAAATAAAATTAGATATTACATGGATAACTTGTCAGTATCTGTAAGTGGGCTGGAGCTGCTGGTCTGGGCACATTTATTAAAAAACTTAGTAGGTAAGTGTGACTGTAGAGACATGAGAGTACAGGAAATTAACAAGCACAGGACACTCTAATCTCTTTGACAGTCAGAGGAAGGGGGAGTCCTCACTGGTCCTGCTGGTGAGAAAGCAGATGGGAGGTGAGCTGGTGGCCAGGAGGCGTCTTTCTTGGGCTCACCACAGAGAGGTTAGGGGGCAAGAGTTGCCTTCTCTGTAGAGAGAGAAGGCTCCTTCTGCTTAGTGCATCATCCCCAAATATGGTTCTGAGGCACTCCATGGTGAGATCTGAGCACAGCAAGATGAGATTCATCCATTCATGACAAGAAGAGGTTGACGTTTCATAGAAAGCCTGATTCCAGCACCAAGATGGACACCATGTAGTTAGATAAAAATGCTCACTCACTCTACAGATGGGAAGGCTGCCTGGAGGGCCTGTGTGAAGGATGCTACTCATCCACAGAAATGTCTTCTCCCCTTCCTTCCTGATAGCAGAGTTATAGCTGGGATGGGGGCTATCTGGCTTAGCAGTGCCCAGCTCCCTCTGCAGCCAGGTTTGAGGCAAAGAAACATGCTCAAAATTGATGTGTGCAATTCCTCACTCTTTTCAAGAGAGGGTGTCTGGCCCTGGATCTCTATTTTTCCCTCTCTGCCTTCTGGGTGGTGGGGTGGTGGACGGACCGTGAATTTGAGGATGGAAGTCATTTGTTCAAGATGGTGGAGCCATGTCAGCCAGGCTCCTGCTAAAACTAGAAACTTTCAGCCACTGTCTTGCATTTTTTATAGTAGCTTTTGCTCTCCTGATACAGGGTCTTTCCTTTTTCCATCTGTATAAAGCTATCAACAAACATTTATTGAACACTGAGTGTGTTTTAGACCCTCACTCTGTAAAACCCAAACTGGATGATTCTTAGTCCTTGTCTTTAAGGCATTTATAGTTCATTTGGACAGATAAAACACACAATAAAAAAATGCCTGTACAAGTATGTCATCACTCAGCTCACAGACAATATACACTAGAGGTTACAGGAAAAAAGAGATTCCTTTAGGCTATAGTGAGCTAGAAAGTCTCGTGAAGGATGGAAGATGAGATTTGGAAAGATGGAGAGGTACAAGGAAGGCATTGTGGATGGGCAAAGGCAATGTGTGTCTTGAGATTGGGAGAGATATCCGTGACCCCTGTAGTCTGGACACAAGAAGCAATTTACTTGTATCAGGGAGGAGCTGTAGTTGTCTTCAGGAAAGTGGTTGGGATGTAATTAGGAAAAGTCTTGAATAACATATGGACTTGGGAATTGGTTTCTTCCTGGTGGCCAATGGGGGAACTAAGGAAACATCACTGCATATTGCTGTGAATCTTGCAGTTTACAAGTAGTGACCCAAACAACCTTTCGTTTGTTTACAGATCTGTTGTCCTAACACCTTGTAGGAAGCTGTGAGAAATCTGGTTTGGTTTCCAAAGTACAGGTTTTCGACAAATAGCTGGTTTGTGTACCTACAGCCTCAGGCCATTCCACAGAACAAACTGCAGAGGAAGAAACACATGGATGGCTGTGTTACTGGTTCAAACTTTTCCTTTTAACCCCACCTTCAAAACAAACTTCCTCTCATCTTCCTAGTCTCCCATTTTCTACATCAATGATTTCTCACTGCACCTGTCTTTGCATAATTACTTCTTGAAAAAAAGGCAAGTAAACTTTGCATGTTTGATCTCATTCTTCTTACCTCACGAACTGACTTTTTATTGATTTCCCTGTCCAAGAAATCATGTTCAGACTCGGTACCTCTGCAGTTAACCTTGTTTTTATTTATCAACCACCTAGCAACACAGTTGTTCAGGGAGCCCTTCTTAACAACCGGTATCCTACACACATGTATTTCTCCAGTATTATGTAGATTTTTCCAGCTACATATGGACTTTTTCTTTCAGTCCCATGATGATCACTTCAAAACTTAAGAAAGTCTGACTCCTGGAAAATTTACTCCTAGGTGTTTTTTACTTGTCTTATTGCTGAGTTAGATTATTGTGGTCTTGAAAGGTGCAAAAGTTTGGATGAAGGAGAGTTTGATTGCAGCTGGCAAAATTTGAGTCATAACTTCAACTTGGGCAGGCTAACATTAATTTCCACGTGTTTCTTGAACATGTGAGGTTGGAAGGCCAAGATGCTGGAACGATATTTTGTGACCCTTTGTCCAAGAATGACCTTCTATTAAATTATTGAATCTGAAGTGGGAGAAGATAGTGTAAAAATAAAAAGACTTTTCAGATGTTTGAATTGTCCAAGACATGACTCCTGCCAATATGATGGAAAATGTTGGTAATTCATTGTAACATCGCAGAGGTGTCAGGAAGGAGATGCCTTTTGAGTTGTAGAAGAAAAATGATCAACTTGTAAATCTTGTCATCTCAGTAACTTCTTAAGTTATGAAATATTCAGTGGCTTTCATTTTAACAGAATTGTGCTCAACAGTCTGGTAATTTAGTTTTGTTTTTATTTTATTTGGGCAAGTTGTGCTTAAACAGGTCATGATATTATATTCTTTACTATACCTGATTCTCCTTCTTACAAGAGGAGGACTGTTGATTAGGGAAGGGAGTTCATTTTGTGCTAGTGTTACTGGGATGCTTGCTGAAATGTGAATCTGGAGTGAACAACGTGATCTTTTATTTATCTCCATCCACATACGGCTTCACTCGTGCTTTCCTACACCTCCCTGGCAGTTGATGTTAGCTTCTATCTTTTGTTCTCCCACATTACTTTCTTAGTTTCTACATACTGCTGTTTTTGTTTTTAAAGTTTGTGGTTGGGATGGAGGAAGGATGGGGAGTGACAGTTAATGAATATGGGATTTCTTTTTGTGATGATCGAAATGTTCTAAAATTGATTAAGGTGATGGCTACATGACTAAATAAACAAAAAAATGAATTGCATACTCGAAATGTGTTAATTTCTTGAGCTCCTTGGTGAACCAGGTTCTACTTAGGTCCTGGAATCAGTGGTAAATAAAACTATTACGTTCCCTGTCCTCAAGGGATTGACATTCTAGTGATAATGATAAGTATTAAATCAACTAAAAATCAGTGCATATAGTAATGCATGCTCCAAAGAATATTTAGAGGAAAATATTGTACAGAGTTTATTTTCATTTAAGATGGAATCTTCAGGAGCGGTCTGTCCAAGAAGGTAACACTTCAAGTGAACTGAATGATGGGAGAGAATTCCAGACGTGTGTAGATTTCAGGGAGAAGCACGCCAAGCAAAGGGCGCATGAAGCATGTGGTTCTGGTGTGGCTGGGGCATAGTAGGGATCACGTCATGTGTGCTTTGTAGGTCACAGGAGAGTCCTTGATTTTTGTTGTAATTGCAATAAAAAGTCATTGGAGGATCTTAATAGAGGTGTGCCATAGTTCGATTTTTAGTTTCAAAAGACTTCAGATACCAATCTGAATGCTGCTGCCATGTTCTAGGTTGGAGATGATGTTTCATTTAGATTATGGTGAACATAGGGGAGATGTAAGAAGTGGCTGGTTTTGGAGCTGTAGCCCATTGTGTGTGTCTTTTATATTTCCTAGCATAATATGGCATATACAACACTTTGCTGAGTGAATGAATGTTTTCAGAGGGCTATTTAGGGAGAAATATCTAAGCAACAACAAAAGGCCCACGATACACTCACTTTTAAGTTAAGTCGCTCGCTCAGTCATGTCCAACTCTTTGAGACCCCGTGGACTGTAGCCCACCAGACTCCTCCGTCCACGGGATTCTCCAGGCAAGAATACTGGAGTGGGTTGTCATTTCCTTCTCCAGGGGATCTTCCCGACCCAGGGATCAAACCCAGGTTTCCCGAATTGCAGGCAGACGCTTTAACCTCTGAGCCACCAGGGAAGCGGTGCCATGCAATACTGACTTTTGAACTAGCAGTGGTCGAGTTCACAGAGGATGCTGCTGTGTGTCGCAGTCCAAACTTGTAACATCCGCAGAGATAATGTGAGGGTAATTCCTTTGTATTTCATGTCATCTCAATGCAACATTCAAAGAGAGAATTGCATTTGAGGTTAATGATGTGCACTGGGAAAGCGGGGTGGTTTTACATTTAAAATCATCCCATTCTGTACCTTGATATCTTTCATCATTGTCTCCACTTGTCCTGGCGACATTTGTTGAGTTATAAACATCTTTCAAAGAAGTTGAAACCCAGAATTTAGCAAGTCAGCAACATTGTTATAATGTTCATTACAACAGAAGGAAAATGAAAACCATAGATGTGGAACCTAATTTATGCATGATGCCTCTCATTATTCAAGATACAAGGAATCCATAGGAATTGCCGAGAATCTGTTTCCAGATTTAGAATTCTGGTTTGCTAGAAAGTAGCTGCATCACAATAGGGCTATGCTTCTTCTCCAGGAAGAAGCTGGCCCTGGAGGGCAGAGAACAGGTCTTTGAATATTGGTTTATATCCCTGTTCTGCCACTTACTGGCTGCAAGACTTTGGGCACAACATTTCACTTCTGGGCTTGGCGGGCTGAGCTGCTGTGTGGTGGCAGGAATCCATCTCTTTCAAAAGAACTACTTTTGAGTCTGCTTTGTATGGGAGGTCACTTCTACAGAGTAACTCAAAGCCTAATCTCTTTACTTCCTTCCCCTTTTCTTCCCGAAGGAAGTAGTCGTCACTGGTAATTTTATGACTTATCAATATTGTAGGGCTTCCCAGGTAGTGTTAGTGGTAAAGAACTCTCCTGCTAATGCAGAAGACATAAAAGACTCTGGTTCAATTCCTGGGTTGGGAAGATCTCCTGGAGGAGGGCATGGCAACCCACTCCAGTATTCTGGCCTGGAGAATCCCACGGACAGAAGAGTTTTGGTGGGCTACAGTCCATGGGGTCACAAAGAGTCAGACACGACTGAGGAGACTTAGCACACACACGCACACATTAATATTGTAATTGTTGTGGAGCACAGAGAGAGACAACAGTCCTGTGATGAAATCTCCTGACGGGACTAAATTGCCTTCTGCTCTGTGATGAAATCTCCTGACGGGACTAAATTGCCTTCTGCCCATGTCGTGGCATCTTGTCGGACATGCAGGGAGAGCCCAAGGAGCCAAGAATTAAGTGAGCTGATGGGTTTCTGTGATTATGCCAGAATCTCAACCAGCAGTAAAGACATACAACCTGGGAGAAATAAAACTAAAACCTGGCTGTGTTATAAATACACTTGGATGAAAGCTCCTGAGGATGGAAAATGTCTGACGCTCCGTTCAGATGCAAGTGTTTGACTTGGTTACACTTTACTTCCTCTCCAAACTGGCACTTTATTTTCCTCCTTCAAATAAAGAGCAACCATTTGATTTTGTAATGTAAAAACTATTATTGCCCTTAGGAAAAGGATTACTGAACTTTCTGTACCTAGTGTTTATGCCTTTAATAAGCACAGTGTTTCCAAGAGAATTGAATGCCTTTTTGTACTACGATGTTTTTCTGCCACCACATCTGAATTTTGTACCTTCATGTCTGGGATGCTTGTTTTTTTAAATTCACAGAAACCTGACAAATAGTAAGAATTTGTTCTCTGTTCCATAGAGACGGGCAAATCCCTAAAGAGCTTGTTGATTTCATGCTAACCATTTTGCTGGGAGGCAGGCATCTTTCTTTCTTAAGGAAAAGGTTTATAGAGAGAAGTAAGGTTCATGGGAAATAGCAGACTCAGGTAACTGCAGCTCTAGCAAGCAATATACATCTTAGAGATTACAACATGAAAACTCTCACATGCTCTAACCTTTACCCAAGCTTTACAGTTTGCCTCTAGTATTGTATTTCTTAGTCTGGTTGTATTATCACAAAGGGTAATGGAATAAAATGACCTAAACATTAAAATGAAATTACAAGATGCTTGCTCCTTGGAAGGAAAGCTATGACAAATATAAACAGCATATTAAAAAGCAGAGCCATCACTTTGCTGACAAAAGTTCATCTAGTCAAAGCTATAGTTTTTCCAGTAGTCATGTACAGATGTAAGAGTTGGACCATAAAGAAGGCTGAGCTCTGAAGAATGATGCCTTTGAACTGTGATGCTGGAGAAGACTCTTGAGAGTTCCTTGGACAGCAAGGAGATCACACCAGTCAATCCTAAAGGAAATCAACCCTGAATATTCACTGGAAGGACTGATGCTGAAGCTGAAGCTCCAGAACTTTGGCTACCTGATGCCAAGAGCTGACTCTTTGGAAAAGACCCTGATGTTGGGAAAGACTGAGAGCAGAAGAAGTGGGTGACAGGGGATGAGATGGTTGGATGGCATCACTGACTCAATGGATATGAGTTTGGGGAAACTCTGGGAGACAGTGAAGGGCAGGGAAGCCTTGCATGCTGCAGTCCATGGGATCGCAGAGTCAGACATGACTTAGTAACTGAACAACGTTAAAAGCCAAGCATGAGGAGGAAGAACTTAAGTGTGGAGAGATGAGACTAGAGAGAAAAAAGCAAGAGTCAAATGGAAAAGTGCATTTTGTACCAACCTTGAATGTTTTAACTTTATTCTCAGGAAACTTCAGGAAGATCAGGAGAAATCATGGGAGGCTTCTAAGCCGGGAAATGAGATTTTCAGATATATATTTTAAGAAGGTCTCTTCTCTTGGAGTTATGTGGAGGTCTGATTTCCAGTGTGAAGCCTGGAGCCAATAGCAAACTCCACCCCCTCCCCTAAAAACCTGATTTAAAAATTCACAGAAGACCTAAATAGATACTTTTCCAAAGAAGACATACAAAATGGCCAACTGGGACATGAAAATATGCTCAACATCAATAATCTTTTAAATGCAAATCAAAGCCACAATGAGATATCACCACACACCTGTTAGAATGGGTATTATCAAAAATACAAGAGATAAATGTTGGTGAGGATTATGAGAAAAGGGAACCCTTGTGCACTGTTGGTGGGAATGTAAATTGGTATAACTACTATGGAAAAGAGTAGTAAGTTTCCTTAACAAATTAAAAATAGAACTATCATATGACCTAGTAAATGGGTATATATCTGAAGAAAATAAAATCATTATCTTCAAGAAATATTTGTACCCCCATGGGCCATGCAAACACTGTATAGCGTCACTTATTATGTGGAATCTAGAAAGAAACAAAAGTCTATGTCATAGAAACAGAAATTAGAATAGTTGTTGCAAATGACTGAGGCATAGGGAAAACAGGGTACAAGGGTACAATCTTTCAGATGTCAGATGAGCAAGTTCTGAGGGTCTAATTCCAGCATGGAGACTACAGTTAATATACTATGTTGTACATATGAAATTTGCTGAGAAACTAGATTTTCAGCATTCTTTCTATTCAATAAAAGGTAACTATGTGAGGTGATGGATGTGTTGATTAACTTGATTTTACAATATGTATGTGTGTCAAATCACCATGCTGTGTACTTTAAATAAATACAAAATATCACTAAAGTTGGAAAAAAATGAAATATTTTCATGTAATTTTTATCAGGGGTGTTCACTTGGGTTGTGTGGATTCTCTAGGTCCTGGACAGAGGTGCTTTTCCATTCACCTATTGCTTTCTCATCAATCAAAATTGCTTTTGAGGAGAATTTTCTCACTGAAATACTAAATTTTATTAAAATCAACAAAAGGAAAATTAAGAGTATAAAAATATTATATATTTATTTTACTTCATCTGCTTGATTCTATGAATGTCTACTGTGATTTCTTTTAGCCATGGCAAGTTTTTAATATTTAAGATAAGCAATAGAGTTCATCTTATTGGGAAATAAAGGAGGGGATTTCAGTTGAAAGATACAGTAGCAGTAATACATTTTAAAAATCATAAAATGTATAGGATATTAAAGTGGATCTAGTATGCTTGGTGTGGAATTACATATTACTTAGATGTTTTAAAACTCGTATCATTTTTAGGACATACTTACCATTCCTCATTTACAATTTCTGGAGTGGAGCCAGTAAATCAAAAATGCAGTAGCCATGTCATCTATGAAGATCCTGGGGGAACTAGAAAAATGTTGGTCAAACCTCCCACAAAAGGTTCAGTTGTGGGAGATGAATAAGTTCTGAGATCTAATGTGCAGCATGGTGACTACAGTTAATAATACTGTGCTGTAGATTCAAAATTTGCCAAGAGAGTTGATCATAAGTGTTCTCACCACACATACAGAAAAAGTACCCATTTGAGGTGTTGAATATGTTAATTAGCTCAAGTATGGTGATCATTTCACAATTTACATCACATACTGCTGAAGCCTGGCTTGGAGAATTTTGAGCAGTACTTTACTAGGGTGTGAGATGTTTACTAGGGTGTGAGATGAGTGAAATTGTGCAGTAGTTTGAGCATTCTTTGGCATTGCCATTCTTTGGGATTGGAATGAAAACTGACTTTTTCCAGTCCTGTGGCCACTGCTGAGTTTTCCAAATTTGCTGGCATATTGAGTGCAGCACTTTCACAGCATCATCTTTGAGGATTTGAAATAGCTCAACTGGAATTCCAGTTGAGCTATTTCACTAGCTTTGTTCGTAGTGATGCTTTCTAAGGCCCACTTGACTTCACATTCCAGGATGTCTGGCTCTAGGTCAGTGATCACACCATCATGAACCGTGATCTTCCTGATGTTCAAGCTGGTTTTAGAAAAGGCAGAGGAACCAGAGATCAAATTGCCAACATCCACTGGATCATAGAAAAAGCAAGAGAGTTCCAGAAAAGCATCTATTTCTGCTTTATTGACTACGCCAAAGCCTTTGACTGTGTGGATCACAATGAACTGTGGAAAATTCTGAAAGAGATGGGAATACCAGACCACCTGATCTGCCTCTTGAGAAATTTATATTCAGGTCAGGAAGCAACAGTTAGAACTGGACATGAAACAACAGACTGGTTCCAAATAGGAAAAGGAGTACGTCAAGGCTGTATATTGTCACCCTGTTTATTTAACTTATATGCAGAGTACATCATGAGAAATGCTGGACTGGAAGAAGCACAAGCTGGAATCAAGATTGCTGGGAGAAATATCAATCACCTCAGATATGCAGATGACACCAACCTTATGGCAGAAAGTGAAGAGGAACTAAAAAGCCTCCTGATGAAAGTGAAAGAGGAGAGTGAAAAAGTTGGCTTAAAGCTCAACATTCAGAAAACAAAGATCATGGCATCCAGTCCCATCACTTCATGGGAAATAGATGGGGAAACAGTGGAAATAGTGTCAGACTTTATTTTTCTGGGCTCCAAAACCACTGCAGATGGTGACTGCAGCCATGAAATTAAAAGACGCTTACTCCTTGGAAGGAAAGTTATGACCAACCTAGATAGTATATTCAAAAGCAGAGACATTACTTTGCCAACAAAGGTTCGTCTAGTCAAGGCTATGGTTTTTCCTGTGGTCATGTATGGATGTGAGAGCTGGACTGTGAAGAAAGCTGAGCACCGAAGAATTGATACTTTTGAACTGTGGTGTTGGAGAAGACTCTTGAGAGTCCCTTGGACTGCAAGGAGATCCAACCAGTCCATTCTGAAGATCAGCCCTGGGATTTCTTTGGAAGGAATGATGCTAAAGCTGAAACTCCAGTACTTTGGCCACTTCATGTGAAGAGTGACTCATTGGAAAAGACTCTGATGCTTGGAGGGATTGGGGGCAGGAGGAGAAGGGGACGACAGAGGATGAGATGGCTGGATGGCATCACTGACTCAATGGACGTGAGTCTGAGTGATCAGGGAGGCCTGGCGTGCTGCGATTCATGGGGTCGCAAAGAGTTGGACACGACTGAGCGACTGAGCTGAACTGAACTGAACTGAGGCATCATATTGTACACATTAAATATGAAAAGTGAAAGTGTTAGTCCCTCAGTCGTGTCTGACTCTTTGCGACCCCATGGACTTCAGTCCATCAAGCTCCTCTGTCCATGGGATTTCCTAGGCAAGAATACTAAAGTTGCCATTTCCTATTCCAGGGGATCTTCCTGACCTATGGATAGAACCCACATCTGCAACACAAGCAGATTCTTTATCCACTGAGCCACTGAGGAAGCCCTCAGTGTTGTTCAGTAAATGGCAAATTAAGGAATGTGAATTATGTGTGTCCGTAGGTAACCAGGAATTTTATTTTCATTTTATTTGTTTTTAATTAGACTATAATTACTTTACAATATTATGACAGTTTCTGCCATACATCAACATAAATAGGCCATAGGTGTACATATATCTCCTCCCTCTTGAACCTACCTTCCACCTCCCTCCCCATCCCACCTCTCTGGGTTGTCACAGAACAATGGCTTTGGGTTCCCTGCATCATACAGCAAATTCCCATTGGCTTGTCTATTTTACATGCATGTATGCTAAGTTGCTTCAGTTGTCTCCAACTCTTTGTGACCCTATGGTCTGCCATGTTCCTCTGTCCATGAGATTCTTGAGGCAAGAATACTGGAATGGGTTGCCATGCTCTCCTCCTGGGGATCTTCCCGACCCAGGAATCAAACCTGCATCTCTTATGTCTCCCGCATTGGCAGGTGGGTTCTTTACCACTAGTGCCACCTGGGAAATCCTCTATTTTACATATGGTAATATACACGTTTCAATGCTATTCTCTCAAGTCATCCCACCCTCTCCTTCCCTCACTGTGCCCAAAAGTCTGTTCTTTATGTCTGTGTCATCTTTGTTGCCCTGCAAGTAGGGTCAGCAGTGCTATCTTTCTAGATTCCATATATATGTGTTAATATGCTATATTTGTTTTATATGGACAGTGACATAATGAAAAACTTCCGTAAGAAAGTATGATTGGATAATAGAGTACAGATGGACTCGGGGGACTTCCCTGGTGGTTCAGTGATTAAGAACCCACCTTCCAGTGCAAGGAGTGCCAGTTTGATCCCTAGTGAGGGAACTAAGATCCCACATGCTTCAAGGCCAAAAAACCAAAATATAAAGCAGAAGCAATATTGTAACAAATTCAATAAAGACTTTAAAACTGATCTATATCAACAAAATCTTTAAAAAAAATGAACTGGGGAGAGATATGGAGTTACAGCAAGGACAATGCTTTAAAAACTACTGCATTAAATCTAACATGAGCAATTGAATGCCCAAATTATAATGACGATATTAGGGATAAAAAACAGTAACAATAGGGGGCTAGATTTAAGAAATTTTGTGGAGAAGTAAAGTCAGACTTCGTGACTGATTGAACATGGGTAAGGGAGTAAAGGTAAGAGGAAACCTACACGGGTAATTCTGAAATTTTTTTTTTATATTGTATTGGTTTTGCCATACATCAACATGAATCCACCACAGGTATACATGTGTTCCCCATCCTGAACCCTCCTCCCACCTCCTTCCTCATACCATCCCTCTGGGTCATGCCAGTGCACCAGCCCCAAGCATCCTGTATCCTGCACTGAACCTGGACTGGTGATTCATTTCATACATGATATTATACATGTTTCAATGCCATTCTCCCAAATCATCCCACCCTCTCCCTCTCCCACAGAGTCCAAAAGACTGTTTTATACATCTGTATCTCTTTTGCTGTCTCGCACACAGGGTTATCATTACTATCTTTCTAAATTCCATATATATGCATTAGTATACTGTACTGGTGTTTTTCTTTCTGGCTTACTTCACTCTGTATAATAGGCTCCAGTTTCATCCATCTCATTAGAACTGATTCAAATGTATTCTTTTTAATGGCTGAGTAATACTCCATTGTGTATATGTACCACAGCTTTCTTATCCATTCATCTGCTGATGGACATCTAGGTTGCTTCCATGTCCTGGCTATTATAAACAGTGCTGTGATGAACATTGGGGTACACGTGTCTCTTTCCCTTCTGGTTTCCTCAGTGTGTATGCCCAGCAGTGGGATTGTTGGGTCATAAGGCAGTTCTATTTCCAGCTTTTTAAGGAATCTCCACACTGTTCTCCATAGTGGCTGTACTAGTTTGCATTCCCACCAACAGTGTAAGAGGGTTCCCTTTTCTCCACATCCTCTCCAGCATTTATTGCTTATAGACTTTTGGATAGCAGCCATTCTGACTGGTGTGAAATGGTACCTCATTGTGGTTTTGATTTGCATTTCTGAAATTTTAAGATCCCCTGACTTAGGGAATGGTGATCTTATTAAAAGAACCATATGGGACTTCCCTGGAAGTCCAGTGGTTAGTTTTCCACATTTCTAATTCAGGATGTGTGGGTTTCATCCGTCATCAGGAAATTAAACATCCTATGCTACATTGTGTGGCCAAAGAATAAAAAACAAAGCACACAAAATAAAATTAGATTGTTATATTTAAAAAAAAAATCTTCTTAAAAAAAAAAAGAGAAGTGTGAAGGGGCAGCTAGTTTTCAGAGGGGTAGGGTGAGTTTTCAGAGAGGTAGGCTGTAGTCCATGGGGTCACTAGGAGTCGGACACGACTGAGCGACTTTACTTTCACTTTTCACTTTCATGCATTGGAGAAGGAAATGGCAACCCACTCTAGTGTTCTTGCCTGGAGAATCCCAGGGATGGGGGAGCCTGGTGGGCTGCCGTCTCTGGGGTCACACAGAGTCGGACACGACTGAAGTGACTTAGCAGCAGCAGCAGCAGGGTGAGTTTTAGTTGTAGATATATTGTTTTCTCATTATGATGTGACATGAAAATGCCAAGCTACAGTTAGAGAGACACAATGGGTAGAGGTGACATCTGGGAAAGTCTCATACTTAAATGATTGGGAAAGGATTGAGGAGGCTACAAAGAAGGCAGGTAAAGAACTGCAGGGGGTGAAGGAGAAACCAAAGGATAAAGTGAAAATAGACTACAGACAGGTGAGCTTCCAACCTGGGGGGTAGGGTCTAATCTATAGACAGATACTAAAAAGGTCCCTAAGACATATGCCAAGGACACTGGATTTATCAATAAGGAGGTCATAGTTAATCCTGATAGAGAATTTCAGAAATGTGATGGTTGGAGAGAGACCAGAGTAAGAAGAGATGGAAGCAGAATGGGGAGAAGGCAGCAGGTAAGAAGTTTGACAACCAGAAGAAATGACATATAGGCAGCAGGAAGGTGGTTTTTAAGATGCCTTCTGCAAGGTAGTAGAGAAAGAACAATTTAATAGGGGCATTGAATGTGCTGGAGGGGCAGGGATTAAAAGAAATAAGTTCTTAGAGCAGGAAGATCATAGAATGGCAAGACGGCCGGAAACTGAGATGTCTCTGCTTACTAGATCAGAAGGAAGGGGAAAAAATGATGCTATAAACACAGGTATTTTAAACTGGGATTGTATTGGCTTTGGAAAAATGAAGTTTTGAAAGTAAAATTAGAAATTGCAAATGACAATGAGGAAAGTTATTCTAAGAAAAAAACTGTGGTATAATATTTTTTCCATCTTTAGGATAGTAAAAGAATGATAAATGTCATGACCAATTTTGTGGGGTGAGCAAAGCCTGGCCAACTAAAGCCTAATGCATCATAATTCATAAAGACATTGGCATCTCATCCTAGAATTTCTGAATAAATGAGGGAAGGCTGAATTCAAGGTAAAGTGGTGCTAAGGAATAAGGTTGTTGTGAGGGATGAACTGTCCTATGCTGTGAAGGCAGGAAATCTGGCACTGCCTGACCAGGTGGAACAATAAGAAATTAAGAAGAAGCAAAACCCAGCAGGATACAACAGCTTACAATGTTTTGACGTCAGTCAATAACCAATGGGATTGCCCAGAAAGAACATTGAAACAAACAGTGGAAAGGATCCAGAGAATAATAAACTTCTATTTTTAGGCCACTCAATTGGAAAGTGACATGACAGAACATAAACAGGCAATATGTCAGCATTCTATCAACAGACATCCTCAGTTGACAACCTGACCAGCTGTACAAAATGTTGCAGAGCAGGACAGGCCATTGTGAAGGGGAAACAGCTCTCAAGCCAAAATAAATACTTTTCAGAATGGTGAGGTTTCAAAAGAATAGCAGATGAAATAGCCCATACTAGTAATGAATGAGAAGAGAGAAATACCCCAGGAGGATAAAGGAAGAAAAATAAAGGAGAAGCAGAATTCAGATCAATAAAGGTTTAAAAGCGTGGACCACATGTTAAGAAATCTGTCCTCTCATGGACCTTTGTGCCTGAAGGTCCAAATTCGTAACTGGTTGTAGAATATATTTCCACTGCCTTAAATGGCAGTGGGGTCCTAGGCAACAGTTTCCCCATCACAAAGGGATAGAGCTAAAATGATGAAGGCACTGCCAGTTTTCCATTTCTGTGATTCTGTGATACTTGATGCTTAGGTACATATGTTCATGCAAGAATTCAGACACTGTTGGCTATCAGAAAGAACCTTGCTTTAAGGAATCAGGAGAATTTAAAAAGCTTGGATTGTAGCCCTGGCTCTGTGTGACTTATGACAAGTCATTTAACTCCTCTGTTACCAAATTTCTTATGTAAAATGACAAAGAAAGGCTAAGTGCCCACTAAGGTCTTTATTCCGTTTGAAAGATCGATGTTTCATTGATGTGAGCAGAAAGATGGCGGAGTAGAAGTATCCTAAGCTTACCTCCTCTCATGAGCACACCAAAATCACAACTGTCGTTAGAACAATCACTTTTGAAAAAAGACTAGAAACTACCAGAAAGGATCTTCTACTGTTCAAGACATAAAGAAGGAACCACAGCAAGATCGATACATTGGAAGTCCTTCAGGGACTCAGAGGAAGATTCAGCCACAGATGGAGACCTGAGTCTTGGATCCTTGGCCCATATGGGACTGTGGTAATGAGTGAGATATAGACTTTTGCACTAAGGCACTGAGATGTAGAGGTTCATCTGTTATAACGGTTAGGGTCATTCTTCATATCAAATAAAGCAACGACAAGGGAAAAAAGCAATGTTTCTACAAGAGTGGTGCACCACATTATTGACTACCTAAACATTCAGGCTGCTTTTTGTCAAATAACTTTAGATACAGAAATGACAACTAGGTCGTGGTTGACAGAGTCCTTCTGCAAAATGAGGGGAGGGGGGAATAACCCTATACCCAACACCATAAAACATAGATGATATTAAAGCCATAGAACTGGATAAGGCAAGTTAGGGAGGGAGGGTAGTTAGAGGCGAGGCCCCAAAATGAGATGGACTTCTTGACCTCCAAGACAGTGAGGACCCAACGAAGGAGATAGAGAATAGCCTATGAGATTGTAGGAGAACCAAGAGGAAGTGGGGTCTGGGAGGCCAAGGAAAGAAAACATAAGGAGGAGGCAATGATTAATGCTGTCAAACACTATTGATCAAAGGAAGGTGGGGCTGAGAATTGGCCATTGGATTTGGCAGTGCCAGGTCATTGGGTGCATGCTAAGTTGATTCAGTCATGTACAACTCTTTGCAACCCCATGGACTGTAGCCTGCCAGGCTTCTCTTTTCATGGATTCTCAGGCAAGAATACTGGAGGGGGTTGCCATGCCAAACTTAAACTTAATCCAGTTGAGCCTTCATCTCCTGACTCCTTGAAACAGGTCGATGAGGGCCTAACTGGAGTAAGTTTAAGTTTGATGGAAGAGCAGAAAATACAGAAGAAAGTTCAGAACTCTTTTCAGTGAGTTTTGCAGGCAGTAAAGGGAAGCAACAACTGAAGACAGATGCAGACTCAAGAAGCTTTATTTCATTGCTGGATGGGGATGAGAATAAGGCAATAGAGCAAAAGCATCTGATGATGCAGGAGCCAATGATCAACAAAGCAATAGCAAGATGATAGTAAATGCCATGAACATATCACATAGGATGTGGAATCCATAGAAACATTGGGATATTACTTTAAAGTGGCTCAAGAAGGCTTCCCTGGTGGCTCAGTGGTAAAGAATCCACCTATCACTGCAGGAGACATGGGTTCAAACCCCGATCTGGTAAGATCCCACATGCTGCACAGCAACTAAACCCATGTGCCACAACAAGAGACTGTGTTCTAGAGCCTGGGAACCACAGCTGATGAAGCCCTTGTGCCCTAGAGTCTGTGCTCTGCAACCAGAGAAGCCACCACAATGAGAAGCCCACATACTGCAATTAGAGAGTAGCCCCTGCTCGCCACAACTAGGGAAAAGCCCACAAAGCAATGAAGACCCAGCACAGCCAAAAATAAATATAGTGGCTACAGAAAGTCTTTCTGAGATTCTTGAGATATGGATTTTTTTGGTAGAGGGCAGGGAGAAGGAGCGATGAGCAAAGGAAATAGGAAGTTCAGTTGACATGGTTCGGCTTGGAAGATTTGGGGTGTAGGAAATGAGGCCAGTATGTCTGGAAAAAGTGAGTAACAGAGATAAATGAAAATCGAAGAGTAAGCAGGTCCCCAGTGCTGTCGTCGTCTGAGGTCACAACAAGTTGAGATTTTTACGGTAGGTGCCGAAAGAAGTCCCTAGGGTTTTAAGCAGGTGAATGTTTTTATATGATCATTAATGACATGTTAATATCAATTTTTATCATCTTGACTTTTTAAAGTGATTTATGGTTTCTAAGCATGGAATCTCACAAATGAAGGCTCACAGAGTTCAAATCCTTTGCTGAAGTTCTTAGCACAGACCCAGGCACCCAGCTCAATGCAGCTTATGGACTCAAACCCAGTTCTACCATCTGCAAAGGCAGTGACTTTTTCCACCATTCTCACCCCCTTGTTCATACTCCTCACACTTGACATTGTCTCAATCCCTGATGCTCCTCAACAGAATTCCTATGATCCTGAGCATGTCAGGGTTAGCCCCAAGCATTTCTCACGTGGCTTCTCCTCAGTATCCACCCAGAAGGTCAAATAACCTTCTTTCTGCTCCCAGGCTCCCCAGTTCTTCTCATATGAAATTCCTATAGCTATTGTCTGTTGCCTTTCACGTTACATGATTATGACTTGTTTGAAGCCAAGGGCCTCATCTCCTACTTCAGATTGATCTTATTATGCACAGAACGGGGAATAAAATACTCTTTAGATAAATGAAACAAAGTGTCTCAAAGGCAAAAAGTTGTTTTCCTTTGGAGCTCTAGAATTTCTCCCTTATGTATTCTGACAAGTGTCAGTGAAACAATCACAGTGGACAAGATTTCAGAATTTCTGGTCACAGTCAGTCTGGAATCACTGGAAAATATTGTATGTGTTAAAAGCAACATTGTATAAGACACTGGGAATGTTTACTTTTACCAAAAAGATAGGCTTTTAAAGTTTGATAACATTCGTTTTTTGAGAAACTAGAAACTTGCTTTCTAACTACAATGGAAGAGACTTGTTTTTAATAACAAGCTTTTATTCGAAATGAAAAAATTCAATATACCAAGCAGAATAAATTAAGAATTAAGTATGTAGGATTGGATTACTAGAGACTGATACATTTGATTAAAATCACTAAGACTTGTGATTGAAACATATGAATTATATTTTATTTTATTTATTTTTTGGCTGTACCACATAGCATGCAGGATCTTAGTTCCCTGACCAGGGATTGAACCTATGCCCCCTGTATTGAAAGTGAGGAGTCTTAACCACTGGACTGCCAGGGAAGTCCCTAAATTATATTTTAAAAGCTATTAAATTTTCAGATTATTTTGCCATACATTTGGAATTAGTTTTGGGCATAATTCAATGAGCAAAATAACCCTTTTAAATCTTTGGGACAGAGTTTCAAATTAAAGACTTATTTTAATCAATTCATAGTTAATTTTTTTAGATTCTGCTTTTGAATTAATTACTTATAATTGTTTTGAAATATAAAAAGCATTTACTATAAAATGTAAAGATAAATATCAGTTTTAGACGTAGGGTTGATACTTGTGAAATTGCAATCTAAGTGGCTCAAGAACAAAATAGGATTGGCCTGTAAGGCCGAAGGCAAGAGAGTCAGTGACTGAAAATGTTCCATTGGCTCAAATGGCCCCAAGCCACTAAGATGCCCCGAAATAGGAGAGCTGAGAAAGTCTAGTTCGCTACCACCTCCACCAGAGAAATGGGCCAAAGTAAATGAAACTTCCCTAATATTTCATTTCTCTTCATCAGCTGCTGCCACCTAGAAATGACATTATTATGATGACTTTATTCGTTGTTGAAGATTTAGTGCAAAATATGACCATCTGTACCAAATCATTCAATTTATATGCAGACTACTGAAAATTTATTTTAGTATGGGCCATAAACTAAGTGCAGCACAGGATTCATTTGTAGTGTAATTTTTATCAGCTTCTGTAGGAATAAAATTGTTCCTTTTGTGTTTAAAGACTTGACATCAAAAGGCAAAACCTCACCCTGAAATTGCCTTACTTAAGATGGGAGAATAGTGCAGTTACAACCCTTAATATACACAGATTATAAACTAAAGAACTACTTTTACAGTAAGTCAAATTGTTAGATCATATTTTTATACCACTAAATCCTAGCAATATAAAAAAATAATCAGTCAGGAAATCTACAAATGATTCAACAGCAAGTTGGGGCTTGGAAACAAAAAGAGTTGCATTGTACCCACCTGTATCAGCTTAGTTATAATTATGCAGATAAAATTATGTGTATATTTTTCATTCAGGAACTGTTTATTCAATTCAATAGATAACAATGGATGCCCTGATGCATACAAAGCACTGTGTTAGGCAGAGTTATGCCGAGGCACAGATACATAAGAGATGGCCCCTGTTTTCAAAGAGCTCACAGTCTGATGGGGTAGACGGAAGGGTACACAGTTAAGTCTAAGACAGGTCTGGCTGTGAAAAGGGCTATAGGAAACAGTAGTGTAAAAGAAAGAGCTATTCATTTTGTCAGGAGGATTCAGGAAGGCTTCATGGAGGTGAATGGCGAGTAGAACTATAAGCAGAGGAGGATTTTCCAAGTAGAAGAGTAATGTGATGGAGAGGATTTAGATTTGGCTGGAAGATAGAGTCTTGATAGAGAGTGGTTAGAGAGGACTCCACGTGGGGATGGGTTGCACTCGGTACATGGCAGTACTGAGAAGCCTACTCTGAAGGCCAGAGACGCCCTGATGGAGACTCGACCAAGAGCATTGACAGTGTGACTTGTGATTCTGCCTTGATCATGTTCTTTCTTTTGTGTGTACCTGAAATTGCCTCCTGGGGACTTTCCTTCAAAACTCAGCACCAATAAACATGTCCAGGTGAAGCCTTCCTCCACCATCTCCGATGGCATATGTGCATCCATGCCTGGACCACTTTAACATTTGGATCAAGCCGTGTTTGTCGTTCTGAAAGGCTGTGTCCATGTGAGCAGCCAGCCGGGAGGAGGACTTTACTTCAGATGCCGTGTTGGCAGGGTAGTTGTAGGTGGAGGTGGGCAGCAGACCGCTGGAACCCCTATCTGTGGTTGAGGAAGAATATAGGGTTTAAGGTAAAAATTTGGTAGGAATTTGCATAGAAGTGGCCATAGAATCAGATAAGATTTATGGAAAAAAATAATAAACTCCTTTGGTACATGTTAAGTTTCATAAGTCTATAACATGCTCATAGTTTTTTTTTTTTTAATTCAGTACTAGCTGTAGGTTTTTATAAACTTACAATCTAGATATGTATGAGCAAAAATAAAATATGTCACTTAGTTGAAGGCTCATGGTTTTTACTGTGGAAAATTTAAACCTGAGAGTAAGTATTATTACTATAAGATAAAGAAACACGTTTCTAAAAAATTCTAGGTATAAACATTTTAATAAGACAGTTGAATGCCTGATCGGGGTATATACTACTTAGGGAGCTATAGGTCACAATTACTAGCAGAAGAATGCTGCTGATGTGAAAATCAACATTAACTTTCAAACGTAAGCCAATTCATGACTGAATAAATCCTGTTTCAAGAATAAACTTATGTGTGTATTGAAGGTAGTCATGGTTCTTACACTCAATGCCAAATCACTCAATCAGGTCAGCAAAAGGGTAGACAGATCTGTAAAATGATGCTCTGCAAGACATAACTGGTGAGTTTATGAGAAAAAAACTTGAAGCCTCAGAATTTGCTTAAAGGTATAATTTCAAGAAAAAATATAGAATTAATTTTGCTGCCAGCTACACTGGGGAAACTGTTAGCATTTTCTAAAGGATAAAAAGGAGTTATGTTGTTGCTTTATCATTTGCTATTCCAAGTGTTGATAGTTTTGGAGTTAGGATGTCTTTTTCCATATTGAATTCAACTTAAGAGGACAGAGGAAGAAAATTTGGAGGGTAAAAGGATATGCAAAGCTGATCCTACAAGTGAGGAAAGGAAGATGAGAGCATGTGAAATAAGTGACTTGGGATGAAAAATTCTTGACAAAGTTAAAGAAGGTGGGAACAGGATAAGGAACGGGGTGGGTGGTGTGGGGTATGCAGAAAGGAAGATTGTGAAGGGATGAGCATAGAGGCAGAATTTAGGAAGGAAAACTGACCACAAGCTGATGCTAGGGTGAAAGCAGACAACAATGTCAAAAGTAGATATTAGCTAGTGCCAATTCATATGTGTGGAATGCATTCCTCTTGGGATGATACTGAAGACGGCAAAAAAGAAAAAAGAAGGCACAAAGAGAGAATTGATTTTGAGATAGTTAGAGACCTCTACATAGTTTCAAAAATGATAGAACAGAAAGAAGTTTGGGGATTTTAAAGGAAAAGAAGGAATCAGCATGATCAAGAGAAGAAAGGGGTTAACCTGAAACAGAGTGATGGGGCTGACCGGTGGGTGTGTGCAGTCCTCTCTTGTTCTAGCATGGAGGCGATCAGAGACTGTCTGAAAGCCACCAGGCAGCCTCAGAGGAATCAAAGACAACTCAAAACAAAAGACCAGAAAAAGTGCTTTAAATAGGAGCACAGAATCTAAAATATAGAGCAAATTCAGTAAAAATAGACTAGCACAGCACAGCCTCAGCAGTGGCTCTCAAAAATTTTCCACTGTTGTAGGCATGATTGAGAACGTTTGTGTGTTCCACGCTCTCGTAGGAGTATATAATTTCTGGCAAATTAACTGTAATTTCACCTAATTCTCACCCAGTCAAGAAAGCCTACCAAGGTGCTGGATTGAAAGAGACATTGAATCCCCACCCATTTATTCAAATCCCTCACATGCAAGAGCCAGAAAACAAGAGAAAGGGCGGGTCCAGGGCTGAGGATTAAGAAGCTAATGTGCCATCAGAGAAATGGTCAGGGGGGCTTTTTTGTCTCAGTCATTTCACGTTAAGAGAAAAGGAGGGACCTTGCGGACTTCCGGCTCATGAGAACCTCTGATGAAGTTGTTCGAATAATAACGAGTTTTGAGAGTACAAAATTCATTAAAGAGGAAAACTGTGGGTGAGGGGCGAAACCTGAGGAGGGCTGAGAAGGAGAGGAGATGAATGCTATGGCGGCAGAAGAGAGTCTGGGAAGGGTCCTCGGAGCGGAGATGGGACAGCTGTCCCGGTCTTGTCCGGGTTTCACAGTTGGGCAGAGCCCAAGCATCGCCGCGAGGTCTAGAGTCCACGCTGCGTGATGAGGCCACGTTGCAGGGCTGTCCTTTTGTCCTTCTGGTGATAAGGGGCTGGTATGTCTGATATATTAGTTCTTTTCCTCTCTGCCCCCATTCTTCCATTTATGAAATCCTCCCGGGCAACGTGTATTTTTCAATCTTTAAGTACCACTCAATCATAGGGGATTTTCCACAAGGACTTACAAAAATGCAGATTACACAGTAAACATGCTCTTCAGTCAATAAAAGGCCTGTTTCACTGAGCAAATTTCTTTCTGATGTTTAACTTTGGTTCGGGTCCTGATTCCGAGAAGTGAAATTTGGTGGCGTGAGAAGGAAAAAAAACGCCGTGGAAAAGAAGAAAACCCCAAGATAGCCATTTCAAACCCAACAATCAGACCTTGTTTATGTGATATGGACTCAGAGCTTTCTCCTAAAAAATGCACGCTATTAAGAAAATACTTTGAGAACCTAATAATAGGTCCCTGAAACCCGAGATCCACCTCTCATCTTTCTAACTCTTGGGAACGCAGTTAATAAGAACTTATGTTTTTAATACACGGATTCTTAGCAACAAAGTAGTTCTTTAATTAGTACAAAACTTGAATAATGCATCGTCTATTATCTCGCACGGCACATAGCATTCAGAAACTTGTACTGGCAGATTCGTTTACATATGTCACAGCAGTACCTGTAATTTAGTTTAATGCCAGGTCAGTGTGCCAAGTGTGTGTCTGTGTTTTAAAGCTTTCCCAACAGTTGTTTCATGGGGCTTCACAGTAGTAACTAAACCATGTCTATATTAGGAAATTTAGTGACTGTCCCTTGTAGGTAGCTGTAATATTCTTCCCTCTCACTAATATTCTTCCCTCATACTAGGGCATTGAATGGCTAACTTTTTAGGAAATGATTTAATACCATTGTAAAAAAAATGGAAAATACTGACTAAAGATGTAGGTAATTTGTTGTTTGTAATTTTGCCAAGAGAAGTGCCGCCTTTTAAGTGAGTTAAATCAAAATAAAAACAAAGGACTAGAAATAAACATATGAGACCCAGTCAGATGATTCAGTCACAGGAAACATCAGATGCGAACGATCTGACAAATCTTTGGATTTAATTTCTAGTTTCCCACATCATGATATGCAGTTTTCTGATCCAGGGAATCATTTCTTGGCCGAGAAACTGAGCATTGCCCACGTGACCAACTTACCCAAAAGGAGGAGGTTTAAGAAAATAATGTGTGCCAGATCCCTTTTCCATCAATCTCCATCAGAGTCATCTTGTCTCTACAGGTGCTGCAGCTAGATGCTTGGAATGAAAAAGGACTCCAAAAAAAATGAGGCAACCTCAACTCACAGTTGTTTAAAATGACTCCCCTCTCTCCTGAGAAACTGTTAGGAAGGAGGGTTTAGTTCATGCCCTCACTCCACACTAGGTTTAAATGGGCAGATAGTAGCAGAGTTTTAAGTGCTTTATCCTGACTTAAGTCCCTGAGATTTGGAGCATTTTGTTGGTCCGAATGTCTAACCAGTACAAACCTTAGCCATCAATATCCAAATGGAGAATTCCTCCCTTTGGTATTCACAAGCATAACATACATAATCCTTTATCTCTGGCGAAGCCATTAGCTTTTTGGCCTTTGGCTGGTTGATGTATACAGCATCTCTCGTTATTGCATGTGAGTGTTCTCAACTGACTTGCAAACCCTTTGATCAAACCAGCTAGACCTGATTTTCCAGATGATTCGAGAGACAAGGCACACATCTATCAGCTTTACAGGTCCTGGCAAGCCATCAAGACCCTGTGTTCCCCCACTCCCTTTATTGGAATCAAAGGTAAACAGGGAGCCAGTTCTCATTTAAATAAGTAGCATCAAGATCTTGCTCGACATTCACCATTGTAGCAGCAGAAGAAAAACAACGGTTGAAGTAAGAAAAAGGTTTCCTTGGCAAGGATGCCAAACTAAATAATGACACCCAAAGCAAAAACATGCTGCACTGAAACTCAACTTTAGTCAATTCAGCCTACTTGAAACAAAGCTTTTTTTTTTTTTTTTTTTGTGATTTCAAAAGTGAACATTGTACTTTGCTCTGGCAGCCATTTCTATGTTTTTTGAATGATCCTATTATGCATAAATTCTCTGCCTACAGGCCTTTCAGCTCCTCCATCCCATGAGTGATTTGAAAACAGGACTGAAAATTTGTATACACACAGTATCTGCCCTCTGCTTCCTCTTAACTTTTAAAGCATACACTTTGAGTGACATTGTTTTGACATACATTGTCAATGTGTATTTTCTCTCCGTCTCTTATATGATTTTGGAAATATTTGTAGAAGATCCAGATCTCTACATCCTGTCCCCTAGAATAGGGGTCCCCAACCTCTGGGATCTAATGTCTGATGATTTGAGGGGGAGCTGATGTAAAAATAATAAAGTGCACAGCAAGTGTAATGCTCTTGAATCATCCTGAAATCTTCCTTCACCACCCTGTCCATGGAAAAACTGTCTTCCATGAAACCAGTCCCTAGTACCGAAAAAGTTGGGGACCACTGGGAAGCTCAGAATTCATCGCCTTGTCATCCATTTCTTTGCTTCATTGATGCTGCCATCCTATTGACCGGACTTTGGCAGAATTCTTTAAAGTTGCCGTGTGTGTGTGTTGACCTTCAAAATTTGTACAATTTCTAGTAAAGGGGCAACAAACAGAAATTTGTACTTCAAAAATTTGTTTGTATTTGAATAACTGAAGCAGTGATGCCAGGTCTTCAGGTGAACAGTGGCATGTATGTGTGGTTGGTGAAAAGCTGGCTGGGCTAGTGGAGTATGAATGGTCCCCGTTGGGGAACAACATATGGTGGCCTAAAAGGGTTAAGGAAGCAGAGGAACACTTTCTCAGGCTCCATTTTTCCTTTGGGGGAATTCAGAGCTTGAGTTGCTGGCTAGGTCCTTAAAGAAAGCTCCCTTTTAGAGGCAACAGTTCTTGGTACCTCCTAAACTAGGTCCTAGAACAAATCTTGGTTGACTATTTTTTCTTCTAAAGTTATAGAGATAGCCCTATCATTTTTACTAAATTCCTAAATGTGCCATCACATTCTGTGTCTCAGGATACTTTTCTTACCTCTCTCTATAGCAGCATCGGCAGCTCTTTGTTAACTTTTTAATTAAATTATCTATTTGTTTGGTGGCACTAGGTCTCAGTTGGGCATGTGGGATCTAATTCTCCCACCAGGGGTTGACTCCCCGCCCCCTATATTGGGCACATGGACTCTTGACCACTGGACCACCAGGGTTTTTTTGTTTAGCTCTTTGTCACTGCAGAACAAGGTGACTGAGGGTTGCCTCTCACACTGGGACCAGGCAGGGATGAGCAACACATAAGGTGAATCCAGAAATGAAACTTTCTACCAGGGCTGGGGCTCCTAAGGGGTGGCAAAAATGGATTGTTGTCCACCAGGCTCCTCTGCCCATGGGGTTTTGCAGGCAAGATTACTGGAGTGGGATGCCAGTTTCTGCTCCAGGGGATCTTCCCCACCCAGGAATCGAATCCACATCTCTTTAGTTTCCTGTATTGGCAGGTAGATTCTTTACCACAAGTGATACCTGGGAAGCCCGTGTGTGTGTGTGTGTGTGTGTGTGTGTGTGCGCACGTGCATGTGTGTGTATAAGTGTGTGTGTGTGTATAAAATTGCATTTTCCTTTTTTTTTTTTGTACCACTCTGACAAATTCTGTCTTCTATGCTTCCCCTCCCCCCATTCTAGATCTGCTAGCTAGATAATGTTATCTATGAGTGGAGTTTCAATTGCCTACTATATAGTGAGGATTCTCAAATCTAAATCTTAAGACAACACTACTCATTAAGGTTTCAGAGTCACATATCCAACTAATTACTAGATAGCTGCTTTTGAATGTCCCACATATACCTCAAGTGAACCTGTCCCAAACAGTTATCAGATATAGACTCCCTTTCATCCTGTGACTTGTGACTTTCATGTCAGAAAACAGCATCATCTTTAACGACACTTATTCAAGACATAAACCTGAGAGCCCTTTCCTTATTTCACCCATCTAATCAAACTGGGTGGTTCAGATGGTAAAGAAACTGCCTGCAGTGCAGGAGACATGGGTTCAGTCCCGGGTCAGGAAGATTCCCTGGAGAAAGGAATGACAGTCCATTCCAGTATTCTTGCCTGGAGAATCCCATGGGCAGAGGAGCCTGGCAGGCTACAGTTCGTGGGGTCCCAAAGAGTCAGACATGACTGAGCGACTAACACAACAGTCAAACCAGTTACCTTTGATTGTACCTCCCCAAATCTCTTGATCTACCATCTTGCTCCATCTTTGGGGGCATTTACAGCATACACTGTGCACCATCTCCCGCCTGGATTATTGGCTGGGTCCCTTGCCTTCAGCCTTGGAGACTGACCTTTCTAAACTATAACTCAGACCTGCCATGCTCCTGCCATGAAGACATCATTTGTCCCCCAAACCTAAACTGTTTAACGTCGCTTCCCAAGTCTGCATTTTTGGATTCTTTATCTCTTTACCCTTTACCTCTTGACTGGGATCCTTCAGATATTCTCTTTTACCTCTGGAGCTTCCCTTGTGCTGTTTGTTGCCTTTTGCCTGGCTATGTTTGCCCTTCCCTGTACGTGGATGATACCCTTGACCTTCAGATTTCAATTAGACGTAGCTGAGTTTCAGAATCCTTTTCTGGTACTTCACCTGTGGTTTACAGCATCCTCTGTTGCCTCCCTGAGCACCTGCACATCATAATAATCCCTGTGTACATGTAGGATTGTCTCTTCAGGTGTTTCTTTTTCATTCTCCCTCCACTGTGAGGGTAGTGACTTGTCAAATGTTTTTAATAGGCTTTCCTGGTGGCTCAGATGGTAAAGAATCTGCTTGCAATGCAGGAGACCTGGATTTGATTCCTGAGTTGGGCAGATACCCTGGAAAAGGGAATGGCAAGCCACTCCAGTCTCCTTGCCTGCAGAATCCCATGGATAGAGGAGACTAGTGGGCTATAGTCCATGGAGTCTCAAAGAGTCAGACATGACTGAGGGACTAATACTTTTACTTTTTTTCTTTTCCACCGTGAGAGCAGTGAGTTGTCAAATGGCTAATACATAGTGGGTAAATTAATAAATATTTTGGGGGAAGAAAAGGACAAATGAATGTATCAGAATAGGGCACACAATACTAGCAGAGTCTGACCTACAAATAATATGTTTCCTTCCTTTCTAAATTTAGTCCTGGTAGAATCATATGCAATTGAACACAGGGATAAGGTTAAGGAAATGTCAGGACTTGCAAGATTCTTAAAGATGGTCTTTCTTTTATAGATTAAATAATAAAAACCCAGAGAAAGTAAATTACTTCATTATCATCCCATAGGATGACTCCTATAAACTCCTGCTCCAGCATCCTCTTTTCTCAGGCTTTTTCATTTTTGCTGCCTTGATATATATGAAATAGTAGCCCACATTTTGGCTTTGTTCTTTTGTTTTAGTGTGCATGCCCCTGTCTGGAGAAGACAATGGCACCCCACTCCAGTACTCTTGCCTGGAAAATCCCATGGGTGGAGGAGCCTGGTAGGCTGCAGTCCATGGGGTCACTAAGAGTCGGACACGACTGAGCGACTTTACTTTCACTTTTCACTTTCATGCATTGGAGAAGGAAATGGCAACCCACTCCAGTGTTCTTGCCTGGAGAATCCCAGGGACGCGGGAGCCTGGTGGGCTGCCGTCTATGGGGTCGCACAGAGTCGGACACGACTGAAGTGACTTAGCAGCAGCAGCATGTCCCTGTCTACTACTGACTTGAACATATTTTTAATATTTATTGACCAATTTGGGTTTCTCTTTATTCAGTTGCCTATTTATATCCTTCCTTCATTTTTTTTTAAATTGGGTTGTTTCTTTCTTGCACATTTTCAGGAATTTCTTATATATTCTGCATATTAATCTTAGTCATTTATATGATTTGCAAATACCTAGTAAAATCTATTATACATAATCTGATGTTATCTGTGACCTAGTAATCTTTAGGCTTGTACCCTTGAAAGAAACTCATACAGGGCCAAAAAAAATTCAAGAGCATTGTTGTTATGGTGTTATTTGTAAAGGCAGAGAATTGAAAATAGAAAATATACATTCATTAAGAGAAGGAATCATTTAATGAGGGTATATTCACATAAGGGCTTCCCAGTGGCTCAGTGGTAAAGAATCCTCCTGCCAATATAGGAGATACAAGCTGCTGCTGCTGCTAAGTCACTTCAGTAGACATGTGTTCAATCCCTAAATTGGGAAGATCCCCTGGAGAAAGAAATGGCAACCCACTCCAGTATGCTTGCCTAAGAAATCCTATGGTCAGAGGAGTCTGGCAGACTACAGTCCAAGGGGTCGCAAAATAGTCAGACACGACGGAGTGACTAAGAAACAAGAACATTTATAAAGTAAAAGTAAGACATAATGCAGAAGAGTGGTTTGTTTTTTTTCTAGGAAAGAAACTAGGATAAGGGTATTCAACTGAGTCTCCAACTCTTTACTTCTTAAAAAAAGATTTGTGGAAAATACAGCAAAATTAATACGTGTTGATTCTAGTTGTGGCTAAATGGATTCTGTTACATTGTTCTCTGTATTTCTTATGCATGCCTTAAATATTTCCCAATTAAAGGAAAAATGACAACAAGGTATGTTAAAATCTTCTAGGCAGAAGTGATGGAATATACACATTTTTGAGGCCTGGAGAAACAAGATTCATTTGAGGAACTTATAGAAGAAGTGAAGGCTTCTAGTGATGGGGAAAGATGTGGTGAAGGAGGTGGTGGGAGAAAGGCAGATCAGGAAATCCTTTGCTAGCTGATCCAGAGTTACAAGAGCTGTAGGCCTATGAGCACTGTGATTCCTAGAAGGACAAACATATCCTGAGAATAATAATATTTAATTAAACCATTAGAATCCATTTATACAAATATACTTTAGAAGCTGAAAAGGAACTCAAGGATCATCTTAACTCATTTGGACAGAGTGACTCATGCTGTCTCCTTATCAGACTCCTTCAACTCCTTCCTTTTCATTTTTTCCCATAACTCTGAATCAATATTCATTTTACTGTATTTTCCACAAATCTTAAGAAGCAAAGATTTGCAGACCCAGTGGATACCTTTATCCTGTTTTATTCCCAGAAAAATGAGGTTCAGAAGAGTTAAAGTGTAAAGAAAAGAGAGGGCATATTGTATAAGAATATTGGGACACATCTAATTCAATAATTCAGTCTATACTGGCTGACTTTTTTTAAATCTAAAAAAGCTTTTATTTCACTTTTATTTCTTTTTTTGGTTAGGACTTTAAATTTACTCAATAATTATATATATGTATATGTATATCTACCTGTATATTCTTTTTTGGAGGATATTTGTTTTGCAATACTGAGTTGGTTTCTGCCTATTTGCAGGGCAGCATTGGCTGACTTCTTAATTGATGTGATAACTAATTGTACTGCAGAAATAGTAGATTTTTTAAGAGAGTGGAACAGAAGTTACATTAGTTTTGATTGGGAGGTATGGATAATGTTTTGACAAATGGAACATAACAAGATAGACTTTTGAGCATCAGCCGAAACCAAATGGCCAGGTCCCTGTGATTTAGGTTTTATAGAATGAAGAGACATAGAACCTTGTAGAGAGAGGCACATTAGAGTTAAATGACCTCACAATTGTGTCTGGGTGCATCCTATTTACTGACTAATCATTATCAAGCTGGATATATCTATTAATAGGCTTTTATGGCTCCAGTAAAGACTATCTCATTAGGTAGCCCAGCGCCAAGAGACAATTGTGAAGGAGGCCTTCTGTGAAGACAGCCTACAAAAGGTGACTGAGGGGTCATCACCACTAAGATCAGTTACTGGAATTTTTCTTGGGAAATTTCTTCGGATATGAGCAGGTTGTAGCCTTCGGAAGCACCAGTGATATCCATCTCTGACCAGTGAGCCATCTACCTGAGGCTCACTGTCAGGTCCAACCCCAGAGGAAGATAAAGGAGACAGCATGAGTCACTCTGTCCAAATGAGTTCATTCATCAACTCTCCTATCATAATTGGACTCACATTCTCCTAGCTAGAGATGCTGGTATGTGAACACCTAAGGGGCTTAATGTCTCCTTTGGAATGAACACATGGGGCTAATCAGAGAAGACGTTCTTCTGAAGATACCTCCAGGAGCTTTTCCACAGTATATCAATACTATGACCAACACTACGATGAATCACGTTAGTTAATGCATTTTAAAAGGACTAGGGAGCTTTGTCTTAAAGGGATGAGATGCAAGACTGGCAGGTTTGAACATGTTGATGACAGGCTAGACCAAATAAAATACATCACAACTTTAAAATTCTCTTGACCAAATCTTACTCAGACATCTTCAAGTTAGCTCCCTCTGTTTTATACATTCTTGGAACTCTGTATTTTCCTTCATTCAGTTCAGTTCAGTTCAGTCACTCGGTCATGTCCAACCCTTTGCAACCCCATGGACTGCAGCACACCAGGCTTCCCTGTCCATCACCAACTCCCGGAGTTTACTCAGACTCATGTCCATTGAGTTGATGATGCCATCCAACTGTCTCATCCTCTGTCATCCCCTTCTCCTGCCCTCAATCTTTCCCAGCATCAGGATCTTTTCAAATGAGTCAGTTCTTCTCATCAGGTGGCCAAACTATTGGAGTTCAGCTTCAACATCAGTCCTTCCAATGAATATTCAGGACTGCTTTCCTTTAGGATGGACTGGTTGGATCTCCTTGCAGTCCAAGGGACTCTCAAGAGTCTTCTCCAACACCACAGTTCAAAAGCATCAGTTCTTCGGCACTCAGCTTTCTTTATAGTCCAACTCTGATATCCATACATGACTACTGGAAAAACATAGCTTTGACTAGATGGACAAAGTCTCTGCTTTTTAATATGCTGTTTAGGTTGGTCATAACTTTTCTTTCCTGGCTGCAGTCACCATCTGCAGTGATATTGAAGCCCCAAAAATGTAAAGTCTGTCACTGTTTCCCCATCTATTTTCCATAAATTGATGTGACCAGATGCCATGATCTTAGTTTTCTAAATGTTGAGCTTTAAGCCAACTTTTTCACTCTCCTCTTTCACTTTCATCAAGAGGCTCTTTAGTTCTTCTTCACTTTCTGCTATAAGGGTGGTGTCATCTGCATATCTGAGGTTATTGATATTTCTCCTGGCAATCTTGATTCCAGCTTGTGCTTCTTCCAGCCAAGCATTTCTCATGATGTACTCTGCAGATAAGTTAAATAAGCAGGGTAACAATATACAGCCTTGACGTACTCCTTTTGCTATTTGGAACCAGTCTGTTGTTCCATGTCCAGTTCTAACTGTTGCTTCCTGACCTGCATACATATTTCTCAAGAGGCAGGTCAGGTGTTCTGGTATTCCCATCTCTTTCAGAAGTTTCCACAGTTTGATGTGATCCACACAGTCAAAGGCTTTGGCATAGTTTTTCTGGAACTCTCTTGCTTTTTCGATGATCCAACAGATGTTGGCAATTTGATCTCTATTCCTCTGCCTTGTCTAAATCCAGTTTGAACATCTGGAAGCTCACAGTTCACGTACTGTTGAAGTCTGGCTTGGAGTTTTTTGAGCATTACTTTACTAGTGTGTGAGATGAGTGCACTTGTGCAGTAGTTTGAGCATTCTTTGGCACTGCCTTTCTTTGGGTTTAGAATGGAAACTGACCTTTTCCAGTTCTGTGGCCACTGCTGAGTTTTCCAAATTTGCTGGCATATTGAGTGCAGCACTTTCACAGCATCATCTTTTAGGATTTGAATTAACTCAACTGGAATTCCATCACCTCCACTAGCTTTGTTCTTAGTGATGCTTCCTAAGGCCCTCTTGACTTCACATTCCAGGATGTCTGACTTTAGGTGAGTGATTATCTGGGTTGTGAAGATCTTTTTTGTATATTTCTGTGTATTCTTGCCACCTCTTCTTAATATCTTCTGCTTCTGTTAGGACATACCATTTATGTCCTTTATTGTGCCCATCTTTGCAGGAAATGTTCCCTTGGTATCTCTAATTTTCTTGAAGAGGTAAATCTCTAGTCTTTCTCATTCTATTGTTTTCCTCTATTTCTTTGTGTTGATCACTGAGGAAGGCTTTCTTATCTCTCCTTCTATTCTTTGAAACTGAATTCAAATGGGTATATCTTTCCTTTTCTCCTTTACTTTTTGCTTCTCTTTTCACAGCTCTTTGTAAGGCCTCTTCAGACAACCATTTGGCCTTTTTGCATTTCTTTTCCTTTGTAGCACACATAAATATTTTAATTGAATACTTATTTGAGCAATATGTGTTCACTACAGACTCCATGAGTACAAGGACCACATCTCTCTTCTTGTTTGCAAAATCCTAGAGCATTAGCCTGGTGTGTGGTTTACAGTAGGCTCTCAACTAATACTTGTTGAATGTATAAGTGATTAAATGAATGAATGAGTAAATGAGTGTAAGAATAAAAAAAGAGTGAATGAATGAAGGGTGAGTTAATCAGTGGATGGTGCTGATGGAGCACCAGGAATACTGAGATGTGGCTCTATATTTTATCAATCAACTTGAGGTGGGGCAAGGAGCAGCAAATGTTTTAAGGGCAGGAAGGGAAAAATCTCTGGGTCATGGCAGTACTAAGAATCTCTTTCTGAGAATAAAGGAAATTACTTTTCTCTGGAAGTACTGCAAAGTCAAATTTGACCTATTTGTTTTATATTTTACTCTTTTCAACTTTTATTTATTTATTTGTTTATGGCTCTGTTGGGTCTTCACTGCTGCATACAGCCTTTCTCTAGCTGTGGTGATCGGGGCTGCTCTCTAGTTGCCGTGTGTGGGCTTCTCACTACAGTGGCTTCCCTTGTTGTGGAACATGGGCTCTTGGACGTGAGGTCAGTAGTTGAGGCACAAGGATGCTCAGAGGTGTGTGAAAGCTTCTCAGACCAGGGATCAAACCTATGTCTCCTGCATTGGAAGCAGATTTTTAACCACTGGACCACCAAGGAAGTTCAAATTTGACCTGGTTCTTAATTTTTCTTGGGTTAAACACAATTGAGTTGCTCTGAGGGATTACTGAAATGCTGCCCCACAACCTCAAAAGACAATGAAATCTCCAGGAGGACCATGAAATTGTCTCTTTAAATATAGCTTCAGTCATTATGAAATTTGTACATTTGGGGCCTCAGTAATCCTCAAAAAATCTTTACACAATACTTCATTGTAACTGGCATTGTCTTTCATGATTTAACTGAACTACTTGTTCATAAGATGACTCAGGACAAGAAGACATTGCATAAATATGAAATATTATTACTATACCATAACCATTTGATTTCAGATGACTTACCCTAAAGAATAGTGTATTCATGTCATACTTTCCCATGACATTTAAATCTTGGTTTATGAGTTTCCCAGAATAGGAAATACAGAAAAATGCAGAACGACATAGAATGGAATTGCCTATGTGAGTTAGTTATCCCTCTATTTACCTTATAATTATATTGGTCAAAAATATTAAAGTCTTATATGTTGTATAATATTTTATCTTCGGTTCTGGGTTGAGGAACAGAGGTACAGATTTCATAGTGATCATCACTATCTTTACTTTGAAAAACGATACATCAATTCATTTTCTGGTTCAGATTAAACTCAGAATGTCACGTTAATATTGCTTCTTTTGAATATGTCATGTGCACTTACAGGCTAAAGAAGTAGTTATAATCAGGTCTGATTTTGATGTATGGCTTCTGTAATAAGGGCACACCATTAATATTTTCAAAATACCACCTCCTTGGCCTCTTTTTATTGAAATTAAATGTGTATATAGCAACTTGAAAGCTTTTCCTTCTTTTTTGGAATAGACAATGATTTAATTTTTTTTAATAAGGAATAGACTTTATTTTTAAAAGAATTTTAAGTTTCCAGAAAAATTGAGCAAAAATTACAGAGCGTTTCCATTACCTCCTCTCTCTTCCACCCCACAGTTTCCCTATTATGAACATCTTGCATTAGTGTGGTCCACTTTTACAATTCATGAACCAGTATTGGTATATGGTTACTAACTCAAGTCCATAGTTTACATTAGGTTTCACTTTTTGTGTTGTCGTGTTCTATGGATTTTGACAAACGCATAATGTCAGTATCCAACAATCACAGTAACATAGGGAACCATTTTACTACCGTCAAACTTTTGTGCTCTACCGATTCACCCATCCTTCCTTCCCTTAAACCCCTCAATGATTTCATTTTATAAAAAGTAGCATCATACTCTTCTAATTCCAATATAAAATGATGCCAGAAACATGACCAAACCAAAGGAACACGTATAATACTTTATACTTGTTCTAGTTTGATATTACTTTTTTCATCTTCTTACTACTCCAAACTCTGCTTTTGAGCAGTCCGTTGACAAGTATAAATTTAATGAATTTCCCAGGCTTTTCAATTAATTCTTTTCATCTATTTTTCTGTCTAGCACTGGACATCTCCCAACACCCTCCAAAAAGGAAAATGTCTGAAATAAGAACAGAAATGTTCTTCCTTCCCTCCCTCTTTCACTAAAGGTGAGAGACATTGAATTATCAACTGTGGTTCATTTGTGAGTACAATTACCTCTCACTCCCAGGTTGCCTAAATTATCACATATCCCCAGCAGTAACGCCATCCTTAGCACCACCAAAACATTCTGAAGAATTTTTACTAAGCACCTACGTGGACATGATCCTGCCAGGCTTGACCTGTCATAAGGTCATTCTCTGGATCCCTGAGACTTTCCCAGTCCTCCAGACAGGGTGCTGGAATAATGGAAACCTTTCATTTGGCATTACCAATCAGACTTAGATCCCTGGAATGAATATTCTTTCTTCTGACGTTGCTGGCTTATGTTATAGAATCAAAGCACATAAAAAGATGGCAAAGGCAGCATCACTCTATTCTTGACCAAAGGAACAGGAATTTTCCAGCTCTGTAGCTCTTGAACTCCTTAAAGAATAGCTTGCCTAGTTTATACGAATATTATCTTCTTTAGCATTCATAGAATCCAACCCATCCTCTACAGCATGGTCCTTAATTGCTTTTCCTATTAGTTCGAAAATAAAACATGTTGAATACACGGCCATGGCTGCTCTTCTAATTAGTAAAAAGACTATGTTGAGTTTTAAAACAACAAACTCTTTTCATGTCCAAGTTACTTTTAGTAACCATTATAAATTATTACTTTCCTCCACATCAGAGGTGCCTTATGACTAAAGAGCAAGACAGCACTTCCCCTGCACCCCCATACTCTTTAACAATGGCTCTTATGTTTCTTTAGTAAACTCATAATGTTAATTATACTGTGCATCAGACGAAGCACCATCCATCAAGGACCTCAATGCACCTTACAAATGCTATGAGTCATCAAAGTCCTTCTATGATAGAGGTAAGTATTCAAGGCCACAGCTTTACAGTTAGAGAAGCGCAGACAAGGTAAGTGTTTTTGTTTTTTAAAGTGGGATATGTTTTAGTCAAGAGATTTAGTCATCATTTACGAAGGCAGAGAAACTCAATGAATATTTATGGAATGAAACTCAATGAATAAAAATGAATGAAATGATCCTAGCTTTCGTGATCCTGGCCATGAACACCTGCACCATATTAATTATTTTGATAAGCTATAGATAAATAGATCAGAAATTATCTACTGTTAGTTAATCAATCTTCTCAATGCTAAGTGTAGAAAATAGCCATTTAACTATCATAATGATATAGCAAATCTAGAAAATGGAAATGGCCATTTTGTAACAAGATACAGAAACATTGAAATTTAGAGCAGGAACATGGTTCATATTTCACAGGAAAAAACTGAGATCCAGAAAGGTTAATAAATGGCTTGCATGAAATTAGTCAGCTTTTTAAAACCTAACTTTAATTTCTTTATACTTCCTCCTGTTTCAGGAAGGGTTTAATTTGGCTCAGTCTCTCAGCTGGTTAATGCCATTACTAATGACAAACCAGACTCCTGACCTTAATCAATCCATCTTCTCACTAATTCTATTTTAAAATAGAAAGTTTCATGGGTGTTTTTTCACACCCTAATTATCACAAAACCATAGGTTGTGAAAGTTCTAAGAGGCCACTTTTGTTTATCTTCCTATTTTGATTTGTAAGAAATCTGATAGTTCAGGCAGTTTAGGGGAATCATTCAAAGTCCCATGACTAGTTACTGGCAGACAGAGGTTGAGAATCCTCATTGTCCCTCCTTCGATTCCTGGGTTGGGAAGATCCCCTGGAGAAGGGATAGTCTCCACTAATCATGGACTTCCCTGGTGGTTCAGACAGTAAAAAATCTGCCTGCAATGCGGGAGACCTGGGTTAGATCCCTGGGTTGGGAAGATCCCTGGAGGAGGGCATGGCAACTCACTCCAGTATTCTTGCCTATACGTATAAGTATGAAAGTTGTTCAGTTGTGTCTAACTCTACAACACCATGGACAGGCCAGAATACTGAAGTGAGTACACAAAAATATCACTGATTTGGAGTTTTAATCTATTAATCAGGATGCCCTTAACCAAAAACACCAATATAATTTTGTGTTGATTTTTCTCAAAAAAAGGGAAAAATAAGCATGCTAATGGTAAAGAATTTCAAAATGAAAATTAAAAAACATGCGGGGCACATCATTAGGTCAGTAGTATTATTAAGATTCCACTCATTCAATATACACGCTCAGGTTTCTGTAAAAAAAAAAAGATCACATCCATTCATTTAATATCTTCTAAAGAGAATCCCATGGACAGAGGAGCCTGGTGGGCTATAGTCCATGGGGTAGCAAAGAATCAGACACAACTGAGTGACTAACACTCTCACTTTCTTTCAAAGAGTTATTCGGGGCTTCCCTGATGGCCCAGTGGTAAAGAATCCCCCTGCAATTCAGGAGACATAACAGACATGGGTTAATGGATGTGAATTCGAGCAAACTCTGGGAGACAGTGGAGGACAGAGGAACCTGGTGTGCTGCAGGCCATGAGGTCACAGAACCAGGCATGACTTAGCGACTGAACAACAACAACAACAGCAAAAAGAGCTATTTAATCATCATCGTGGTATAACAAACGTAGAAAATGGAAATGGCCATGTAAATCCAGACAATTTGATAAATTACAAATACAATTTACATGAGGACTCTGAGACATTGAAGATGTTAAAGTGCTGAATTTTCAGAAATTGAACTATTTTTATAAAGGTTTCACCTTTGTGTATTTTATTTAAAATTGTATATTTGTATTTAAATTGACAACCACACATAAAAATGTCTGATAACCCTCAGTGAACATCTAACTAAAAGAACATATTGATTCCTAACCATCACTAACTAAGATTTTCTAGTATTTTCAAGGGTTTTAAGTTTGTATCCTCTCCTTCCACAACCACAATTCTTTAATTAAACAGGGATTATCAAATAAAACAAGAATGCTTGAGTGACTTTGGAGGATTTTTTTCCCCTCTTATTTTATAGCCTTCTTTCCTGTAGAAATTGGGACAAAACTATACACTCTGGATCATCTAGTATATATTTTTTTTAAAAGAAGAGTCTAAAATGAAAGTTTCCATAGTAAATCAATCTTGCAATATAATAACACTTTCTACTTGCAGGGGGTTTTTAACTGAAGCTGGTAATGAACATGGGCAACTCTGAGATCATTGTGAACTGGTGAAATAGATCGCTCCTGTTATTGAGAGGGAAAGGTGAGGATTAGGGTGTGGGGGAAGGATGGTAAGGGAGGCCATTAAAGAATTTCCTTTTGTCTTACAATAATCAAGTGTTCCTGCTGTGTTCAGTTCAGTTCAGTTCAGTCGCTCAGTCATGTCTGACTCTTTGTGACCCCATGAACCGCAGCACGCCAAGCCTCCCTGTCGATCACCAACTACTGGAGTCCACCCAAACCCATGTCCAATGAGTCGGTGATGCCATCCAACCATCTTATCCTCTGTCGTCCCCTCTCCTCCTGCCCCCAATCCCTCCCAGCATCAGGGTCTTTTCAAATGAGTCAGCTCTTCGCATCAAGTGGCCAAACTATTAGAGTTTCAGCTTCAATATCAGTCCTTCCAATGAACATCCAGGACTGATCTCGTCTAGGATGGCTCTCCTTGCAGTCCAAGGGACTCTCAAGAGTCTTATCCAAAACCACAGTTCAAAAGCATCAATTCTTTGGCACTCAGCTTTCTTCACAGTCCAGCTCTCACATTCATACATGACCACTGGAAAAACCATAGCCTTGACTAGACGGACCTTTGTTGACAAAGTAATGTCTCTGCTTTTCAATATGCTATCTAGGTTGGTCATAACTTTCCTTCAAAGAAGTAAGCATTTTTTAATTTCATGGCTGCAATCACCATCTGCAGTGCTTTTGGAGCCCAGAAAAATAAAGTCTGACACTATTTCCACTGTTTCCCCATCTATTTCCCATGAAGTGATAGGACCAGATGCCATGATCTTCGTTTTCTGAATGTTGAACTTTAAGCCAACTTTTTCACTCTCCTCTTTCACTTTCATCAAGAGGCTCTTTAGTTCTTCTTCACTTTCTGCCATAAGGGTGGTGTCATCTGCATATCTGAGGTTATTGATATTTCTCCCGGCAATCTTGATTCCAGCTTGTGTTTCTTCCAGTCCAGTGTTTCTCATGATGTACTCTGCATAGAAGTTAAATAAGCAGGGTGACAACATACAACCTTGATATACTCCTTTTCCTATTTGGAACCAGTCTGGTATTCCATGTCCAGTTCTAACTGTTGCTTCTTGACCTGCATACCAGTTTCTCAAGAGGCAGGTCAGGTGGTCTGATATTCCCATCTCTTTCAGAATTTTCCACAGTTTGATGTGATCCACACAGTCAAAGGCTTTGGCATAGTCAATAAAGCAGAAATAGATGTTTTTCTGGAACTCTCTTGCTTTTTCCATGATCCAGCAGATGTTGGCAATTTGATCTCTGGTTCCTCTGCCTTTTCTAAAACCAGCTTGAACATCTGGAATTTCATGGTTCATGTATTGCTGAAGCCTGGCTTGGAGAATTTTAAGCATCACTTTATTAGCGTGTGAGATGAGAGCAATTGTGCGGTAGTTTGAGCATTCTTTGGCATTGCCTTTCTTTGGGATTGGAATGAAAACTGACCTTTTCCAGTCCTGTGGCCACTGCTGAGTTTTCCAAATTTGCTGGCATATTTAGTGCGGCACTTTCAAAGCATCATTGTTTAGGATTTGAAATAGCTCAACTGGAATTCCATCACCTCCACTAGCTTTGTTCGTAGTGATGCTTCCTAAGGCCCACTTGACTTCACATTCTAGTATATCTGGCTCCAAGTGAGTGATCACACCAGCGTGATTATCTGGGTCATGAAGATCTTTTTTGTATGGTTCTTCTTTGTATTCTTGCCACCTCTTCTTAATATCTTCTGCTTCTGTTAGGTCCCTACCATTTCTGTCCTTTATTGAGCCCATCTTTGTGTGAAATGTTCCCTTGGTATCTCTAATTTTCTTGAAGAACAGTATGAAAAGGCTCCTGCTGTGTACTCGACTTTAATGGTAGATATTGCAGACCTAGGGAGGCTGTACTGGGCTTGGACCCTCATTCCGAAAATACTTCTAGATTTACTTGCTGTAACTGATATTTATCAGCTTCCTCAGTGGCTCAGTGGTAAAGAATCCACAGGAGACGTGGGTTTCATCCCTGGGTCAGGAAGATCCCCTGGAGAAGGAACAGCAACCCACTCCAGTATTCTCATCTGGAGAATCCCATGAACAGAGGAGCCTGGCAGGCTACATTCCATAGGGTGACAAAGAGTCAGACATGGCTGAAGCCGTTGAGCACGCATGTACTGATATTTACTCTGCTGCATTTACATCTTGTTTCCTTGACAAATGTAAGTTCATGTATGAAAATGACTCCCTGCTATTATTTGTATAGGAAATTAACCACAGAGCTCTCCATTACTCTGTTTATCTCTCTGTGGTACTAGAGTCTTAGAAAGATTGTGAGTGGAATTTGTACTATGAGTTGAATATTAACAAGATAAGGAGAAGAAACAAATTTCTTCTTTCCTTTAGAGCCCCAGACTGGCCCTAATAAGCAGGAACGTCAACTTAAGCTGGATAGGCTTATACTTCCCACCCCTACCCCCAGTTCCCTATTAATACCGCACAACAATTTAAAGGGATCACTTCAAGACAGTTTAGGTTTTCCAAGTAAAATCAGCATCCTCTGCTTTGTAAAATGCTCTGTTCTACTAGGAAAATCCTGAAATTTTAACATGCTGCTTGTCTTTTTGAAGTACAGTCCCCCCTAGGTATCCTAGAGAGAGACTGGTTTTAGGACCACCATGGATACCAAAATCCACAGATGCTCAAGACCCTTATATTATATAAAATGGCCTAATAAAGTCAACCCTCCATATCCACCTATTCTGCACCTGTGGTTATCGAGGCAGACTGTACAGGAGAGTTAGCAATGACATTTAGCACATGTAGCAAAGCATTTCAAACTCCTTAAAGGAATATATTAATATTCTATTTTATTTCTGTACTGTCTAGGAACAAACGCCTATTTCTATAGATTTTTCCCTCTAGCAGGGTCTTACCTTCCTTTCCTTGTCTAGTCTCTTAACCTCAATGTGAAATGCGTGAGGAATCTATACAAAATATTCTAGGTTTGTATGTAAATGGGGATTAGAAAGAGAACACTGACATAGGAAAGTTGAGACTGTGAAAATTTTTCTTAATTCTTCCCTAGAACTAATTGATAAGGAAACCCAGAGGTAGAGTTTTAATCAGTGGTTATCATACTTATGCTTTCCAGGTGGCACAGTGGTAAGGAATCCTCCTGCCAATGCTGGACACACAGGAGGTGAGGGTTTGATCCCTGGATCAGGAAGATACTCTGGAGTAAGAAATGGCAAACCAACTCCAGTATTCTTTGCCTGAAAAATTCCATGGTCAGAGGAACCTGGTGGGCCACCATCCATGGGGCCACAAAGAGTCAGTCACGACTGAGCACGTATGCACATCATACTTTGTGGTCTTAAATCTTCCACCATCTGTTAATACAAAACTGTTTAACAGCAGCTGAAATGGAATCCTCATAACATCTCTTCCAGTTAAATAGATGATTTGAATTATTAGCTTCATTTGTCAGAGAAAGAAATAGGAATGTTATTGTGTATTATCTGAATCCCCAAAACATTGATAGTGAACAACAGGGAAGTCTGACATGCTGCAGTCCATGGGGTCTCGAAGAGTCAGGCATGAATGAGAAACTGAACAACACAAAGCATTGGTAACCTAAGTGGTTACTAAAAGTATAACTTCAAGTTCTTGCCCTAAGAACTTAAATTCACGTTAGTTTAACAAGGTACGTGTGTGCGTGCTAAGTCACTTCAGTCATGTCTGACTCTTTGCGACACTATGGACTGTAGCCTGCCAGGCTCCTCTGTCCTTGGGATTCTCCAGGCAAGAGTACTGGAGTGGGTTCCCATGTCTTCCTTCAGGGCATCTTCCTGACACAGGGATCAAACCCGTGTCTTTTGTGTCTCCTTCAGGCAGGCAGTTTCTTCACCACTAGCACCACTGGGAAGCCCAACAAAGGAAGGAGCTCTCAATTATGTTTCATGCACTAAGCTGGTTAAAAATTGTAGTATACTTGAGAGAAGAGAATCAAAGTTAAATTAAAGTTAGCTTTCAGGCCATCACTTTTGGCTTTTAAAATTGTGACTGTTTAGTATTACATACTGTTTAATGTACTATGTTCTGTAGTTGGAAAAGAAAAGTGTAGAGACCAATGTGATACCTAATAAATACTCAGATATAGGAATGGAGTGAAGAATCAGTTATTTCAAACTAGGATAAATTTTAAATATATTTTTATATATAAAATAGAAATATAAAAACGTATTTGCCAAAGCTCCTAAAAATTACTAAAATTTCTGAGCCATTCTATCAATGATAATAACTAAATTTTTATTGTATGCAAAATATGGTTCCAGGTGCTGAAAGGATAAGAAATAAGAACTCAAGGGGCTTGTTCTGAGTAGTATTCAAGACTAGATGTACTTCCACAGAGTCATGATCTCTGCTTTACCAATAACAAAAGTCTTACATCATTTTTCTGCATTATCCCCTCAATAACTTTGGTTTATATAGACTCCCACTTTGAGTAGAATATATAGAGCTTTCCCATGGACTATCTTCATTGTATCTTTTTAGCTTCCTGTGATTAAAGCAACATGATTTTTACTAAGCAAATTATTATAATGTTCTTTCTGCAGACAACAAACTGAAGTTGTTAAGAAGTTAAGTGAATTATTCAAGGTTATGGGAACTCTCCTAACTGCCCCATTCATTTTCTTTCCACTAACCTTCCTCTCCTGAAGGACAATTTGAGTTTTCTAGCAAAAAGTTCAAGGCACTTGATCATTTTTTTCAGTGGAACTTTCTCTAATTAAAATATTGTAGTCTCTAATTAAAATATTTTCTTTACAATAATACCATTACAAAGAAAAGAAGGGGGAAAAAATCTCATCCCATTCACCCAGCTTCTCTTTCTAGGTAATTTTTGTGTTCGTATAAAGTTTTAAAAATGAGATTGTATCACACAAAGTGCTTTGTGTTCAATAAATATTGAATGACTGTTGTACTAACTGCTTGAATGAACTTCTGCCTAAAAGAATTTTGGCTGTCATGGCATGTATTCTCTGCCCTCCATCATCTACTTGTTTTCTTGTTTTCTTATTTTCTGAATTAAGTTTTGCTGTCTGGGGTTGAAATCCATGTCTGATTCTCCTTTGTTTTTATTATCCATGGCGCTAAACACTATGCACTGAACATTGTATGCGCTCGATAAACCTTGGTTGAATGAAGGGATGGCTACTTGCACTGGGGAAGATAAAACACATCAGTTACAGTGGATTTCTCCTTTCTGAGCTCCCCGGTGGCTGTGCTGGATTTCTTCTATGGCTAGCAGCAACTACTAGCAACTGAATGCCGTCCTAACAATTCAGGCTCTCACATTTCTGGTGTCTTCCTCAGTAGCTCCCTGGTTCCACACAGGTAATCCTTAAGTGTTTGTCAGATGAAGACAGAAAGTAAAGGAGGAAGGGGAGAGAAAGTAGCTTATATGGATACTTAATGAATGTTGCTGCTGCTGCTGCTGCTGAGTCACTTCAGTCGTGTCTGACTCTGTGCGACCCCATAGACGGCAGCCCACCAGGCTCCCCCGTCCCTGGGATTCTCCAGGCAAGAACACTGGAGTGGGTTGCCATTTCCTTCTCCAATGCATGAAAATGAAAAGTGATATTGAAGTCGCTCAGTCATATTCAACTCCCAGCGACCCCATGGACTGCAGTCCACCAGGCTCACCCGTCCATGGGATTCTCCAGGCAAGAGCGCTGGAGTGGGGTGCTATCTGTGTGCTCTCTAAGGGCCGAGAACTGCTTTAAATGCTTTTCCTGGATCATGTTATTTACTGCCCTGAACAATTCAATAAGGTGGATCCAAGCAGCGTCTGCATTTAACAAACCCAAAGCACAGAGAGAGTAAGCGATTTGTCCAAACTCACATAGCTGGTGAGTGGTAGAAACTGGACTCAAATCTAGTGTTCTTTATCACTGAGTGATATTGTCTCTTATCTTAGCTACACAAAGCTTCAATATAGCACGAGAGGAAAGAGGGAAAGAAGGGCAGGATGGTTTCTAGTAAAACATCAGTGACAGTCAACACATCACAGTGGAGAAAGTGCTAGAGAAATGTCCCCAAATCCTATGTCCCAAAAATAACTTTTCCTGATTCATTTAACTTCATCTTATGTCTCTGGACTCATTATTCTAATCTGCTAAATAGGTCTAATTATTCTAAAATCGCCTTACTCGGAGTTGTTGTAAATCTTTATGAACACAGTTTGAACTGAATGAAGTATAAAGTATTAAGACTATGTAAGCTGAATATTTTGATAGCTCTTATATTCACAGCACATATTTTATCTGTATTCTCAAAAAATCTTCTTCATTTACTCTTTCTGCTCCCTTCTGATGTCTGTGTCAAAAGCTTTCTCTATCTCTTTTATACTTTAATAAAACTTTATTACACAAAAGCTCTGAGCAATCAAGCCTTGTCACTGGCCCCGGATTGAATTCTCCAGAAGCCAAGAATCCTGGCATCTTTTGTGGTTCAGCAGCAACCTTTTATCTTGGGGGCTCATTCAGGATCCTTCAAGACAAGGTGGGGATTCTTGGAGCTCTAGTTCTTTGTTCTTTTAGTGAACGTGTTTTCTGCTGTACTTTACTAACTCTACAGCGTGCTTGTGTGAATGAATGACATGCCCTGCGCGAAGCAAGTGAGGCTCCCTGCTCTGTGGTTCTGCAGTGACCTCATATGGCATATGGCAGAAACCCTGTCAGTGGTTTATACCGACCTGCCAATGGACTTCCCTGGTGGCTCAGATGGTAAAGCGTCTGCCTACAATGCAGGAGACCTGGGTTCAATCCCTGGGTTGGGAAGATCTCCTGGAGAAGGAAATGGCAACCCTTTCCAGTATTCTTACCTGGAAAATCCCATGGACGGAGGAGTCTGGTAGTCTTCGGTCAATGGGGTCACAAAGACTCAGACACAACTGAGCAATTTCACTTTCACTTTAATAAGTTAACTTTATTCTACTGAGTAGAGGCACGAAAATGAACATTAATAGACTGTATAGATTCTTTGCAAATGCAGGTTGATAAAATACAGAAACGTTTAATATTATAGATTTTGAGGAAAATTTTTATGATGAAGCATAGATGAAGACTCAGTTTAATATCTGACACATCAGGTCTTACAACATAATGGTGGGGAAGGTGATTGGGGAGGGGGTAAAATTATAGTCAGAGGAAAGAGCTCCACCTACTGATCTGAGAAGCCACTTCCCATCACACCCTTGGAAGTCAAGCTAATACACAACTTTCAGTGCACAATTATCACTACCACCACTCTGCACACACCCACACACACAAACCTTATCATTTATTGCATACTTATTATTTGCCAGGCAACTGAAAGTCATTTTCATTAATTTGTTGACAACCCTAGCAGTAGTAGTTAACCACAGACCTGCATCCAGGTCACCTGGGCTCGGAGCCTGAATCTGCCATTTTCCAGATGTGTGACTTTGGGCAACTTCCTTAATCTCCCCGGGTCTGCATTTCCCCATCTGCAAAACAGGGTTTGGAATACCTTCTGCCTCATTGGGTGGTTATGGGGATTAAACAAATCAATGTTTGTACAGAATTTACAGACGCTTGGTATTGAATAGATATTTGTGAGATAGATCTTATAAAGGAAAAAGACGAGGAAGCTGAAGTTGACACGTGTTTGTAGCAGACTTGCACAGTCAGGCGTCTGACTCCCGATACACATGCTCTGGAGCAGTAAGCTGTAGAACTCCTCAATATGGGACTATATGATGGAAAGACAGCCTCAAAGACTAAGGACATGTATTTGGGTTCTTCCATACTGATGATGATTTGTTGTTTGAATTAAATTAAATTAAATTAAACAGCTTAGCCTCTTCCATCATATCTTTTCCATCTTTATCTTAGATTCTTAATCATTCTTCAGTTTCTTAGCCTCTAGCTTTTGCCATAAGAATTTTCATGAAAAACAGCAATAATTACCCCAAATGATGATCATCATAGAGCATTTTTCTTTTTTCTCCCTTGTAATCTTGAGGGCCATTCTTAAGTATCTCCTTGATGTTGCTTACAAATTTCTCATTTCAAGGTTCTATATGAAACTGATTGGGTTTTTTAGTTTTTATTTTTAAAATTTATTTATTTTTATCAAAGTATACTTGATTTACAATGTTGTGTTTGTTTCAGGTGAACAGCAAAATGATTCAGTTATATATATATATATATATATATACATATTCATGTTTCAGATTCTTTTCCATTATATATTATTATAAGATATTGAATACAGTTCCCTGTGCTATACAGTAGGCCACTGTTTCTTTTCTTATTTTATATACAGTAGTGTGTATCTGTCAGAGAAGGTGATGGCACCCCACTCCAGTACTCTTGCCTGGAAAATCTCACGGACCGAGGAGCCTGGTGGGCTGCAGTCCATGGGGTTGCACAGAGTCAGACACGACTGAGCGACTTCACTTTCACTTTTCACTTTTCACTTTCATGCATTGGAGAAGGAAACGGCAACCCACTCCAGTGTTCTTGCCTGGAGAATCCCAGGGATGGGGAGCCTGGTGGGCTGCTGTCCATGCGGTCACACAGAGTCGGACACGACTGAAGTGACTTAGCAGCAGCAGTGTGTATCTGTTAATCCTAAATTCCTAATTTATCCCTCCACCCCACTTTTCCCTCTTGATAACTATGTTTGTTTTCTAAATCTGTGAGTCCATTTCTGTTTTGTAAATAAATTCATTTGCATCATATTTTTAGATTCCTCATGTAAGTGATATCATGTGAAATTTGTTTTCTTCTGTATGACTTACTTTACTTAGTATGATAATATCTAGGTCCATCTGTGTTGATGCAGATGGCACTATTTCATTCATTTTAATGGCTGAGTAGTATTCCATTGACTCTGTGTGTGTGTGTGTGTGTGTGTGTGTGTGTACATAGCATCTTATTTATCCACTCATCTGTCATTCTTCTTTATCTATTCATAGTTTGCTTCCATGTCTTGGTTATTTAAAAATAGTGCTGCTATGAACATTGGTTTGAATGTATCTTTTTGAATTAGAATTTTCATCTTTTCAGGATATATGCCCATGAGTGCGATTGTCAGATCATATGATAAGTCTGCTTTTAGTTTTTTAAGTAATCTCTATACTGTTCTCCATGATAGCTGCACCAGTTTACACTCCCACCAACAGAGTAGGAGGTAAACCCAATTGTTAAAATCACTACTCAACTCCTGATATGAAGCTGATATTAGTAAAATAATCTGTTCACCATGCTGAAACTGCTCATGGCAATCCTCAGCAGTAACTGTTGAGGCAACAACACAGTACCCTGGGTTGACTAATGATTCCTAACTGAGAAACATAAATGGGCTGAAGTTAAAGAGAACTGTTAGAGAAAAATTCTGAGCAGCAATAACCCTTACAATGAAGATGAACAATAGGGTGGTAAGAAGGGCAGGAGCATATGCTTTCTTTTCCTCCCTAAATCAACATATTAGAAGATATGGTCACAATTTAATAATATGTGAGATGGGCTAAAATATTTATTTGGGGAAATTATTGGAAATCTATTACAGCATTTAAGTATTAAAAAGCAGAGACATCATTTTGCCAAAAAAGTTTTGTATAGTCAAGGTTATGGTTTTTCCAGTAGTCATGTACAGATGTGAGAGTTGAATCATAAAAAAGTCTGAGCACCAAAGAATTGATGCTCTCGAACTGTGGTGTCTCAGAGCCCCTTTGACAGTGAGGAGATCAAACCAGTCAATCTTAAAGGAAATCAACCCTGAATACTCACTGGAAGGACTGATGCTGAAGCTGAAGCTGAATCTCCAATACTTTGGCCACCTAATGCAAAGAAATGAGTCACTGGAAATGACCCTGACGCTGGGTAAGACTGAGAGCGGGAGGAGAAGGGGATGGCAGAGGATGAGCTGGGTGAATGGCATCACCAACTCAATGGACATGAATTTGAGCAAACTCCAGCAGATAGTGAAGGACAGGGAAGCCTGGTGTGTGCAGTTCATGAGGTTGAAAAGAATCAGACACAAGTTAGTGACTGAACAACAGCAAAATATGATTGGGTCTCTATATTTTACATGGGATTTACAAAATTTGTTAAGTACCAAGGAAAAACAAATATAGTTAAAATCTTTGGAAATAGAAGAGATAAAGAAAAATTAAAGGACTGCAGGGAATTTAATCTGGGGGAGGGGCAAAGCAATTAGGGATGACTTAAGTGTTTTCAAATCTATGGAATGTTATTTATTAAAGAACCAAGTATTTGTTCTCTATTTCAATAGAGATCAGAAATAGAAATGGGTTTAAGTTGCTGCAAGAAGTTTGTGTTTACACACAAGAAAGAACTTCTTGATTAAACTCTAGAACTTACTAGGGAAGGAAATTGTGGGTCTTTGCTTCAGAAAATCTTTAAGAATTGAAGAGATAAGCCCTGGGTAATCTGATGTGGTGTTGGGTTGAAGCAAAGGCTTAACTGGAATTTCTTTAGGTCTCGTCAAATTCTTAAATGCCATGATTGCAAAAAGAAGATTCATCCACAAAGCAGGAAGAGAAGCAGACACAATCATACATGGCCCATTTAGCAATGCAGTTTCTATTACTGAGTGAAAATTTTGAAAATCTGCTTTGAAGCAGAGTTACAATGTCATAGCCAAAATCTTGTGAACACCTTGGAGGGTCCTGGTCAGACACTCATTTTTTTTTTTTTAGACTTAACGACTAGCCAATTTGAGTAGCAAAGGACATAATCATCATTTTCCATGTGTGGTAGTTTGTGACCCTTGTGTATGTATATGTATGTAAACAATAATTCATGTTTTAATAAATACAATATTTTGTGTAAATTTGTCAGAGATAGACAATGCAGTCAGTTATTCTGGGACAGTTTTCTGATGGTATTTCAGATTGAAAATAAAAGCTAATATTAATGACGGGTGATACTGAGAAAGTCCTCAAAATTTTATAAATAAAATTTATTTTATTTTATTTATTTTATTTTTAAAGTTAACTTTTCTTAACATTAAAACTGGAAAATTCTCATCCCATAGATATGATTATACACCTGTATATGGTGAACAGAGAGTTTGGGAGTAGGTGAGGTTTCAATCAAGGTAAAACTGAGAAATACCAGAAAATGCCGACTGGAGTGGGGTTGTAACTTTGTAACTCAGATTGTGGAAATGTGAAACACTGGCTTTCTTTCCCTTCTTGGAGAAAGCCTCTGTGAATAGAAGCTATAGAAGTTTCAACTTCTATTGAAAGTTTCAACTTTCAATAGAAGCTATAGAAGTTCATCAGCTATAGAAGTTTCAACAAGGCCAAGTCACAGAAGCCAAAATGGTCAGGGGAGACTTGGCAACACTTTCCTCTCTTGGCTGAGCCTCTCCTGCTGCTGGACTCAGTCCTCATCATCTGACTCCATCCATGACCACTAGCACCTTCAGAGGACTCACCTTCCCACCAGGGATTAACTATGGAAGAAAGTGTATTGATCAGTCCAATTTTCCCAACAGCTACATTTTTCATTGTAAATGATCTATGAAACAGTTAATTCATGTAAATCTACTCAAGAGAGACAGCTGACCTGTTGGCATGCTGATATTAGTGATTTAAATCTATAGATCTCGTGATGTATTCACTAAGGTAAGTGTCAACATGTAGCGGTTTTAGCAGTTTCTCCCTCTTCTTTCCGGAGAAGGCAATGGCACCCCACTCCAGTACTTTTGCCTGGAAAATCCCATGGATGGAGGAGCCCGGTAGGCTGCAGTCTATGGGGTCGCTCAGAGTTGGACACGACTGAGCGACTTCACTTTCACTTTTCACTTTCATGCACTGGAGAAGGAAATGGCAACCCACTCCAGTGTTCTTGCCTGGAGAATCCCAGGGACGGGGGAGCCTGGTGGGCTGCCGTCTATGGGGTCGCACAGAGTTGGACACGACTGAAGCGACTTAGCAGCAGCAGCAGCAGCAGCCCCCTTCTCTCATTAATTGCCTTCCTCAAACTGAAACAAAAATATGATTTAAAAATATTATCATTCATGTAAGTCAGACACCGAAAGACAAGTATCATATGATATCATTTATATGTCAATCTTAAGTGATACAAATGAACTTATTTATGAAACAGAATAAACCTACAGATATAGAAGACAAACTTTATGGTTACCAAAGGGGAAAGTGAGGGAAGGGATAAATTAGGAGATTAGGATGAACGGATACACACTACTATATATAAAATAGATAAGCAACAAAGACCAACAGTATAGCACAGGGAACTATATTCAATATCTTGTAATAACCTACTATGTATATATACATAGATATGTATATACAACTATGGGCTTCCTAGGTGGTGACAGTGGTAAAGAACCCGGCTGCCAATGCAGAAGACGCAGGATCTGTGGATTTGATCCCTGGGTCAAGAAGATCCCCTGGAGGAGAACATGGCTGGCTACCTACTGCAATAGTCTTGTCTGGAGAATCCCATGGACAGAGGAGCCTGGTTGGCTACGGTCCATGGGGTTGCAAGAGTCAGACACGACTGAAGCAATGTAGCATGCATGCAGCATATATAATATATACATATATAATACATATAACTGAATCACTTTGCAGTATACCTGAAACATTTAAATCAACTATACGTTAGTAAAAAATAAATTAAAAAGTGAAAATAGATACCATAAAAATTTCATTCAACTGACTATTCTTTTTATTCCGGCCATGCCAGGTCTTGGTTGCAACACACAGGATCTTTGATCTTTGTTACTGTGGTATGTGGGCTCTAGTTCCCCAGTCAGGGTTCGAATCTTAGGCCCCTGCATTGGGAGCACAGAGTCTTAGCCACTGGACCACCAGAGAAGCCCTTCAAGTGACTATTCTTCTCAAGCTCTTACAGATGAGTGCTCCTTCTCTAGTCATATAGAGTGGCTGTGAGGAGACTGGGTCAAGACCTGGGAAAAGGAGGCTCTGAGAGGCTCTCTGTCTGTCTAGCCAGTAGAGGATCCTTTTTTTGCCAGAACAGTGGTGTGATAGATGACTCACAAGATTAGGGGCACATCTATCAAACACTTTTTACCTCAATCATTTTGAAATAGAACAGCCCCAGTATTTACTTAGACATATATTAGCAATTTCCTGCAAGCTTTACGGTGATTCAATAGAATGGTCCTGTCTAGATGACCGGAAACGTCTGTTGCCATACATCATAAAACTATAGACATTCATGTGTTGGTTTCAGATAATAGTGGATTTCCTAGACTGGTGCTGTACTGAATCTCACAACCACATTACCTCTGGACATGTCCTTATCAGGGTTCATAAGCAAAACAGACCTTGGCTGAGGAGGTTTGTGAATGGCAGTGGTCCAAGGAAAACCAGGTGCTGCGGGAAATAAAATTGGTGATTCAGTCAGGTGAATTCTTTCTTGTGATTCAGGCTGACCCACTAACTAATCATGGTGAGTGAGCACTCTGCTCTCGGGGGTGGATGTGAATAGATGTATAGTAAAGGTCTTAATCACTTTTCCTGACCGAAGCGCTTTCATAGAGATTGCTCTATTTAATGCCTTCGGAATTTCGAAATGGAGGAATCAATTCTATTGTGGTAATACCATTTATTGGTAATACAATTTTAGGTATGTTATATGTCTTACTTCCTATCTTTGCTCAATACTGAAACATGGAATATATTATTATATACTCAAGGCATTTTGCCGCTGAGCTAGTTTTATACTTGACAATGAATGTATTTGTTCTTGTTTTATTAGTTTTTTTTTAGTTTGTTAAATCTTTAAACTTTAAAGCCCTCATATATATGCATACATCTATGTGTGTTGTTTGTTTCCTTTATTTGTTTATGCTCTCTCTTTAGGATTTTAAAAAACTATTGAATAAAAGCAATTAGATTAAAACATAAGAAAACTGAGGCCAAGAGAAAATAGGACTAAGAAAATAAAGCAGGACAGGAGTGAGGAAACATATATATCAAAGTATCTATAGCATACACTGTAGTTTACCTATAAAATGTTATTATAGCAAAACTATTCTTGCCTAATTCAGAGGAGAAAGTCAGTGTAGTGATGAAGTGCTTGCTTTTTGCCAGCAGACAGATCTGGGTTTGCACCTCAACTCTACCATTTACTAGTCTGTCATTTGGGGCACATTCTGAAGTCTATCCTGTGAAATGCAGATAAGAATAGTATTTACCTCAAAGCCCTATGAATGAGTATTAAAGAAGATAACCCATGTGAAACGTTTAGCATGATGTCTGGTACATAGTGAGGTTTATCAAGTGGTAACTATTTTTATACTAGTGATTATTATTTAATTTTTCCATACATTTATGATGAATAAGGGAGTTCTTGGTTGCCTTTTCACTACCCTTAATAGCTTTATTGAGATCCAGCTGCCTCTTAAACATGTATATTCTTTTGAAAATTGGAGGAGGCACAAGCCCAGTAGGCCTTGATTCATGACACCATCCGTGTACATTTTCTTCCCAAGCAGAGTGGGATCTCTGAGTGACACTCCTGACATGACTTCAGGGCTATAATCAAATGTCTGATTTACTTGAGGCCTGCTTTATCCATATTACTTCCAACTTTTAAGGCCTATATCCATGTCTCCTAAAGGTCTTTGATGATCTGTTAATAATATATTAGTTAATTTTATAAGCCGGAAGAGTTTGCAGAGTTGTAGTTTTCTGGTTTGGCTTCTTTCTGGGATCGACTTGTCTTGGCTCCCTCTCATTGCCCATGGCCTGGAGACAATGGAATCTCCCCAGGGCTTTGGCAAAGACCTTGTACAACCTGCAGGGATCCTCACCTAATCCTTTGGTCTATTCTTCTTTATTGAGGAGCTGTCCCTGATTCACTGCCACGGGCACAACCACTTACTTAGAGTGAAACTTTGATCCTGAAATGCAAGAGTCAGCCTAATGAAGCCGAAGATGCCCTGGGCAAGACCATGGTTCACTATGCATTTTGGGGGAATACAAACCTGCCTTGGATGGTACAGCCAAAGAGGATAAAGGCTGATTGTGCAAAAAGAGAGAGGAGACCTCCTTGTCCTTTCTAAAAATATTTCATGACATTTAGAAAAATATTAAGTTTAGTTCTCAGCACTATTTCTTTCTTGAAGACATCTACTATAAGGAAAATAAATTATTCTCCAGAAACATCTTTTCAAGCCCCAAGTATTTTCCTTTCAATGTTTCTTCTTGAAATGTGGAAATTAAAGTTTAAATATAAATCAGGTAAATTCAAAACCAGAAGTTTTCATCTGAAAATGGGTCAGCCCTATTTGAGGTGACAGGCTTAGTGTTCCCATTCTTGATATGAGCTTGTCAAGCACTCCTTCACATTTCCCCAGCCTCTTCTGGGAACCTTTGCCCCTAACAGATATTCAATTAAGTAGAGTAGTTGAATTGCTAAAATAACATTTCCACACTGTGTTTATTTCCCCTAGTAAACTCTTACTGGAGTAAATTCTGATCTTGCCTTTCACATTTGTCTATGGACTCTGAGCTTGTTCTCTCCTCAAATTACTGAATACGATTACTTTTGGTGGGCTCTGGAATCAGTAGGGATGGGGTTGTAATTTCGTCTCAAGCACTGACTAGTTCTGTAAATTCAAGCTTAAATCCTAAACATAAATTCTAAATCTTCTCATCTGTAAACAGAGTATTAATGATATGGGGGTGAAGATTAATGCACATCCGTTGCTCAGCCCACTACCTGGCTCATACAATTTGTGCTAGCCACTATTATCATTAGTTATCATGATCTCAGTGTAAAATGATCACTTTAAAAATGATCAATTCAAAGAATATGAATGTATAATTTACAAAAGAAAAATTCAAAAGGCCAATAAACTTATGAAGAAATATTCATATTTACTAAGCATCAGATAAATGTAAGCTAAACACTGAGAGATGATTTTTACTATAGGATAGAAAAACTTGAAAATAATACTCTCCTATGTGGTCAAAAAGGGGCTTCCCAGGTGGCAGTAGTGGTAAAGAACTCACCTGCCAATGCAGGAGATATAAGAGACCCAGGTTTGATCCCTGGGTCAAGGAGATCCCCTGGAGGAAAGCATGGCACTCCAGTATTCTTGCCTGGAGAATCCCATGGACAGAGGAGCCAGTGGGCTCTGGTCCATAGGGTCACAAAGAGTCAGACACAACTGAAGCGATTTAGCACACACATACTGTCAAATAGGCAAGCTTAGACTTAAGCGTGAGACTGAAAATCGGCATAACTTTTGGGGAATGTAATACTATAAGTGTCAAGGGTTAAAAAATTTTCACACTCTTTGACCCTATAATTGGGTACGTCTTTTATAGAGATAATCAATGAGATTGACAAAGACTTTTTTTAAAGCATTACATATAATTGTGAAATTGTATGTGTGAAACTGATGTGTGAAAATAGATGAATGAAAATTCCTTCCTCCTAATGAAGTTTAAAAATAATATTCTCAAAGAGCACTGAAGGTTAGGAAAAGTACTCCTATGATATTATAAAACTGAATAGTGTGTATGATCTCATCTCATTAACATATATATCATTACACACAGGGCTTCCCAGGTGGCATTAGTGGTAAAGAATCTGTCTGCCAATGCAGGAGACACAAGAGACGTGGGTTGGATTCCTGGGCAGGGAAGATCCCCTGGAGGAGGTCATGGCAACTCACTCCAATATTCTTGCCTGGAGAATCCCATGGACAGAGGAGCCTGGTGGTCTAAGTACACAGGGGCTCAAAGAGTCAGACACAACTGAAGCGACTTAGCATGCACACAGATTACAGCTATCAGTGATATCTTTCAGACATCTCAAATTTGACCTATCTCCAAATGTTTTTATTCTCAGACATGAATCCCTGAATCTGCTCCTCTTCTAGTCTCCCTCGCCTCAATGAAAGGAAATTCCATCCTGCAATTATTCAGGTCAAATACCTGGGATCTTTCTTCAGCTTCTCTTTTTCTTTTATAATCAATCCAATGGTAAATCCACTCACCCCTCCTTTCAAGGTATCTGCAATCTGGCCACTTTCCACCATCACCAGCTTCTTCTGGCTCAGGCTCTCTGATGGGATCACTGCAGAGATCTCTTCACTGTGGTCCTTGTACCAGCCCTTCTGCACTCCATGCTCTTTTCGTCATACAACAGCCAGAGTGAGCCTTTAAAATATGTCCAACCTTGTCACTCTGCCCAAAGCCTCCAGATAAAAACCAGATCTATGCACTGGTCTGTAAAGGCCTTCCTGATTGGCATTTCTGCTCTCTCTGAATTCATTCTCTACTACTCTTCTCAAACTTTCAGTTTCAGTCACACCAACTCCTTGTGTTCTCAATCCTTACCAAACACCCTCCCTTTCCACTGGGTCTTTCCACCTCCTCTGACCTCCAGTGAGAATGCTGCATGTGGCTGCTACCATCACTTCCTTAGGGCTTTGCCTACCTGTCATTTCCCCTTGTGACCACTATGTTAAAAGATTCCCCAGCCTTACCCCAATATCTCCTCTCCCTACCTCCTTAGACAATTTTTTAGATTATCGCTAACCTCTCAATGCTTTATTTATATTTTGCTTGTCCACCCTCTCTTTCTCCAATAGAATAGAAGCCCTCTGAGAAATGCAGCTTTTTGTTTTTGCTCACTGTTGGAACTCCATTACCTAGAATGCTCTCTGGCTTATTTGTTGAGTAAATAAATAAATGGACCAATGAAGCCTATATCTCTAGATGCATTTGATGTTTTTTATTTTCTTGTTTATACTCTTCTATATTTAAATTTTCAAAGGTGAGGTTTTTTCCTACTTATTATCAGAAAAAAAATCCACTCTAAATGTTATTAAAGATTTTTTAACTAGGTGCTTTGCTGGTATTAAAGGGCTGACTGAATACATGAATCTTCCAGTCTTCTGTACTTTGTTCTGGATCACTCACTATGAGATCTAAATCGGTTTATTAAAGGATGAAGTTCTTTGCCTTTCCTCAAGTCTCATTTCCTCTTTCTTCATGGCATTAGTGAAAATATCATATTTCCTACACTTTCTAAATCTGATTCAGTATTAGGCTGGTGACTTAACTCCTTGCCCAGTCTTTCAATTTATTACTACTACTACTGGTACTTTAATTATTTTGCTATTTGTAGTCTTTGTTTTTTAATATATATGTATATATATTTTTGGAAATATACATTGAACTATATTTCATTAGAAAAGTTAATTTAAGCCACATGGCCAAAATGCTCATGTTCTGAGCAGGCTCTATTGTCTCATTGCCCTCCTCAGACCAATACACACAGACACACACGCACAGACAGACAGACACACACACACACACACAGAGGCTATGTTGAAGGAAGCACTTAAAAATGTAAAACAAGAGAACAGGACACAGAATACTCTCCCTTCCCTCTTTCTACAGCCAACCTACACACCTCCTCAACTCTTACCCACACACAGAGGAGCTCTCATGGAAAAGAAGCTGAACCCCAAATAAACTGACCATAAGACACCCAAGTCCAAAGGAATTCTTGGCAGATGCTCAGAAAGCAGGTTGAAAATAACACCATCTCCCAAGAGCTGAAGTTGCAGCACAAGGCTTCGTCTAAGAGAAGATGGAGCCAGGCTGCCAAGCACAGCAAAGTATACGGCAGACTGGGGAGAAGAGTGAGGTCATTCCATTCCACAGCCACAGGCAACCTCCTCACATCTGAATATTAAACAGGCTTTTCCAGAGCAAGAAGTACCCAGATGGAGAGGCCCTTCAAGCGCCTAGTAACAGGTAGTTCTCTGATCTGATAACACTGATGCTGAGCCTGCCTATACCAGGAACTGGTACAGCTGGAAGTATTTAGGACAGTGTTCCAAGGTTATAGCCAGTGGAGGGAGGTTTTATCACACCTTTCTGGATGGATGGTCTGCAAGGCCCAAGGGAGCTCTGTGTTGGCTCTAGTTGACCACTGGTGGTTCAGGGGCTCCAGGGTATGGGCTTTCAAGTAAGTCCCCCAGGTTGATGGAGAGCAGGGTGAACACAACACCTAAGAGATAGAGGTTCAACACAAAGCTTCATGACCTGGAGGTTCCCACTCCTTGTACAACAATAAAGCTGCCTTCTGCTTCTGGAAGTTCTCTGCATCCACCAGGAGGATGGGCCAGGAATGGCCCGCTTGCTGTAATAATAGGAGTTAGAAGGAAAGTCAGTCAACAAGCAGCACTAGCCTGCAACCCAGATGCCTCTCCAAAGACAAAAGCTCAGCCTGCAGCAAAGCTGTTTGTAACCTTTAAATTTCTATCTTCCCCTTGAAAGTGAAAGTCTTAGTCATGTCAGACTCTCTGCAACTCCATGGACTGTAGCCTGCCAGGGTTACCTGTCCATTGAATCCTCCAGGAAAGAAACCTGAAGTGGGTTGCCATTCCCTTCTCCAGGGGATCTTCCTGATCCAGGGACTGAACCTGATTCTATTGCATTGGCAGGCAGGTTCTTTACTGATCAGATTCTTTACTGATTCCCTGATCCATCAGGGAAGCTCCAGTCTTCCCCTTGCACTTTTTCAAATATGACAAAAATTTAAATTGAAACATAGTTGATTTACAAAGTTGTATTAGTTTCAGGTGTACAGCAAGTAATTCAGATATGTGTGCATATATGTGTATGTATATATATATATATATATATGTATCTTCTTTTCAAATTCTTTTTGATTATAGGTTATTACAAGATACTGTACATAGTTCCCTGTGCTGTCCCGTAGATCCTTGTTGGTTATCTACTATATTTACAGAACTGTGTATCTGTTAATCCCAGACTCTCTTCCTCCCTTCCCTCTTTGGTAACCAGGATTTGTTTTCTCTGTCTGTGAGTCTGCTTCAGCTTTGTAAAAAAGTCCATTTGTATCATGTTTTTAAGATTCTACATATAATGATACCTTATGATATTTGTTTGTCTTTCTCAGTCTGACTTACTTGTCTGAGAAAACTGAATAAATCCTCCTTTGAGGTCAGTGTATCTCTTCACATTGGAAGAAACTGATACTCCAGGTTCTGGAAACCTTGTTGTCAAGTTGTTTTTATATACACTGTATTTTTCATCCTCAGAAGAACCATCAGATATTATTGCTCCCCATGACTGTGAGGAAACTGAGGCTCTGGGAGCTTTAAAATCTCACTGGAGAGCACAGAGCTAAGAAGTGGTGGAAAGCATGGTGGTGGTTTAGTTGCTAAGTCATGTCCAACTCTTGTGATCCCATGGACTGTAGCCCATAAGGCTCCTCTGTCCATGGGATTCTCCAGAAAAGAATACTGGAGTGGGTTGCCATTTCCTTCTCCAGGGGATCTTTCCAACCCAAGGATTGAACCTGGGTCTCCTGCATTGCAGGCAGATTCTTTACTGACTGAGCTACGAGGGAAGCCCCGGTGGAGAGCATATCTGACTTTAAAACCCAGTCTTTTCACTTTCCCTAGTATCTGTGGATGCTTCCCAGCTCTTCAGTTTGTTTATTTGTTTATACTCTCTCTCTTTTCAGGAAGCATTTGAAGAACATAAAACTGTTCTCACTGCTGCTAAGCCCCATGCTTTGCCTCCATCCTGCCTAAGCCTAAGAGGCTGGGAAGGATGCCATTGCTAGAGGTGACTGTCAGAGAAAGCTCATCCTGTCACCATCACTTGTCCCTTTAGCCTCAACTGCCAGAAGCAGTGAACTTGCAACAAAATCCAGATTGTGTCCAAGAGAAGCACTGTTGGGGTATTTGCTACAGAATGAATTCCAAGCTTAGCTAGAAGAATTTAGTTTGGTAACCACCATATCATCACTTCATGGCAAATAGATGGGGAAACAATGGAAACACTAACAGATTTATTTTCCTGGGCTCCAAAATAACTGAAGATGGTGATTGCAGCCATGAAATTAAAAGACCCTTGCTCCTTGGAAGAAAAGCTATGACCACCCTAACGGCATATTAAAAAGCAGAAACATTACTTTGCCAACAAAGGTCCTTCTAGTTAAAGCTATGGTTTTTCCAGTGGTCATGTATGGATGTGAGAGTTGGACTATAAAGAAAACTGAGCACCAAAGAATTGATGCTTTTGAACTGTGGTGTTGGAGAAGACTCTTGAGAGTCCCTTGGACTGCAAGGAGATCAAACCAGTGAATCCTAAAGGAAATTAGTCCTGAATATTCATTGGAAGGACTGATGATGAAGCTGAAACTCCAATACTTGGCCACCTGATGCAAAGAACTGACTCCTTGGAAAAGACCCTAATGCTGGGAAAGATTGAAGGCAGGAGAAGGGGAGGACAGAGGATGAGATGGTTGGATGGCATTACTGACTTGATGGACATGAGTTTGAGCAGGCTTCAGAAGTTGCTGATGGACAGGGTAGCCTGGTGTGCTGCAGTCAATGATGGGGTCACAAAGAGTCAGACTGAACTGAACTGATAGTAACAGGTGATCTTCGATCTAGAGTCTTCCATTAGTACTTAGCTGATTATTTTCTTTGGAAAATTATCTTTTCCTTTTGATTTTCAGGGAAAACTGCTTTTTTATCCTAACTTTAAAAATAATAGTAGTATAGCTGATTTACAATGCTGTGTTAGTTTCAGGTGTACAGAAAAGTGATTCAGTTCAGTTCAGTTCAGTTCAGTCACTCAGCCATGTCCGACTCTTTGCTACCCCATGAACCACAGCACACCAGGCCTCCCTGTCCATCACCAACTCCCAGAGTCCACCCAAACCCATGTCCATTGAGTCGGTGGTGCCATCCAACCATCTCATCCTCTGTCATCCCCTTCTCCTCCTGCCCTCAATCTTTCCTAGCATCAGGGTCTTTTCCAATGAGTCAGCCCTTTGCATGAGGTGGCCAAAGTATTGGAGTTTCAGCTTCAACATCAGTCCTTCCAATGAACACCCAGGACTTATCTCCTTTAGGAGGGACTGGTTGGATCTCCTTGCAGTCCAAGGAACTCTCAAGAGTCTTCTCCAACCCCACAGTTCAAAAGCATCAATTCTTCTGCACTCAGCTTTCTTCACAGTCCAACTTTCACATCCATATATGACCACTGGAAAAACCATAGCCTTGACTAGACAGACCTTTGTTGGCAAAGTAATGTCTCTGCTTTTTAATATGCTGTCTAGGTTGGTCATAACTTTCCTTCCAAGGAGTAAGCGTCTTTTAATTTCATGGCTGCAATCAACATCTGCAGTGATTTTGGAGCCCAGAAAAATAAAGTCAGCCACTGTTTCCACTGTTCCCCATCTATTTGCCATGAAGTGATGGGACCAGATGCCATGATCTTAGTTTTCTGAATGTTGAGCTTTAAGCCAACTTTTTCACTCTCCTCTTTCACTTTCAACAAGAGGCTTTTTAGTTCTTCTTTGCTTTCTGCCATAAGGGTGCTGTCATCTGCATATCTAAGGTTATTGATATTTCTCCCAGCAATCTTGATTCCAGCTTGTGCTTCTTCCAGCCCAGCGTTTCTCATGATGTACTCTGCATACGTTAAATAAGCAGGGTGACAGTATACAGCCTTGATGTACTCCTTTTCCTATTTGGAACCAGTCTGTTATTCCATGTCCAGTTCTAACTGTTGCTTCCTGACCTGCATATAGGTTTCTCAAGAGGCAGGTCAGGTGGTTTGGTATTCCCATCTCTTTCAGAATTTTCCACAGTTTATTGTGATCGACACTTCTAAAGGCTTTGGCATAGTCACTAAAGCAAAAACAGATGTTTTTCTGGAACTGTCTTGCTTTTTCGATGATCCTGCGGATGTTGGCAATTTGATCTCTGGTTCCTCTGCCTTTTCTAAAACCAGCTTGAACATCTGGAAGTTCACAGTTCATGTATTGCTGAAGCCTGGCTTGGAGAATTTTGAGCATCACTTTACTAGCGTGTGAGATGAGTGCAATTGTGAGGTAGTTTGAGCATTCTTCAGTTATAAATATATATGTGTGTGCATTCTTTTTCAGATTATTTTCCCATATAGTTTATTACATATATTGAGCATACTTTCCTGTGCTATAAAGTTGGTCCTTGTCGGCTATCTATTTTATATATAGTAGTGTGTGTATACGTTAATCCCAATTTCTGGGGGAATTGTTAAATATATTCTTATTCAATTTTCTTTGAGGAAGAAAACACCATTTGTTTTTAAGAAGGGAAGAGGATGGCAATTAACACTTGTGGAATAACATGTTAAGTGTATTATCTTGTTTAATCTTCTTAAATCCCTGTGAAATAGACTTCATTATCTTTTTTTTTTAACCAGATGAAGAAATTTGGGTGGAGGAAAGTTAGGACATTGACATAGACAATAGAAGTCCCGATGCGATTCTGTTGGCCTGCAAAGTCTATTTTCTTCCTATCACCTTATGTACTCATTCTACTTATACATACGCAAATATCGAGATATGTTGGACTATGTTTGGACATCTAGGGCCTCTTTAAAGTAGAAGAATATATAGGATGGTTTAGAATTTGAGAGTGCTGAAGAAAGTGGCTTCAGTCAAGTACAGAAATGCAGCCAGGCTTCCTGAGCTCTATAGGAGGTTTGAGCATTGGTATGCCATTGGGATATCTATCTGTGACTTCCTTTGTGATTTGAAATCAATTGGTCTCTACACATGTACTTGTAACATCAAGATGTTGATGCTCTTCACCAAAATGAACAGTACCAAGCTGCTTTCATGTATAAACATCTGCAGAAGAAAGTGTAAATATTGACTTGTCTGGGGACAACATTCAGTTCAGTTCAGTCACTCAGTCGTGTCCGACTCTTTGCAACCCCATGAACTGCAGCACACCAGGCCTCCCTGTCCATCACCAACTCCCAGAGTTCACTCAAACTCACGTCCATTGAGTCGGTGATACCATCCAGCCATCTCATCCTCTGTCATCCCTTTTTCCTTCTGCCCCCAATCCCTCCCAGCATCAGAGTCTTTTCCAATGAGTCGGGGTTAGCAAAATGGCCTTCTCAGCTCTTTTTCTGATTTTGACTGATACAATTCTATTGCTAAACTTATACTGAGATTATGTGTTATTAATGATGCATCACTTATCTAGAATGTGATCTTCCAAAAGTTGCTTGCACTTGGGAAGGATCGAGTTCATCTCTGATGGAATTTAAGGGGTCTGTAGAAGTAAACTAGTTCTACCAGTGTCAGGAAATCATGAGTCATCTTGACTCTCATGCTCTCTGACTCTGAATGAAGAAGGGCAATGTTCACATAGAAACCGTATAATTTGTCACGTTAGGAACAGACTGATCTTGTTCTAATGCTCTTGTAGAACTCCAGATACTCTTACATAAAGAGAAGTCTTCTGAAATTAATAAAATGAGTTTCAGCCTTAAGGAATGTGACTAATACATCTGAGATGAGTGACTCAAAACAGAATAAGGGGGAGACGTGTAGTTTTAGCATTTAAACAGCTTTGAGTTATTTGAGATTTTTTTTTTTTTAATCATAAGAACTCACTGTTTGTATGTTTCAAACATGAAAATTTCTTTCTTTCATAGAGTTAAAGGTAAATCAACCACTGGACAGAAAAAGATAAATAATTTAGTCCCTAAAAGACAGTATTTTATTATTGTTATAAAAGGGGCAAATGCTAGATGCAGTTATCTGCATATTGACTTCAGTGCATAGTCAATCCCATGATAATTTCCCAAGATAATGTTCTTATGTCCACATCTCCCTGAGTGCTTTGTGCCACTCCCAGGCATGAGTGTGTGTGGTTAGGTCTGCAGGCTTGTGGGGACAAGTGTACATACGAGTGCATGCCTAGGTAATAGCCAGCCCTTCAGGGATATCAGATGTGCTGAATGTTGGAAATAGGCAGTGTTCTGTGTTTGATGACCTTTGCCAAATTGTAAAGTGCAAATTGGCAAAGTGTATTTTATCACTCAGAAACATAGTTTTGGAGATGGAAGAGACACATAATTATCTAGTCAAATCCCTTATTATATGGAGGTGCGAACTGAGGGTTTTCTTATAGCATATATCTTTGCTTTTATAATTATACACTCCAGAGATTGTTTACCCCACCACACTGTGGGGTCCACAGTGCATTCCATCATGTTCTCAGCACTCATTGCCTACCACATAGTTCCTACTAAAAACCTGTTAAATGATCAAATAGATTAATGGTAAAAGAGAAAAAGAATGAGATTGTGTAAGCACACATCAGGAAGAGAAACTCAAACGTTTCTTATTTTCTATTTTATTGTCCCTGTGAGTTGTCTTTTTGCATGAGTTAATCAACTCCTCATTCTCTTTTAATCCTTATTCCTGGAAACACCACCTATTGTTAGCTGAACTCGGCCTCTTTCTCCCCCTATTTTCACCTCTTTCCCAAAGCCTTGCTGAGTAACTAGACAAAAAAGCAATTTCTTTCTCAACTCCACTTTGCCTGAACATGCAGCAATGAGTCACTCTTCACCTATAAGACACAATAGAGCTTTCCATGGCTTGTATTTGCTATAAATATTTACTGCCCTGATATCTGATTTACTTAATATTAACACAATTGTCTCAGACTTTTGATATATCTATACTAGTCTCAGTATTTGTTCAAGATCTCAAATGACTTTAGGTTCTAAATTCAGTAAATATGGGATCCATTCCAATTAAGTTTCTCAACAAAGGTGAAAGCACTATGTCATTTTTGCCGGGGAGGAATGCTAGGTGTTGTATTAGAGAACATCTGTCTGTTTATCCATCTTTCTGGATGATGGTTGGTTGGTTGTTTAGTTGCTAAGTCATGTCTGACTCTTGTGACCCCATGGACTATAGCCTGCTAGTCTCCTCTGCTCATGGGATTTCCCAGGCAAGAACACTGGAGTGGGTTGCCATTTCCTTCTCCAACGCATGAAAGTGAAAAGTGAAAGTGAAATCGCTCAGTCGTATCCAACTCCTAGGGACCCCATGGACTGCAGCCTACCAGGCTCCTCCGTCCATGGGATTTTCCAGGCAAGAGTACTGCAGTGGGTTGCCAATGTCAGCCATCATCAAAGCATTCCTGACTAGCAAGTATGAAAAAAGGAGAGGAGAGTAGAATGCTGTATCTCTTTAAGGACACTGCTTTGAAAGTTTCACTGGGTACTTCTGGCATAGCCTATCTGTAGCAGAGTCTGAAATAGAAGCCACGTTTCTATCTTCCTAACTAAGCTTTTCTCAACAATCTGTCTACTACTTTTGGTATTTTTCATCAGGGTTATTGTTTTTTTTTTTTTTTTAAGGAAAACACTTAATTTAAACACTTAACACTAGATTTCTGTAGATAGCCGTTCTTATGCCACATCTCTCAGACCAGTTTATAGTGTCACTAAATGGGGGGTAAAGAGATATGACCTCTACCTCTTCTAAGAATCAAGACTCATTAATCTCCCCTTCATATCTATAGGCATGCTTTATTGTTTCTTAGCTGAGTTTAGAATACCAAGTTAAGTGAGAAGATAAGGGCAATTCGTCAGATCTTAAAACGCATTTCTGTATTCTTTAACATTGCTGCTGTAGTAACAATATTTTCACCTTTCAGCTTTTTCATAGCAGTTACTCTCTTGTTCTCTGTCAGAATGTTATCTTTATTTTGAATTAGTAGACATGCAGTGAGTGTCTATTTTGTGATACTTACACTAAAAGGTGCCAGAAGGGCATAAACATGCATACCAACACCTCTGTTCCCATTCCAGTGGTGGGGAAAGACATGTAACTCTTACAAGCTAAACTGAGACCAACACTATAAGTTTTATTATTCATCAGTTTGATCAACAAACATGTATGAAGTTCTACTATGTGGAAGACAAAAGTATTAGAATAAAAGATTGATCAATAACCTAAATATGTGCAATAAGGAAGTTTAGAAGAGAAATTACAGAGAGGAGAACAAAGTTTCCTTGGACGCTGTGGTATCTACACTGAGCCTGATGACTTGGGAAGAGAAAGCCCCTTCAGTAGAAGAGTTCATACAAATATAAAGGGATAGGAACAAATTATAGAAGGGGAGCACTTCCCCAGTGGCTCAGCGATAAATAATCTATCTGCAATGCAGGAGACGCAGAACACTCAGGTTTGATCACTGGGTTAGGAAGATCCCCTGGAGACGGGAATGGCAATTCACTCTGGTAGTCTTGACTGGAAAACCTCATGGACAGAGCAGCCTGGCTGGCTACAGTCCAAAGGATCACAAAGAGTTGGACATGACTGAAGTGACTTAGCACGCACACACACACCATAGAAAGGGAATGGATAGTAAGCCAGTTTGAATGGAAGAAATCTGAAGAAAAGTAGTGGGAAATATGGAGAAGGCAATGGCACCCCACTCCAGTACTCTTGCCTGGAAAATCCCATGGATGGAGGAGCCTGGTAGGCTGCAGTCCATGGGATCGCTAGGAGTCGGACACGAGTGCGTGACTTCACTTTCACTTTTCACTTTCATGCATTGGAGAAGGAAATGGCGACCCACTCCAGTGTTCTTGCCTGGAGAATCCCAGGGACAGGGGAGACTGGTGGGCTTCCCTCTATGGGGTCGCACAGAGTTGGACACGACTGAAGTGACTTAGCAGCAGCAGCAGTGGGAAATAAGGCTAAAGAGAGTTAAACTTCTTCTGGAAGACAAGGACCATGTCTGAAAAGATTGATTTATTGAGGGCTCAGTGTATACTTGGAATAATTCTAAAGTCTCACAAATCATGAAAGTATTGCCAGAGAATATATTTGTGCAGGACTTGGTGGTGATGTGGCCAAAAGGATAGGCTATGATGATGGTTATCTCGGGTCAGGGGTGATAGAAGAGGAAGAAGATAATTGGTATAAAAAGCAAATTTTTTTTTATCAAAAAAGACCCAATTAAAGACAAATAAAACTGGTAACAAAGAAACAACCTAAGATACATAATTAACCTGTAGAATTTAGTGCCATAGCATAGAATTTATGGATAGTCTTAATTTAAGTAGAACAAAAGACTTAAAAAGTATTTGGCATTTACATGAATAAGCAGTGTTATTAGTACCTAATATCCCCAGAGAGAAGTATCACTATCATTTGTTAAATTCATTTAAGATGCTGAAATATGTATTCTATTCCTTGCTCTTATGAAGTTCAATGAATATGAGATTCTTACATAGCTTTGAGTTAATTAGGAGTCACATTTATTCTCTACCATAACACCATTGAAATCAGAAGTAGAATTGACATAAAAATTAATCTATGTTTTTGTTGCCAGGATAGCTGTTTCTTTTAAATTTCTATTAATATCATTTTCTGTTGGCTTGCAACATTCCCACGATGGCTTCCATTACTGCCCTAGGGTCCTTATTTTTTTAAGCAATACTTGTTCCTCTCTAGCAACTTTTTTTTTCTGCTTACAAAGTTGACTTATTTTTTTAATTGGAGGATGATTGCTTTACAATGTTGTATTGGTTTCTGCCATATAACAATGTGAATCAGTCATAACTATATATATATATATATATCCCTTCCCTCTTGAACCTCCCTCCCATCCCCCATATCCTACCCATCTAGGTCATCACAGAGCACTGAGCTGAGCTCCCTGTGTTATAAGGCAGCTTCCCACTAGTACCTATTTTACACATGATAGTGTATATACGCGGAGAAGGCAATGGCAACCCACTCCAGTGCTCTTGCCTGGAAAACCCCATGGATGGAGGAGCCTGGTAGGCTGCAGTCCATGGAGTCGCTGAGGGTCGGACACGACTGAGCGACTTCACTTCCACTTTTCACTTTCATGCATTGGAGAAGGAAATGGCGACCCACTCCAGTGTTCTTGCCTGGAGAATCCCAGGGACGGGGGAGCCTGGTGGGCTGCCGTCTATGGGGTCACACAGAGTTGGACACGATTGAAGCGACTTAGCAGCAACTGCAGCAGTGTATATATGTCAGTTTTACTCTCTCAGTTCATCCCACCCTCTTCTGCTGTGTCTGCAAGTCAGATCTCTATTCCTGCCCTGCAAATAGGTTCATCAGTACCTTTTTTTCTAGATCACATGCATATGCGTTAATATATGATGTTTTTCTCTTTCTGGATTACTTCATTCTGTATGACAGATTCTAGGGTCATCCACCTCAGCTCAATTGATTCACATTCTTTCCTTTTTATGGCCAAGTAATATCCCATTGGATATATGTACCACAGTTTCTTTATCCATTCATCTGTTGATAGACGTCTAGGTTGCTTCCATGCTCTGGAGATTGTAAATAGTGCTGCAATGAACAGTGGGTGTACATGTGTCTTTTTTGAATTGTGGTTTTCTCGGGGTATATGCCCAGTAGTAGAATTGCTGGGTCATGTGGTAGTTTTATTTCTAGTTTTTAAAGGAATCTCCGTACTGTTCTCCATAATGGTTATCCATTTACATTCCCACCAACAGAGCAAGAGGGTTCCCTTTTCTCCACATCCTCTGTAGCATTTATTGTTTGTAGATTTTTTCACCATGGCCATTCTGACTGGTGTGAGGTAGTACCTCATTCTAGTTTTGGTTTGCATTTCCCTAATAATGAGCAATTTTTTTCACATCTTTGTTAGCCATCAACATGTCTTCTTTGGAGAAATGTCTGTTTAGGTCTTCCACTCAGCTTTTGATTGGGTTGTTTTTTCTTTTAAACATTTATTTGGCTACATTAGGTCTTAGTTGGAGCACATGAGATCTTCATTGCATCATGTGGCTTTCACATCTTTATTGTGGCTTGCAGACTATATAGCTGTGCCACACAGGCCGAGTTGCTCCACTGCATGTGGGACCTTTGTTCCCCAACCAGGGATCAAACCTGTGTCCCCTGAATTGCAAGGTGGATTCTCAACCACTGGGCCACCAGAGAAAAGCAAGTTTTCTTTACTCACAGACCTCCTCTTTCTTTTTCTAGCCATCAACAAAATCTCACTTCCCAGATGTACATTCTTCAAAAAACACAAAAATCTTACTCAAGTCTTATGCATATTTATATCTTCTGAATAGTTGTACTTTCATAGTTTTTAGTCTTTTTTTCCTGAACCCACTTCTTGCATTTATTCATTAGTCTGACAAACTTTTTTGGAACATCTATTTAACACACTGACAGGCAGTTTGGAATGGCGAAGAGAGGGACAGCTTTGGAATCTATCTATCTGATGGGTCAAGGTTAGGACCCAGCTATGATAGGTGATGTTACTGAAAGGAGTGTGTGGGTCTGGCTGATCCCTGCTCAAAAGCTAATAAATAGGCCAGGTTGGTGGAAAGGAAGGTTTGCTTTATTCCAGATGCTTGCAACTGGGGGTGGTGGTGGTAGAGGGTGGTGGGTGTCTGTCCAAAGGCTGACTCCTCCCCTTGTCTGCCGACAAGCAGGGGGGGAGGGCATTTATAGATAGAGTGGTGGTGGGGGGAGCTACATGCAGAAACAACACAGTCATCTCTAACAGTTATCTTCAAATTGGTCATCAATGGTCTGACCAGGATCATCTTGATAGTTTTAGGTACAGTTTATCTTCAGTTCCAGGTCCGTTTGTTCGTATCCCTTTGTGGCCTGTTCTTGGAGTTGTGGCAGCTCAAGTCCTAGGTATAGTCTGGTCATCATGTAGTTAACCTTTCCACTTGGGGTTTTAGTATCTGTAAGACAGCTCACAGGATATGGCTCAGAATATTATCTATAGTCCTTGAGAATGAGCTAAAGGTCCTGGACTATGCTTAATGACTACATTATTATTATTTAGTCTCCTTTGACTATTATCCTTTGTTTCAGCATTTCTCACTTCTCTGATTAAACTTATTCTTTGACTAAATTTTTCCACAGACAAAAGCTAGGCAGAGGATGTGGTGGAGGAGGCAATGTCCATAGGGTCCTGCTTCATTTCAGTAACAACTCAGTGACCTTGGACAAATTGTTTAACCAGCTTGAGCCTTAGTCTTCACTGGTGAAAGGGGGTCAAAATGTTTGTCCCGCAAGGTTCTTGTGAGGGTTCGAGGCAATATCTCCTAGGATCTGGCATACATGGGCACTCAAGAAAGGTAGCCATTTGGGCTCTTTTCCTTATTCTGTTGCAAATGCACTGGGCTACTTTAATTTTGCACTACTGTGTCCAAGGAAATGGAGAAGGCGATGGCACCCCACTCCAGTACTCTTGCCTGGAAAATCCAATGGATGGAGGAGCCTGGTAGGCTACAGTCCATGGGGTCGCTGAGGGTCGTACACGAATGAGCGACTTCACTTTCACTTTTCACTTTCATGCACTGGAGAAGGAAATGGCAACCCACTCCAGTGATCTTGCCTGGAGAATCCCAGGGATGGGGGAGCCTGGTGGGCTGCCATGTATGGGGTCGCAGAGTCCGACATGACTGAAGCGACTTAGCAGCAGCAGTAGCAGCAGTCCAAGAAAAAAATTCAAAGCAAAGTATCTTTGAGTTCTTTTTTACTTTCGCTGCTTATTCTTGCTTTCTATATATTTTAATTTCAGAATCTCATTTCATGCCTAACTAGACTCTGACTCTCCCCAGTTCCTCCCAGAGTGCCTGCCTGTTCTCCAGATTGTGGTGAATTTGCATCAGCTGACAAGGATACATGGAGGGCTATCCCTGCTTCCTCGGAGAGTTCACCTTGATGCAGACAATATTCCTTAGTCCTTTCTTCCAGATTTATAGGTGGTCATAATGATAAGGAAGCAGAAGCTTTATTTTATTAAATAACTTTGTCTCTGATTTTAGAGAAAGAGATGATTTCTTAAGAAGGCTCTTTCCTCCAGTGTAAAGATTTTAAAAGGCATAAAAGATATTTCTGGATTAGCAGAGAAATATTTTATCTTTTGCTCTGTTGTTGGCTACAAAATAGTTTAATACTACTTAGTTGCAACATAATATAAAATCCAGCTGCTTGCTTTCTTCTTGCTATCTTATATTTTTAATGTTTGGCTGTTGTTTTAGTTTTGGGTTGTCTTTAGAAGTCTGTTAAATGGATGTTGCATCTTGATTTCAAAATGGAAGAAGAAGCTTCTATATAACACAGGGAACTCAGCTCAGTGCTCTGCGATGATTTAGAGGAGTGGGAAGAGGGTAGTGGGAGGGAGGTTCTAGGAGGAGGAGATACGTGTATACTTACAGCTGATTCATGTTGTTGTCCAGCAGAAACTAACACAACATTGTAAAACAATTTTCCTCCAAACAAAAAGAAAAAATAATCTGTCAAATAAATATTGCACCCTGATTTGAAAATGGAAGAAGAGAGAATCATTTCCAGAACAAAGATGAGAAACAAAGAGAGAGAGAAGAGAAAAAGATGTGAGTTGTCAGGGGGCTAGGAATCACTGATTTTTACTACATCAGAGTTTTCAAAGCATCAGAACTGTAAAGAGCTTGGCATCGAATGCCTGGGTAGTGTAATAATCGGTATCTGTTGAGTGACTGATGGGAGTTACTGGCCCTCTCTAGTTCTCTATCTAAGAGATACCTTTTCCCCTTTTCCCTTTATTATAACCTCTTAAGCCTAGAGCTTCTAGTCTCCCTGGAGGGTGGACACATACTATCCTACACCTGTCCTTCTTATGAAAGACACACCTGGCTCAGGGCCCAGCGCCCACTACCTTAGGGCAGGTTAGCAGCCCACCTGGTGGGAGCACCTTGTCTGCAGACTTAAACATGCCGCTCCGCAGTTCTCCCCATAGGGGATTTTAAATCTAGATTTCTGGAAAACTTGAAAGAAGTCTCTTCTCTACTAAAAAGGCAAATCTTATTTTCTAGTCCAGGCTTACAACTACATACAAGCTAAGTCAATTCCCATCTGATCTTTGAGAGTATGTTTCAGTGGGTGCCAGTCTCAGAGGGAAATAGTGGATGAGATGTGTTTAATGATCTTCTTTACAAAATGTGAATCTTCAGACCTGTTTATCCCATGGTGAGTTCATTGAGATAAGTAGGCCCAAGGGTTAATTTGTATCAACCAGAACTACAGCAATCCAGGATTTGGACTCAGCAGAGGTGGGAGGTATGGGTTCCTGTCAAATATACTGTTCATTGATCTTTTTTTTTTTAATGCAAAATTTCAATTTCATTAGGTTATTTGTGGAACACAACTTAAACACACACACAGTTTAAAGTATGGTGTAGTTATAGGAGGCTTGTTGAGATACACAACAGCTCAATGCCCCTGTATTCCATTTCCTTAATGGAAACCATTTTTTAGCTCACATACCTGTTTATTTTGGTATTTACTTCCAAAGGGCTAAAGGACACAATTATCTCACTACTTCTTAATTTTGAAGTTGCAGACATTACTTACCTACTTACGCTTTACTTTTTGACTTTCCACTTTGGAAAATAAGGACTTGGGTCTCTTTCACCTTCCGTCATTCACCTCTTGTTCCCCATTGTCCTACTATAGTTATAACACTACTTAGTTCATTCTTTAGGGTTGTATTAGTGTGATTGTGAAAACACTGGCAGCTGAATTCTATAGTAAAGTGTAATTGCTGTTCTTTCTCTGCACTACTTTTTGGTTTTCCATGGAATTAGTTATTGTTATTCACTCAAGCCCAAATTTATGCCTTTAGCACAACTGTTATTTTGTCAGTTCCACTTTCAAAAGATGTCTCCTCTGGAGATGACCAATCTCTCTAGTATGGACCAGCCTCCCCACTTTTGATGCTCCGTTGTCATCTTGAGAATCTGTCTTCACTATAATTCTGAGGATTTCCTTCTGTCCCTCTTGTGTTGGATTCTTTCCTTCCTGGACTCTAGGTCTTTTTTGTTTTTTTCATGGAGGACATCTTCTGGTCACTTCCTGCCTAGAGCACTGAGTCTGGAGAAATCAGACTTTATTTTCCCCAGAGATGAGTCTCTAGTTATAAAGTTCTCCTCAAAGTTTTTTTTTTTTCCTAATGTTTTAATTCTTATTTCTAATTGGAGGAAAATTGCTTTACAATGTTGTGTTAGTTTGTGCTGAAAAGAATTCTAACTGCAATGTACAGCACAGAATTAAAATGATCACACACATACACATATACACACTTGCACGACCACATACCTTCCTATTGGTAAAGTCTAGAAGTCTGAGTCAAATGGAAAGATTGTTGTAAAAATATTAACACACTAATCATCATAGATTATTGCTCTAACAGATATGCTGAAAAATTAAAATAGTAAACATTTTCCAAGAAAATGAAGGTACAATATTCTGAAGGGCAGCATCTTTCATTAGTCCTTCTAATAGTCTTATGGTTTCATTTCTTTTGCTCAAGTCAATAATGCAAATGTTAAGCTCCCTTTCTCTATTACTGCCCCTTAAAAGTAAGTTGATACTTTGAAGCTTTTAAATGAGCATAAATGGTTTTCAGGCATATTCATTTCTGTTTTTTACTAGCTAGGGAAACCCTAAGGGTGGGGAGTCATGCCTTCTTTGTAACTCCTTGCAGCTCCTGTACAGTCCATTACGGGCTGAGAAAGATTTTTGCTTTTCACTTGGGAATCCAAGAGTTGGTCAGTAGTTGTCTATAGAAATGAACAAGAAATAAGCATTGTTTATAAGCATTGCTTACATGAGAAAACTGGTACAGCTTCTACACTATGTACTTAAAGTACATTTTCAAAGCCCATATTGATGCTGAGACTCAGTATTATAAACTAAGGATTCTATGAGATGTCTTTGTACAGGGCTATTTTACTTAAAATTAGTAACATTTTCCCTTTGACTTCAATGGTCAAAGAATCAGCTAAAATGAGAGTTGAGTTTGAGACCATTCATTCTCTCCCACTCCTTGAATTTCAAATTGCTTGGGATGCCCGATTTACAGATAGCCAATAAAATATGGTTTTCTAAGCTATAAATTGGTAGGCAACTCAGAAAACGCATGTAGGTCATCTTCCATCCCAAACTTGGTGGAGCAGATTGCAATGGATGACTCATTTCTCGTGGATCCAGCATGTTAAATCAATGAGCGTGTTTGCTCGAACCTTGTCTCCTAATGAGCTGATACAGATAGAACATTTCTTATGCATCCAGATGGGATTATTTTGGAAAGTAAACTGATGCACATGCCCACACAAAATTCCTCTGCTATCTCTGGCCAGATTCTGTTAGCTGCTCACTGAGATGATTTACCAGCAATTCTTAATATTACTGGCTCCATACAAGTTCCTCCAAAAGACAAATCATTCTATTTTGCTTTGCTCAATTTAATAATACCATGTATAATATTTTCTAGATATTGTGAATTTATGTCTGTACCCATGAATGTGGGAGAGGTTTAAGTTTTATTACTGTAGGTGGAATTCATTTAATATGGTTATTTGACTTGGGACTATTTATGTCAATAATTGCTAGCAAAATTATGTCACTAAGTTTATTGCCTTTAGTATGTAAAACTCACAAGGCACCAAGAAAAAGCATACAAAAAACCAAAAGAAAAAAGTAATTTGCTTTGACTATGTAAATTGGAATACCTTCCGGAGGGCAATTTTTCAAGTATATTTTCAAAAGCCCTAAAAAATATACTTTCTGTGTCACCCACAGTTACATCTCCAAGATCATATCCTACAGAATTAATTAATAATGGTTATCAGATCTTATAAGATATTTTGTTGCAATGCTATTTATTAAAAACAGATGCAAAAAACTTGACATAAACTCATGTTCACAAAGAGGGAATTGATTCATGCTAGCTCAGATTTTCTAAAAGCCAGAAGACAAGATAAAATAAGTGATACTATAGATTTATTAGGATAAATGCCAGTGAGGGAAGATGAAGAGGGACAGCCAGTGGACCACAATGCATGTCTTATACTTTTGAAAGAGAAAGGAAAGGAAGAAGGGACTTTCCTGACAGCTCAGTTGGTAAAGAATCTGTCTGCAATATGGTAGACACAAGAGATGCAGGTTTAATCCTTGAGTTGGGAAGATCCCTGGAGAAGGAAATGGCAACCCATTCCAGTATCCTTGCCTAAAAAAATCCCATGGTCAGAGGAGCCTGTTGGGCTACAGTCCGAAGTGTCACAAAGAGTCAGACACAACGGAGCAGGAGCATGAGACAAGACAAGGGAAGACAGGGGTCTTAGAAGCTCAGCTGAACAGTTTTGGCAAGGTTGATAGACAGTCCTCAAGCCAAAGTTGCCTATCAAAGAAGTTCTGTGTCTCTCAGAAATGCTCCTGGGAAATACAACGTTTGCTCAAACCCAGCAGTAGATTCAGAGAGCAGCAGCTGAAGCCATCAGTCAATTACATTCCATGCAACAAGAGATTTGAGAGGAGCATTTTCATGGCCTCCATGCATTAAATAAGTTTTGACACCACCACAAATGAATTTAATCCTTAAAGTGAGATTGATGAATAATTGTTGCCAGGGAAACATGCTTGTCACTTATTTTTATAACTTTACATTTCAATTTAGAATTAAAATATTAATTTACTTACAATTCTAATTAATCTAATATTCTTTATCATACACATAAAGTAGTCACAGATCACTATTACATCTTTTACAATTTGGGACAAGAAGACAACTGAGATACAAAATCACACTAACAGAATTGTCACTGGAAAAGCAATTCAGTTACTCAAGTTTGCTATCATTTTTGCTTTCCTAACCTGTATTGGAGAAGGCAATGGCACCCCACTCCAGTACTCTTGCCTGGAAAATCCCATGGACGGAGGAGCCTGGAAGGCTGCAGTCCATGGGGTCGCTGAGGGTCGGACACGACTGAGCGACTTCACTTTCACTTTTCACTTTCATGCATTAGAGAAGGAAATGGCAACCCACTCCAGTACTCTTGCCTGGAGAATCCCAGGGACTGGGGAGCCTGGTGGGCTGCTGTCTATGGGGTCGCACAGAGTTGGACACGACTGAAGCGACTTAGCAGCAGCAGCAACCTGTATTGCTAAGCCATAATCACAACAAAGACAAAGAAACTTTTAAAATTCAAAGTAGAGCAAGGGTCAGTCATACGTGAATATTAGATTGAGGAAACTATTCTAGTTAAAGTATAAGACTGGAACTGAGGCTATTGCTTTACAGTATTTACAAATAAAATGTGTTTTATATTCTGGAAAAGAAATGATGTAGGTGTGGTGGGTACAATGTTGAGTAGAGGAAAACAGTTTGTTGATTGCTTGGCCTGTAGGGAAGGTAAGAATTACAGAGTGCCATGGGCTTCCCTGATAGCTCAGTTGGTAAAGAATCCACCTGTAATGCAAGAGACCCCAGTTCGATTCCTGGGTCAGGAAGATCCGCTGGAGAAGGGATAGGCTATCCACTCTGTATTCTTGTGTGTCCCCTGTGGTCCAGCTGGTAAAGAATCCGCCTGCAATGTGGGAGACCTGGGCTTGATCCCTGGGTTGGGAAGATCCCCTGGAGAAGGGAAAGACTACCCACTCCAGTATTCTGGCCTAGAGAATTCCATGGACTGTATAGTCCATGGGGTTACAAAGAGTCGGACACAACTGAGCCACTTTCAAAAAAAAAAAAAAAAGAGAGAGAAATAGCAGTTTACATTATGATGTCGGAGCTTTATCACCCTGACCAAGGCCATATGTTCAGGAGAGATCAGCCCCCCAAGAATGAGGAGATGAAGTGGGGAACAGGAAAGCCATCCCACTGAGGTAGGACTTTATATCTGCCCAGTCTGTTCCACATTCCCACACATCCATCTGTGAAGCACATCATTCCCTGATGAGTAATCATGGCTGTGATGATGACCTCTGTAAACATGCCAATTTGCAATTAGCTACTTCAGATTGAAAAATGGAATTTTAGGGCTGGAAGCAGCCTTAGACTATTCCCATAATTCTCTATGAACAAGAGTCCTGCAGTCAACTAAGTTTAGATATTTCATATTACCACCTCCCCTCCAATCCATGATCGTAATTAGTGTATTAAGAGATGTTCCCAATCCTGTCATAAAACTCCATTTAACTTTAATACAGTACTTCTTAAAGATAAATAAAAGTAAAAATCTATCTTCACATAATACCTAATAACTCAGTGTGTTCATGAACACACTGTAGGAAACCAGAATCTTTATTCTATCTTTTCATTCTTACGGGGGAACTTTGAGGCTAAAGGGGGTCAACTTACCTGTCCAAGGTCACACAAATGGGGACTGGAAGACTGGGTCCTGAGACCAAGGCTGGCTGGCTCAGCAGAGATCCTTATCCTATCCATAGCCCACTCTTCCTACTATTAAAGTTGATATGACCATTTTTACCATCTTTTTCAGATAAGGTAGTTAAACTTAAGCAGACCTTTGGGAACTTGAATAAAGACATTCAAAACAGCTACTTCAGAAAGTATTCGAATTATTTTGAAGTATACCAAAGAGCAAGTGGGAAATAAGATTTATTGTCTTTTTCCTTCCTCCTCAGCTACTGTTCTCGGGATGGTTTTACATTATTGGTCAGAAGAGCAAGCTTCCTTGAGGAGCTGCTACTGAGCAGCAATTTATTCATTGCTTCTGAAATGATTTTGAGTTATGTTTCTTTTATTGGATCCCATATTGGAATGCTCCGGAGTGTGCTGCTTTTCGTTTGATGCTTTTAGAGTTATTATGGAGGCAACCATTTGGCCAAGTGGAAAGCAGATGAAAAAGCAACCATCTAAATGTGTGCTTTGGGATGATTGCAGATTCTTTATCTCCTATGGGAAACTGAACAGCTGTACCCTCAGGTTGCCCCTTCTCCTGCCTCGAAGTCTGAACTATGTTCCCAGAAGATTTGAGATAGATTGATGTGAGGGTGTGCAGGCTGGGGGTCAAACCATAGGCTAACTGGCTCTTCTAGTTGTTGATGTTTTTGTTAAAGTTTCCAGTGATCTTGATGCCTCATGTTGAGTAAGAGATTCAAGAATGTAGCCAGGTCGCTGGACTGGATCCAACTACACAGATTCTGAAGCTCCGCTGGGCTTGCACCAAGAAACACAGGTGGTCTCACCGAGCCACTTCCATCTCAGTCCAGCCCAAGAAGAGCAGCAAATACCTGGGTGTGTTTATTATTCTCTAACAAATATTTTCCCATTTATTTCACTTTTAAAACAACCAAAGACAAAGCTTATTCAGCTGTAAAAATGAATTTATGTCTTGATTCAGTTGACTTTTGTATCTTTCTCAGTAAAAGGGAAAAGAGAAAGTGCTGGGAAATAACAGTTATTGACACAAGGGCATCAGTTAACGAGTCCTGAAAAGAAAGCGTAGCCTGACATTTTTTTTGTGGAGGGAGGTAGGGGGTCTCCTGGCTTCTTCGATTATTTCTGGACTGTTCCACAAAGACCCTCCACATGTTTGTTTCCACAGAAATATCGACAAACACTAGAGACTCCTCAAGCAGAGTGAATTCCCTCAGTGAAATATATGTCCTCTGCCAAGAATCAAAGGTCATCCCAGTGGAGTGCCGTCTTCGTGCTCAGCCACTACGGAGTGTCTGGAACAGAGTGAGAACAAAAATTACCCTATTTCGGTGCCCCCTGAACTCTTTCGGGAAGTATCCCAACAAAACAGTCACTGGGAATTCAGATAGCACATTTGGAGACTGGGAAAGGGCCAGGCCAAACAGAGGAGAATGTGACTTAGAGACAATAAGGTAAAGGAAATAAATGACTCAAAGAAGAGTTTTAAGCCAATATTTACACCCGTATTGCCATATTTACAGCTTAAACACTATGCCCTGACCAGGCAGGAAGTACACTTTTATGAGTCCCTTAATGAATGTTAAATCAATAATATCCCAAACAATGGGCCCCAGTGAATTTTCTTATGAAGGCCATAGAGGGAGTTATTCAAATGGAGTCAGAGTCATTTGCACTCTGTAATGCACATTTTTTTAGGAGACAGATTTTCAAATTAGCAACTTTTAATACGATCAAAAGCCTTTTCTACATGTTTATTGTTAAAGGGAATCATGTCATAGAAGACAGGTATAATGCCCAACTAAAAACATCTATACAGCAGATTTTATTGTCAGCAGAGGCAATGGTCAAAGAACATTTGCCTTCATCATGACCACAATAAGAGAATAATTACACATGCAGAAAAAACTAATTAAATGGCTAATGAGCAAACCAATATGTTCAACTGTAACATCCACTGCAGCCAGGCAACTGAGCATATGGAATAGATTTTATCAGTTGGTTGGTGCCATGTAATCAGTAACTGCTTTTTTTGGACCTTGGTGACACCCGACCCATATTGGCTGATTGGCAGGTCCAGATAAATGATCAATAAGACAAAAGTACTCTGATTTCATAAAACACAAGCCCAGCAAAAATGCCACTGACCTCTTTGATCTTACTGAGATGCTCAGGAAGCACTTTTGAAATTTTATTTATTTTTTGGGTGGCCCATTGTTCAATGTTCTCTGGTTGCATTTACAAGTGTAATAGGAAATGACAGTCCTGCCAGTCTTTCTTAAAATGTCAAAGACAGATCATGTAAAACAAAACTCAAAGACATCCCCCATTTGTGCATATCATGCCAAATAAGCTGCATCACAGAAGAGAGCTCATATTTTTGAGAACACTCAGTCTTGAAGATCCTGACTTTCAAAAAAAAATCCTTCTGATCAAAAGAAGATAGTATTCTAATTGATGGCTCACATGAGAATTAGTGGAAAATTATCACATCTACAGACAGTCATATACAGCATCATGTTCAATTATCTATCCGGAAAGATGCAAATCTCATTATCACACAATCTACAGAGAAAGTTGTTTGTGTAAGTGCTAGCCCTTTCTCTCTTCTTTTTTTACTTTTCAACTTTTATTGGAACACAGCCCTGCCTACTTTTTGTAACTAATTTATTTTTTGGCTGTGCTGGGTGGGCTTTTCTCTAGTTGTGGCAAGTTGGAGCTGCTCACTAGTTATAGTGCTGGGGCTTCCTTGTTGCAGAGCACGGGCTCTAGGGCATGCAGGCTTCAGCAGTTGTGGCACATGGGCTCAGCAGTTGCAGCTCTCGGGTTTTAGAGCACAGAGTCAGTAATTGTGGTGCACGGGCTCAGTTGCCTCTCCGTGGCTTGTGGGATCTTCCTGGATCAGGAATTGAACCCACGTCTCCTGCACTGGCAGGTAGATTTTTTACCAATGAGCCACCAAGGAAGCCCCTAGCTGTTTCTTACAAGGAGAATAATAGAATTATTCAGGCAAAATGTTAGAGTTGCAGAGGTCCATCCACTGGAGATAAATCTAGATTCAAATTCTGGCTGTGGGGAGTATTGGGCTGTGCAGGCTATAGATGTGCAAATTCACCTCTCTGAAACTCAATGTACTCATTGGCAGAGCTGACACAGTATCTCACTCCTAGGATTGCAGTAACAATTAAATATTTGTATGTATGAAATTATGTAGCACTTTGCCTGGCAACTTCCATTAATTGAACCTGGATAACTGGTTCTTACTATCAGAGGTTTCTACTGATATAAATGTGTGCACTTATAAAAGCACACATGTAAGAGAAAAATCATCTTAATATGATGGAAATAATTTTGACCTCATGGACTCCCCAAAAGAATCTCAACTCCTGTCTCCCAGGGTTTCCCAGGCCTACTTTGAATGCCAGAAGAGTAGGCAAAGCATACGAACCCTTTGGCCAGGGAGAAGCTCTAATAGAAGTAGTAAGAAAGAGAATTAAGAAAGGGGAAATTGAGTTGAGTCCTCCTCTGTTGGATAATTTTACCAAAATCTCCAGGCAAAATGTGTCATGGTGGGAAGATGCCAAATAAGAGACGGTTGCTATGGAAAGACAAATTAAAATATACATTTATGATACATCAGTCGTTCTCAGGAAGATTAAAGGAGTTGACAGATAAGACTAGATATCCTCCCCCTGCCTTAGGCTGTAGCCCCTCCTATTTTTGTTTTATCCACCACTTTAAAAAGTCAGTGCTTCTTTAAAATTGACTTGTTAATATTACTAATTTACTGCTGTACTTGTTATTCTAGACACTGTAGGTACAAGAGGTTGAATGAGACAGAAGCTCTGGCTGGAGGAGAATGAGCTGTGAGAGGACTCATATGAACAGTGCTGACAGTGGATGTCTGAGCCCAGGGTTGGGTCCCTGAAGGATAGAGAGGATCAGAGGAACCCAGGCCAGGGCTCGGGACCAGGAATACATAGCAAAGAGAAGCCGAGTTCTCTCCCCACATGGGTGTAATAAACCAGGACTGAGGAGGTGAGATGGACTCATCCTGAAAAAGCAAGTTTCCATGATCAGGATAAAAGTAAACGAGGATCCAACTTTTTTTTTAACTTTTTATTTATATTTTATTTTATTCAGACATGCATATACATATATCCATTCTCCCCCAAACTCCCCTCCCATCCAGGCTACCACATAACGTTGAGAAGAATTTTATGTGCTACACTATAGGTCCTTTTTGGTTATCCATTTTAAATGCAGCAATGTGTACATGCCCACCCCAGTTGGTGCAGTGGTAAAGAATCTGCCTCCTAATGCAGGAGGTAGGTTTGATCCCTGAGTCGAGAAGATCCCCTGGAGAAGGACATGGCAACACATTCCAGTATTCTTACCTGGAAAATTCCATGGACAGAGAAGCCTCGTGGGCTACAATCCACAGGTTGCAGAGTCCGACACAACTAAGCAACTATACATGCATGCATGCACATGCCCAAACCCCCTAACTGTCCAGCGTTTTGTCATGGGCATCCATGGTGTTGTGTTTCAAGGGTATAGACCCTTAGTTTCTCCTGATAAGAGCTACAAATGGACTACTTAGACATGTTTATTTGAAGTCAGCAGTCCCGCTCCAGGGACCAGTTTTGTGGGAGATATATTTTTCCATGGACTGAGGCAGTGGGCATAGTTTTAGGATGATTCTCATAAGGAGCTTGAAACCTAGATCCCTCACACGTGCAGCTCAAAGTAGGGTTTGAGCTCCCATGAGAATCTAATGCTGCCATTGGTCTGACAGGAGGTGGAGCCCAGGCAGTAATGCAAGTTTTGGGGAGCAGCTGGAAACACAGATAAAGCTTCTCTCACTCACCACTCACCTCCTGCTGGGCAGTCTGTTTCCTAACAGGCCATGGACCTCTGTCCGTCTGCGGCCTGTGGACTGGGGACTCCTTTTCTAAATGAAGTAAAGGTGATTCCATGGCAGAGAATCTGTGAAAATTTCAAAGTCCAAAAGATTATAGGAATATATGCTTGTGAAACACCTACATTTCAGTCTTGAGAAGAAAGTGAATTTTTTTTTTTCCAATCTCAGCTATTTTTAAAAGGTCACAGAATGAAAATCAATGGGAAAAATCTTGGCCTGAAATGGAATTCATGGCTTCACAAACTAAATTCAGCACTGTAATTTCTGAAGTTTTGAATAGTTTGTACTCATTATGGTAAATCCAAATGATATTTAAAAAAGAAAACTATTGTTATCATATTATCATTCTAAGAAAAGAGTAAATGGGCAGCCTATTAAGTACATGAAGATACACTTGTATATTCCATTTTAATTTAAAACTATAACATAGTACGATTCACAAATTCACTCTTTTAGGGACTTCCCTGGGGGCTCAGTGGTAAAGAATTAGCCTGCAATGCAGGAGATGCAGGTTTAATCCCAGGATTAGGAAGTGACTTGTAAAAAATTTTTTACCACAAAATACTAGCATATTATTAAAACATTCTGTTTTTGTATGGATTTTGTTCCTTTACATCCATATAATAGTTACTTCACTCCTGTTGTTTTTTAAACAGTAGTACTTTCTAAACATGTGTTTTGTTTACTTTTGTTCTACAAGATGCTTGTAAGTGTTTCCCAAAAACAGTTTTATTCTCAAAGAAGTTTGGAAAACCATGGGTTCAACAAAGAAGAAATTTCTTTATAACAGTACTTTCATGAGCCTTTGTTATGAGTTCATCAAGAAATTTCAAGAGGGTCATCCAGAAGGAAATGCTTCATAACTTACTTGGTTTGAAATACTTGACTTCATGGTGGATCTGTTAACATCTTTTAGAACTAGTACTCTGCATGAAAGGATTTGAGAAATGCTGTTTTGCACCAAGAGACAGGATGATTGGATTTGTACTTAATATCATTTCACTTATTGGGTTTAAATTACTGAAGGAACCTCCTTTGGGATTAAGGAAAATCAACATGCAACATAAATATGTCAGACGTGTCTTTGGCATTCTGTCGCTTTTCAGGTGAATGTCAGCAAGAGACCTTAAGTTAGAATAACTAACGTGGGAGAAAGTCATGGCAGAAGCTATAGTACCTTCCTTCTACAGGGCTTCTCAGGTGGCTCACTGGTAAAGAATATGCCTGCCAATGCAGGAGATGCAGGAGACAGGATTTGATTCCTGGGTCAGGAAATCCCCTGGAGAAGGGAATGACAACCCACTCCAGTATTCTCGCCTGGAGAATTTCATGGACAGAGAAGCCTGGCAGGCTACAGTCCGTGGGGTCGCAAAGAGTCAGACACAGCAGAGCAGGTGCCACTACGTGATGTCCCACTACCAGCATGAAAGAGACAAAATAAGAGTGGGACTTTGCCTCTGAAGAGAATGTTCTTGTAATTCTTTTTATACATATCAATGGCAGCGATCAAGTTGTAATTGTCTGCAAGTCATTTGTCCACAGCTATGTTCATATTTGCTTTTTGTACATGCCACACCTATGGCCAGCTTCTTGTAGGGCGCGAGGGGCAGGAAGGAGGTGTGCGGTCCCTGGAATGGGAAGATGGCTGGCCCACCACCTTTGTCAGAACTGGAGCTTTCTCATTTTGTTTGAATTATTTCAAATGCCCAGAATTCAGACATAACAGGGCTTCCCCGGTAGCTCAGCTGGTAAAGAATCCGCCTGCCATGCAGGAGACCTGGGTTTGATCCCTAGATTGGGAATATCCCCTGGAGGAGGGCATGGCAACCCACTCCAGTATTCTTCCCTGGAGAATCCCCATGGACAGAGCAACCTGGTGGACTACAGTCTGTGAGGTCGCGAAGAGTTTGGACATGACTGAGCGACTAAGCACACAGTTAACCATGAACACAGAAACACTTTTCAAGGAGGTATATACAGGAGCCTTGGAATGCGTTCATTTTCTGTCATTACGCTATCATTGTCCTTTATTGACACAGACACTCCACAACTGACTATACTCGGTTTATACACATGTCCAAACATTAAATCAGCAATCTATTCAAAATCGAACTGTTTCTATTTTAAATGGGCTTAACTAGAAACGAACATAGGTTAAATACAAAAGGCACTACAGATGGAAGTTGGGGGAGAGGTAATTGGATGGAAGTAGTCAAAAGGTGCAAGCTTCCAGGTATAAGCAAGAACTAGGCGTGGCACAGTGGTAAAGAACCTGCCTGCCAATGCAGGAGCCAGACACTGGTTTCAGCTCTGGGTCATGGCAACCCACTCCAGTATTCTTGCCTGGAGAATTCCAAGGACAGAGGAATCTGGTAGGCTACAGCCCATAGGGTCGCAAAGAGTCAGACACAACTAGAGCAACTTAGCGTGCACACAGGAATGTAATGTAAAACAGGATAAATATAACTAACATTGCAGTACATTATATACATGCGTCTATGTGTGTGTGTGTATATATATAGTGTTGAAAGAGTAAATCTCAAGAGTTCTCATTACAAAGAAAATTTTTTTCCTGTTTTTTAAAAAGTTTGCTTCTATATGAAATGAGGGATGTTCATTAAACTTCTTGTGTTCATCGTTTCATGATACAAGTCAAATTATTATGCTGAACGTGCTCATGTCCCCACTCACCTCCGACTCTTACGACCCCTTGGACTATAGCCTGCCAGGCTTCTCTGTCCATGGAATTTCCTAGGCAAGAATACTGGAATCGGTTGCCATTTTCTCCTTCAGGGGATTATGCTTTACACTTTTTTTTTTTTTTTTTAGCCAAACTGTACCTTGAACACCTTAAATTTAAACAGTGTGTGTGTGTGTGTGCGTGTGTGTTCAGTAGTGTCCAGCTCTTTGGGACCCAGTGGATTGTAGCATGCCAGATTCCTCTGTCCATGGGATTCTGCAGGCAAGAATAGTGGAGTGGGTTGCCATGCTCTCCTTCAGGGGATCTATTCCATCCCTGACCCAGGGATAGAACCCATGTCCCCTGCATCTCCTGCATTGCACGTGGATTCTTCATCACTGAAACACCAGAGAAGCCCCCAATTTAAACAGTATTGTGTGTCAATTATATCTCAATAAAACTAGAAGAAAAATCAAACCCAAACCAACAACAACCACAAATGTACTACAGAAAGTTTACGATTTAATGTCACTGTACATCTTTATAGAATTCCCAGCTGTCACACAACCCCCGAGCTCTCTGGATTTCCTCCCTGAACATACTTCAACAGCTGTATGAGCCTTTTAGGTCCAAAATATAGGAAATCACTGATTCCAGGCAAAATCAGGGTGCGGGAGAGGGGAGAGACTAAAGTTTGAATCTAATTAACCAGTTCTGAAACTTGTTTGCACAAACGAGTTAATTTCTTCTTTCAACAATGAGAGCACTTGGTTTTCCGTATTTATATGTCTATGTCCTTGTGTGTACAATGCATGCTTTGTTAAGGCTGTGTCTGGCCAGTGCTTTGCATCCCTTTATGAAGGCAGTAATTGTAGCCAGTACGTAATGTACCTGGGGATGAAGAGTTGCTGGAGTCTCCTTTTGGACAGCCTTCTAGTTGGCACAGCTGTGGTATTTTCTCCCTCCTCATCCTTCTAACTCTCCTTGGTTTAATGACAGTCTTATGTTTTATTTGTTTCCTCTGATCCAACATGTTTATCTGAGGGCAGTTCTAGAATACATGAAAGTCAGAGGCAGGGTGGTAATTACCGACACTGTTGTACATATCACCTCTCATGGTAAAAAGATAAATGTGTAATCATGCAGTAATATGAAAAACTGACTGAAGGACCAAAGAACTGTGTCATTTTACTCCACCCTCTGTGAGTCAGTGAAATGGATTGGATTATAAACCAGAAACCAGCACTTGAATTTGATGAAACTCATCCTCAGGAGGAAAGTGTCACTACACGTTGGCAGTTTGTAAAATGTGATGAGCTGCCCTAATCCATTGGAACCAACATGTCCTTAATCATAGCAACATTCTTGGTAAATTAAATAGCTATTAATTTTTTTTTTTTCAAAAAAAAGCCTGTCAGGATATGCTTCTGTAAATGAGGCACATACAATCACAGGCATTTCCACTGTGTCAAATGTGTAGAAAAATAGAACCCCTTTGGGAATTTGTAAAATGGTGTCAGGCATCAGGGCATTTAAAGGAGTGGACTGAACTTGAGCAAAAACTCGGGAGTGACCTTCCACGTCTGAAGGTCCAGAGTGCTTGTATGGTGATATACGTCATAGATCACTGTGTAATAATCGTCTCCCTCCTCCCCCAACGTCAAGTATCCAGGGAAGACCTATGCTGCCCCAGGTATAGTGCTGAGGGGCAGCCCAGAGGTGGCAGGGGTCTTACGTATCTATTTTCACTTCTCTGCTGCTTGTTTAACCCTCTCAAGTCAGGAGCAAGATATTTGTGCTCTTTTTATTCTCGCGTGAGGAGGTCCCCTGCCTCAAGGAGATGAACTCTGGGTCTTGTGCCTTCAAGGTAGGCCCTACAAAGGACTCTTCTCTCATAGATAAAAGGGAGTGTATCCACTACTCTATTTAAAAGAAATAACCAACAAAGACCTACTGTATAGCACAGGGAATGGTTCTCAGTATCTGTAATAACCTAAATGGTAAAAGAATTTGAAAAAGAATAGATACTTTTATAACTGAATCACCTTGCAGTAACCTGAAACTTACACACTGTTAATCTCTAATACTCTAATATAATTGAGTATATAATCTCTAATATAATTAGAGATTAGTTAATGTCTAATACTCTAACAATAGAGCCTTGTTAATGCTCTAAAATAAAATAGTTTTTTAAAGAGGCAGGGGTTTATGTTAGTGGCTTTGCTGAAAAGGAATGTATTCCTAGCATGGTGTTAACTTTTTTCTTCTTATAACCACCAGGGACCTCAAGGGAAATTCTCTAGAATTATGTTGGAGTACATTGAAAATTCTTTTGCAAGGTTATTCAATGACCTGATGATTAGAACAGATAGAGATTGCAATATGAAGTCATCTAAGACAGACAAAATAATTCAGTAATGCAGGGAAATTTAATGGCATGTCTTATAGACAAACCACAGCAAGATTCATCTTACAGTAAGGCTTTATCTTTGATACATCTGCTTATAACCTTGGTAATGACATGTCTGAATCAGACAGGATATGGCAAAGTGGGAAGCCAGTGCTGTATCAGGGGGCTTATTATCAGCAGGTCTCACCTAATGGCATGTCATCAAGATGCTGCTGAATATTGTAAATTTTAAGCTTGAAATACCTGATGGTTGATGTTCTGTTCATAACATTTGAAGTGACAACAGCAAAAGAATAGTGAAAGGCAGAGCTATTGTATATGTAGACTGTGCTCTGCATAGGGCACCCATCGGGAGGGTAGTGTGGGGTGATGGGAACCTATCTAGCACCATGGTCATGGGTCCTGTACCTTGACTTGAGGCTACGTCTGCCCAGAAAGGTGTCTTTTTATAGCTGCATAAAGGGGTTATGTAGGGGTGACTCTGACATTAGAATAACTGTCTTCCCAAGGCAGATCTGAAAGTTCTTTTAGGTCAGTGGTAAAGGAGGCAGGCCTGAAATGGCTAAGATTCGGAAACGGCTGTCCTACTACTGTTTGGAGGGACTCATGTCAGGGTTGATATTTTTTCCCCAAGCAAGCTAGGCACACTTCAGCAATTCCAAAGGTGAAAAGTGAAAGTGAAGTTGCTTAGTCGTGTCTGACTCTTTGCGACCCCATGGACTGTATCCCACTAGGCTCCTCCGTCCATGGGATTTTCCAGGCAAGAGAACTGGAGTGGGTTGCCATTCCCTTCTCCAAGTCACTACGTAACTCTGGGGGCTGTAGAGGTTGGTTGCTCCACCCACTGCCCTTTCTTGGAAAAATGTCAAGAACCTAGATTTCCCCTGAGCAAGGATAATTACTGAGCAGAGTCCAGCCCTGCTGAGAAACTGCAGAGTAAATTTCCCCTGAAGGCCACGTCTCCTGCATCCTGCTACCTGTATCGAGGTTGTAGTTCGAGAGTCTAGTCCAATAGGATTGCAAAAATATAGAGCCCAGACTTAGAACCACTCACATGGTGTGAACACAGCAGCTTGGAAGAAATTCTAGGCTTCCAATGTTCATACACCACTTCCATGCAATTACACTGACTCTCACTGACTTTGTGGAATGTTCATTATCTTAATGCAATGCTTGTGTGTGTGTGTAATATGAGACTGTAACAGTTCAAGAATTACAACATTGCTGTCTGTTCTACATTTCCTAGCATGCACGCGTGCACACACACACACACACACACCCCACAATTGGTACCAGTAAAATTAAATGAGAGAAGCTATCAGGAAGTAGATAAAGAGACATAAAATAGAGACGTTTTTTTCTGGAGTGAATGAGGCCAGGCAAATGGATTTTAAAATTCTGTTTCTATGACTGCACTACATTTATAAGCTGAAGGCATCAATAGTTGACATTGCTCATGGAATACCAAGGGAAAATTCTGAAAAGGAAGTATCTATTCACTTATTACCCAAATGTAAATTATATGTGCTCTTGAAGTATGCCCTTTATTTAATTTTAATGCATTTTAAATTTTAATATGGATTTCTCTATGTGAATCACCCTCTTTGTTTTCAACACCATTAGCACACAAAAATTGAGGACGGGTTTCTATTTTCTGGCAATTCAAAGTATTTTATGAGGTGTAACACATAATATTGCATCTTCCATAGAAGAGGAGCTCAATGTTTGTTGAAGCAATTTCAGTGTGATGTGTTAGCTATGATCTACCATGAGTAGGTAATAGCTTTCTCTATTTGCAGTTTAAAAGGATTCTTCTATTGCCATTGACATTAAAAAAACAAAACCTTTGGTTCTCAGTAAAGCCAAGGCATAGCTGTAGAAAATGTTGGCATCTCTCTCAAAGACTTATGCAATCAGAGTGATTCAAAGTCAATTCTTCTGCTCCAAATTATTTTCTTATCCTATAAAGATATTCTATAAGATATGAATTTTTTTCCATTTGAATGAATTCAGTAGTTGAAGAAACTGTATTTGATTTAAGTTAGAGGGCTAGATAGAGCAGAAGCAACACTAGCTTTAAAAAAAAGACAAAAAAGATTTGGCTCTTTTTTTTAATTAATTATTTTGGGCTGCACTGGGTCTTCCTTGCTGTACACAGAGCTTCTCTAGTTGGGGCGAGTAGGGGCTACTCTTGTTTGCAGTGCCCAGGATTCTCATTGCACTGGCTTCTCTCGTGGAACACAGGCTCTAGAGCATGGGCTCAATAGTTGGGGTGCACGGGCATAGCTGCCCTGAGGTATATGGGATCTTTCCAGATCAAGGGTCAAATCCATGTCCCCCACTTTGGCAAGTGGATCCTTAGTCACTGGACCACCAGGAAAAGTCCTTGACTCATGTTTTGATATATACTTTTACATTTGTAAAGGAGAAAAGATAACTATACAAATAATGACGATGTCAGTTAGAATGTGAAAAATGTCAGACAAGAGGTCCCCCAAATTGGGCCAGAAGTTCAGAAGGCAAGGCTGAGGCAGGATGGGAGCCTTCATGGAGGAGGCATGGGGAATACAGCATGAACTAAGGCAGAGGGATAGGATGGCTCATGGCCATTAAGAGGACACAGTGTGGTCTTATTTGATTAGAGTTAAAGACACATACAAAGGAGAAGGTGGAAGATCAGGTGGCAGGACAGGTTGGAATCAGGGTGAAAAAGGTTTGAATACTTGGTATAGGCAGTGGGGTCCTATTAAGCATTGAAGAATCAGATATAGGATGGGGAGAGGGGTTGCTGATTTTCTATCCCTACATGAGGCCATTGCATGTGCAACTGGGAAACGATGCTAACATTCAGGTCTGAGCTGCGTAAGTTGGCTCCAACACACCAGCAGTTAAACATTAGTTGAATCTATGAAAAAACAGGAAATTGAACAGGGAAGGTATAGAAAAAGAAAACAGACAAAAAGGCCAGGACAGAACCTATGGATTACCTGCATTTAATCTCAATGAAGGTGATGTGGAGCCAGATGAAGCAAGAGGAGCTAAAAACTGGGAATACAGGAAATCCAGGTAAGCAAGTGTCCTAGAAGTCAAAGGAGGAGAAAGAACAACAAGACTGCGAAATTACGGCTGAGCTTGACAATTAGGAAAAATCTGGGGGTTTTAAGAAAACAGCTTTAGGGAACTGGTAGTTTGCCTGGAAAATCCCATGGAAGGAGGAGCCTGGTGGGCCGCAGTCCATGGGGTCGCTAAGAGTCGGATAAGACTCAGCGACTTCACTTTCACTTTGCACTTTCGTGCATTGGAGAAGGAAATGACAACCCACTTCAGTGTTCTTGCCTGGAGAATCCCAGGGACGGGGGAGCCTGGTGGACTGCCATCTGTGGGGTCGCAGAGAGTCGGACACGACTGAAGCGACTTAGCAGCAGCAGCAACAGTCAGTATATCAGGGATTAAGAACTGAGTCAGGGGTCTATAGATTTATATTTATTAGCAAACGTCATTGTGTCACGTTTAGTGATTCCACTATTTAAAGGAAAAACTGTATAGGAAATTATAATCAACATACCAATTAGTCCAAAAAAGCAAGGTTAAAAATTTCACAACCAAGATTTTGGCAAACTCTCCAAGACTCAGCTGGTTTGAGACACTTCAATTACTTTTACATTCTCCTCCATTTCTCAAATTTGTCCCATTCAAAGAAAGCCTCCTGAAGATTTATTCATGAGCAATTAGGCATGATATGTGAGGATTTTTTTTTTTTTGTCTAATCCTACATTGAAAAGAATTTTCAAGATGACTAAATCTGGTAAGTCTGTTTAACTCTTACAAGACCCTTAGGCACTGCCCATCTTTAACCTCCTTGCTTTTCTGTTACCGTCCTGAGTCTTTACCTGCTTATCTGTCTCTTTAAAAGCTAAGAGCACAGGAACCTCAACCTTCAACAAGAGTTTTCCAAATGCTTTGGTCTACAGAGTTGTTCAAATACATCAAGACCTTCTCAGGCCCTTTACCTAGACAGACCACAGGCTGATTTTTACAAGCTAAGACACTTTGGAGGCTTCCCTGGTGGTTCAGTGGTAAAGAATCTGCCTCCAATGCAGAAGACATGATTTCGATCCCTGGGTCAGGAAGATCCCCTGAAGAAGGAAATGGCAACCCACTCCAATATTCTTCCCTGGAAAATCTCATGGAGAGAGGAGCCTGGCAGACTATAGTCCATGGGGTCACAAAAGAGTTGCTCACGACTTAGCTACTAAACACACACGAGACACTTTAGAGAGTGAAAGAATGGGTCTTCCCTGGTAGCTCAGCTGGTGAAGAATCTGCCTGCAATGCAGGAGACCCTGGTTCAAGTCATGGGTCACCAAAATCCCCTGGAGAAGGGATAGGCTAACCACTCCAGTATTCTTGGGCTTCCCTGGTGACTCAGCTTTCAAAGAATTCGCCGGCAAAGCCCGAGACCTAGGTTTGATCCCTGGGTTGGGAAGATACCCTGGAGAAGGGAAAGGCTACCCACTCCAGTATTCTGGCCTGGAGAATTCCAGGGACTGTATAGTCCATTGGGTTGCAAAGAGTAGGGCACAACTGAGCGACTTTCACCATTAGTAATTACACTAGGAAAGTACGCTTATTTCATCTTTACCCCATGAGAAGGTTTCCCAGATAAAATACAGGACATCTAGCTGAAATTGAATTTTTTTATAGGTAATTTTCATTAAACAACATCTTCAAGAATATTTTCTGTGCTTATGTACTTAATCTCTCAGTCATTTGTGACTCTTTGTCATCCCATGGACTCTCCAGGCAAGAAGACTGGAATGGGTTGCCATGCCCTCCTCCAGGGGATCTTCCCAACCCAGGGATTGAACCCAGGTCTCCCGCATTGCAGGAAGATTCTTTACGGTCTGAGCCACCAGGGAAGACCTTTCAAGAATATATTCTATTTAAAATAAGCAAAATAAAGCATGAAATATATGTAATAGATTGAATGTATGTTTTTAAATGAAAAGCACAGAGTTGAACATAAATATTCTGTACCCAAAGGATGAATGGGCAATTTATTTACTAAATAGGCTGGAAAGTGATGACCTCTGCACAGGGACTTTTGTTCTGTCTTTCCAAAAGTAAATAACATGCTAAAATGACTGGTTAGTTTCTAATCATAGATGGAAAAACTCTTCTGCTCAAGGTTATCTGTCAAGTATAATGGATACTTGGAGTCTAGACAACAGTTTTTAGTTACATAAATTTGAATTTTATATTGAGTAGGGATAATTTTTTTAGCATAAGTATGCAACATGGGATGGAATTCCATGGAATAATGGGGTCATATGGGCTTCCCTGGGGCTTACTGTATAGCTCAGTCAGTAAAGCATCTGCCTGCAATACGGGAGACACCTGGGTTCAGTTCCTGGGTTGGGAAGTTCCCCTGGAGATGGAAATGGCAACCACTCCAGTATTCTTGCCTGGAGAATCCCATGGACAGAGGAGCATGGCAGGCTACAGTTCATGGGATTTCAAGAGTCAGACATGATTTAGCACTACCTTTCTTTCTTTCTACCGGCTTCCCTGGTGGCTCAGTGGTAAAGAACCTGCCTGCCAGTGCAGGAGACATAGGTGTGATACCTGGGTCGGGAAGATCCCCTGGAGTGGGAAATGGTAATCCACTCCAGTATTCTTGCCTGCAAGATCCCATGGAGGAGGAGGAGCCTGGTGGGGTACAGTTAATGGGGTCACAGAGTCAGTCACGAATAGGCAACTAAGCACACCCGATACGAAAATTGGGTGTCTGTATGTTGACTGGCAACCTGCACACTGAAGCGACTTGGCGGCAGCAGTAGCACTTGTGAATTCTTTACCCATTTACACAGGCAACACACCATCTCTGCACAGAGCAGAACAACTTTTCTGACCCCAAACTGGCTGCCTAATTTGCAGGGCTTGGTGTAACATGTAAAGGTGGGGTATCTTTGCTCAAAAAATTATTACACGTTTTAAGATGGTGAGAGCAGAGATCTCCTAAATCAGTCACAGGGTTCTGCTAGGCATGGATTCTGGACACAGATCACAAGCCCAGGAAGCTGGCCCTATTCTTACCATTTGGTGTGGTGTGTTTTGCTGTAATGAAATCTGGAAGTATTTCTTAAAATTTTTTTCATTGAATAAAAGATTCTTTAAATTCTATAGTACTTTATAATCCTCAAAAGTTTCACACACATGATTTCATACAGTCCCATAATAAACCTTTCTTTTTCCCTATATGCCTCTATTGCCCCTTCCTCCTTCCCTCTTCTCTGGTAACCACTAGTCTGTTCCCTATATCTGTGAGTCTGCTTCTTTCCTGCTGTATTCACTTGTTGGATGTACATATAAATGATATCCACATATAAACAATATCATATAGCATTTGTTCTTTCTATCTGACTTATTTCACATAACACAATGCCCTCCAAGTCCATCTACATTGCTGAAAATGGCAGAACTTCATTCTTCATGACTGCAACACCTTTATCCGTTCGACTGTTGATAGGTCGGTTGAAGAATTAATCCCCTTTTTGTTGTTGTTCAGTTGCTCAGTCATTTCTGACCACTTGTAACCACATGGACTGCAGCACACTAAGCTTTCCCATCCTTCACCATCTTCCAGAGCTTGCTCAGACTCATGACCTTTGAGTTGGTGATGCCATCCAACCATCTCGTCCTCTGTCATCCCCTTCTCCTGCCTTCAGTTTTTCCCGGCATCAAGGTCTTTTCCAATGAGTTGACTCTTCACATCAGTGGCCAAAGTATTGGAGCTTCTGCTTCAGTATCAGTCCTTCCAGTGAATATTCAGGACTGATTTCCTTTAGGATTGACTGGTTGGACCTTCTTGCAGTCCAAGGGACTCTAAATAGTCTTTTCCAACACCACAGTTCAAAAGCATCAATTCTTCAGCATTCAGCCTACTTAATGGTCCAACTCACATCCATACATGACTACAGGAAAACTGTAGATTTGACTATATGGACCTTTACCAGCAAAGCAATGTCTCTGCTTTTTAACGTGCTGTCTAGGCTGGTCACAGCTTTTCTTCCAAGGAGCAAGGGTCTCTTAATTTCGTGGCTGCAGTCACCATCTACAGTGATTTTAGAGCCCAAGAAAATAAAGTCTATCACTGTTTCCATTGTTTCTCCATCTAGCTGCCATGAAGTGATGGGACCAGATGCCATGATCTTGGTTTTTTGAATGTTGAGTTTTAAGCCAGCTTTTTCACTCTCCTCTTTCACTTTCATCAAGAGGCTCTTTAGTTCTTCTTTGCTTTCTGCCATATGAGTGGTATCTTCTGCATATCTGAGGTTATTGATATTTCTCCTGGCAATCTTGATTTAGCCTGTACTTCATCCAGCCCAGCATTTCATGTGATGTACTTTGCATGTAAGTTAAATAAGCAGAGTGACTATGTATGGCCTTGACATATTCCTTTCCCAATTTGGAACCAGTCTGTTGTTCCATGTCCATTCTAACTGTTGCTTCTTGACAAGAATATGGGTTTCTCAAGAAGTAGGTAAGATGTTCTGGTATTCCCATCTCTTTAAGAATTTTCCATAATTTGGTGTGGTCCACACAGTCAAAGGCTTTAGCATAGTCAATAAAGCAGAAGTAGATACTTTTCTGGAATTCTCTTGCTTTTTCTGTGATCCAGTGGATGCTGACAATTTGATCTCTTGTTCCTCTGCCTTTTCTAAATTCAGCTTGAACATCTGGAAGTTCTCAGTTCATGTGCTGTTGAAGCCTGGCTTGTAGGATTTTGAGCATTACTTTGCTAGTATGTGAAAGGAGTGCAGTTGTACTGTAGTATGAACATTCTTTGGCGTTGTTTTTCTTTGGGATTGGAATGAAAACTGACCTTTTCCAGTCCTGTGGCCACTACTGAGTTTTCCAAATTTGCTAACATATTAAGTGCAGAACTTTCACAGCATCATCTTCTAGGATTTTAAATAGCTCAGCTGGAATTCCATCACCTCCACTAGCTATGTTCATTGTGATGCTTCCTAATGCCCATTTGACTTTGCACACCAAGATGTCTGGCTCTAGGTGAGTGATCATACCATCGTGGTTATCTGGGTCATTGAGGTCTTTTTTGTATAGTTCTTCCATGTATTCTTTCCGTCTCTTCTTAATATCTTCTGCTTCTGTTAGGTTCATGCTGTTTCTGTCCTTTTTTGTGCCCATCTTTGCATGAAATGTTCCCTTGGTATCTCTAATTTTCTTGAAGAGATCTCTAGTCATTTTCATTTATTGTTTTCCTTTATTTCTTTGTATTGATCACTGAGTAAGGCTTTCTTATCTCTCCTTGCTATTCTTTGGAACTTTGCATTCAGATAGATATATCTTTCCTTTTCTCATTTGCCTTTCATTTCTCTTCTTTTCTCAGCTATTTGTACAGTCTCTTCTGACAACAATTTTGCCTTTTTGCATTTATTTTCCTTGGGGATGGTTTTGATCACCACCTGCTGTACAATGTTATGAACCTCCATCCATAGTTCTTCAGGCACTCTATCAGATCTAATCCCTTGAATCTATTTGTCACTTTCACTGTATAATTGTAAGGGATTTGATTTAGGTCATACCTGAATGGTCTAGTGGCTCCCCCTAATTTCTTCAATTTAAGCCTGAATTTTGTAATAATGAGTTCATGATCTGAGCCACAGTCAGCTCCTGATCTTGTTTTTGCTGATGGTATAGAGCTCCTCCATTTTCAACCATAAAGAATGTACTCAATCTTATTTTGGTATTGACCATCTGGTAACGTACATGCATAGGGTCGTCTCTTGTATTGTTGGAAGAGAGTGCTTGCTATGACCAGTGTGTTTTCTTGTCAACACTCTGTTAGCCTTTGCCCTGCTTCATTTTGTACTCCAAGACCAAGCTTACCTGTTACTCCAGGTATCTCTTGACTTCCTACTTTTGCATTCTAATCCCCTATGATGAAAAGGACTTTTTTTTTTTTTTTTTTTGGTGGTAGTTCTAGAAGGTCTTGTAGGTCTTCATAGAACTATTCAACTTCTCTTTCTCTTTCTTTGGCATTAGTGGTTGGGGCATAGACTTGGATTACTGTAATAATGAATGGTTTGCCTTGGAAACAAACAAAGATCATTCTGTCGTTTTTGAGATTGCCCCCAAGTACTGCATTTTGGACTCTTGTTGACTATGATGGCTACTCCTTTTCTTGTAAGGGACTCTTGCCCACAGTAGTAGGTATAATGGTCATCTGAATTAAATTCACCCATTCTAGTCCATTTTAGTTCACTGATTCCTAAAATGTTGATATTCACTCTTGCCATCTCCTGTGTGTGACCACTTCCAATTTACCTTGATGCATGGACCTAACATTCCAGGTTCCATTTGAGTACTGAGATCAAATGTCAAAGACATAGCATAACACTGTGAATGTTATACAGTATGCATGTATGTATATTATGTAATATATGTTATATGCATATATATGTGTTATATGTGCTCCTGGCTTTTGCAGTTGGTGCATATATGATCCTGTTTGAAGTAAATGCCTGCACGTGATACTCTGTGCTGTCCTACTGATAATAGATAGAGCCTGACTTCTCCTGCCTCCCTTAATTCTCTCTCAGAAGTTCTTAGAAGTTCTGTGTGTAAGTCAGGTGTCCTCTGCATCACCTTGTTGGTGTTATACAAGTTTTTGCCCTCAAAGTCCCATGAGATAGGTGTGGGACCCTCCAATGCCAGAGGTTGTCACTCTACATCCTTCTCACTGTCCCCTTGGTCTTTAGTACATGATGTCACTGCTGCCTGTCTCCTCTGGAACTGGTGATTCTCACTCTCAGCATGATGGTGTCTTTCCTGGCAGTCTCCCACTGCAGAGTGACTTGGGTCCCAGAGACACAGTCCTTTCATCCCGTTACTCAGGAGCTCCAGGGATGTGGGTGCTGGGTCATTGGTGGCTGCACACAAACCTAGACTCTCTAACATCAGGTATGGGAGTCAACAATGTTCTGTTTACTTCCAAGGTCTATGGTTTTTCTCCCTGGAGAGGAAAGGGACAGTTTCACATACCTCAGTCTAAGACTGAACCCAAATATGATCAGAATTCAAGATCTTTCCCAGGGGATCTGGGACACCAGGCAAGTTCAAGTACATTGGGTTTCTGCTTCTGTGATCCTGAATAATCTGTGACAGTTTTGAGGCCTATCTGCCCAGTGCATGCAAGGGCCATCTAAGAGAAATGATGTTTATTTTTCTAATTCTGCAGAGGCAGTGAAAGGAATGACTTGGTATTGGAGGAGGACAAGTGAATATCTGTGTCAAATGTTAAACTTCTGGAAACTTATTTTTTGAATCATCTGGGTGGAACGAAGTAGATAAGGGTCTCATTCTGCAATCCAACCACATCACAGATTTTCTCAAGAATCAACTCCAACAAAGGCATTTTGTTCTCTGAAAAATGGTTTATAAGTTCTTTCAGTTCAGTTCAGTCGCTCAGTCACGTCCAACTCTTTGCAACCCCATGAGCTGCAGCAGGCCAGGCTTCCCTGTCTATCACCAACTCCCAGAGTTCACCCAAACCCATGTCCATCAAGTCAGTGATGCCATCCCACCATCTCATCCTATGTCGTCCCCTTCTCCTCCTGCCCTCAATCTTTCCCAGCATCAGGGTCTTTTCAAGTGAGTCAGCTCTTCGCATCAGGTGGCCAAAGTACTGGAGTTTCAGCTTCAGCATCAGTCCTTCCAGTGAATATTCAGGACTGATTTCCTTTAGGACGGACTGATTGGATCTCCTTGCAGTCCAAGGGACTCTCAAGAGTCTTCTCCAATATCACAGTTCAAAAGCATCAATTCTTTGGCTCTCAGCTTTCTTTATAGTCCAACTCTCACATCCATACATGACCACTGGAAAAATAATAGCCTTGACTAGACGGACCTTTGTTGACAAAGTAATGTCTCTGCTTTTCAATATGCTGTCTAGGTTTGTCATAACTTTCCTTCCAAGGAGTGAGCATCGTTTAATTTCACGCCTGCAATCACCATCTCCAGTGATTTTGGAGCCCAGAAAAATAAAGTCAGCCGCTGTTTCCACTGTTTCCCCATCTATTTCCCATGAAGTGATGGGACCGGATACCATGCTCTTAGTTTTTTGAATGTTGAGCTTTAAGCCAACTTTTTCACTCTCCTCTTTCACTTTCATCAAGAGGCTCTTTAGTTCTTTTTCACCTTCTGCCATAAGGGTGGTGTCATCTGCGTATCTGAGGTTATTGGTATTTTTCCCGGCAATCTTGATTCCAGCTTGTGCTTCTTCCAGTCCAGCGTTTCTCATGATGTACTCTGCATAGAAGTTAAATAAGCAGGGTGACAATATACAACCTTGACATACTCCTTTTCCTATCTGGAACCAGTCTGTTGTTCCATGTCCAGTTCTAACTGTTGCGTCCTGACCTGCATACAGGTTTCTCAAGAGACAGGTCAGGTGGTCTGGTATTTCTATCTCTTTCAGAATTGTCCACAGTTTATTGTGATCCACACAGTCGAAGGCTTTGGCATAGTCAATAAAGCAGAAATAGATGTTTTTCTGGAACTCTCTTGCTTTTTTGCTGATCCATAAGATGTTGGCAATTTGATCTCTGGTTCCTCTGCCTTTTCTAAAACCAGCTTGAACATCAGGAAGTTCACGGTTCACATATTGCTGAAGCCTGGCTTGGAGAATTTTAAGCATCACTTTACTAGCGTGTGAGATGAGTGTAGTTGCATGGTAGTTTGAGCATTCTTTGCCATTGCCTTTCTTTGGGATTGGAATGAAAACTGACCTTTTCCAGTCCTGTGACCACTGCTGAGTTTTCCAAATTTGCTGGCATACTGAGTGCAGCACTTTCACAGCATCATCTTTCAGGATTTGAAATAGCTCAACTGGAATTCCATCACCTCCACTAGCTTTGTTCGTAGTGATGCTTCCTAAGGCCCATTTAACTTCACATTCCAGGATGTCTGGCTCTAGGTGAGTGATCACACCATTGTGATTATCTTGGTCGTGAAGATCTTTTTTGTACAGTTCTTCTGTGTATTCTTGCCACCTCTTCTTAATATCTTCTGCTTCTGTTAGGTCCCTACCATTTCTGTCCTTTATTGAGCCCATCTCTGCATGAAATGTTCCCTTCGTATTTCTAATTTCTTAAAGAGATCTCTAGTCTTTCCCATTCTGTTGTTTTCCTCTATTTCTTTGCATTGATCACTGAGGAAGGCTTTCTTATCTCTCCTTGCTATTCTTTGGAACTCTGCATTCAAATGGGTATATCTTTCCTTCTCTCCTTTGCTTTTCGCTTCCCTTCTTTTCTCAGCGATTTGTAAGGCCTCCTCAGACAACCATTTTGCTTTTTTGCATTTCTTTTTCTTGGAAATGGTCTTGATTCCTGTCTCCTGTACAATGTCACGAACCTCAGTCCATAGTTCATCAGGCACTCTGTGTATCAGATCTAGTCCCTTAAATCTATATTTCACTTTCACTGTATACTCATAAGGGATTTGATTTAGGTCATACCTGAATAGTCTAGTGGTTTTCTCCACTTTCTTCAATTTCAGTCTGAATTTGGCAATAAAGAGTTCATGATCTGAGCCACAGTCAGCTCCCAGTCTTGTTTTTGCTGACTGTATAGAGCTTCTCCATCTTTGGTTGCAAAGAATATAATCAATCTGATTTCGGTGTCGACCATCTGGTGATGTTCACGTGCAGAGTCTTCTCTTGTGTTGTTGGAAGAGGGTGTTTGCTATGATCAGTGTGTTCTCTTGGCAGAACTCTATAAACTCTTTAAAAACTATAAACCGATTTTCAGTAGATGGCTTTTTATTGATATAACATATTTTAAAATTAATATTAACATTTTATGGCTAATTGACATTGACTCAGGATGGCACCAAAATGATCCTTTTCTGGTATATATACATAGTACTAAGTTTTTGTTGTTTTTTGTTTTGTTTTTGGCCTTGCTACATGACATGTGGGATCTCAGTTCCCAGACCAGGGATTAAACCCATGTCCCCTGCAGTGGAAGCACAGAGTTTTACACTGCGCCACCAGGGAAGTTCCAATACTAAGTTTTATGGTGTATATTTTTAGGTTTTCTTAGGTCTATATATTAATGTCACATATATATGTGTGTGCATATATAGTATATATATATATACACATGTATATAATGCATTTAGTCTAGGTAATATGCACATATGTAATATATATGTTTTCCTTTTTTCTAAATATGGACTAAACTGAATGATTATAATAATAAATTATTAAATGTTGATCTATAACACCTATATTAAGCAGTGATTTTCATGATATACTAACGTGTAAGTTTTTGGTGAGAGAATAGTATCTAGGAAGTGTTGGAACATGGTTGCTTATTTCTAACTGGATAGACCTCAGTAGATGATGCCTAAAGACAGAGGTTCGATGCACGATACTGGATGCTTGGGGCTGGTGCACTGGGAAGACCCAGAGGGAGGGTGTGGGGAGGGGGGAGGGAGGAGGGAGGAGGGTTCAGGATGGGGAACACAGGTATACCTGTGGCAGATTCATTTCGATATTTGGCAAAACTAATACAATATTGTAAAGTTTAAAAATAAAATAAAATTAAAAAAAACATAAAACAAAAACAAACAAACAAACAAAAAGACAGCACAACAGATTATTTTCCAAGACTTCATCATGAATTCCAAATGTACCATAAATTGAACACTATATACATTTGTCTCAGTGGGATGTTTCATTTTGTAAAAGAAAAAAAGGCTTGGCATTCTCCAGTTTTGAGGCAGCAAGGTATGGTAGAGATAACATTTGTTTGGGAGTTGGGAGTCGGGATCAATAATCGCCAGCAGCTACAAAGTGTGTGAACTTGGGCACAGGGCTGATCTTTCTGCATCTCAGTTTAGATATGTGTAAACTCTAAGGTTATAAAGATTACAGGACCTAAGGCAGGACCCATGGCCCTAGGAATGAGAACTTGTGCTGTTGCCTGAATAACCAGGCTTTACTCATGTTTATTTAAAACTGTGTATCTCCCAGAGGTGTTGCTCCTCCCTTCCTCATTGGCTCTCAATTGTCCTGTCCTCTTGTCATTCCTTCTCAGACCATCCCATACACTGTGTGGGGCAGCTCAAGAATACATATGGAGGTCCATATGCCATATGTCTAAATATTTACAAGCTGTAAATCAAGCTAACACACTGCTAAATTAAATACCTGCTGTCTTCCAGTCTGATAAATCTACATTCCCAATGGCCTGGAAGGCTAGTTTGACTTTGGAATTTTCAGACCCTTTGGGGCAGGTGGTGGGGTGAGGAGAGCTGGCCCTAGTCTTTTGTTCCTGTCAGCTTTCCCCTCCAACCCCTTGCTCCACCTGCACTGTGAGGGTTCGCATTTCTATTTGTGTGGACACATCAGCTCACCCCTCAAAGTTTCTTGCACACTCCCCAGTCACTTCTGGACCACCAGAGGGTGGATACACTCTGCCATCAGGAGAATAGACTATGTAAAGGGACCACAGGGGACCCGGTTGCAGATTTAGGGCCACCAGGGAAGCAAATTCTGGGATTTCCAGATACCTAGAGTGTGGTGTAGTTATGGGGGTAGGGGTAGACCAGCCTCCTGGTGGGTATACACTCCAAGTCTCATGGATTTTTCATTCTATGGGAAAGGGAACAGTTAGGCAAGAGCCATGACAGGGTCCTCAAAAGCACAGAGCCCAGGTTTGAGGTCATCTTCTCCAGATCTAAAAGCAGGGCTTTCCAGTATTTAGCTAAATATCCAATATCTTAGACACTGTATTTTCCAAAAACGAGCTCTAAGGGTGCTGCTGCTGCTGCTAAGTCGCTTCAGTCGTGTCCGACTCCGTGTGACCCCATAGGAGGCAGCCCACCAGGCTCCCCCATCCCTGGGATTCTCCAGGCAAGAACACTGGAGTGGGTTGCCACTTCCTTCTCCAATGCATGAAAGGGAAAAGTGAAAGTGAAGTCGCTCAGTCGTGTCCGAGTCTTCACAACCCCATGGACTGCAGCCTACCAGGCTCCTCCGCCCATGGGATTTTCCAGGCAAGAGTACTGGAGTGGGGTGCCATTGCCTTCTCCATCTAAGAATGTTACTAGCTTTTAATATGGTACTGTATACTGTGAATCTCCAAAATTTCTGACCATGAAACACTCTGTGTTTGTGTGCACATATCTGTATGGGGACACCTCCATGGGACAAGATTTGTCAAAAATAACTTTAATATCTAATGTTATGTATTGCATATTTCTCTTCCTCCAACTACCATAGGGGATGCTATCTTCACCTGCTTTTATCTTCTTTCTTTACATTCATGCTAGATGACTTTATCCATATTGAAGATTTTAATCAATGGTATTCTGATGATTCTAAACTCTCCGTATTTCACCCCTCTCCTGAATTTCATTGTTGTTGTTTAGTCACTAAGTCATGTCTGACTCTTTGTGGTCCCATGGACTCTAGTCCACCAAGCTCCACTTTCCATGGGATTTCCCAGGCAAGAATACTGGAGTGGGTTGCCATTTCCTTCTCCAGGGGATCTTCCTGACTCAGGGATCGAACCCACATTTCCTGGTTGGCAGGCATATTCTTTACCGCTGAACCACCTGAGAAACCTCCTGAGCTTCAAGTGTGTGCCTAGTTCAGTCATGTTCAACTTTTTGCGATCCCATGGACTGTAGCCCTCAAGGATCCCGTGTTCATGGAATTTCCCAGGCAAGAATACTGGAGTGGGTTGCCATTCCCTTCAGGAGATCTTCCCAACTCTGGGATTGAACCCAGGTCTCCTGCATTGCAGGTAGATTTTTAAAATCTGAGCTACCTGAGCTTAATACTTACTACCTAACATCTCCACCTGGTGATACAAACTCCACATGTGGAAAACGCAACTCATCCTCTGTCTCCAGTCCTGCCTACCCCAGCCTGCTCCTCTAATGACTTCCTTCTCTCTGTAAGTGTTTCAGCATCTGACAGTGTTTCACCCACTGCCTTGGCCAGAATCCCAGAGTAATCTTTGATTTTTTTCCCCTTGATCTCACCCCCCTCCCCAACTTATCTCCCACATTTACTGATTCTGTCTCCCTGATATTTCTCCAGTCTCTCAGATATATCAATTTTCAAGGCTCTTATCATTTCTTGCCTAAATTCCTATAATTTCCCATTTCCTCAATTTTTATTTTACACTTCAGTGAGAGTACTCCTTTTTAAATGCTAGGCAGTTGAAAAAAAGACCAAGGAAGCTTTTTGTATGCTGATATGGAAAAATCTGCAAAGTATATTAGTAAGTAAGAAAAAAGTTAGCTGCAGATCTGAGCATAGATATTAAGTTTAATGTAAGAAAGGAAGAAAATAAGAATATATATTTAATATTTATTTGTGTTTGCAAGCAGCTAATTAAAGCTATTTGATAAGGGTATTTGGGATGCACATTTCCAGATAGGATGGATATGAGATAATTCATTGTGTACCTTGTTGATTGTTTTGATTTTTGAAAATATGAATATACCAAATTAAAATTCAAAAATTATTTAAAATATACTCAAAACTATATTATGCATTATGGTGTAATTATTATGTGCTAAAATGCATAATAAATAAAAGTGAAAAAATTAAAGAATGGAAAGCTAAAATATGTTTGTCTGATCATGCCATGGCTTTGCTTAAAATGGTTCTTGGGTACACTATTACCTTTAGAACCAAGTGAAAACCATTTAGAATGCCATAGAATTCCCTTTAGGATATGGATTTTGTCCACTTCCACAGCCACATCTCTCTCCATACCCTAATTCAGCGCACTCTCTGGTCGTATTGAATGATATGATCATTCCTGTCATGTCTCAGTCTCTCATGTGTGTGTGTTTCCACTGTTTGGAATCCCATCCAACCAGACTCAACCTGCCTGTTCATCCCAAGGCAATCTTTAGGACTTGGCTCAAATACCTCTCTCCAAATAACTCCACTGGTAAAGAACCTGCCTGCAATGCAGGAGACCCTGGTTCGATTCCTGGGTCAGGAAGTCCCCCTGGAGGAGGGCATGGCAACCCATTCCAGTATTCTTGCCTGGAGAATCCCCATGGACAGAGGAGCCTGGCAGGCTGCAGTCCTTGGAGTCACAAAGAATCAGATCCGACTGAGTAACTAAGCACAAACTGAATCAAGTGACCCATTTTCCACCTGTTTTATCACTCTATACCTTTCTTATTGTACTCACCTTTTTGGACTGTATTGACTTATATGACTTTTAACCTAGTTGTGCATGCATTAAAGGTGAAGACTATTTTGTATTCATCTCTGTATCTAAATGTAGGGCCTGGCTTAGCACTTATGAAATAATCTATATGTGGAAAATTAATGAGAAGTAAATGAGTGAGTGAATGAATGGGGAAGCATATTTACAATGCATTTCTCTCTCCTGTAAGACTGTGTTGTGGACCAAATCAAGCACTGGTGAGAAAGCTATTGTTCTGCACCTGATTATTCAGTGCACCTGGCTGATGGAGTCTTGATTTTGGTGCAGTTTCTATGTTTGATTCATGTCAGTGCCAATCCCTCATACCTAAATCAGGATTATCCTTTGAAAAGTAGCCTAAAGTGTTTTCTGCCCTGACCTGAAAATTTTGCTTTATATTTTCACTTTATTTCAGCTTTCTGAGAAAGGATCAATTTTCATAATGATCTTTCCAAATTTTCCCTGAAGGAATTTTTGTTGAGGGAGATTACAAAATTCCCATCTCAGTGTTAGGGTTCAGCCCTGGAATAAAAAGACAGAATAAAGAAAAAAAAAAGTAATGTGAGGTTTTTTTCCTTCATGAATTTTTTTTCATGAGTTTTTTTCCCTTCATAATACTTACGTGTAATGATCAAACACAGTATTTCATTCTCTACATATAGCTGCCAAAAAGAAGAAGAGGGCAGTTCATCTTTCCGGGAATTGAGATTTAAGTATTTCCATAGGTCATAGAACAAGTATCCTTCTAAAATTAGAAATTTCTTTTTTAAGTCTTGAGAATGTATTTTAATCACTTTTGGAATGAACTTCCTTGGAAAGACCTTATTTCTCTAAATAATGCCAAAAAAGCCCTAATTTGGATTGGCAAAATCTAAAGCAAAAAAGATTGATAACTAATCTTTCAGGTTGCCTTCAAAAAAACCTGAATTTACAGGAGTGGCAGGTTATCCTGGAACTCTTAGCAGAGTTGAGCCTCCTCACCTGCTTCCCAGGCACCAAATCTTGGTGTGGGGCTGTCTCAAGGGCTTTGTGAAGGTGATTGTTGCTTGGGTCTTGTGAACAAGCCAAAGGGACAAAGCCCCCCGTCACTGGGCTCCTTTTATAAGGATCTGCTTTCACTGGATATAATTTTACACTTTGATATATTCCATTTATTTGGGCTCTGGGCCAATCAATATCAAAAGTTCATAAAGATTTTAATATTCAAAAGGATTCTGTTCATGGATTACATTGAGAAAATTATTCTCTTGGACCCAACTGCCTGAATCCCACTGCTTGCTTATTGCATTTTGTCTTATGCTTTGCCTACCATTGTTCTTTTGAGATGTGAAGAAATTTGATTGAATCATAGTTTCAGGAATGTTTAAAATTAGAGAGCATTCACTCTGAAAGATATGTTAGTAATTAGGATTTCCAACTTGTGACTGAAGCAACAAATTACTAAATAACTGCATAAGCCACTAAATGAATCTTTGTTACTGTTACGCCTGAGAACGCTGAACATCCCCGTGTCCGTTAATGTTGTGTATTAGCTCAGACACATTTCTCTCTCTCTCCCCAGACACATGCACATACACCTCTATCGCATATTATATGCAGGAATAGAGTATTTTGTTACTTATTATAAGCCAAGCTGAAAAAAAGCTAACTTTTTAAATGTCAGAGTTCTCAGGAACATGAAACTCATAGTTTTAGCATTTAAAATTCTATTTTTCTCAACACTAAAGGGTTATTTTAACATAGATGTTAGTGCTTATGCAGAACATCAGAAATATAGGTACATTTAGGAGATTGGGATTGACATATATACACTATTGATACTGTATATAAAACAGAAAACTAATGGGAACATAATGTATAGCACAGGGAATTTTATCAATGCTCTGTGGTGACCTAAATGGGAAAGAAATACGAAAAAGAGGGGATATATGTAATATACACAGCTGTTTCACTTTGCCATAGAGTAGAAAACCGATACAACATTGTAAAGCAACCATACTGAAAAAAAATATTTTTATTTTTTTAACACCAAAAACATTTTGTATCAGGGTATAGCTGATTAACAATGTTGTGATCATTTCAGGTGAACAGAAAAATAGGTACAGTGTCCCATTTCTTCCTAATATGTACAGAATATGCACCTACTGCCACATATTTTCTGGTAAAATCAAGAGAACTTGAGGCATCTTGGTAGCCTCTGTTTGGGGAGTTATTTGTGTTTCAATAAAGGTGTATCTTTGCGGGATGGAATTTGGAAAAGCGCATTTTCAGTAGGATTTCAAACTAGATCCTCCCTGGGCACAGAAGCTGTGATGATTACTGCAGTATCTGTATGTACAACAAGCCTATTTGCTACATAACTTTTACCCTTTGCCAAGAAGCAACACAACCTCATCTCTCTCATCTCAAATCCCTGGGCTGGCTCTGGGGGATACCTGTCTGTTTGATTTGGCTGTGTACACCTTCTCTCTATTTCAGCAAAGTAGGATTTCCATCAGTGATTTATTAAGAAGTCTTCCAGTAGCTCCTTATAAACCTGCTCTGAAATACTATTGTGGGCCATTGCTTGAGTGGATCGATCTTGTAAGAAAACATTTGCTAGGTACTCTCTGGCAACATCTGTCAAGCTCGGGCTCCCTGTCCTTGGGTGTGATATTGCTGCTCCAGGCCAAGATAACATGGATTGGAAGAGGTGTAAATCTGACAGCCAGAAGTCAAGGAAAGAAGGGAAATGAACATACATAAGAGGTTGTTTTGAGGGAAGACAGGAATAGTCATAATGAGCCCAAAAAGGACATTTACTTAGAAACATATTTGAAACCTGGCATGTGAGGAGAGTTCTAGAGTTAAATATAACTTCACTGCATTATCCAAGTGTTGACTTATGAGGCAGTTTTGAGAGCCAAATGAAAAGCTTTTCATAAAACAGTTATTAGAATATGGGATCATTAGTTTTCTCTATGCATTCCACTGAATTATTTAGTTCTCCTGCTGTGGTTCAGATACATACATACATAAATACAGAATGTACATCCTTTTAAGCACATTAAAAAGCATTATTGATGCTTTAGCCTAGAAATTTGCTAGCTTTGTTAATATCCAAAACCTTTCTTTTCAAACTTGTACTCTGGGGTGAGATTGCACTCAAGTGAAAATGACGTCTATGAGGTTGAAGATATTTAAACATACGTGATAATACTTCATATGGTGTGAAAAGTTTTGACTTACAACTGAGGACAAGAAGCAATATGAGTTTTTTGTGGGTTTTTTTTTGGTGGCAAAAAATCAAGCAACGAAGAAATCTGAGATAACCTTCTCTCATGGTTGCACCGTGAGCCTTGGTGAACCCAAGTCCCAAGTGTTCCCCCAGAATGAAGAGCAGGGTTGACGGTGCTCTTTATAAATGGAAACCTTGCTAAGAAGGGTCAACTTGGAATTATGAACACCAACCAGCTTGTTGGTGGGCAGCCAAAAATCTTGTTGGAAAAATGCCCCATCTTTCCCAAACCATTTGGCTCACCTCCTGATGGAACTCCATCTGCAAGAGAAATATCTCAATGGGCTGGAGTGAGGGTAATGGAAGGATTTCAATTACCAAGGTGCATACTGGATTACTTTAAGTGGCATGGATGGACCTTAAGGCTAACTCGAGGGATCAGACCCACTATAGCTTTCCAATGCGATATGCATCTACCCTCTCTGAAGGTAACACTGTGTGCTCTTAGGTAATATAAAACAAAGGTTAGGAGTCAAAATGCAATTGGAGAGAAATCTATCAGGAAATACAAATCATAATTTCAAATGTGGAATAAGGCCAAATGATTGAGCCTGCTGAAATAATGGTCAAGGGTATTTAGAGAAGTTTGAAATGATAGAAATGATTTTAAAAATTCATGTGAATATGCACTGAGAAATATTTAGAGGCACCAATAAATAGTGGTTCCAAAGTTTTAGAGCAAAACATAATATCTAGAATATCCAGTCAATTAAAAAAAGTCAGTGACTCTGCATTAAAACACTTAAGCAAAATAGAGCTTAGCGCTAAATGAAGATTCACGTTTTACTGCCTTGCTCTCATGTCGTTGGCTGTGTGTGAGCAAAGCCTACCTATTGAGTGCTAGAGGATGTACTGTCTTCATTTCCAGGCAAAGAGATAACCGGCGCTGTGCAGATTGGGCTGTGCGTCACTTACTGTTCCATTCTTTGCTTTTCTTGCCTCTTTGTTTTCTTCTCACATAGATTCTCTCCTATGACACCTCCTATAACTCACCTGTCTTCCTCCTTTTCTCCCATCTAAAACACTACCACTGTCCCAAGGGTCTTTCCTCTGTCAAAGTGTCACATTCATTTTGTCCTCTTGCCAAGGCCCACGTGACTGGCCAGGCATCTTATTTTCTCTTTCAAGTCACCTTAGTAGGTGTTCTACCTACTAAGCTCCTTTGCTTCTTGTTCAAGTCAGTCAGGTACAACATGTATACTTTATATGATTTTCTGAAAAAAGGAGCTAATAGAGGAGACCAGCCTGAAACAGTGTATATCTGGAAATAGCAATAATTAAAATAATGTAATGGTACAAAAATAGACATGTACTAATGGCACAGTAAGAGGCCAGAGAGGAAATCTAATGAATTTTAAAATGTCACATAGCTAAGATTTACTCATCACTTACTATGTGCTTTAACCTCTGAGCCAAGTGTCTGCCTGTAATGCGGGAGACCTGGGTTCGATCCCTGGATCAGGAAGATCCCCTGGAGAAGGAAATGGCAACCCACTCCAGTATTCTTGCTTGGAGAATCCCATGGACGGAGGAGCCTGGTGGGCTACAGTCCATGGGGTCGCAAAGAGTTGGACACGACTGAGCAACTTCACTTTCACTTTTGCCATGTGCTGAGTGACTTCACTTTCACTTTAGAAGCCCTCCTGTGGCTCAGATGGTAAAGAGTCTGCCTGCAATGCAGGAGACCGGGGTTCCATCCCTGGGTTGGAAGGATCCCCTGGAGAAGGAAATGGCAACCCAGTGCAGTAATCTTGCCTGGAAAATTCCATGGATGGAGGAGCCTGGCAGGTACAGTCCATGGGGTCACAAAGAGTCGGACACGACTGAGCGACTTCACTTTCACTTCACTATGTACTGGATGCTGAACATACTGGTATCTTTGTCCCAGTGAGCTGATGACGGCTTCATTAGGGACAAATGAGCTGAATGTTAAAGGGATTATTTCCAAGATCAGCTAACGCTGCAGCTAATATTAAATCCAGGCCACTGGGCTCTGACACCATATTTTAAGCTTTACACTCTACTGCCTTCAAAAACTGAAGTTAATAAAGCAGTTTGGAAAGTCATCATTAACTTTTAAGAATTTGGGGGGATAATTAGCTTTATGCCAGTTCTCCTGCATTGCAGGCAGATTCTTTACCGTCTGAGCCACAAGGGAAGCCCATGGTTTTTTATACCATAAGTCAAATGAACCAAGGACAGTGCTACATGTTCTTTTAAGCCATGGAAAAACACTAGAATCTACAACATAAAATTTATTTCAATTCTATAGCAATGATAATTTTCTACTTATTGAACAATACAAAATATTACAGAAAGTCACATCTGTCTACAATCTATTACATATTATAGAATTGACTTTTAAGCTTCATTATAATTAAAAACAATGAAACTTTAGACACTGACAGAACAAGAAAATATTTATGTTCAAATATTAACCAGTGAACAAAATTCATTCCTCCAATGTACAAAGAGCTTTACTATTTATAAAAATACAAAGATCCAAATACCTAAATTGGCTAAGCTGAGTCACACAAGAGAAGATATCAATAATAGTGAATAAATTTGTACTGGCCAGGCCACATACACAGTGTCACAATTATTTATTTAAACTAATTTTGTTATTAAAAAGGATATGGAAAAGTTTAATATGCTGTAAAGGCCAATTAGAATGGTGGAGAGAGTTGAAACAATTTTAGATAAGGAATGGTAAGCAGTGAGGCTGTTGTGCAAAGAAGAGTTGGGATCTGGGAACATAGCCAGAGATAATGCCCAGGTAGCCGTGTTTGGCTTATAGACACTGCCAGAACTTGAACTTCAAAGAAGGCTCAGAAATTAAGATATAGCTTATGGCAGTGGTTTTCAATTTTTGACATACATCAAAATCACTTTAGGGCTCATTAATACATAGCTGGGTTCCACTCTCAGAATTTCTTATCAAGCAGGTTTGAGGTGAGACCCACTGCCTGCATCTCTAGGCTGTTCTCAGATGATGCTGATGCTACTGATCTGGGGCCCACCGTTTGAGAACTACTGACTTACAGAATCATCTGCAGATATACAGTGAAGATAGGAAGTGCAACGAAATCAACAGTGGAGAAAAAGAAAGGAGAGGAGACAGGCAGAAGGAGACACAGGAAAGGATGCAGAAAGACACAGAGACAGAAGCAATAAGCATTAAAGAGGCTGCAACAAAAAAGGAAAACTTTCTTCCCCCAGAAAATATCCAGCCAGCAGAGATGAGACCAGAGAGGATAGAACAAGGCAGACTGACATCACTCTAAATAATGACCACAGTTCTCTCATCCGGCCTTACCCTGTTCCCTCTCCTTCCCTGCTAATGATTTTGAACGACTAATAATCTACTGTAACTGAGTCCCCTGTACCCATAGCCTCACCCCAATCTTCACCTTAACTCCATGAAATCTGTCTCTTATCTTCAGCTCACCACTGAAATTATTTTCTTAAAGGTCACTGAACCTGTAGCTCTGTTCTTAGTCCTATATTCTAGACACATTAGTGTTTCATAGTTTTGCTCATTTACTTCTCCCTTGGTTTACATAACACACCCTAACCTGGTTTGTCTTCCAAATACTGGGCCCTTGACCTGCATCTCTAATATTCTCCTTGGTTATAATAACAAAGTTTAGAGCACAGCTTCTAGAATAAATTCTAAGGTTTTCCGAAATTCTTTTCTTGTATCAGAAGAGATAAATGTATATTGCCCAGTTTGGCACTTAAAGACAGAAACGTTCTATCATTTATAATTTAGTAAATATTTATTATCTCTGGAGAAGGCAATGGCACCCCAGTCCAGTACTCTTGACTGGAAAATCCCAGGGACGGAGGAGCCTGGTGCTGCAGTCCCTGGGGTTGCTGCGAGTTGGACACGACTGAGCGGCTTCGCTTTCACTTTTCACTTTCATCATTGGAGGAGGAAATGGCAACCCACTCCAGTGTTCTTGCCTGGAGAATCCCAGGGACTGCGGAGCCTGGTGGGCTGCCGTCTATGGGGTCGCACAGAGTTGGACACGACTAAAGTGACTTAGCAGGGTCGGGTGAAGATCCCCTGGAGGAGGGCATGGCAATCTACTCCAGTATTCTTGCCTGGAGAATCCCATGGACAGAGGAGCCTCGTGGGCTACAGCCACGGGGTCACAAAGAGTCGGACATGACTGAAGTGACTTAACACACTTATAGGATGTCATGCAAAACAGACACTGCAGGGAGCAAGCTTGATGAACCCTTTGCACTTATGAAGCTGACATTCTGGTGGGGAGGATACAGGCTATAAACTGGCAAATATGAATATATGAGATTATTACAGACATTATCTAAAAAAATTAACAAATTGATACTGTAGAATATCCTGATGCAGCAGTACTTTTGAAAGTCAGGAAGGCTTCTCGGAAGTGATATGGAGCTGAGATCTGAATAAGAAAGAAACAAGCCATGTAAGAATTAGAGGACAAAGACTTTAAACAACTGGAAGGAGGTAAATGTTAGAGTAGAGTAAGTGAAAGGGGGAAATATAGTGATGGGATAGAAAGACATACAGCCTCAGATACATAAGGCCTTGAAGGTCATGAAAATATATTTGAATTTATTTTTATTTTTTTGAAGGTTATGTTTTATTCAATGGGATTTTTTAGGATTTCAAGCTTGGGAGACACCATCTCAACTAACCCTGAAAGAACTGCTCTGAGGAGGTTGGGGGAGGAGTCAGGCTATATAGACTGTTGCAGCAAAGGTCAGGTAGTCTGAATATCAAAATATTTTTGTGAATTAAAGAAAATCAGATATCTTACCTTAAGGAATTTAGCGAAATGAAGAGGGACTAAAGAGCCTCTTGATGAGAGTGAAAAAGGGCAATGAAGAAGCTGGCTTAAAACTCAGCATTCAAAAAACGAAGATCATGGCATCCAGTCCCATAACTTTATGGCACATAGATGGGGAAAAAGTGGAAACAGTGACAGATTTTATTTTGGGGATTCCAAAATCACTGTAGATGGTGACTATGGCCAAGAAATTAAGACGCTTGCTCCTTGGAAGGAAGGCCATGACAAACCTAGATAGTATATTCAAAAGCAGAGGTATTACTTTGCCAAAAAAGGTCCATACAGTCAAAGCTGTGGTTTTTCCCGTAGTCATATATGGATGTGAGAGTTGGACCTTAAAGAAGGCTGAGTGCCAAAGAATTGATGCTTTCAAACTGTGGTGCCAGAGAAAACTCTTGAGAGTCCCTTGGACTGCAAGGAGATCAAATCTATCAATTCTAAAGGAAATCAGTCCTGAATATTCATTGGAAGGGCTGATGATGAAGCTCAAGCTCCAATACTTTGGCTACTTTATGCTAAGAGCCAATTCATTGGAAAAGACCTTGATACTGGGAAAGATTGGGGGCATGAGGAGAAGAGGGCAACAGAAGATAAGTTAGTCAAATGGCATCATCAACTCAGTGAACATGAGTCTGAGCAAACTCCAGGAGATAGTGAAGGACAGGGAAGCCTGGCATGCTGCATCTCATGGAGTCGCAAAGAGTCAGATATGACTTAGTAACTGAACAGCAACAACAAATGTATGGGAAGATACAAGAGTTTAGATTCGCTGAATCCTTCCTTTCATATGCATCTCAGCTATTTGGGGCCAGTATCATGCGTTTTTCCTCAGTGCTCACTGAGGGGAACAACTGCAGTCTGATGGCTGCTGGATTCCTTGTTTTTCCTGGGTGGTCTTGGGGCTCAGAAATTCACATCTGGAGGACAAAATCAGCTGATGACTGTGACATCCTTAATGTGATACAAATCCACTGGAGAATTTTAAACAGAAAGTTATTATTTTGATTAATGATGTTAAGGTTAATGATTCTCCACATGTAGTTTTCTCCTTATCCAAAGACTTTGCTGAAATAATAGTAAAGGAAGAAGAAAGGCATAAAACTTTAAGAACAATGATGAAAGGGGAGAAGACAGCAGGAGCTAAAGCATTACTGCATATTTTTGGAAAATGGAAGCAGATGGACAGAGGAATGGTAACTGACTCAGATAGATGCAGGTAATTATAACCCAAAGTATGTGCAGAGAATACCAATGAGGGATGAGTCAATTTTTATTGCCCAGGACTTGAAATCACACAAAGCAGGGTGAAGCAAAGTATGGAAATAGATGGATTGGATGAAAGTTTGCACAAAAAGCTATTATATTAGTCTTCAGATGCCTATTCTGAGCCCTGTATCAAGGTGATATCCTTTATGGCAGGAGTTTCCAACCTCTGGGATCTAATGCCTGATGATCTAAGATGGGCTTCCAGGTGGCTCTAGCGGTAAAGAACCTACCTATCAATGCAGGTAGACTTAAGAGATGCAGGTTTGACCCCTGGGTTGGGAAGATTCCCTGGAGGAGGGCACGGCATGGCAACCCACTCCAGTATTCCTGCCTGGAGAATCTCATGGACAGGGGAGCCTGGCAAGTTGCAGTCCATAGGGTCACACAGAGTTGGACACAACGAAAGCAACTTAACACTCAGGCAAGCACTGAAGTGAAGCTGATGTTATAAGAAATAAGTGCACAATAAATGTAATGCTCTTGAATCATCCCCAAATCATCCCCAACCCCACCTGGTCCATGGAAAATTTGTCTTCCATGAAAACAGTACTTGGTGCCAAAAAGACTGAGGACAGCTGCTCCATGGCAAGAAAAAGCATATATTCTACAGAGAATTTGAATTTGAGTAGCAAAGGCACCAAGGTACATGGCAGAGTGAAGGACATACACATGAAGCTTGAGGAATAAAATAGAAAATTAATCTAAAGCTTGAAAACTGAATTTCCTGTTGTAAGAATGTTGGTCTATATTCCACAGGCAAGAAGCTCAAGTGATTTTTTTCTCAGAAGACACTGAAAATTCCTAGAGAACGTACTTTCATATAATTCCCTACTAAACTCAGAATGAAGTCCACAACTTGACCAGTCCTGATCATGGACTAGATCTTGTTTCCAAGCACCATTAAATATTAACTAGAAGATAATAAAATATTTGTGAAAACCCCCGATTTATCTCTCCAATAGAAAAGAGATAAACACAAACAGAAAGGAAAATCTGGAGGAAACAGAGGTAAATCAAACAGCAACATAACTATTTTTTGCTTTCAGAAGATAATTATTTTTGTCTGTATTAAGATGCTGTATCGAATTGTTTAGTCACTAAGTCATGTCCAACTCTTGCAACCCCATGGACTGTAGCCTGCCAGGCTCCTCTGCCCATGGGATTCTCTAGGCAAGAATACTGGAGTGCAATGCCATTTTCTTCTCCAGGGGATATTTGCAATCCAGGAATTAAACCTGGGTCTTCTGAATTGCAGGCAGATTCTTTACCGACATTGCATACCTAATATGAGATTAGGAAACTAAAAAAGGAACCAACAAAGAAAAAAAGTTCAGATGAAATGAAAAGTACAAGAAAACAGAGTTCAAAAAAAGTAGAACTGAAGCAAAATGACAGGAGAAAAAGAAAGACAAGACTTGGAGGATCAGGGTATCTAACACTTAACTCAGAGTGTTTCAGAGAGTAAGAAAAGACAACAAAGAACATAATGAAATAAATATATGATGATTTCATCCAATTTGAGGACATGAATCCTTAGATTGAAAAAGTTTACAAAATTCCCAGGAGAATGAATAATAAAGACCTATTTCAAGCATATCATTAGGACACATAAGAGCATCCTGTTAGACAAACTCCAAGAAGCTTTTGTAGAGAAAATAAACAGATTACAAAGTAACAACATTAAACACACCATTCAACTTTTCAGTAGTAACAATGCTACAGACAAAAGGCAATGGAAGAATGCTTACAAAGTACCAAGGAGAATCATTTTCAACCTAAAAATTTGTACCAAATCAAATTATCATCAAGTTTGAGGATAAAATAAAATCATTTGCATATCTGTAACTCATGCAAAGTCTCAAGAAAATTACCTCCACAAGCAAAGCACAAAATATGTATAAAAAGGAAACTACCTAGCTTTAGAATTAAAATACATCTAAACAAACAAATAAAGAAACCTCTGCTAAGTTGTCTAACACAAAAAAATGCTAAATAAAAATATTAATAGTAGTATTACTATGGGAAACAGAGAATGAGAAGTGGAGAATGGTGGCACAGAAAAACTAAGTCTTCACCAACCATAAAAGTAAGCCAATAGAGAGGATTTAAATTCACAAATCAAGAAATAGAAATCATATTATTTAGAGTGGAAGCAAACACCAGATGAAACAAGGAAATAAAGAATAAGAAAGGGATGATCTAAGGAACTACCAATTTTCACTGAAGTTTTAAAATATTATCATGTATTTTTCAATTATGTGTATATATTACTTTGACCAAAACCATCAAACTTCAGGCAAAAGTTTCTTGTGGCAGAGTGGAGACTACATTGTGGTGAGGCAAGAATGGAAAGAAGTGGCTATTTCCACGCTCCAGATGAGAGATGATGGTGGCTTAGATCAAAGCAGTAGTGGTAGAGAGAGAAGTGAACAGCTTCAGTATGCAATTTAATGAAACTGGCTTAATTTACTGATACATTGGCAGTGAGGCATGAGGAAAAGAGACTCCTCAAGAATGACACCTAAGATGGTACATGATGGCACCCCTTGTTAAAGTAAATAAGCCTAAAGAAAAACTCAGTTTGGGAAAGCAACTGAGAAATCAATCAAGATTTCTGTTTTGTGCTTGTTGGGTTTGACATTCTCATCCAAGAAGAGTGTCAGGGAAGAAGCTAGATGGTTTTTTGAGTTCAGTTGTGGCCCCTTAAAAGAGGTTGAAGTCCTAACCTCCAGTACTTATGAATGTGACCTCATTTGGAAATAAAGTCTTTGCAGATAATCACATTAAATGAGGTTATTAGTGTGGGCCCTAATTCAGCATGAATGTGTCCTTATAACAAGGGAAAATTAGGACACATGGACAGACATTCATAGAGGGAAAATGATATGAAGACACAGGAAGAATACCATCTGCAAGCCAAAGAATGTCTGAAGTGACCAGAAGATAAGAGAGACAGATGGAACAGATTCTTCCACACAACCCTCAGAAGGAACCAACCTTACCGACATCCTGCTTTTGGGTTTCTAGCTTCCAGAACTTGAGACGATACATTTCTCTTGCCTAGCCACCCAGTTCCTAGTGTAATAGTTTGTTAGAACAATCCTAGGAAACTAATATGCATCAGGAGATTTAGGAAGAGGGAATAGTGGAGATACACACTTTTGGAATCACATGCATGGAAGTAGAATTTAGAGCTATGTAACTGGAGGAAATCACTTCAGTGACGAGTGCAGATGGAGAAGAGGACAAATTTAGTAGTCAGTACCGAGACTCCCATATTTAGAGATTGATCATTGGGGGAGGAGGCTCTGAAGGAAAATGAGAGAATTAATGACCCAGGAGGTCTGAGAAAACCAGGAGAGTGTGATGTCAAGAAAAAAAAATTATAATAAAGCTTTTTCTTAAAAAAGAGGGAGTGAACAACTGTTTAGATGACAAGTAAGATGAAGACAATGATCACTGCTTTTGGAAACATGAAATTCATCATTGACTTGGGAGGGTCACTTTCTTCATTTGAAGAGGATTGAGGATGGAATTGGGAGTGAGGAAAGTGAGGATAGTAACTGCAAGAGCTGTTGTAAGATGATTTACTGCGAAGGAGACCAGAAAAAGCAGTGTTGGCCAGAGGGAGGCATGGCATCAGAGGAGCAGTCTTAAAAGATGAAGGACGATGGTGTTGGACAGGTCATCTTTGTGGATATTAAGGGACACAGAGTGGATGAAGAACTTTCCTAAGTGAGGAAATCTACTCAGTAGAAGATTATGACCCAGCAATCCCATTACTGGGCGTATACCCAGAGAAAACCATAATTCAAAAAGATGCATGCACCCAAATGTTCATAGCAGCATTATTTACAATAACCAGGAAATGGAAGCCACATAAATGCCCATCAACAGAAGAATGGATAAAGAAAATGTGGTATACATGTACAAAGGAATAACATGCAGCCATAAAAAAGGAATAAAATTGGGTCATTTTTAGAAATGTGGATGGACCTAGAGATTGCCATACAAAGTGGGGTAAGTCAGAACGAGAAAAATACTGTATATTAATGTATATATGTGGAATTCAGAAAAATGGTATAGATAACCTTATTTGCAAAGCAGAAATAGAAACAAGAGATAGAGAACAAATGTATGGATACCAAGGTGGAAAGGAGTGGGTGGGTGGAATTAGGAGGTTGAGATTGACACATATATATACACAATTGATATTAGGTATAAAATAGGTAACTAATGAGAACATACTGTATAACAGAGAGGACTCTACTTAATGTACTGTGGTGACCTGAATTAGAAGTCCAAAAGGGAGGGGATATATATATGTATGTATGTGTATATATATATATATATATATATATATATATATATACACACACACACACATGTCTGCATATACATGTATGGCTGATTCATTTTGCTATACAACAGAAACTAACACAACATTGTAAATCAACCATACTCCAATAAAAATTAATTTAAAAAAAGAATGTAAGTGGATAAAGGGACGTTAGTAATAAAAACAGGGAGAGAAAATGTCTGAAAAATAAATGTCAGAGGAATGAGAGCTTGTGATAAAATAAGAAAAATGACTTAAAAATAACAATGTACCCCAATTTAAGGATCTTGTTCACAGAGATGTATGAATGCAAAGTAACCTCATCCTGAGAATCCTGCAGAGAGAGTTTTGACCTGTGGACAGACCCCTCACTTGCACTTGCCCCTCCCAGGACAGCTGTAGGTATTTTCTATTTGTTTACATGATGCCCCAGGATTGTGTTACTTTCTTTTCTTTAACAGTGTTCCCCAAACTGTATACATTCCAGGACTTGAAAAAAAATCTAGATTCACTCTTGCTTGGAGCAATGAATGGGACACAGACAGTTTTGGTTAGCTGAAGATTCAGGAGAGGTTAGAGAAAACACTGATGAAATGGAAATTTGCCAATGATGCATCACGAGATTTAGAGTCTACCAGAAAGACAGAGAGAATCAATGCCCAGAGGACTTATTGAGACAGTGTGGAACAAAGATTGTCAAGTCTTCTCCTCAACTTCCTTCAAGGAAGTTCCATTTTACAGCAAGGCGTACCTGCTTATGAAAGTTCCTTGGGGTATAGCCCTTCCTTTAGTCCACAGGTGGAACAACTGGAGAAAAAAAGAGGAAGATAACCCACTGATGGCTTCACATCATGATATAGGTAAGGATTTGTTAAGTGGGACAGAGAAAATGCTAATTTAAAGAGGAAAAACACTAGATGAGTCTGCATTAAAATTAACAGCTGTTCATCAATGACATGACATCATTAGAAGAGTAAAAAATTGAATCACAGATTGGGAGAAGTCACTATTTGGAATATTACAGTACTGACCAAGCACTTGGATGAAGAGTTAGAAAAAGCTACAATTTGTATGATTTTGGTTAAAGTTCACTCCAGCCTTTGTCTTAAATTTTTGTGTTATTATTGTGTTTCTTCATCACAAATAGATGGGGGAAAAGTGGAAACAGTAACAGATTTTATTTTCTTAGGCTCCAAAATCTCTGCAGACAGTGATTGTAGCCATGAAATTAAAAAACAATAGCTCTTTGAAAGAAAAGCTATGGTAAACCTAGACAGCATATTAAAAAGCAGAGACATCACTTTGCCAATAATGTCTGTACTGTCAAAGCTATAATTTTTCCAGTAGTCACATACAGATGTGAGAGCTGGACCATAAAGTAGGCTGAGCTTCAAAGAATTGATGCTTTTGAACTGTGGTGCTAAAGGAAATTCTTGGGAGTCCCTTGGACTGCAAGGAGATCAAACCAGGTCAATCCTAAAGGGAACCAACCTTGAAATATTCATTAGAAGGACTGATGGTGAAGCTCCAATACTTGGGCCACCTGATGCAAAAAGCCAACTCATTGGAAAAGACCCTGATGCTGGGAAAGACTGAAGGCAGGAGGAGAAGGGGGATGAGCTGTTCGGATGGTATCACCGACTCAATGGACCTGAGTTTGAGCAAACTGCAAAGATGGTGAAAGACAGGGAAGCTTGGTGTGCTGCAGTTCATGGGGTCACAAAGAGTCAGGCACAACTTAGCAACTGAACAGCAGCAACAACTGTGTTTCTACTTTATTTTACAAAAATGGAATTATATTGTACATTTTGGCTTGTACCTTTCTCCTCCTAGTAATCTATTACAATAATCAGATTTTAGAACTACAAGGCATATATAAAGCTGTTTAGTCTACCCATTTTTTTGGGCCAATGTTATTTTAAAAACTTGAGACATAGTTGGCATGGTCTTACATGTTAATTTCAGGTGTACAACATGATATAAAGTGGTTGGTGCTTTAGTTGCTAAATTGTCTCTGACTCTTTGCGACCCCATGAACTGTAGTCCACCAGGCTCCCCTGTCCAAAGGATTTCGCAAGCAAGAATACTGGAGTGGGTTGCCATTTCCTTCTCCAGGGGCTCTTCTCAACTCAGGGATTGAACCCAGGTCTACTGTGTTGCAGGTGGATTGTTTACCAACTGAGCATCACTACAGTAAGTCTAGTTCACATCTGTCACCACATAATTGCAAATAATTGCAATTGTTTTTTCTTGTAATTAGAACTTTTAAGATCTTCTCTCTTAACAACTTTCAAGTATATCATACCACAGTGTTAACTATAGTCACCATGAAACACACTACATCACAGGACGTATTTATCTTGGAATAGTCAGTTTGTATCTTTTGATCACCTTCATTCATTTCACCCATCCCTATCTCTGGCAACCATTACAGTGGTCTTCACTTCTTACAGAGTCTGGGTAGTGAAGGGACTTCCTCAGGACAACAGTACTGGTGGAGTGCTACGTCCTGATCCCAGCCCACTGCTTCTCTTCATGGTAGAAAAAGCCTTCCAGAAGGCCTTGCCTTAATTCTTTTCTTTCGCCCCAGGTTGCATCCAAATGAGTGACTGCCTCTTGTTTAAAAAAATATTTGTGAAAGACAGTTTCATAATTTGTTTCACTAGTTCATATCATATTTTGGGGGTGTCCAGATTCCTGTAGGGATGAAATTTTGATGAATTATAATATCTCTTTATCCCCAGGATAAAAAAGAAAAACTCTTCAGGAGTAGAAGGAAGAGAAACATTCACTGGTAAGAAAGGTTCAGGTTGCAAACTTCTCTTGCTTATTTATTGAGGTTAAAAGTTAAACTGGATTAGTACAATCATATTTTTCTGACACATTGACTTGCTTCTTAAGAAAACATATTTAGCTTTTTTTTTTCATGAATCATTTCAGCAGAAGATCTAGGAGTTATTTCTTAGGCTGAGTAGAAATACCAGAGGCTCCTTTGTGAGGGATTTAGCTAGGTACACGTATGTATTTGGTTCATTTTTTCCCCTCTGGGTTAAATTTTGACTTAAAATTTGTGCATGGATTGGGAGAGGAGGCATTTGGGCTCATTTTTGCGTTTTTCTGGAGATAAAAATAGCACCAAATTTACGAGCTTGATAGCATTGCTCTCTGAGCTGTGGCCAAGAAGGTTTTCTCATTGTTGTCATCATTTCCTTCTCTCCCAATTCCCTCCAATTACTCTTTCTCCAGATTCCCAAGACCTGGCTCATGTAGTGTTGGTAAGTAAGAAGAAACAGGGTGGAGAGTAAAATCAAGAGATGCCAACCTTCAGAATCACAACTATGAGGTATTAAAAAATCTCCCTTCCAAATGGAGTGCCCTGCCCACAGAGTTGCTTTTCACCATAACACACGTGACCTTTCATTTTATGTGACCTTTCTTTTTCCAAATGTCACAACCTCCATCATTATCATTGAAAATTTCAGGTATGAAGTACACTTTCCATTTAGATTTTCAGTAGACTATAAACAGGACTGTTTTCTGGACAGAGAATTAAATTTCACACCCAACCAATTGAAAAATGGCCAGATATTACTTACCATGATGATTCCCCCTTCATAATAGGGAAATGGGGGGGGGACATACCTTTATTGTTTTTATGATGATCACAAATAATTTAGGAAATACAATTCCATATAAAGGTATAACCCTATCACTGAGAGATGACTGTTAACATAATTTTGATAATAATTCTTCTTTTAAAATATGAGGTCCTACTGTAAGTATTCTTTTTGTAACTAACTTTTTAAAAATTAATTTATATTTTTTATTGAAGGATAATTGCTTTACAGAATTTTGTTGCTTTCTGTCAAACCTCAACATGAATCAGCCATAGGTAAGAGGAACTAAAAAGCCTCCTGAAGAAAGTGAAAGAGGAGAGTGAAAAAGTTGGCTTAAAGCTCAACATTCAAAAAACTAAGATCATAGCACCTGGTCCCATTACTTCATAGGAAATAGATGGGGAAACAGTGGAAACAGTGTCAGATTTTATTTTTTGGGGCTCCAAAATCACTGCAGATGGTGACTGCAGCCATGAAATTAAAAGACGCTTACTCCTTGGAAGGAAAGTTATGACCAACCTAGATAGCATATTCCAAAGCAGAGACATTACTTTGCCAACAAAGGTCTGTCTAGTCAAGGCTATGGTTTTTCCCGTGGTCATGTATGGATGTGAAATTTGGACTGTGAAGAAAGCTGAGCACTGAAGAATTGATGCTTTTGAACTGTGGTGTTGGGGAAGACTCTTAAGAGTCCCTAGGACTGCAAGGAGATCCAACCAGTCCATTCTGAAGATCAGCCCTGGGATTTCTTTGGAAGGAATGATGCTAAAGCTGAAACTCCAGTACTTTGGCCACCTCATGCGAAGAGTTGACTCATTGGAAAAGACTCTGATGGTGGGAGGGATTGGGGGCAGGATGAGAAGGGGATGACAGAGGATGAGATGGCTGGATGGCATCACCGAGTCGATGGACATGAGTTTGGGTGACCTCCAGGAGTTGGTGATGGACAGGGAGGCCTGGCGTGCTGCAGTTCATGGGGTCACAGAGTCAGACACGACTGAGTGACTGAACTGACTGAACTGAACTGATTCATATATCCCCTCCCTTTTGAAACTCCCTCCCATCTCCCTTCCCATCCCATCCCTCTAGGTTGATACACAGCCCCTGTTTGAGTTTCCTGAGCCATACGGCAATTTCCCATTGGCTATCTATTTTACATATGGTAATGTAAGCTTCCATGTTACTGTTTCCATACATGTCACCCTCTCCTCCCCTCTCCCCATGTCCGTAAGTCTATTCTCTATGTCTGTTTCTCCATTGCTGCCCTGTAAATAAATTCTTCAGTACCATTTTTCTAGATTCCATATATATGCGTTAGAATATGATATTTATCTTTCTCTTTCTGACTTACTTCACTCTGTATAATAGGTTCTAGGTTCATCCACCTCATTAGGACTGACTCAACTGTGTTCCTTTTTATGGATGAGTAATATTCCATTGTGTCTATGCACCACAACTTCTTTATCCTTTCATCTGTTGATGAACATCTAGGCTGCTTTAATGTTCTAGCTACAACTAACTTTTAAAAATTAAATGTATATTGGCCTTTTTGTAAGGAACCCTCTTACACAGTTGATAGGAATGTAAATTAGTGCAGCCATTTTGGAAAACAGCAGGAGGTTCCTTTAAAAATTGAAAACAGAGTTACCATATGATCCAGCAATCCCATACTGGAAGGAAACTCTAATTCGAAAAGATACATGCATCCCAATGTTCATAGCAACATTAGTTACCACAGACAAGACATAAAAGCCATCTAAATGTCCCATTGTCAGATGAATGGAAAGAGAAAATGTGGTGCATAGACACAATGGAAAGTAACTCAGCCATAAAAAAAAAAAAAAGAATGAAATAATGCCATCTGCAGCAACATGAATGGACCTATCAGTTCAGTTCAGTTCAGTTGCTCAGTCGTGTCCGACTCTTTGTGACCCCATGAATCGCAGCATGCCAGGCCTCCCTGTCCATCACCAGCTCCCGGAGTTCACTCAAACACGTCCATCAAGTTAGTGATGCCATCCAGCCATATCATCCTCTGTTGTCCCCTTCTCCTCCTGCCCCCAATCCCTCCCACCATCAGAGTCTTTTCCAATGAGTCAACTCTTCGCATGAGGTGGCCAAAGTACTGGAGTTTCAGCTTTAGCATCATTCCTTCCAAAGAAATCCCAGGGCTGATCTCCTTCAGAATGGACTGGTTGGATCTCCTTGCAGTCCTAGGGACTCTCAAGAGTCTTCTCCAACACCACAGTTCAAAAGCATTAATTCTTCGGTGCTCAGCCTTCTTCACAGTCCAAATTTCACATCCATACATGACCACAGGAAAAACCATAGCCTTGACTAGACGAACCTTTGTTGGCAAAGTAATGTCTCTGCTTTGCAATATGCTATCTAGGTTGGTCATAACTTTTCTTCCAAGGAGTAAGCGTCTTTTAATTTCATGGCTGCAATCACCATCTGCAGTGATTTTGGAGCCCCCCAAAAATAAAGTCTGACACTGTTTCCCCATCTATTTCCCATGAAGTGATGGGACCAGATGCCATGATCTTCGTTTTCTGAATGTTGAGCTTTAACCCAACTTTTTCACTCTCCACTTTCACTTTTTAGTTCCTCTTCGCTTTCTGCCATAAGGGTGGTGTCATCTGCATACATATAGATTACCATATTAAGTGAAAGCAAGTCAGATAGAAAAAGACAAATACCATATGATATCACTTACATGTATGTGTGCGTGTGTTAGTAGCTAAGTCATGTCCAACTCTTTGTGACCCCAAGGACTGTCCCTCCAGGCTCCTCTGTCCGTGGATTTGTCCAGGCAAGAATACTGGAGTGGATAGCCATTCTCTTCTCCAGGGGATCTTCCTGACCTAGAGATTGAACCCTGGTCTCCTGCATTGCAGGAAGATTCTTTAACATCTGAGCAACCAGGGAAACCCTTATCACTTATATGTGGAATCTAAAAAAATGAATCAAATTAACTTGTTTACAAAACAGATGTAGACTCACAGACATAGAAAACACACTTATGGTTACCAAAAGGTATAGTGGGGATGGAGGTGGAAGATAAATTAAGTTTGGGATTAACATATACACAGTACTATATAAAAAAAAAAAGGTAAACAAGGACCTAGAGCATAGTACAGGGAATTACATTCAATTTCCTATAATAACCTACAATGGAAAAGATTCTGAAGCTGTACACCTGAAACTAACACAATATTGTAAATCAAATATAGTTCAATTTTTTAAAAAAGAAAGAAGTATGCACTAGCCTCTTCATACACAGCAATGGAAAAATATTAATTAATTAATGACAGAAGGGTTTTTGGGTTATTAGAGGAATTTAGAATGAATATCTTCTAAGCATAAAATCAACAGAGTTTTTTTTCTCATGGGGATTTGTTTATGGAAAGTTGATAAAGATTAAAATATCTGTAATTCACAATTACTTTTTGATTATAATTTCCTAGTACTCATTAGACTTGAAATAACTTACATCTGGTAGTTAGTATTGACAACTACCTGTTCTATCTGTCTTTGTTTCATGCCAAGATATCCATTTTGTTTTAGTCGTTGAGTAATAAGCTCATTAGAGGTAAGGCTGAGTAAATAGATAATATTGAAAAGCACAATATTTAAATTCTAAAGTGATACACTGATATCTAACAAACATTAGTGTATTCATACTTCATAGACTGTTTAAATACATGTAGTTACTGTTTCCAAAATTTAAGTTACAAAATGTAATAGATTTGGATTTCCACACAAAATTTTTTCTAGAGTTAATCCAGAAATCTCAGTTTTTATCAGTTAAAGCCTAATCCCAGTTTCCCTCACCTTCTTGGAAATATTATAAATTTTGTAGATTATATGTACAAAGAGCTATGGAAAGAGCTATGATGGGAGGGAAAGGAAAGAGCAGTCTAGACACTGGATGTTTTCCATGTCACATTATTCTTTAATACTATGCAATGAATTCATCTCCAGAGTATAAGATTTGAGGATTCAAAATGAATCAAGTTTTGAACTCTGCCAGTGTTTTGAAAAAAATATTTCCCAGTGTTTATATTTTTAAACATCAGTTTGTAGTGATTTAAAATAAATACTTTTCTTTCTTATCAGTTTTGGAAGGAAATTTCAAAATGTCCAGTGCATGACAAAAACACTTGATGTCCAAATTCTCCTTATTGCCCTGGTCACCGGTGATCTGGTATAGGTTTCAATTTGCTTTGGTCCTCTCGATCCTGTAAATCTTTGTTTTTTGCTTTCTCTCTTTTGCTATAATACGACTCAGTAATAAAACGAAGAATTGATGCTTTTGAACTGTGGTGTTGGAGAAGACTCTTGGGAGTCCCTTGGACTGCAAGGAGATCCAACCAGTCCATTCTGAAGGAGATCAGCCCTGGGATTTCTTTGGAAGGAATGATGCTAAAGCTGAAACTCCAGTACTTTGGCCACCTCATGCGAAGAGTTGACTCATTGGAAAAGACTCTGATGGTGGGAGGGATTGGGGGCAGGAGGAGAAGGGGACAACAGAGGATGAGATGGCTGGATGGCATCACCGACTCGATGGACATGAGTTTGAGTGAACTCCGGGAGTTGGTGATGGACAGGGAGGCCTGGCCTGCTGCTATAGGGTCGCAAAGAGTCGGACACAACTGAGCAACTGAACTGAACTGAATAAAATGTTACCTTGAAGATATCCTGTGAAAACATTTCACAGTCTATGTGCCAATTTGTATAATTTACACAAGTTCTGGGTAAAATAGTTAATACCTTCTGTTGTATGGCATCTAACCTGAGTTCCTGGAAAAATCCAAGTCTAAACTGTTTTGTATAGCATTATCATACTTATTGTCCAAGTTAGGATACCTTTAAGAGTGAAAGGATGGTAGAAACTGTTAATCATTAAACCATAATAACAGAAATAAACTAGAAGTGTCCCAGGCAAACCAGGACAAAGGACCATCCCATTTAGAGAAAGGTTATAAAATATCACATGATAATATTGTCATAATTGAATATGAACTTTTCTTGAGCTTGCTTATTTTGATGTATGCTCTGATATCATAAAAAGGGAAGTGATATATCCCATAACAAACTCTTTAATTTGACTCTCTTTGAATCTCAAGAGTCCTAGTCTTCATACCCTATTAGAATTTTTTTCTTTCTTGAGGTTAAGGAATGGCAGTCTAAAAAAAAACGAAAAAAAAAGGAAGATTTATAGAAAGATACTTTCACCTGAAAAGACATTTAAACCTAGTGTTTATTTATCTCTTTTTGTCTCTGCTTGTTTTTGATGATTGTGTATGTTTGTTAGCCTTGAAACTGACTGGATTAGAATGTAGTTCATATACAGTAAATATAAAAAGCAGTAATAGCTAATGAATACTAACTAGTAAAACTCAGTATGAGTCAACAGATAATAATTATAGTTAGTCATTCTATATATATTATCTTTAATCCTTATAAAAACCCTGTAACATACCATTAGCCCCATTTTTGAGATGAAGAAAATGAGGTTTACTAGCTTGCTTAAGGCCACAAAGTTGGAATGAAACAGAACCACTTTCTGAATCTAAACCCCATGATCTTCACACTACATGTTGACTCACTCCCTCTTTAAGAAGACCTGAGGATTGCCCTTGTCTAGTCTCCATCAGCATCTCAAAGTTTTTCTGGGATGATTAAAGATCTATAATTATAATATTATGTATCCCTTCCAGCAAAAATAAATGCTATTTATTGTATGGAGTGAGTCTCTTCCTCTATCTGTTATGCCTGTTTCGCCAACATGTTTAACCAAACAGAATTACAACAGCCTTCCACAACTGACTGCAGTGTGATATTACTTACTTCCTTAGCAATGATAGTTTTGCAGCTTATAAGGGACTAAAAAAATAATAATTTTTTTTCCTAAAAAAAGATTACTGCTGCTGCTGCTAAGTCGCTTCAGTCATGTCCGACTCTGTGTGACCCCATAGACGGCAGCCCACCAGGCTCCTCCGTCCCTGGGATTCTTCAGGCAAGAACACTGGAGTGGGTTGCCATTTCCTCCTCCAATGCATGAAAGTGAAAAGTGAAAGTGAAGTCGCTCAGTCGTGTCTGACTCTTAGCGACCCCATGGACTGCAGCCCACTAGGCTCCTCCGTCGATGGGATTTTCCAGGCACGAGTACTGGAGTAGGGTGCCATTGCCTTCTCCCCCCCCCAAAAAAATTACAATCCTATTCATTTAATCTCCCCAAATAGCCATTAGCTATGGGATGTAGAGAACAAACTTATGGACACCAAGAGAAAAGGGGGGAGTGGGATGAACTAGGAGATTGGGATGGACATACATGCACTACTGTTTATAAGACAGATAACTAGTGAGAACATGCCATACAGCACAGGGAACTCTACTCAGTGTTCTCTGTTGACCTAAAGGGGAAGGAAATCTTCAAAAGAGGGGATACATGTACATGTATAACCGACTCACTTTGCTATACAGTAGAAACTAACACAACATTGTAAAGCAACCATACTCCAAAAAAATTATAAATAAAAATAAAATGGAAAAAAGCGATAAAGCTAGTAAACACACAAACAAAATTAAACTAGAAGATTTGAACTTACATATGTTCTTTAATTATAAAACACCTAAAGTTGTGTACTGTTTTATAATTATATGCTTTGCATTAAAGATCAATGAAATGAATCTTGCTTTTGTAATAATTACAAATAGTTTTGAACACTTGTAAAGATGGAACCAAATGTATAATGGCTTAGCTTTAACAACAACAAAATAGTCATCTGCTATGGTAGCCAGTTAAAGTCACTTCTTCTGTAGGTATGCCTCTTGTGCCCCACAGTTATAGCACCCCTGTTTCCCAGAGCCCTTTTGAGATAAGTAGAAACAGGCCCCGATTACTGTGAAACTGTTCATAGGAACACAGTCTGATGAATGGTCATGACACACTGATGAGTATAACCACCGTGACATTGATTAAACACAGCATCAAAATCCTCACTAAGGAATCTGCCTTCATGTGCTTGTAACCAGGAAGAATGTATATATGCATGTTCAACTATTTGCAACCCAGTGGACTGCAGTCCACCAGACTCCTCTGTCCCGGGATTCTCCAGGCAAGAATACTGGAGTGGGTTGTCATTTCCTACTCCAGGGGGTCTTCCCGACCTAGGGATCAAACCCAAATCTCCGATGTCTCCTGCATTGGCAAGAGTGGTTCTTTACCACTAGTGCCACCTGGGAAGCCTAACCTTTGGCATTTTTGTGTTTTTGTGTGTGTGTTAAGTCACTTCAGTCATGTCCAACTCTTTGCAATGCTATGGACTGTAGACTGCCAGGCTCCCCTTACTATGGAATTTTCCAGGCAAGAACACTGGAGTGGGTAGCCATCCCCTTCTCCAGGGGATCTTCCCAACTCAGGAAGAGGGCCAAACCAAAGCCTTCTGTAGGAGCTGAGGTCCAGGAATGTTGGGGACATTGGCACCGAAAATCCTACCAACAGTTATGTCCATTCCCATCTAGACTGACCTGTAGTCCACCTGCTAATATATTTTAGAGTTGTCTCTGGGCTTCCCTGGTGGTTCAGCTGGTAAAGAATCTGTCTGCAATGCTGGAGACCTGATTTCAATCCCTGGGTTGAGAAGATCCTCTGTAGAAGGTAAAGGCTACCCACTCTAGTATTCTGGCCTGGAGAATTCCTTGGGGCTGCAAAGAGTTGGACATGACTGAGTGACTTTCACTTCACTTCTGAGATGAAAGAGTAGGTATTCCTGTTTTGAGGCATGTGCAATACATCTTCCTGAAGGCAAAAGTGAAGACTCTTGGTCTCTTTGATAACTGCTTTCTTTCTGCCATCTCACAAAATTTAGTATGCTGGATTGAAGCATTGATTAGAACAGGCTTTGGTTGTATTTCTCTTCGAATTTGATCCTTCTCCTTTGCCTATTGACGTTATCAATATTCTCCTGATTCTGAAAAAGCAAAGCCACCCCTGCTCATGTAACAATGCCTCCCATTCAAGTTCTTGATCGATCTCTAGATCGTTTATCGATTTGCCATACTTTTTAAAACTTCCTTTATTTACTTAGAGAATAAATCATTAAAGAATTTTTAATAATTTATTTTTTTAATTTGAAGCAATAGGCAAGTATAGCATAAAGGATTTTTTCTCCATAAACCACTTGAGAGTAAGTTGCCAAAATGATACCCCATCGCCTCTAAATCTTTATGATTTGGTAAAGAAACCTCAATAAGTTTCCTTCTCTGTATTTCCCATAGTGAGAGGTCACACTGCCTTCTCCATAGTCCTGCCACTGCAATTGCTGAGCCCTGGAATATGTATAACTCAGTTTCAGTAGTCAATGCTGAAATCTTCTCCAAAGGGGATGTCAGACTTTCTGGAATCATTTGAGTTTGTCATTGTCTTCATTAAACCATCTTTCTTAGTCTGGTCTCTGTTCCTGCCCTTGACAGGAAAGACTGCTAGGAAGATCACTTCAGACCCTTACTATGCACAATTTGATGTTCTCATTTTCCATTTTCATCCTCCTTGGAAGCTTTGTATCATTTGACATTTTTTAATCTCCCTATACTTTTGAAATTCTGTCTTCATAATTGCCTTCATTCATTCATTTGAAAGATATTTATTAATTGAGCACTTGTCATGGTCCAGGTCCTATGTTAGGCTTTTCATATCCGACGTGAAGGTGACAGAAAAATCCTTTGCCCTTATGGAGCTAACATCAAACCACTATAGGCTCAAACACTTTTAACACTTTCTTTTAAATTAAAGAAAACTTCATAGTCTTTGATTCAATATCCTCCTATATTAATATCTGTACTTATTTTTCCAGCCTTCTATTACTGCCATACCTGACACCAGCGATTTCTAATCAGAGGGCTGAAGACTCTAGGGAACCAAACTATTATGCCAATGGATCTATGAACCCATATATTCCTCAATATTAGCCTGAATATACATCTATACTCTGCCTATACATTTCATTTCTATAATGTTCAAATATACAAAGATGCTGTGAAAATGTATTCTAACATGAATTTAGAGTAACTTGTCATCATGTATAATTTTCTATAAAAGATTACTAAAAGTACAATAATTATCACATTGGACAGGGAGTGGAAAACTTTTTTTATATATACAGGTATACCTAAGTTTCCAAAAGTCTTAATTCCGGCAAAGTTGGGCAATTTTATCCCTCACTACCCAGCTTTCAAGGTTTTGTCAGTATTCAGTGGCTGTGGCTTACTTTTTTCCTTTAGAAATCTCATCCAAGGTTCCATTTTTGTTTCAAAAATCTCCTGCTGTAAGGTGTCTTTTCTTACCATAATTTTTCCTAGCTATCATTTCTTATGGTTGTCCTAGTCCAGAGTGAAATACACTATATTTTACTTGTCTCTGTACACCTGAAATGCCTAACACTGTACTGGCACATCATCTGAGCAGAAAAACTTGCCATATTGACATAAAGATCATTTCATAAAGAATCAGCATCAATAAATGTGTAACATGAGACTATTGCACCAGAGTCAGTAGAAATAAGGTGATACGTTTCAAGTATTGTTTAGTTTGTTGAAAAAAATTTCCATGAATCCATCATTATGCTACTTTAGAGCTTTTGGAACTCTGGAATTCATCCTGCTTTTAAACTATTTTTAGTCCTTAAACCAAGTGCACAAGAGGCTGAATAAGTTCATGTTTATTTTACCTGCACAAAAATTTTTCTCTTAAAGAGGATTAATATAATGATCTACCTCTAAACAGTATTGCCTGATTAATGTATTTCTATGAAGGACTAGCTTATGAGAGTTGAAGCAGAGCTCAGACTTGGTACTTATTATCATTACTTACCCTACAACTTCAATAGATTCTTATTATTGAGCACAAAGACTCTCTTTTATCTCTGTATTCCCTTCACCTTCACATATAATGTGTGTTCAAAGAATCTAGTAAGTGAATATATTCATGGATCTGTCACAAGAGAGGCTCTATGCTAATCAAGGAGCAAAACAGGCCCCTGCATGATAATGACTCACTATCAAAGATAAGATAGACTTGCACTTACATAAGACAAATATATTTAATCTCTTTGCTCCACTTCTTTCTTCCATTTTATCAGAATTCTATGATGCATTTTTTTTCTCACTCTATTCACAAAAGTGTAACAAGTTTTGATCAAAAAAAAAAAAGATATGTGTCTTCCTTGGGTAACCAGCTTTCAAATTACTGAGTACTTTTAGATTTGATAGTTACAAAGGTGTACACCTGAGGATAGGAAGCTGCAAAGCAATCCTTGGAGAACTTTCAGAATATGATTTTGGTCAATATATACATACACACACACACACACACACACACAGGCTTCCTTGGTGGTTCAAACTGTAAAGTATCTGCCTGCAGTGCAGGAGTGATGTGAAAGTCATGTTGGACTCTTTGCAACCCTATGGACTATACAGTCCATGGAATTCTCCAAGCCAGAATATTAGAGTGGGTAACCTTTGCCTTCTCCAGGGGATCTTCCCAACCCAGTGATTGAAACCAGGTACCCTGCATTGCAGGTGGATTCTTTACCAGCTGAGCCACAAGGAAAGCCCAAGAATATTGAAGTGGGTAACCTATCCCTTCTCCAGCTGATCTTCCAAACCCGGGAATTGAACCTGGGTCCCCAACATTGCAGGCAGATTCTTTACCAACTGAGCTATCAGGAGACCCAGGTTCAACCCCTGGGTCAGGAAGATCCCCTAGAGAAGGAACTGGCAACCCACTCCAGTATTGTTGCCTGGAAAATTCCAAGGACAGAGGAGCCTGGCAGGCTACAGTTCATGGGATCGCAAAGAGTCAGACGTGACCGAGCAACTAACTTTCACTTTCTTTTCTATATATATATTTATATAATTGATATATATGTGTATATATATCAATTAAAGGAAACCAGTAATGGAAAGTTCTGGCATCATTTTTTCCTTGACCTATATCTGTGATTTATGTATGCTAGAGTATGGGTTATTATCAGTTGAGAGTCAAGATATCATTTCTCTGCCAGTTTAGAAACTAATAATTGTGACTTTAACAGGGAAATTATCTCAAAAATATGTGATGTTTCAGCAAAAAGAAAAAATTCTCTCCTGTCATAATGCTAATAGAATACTGAAGAAAAAAATCATGAGTCCCAAATTAGAGAGACTTTTTAAGGGAAGGGTGTATAAAGGCAAGAACTGGTGTTTTTTACCCCAGATGTGACCCTGACTCAAAGCAGCCTGGTGGGACTCATTGTAACCATCTCCCTGCCGACGACAGAGCCAGGCACAGGATTTGGGAAGTCCCAGAAGCGAGAAATGGGACCACTTTCAGAATAATAGTCACAGAAATTTGGAAACTAACACCTCATGGCAGTAGGATTAGGAAATATTCCTTAAGTTCAATTGATTCCATCATCAGACAAGCTATTTTTAAAAATGTTTTTTAAAGCCATATAGTCTTACTGGGGTGCGGTCCTTATTTCCTCCTTCCTTTATCTTGGCAGAACATCCCTGTAATTGGTTTCCCACAAGGAAATGCCAAATCCTAACATCAGACAGTTAGACTAAGAACAAATAAAAATTCTTCCACGTTTTCCTTCACAGATTAATCATTATTGCCATTCCCCATTAGATTTGTAAAAATGTACCAATTATTTGGGCTTCCCAGGTAGCTCAGTGGTAAAGAATCTGTCTGCCAATGCAGGAGACACAGAAGATGAGGGTTCGATCCCTGGGCCCAGAAGATCCCCTGGAGAAGAAAATGGCAACTCTCTCCAGTCTTCTTGCCTGGAAAATTCCATGGACAGAGGAGACTGGTGGGCTACAGTCCATGGGGTTGCAAAGAGTCAGACACAACTGAGTGAATGAGTGAGTGATGCACACACCCAATTACTTAGCACACTTCTAACCATTTGAACATATATTTTTAAAGATCTCAGCTTTTGTCAAAATCCAATGAAAGGGAGATTAAAGAATGATAGCAAATGAGACTATTAATTAGATATACTTCAAAGGTCATCTGCTGCTGCTGCTGCTGCTAAGTCACATCAGTCGTGTCCGACTCTGTGCGACCCCATAGATGGAAGCCCACCAGGCTCCTCCGTTCCTGGGATTCTCCAGGCAAGAACACTGGGGTGGGTTGCCATTTCCTTCTCCAATGCATGAAAGTGAAAAGTGAAAGTGAAGTCACTCAGTTGTGCCCGACTCTTAGCGGCACCATGGACTGTGGCCTACAAGGCTCCTCCATCCATGGGATTTCCCAGGCAAGAGTACTGGAGTGGGGTGCCATTGCCTTCTCCATCAAAGGTCATCAGGCCTAATCAAAAGTGAAGATTTTTTCAAGACAGAGCTCTCTTCTGGCAGCTCCTCAAATAGACTTGTGGGCTGGGAGGCACAGAAAGGAGAGGTGGTCCTGGAGTCTAGAGGGTCCACTTCAGGGTGAATCATAATAGGTGAGGAAGATGCCCAGGGAGAAAGGCAATCTTTCAAGACATCAGGATTTACAAACAAGCTCTGCTCACACTGAGAATCAAACAAGGAGCAAGGACAGTCCTTAGCCACAGGTGTGAGTCATAAGCAGGCTCAACTTACCATTGACTGTCTTCCAGGTCATCACATCTTTGTTAAATTGTTACGTATCATTTAACTCTAGTCCTAGGACATTGCATGATTTCTCCCTATGACTTAAAAAAAAGCAAAAGAAGACTCATTCTTTTTTTAAGTTTAATCCTGACACTCACTCCACATTGGATAAGCCACAGTTTAAAAACACTGCCTTGAGTTTTCTGCTTCTGTTCAAAGCAAGATGAACCAGGAAGAATATTCAGACTCACATTTGCAGCAATATTAGTGCTTTCCACCCTCAAGAGAAGGGACAGAAAGACTTTCTAGCAAAATGCTGCTTTCTCTCTCTTTCTCATTCTTCTTTTAAAAGTACACTCTGAATATCCATGCCGTTTATTAATATTACTACTATTATTATGTGAGAAATGAATTACACTCAGTCACTAAAAAGACCCAATGATGTGCTTAGGTGGTAGGGTAAATTTCATTACATTTTATGGTACATTATCAAAGCCCCTAAACTCCAAAGCATAAAGTTTGACATCGTTAGTGATTTCAAAGGGTTAGCAGGTTTAAACAGATTCGGGGATATGTTTTAATGACAAACCATGATTTATGTACATCCAAATAAACATTAGAGAAAGAAATGGCAATCCACTCCAGTATTGTTGCCTGGAGAATCCCATGGACAGAGGAGCCTGGTGGGCTACAGTCCACGGGATTGCAAAGACTCAGACATGACTGAGTGCACAGCCACAGGTAAATATCCTCCACTAACCTGTGTCAAAACAAGCTGTCATACTTTACTTGATTCTTTAAGCAAATCGCATTAAACTTAAAGACTGCCTCCCACGGAATAAGCTGAAACACCTGTTTTCTTAAGCAGCATGTCCTTGGTGAGACATTACAAGTAAGGAAATAGGACATGAGAACATTTTATAATTTGTGCCAAGGTAAAACCAGAAACTACCTCCTAAATTAAGACAAATGAAAACAAATATGTGACATGTTTGTCTACTAATAAATGTATGTTGTTAATTTAAATGATTTCTATTTGTCCAAAACAGCTTGATTTAATCTGGTCTTTTAAAATATATGTTTACTGAATTGATGCCAAACCCTTTTTCCTGATGCACTCTAATTTTTAATGCTGGAAAAATTCAGACAGAAAATATACTGTATGGCAAAACCAATACAATATTGTAAAGTTAAAAAATAAAATAAAATATATTAAAAAAAGAAAAAAAAAGAAAATACACTATAATATACTATTGTTTTTATTTTTGGCTTTTTTTTATAGAATGTTATAGCAAAATAATATGGACCCAGAAAAAGCTAAATTTTAAGATTGGCACGTTTAATATCTAATGTAGTATTGCATTACTTTTTTCTTTTTTGCATTTTTAATTTATTTTATTTTTAAAGAACACTGCTGAGATGTGATGGACATACAAAACACTTTAATAATAGATAACAAGGTCCAACTGTATAGCACAAGGAACTATACTCAATGTCTCCAAATGATCTATGGTGGAAAAGAATCTGAAAAGATATATATATATATATATATATATATATATGAAGGAAAAGTCAAAGTGCTAGTCGCTCAGTCGTGTCCAACTCTTTGCGACCCCATGGACTGTAGCCTGCTAGGCTCCTTTGTCCATGGAATTCTCCAGGCACGACTACTGGAGTGGGTATCATTCTCTTCTACAGGGATCTTCACAACCCAGGGATCAAACACAGGTCTCCTGTATAACAGGTGGTTCTCTCCATCTGCGCTACCAGGGCAGCCTATTTCAATGTGTGTGTGTGTGTGTGTGTGTGTGTGTGTATACATATATATATGAATCACTTTGCTGTACACTTGAAGCTAACACAACATTGTAAATTAACTCTAATTAAAAATGGTTTTTAAAAGCTAAACATATATAATATATACAACTTAATGAATTTGGCAATAAGAATATACTGTGAAACCATTACCATGATCAAAGTTATAAATTTATGAATCACCTCTAAAAATTCCCCCTTCCCTCTTTATTTACTTATTTATAATATTCTTTTTCTTTAAAAATTTCTTAGCAAATTTTTAAGTATGCAATTGGGTGTTGCTAACTATAGTCTCAATGTTGTACAATAGATCTCTAGAACTTTTTCATCTCATGTAACTTAAACTTTGTACCCTTTGACCAACACCTCTCCATCGCTCCTTCCCCAGCCCCTGGTAATCAAAATTCTACTCTCTGGTTCTATGAGTTTGACTGTTTTAGAATATTTATAAAAATGAGATCATGCAGTATTTGTCTTTCTGTGACTGGTTTACTTTATTTAGCATAATGTCCTCCATTAGTGGTGGTTTAGTCGCTAAGTTGTGTCCAGCTCTTTGTGACCCCATGGACTGTAGCCCACCAAGCTTCTCTGTCTATGGGATTTTCCAGGCAAGAATACTGGAATGGGTAGTCATTTCCTTCTCCAGGAGTTATTCCTAACCCAGGGATCAAACCCAAGTCTCCTGCATTGCAGGCAGTCTCCTACACTGTAAGAGGAGTCTTTACCAACTGAGCCACCAGGGAAGCTCGTTGTCCTCCAGGTCCATCCATGATGTCAATCCTTCTTTTTTTAAAGCTGAATAATATTCCTTTGTACATACATATCACATTTTAAAAATTGAGGTATAATTGACATATAATGTGTTAGTTTCAGATGTATGACATGATTCAATGTTTGTATATATTGTGAAATGATCACCACAATAAGTCTAGTTAACATTCATCAACCATGCATGTGGGCATGCAAAGTCACTTCAGCCGTGTCTGACTCTATTTAACCCTTTGGACTGTAGCTCACCAGTCTCTGTCTGCAGAATTTTCCAGGCAAGAATACTGGAGTGGGTTGCCATGCCCTCTTCCAAGGAATTTTTCCAACCCAAGGATCAAACCTTCGTCTCTTACCATCTTCTGCATTGGCAGGCAGGTTCTTTACCACTCGTGCCACCTGGGAAGCCCCTTCATCAACTGTGTGCTGTGTGTCTGTGTGTGTGTGTCTATGTGTGTGTGTGTGTGTGTGTCTGTGTGTGTGTGTCTATGTGTGTGTGTGTGTCTGTGTGTGTGTCTATGTGTGTGTGTGTCTATGTGTGTGTGTGTGTCTATGTGTGTGTGTGTGTGTGTCTGTGTCTATGTGTGTGTGTGTCTGTGTGTGTGTCTATGTGTGTGTGTGTGTGTGTGTGTGTGTCTGTGTGTGTGTATTAGTTGTTCAGCCAGGTCCAACTCTTTGTGATGGCATGGACTGTAGCTCACCAGGCTCCTCTGTCCATGGACTTCTTCAAGCAAGGATACTGGAGTGGGTTGCCATTTTCTTCTCCAGGTTTTTACAAATATTTTTCTTGTGATGCTAACTTCTAAGATTTACTCTCTTCGCAACTTTCAAATATATGATACCGTATTATTAACTATAGTTGCCATGCTATACATTACCTCCCCATGACTTAATACCTTATAACTAGAAGTTTGCTTCTTTTGACCACCTTCACTCATTTCACAACCACCAATCTGTTCTCTGTATCGATGAGCTTTATCATGGTTGCTGTTGTTATTCTTTGTTTTAGATTCCACACGTAAGTGAGAACTTAATCTGGAATGCTTGCGCAATGCACTGTGAAGTCTAATCTAGAATGCTTCCCTAACCTACTTTCTTTTGTCCTAATCCTACTGTCACAGAAGTTGTCACACTAAATGACATCTTTACTTGCAAACTCTTCTGACTCCTCTCCTAGGCTCTCATTTCTGGATGAATCTTATTTTGTCATGTTTGTCTCTCTTTGCCAGACTTAGAGACAGTTAGCACAATACTTTCAAGGTCCATCCACGTTGTCCCAAATGGCAAGATTTCTGTCTCTATGGCTGAATAATATCCCATTGTAAATATGTGTGCGTGTGTGTATGTATGTGTACATATAAACACACAGCATGACTATCCACTCCAGTATTCTGGACTGGAGAATCCATGGATGGAGGAACCTGACAGGCTACAGTCCATGGAGTCTCAAAGAGTCAGACACGACTGAGCGACTAAGTATAGTTCAGTTCAGTTCAGTTCAGTCACTCAGTCGTGTCTGACTCTTTGTGACCCCATGAATCGCAGCACTCCAGGCCTCCCTGTCCATCACCAACTCCCAGAGTTCACTCAGACTCACGTCCGTTGAGTCAGTGATGCCATCCAGCCATCTCATCCTCTGTCATCCCCTTCTCCTCCTGCCCCCAATCCCTCCCAGCAGCAGAGTCTTTTCCAATAAGTCAACTCTTTGCATGAGATGGCCAAAGTACTGGAGTTTCGGCTTCAGCATCATTCCTTCCAAACAACACCCAGGGCTGATCTCCTTCAGAATGGACTGGTTGGATCTCCTTGCAGTCCAAGGGACTCTCAAGAGTCTTCTCCAACAGACTAAGCACAACACATATATAAAATATAAACACATTTTAAAAATCCACTTATCCATTGATGTACACTTCGATTTCTTCCATGTCTTGGCCATTGTAAATAATGTTTCAGTAAATATGGGGTTGTATATATCTTTTCAAGTTAGTGTTTGCATTTTCTTTAAATACCTCAAAGTGAAATTACGGGATCGTATGGTAGTTCTATTAATATTTTTTCCAGTTTTGCTGAGATATCACTAACATACAGCATTGCATGAGTTTTGGATGTGCAGCATAATGATTTGACTCACATATATGGAGAATCGATGACCACTGTAAGTCTAGTTAACATCAATCGAATGTTTGCCTCCCCAGTATGGCTTGTTATCTTCTGTTGTTGTTGTCATTTCTAATAACTATTCTCCAAGGTGTGAGGTGACACCTTATTGTGGGTTTAAGATGCATTTCCCTAATGATAAGCGATGTTGACCAACCTTCATATACTTGTTAGAGATTTGTACATTTTCTTTGGTGAAACACGTATTCAGATCATTTGCTCATTTTTGTTTTCTTTTTAATTTATTTATTTTAATTGGAGGCTAATTACTTTACAATACTGTGGTGGTTTTTGCCGTACATCGACATGAATCCATTTGCTCATTTTTATATTAGATTATTTGCTTTTTTGCTATTGCATATGGGAGTTTCTTACACATGTTGGCCAGTAAACCCTTATCAGATACATGGTTTGCAAATGTTTTCTTCCATTCTGTAGACTGCTTTCACTTTGCTGACTTGGTTCGGTTTTTTGTTTTGTTTCTGTGTAGAAGCTTTTCAGTTCAATATGATCCCACTTGTCTCTTTTTGTTTTTGTTGTTGATGCTTTTGGTATCACCTCTAAGAAATCATTGTTAAGTTCAATATCTAGAAGCTTTTAATGTTGCTTTAGTTTTAAAACATCCCAATGTGCTCCTTACTGATTTTAGTGCATTTAGATTGTGTATTTCCTAACTATTTTTTGTAAAAGTCTAATTAACTTTACATCTTTTAACACTCTGGTCACCGTGAGGTTAATCTAGAATGCTTTTCTTTTGTCAAATCCTTGCATCACAGAATTTGTCACACTAAATTACATCTTTACTTGCAAATTCTTCTGAGTCCTCTCCCAGATGGCCATTTCCACATATCTCTTATTTTGAGTATGTCCCATAACATTGACACTCACTAAAATTTTTCGGTAAACAAATGAATGAACTAATTAATGCTTTAATTAATTAAGGGCCTGAAATTGAGCCATTTTAAGATCCCATGAATAACAAAATGGATATTTTTTAGTAGTACTTTATAGGAGTATGCATATGCTTTATAGGAAAGACAGGAAGCTCTCTTGGTACTTTACGATGCTTTCAAAAGGCCAAAAACAAGACAAACAATAACCCATATATCAAAACAGTATTTTTTTTTGATCATCAGATTGATTAATCTGATTTAAATATATACTGTTCTTAATTTTTTAAAGTTAAAAGTTTTTTTTAAATTTAAATGTGTCTCCCCTTATACTGGTCTTGATGAATAAATGATTCAATCAATTAACCAAACTAGAATTCCTCTTATGTTCACTAGTCTTTGCTTTCTTTTTCTTAACTTTTATTTTATATTTCAGTATAGTTAATTAGGGCTTCCCCTCATAGCTCAGTCGGTAAAGAATCTGCCTGCAACGCAGGAGACCTGGGTTTGATCCCTGGGTCGGGAAGATCCCCTAGAGAAGGAAATGGCAGTCCACTCCAGTCTTCTTGCCTGGAAAATCCCATGGACAGAGGAGCCTGGTGGGCTACAGTCCACGGGGTTGCAAGAGTTGGACATGACTTAGCAACTAAACCACCAAACTATAGTTGATTAACAATCAACTTTTAACAATCAAGCTGTTTCAGATTCAGGTGCAAAGTGATTCAGTTATACATGTACCTGTATCTACTCTTTTTCAAATTCTCTCCCCATTTAGGTTATTATAGAATACTGAGTAAAGCTCCCTTTGCTATATAATAGGTCCTTGTTGGCTATTTATTTTAAATATAGCAGTGTGTATGTCAATCCCAAACTCCATATATGTGTGTGTATGTGTATTTTAGAAAGCATAACTAGCCAGAACAAGAAAAGTGTTTTTACCCAAAACACTCCCAAGTGCTTGATATTAACGTTCATAATCTGAGATTCACATCTTCAGTGATGGTTTGATTTTGTTGGTACAGAGAGTGTGCTCCTGTGACAAAACCATAAATGACCTGTTGAGATGGAATCTTGAGTATCTAAAGGTATTTAAAATAAATATTTCCACCTTCGAGTTTAGCAACTTTCAAAGCAGGTGTCTTCTATCAGGTAAAAGTAGCAGATTTTTTTTCTTTAACTTGGCAGGCACATTTGTATTTTCTATACTGTCAGTTCCCTAACAAGGAAGGGTTTTTGTTTTGTTTTTCACAGTTTAGAGTTGTCTTCTAAAAGATAGAGGTAGCAGGGTACACTGGTTAAGAACATGAACTTCCTCAGCAGGCAGTACCTAATTCCAAGGTCAGATCACATAATAACAATGGCTACCATTTGTGAAGGGGCCTTCCCAAGTGGTAAAGAACCCACCTGCCAATGCAGGAGACATAAGAGATGTGAATTCAATCCCTGGGCGGAGAGGATCCACGGTATGAGGGCATGGCAACCCACTCCAGTATTCTTGCCTGAAGAATCCTATGGACAGAGGAGCCTGGCAGGCTACAGTCCATGGGGTCGCAAAAGAATCAGATATAACTGAAGTCCTTAGCAGGCACACACCATTTGCAGAGGGCTTACTAGCTGCCTAGCTTTTGGGATGATATTCTTTACATGAATTATTTCACTCAGATCCCACAACTTGGAAAATATTATTGAGCATATTCTTTTTTGCGTGAAGAAACTAATATTTAAAGCATCAAGTAGAATTTCTGAGTACACTCAGCTGGTAAATTGAAAGACGGCATTTGAATCCATGTCTATTTAATTCCAGAACCCGTATTTCAACCATTGCAATCTTAAATGCCTACTAAGTGTGACCTTGGTCAAGTTCTTGCACATGACAGCATCTTGTTAGATTATTGTGGAGATTCTATAAATCAGCAAGTGTAAAATACTCAGGATGGTGCTTGGTACAAAGTAAGCTCTCAAATTGTAACCTAGAAATAATTGTTATTCTTGTTTTTAACAGTCAGTTGTTTACTAGACAATTAGAAAAGAAGGAAAAATAATCTCTTTTATTGACCCACAAATTTGCTCATTACTTCGTATAGTTTTAAATTTCCATCTGGTATTTCTCTTTAGTCCAAAGAACTCCTTTAACTTTTCCTGTGGGATGGATTTGCTGGCAACAAATTATCTCCACTTTTGCCTTTCCGAAATTTTATTTTTCATCTTTACTGAGGTATTGTTAACAAAATTTTAACTTATTTAAGTTGTGTATATTGTAGTAATTTGGTCTATATATACATTGTGAAAGGATTCCTTCCAACTAGTTAATACATCCAAAACCTGACATGTCTGTCTTTACTGTGTGTGAGAACATTTAATTTCTACCTCCTTAGCAAATTTCAATTATATAATATAGTGTAATTAACTATAGTTACCATGACTTATGATACAACCTCAGAACTTATTCATCTCATAGCTGAATGTTTGTCCCTCTCTTATTTCTACTACCTCCAGGCCTTGGCAACTACCTTTCTACTCTGTTTCTAATAGTTTGATATTTTTTAGACTCCATGTATAATTGACACCATGAAGTAAGTGTTCGTCTTCTGTCTGGTTTATTCCATTTAGCAGAATACCCTCATTATCCATACCTGTTGTTAAAATTGGCACAATTTCTCTTTTTCATGTCTGAAAATATTCCATTATATATATATATATCACACATCTTCTTTATCCATTTGTCTATTGATGAACACATAAGTTGTTTCCATATCTTGGCTATTGTGAATAATGCTGCAATTAGCATGGGAGTACAATATCTCTTTGATATCTTGTTTTCATTTCCTTTGGATATATACCCAGAAGTGAGATTTTTGGATCATATGGTAGTTCTATTTTTAATTTTTTTGAGAAACCTCCATACTGTTTTCCATAGGGGCTGCACAGATTTACATTTCCATAAAATTTTCTTTATTTTGCCTTCATTTTTGAAGAATACTTTATAGAATACAGACTTGTAAATTTGCAGGTTTAAAAAAATTTTTTTGGTACTTTAAAAATGTCATTCCATTATTTCCAGCTTCCTTTGTTTCACATAACTGACTATTCAAACATTTGACTAAAAGTATTCCTTTTATTGTTTCTCTGAATGTAATGTGTCTTTCCTTCTGGCTATTTTTAAGGCCATATCTTTGGTTTTCAAAAAACATACCTAGGTGTATTGTTTGTTCTGTTTGGGCTTTGGTGAATTTTTAAAATCTTTGTGTTAGTGTTTTTCATCAAATTTCAAAAAATTTTGCCCAATATTCTGTTAGGTAATTTTTTCTCTCTCATCCCTGTCTTCTTTCCTTCTTAGGTTCTAAGCACATGTATTTATATTTGACCACTTGAATCTGTCATATAAGATTAAAGTTTTGTACAGTTTTTTCAAGCATTTGCTCTTTGTTCTTCAGTGTTATTTGTTTATTTTACAAACCTTTGCAAATTACTTAACATGTATTGATAAGTTCATTGGTACATTTTAGCACATTATTAATCCCTAGAATTATAGAAAATAATCAGATCATGTATATTAGCATTTTCTTTTTAATTTGGTGTTTGTTTCCCAGGGCTAAAGATATTTTTCTTATTAATCAAGGAATCTGTGCTTCAGTTTTAATAATTTCTATTATGTTGGAGAAGACTCTTGAGAGTCCCTTGGACTGCAAGGAGATCCAACCAGTCCATTCTAAAGGAGATCAGCCCTGGGTGTTCCTTGGAAGGAATGATGCTAAAGCTGAAACTCCAGTACTTTGGCCACCTCATGCAAAGAGTTGACTCATTGGAAAAGACTCTGATGCTGGGAGGGATTAGGGGCAGGAGGAAAAGGGGATGACAGAGGATGAGATGGCTGGATGGCATCACTGACTCGATGGACGTGAGTTTGAGTGAACTCCGGGAGTTGGTATTGGACAGGGAGGCCTGGCATGCTGCAATTCATGTGGTAATAAAGAGTCGGACACGACTGAGCAACTGAACTGAACTGACTGATTCACCTCTCTTCAAGTGTGCTGATCCTTTATTTTGCACTGTTCAATTGCTGTTAATCCCAACAATGTATTTTAAATTCCAGGTGTGGGAATGGCTACCTACTCCAGTATTCTTGCCTGGAGAATTCTGTGGACAGAGCAGTCTGGTGGGCTACAGTCCATGGGGTCACAGAGAGTCAGACATGACTGAGTGACTAACACTACTACTGCTATTACATTTTAAAATTCTAGGTATAGTATTTGTTTTTTTCTAGAGTTTCCACATCTCTCCTAAATTACCCATTTCTTCATCCATTTCCTGGGTCTAAATATATTAAAGACCCTTTAATATATTTATCATTATTTTAAAGTCGTGACTACCAGTGTCAGCATCAGAGTGATCTATAGGCCTGTTTCTATTGATACTTTTCTTGATATGAGTCACATTTTCCTGTGTTTAATAATTTTTAATAATTAATAATTAATTTTAATGCATGTTTAACAATTTAAAAGTTTAGATTGAGCCTTGTGTATGATGACACGTTGTAGAGATTCTGTATTCTGCAGCTTCGTCTGAAGAATATTAAGGGTCTCTTTTTAGCAGGATGCTAAATTATCAGTAGATCACTGTGATTCTGTCAATATTTGGTTTTAATTTTGAGCTTTCTTGGAGTGGGTCTGTTTCAGTTAGTTCTGAGATGTGATTCTTACTCCTAATGTGTGACCCTGCTGGCGTTTTAATAGAAAGTTCAAGCTGTTTGCCAATCCCTGCTAACTTGGTAGGACTTTAATGTCAAGTTGCACCCCCTCAGAATTAAGCAAATGCTGAAACCTCTATTCCAGTCTTTCAGCCTTCCTACATTGATTTCCACTGGAAATGTCATACTCTTGCTTCCCATTTGTGCAATTCAGATATTAGTGAAGAATCTGAAAGGAGTTTATGTGCAGATTTGAGATGATTGCTTCATTTGAGAAATGTTTTCTTCCATTTCCAGCTGCTATGGCAACTCTGATTCTGATATTTGACTTCTCAGTACAGAAAGGATTTCTACTCTCTGACTGAGTTCTAGACCTTTATACTAAAGGGACTGGAGATTGGCCTAGAAAAAAAAGCCAGGAAAATATATATCTGACCCAATTTGTTACCTTTATTTCAAGATGTGGCATGTCACCTACTTATGACATTCTATATAGTGTTTTAGGCTATCATTACTTTTAAATATAGCTGTGGAAATTAATACTCATAAAACCAGAGTCAGAAAAAAAATCAACCAGTATTTACCAAATGCTATGAAAAAACTATTGTTGTTGTTGTTTAGTAACTAAGTCATGTCCAGTGTTTTGCAATTCCATAGACTGTAGCCCACCAGGCTCCTTTGTCCATGGGATTCTCCAGGCAAGAATACTGGAGTGGATTGCCATTTCCTCCTCCAGGGAAATCTTCCCAACGCAGGGATTGAACCCAGGTCTCCGGCATTGGCAGGCAGGTTCTTTACTGCTGAGCCATAAGAAAACCCTGAAAAACCTATGCAGAGTACCTAAAACACTGACTTTGTTCTAAAAATTATAAATGCAATCAAAACCTTGTGAAAAATGACTAAACAGACAGAAATGTGAGGAGCATTACCATGTGAATAAGAACTTGAAAAATGAGGGGAGCAACTCATAACAAAGGAAGACAGTACCCAGATATGGGAATAAACATAACCAAAATCTGGAAAGCAAAATGGTGTGAAACAAGAGAGATCAGCTTAATTGGGGTAATGGAAAAGACAGGAGATTAAGTTCATTAAGCAGAGTCAGATAAGGGTTAAGAGTGTCAAATATTAGGCCAAGGAGTTTGACCTGGCCAATAGCATATTTTTCCAGTATAGAAAATAGTAAATGGAAAATATTATCCTTAAAATACATTTAATGAGAAGTTCAGTTACTCAATTGTATCCGACTATTTGCAACCCCATGGACTGCAACACACCAGGCTTTCCTGTCCATCACCAACTCCCTGAGCTTGCTTAAACTCATATCCATTGAGTCGGTGATGCCATCCAACCATCTCATCCTCTGTCATTCCCTTCTCCTCCTGCCCTCAATCTTTCCCAGCATCAGAGTCTTTTCAGGTGAGTCAGCTCTTTGCATCAGGTGGCCAAAGTATTGGAGTTTCAGCTTCAGCGTCAGTCCTTCCAGTGACCATTCAGGACTGATCTCCTTTAGGATGGACTGGTTGGATCTCCTTGCAGTCCACGGGACTCTCAAGAGTCTTCTCCAATACCACAGTTCAAAAGCATCAATTATTTGGCACTCAGCTTTCTTTATAGTCCAACCCTTACATCTATACAAGACTACTGAAAAGACCCTAGATTTGACTATATGGACCTTTGTTGGCAAAGCAATGTCTCTGCTTTTTAATATGCTGTCTAGGTTTGTCATAGCTTTTCTTCGAGGGAACAAGCATCTTTTAATTTCATGGCTGCAGTCACCATCTGCAGTGATTTTGGAGCTCAAGAAAATAAAGTCTCTCACTGTTTCCATTGGTTCCCCATCTATTTGCCATAAGTGACAGGACCAGATGCCATGATCTTAGTTTTCTGAATGTTGAGCTTTAAGCCAACTTTTTCACTCTCCTCTTTTACTTTCATCAAGAGGCTCTTTCTGCCATAAGGGTGGTGTCATCTGTGTATCTGAGGTTATTGATATTTCTCCTGGCAATCTTGATTTCAGTTTGTGCTTCATCCAGCCCAGCGTTTCTCATGATGTACTCTTCATGTAAGTTAAATAAGCAGGCATACTTCTTTCCTGATTTGGAAACAGTCTGTTGTCCCATGTTCAGTTCTAACTGTTGTTTCTTGACCTGCATACAGATTTCTCAAGAGGCAGGTCAGATGGCCTGGTATTCCCATCTCTTTCAGAATTTTCCACAGTTTGTTGTGATCCACATAGTCAAAGGGAAGACATTGTTTGTTATTATCATAATGCCTGCATGCATGTCTGCTAAGTCTCTTCAGTCATGTACAATTCTTTATGACCCTAAGGACTGTAGCCCTCCAGGCTCCTCTGTCCATGGGATCCTCAAGGGAAGATTACTGGAGTGGGTGGCCATGCCCTCCTCCAAGGGATTTTCGGACCCAGAGATTGAACCTGGTCTCTTATGTCTTCTGCATTGGCAGGCAGGTTCTTTACCACTAGCGCCACCTGGGAAAGCCCCTATTATCATAATAGTACACATTCAATTTTACTTGGTACTATTTCTGAAGTTTTTCTTAATAAAAAAGAAAAAAGCATGGTATACTTAAGCAGCAGGGGGAAAGATTCTATAGTTAATGGGACCTTAATTATTATGATAATAGTGGAGATAATTATTCTGCTAAAATATGAAAGGTAAGACCTTTAGCACAGCATAACTTCTTGCATTTACTCCTTTTAGGAGCATATTTCTACTCTGGGAGAGTCACGGACGTACTTTTCTTAAAAAACTTGTTATTTTGCCTGGAGAATCCTGTGGACAGAGGAGCCTGGGAGGCTACAGCCCATAGGGTCACATAGATTGAGACACGACTGAAGTGACTTAGCATGCACGCATAGCCAATTAATAAACAATGTTGTGATAGCTTCAGGTGAACAGTGAAGGGACTCAGCCATACATATACATGTATCCAATCTCCCCCAAACTCCCCTCCCAGATAAAAAGTCATTTTAAGCAGTACCCACTGAAGGAGACATGAAAGGGACATGTATTTTGTGTACTGGATTGTACAAATTTACCCTTTGTGAATTCCTTTATTTAGACAACCATTTATTATTTAGTCAATATGAATTCAGCATCTACCACACCCAGGCATTATTCCAGGAACACGGCAAAGTAGATGGTGAGTTTCGTCCTTCTTAGAGCCTTCGTTTTAGTGCTTCCTTCTTACTCTGCTCTCTGCCTCCTGGAGGACACTGGCTTGCTGCCCATTCTTCTTCCTTCAGACTGGCACACAATCCAGCCTGTTTCAGTTTGAAACCTCAGCTTCTCTGTCTTCTCTCCTCTTTCTTTTTCACTTTTGTGTAACATTGGAGAACTTCCAGAGTAAGACCTAGACTTTCAGAGGTGCTCCTGTTACGTCTTAGCCTTCCTGAGCAACAGTTTCAAGTTGGTCTCAGCCTCCTAGTGAAAATCACTCAGTCGTGTCTGACTCTTTGTGGCCCTGTGAACTGTAGCCCACCAGGCTCCTTTGTCCTTGGGATTCTCCAGGCAAGAATACTGGAGTGCCATTCCCTTCACCAGGGCATCTTCCTGACCCAGGGGTTGAACCCGGATCTCCTGTACTACAGGCGGATTCTTTCCCTTTTGAGCCACTGGGCCTCCTAAGTTGGACCCAAGCCCAAGACCTTGTTGAGGATTGGGGGAAAAAAATCACTGGGAATTAACCTACTTTATTTTAACAAACCAGTGATTATGTTGATGAACAGATTCTATTTTAAGACATAGTAAGGATTTTCTATGACATAAATAGTATAATCCCCACAGTTTTCCCTCAGTCCATTAACTTAGTGCCTCCTCTTCGATGTTATCTCCTTTTTTGAAATTAAGCAATAACCAGAGAGCCATCATGCAATTTTATTATTTTATTGCTGTTTCATAGGAGGAACAAACAGTGATGAAATGGATCCTAATGTTCTCAGAATTAAATTATTTATTGAAGCTGAAATTTTTAATATAATACTGTACAACTCCAAGTCAAGATAGATCCCAAAGTGATAGAATGTCTTACTGCACTTTTATCTTCTTGTATTCTGGTATATCAGTGACCTACATGTACATTTCAAGAGAAGCTCCGAACCAGAGTGCAGTGCTGAGAGCAGAGCAGGTAGCTCAGGGCTTATGAATCCTATTCTTTGCTGGCTTGATTCTTAGAAATCAGTTTTACTGTGGGCTGACTGCACTGGTATCTACAATGTCAGATATTTCAGTACTTTGCCTGTAGACTTACCTTGCCTACAGACTTCAAGGCATGATGAGATAATGAATTCACATAGTGTTCATTGACAGGATTCAGCCCATTCCGTGGATTTTCTACCACTAGTGGCAAAGAAGCTCTCATTGCAAAAGGAAACTTGAATACAACCAGGTTAATTTAGCTGAAATATCTTAACAAGTTACATAAAAATATTCCAAGTAATAGTGGACATACCAGGAAAAATATTTATGAGAACAAGAAATTATATTTCACTTTCTTTTTTAAAAAGGAGATAGTTTCTTCTATAAATCAAGAACACTTTCCAGAGTAAAATATCTGAGTGGAACAATTAGCATCTTCCGAATCTTAGCTAACAAAGAAAGGTGGCACAGTGGTAAAGAATCTGTCTACCAACACAGGAAGTGAAAGAAAGGGATATTCAGTCACTGGGTTGGGCAGATCCCCTGGAGGAGGAAATGGCAACCCACTCTGGTATTCTTGCCTGGAAAATTCCATGGACAGAGAAGCCTGGCAGGCTACAGTCCATGGGGTTGCAAAGAGTAATACTATGCCTTTTCAGTTTCTTTTTCACAGTGGGCCTTATTTTCTTCTTTATATCCAAGATCTATAGTTAACAATAATATTTTGTGTATGTTATTTTTATTGGAATATAGTTGATGTACAATATTATGTTAGTTTCAGGTGTGCTACCTAATGATTTGACATTTGCATATATTATGAAATGACCACAATAAGTCTAGCAACCACTGTCTTAGCACAAAGTAGCTACAATATTATTGCTTATATTCCTTATTCTGTATATTATATGCCCCTGACTTATTTATTACAAAACTGGAGCTCTGTCCTTCTTAATTCCCTTTGTCTATTTCCCTACCTCTAACCTCCTTCCTCTGGTAACTACCCCGTTGTTTTCTGTATTTATGTTTCTTTTTCATTTTGTTCTGTTTGTTTGGTTTTTTGGATTCCATACGTGAGAGCATGTGGTATTTGCTTTTCTCTGATTTATTTCACTTAGCACCATATCCACTAGATCCACCCACATTATCATAAAAGCAAGAGTTCATTTTTAATGGCTAAGTAATGGTCTAGTGTGTGTGTATGTGTGTGTGTATAACACATCTTTATCCATTCATCTATTTATAGACACTAAGATTTCTTCCATATATTAGCTATTATAAATAATTCTGCAATGAATACTGGAGTGCATGTATGCTCAGCTAGTCATGTCTGACTATTTGAGACCCCACAGACTGTACCCCGCCAGGCTTCTCTGTCCATGGGATTTTCCCAGCAAGAATATTGAAGTAGGTTGTCACTTCCTACTAGGGGAACTTCCTGACCCAGGAATCAAACCTGCATCTCCAGAGTCTCCTGTATTGCAGGCAGAGTCTTTACTGCTGAGCCACCTTTTCAAATTAGTGTTTTTTGTTTTCTTTTGGTAAATACCCAGACAAGAAATTGCTGGATCATATGGTAGTTCTACTTTTAAATTTTCGAGGAACTTCGATATTCTTTTTCATAAAGGCTGCACCAAGTTATAACTGTACTAACAGTACAGGAGGGTTTTCTTTTTTAATATCCTTACCAACAGTTATTTGCTATCCTTTTTAAAATAGCCAATCTGACAGGTGCGAGGTGACCTCTTATTGTGGTTTTCAGTTCCCTGATGATTAGTGATATTGAGCATCTTTTCAAGAGTCTGCTGATGATATATATGTCTTCTTTGGCAAAACATCTATTTAGGCCCCTCTGTCCATTTTGTAATCAAGTTGTTTGTTTGATGTTGAGTTATAAGTGTTCATTGTATATTTTGGATATTAATTCCTTATCAAGTAAATTGTTTTCAAATATCTTCTCCAACTCAGTAGGCTGCCTTTTCATTTTGTTGAGTTTCCTTCATTATGCAAAAACATTTTAGTTCGATGTAGTCCCACTTGTTTATTTTTGCTTTTGTTTCCTTTACTGAGAGGACATATAAAAAAAAAAAAAATTCTAGACCGATGTCAGAGAGCTTGTGTGCATGCGTCTCTGTTAAGTCACTTCAGTCTTGTCTGACTCTTTGAGTCGCTGTGGACTATAGCCCGTCAGGCTCGTCTGTCCTTGGGATTCTCCAGGCAGTTAAATACTGGAATGGGTTGTCATGCCCTCCTTGAGGGGATATTTTGGACCCATGGATCAAAATCACATCTACCTGCGGTTCCTTCATTGCACATAGATTCTTTACTGCTGAGCCACTGGGGAAGATCATGTATACATTCAGTTCAGTTCAGTTCAGTAGCTTAGTCATGTCTGACTCTTTGCGACCCCATGAATCACAGCATGCCAGGCCTCCCTGTGAACTCCCAGAGTTCACTCAAACTCATGTCCACCGACTCGGTGATGCCATCCAGCCATCTCATCCTCTGGCGTCCCCTTCTCCTCCTGCCCCCAATCCCTCCCACCATCAGAGTCTTTTCCAATGAGTCAACTCTTCGCATGAGGTGGCCAAAGTACTGGAGTTTCAGCTTTAGCATCATTCCTTCCAAAGAAATCCCAGGGCTGATCTCCTTCAGAATGGACTGGTTGGATCTCCTTGCAGTACAAGGGACTCTCAAGAGTCTTCTCCAACACCACAGTTCAAAAGCATCAATTCTTCAGCACTCAGCTTTCTTCACAGTCCAACTCTCACATCCATACATGACCACAGGAAAAACCATAGCCTTGACTAGACGAACCTTTGTTGGCAAAGTAATGTCTCTGCTTTTGAATATGCTATCTAGGTTGGTCATAACTTTCCTTCCAAGGAGTAAGCGTCTTTTGATTTCATGGCTGCAATCACCATCTACAGTGATTTTGGAGCCCAAAAAAATAAAGTCTGAAACTGTTTCCACTGTTTCCCCATCTATTTCCCATGAAACGATGGAACCAGATGCCATGATCTTAGTTTTCTGAATGTTGAACTTTAACCCAACTTTTTCACTCTCCACTTTCACTTTCATCAAGAGGCTTTTTAGTTCTTCTTCACTTTCTGCCATAAGGGTAGTGTCATCTGCATATCTGAGGTTATTGATATTTCTCCCAGCAATCTTGATCCCAGCATGTGCTTCTTCCAGCCCAGCATTTCTCATGATGTACTCTGCATAGAAGTTAAATAAGCAGGGTGACAATATACAGCCTTGATGTACTCCTTTTCCTATTTGCAACCAGTCTGTTGTTCCATGTCCAGTTCTAACTGTTGCTTCCTGACCTGTATACAGATTTCTCAAGAGGCAGGTCAGGTGGTCTGGTATTCCCATCTCTCTCAGAATTTTCCACAGTTTATTGTGATCCACACAGTCAAAGGCTTTGGCATAGTCAATAAAGCAGAAATAGTTGTTTTTCTGGAACTCTCTTGCTTTTTTGATGATCCATTGGATGTTGGCAATTTGATCTCTGGTTCCTCCGCCTTTTCTAAAACCAGCTTGAACATCTGGAAGTTCATGGTTCATGTATTGCTGAAGCCTGGCTTGGAGAATTTTGAGCATTACTTTACTAGCCTGTGAGATGAGTGCAATTGTGTGTTAGTTTGAGCATTCTTTGGCATTGCCTTTCTTTGGGATTGGAATGAAAACTGACCTTTTCCAGTCGTGTGGCCACTGCTGAGTTTTCCAAATTTGCTGGCATATTGAGTGCAGCACTTTCACAGCATTATCTTCCAAGATTTAAAATAGCTCCACTGGAATTCCATCACCTCCATTAGCTTTGTTCATAGTGATGCTTTCTAAGGCCCACTTGACTTCATGTTCCAGGATGTCTGGCTGTATGTGAGTGATCACACCATCATGATTATCTGGGTCATGAAGCTCTTTTTTGTACAGTTCTTCTGTGTATTCTTGCCACCTCTTCTTAAAATCTTGTGCTTCTCTTAGATCCATACCATTTCTGTCCTTTATTGAGCCCATCTTTGCATGAAATATTCCCTTGGTATCTTTAATTTTCTTGAAAAGATCTCTAGTCTTTCCCATTCTGTTGTTTTCCTCTATTTCTTTGCATTGATCACTGAGGAAGGCTTTCTTATCTCTCCTTGCTATTCTTTGGAACTCTGCATTCAGATGCTTATATCTTTCCTTTTCTCCTTTGCCTTTTGCTTCTCTTCTTTCCACAGCTATTTGTAAGGTCTCCCCAGACAGCCATTTTGCTTTTTTGCATTTCTTTCCATGAGGATGGTCTTGATCCCTGTTTCCTGTACAATGTCATGAACCTCTGTCCATAGTTCATCAGGCACTCTATCTATCAGATCTAGACCCTTAAATCTATTTCTCATTTCCACTGTATAATCATAAGGGATTTGATTTAGGTTATACCTGAATGGTCTAATGGTTTTCCCTACTTTCTTCAATTTAAGTCTGAATTTGGCAATATACATGCAATTCTTTTATATCAATTCTCTCTCAATAAAGTTAAAAATATAGCTTGATTTAAGTCTACTTAACTTGACCAAAAGGTAAATTTTTTATTCAGTGAAGGTAATAGAGATGGCTGAGGATCCTTTATTATGAAAAGCTCCTAGAACCTGCAAACCCTTATTCTCCAATTTCAGATTTCAAGCTACCTCAATCCTGTCTTAGTGGCATGAGTGGGATGCAGGAATCCTGGAAATATAGTCTACTTTTGCAGGATAGCATGTCTTTCACGTGAGCAGCCTAGTTCACAAAATATTTCATAGCTATCACAAGTAGGAATCCAGTGGAATTAAGAAGAGGGAGTTAGATGTATAAATATAGTGAACACATATTAGGTTATCTGACTTCCCTTCTCTGGAATTCATCCTTTACTTTCATACAGTCCATGAGCAGCAGGTTGCTGACAGCCATGTTCACACACTGTGAAAATGTCCGACAGACTTTAGTTTGACAGATCCAGGGACAGGCACCTTAAATCAGATGAGTCTACCAAATTCCCTTTCTTGACATTTTTGAATGGAGCCCAAGAGAATCCAACCTCAACCTAGGCTGGAGAAAGAAGATGTAAAGAGTGGGTCATGTTTTTTGCCACATAGATCTGAGAGCAAAAAACAATTTGGAAAGACAGAGGGAGAGAAAGAGTAGCAGAAAGATGAGAAGAAAACATCCGGGAGTTTGGGGTTTGCTGAGGTTTCCTATGACTATCCCTTTTCTGGTATACTGTGAATGCCCATAAAGTCTGTTGCCCAGTATTTATATAACAAAGCCTATTATTTTTTTACTTTATGTCAAGTCGATTTATATGATTTGAACCTAAAAGTCCTAATACAAGAAGAAAAGTTAATCCTAAAACACAATTTCAAATACATTTAAAGAAGTTCATTAGCTATGTCCATTTTTTTTTTTCCTATTCATGTCATGCACATTCCCTCTGTCTAATTAGCTTGGGAATTTCATGTCCTAGACTTGCTAAGTTCCTCTTGCCTTGACATGCCCTTCCTTCTGCTTGTAAGGCCTCTCCTTTTTCACCTAACCATTAAAATCTGGGTCAAACTTGAGGTATTCCAGAAAGTCATCATGACTTAACTCTATCAATCTTTTTTTTTTTTATATTCTATTTCTAACATCTCTCCAAAGTCTGGAGACTGCACTATATTATTATATATGTATAAGTGCTGCCTTGAAATCATTCTTAAATGATTTTTTGTGCTAAAATTTTTTTTCTCCAAAGTGATAAATTATTTGACACAAGAGATAAAATATTTTACTCCTTATTTTACTATTTAACTTTAAATAACTTCGTTTCAATGAATTGCATATCACAGGTGCCCATAAGGATGTATGAACTGTCTCTATCACATCCTCAATGAGTCATCAAAAATCTCAATTTTATAATACTGGAAGCAAGTATTTGAAAACTATTGACTTAAAGGAAAGAAGATAGTGATGACATCTGGAAAAGCCAAAATGTTACCTTCTAAAGTTTACTATGATGCATCACTTCATTCCTAGATTTCCATTTCTAAAAGACAAGCAGTGCAGAGTCCTAATGTAAATTCTTTTATGCATAATATATTTGAATGACTAACCACAGAGATCCTTCCTTCTAAATGAAGCAAAGCAAAGAGCAGCTCTCCTGTGGACTGAATTAGCTTTCCCAGGTCTCGCTCATCAGTAGCTGCAGTCCATGATGGTAAACTCTGTAGAAAGAGCACACATCAAAGCTATGAAGAAGATAAGACATCATAATAGCATTGGAAAAATGTGTAGGGGAAATTTTTTTAGATTTGACTTTATAATCTAAAAAAAGATATTATCCCTTACTGATGAGACTATTCTTTAATTTTCGTCCAAAGACATGAAAAAATTCATCAGTAATTAGGGAGTAATGTAAACTATAAAGAGTTCTTAAAATCGTTTCAATTGATGAGGAAGAAGCTATCATTTAAGGCTAAAATACAGAAATTTTCTCTAGTAAGTCTCAATTTTTATATTGTCACATGCCCTGAAGCCACTGTGATGAGAACATTTCTGCAAATCTAACATAAATAACTGGAGTAGGTCTGTTACTCACAGAAAAACACAGTGTGTTTACATGAATACCTCTTCTACTTGATTCCTTTGACCTGAGAACTTGAGTGAAACTCAGAAAAAGCTGCCAAGTTCCAAAGCTGGGAACAGACCCAGCTTTGGATCTTTATTCTCTTTCTCTAACTACCTAGAAACATTATCTCAAGCAGATAGGTGTTAAAAATTTACAATTCCACTTCTACCAATCAATATTTGTGGTACTTTGGAACCTGCGCATACAGTAAGGGTGACAAGCTATTCTGTTTTAATCATCTGGTAGGTGTGAACAGATTGCATATAACTGATCTTCTGGCTTTTTCTTCCTAGTTCTCCATCTCTGCCTTCTCAAATCTATTACTCCTTAGATTTTTATTTTTATCTTGTGTTTGCCTTTGCCTCAGCATATTTTGCTTTATCAAATCTTCTTCTGCTTAAACTTGAAGTCCACTAGTTTCCCCCCAGCTGTGGCCCTGACTGAATGGCATGTCTTGTCCTCTCTCAGATCAAAGGGCCTTTGGAAGACTTGTCTGGTTAGGAAAAGCCAGTAGGAAGCAGGCAAGGGTGTCACATGAATAAGGATTAATAGAAGATCAGTGAAAACGCCATGCTGGCAAAGGTGTCCTAGGGAAGAACCCTTGTGTTCTATTACAAGTTAATCACTAAAGGGGTGTTGCCTATGAGCTTAAATGGACCTATGAGCATAACGGACCATCTCTGGGACTCCTGCTTCCCAGGTAATGAACATTAAGCTAAAATACCTATTTAGCTCAGCAGAGATATCCTGACCAGGCCCATCTGTGAATGACTACAGAAAGGAAGAAATTAACCTATTCCCTCCAAAAGCTGATGACAATCAGGTAGTGTTTGATGTTATTCCCTCCTCTTTTAGTGTAAAAGGAGCCTGAATTCCAACTCGGATAAGATGGTTCTTTGGGGGCACAAGCCCACCATCTTCTCAGTTAGGTAATTTTTCAAATAAAGTCATTATTCCTTGCCCCAACAACTCTATCAATCAAGGTCTATCAATAATTGGCCTGTTGTGCAGCAAGCAGCACAAGCTTAGACTTGGTAACATGGAATTCTTCTCTGGCCAGGTAACGGCCACATCTCCTTTTTTATCGTTGTTGCTCTGAGATTCTCAAGTCCCTTCTTCTTTCATCGAGTTTGCTCAGTGGGCACTGTACCCACTTGTGTGTCAACTGTTCCTTCTTCTAGCTTTACCTCAAAAGTATTGTTTGATTTCACAATCAGGAACATAGTCACCCTTGTTGTCTGACTCAGAGGGTACTTTACTATTTTACAACAGCAATTGATTACTCTTCTTAAATTACAGACTTATTCACTAACTGGACATCCATCAAAAGGCTTACCTAGTTCTTACTTGACCAACATAAATTAAGATGTCTCCAGGCAAGGTTTCACATAAGGAACCATGGAGTTTTTAGGCAAAACCATTTCACTGTAGGCTTACAATTCTTAATGTGGAAAAATCTCTCAAAAATATTTGCCCTTCTTTCAAGAATAAAGCCCCCAAACACTCAGTGTTCAATTCCTTTCGCCCTTCTCTGACTCTTCTTATCTTAATCTATCTCATGTAAAGGTTATAAAAATTTAGACATTTTTAGTGATGTATTCAATACTTTGCTTAAGCTTACAGTAAGCTATAACAATGAACATGTACACATAAGATCTTAAAATAATCTAAATAAATAAAAGATTACTTTGTCTCCATAAACATCTCCTTTCTTTTTTCTTCTTTGATAATCTCCTTAGATTGACCCATATCGCAACCTCGTTTCAGTTGAGTTATTTTTTCTCTTGGTTTTATCATCCTCATATTTTGCAACTTATCTGCCATTTTTTAGTATATGTTGGATTTCAAATTTTTTAAAAAGTAAAGTTATCTAACTTGCTCTTTTGATAAAGTTTTGCACAACCATGCCTGTAGTAATATTTTTCCCCCTGTGGGTCATTATACTCTTTATAATAGGAAGAAATAACTTTCAGATGTAGGGAACCTTTGGAATGAAAGTTTGAGTCTTTTAGAAACTCAAATAACTCCAGCTTTTGGGTGCAAACAAAATACAGAGATTTGAATATGTTTGTGACTCGTAATAGAAATGTGCTCTTTCAACCAAAGAATTTTTCGGCACTTAAAAAATGCCGATGAGAATGCAGAATGGTACAGCCACTTTGGAAGAGAGTTTGGAAGTTTCTTACAAAACTAGACATACTCTTATCTACCATCTAGCAACTGTCTTCTTTGATATTTACCCAAATAAATTGAAACCTGATGCCCTACAAAAACCCACGCACAAATGTTGATAGCACTGTTCATTATATATAAATATATAAATATTTATATATATATAAAATTGGGAAGCAACTAAGATGTCCTTCAACCGCGGACTCTGTAAACAGTCTGTGGTTTTACCACACAATGGAAAATTATTCAGCTATGAGAAGAAGTGAGCCATCAAGTCACAAAAAGACACGGAAGAAACTTAAATGTATATTACTAAGTGTAAGAACCCAGCCTGAAAAGACCAACTGCTATATGACTATGAAATTCTGGAAAAAATGAAGACAGTAAAATTTTTCTAGGAATTCAGAGGAAGGGAAGGAGGAATGAAAAAGTGGGGACAGAGGATTTTTAGGAACGTGGAATTATCGCTACATATTCTGCAATGGTGGAAGCATATCATCATACACTTGTCCAAACCCACAGAATGTACAAGAAGAAGAATGAACCCCAATGTAAACTGTGCACTTTAGTTAAGAATAATATATCAATATTGGCTCATCAATTGTAACCAACATACCACAGTAACGCAAGCTGTCAGTAGTAGGAGAAACTTTGGGGAGTGGAGGTGGAGGGGTGAATAAATGGGATCTCTCTGTACTTTGTTCTCAGCTTTTCTGTGAACCTAAAACTGCTTTAAAAAATAAATTCTATTATTCATTTATACTTTAAAATTTTTTATCAATTTAAACAAAACAGGACAAAAATGAGCTTGCTTCTTCTGGATTATGACTGGGTGAGAAAGTCTAAAAGACTTACAAGGGCACTTTTGGTAACCTAATGGCCCTTTATTAGCATGGTGGACAACAAAAACATGAATCAGTGAGTGATCTCGGGTGCCACCCTTTGCTAGGGGCTTTCCACACATTATCTCATGGAGCCCTGTAGTGTTATGTAAGGCCTTGAGGCTTAGAGAAACTAAAACATTTTCCCAAGACCACCATGACAGGAAATGGCAGAGACAAATTTCAAATCTAGGTCTTTCTTGTTGAAAGAAAAAAGGAGGCAGGTCCCCTTTCCACTCTTGAGTATTAGGGCAGGGATGCAAGCAAGGGCCATGGAAGAGCTTTTGACTATCTTGCAAAAACCCCACCCTGATGGTAACTACGTGGGCCTCAGAAATCAGTACCTCATCCGAGACTTGTGACTGCCCTGTCCCTACCCCAAGGGCCCCCTGCTGGGCAGGGTGCAGCCAGATTTGGGGTGCCTTCTCAAGGAAGCTGTGAGCTCCTGAGTCAGAGGGAAAACACAATAGGGGAAGGATACTTATGCAGAAGGCCTGTGTAGGTGATCTAGCATGAATATTATATAATACAGAAAACACTTGCCACATCCTTTATGATTCTCTCAGGATATTTTTATTACAATTATGGGTAACAGCTCTTGAAAGGTAACGCCCGCACTTCCCAATTTACCCAAGCAACTACCATAGTTTTTTCTTTATCTCTGCTCTTACATTAAAAAAAAAAAGTTCCAGGGCTTACATATTACCTTTGCTAATTTTGAAAGAGAAGGAAAACCTTGCAGAATCAAAAGCTCAAATAGCTCACTTTAAAAGCACTTGAGAACAAGAGAAAGTTTTCTGTGATTACATTAATAGCAGTGACAAATGCATGTAAAACACTTAACCATGGTCTGTGATGCAAAGAAAACCCATTTAGGTGTCATTCATCTTTTTCACATTAGAACAATGAGTACTGCCTCCTTTCTCTTTTGCTCAGACAACACTTGAATTAGAATGCTGCGTTTTTCCAGAAGCTAGCATCCTAATTTCTCCTTTTGGTGCTCTTTTATAGAAATGGTTAAGCCTCTGAAACCCAAAATATACACCAAAATCTGTTTTTTCCCCTCCAATTCCATCTCTCTAAAAAAAATTGTTGGAACTACTTTCTTTTTGAAGAGACAAAATTTTTATTTACCAATTGGTTATTCCCAGTACTTTTCCTCCAAAGGAAATAAAACTATGCAAAATAAACTCTAATTCCTGATTCCAAACTTAGAATCATGAACAGAGGAACACACAAATAGAAAAGAAATTAGGGATGGAGGGGTGGTGGTGGAGAAATGAGGTCGGAGAGGGAGGAGATGAGGAAAGAGAAGACAGAAGAATGAGAAATGATCTCTCTGAACATGATTCCTACAGGCCCTGAATCCAGCTTCCTACAGTCATGGACTTGTGGAGCATGAAATCCAGAAACATTAGCAGTTTCACCCAATGCCCCCCAACAACCCCCACCTCCACTGTTACCACTCAAGTTTTGCAAGTGAGAGAAACAGTATGATGCAATGAAAATAAAAATTTTAATTGACAGTCAGGAGACCTGTGTCTCAGTAACCACAAACTTAGCAGGTCACTTGACTACTCCAACCTTCCATTTCCAAACTGGAAGGAGTAAAAGTTGGCCTTGATGCTTTCAGAGTTCCTTTTACCTCTGTCTTATCTGAAACGCAGTCCTGGAGAAGTCACTTGTGCAGAGTCTTAGAGCTAGTGAGAGGCAGAGCCAGGCTAGATCTAAGGTCTCCTGAGGAATCATTAAGATTTTTATAGCTTCCTCTGGGTGGAGTGGTTTGTGAGGATGTTTATTCCGTGGGCTAATGCAGGCGCCCATCTCTCTGAGCTGTCCCATGTTTCTCCAAACCTCTTTACAATTTTGTCCTGTTTTCAAATTTTCTTTGGCGGATCAAGTCAGCCTGTACAAGATATCCTAGTAAGAGCAGCCTGGCTTGTTTTTTTTTTTTTTTTTTTAACTGTGAAAGTGAGAAGCATAGAAAGAGCAGTCTGTTCCCTAATGGGAGCAGTGAAGCAGTGCCTCACTTGAGCAAAAAGAAGAAATCAGGTAGGTAAGTGTGGCACAGAGGTAGAGAATCAGACCCTCTGTCTCCCCAGGCTAACCTCATCCCATCCCCCATAGCTGTTCAGAGGGACTCTGGGACTCAGTGGACAGGAGGCCCAATGTTGGCCGCCTCTCCTCTCTGCCCTCCAAATACACATTTAAAGACTCCCAAAGGGATTTCTTGCAAACTTGAGTTTCTGATGTGGAAGAAAATGTTTCCAGAATTAAAAAAAAAAAAAAATCACAAGTTCCAGCATCACACAAAAGAAAAGACTTCAGTTTGAAACTTTGAAGAAATATTAAATAAGAGATAGAATTTTGGTTATACCAGATATGAATGCCAGTACTATAGGAAAGAGCCTCATAAAATGTATCAAGCCCAGGCAAAAATAAAATAAGTAAAAATAGAATATCACTTGAACTATAGCAGGCCTATAAATTCAGCTCCAAAATTACAAGCCAACACACATACCATATTGTACAACTGAGCCTGAAAAAAGGGGAAATTAGCAATAAACCAAAAAGCTTTTAAAAGTAACATAGTGAATCAGAAAAAAAAAAGTCAGAATAAGTACTATCTGGGAAGAAACAGCAACAAAATATGTGATTTTCCTTTTTTAAAGACTCTGGACTGCATAGTACATCTGAGAGGTGGATGAGTCAATTTGGGTGGGTAGGTTCACTGTGTTTGACAAATAAGTTTTGCTTCTCACCAGGACATTTGGATACTACATAAATAGAAACCTTCTTTTCATCTCGAGAAGCATAAGGAAGTGCTTTCTCAGAGTGAATATTTTCCTCAAATCACTTGGAAAAGAGAAAGAACATTTATTTCCATGTTTCTCATATCTAGCAAACTCTATTGACCTTAGGTTGAACTTGAAAACATTGTTCTAGCACAGCCTGTCTATAAAAGCCAAACTTGCCTTTCTTTACCATCTGCCCCTGGCCTTAGAAAGATCATCTCCTGCAGTACCTCCCACATTTAAGAATTTTTGTTTTGTGGAGGGTGGGGTATAATCCCCTCTGGTGTAAATGCCAGTGTGTGAAGTTGGACTTCTGCAACAAGAATGTTCCAGCCTCACAACAGACCTCTGGTGGAAGTAGGGAAGGTTCTTGCTGGATGATCAGGCTATGGTTCTGAATGTTGAGTAAGACAGTCTGCCTTAGCAGTTCCCTGTTAAATCAAGATGCTTTTTGTATTTTGCTGTTGTTTAGTCACTAAGCCATGTTCGATTCTTTTGTGACGCCATGGACTGTAACCCACTAGGTTCCTTTGTCTATGGGATTTCAAAGGAGTGGGTAGCCATTTCCTTCTCAAAGGGATCTTCCTGACCCAGAGACTGAACCCACATCTCCTGCATTGGTAGGCTGATTCTTTACCACTGAGCCACCTGGGTAGCCCCCTCTTTGTACTTCACTGAGACAAAAGTTCATACTTTCTAGGACCTGGAGAGAATGGAGAACTCCTCTGGCATTTATGTGAGACCCCAGGGCACTGTTCATTGTGCCAGGTTGCTAGTTTCAGAAATGCTGAGTTACTCTCACATCCATTTCCACGCCGTGTAGACAGCAGGAGCAGATGCAACTCCCAGACTGCCATGTCGCTAACCTCCTGTTGCAAAGTCTAAAGTCTGCGTGCAGGAGGTGGGTTATGTTTTCAGAAAATGATACTCTGCTCTCTGGTTGCTACCTGCTTCTGGGCGGCAGCCTTCAGAACCCTCGAAAATTTAAAATTCCAATTTGTCATTGACATCTGACGTTTTTGGACTTGTTAATGTCAGAAGGGACAGGAAGGAAGATGAATATATATATATATATACATACATATATATATATATGCCTAAAAGACTGCAAGGAATTATCCAAAGGAAACAGAGGAGGTGCTTGTGTGTTTCAAAGTATTTGTTCCTCCGTCGCTCTTCTCTTTGAGTTTCCCTTACTTTGTCTCTGACCCACAGTTGGATCTAGAATACAGATCAGTATCCTTAGAAGGAAGCTGAATAATTAAAGGTCATTCAATATACCATCATTCTTTTATATAACCTCCAAAGGAAAGGCACTTTCGGGCTAACAATGCTGTACGGTTCAATTCTGTAAAAGTAGAATTATCATTGTAATCCTAGAATGCTGTGCTTTCTACTTGCCACGATTCCCTGATGCTCATGCTTAAATAGTTGCCTTTATGTTTATTTGCCAGGGTATGTAACAGGGTGGACATTCTAAGACGTTTTATATCTTCAAGTGTTTGAAAAATCTCAAATATTTGTACTTATCTTAATTTGAAGATATCTATAGGTAATTAGAAATTATATATATATATTTATTTATTGCCAAATATATTTGAAATATATTTGATTAGCCTCTGCAGCACACTCTACTTTAAAAAAATGTTTGATTTTCCTCTGTTTTCTTTTAAATCAAATCTTGCAATTTGTTTTTCACAAAGTTGTAGCATTTGTTATTCACCCATTGAATATAGAGACTTCATGAATATTGAATATTCCATAGATATGCTGTGCTGTGCTAAGTCGCCTCAGTCATGTCCAACTCTTTGCAACCCCATGTACTGTAGCACGCCAGGCTTCTCTGTCCATGGGATTCTCCAAGCAAGAATACTGGAGCGGATTGCCATTTCCCCTTCCCGGGGATCTTCCTGATTCAGGGATTGAATCCGTGTCTCTTAGGTCTCCGCATTGGCAGGCGGGTACTTTACCACTTGCAGCACTTGGGAAGACCCATTTGAAATGTGAGTGTGTAAGTCCCAACCTTTCCCAGTATTTCTACAGGCAGGCAAAAAAGAGCTGCCATACAAAATCCGTGGAATTCCTATGTTCAATTGTACAGCAGCCCTTTCTTGCCTGCCTGTAGAAATACTGGGAAAGGTTGGGACTTACATATGCATATTTGTCCTCCCGGGGAGCATGATTTCTCCACTTTGGGGCTGGGAGGGTAAGCTGAACAATGGGGAGGATGGGATCTAAGCTGCCCTAACAAATCTAGATACTTTAACTTTGGGTTGAGCCATGTACCATAGAAACATTCAATTTTACATTCACTTTTGGTTCCTGCCTAGAGGGCTTCCACATATTTTTCACATGATGCTACTCATAGAAAATAAAAGCATTTTGTATCCCAAACTTATTAAGAGTATTTGAACATAGTTGAGGGTCCTCCATGCTACAAGTGACTTACTCAAAGACTTGGGCCACCTCTGACCCTACATGGCTGCCCAAGGACTGCGCATGCTAAGTTGGTTCAGTCATATGTGACTCTTGGCAACCCTATGGACTGACTATAGCCCATCAGGCTCCTCTGTCCATGTGGATTCTCCAGGCAATGGTACTGGAGTGGGTTGCCCTACCCTCCTCCAGGGGATCTTCCCGATCCAGAGATCGAACCTACGTCTCTTATGTCCCCTGCATTGGCAGGTGTGTTCTTTACCACTAGTGCCACCCGGGAAGCCCGAGGACTAAGCATCCTAATTTTGTAGCACACCAGCAGGGATCTGAACCGCAGTTCAGCAGCCCCAACCAGGTAAGTTACAAAGCAGACAGGATTTGCCTCTTCTCCCACCTTGATCACTTTTATTCAATACTATAAGTACTGAATCAATTTTATTCAATACTATAAATATGGAATAAAATTCTAACAGATGTTGTCGCTGGGCTTTTAAATGTCCACGATGTAATCATTGGGTCTTCCCTCATGGCTCAGACGGTAAAGAATCTGCCTGAATGTTAGAGACCCAGGTTCAATCCCTGGGTCAGGAATATCCCCTGGAGGAAGGAATGGCGACCCATTCCAGTATTCTTGTCTGGAGAATTCCATGGACAGAGGAGCCTGGTGGGCTATAATCCATGAGGTCACAAAGAGTCAAACACGACTGAACGACTAACGCCACCACCACCATATAACGATCAGAGCTTTTCAGGGCATGAACTGACAGCTGCATATCTGGAATTATGCTTATTTATCTTAAAAGTGTTTCAAAGAGAAACATCTATTATTTTTCATCTCTGCCTCCAATTACTTCACATCTTGCTGTCCTGAACATCTTACCTAGGCTTGCCACCATTCAGAAAACTATCCTTTATTGGCCCCAGTTAAAACTTCCATTCTCTGATAATTAAAGTAACTCAGATTAAGATGAGAATAAAGCTTAACTCCATCCATTTAAGAGTTTGTGATTATAAATCTTTAATTATTGGAAGACACAGTGAAACAGCAGGTATTCATAATTCCCTCACAAACTCTCCAGGACTCTCTTTCTTTGTTTATTTCACTTTTCAGGGAGTAGAATCCAGGGAAGCAATTTTTCTGTGTCAGAGAATCTCATGAGCTGCCCTCTCCTTTCTTTCTGGAATCCCTTCCTTTCTTCCCAGGTACAGGGAGAAAAGAGTCACCAATTTGAGAGCCTATATATTGGTACAGGGAGCTGAATTTCACAAACCTTAGTCTGATTTGGGTGAGATGTGTTTCCTTTGCTGCTGCTGCTGCTGAGTCACTTCAGTCATGTCCAACTCTGTGCAACCCCAGAGACAGCAGCCCACCAGGCTCCCCTGTCCCTGGGATTCTCCAGGCAAGAACACTGGAGCGGATTGCCATTTCATTCTCCAATGCATACCTTCCCAAATTGTCTTAAGAGGTTTACGTTGGGGCTAAAAACATCAGAATATCTGAAAGTTCAGCTCTGTACTCAAAAATGGAGACAGTGATCACAATGTGACGGAGACAAAGCAGGTTGCCTCCTACTCACACTAATGGCACACTGGCAGCATAGCAGGGTGGGAAGGGCCACTGTGCAGGCTTATAGGAGAAATGGGACTCGGAATCTGAAAGACTGGAGCTTAAATCTTGATTTGGCCACTTCATAGAAGGGTGATTTTATTCTGATTACTGAAGCACTTTGAATTGTCTGTTTCCTCATCTGTAAAATGGACTATTAACCCCAGCTCAAAGAGGTTGATGTACCAATGAAATGAGATGTAAAAGTTGCCAAGTACAGAGAATCCCATCTACAAGAACTTGTCTGAAATTAAATGGCTGATGCTGAACTGTTGTTTCTCTAAGACATTTCTCAGACTTCCACCCTGCCACTTGGTTTTGGATTTTGTTGTAGGGGTGTTTCTTTCCATCCTAGCCTTAGGAGAAAGTAGGACTTGTCTCTATATTCAGTCTGGCCCCAGATTTGTAATATCAAGCCAGGCTTCCCCAGAAAGCCAGAAATCCCTGCAGGGCTGGTTCCACCCTGCTGGACATTTGCTGTCTCAAAAGCAAAGTCTGAGGTCAAGAGCTTGGGGATGTCTCTTGATCCCTCTTGGCAGGACCTACACATTAGAATTTCATTTGGAAATTTAAAAAATACTAATAACAAGACTCTAATCCCAGAGATTCTGATTGAACTGGTCTGGATAAGGGCCTGAGCATCAGCAATTTTTTAACTAACTCAAGGGATCTTGATATACAGCCAGTGTTGAGGACCACTTCTCCAAATACTGCAGATCTAAGTGACCTGAAGATGTTAGAGGTCAAGGAGGGGGCTGGAGATCTCTGATGAGCTGATACTGGAGAGCCCTCCCTTTCTCAGATGCTTTACTCATGGAGACAAGGGCAATACAGAAGGAAGTGGGGTAAAATTAGCAGTTTCTGGAGCATGTCTTGGGGAGCTTTCCAGGTGGCGCTAGTGATAAAGAACCCACCTGTCAATGCAGGAGACATAAGAGAGGCAGGTTTGATTCATGGATTGGGAAGATACCCTGGAGAAGGAAATGGCAATGTGCTCCAGTATTCTTGCCTGGAGAATGCCATGGACAGAGGAGGCTGGCAGGCTACAGTCCATAGGATCACAGAGTCAGACATGACTAAAGCGACTTAGCACAGGAATGTGTCTTGGGCAATGATAGCACCATTTTCTGATCTGCTTGTGGGTTCCAATTTTCCAAGTAACTGTTGAATACGAGAACACTGCAGATTTTTTACAACATAACTCCAGAAGCCTCATTTAAGCTGATATCATTATGGACTTTTAAATCTCCTGCCTGCATTTAGTTCATTTCTGAATTAAGAAGTACTTAAAATGTAATGACTTACTTGAATTGCTCATTCTCTAATGGTGGTTACAGAGCTGTGCTCTTAAACCCCTGCACATGGAGGATATTTTGATCAAGTCAGAAAGAGCAATGTGAAAGCATTCAAATTATGGGAACAGAACAAAGATGTCTTGATTTCCAGTTCTTGCTATCAATTAAACCACATAATAAAACTCAGAAAGGGCTATTTCTCTCCTTGAAATAGTGAGATGTCCATGTTTTTTCTCTTTTGTTTTTACTGACATGGATCTCTGACCAACATAATGATCCCCCTCCATTTCCCTCCCCCTTTTTTTTTTGCCTTATCAGATGATACTCTTTCTCACCCAGTGAAATCCAGTTTCTACCATCATTCTTTTTTATTCATACCCTAAATTAACTGAGGGTCCTTTTGCTAGAGATCATGACTCCCTCTCTCTTTTTTGGTGAAAAAAGCCTCAAACTGAGTTATAAGTCATTTTAAGTATTTTAAGGCCATAAAGCAATATTTGCTCTGTCACTGTTAAATAACTAGGAGCCACTTTAAGATCAAAATTAAAGTTTAATGCAAAAACAAGTATTTCTGACTTAGGTATCTGCATGAGGAGGGGATCCATTTAATTATCTGATCCTAAATCAAAGTCAAAGAGTTTCCCTGTCCTTATACTACCTGCCCTTCCAAAGGGATATTAATATCAATTGTCAAGGAGAAAATTTATAACCCATGGAGTTCTGGTGTCACCAGGATGGATTTAATGACCTGCAATCAGTTTGGGCAGGACAGCATAAGAATAGTTGTGAAAATAAGCTCCTACTAAATCAGAACCTGCCTCTAACCCTAATGTCAGTAGAGCTAAAGAAAAAAATTTAGCATCTAACTTGTAGACGGTGGCTGTTATAAGAAATATGGGTGACATTCCTACAGAGGAGAGTGCTTCAGAAAGCAAATCCACTAGACTAATTACTGGTTCACTCTGCATAGTGGATTCCTTCATTCCACAAGTATAACTCAGTGCTTGGCACTTATTTGACATAGCACAGTGAGTTTATCGGAGGTATAATAGATAAGTGTGGGTGACTCTGTGAAGTAGGTCAGCTGGACCTGCTTGGGCTTAGTGTACCCTGAACTTAAAATGATGTCTGAGTCCATGGTCCCATGGCAACCTTACAAAATTATTTACAAGTTTTTTAGGAAATCATCCATTTATTTCATCTTTCAACTTTATTTAGTTTTATGGAGTTGAGTGCCACAAACTTAAAATTATTTGCATATTCTTTCTGTTTAGAGTTTTTATTCAGTCATGTGTCTGACTCTTCATGACCCCACGGACTGCAGCATGCCAGGCTTCCTTGTCCCTCACTGATATATTTCCTTGCTTTTGTGCTCTCTTCTTATATTTGCTAGAGCTTGCCAGTATACTGTAGTATTTAGCAATATAAAAATTAGCTATATGTATAGATTATTGTGGAGAAGGCAATGGCACTCCACTCCAGTACTCTTGCCTGGAAAATCCCATGGATGGAGGAGCCTAGTAGGCTGCAGTCCATGGGGTCACTAAGAGTCGGACATGACTGAGCGACTTCACTTTCACTTTTCACTTTCATGCATTGGAGAAGGAAATGGCAACCCACTCCAGTGTTCTTGGCTGGAGAATCCCAGGGACGAGGGAGCCTGCTGGGGTCGCATAGAGTCAGACATGACTGAAGTGACTTAGCAGCAGCAGCAGCAGGTGGTTCAGATGGTAAAGCGTCTGCCTGCAATGCGGGAGACCCGGGTTCGACCCCTGGGTTGGGAAGGTCTCCTGGAGAAGTAAATGCAACCCACTCCAGTGTTCTTGCCTGGAGAATCCCAGGGACAGGGGAGCCTGGTGGGCTGCCGTCTATGGGGTCGCACAGAGTCGGACACGACTGAAGTGACTTAGCAGCAGTAGCAGCAGCATAGATTATTGTTATATGTCATAAATGTGCAAAGCACATGAAAAAAATGAAAGTGTTAGTTGTTTAGTCATGTCTAACTCTTTGGGACCCCATGGACTATAGCCTGCCAGGCTCCTCTGTCCATGGGATTCTCCAGGCAAGAATATTGAAGTAGGTTGCCATGCCCTGAAGTGGGTTGCCATGCCGTCCTCCAGGGGATCTTCCTGACCTAGGGATTGAACCCAGATCTCTTGCATTGCAGGCAGATTCTTTACTGTCTGAGCATCAGAGAAGCCCCATATAAAGCATATATAATTAAAGAAAAAAAAAAAAAACAGCGAGCAGAAAAATATGTATATTGGAATGAGGAGTGTTCGGGAACTAGAGTAGGAAATCAGTTTTTCCCTAAACTTTTGTACTGTTAATTCTTTACTATGATTAATAATAATAATAAATATCTATTTAACTGACGGAGAGAACCCAGGCCAATATTAGACAGGGTTCATTTAGTGTACTGGGGCCCGTTTTCAAAGTCCAGGGGTGTCAGTCCTGTGTGTTTAGGCTTCAGTTCTCCTGAACTTGATTGTGCTTTTGATAACTGGCAGTGGGTCATCAGGGTGGATTGCCAAAACACTTAGGGGAAGTCACTTGATCAACTTGTCCTTGGCACAATGGCCATTCTGAAAATAGCCATACTCAAGTGAAATGAGTTATATTGAAACTGATTCCAAATAGTTAACTGAGTGCATGTTGTGTTTGAAAAACAGGTACTAAAATGTGGAATTGTTTCACTTTCAAGTGAAAATCCCTGCCTACATTACAACATTACAATATTTTGAAACACGTCTTCCTCGGATCAGGAGTCTCCTTCTGGGCTGGCTCTCCCTTGCCCTGGTCCATTTAGAGATTTCCAAGCACTCAGGCCAAAGCAGCAAAGAGTCCTATGTCTGGGAGTGAAAGAAAAGGAACATACAGACAAGTTTGCTGACACAAATACACACAAACACACACATGTAGGAAAAAATATTTTGCAGCAAGGGTGACAAAAATAGGATTACCCTTTTTATTAGAAGATATGTTTTTATAAGTTCATTCAACACAAGGACAGATGGGCCAAAACGGTAAACTATCAGTTCTCAAATGAGGAAACATGGTTATTCATTGACTTAGCACTGTTTTGGTTGAGTCCTTGACACAGGAGTTTCACTTATTTGTCATAAGTTTCCAGCAAGACTAGAGTTCCAAAACCAGGAGGAGAGGGTTTCACTGCCCGACACACTGGAGCCTCCAGGGATACTCCTGGTCTTGTGACTACAGAGAGCACCATCTCAACTTCAGACAAACGAGCTTGCTATGAGCACGGCCGATAGCCATCCATGGCAGAGGAGCATTGTGTACTGTGCCGACCTTGCGGTCTTCCGAGATCTCAACCCACGACACAGACATCCAGTCGCACCTGGTACCATTCCTTAGCCAGTTCCCTTCTGCACCATTTTTGCTGTACTCCAAATGTCTGCTACCCCATCCCTTTCTGCTGTATAGTTTCTACCCAGTAATATAGGACATAGAGATTAAGGACATAATTAGGGATAGAAGAGTAAGGTAGAAGTTATAGGGACAGAGCAAGAAATACTTCATGAACTACTTCAGACATCGTCTTGACAGGGCTTGGATAGAGGCTGTGGGTGAGGAACAGGGAGGAGTCATGGATGGCACCCAGGTTTTTGGTGCGAGCACCTGAGGGATCGTAATGTCAGGAACTGATACGGGAAAATTGCAGGGGAACAAGTATGAGGAAATGAATTCAGTTCTGAACATGTTGAGTTTGAGGGATCTGTGAGAAGCCAAAGAAGTGATGTCGTGAAGGCTTTGCCTATATTCATCTGGAGGTAAGCAGACAGATCTGGGCTGGAGATACGTATTTAGTTGTCATCAACATAAAGATGGGAATCAAGCCAACCCTGGGTGTGGATGAGATTGCTTAATATTTGCTTGTAGTGTGAGATGATAAGTGGCCCAGGCTAGAGCCCTGAGTAACCCCCATTATTTAGGGATGGGTCAGGAGGAAGAGCTAATAAAACAGCGAGAAGGGGAGAAGGGAAACTGAGAGTGTGCCTTGTTCATATTCACCCTTTCCCTGGCGTGACCTCCTGCTCTTCTTTGTGTGGTAAAATTCGGCTCACACTCTAATACATCTCAGATGTCACTTTGATGAAGCAAAACTTTCTTGATTCACTCTTTACTTCCGCAAACACCATAAGAAGGTCTCTCTTTTCTCTGCTTCTATAGCTCTTCAGACAAAAGTCAAACCATGATGTAGCCACCAAAGACACCTCCCACCCTACCTCCAACACTTTCTGAGCGAATATAAAGTAAGAATATGATAGGTGCTTCTAATTTATCTTAGCTATCTAGGAGCTAAAATATGCCAGCAAATTTGGAAAACTCAGCAGTGGCCACAGGACTGGAAAAGGTCAGTTTTCATTCCAATCCCAAAGAAAGGCAATGCCAAAGAATGCTCAAACTACCACACAATTGCACTCATCTCACACGATAGTAAAGTAGTACTCAAAATTCTCCAAGCCAGGCTTCAGCAATATGCGAACCGTGAACTTCCTGATGTTCAAGCTAGTTTTAGAAAAGGCAGAGGAACCAGAGATCAAATTGCCAACATCCAATGGATCATCGAAAAAGCAAGAGAGTTCCAGAAAAACAACTATTTCTGCTTTATTGACTATGCCAAAGCCTTTGACTGTGTGGATCACAATAAACTGTGGAAAATTCTGAAAGAGATGGGAATACCAGACCACCTGACCTGCCTCTTGAGAAACCTGTATGCAGGTCAGGAAGCAACAGTTAGAACTGGACATGGAACAACAGACTGGTTCCAAATAGGAAAAGGAGTACACCAAGGCTGTATATTGTCACCCTGCTTATTTAACTTCTATGCAGAGTACATCATGAGAAACGCTGGGCTGGAAGAAGCACAAGCTGGAATCAAGATTGCCGGGAAAAATATCAATAACCTCAGATATGCAGATGACACCACCCTTATGGCAGAAAGTGAAGAGGAACTCAAAAGCCTCTTGATGAAAGTGAAAGTGGAGAGTGAAAAAGTTGGGTTAAAGCTCAACATTCAGAAAATGAAGATCATGGCATCTGGTCCCACCACTTCATGGGAAATAGATGGGGAAACAGTGGAAATAGTGTCAGACTTTATTTTTCTTGGCTCCAAAATCACTGCAGATGGTGACTTCAGCTATGAAATTAAAAGACGCTTACTCCTTGGAAGGAAAGTTATGACCAACCTAGATAGCATATTCCAAAGCAGAGACATTACTTTGCCAACAAAGGTTTGTCTAGTCAAGGCTATGGTTTTTCCTGTGGTCATGTATGGATGTGAGAGTTGGACTGTGAAGAAGGCTGAGTGCCAAAGAATTGATGCTTTTGAACTGTGGTGTTGGAGAAAACTCTTGAGAGTCCCTTGGACTGCAAGGAGATCCAACCAGTCTATTCTGAAGGAGATCAGCCCTGGGATTTCTTTGGAAGAAATGATGCTAAAGCTGAAACTCCAGTACTTTGGCCACCTCATGGGAAGAGTTGACTCATTGGAAAAGACTCTGATGCTGGAAGGGATTGGGGGCAGGAGGAGAAGGGGACGACAGAGGATGAGATGGCTGGATGGCATCGTTGACTCGATGGACGTCTCAGTGACCTCCAGGAGATGGTGATGGACAGGGAGGCCTCGAGTGCTGCGATTCATGGGATCGCAAAGAGTCGGACACGACTGAGTGACTGATCTGATCTGATCTGATCCTAGGAGCAAGAAGTACATATGAAATGGTCAACAAGTGTTGAATTAACTTTTCTTGCCTGGTATTAGAAGGCACCTCATTCTGACAAAGATTTCAGCCCAGTGGGATACATTATTCAGAGAAAATTTAAGTTTTTAAGAACTCTTGCTTTATAATGAAATCTATTTCTAGGACAATGTTACAAGCTAGTTTTTGATTATTCATGTCTCACTTACTTCCAAAAAGAATTTGAGATAGCTTGCAGTGAGTCACATGAATAATTACATCTTTAAAAACAGCATGAAAGCATCATGCGATGGAAAAAGGTGATAACATTACCTGATAAGTTAGACCAAGGAAAATTGCTGCCATTGAGATTAAGATATAACTTTGCACTTCTTAGCAGATAAGTGCACATTCTCTTTTTCTGAACAGTCCTACAATTTTTGTGGGACTCAGTGTAGTAGAGGACGAAGCATAAGCACGTTACTCAGACCAGCTAAAATTCAGCTGGACTTAATTATATCCTTCAACTGTTTATTTGAAATGCTGTATGTAATATGCTTATGAGTGGCCTGTGAATTAGAATGACAAAAAATGACTCACTTGAAGAAAAAATTCAACAGGCCTGCAGAATGGGAATTCTTTTTTAAGGTTGAAAACACTTGAAGCTATCTCAGAGTTGTACTTTTAGAATATGTTTCTTGAGAACATAGGACAAAAGACTGCCATGAAATTAATAACCTATGAACGTTTTCTGTGTATAATATTAAAACATAATACTATTTGAATACATTGTTCCGAAATGGCATGAATTTTTGCATCAGATCGGGTGTATAATGTAGAGATGTTGCATGGGGAACACACAGATTTGAAATGTTTTTTTGCAGCATCTCCAGGAGTCTCCTGGTCAGAGATTGGGAACCACTAACTAGATTAGTGGTTTTCCAAGTTATTAATGTAATTAGCTTGTTTGTTTAGTTATAATTGGCTATGTAGCTCTTTGTTCAAAGAACTTATATTCTGGAGATCAACAAATCCCAGCTCTAAGACAGGAGTTGGAGTCTATCTGATTGGGGTTCAGAAAGGCCCTTATAAAAAACTGATTGTTCTATGAAAATTACACTGAAGAGACACTATTATTAAATATCACCAATGTTTCTGCATGGTGATTAGCCTGGCATCTAATGTTAGTTTCAGCATATTTGCTTAGATATACCTGACATTAAAATAGGCACTGCCTGTATTTCTACCTCTCCAAAATTGCAAATGTCTTCTGAGAACCTTCCAAAAGTCCTAGAAGAGTCTTTAAATTATTAGGCAAATAATAATAATTAATAATAATTATTAATAATAATAAATAAGTATTAGGCAAAGCCGATGAACTTTGAGAAGAAAATGGTTCTCTATAACTATCAGATGGAATTCAGATTTTTCAAACTTTTATGGAAAGGAGAACTTTGAGGTCAATTCTTTCTCTACGTTCTACCTGATGCTATAAGAAAGCACCTGTTGTTATTTTCTTCCATGACAGAAGTTCTGTCTCAATATTTCTAGAGTTCAGAATAGATGATTTTGATTCATAGTCAGATCATCTTCACTTATCTCCAATGCTATCAAGGATTCTTTTTCTTTTTTAGAAATTTTACAATTTTTTTCAAAGACTCATTTACCTATTTTTGGCTGTGATGGGTCTTGGTTGCTGTGCATGGGCTTTCTCTAATTGCAGAGAGCAGAGCCTATTTGCTAGCTGTGGTCCACTAGCTTCTCATCGCTAGTCTTCTCTTGCTGTGAAGCATGGGTTCTAGAATGCAGGGTCAGTAGTCGTGGCCCAGAGCTTAGTTATTCTACTGAATGTGAGATCCTCTGGACCAGGGATCGAACCCATATTCCCTGCATTGTCAGGGATTCTTAACCACTGCACCACCAGGGAAGCCCTCTTTTTTATAATTGATGTATAGTTGATGTACAGTATTGTATGAGTCTCTGGTGTACAAGTATAGTCATTTGACATCTATATACATTACAGTTTAGATCACCTTTATTTCTTAATATTGGTTGAATGCAGGGGATTGAAGAATATCTCTTAGGATGTTTGAAACGTCTACACGTACACACCCTCAGATTACATCTAAAATCCACACATGAAAGAATGAGATTATTCTTCCTTTACAAAGCAACACTTCTGAATCAGTGCTCAATATCATTGTGGGACATCTCCCATCTCATGGATTATTTGTTCTGGATTTGACATAGTTTCTGGACTCTGAGAATTTGCTACTGACTCAAGCTCCTTGAGGGTAGAGACAGTTTCCTCACTGAGCCTTGTGTTTCTGGCACCATTTAGCATAGTCTGAGTTTGTAGATTTTAATTCAATTAAATGTAGCTCCCTATTCAAGTATTAAAAAGGACACATACCTTCTTCCTGCCCTCTCCATCTTTTCAGTTTGATCTCCCCTCTGTCATCCTCAGCCCCAACTCAACAGCCAGTCATCATGAGCTTTCTTTAGTTCCCAGCATGCCTTTCCCTAGGCTTGCCTTTGACCTTTGGCAAATGCTATTCCCTTCTATTGGAAGATCCCCACCCCCTTCCCTTTGCCTGGCTGAGATATGCTTATTTTTCAGGTCTATGTTTTTGTGTCTCTTCTCTGGAAATACTTTACAACTCTGATTAAGTATCCTTTGTATTTTTCTCCCATAATGCATTGTGGCATTTTAACCCTCATTGAACTATTGTAATTGAAATATCCCCACTAGATGCCAACTTGAAGGCAGGCAGATATGTCACTTTATTTGCCCGCATATCCTCAGGAACTTAGCCCAACAACCGAGGCACAACAGGTGCTCAATAAATATGTAGATGAATAAGCAAGTGACTGAATGAATAAGTGCAATGACCAGGAATCCTTTCTCAAGAATTCTTTCGCTCAGAATCTTTTGGCAATTATGACTTCATTGTTGGTATGGTGACATTGTTTTAGGGAAAACTCTGTTACTGAATTTATATTTTTTAAAAACCTGCTGAAATTGCATATGAAGCTGGAAGTATCATAGGATCAAAATTCTGAAACTGAGTTCACATCATTCAATTCTGTGTAGGTGAGAATGGAGCTCAGGCTCCTTTCTTTCAGCTGAAGATACCAACCTGGTCTTGCTCCTGCAGTTCCTACTTTGTCAACTGGTATGCCATTGGATGTGAGGATATAGTCTCTTTCTTTTTATTCATTCAACAAATATTGATTAAGGGTCTTGGAGCGGGGGGACCCATGGACTTGACAGCCACATAAGAATTAGAATTCCACTGAAGCGTGTCTTGAGCCAACAAATACCAGCAAAAGATGGGGAAAGGGAAAATCCTTACAAACCATTCTGAGCATGCTAAGCTATAAATATGTATCGGAAAAATTCTTTGATCAAGTCTCAATATGTGCCTTTCGTTATAGTAAGGAATCATTCCCACCCTCTCTTTAAAACCAGATGAAGACACACTTAGAGCCATCTGGAAGAAGATGCTGCTTGATTAGGGTTCAGTCTCTCTTTAGAGAACAGCTTACACAAAATTACACTGAATAGAGTTTCAGAATCAATCTGCTCTTCCCTTTGCCTTTTACAACATGTACTTTACAGAATGCATAGTGATCTCTCTTAAGACATTTTTCTCTTTTATATCTTAGTCTCTTTCTGACAGAAATTCCTTTCTTTGGAGAGAAATAAGGCTTCTCTTTCATTGCCTCTATTCCCTTGATGACATGAAGTATTCAATCACGACCAATTTACAGATAATGTTGTGCTAGTTTCTCGTGTGTGTTGTCAGTTTCGTCACCTGTGCCAGATTGTCAAGTGAATGCCCTAGATAACGTGGATACCTTAGTCAACAAGTTTCATCATGCTTCTAAGTGGAAATGTTCTGGAAATTTTCCTCTCAGCTCTTTTTCACTTGCTTGTACCTTTCTGGATGACTCTGAACTGGATGTTCTTCCCCTATACCTTTAGTTCCTTAGGCCACCATACATGTCAGCTGGGAAAGGAAGAAGAAACATGGGCAAAACAAACCTTCCATCAACATGTCAGAAAAGTGTCTGGAAGGTTTTCACTCGGCGAACTTTCCTGAACTTATCAGTGGCAGTCAGCTGAGCTGAAGCTCTTTGGGTGATTCTTACTTTTCCCTGCCAAGGAAAGGAAAAATCCAGGTGATGTGAAATGCTGCAAAGAGTCTAGCAATGCAATTTTTCAGTGTCATTTGGGTCAAATGGTTTGATAAGTTTTACTTGTAAGTACAGGCTGGGAATAATTTTGGTTTAGGTATGGGGAGAAACAGGCAGAAAAGAAGAACTTAGTGCTAGCCATATTGATTTCATCAATATTAGTGACCCAAATTACCTTGCTAATAAAGCAAAAGGTAAGAGGCAAGATAACTCCAGACTACAGTTTTCTAATCTCTAGATGGCTATCCATGTATTTATACAGAAAAACTCTTCTTTTTTCTTCTAGTCAATAGCACAAGCTGCATGGGCAGATTTGATACCTCTCCCTTCATAAGTTGACAACCACAACAGGAGAGTTGGCATGTCCCTAGGTTGTGGCATAAAGGCGGCACCTCCTTGTTCTATGACCAGCTTCTGATCAGTCATTGGGAAGCAGTTATGGTGGCAACAAGAACTAGAGACAGAAGTACTGGAATGGGACTTCCATGGCAGTCCAGTGGTTAGGACTTCACTTCCAGTGCAAGGGGTGTGGGTTCAATCCCTGATCAGGAAGCTAAGATCCCACATGCCTGAGGGTCAGAAAACCAAAACAAAACAGAAGCGATACTGTAACAAATTCAATAAAGACTTTAAAAATCATCCACATTAAAAAAAAAAATCTTAAAAAATAATACTGGGTTCATGGAGGCCTCATTTCACGGGCATGGGCTTAAAGGCACCCTAGGTTGCTGTTGTTTAATTGCTAAGTTGTGTCCAACTCTTCTGCAACCCCATGAACTGTAGCCTGCCAGGCCCCACAGTCCATGGGATTTCCAGGCAAGAATATGGGAGTGGGTTGTCATTTCCTTCTCCAGGGGATCTTCCTAGCCCAGGGAATGAACCCATGTCTCCCATGTCTCCTGCATTGCAGGTGGATTCTTTACCACTGACCATCAGGGAAGCCCCAATCTTGGTTTAATGTGCTGCTGCTGCCTTCTTGAAATTCTTGATGATTTTTGAGGCAAGGAACTTGCATTTCCATTTTGAACTGGACCCAGAGAATTATGTAGCCAGTCTTGTACCTAAGACATGTCATTGAAACATAAAAGAGCAGCACACTGTTGCCACTGCCCTCTCACCTCCCTCCCACGCCCCAAAAAAACACTTAGGTATGTATTGAGAGACAATTTTGAGGGGTGGTTAAGAGTAAAAATTGCAGCCAGATTGCCTGGGTTTGAAACTTACCATGGGAAAATTGCAATACTTTCTGTTGCCTCAGCATTTTCATCTGTAAAACAAGGTGAGAACAGCACCTATCCATAAAATAGTAAAATAAAATCGCCGTAAGGATCAAGTGGTTTAATAAATGGAAAGTCCTTAGAGCACAGTCTGGCCCTTAGTCACAAAAAACTATCTATTATGTTATTATTATTAAATTAAATGTTGTTATTTAGTTAAATTATCTCTGAAAGGCCATATCAGCAGATCTCATTTTGTTGCACCTTGCTCTCTTGTGCTTCACAGATTTTGTGTTTTTTCCAAATTGAAGATATGCAGTAACCCTGCACTGAGCAAGTCTATCAGTACCATCTTCCCAGCAACATTTGCTCACTTTGTGTCCCTGTGTCACATTTTGGTAATTTTCACAATATTTTAATCTTTTTCCTTGTTGTTATATTTATTATATAACTGATTTTTAATGTTAGTCTTGGAATTGTTTTGAGACACCATGACCATGCTCATGTAACAGTAAACTCAGCTGACAAATGTGCATGTTCAGACGCTCTATCCTCCAGCCATTCTCCATCTTTCTCCCCCTGCTCAGGTCTTCGTATTCCCTGAGACACAATAATATTGAAATTAGGCCAATTAATAACCCTATGGTGGCCTCTCAAGTGTTCAAGTGAAAGGAAGAGTCACATGTCTCTCACTTTAAATCAAAAGTTAGAAATGTTAAACCTTAGTAAGGAGAGCTTTCTTCAATACTTTCTTATCGAATAAAGTAGGGAAAACCACTAGACCATTCAGGTATGATCTAAATCAAATCCCTTATGATTATATAGTGGAAGTGAGAAATAGATTTAAGGGCCTAGATCTGATAGAGTGCCTGATGAACTATGGAATGAGGTTCGTGACATTGTACAGGAGACAGGAATCAAGACCATCCCCATGGAAAAGAAATGCAAAAAAGCAAAATGGCTGTCTGGGGAGGCCTTACAAATAGCTGTGAAAAGAAGAGAAGCGAAAAGCAAAGCAGAAAAGGAAAGATATAAACATCTGAATGCAGAGTTCCAAAGAATAGCAAGAAGAGATAAGAAAGCCTTCTTCAGTGATCAATGCAAAGAAATAGAGGAAAACAACAGAATGGGAAAGACTAGAGATCTCTTCAAGAAAATCAGAGATACCAAAGGAACATTTCATGCGAAGATGGGCTCGATAAAGGACAGAAATTGTATGGACCTAACAGAAGCAGAAGATATTAAGAAAAGATGGCGAGAATACACAGAAGAACTGTACAAAAAAGATCTTCACGACCCAGATAATCACAGTGGTGTGATCACTGACCTAGAGCCAGACATCCTGGAATGTGAAGTCAAGTGGGCCTTAGAAAGCATCACTACGAACAAAGCTAGTGGAGGTGATGGAATTCCAGTGGAGCTATTCCAAATCCTGAAAGATGATGCTGTGAAAGTGCTTCACTTAATATGCCAGCAAATTTGGAAACCTCAGCAGTGGCCACAGGACTGGAAAAGGTCAGTTTTCATTCCAACCCCAAAAAAGGCAATGCCAAAGAATGCTCAAACTACCGCACAATTGCACTCATCTCACACGCTAGTAAAGTAATACTCAAAATTCTCCAAACCAGGCTTCAGCAATATGTGAACCGTGAACTTCCTGATGTTCAAGCTTGTTTTAGAAAAGGCAGAGGAACCAGAGATCAAATTGCCAACATCCGCTGGATCATGGAAAAAGCAAGAGAGTTCCAGAAAAACATCTATTTCTGCTTTATTGACTATGCCAAAGCCTTCGACTGTGTGGATCACAATAAACTGTGGAAAATTCTGAAAGAGATGGAATACCAGACCACCTGACCTGTCTCTTGAGAAACCTGTATGCAGGTCAGGAAGCAACAGTTAGAACTGGACATGGAACAACAGACTGGTTCCAAATAGGAAAAGGAGTATGTCAAGGCTGTATATTGTCACTCTGTTTATTTAACTTATATGCAGAGTACATCATGAGAAACGCTGGACTGGAAGAAACACAAGCTGGAATCAAGATTGCCGGGAGAAATATCAATAACCTCAGATATGCAGATGACACCACCCTTATGGCAGAAAGTGAAGAGGAACTAAAAAGCCTCTTGATGAAAGTGAAAGAGGAGAGTGAAAAAGTTGGCTTAAAGCTCAACATTCAAAAAACTAAGATCATAGCACCTGGTCCCATCACTTCATGGGAAATAGATGGGGAAACAGTGGAAACAGTGTCAGACTTTATTTTTTTGGGCTCCAAAATCACTGCAGATGGTGACTGCAGCTATGAAATTAAAAGACGCTTACTCCTTGAAAGGAAAGTTATGACCAACCTAGATAGCATATTCCAAAGCAGAGACATTACTTTGCCAACAAAGGTTCGTCTAGTCAAGGCTATGGTTTTTCCTGTGGTCATGTATGGATGTGAGAGTTGGACTGTGAAGAAGGCTGAGGGCTGAAGAATTGGTGCTTTTGAACTGTGGTGTTGGAGAAGACTCTTGAGAGTCCCTTGGACTGCAAGGAGATCCAACCAGTCCATTCTGAAGGAGATCAGCCCTGGGATTTCTTTGGAAGAAATGATGCTAAAGCTGAAACTCCAGTACTTTGGCCACCTCATGGGAAGAGTTGACTCATTGGAAAAGACTCTGATGCTGGGAGGGATTGGGGGCAGGAGGAGAAGGGGACGACAGAGGATGAGATGGCTGGATGGCATCACTGACTTGATGGACGTGAGTCTGAGTGAACTCCGGGAATTGGTGATGGACAGGGAGACATCGAGTGCTGCGATTCGTGGGGTCAAAAAGAGTCGGACATGACTGAGCGACTGATCTGATCTGATCTGATCTGAGTGAGGAGAGCATGTAAAAGCTGAAACAGGCCAAACGTTACTCCTATCCTGCTGAACAACTAGCCAAGTTATAGAGGCAAAGGAAAAGTTCTTGTAGTAAATTAAAAGTGCTACTCCATTGTACACACAAGAAAGCAAAGTAACCTTACCGCTAATATGGAGAAAGATTAAATGGTTGGTATAGATCCTGATGGCTCAGATGGTAAAGAATTCACCTGCAATGCAGAGACCCAGATTCGAGACGATCCCCTGGAGAAGGGAATGGCTACCTACTCCAGTATTCTTGCCTGGAGAACTCCATGGACAGAGAAGCCTGGCAAATTATACAGCCCATGGGGTCACAGAGTTGGACACAGCTAAATGACTAACACTTTCATTTTTTCTTCATTTTTTATAGATCAAACCAGCCATAATCCCTTAAACCAAAGCCTAATCTGGAGCAAAGCCCTAACTCTGTTCAATTCTCTGGAGGCTGAGAAGTCTGGAAGCTGCAGAAGAAAAACATGAAGCTAGCAGAGGTTGATTCATGAGGTTTAAGGAAAGAAACCATCTCCATAACATAAAACTGCAAGGTGAAGCAGCCTGTACTGATATAGTAGCAAGTTATCCAGAATAATTAACGATGTTGGCTACACTAAACAACAGATTTTCAGTCCAAATGAAACAGCTTTTTATTGGAAGAGGATGCCACCCAGAACTTTCATAACTAGAGAGAAGTCAATGCCTCATTCAGAGGACAGTCTGAGTCTCTTGTTAGGAGCTAATGAAGCTGGTAACTTGAAGTTGAACCCAATGCTCATTTATCATCCTGAAAATCCTAGGACCCTTCAGAATTATGCTAAATCTACTCTGCCTGTGCTCTAAAATTGGAACATCAAAGCCTGAATGACAGCATATCTGTTTGCACCATGGTTTACTGAATATATTAATCCCACAATTGAGACCTAATGCTCCAAAGAAAATATTTCTTTCAAAATATTACTGCTCATTGACAATGCTCCTGGGCACTCCAGAGTTCTGATGGAGATGTATGAGATTAATGTTGTTTTTATACCTGCTAACACGACATCTGTCCTGCAGCCCATGGATTAAGAATTAAATTTGAATTTCAAGTCTTATTATTTAAGAAATACATTTCACAAGGCTAAAACTGCAATACCTAGTGATTCTTCTAATGGATGTAGGCAGAATAAACTGAAAACTTTCCAGAAAGTTTTCACCATTCTGTACTGTGCTGTGTTTAGTTGCTCAGATGTGTCTGACTCTTTGCAACCACATGGACTGTAGCCCACCAGGCTCCTCTATCCATGGGGATTCTCCAGGCAAGAATACTGGAGTGGGTTGCCATGCCCTCCTCCAGGATCTTCTCAACCCAGGGATTGAACCCAGACCTCCCGCATTGCAGGCAGATTCTTTACTGTCTGAGCCACCAGGGAAGCCCTTTCACCATTCTAGATGCCATTAAGAACATTCACAATTAATGGGAAAAAGTCAAAGTATCAACATTAAGAGAAGTTTGGAAGAAGTTGATTCCAGCCCTCATGGTTGACTTTGGGGGGATTCAAGACTTCCATGGAGGAAGTAACTACAGATATGGTGGAAATAGCAAGAGAACTAGAAGTGAACTCTCGAGATGTGACTGCATTGCTACAATCACATGATCAAACTTTAATGGATGAGGAATTGCTTCCCATGGATGAGCAAAGATAGTGATTTCTTGAAATGGAAACTACTTCTGGTTAAGATGCTATGAAAATTATTGAAATGACAGCAAAGAATTTTGAATATTACATAAACTTAGTTGATAAAACAGTGGCAGGGTTTGAGAGGGTTGTCTCCAATCTTGAAGCTCTACTGTAGTAAAATGGTGTCAAACAACATTGCATGCTACCGAGACATTGCTTAAGAAAAGGAAGGGTCAATCAATGAGGCAAAGTTCATTGTTCTATTTAAGAAATTTACACAGCCTCCCTAACCTTCAGCAACCACCTCCCTGATTAGTCAGCCGCCATCAGCACTGAGGCAAGAACCTCCACCAGCAAAAAGATTATAACACGCTGAAGGCTCAGGAGTGACGGCTAGCAATTTTTACCAATGAAGTATTTTAAAATTAAGGTATATACATTTTTTTTCATTCTGTCTGCCCTCTGATAGATGAGGATAAGAGGCTTGTGGAAACTTCCTGATGGGAGTGACTGGCTGTGGGGAAAACTGGGTCTTGCTCTGGTGGGCGAACCCAGGCTAAGTGTTTAATCCAAACTTTTGCTGATGGGTGGGGCTGAGTTCCAGCCCTGTAATTTGGCCTGAGGCCAAACTATTGTAGGGATAATGATGACCTCCTTCAAAAGGACTTATGCCAGCACTCTGTGGCTCCCAGTACTGTGGTAGTCAATGGCCCTGACCACGTGGCAGGCCACTGTCAACCACACCTCTGCCAGAGACTCCCAGACACTCACAGGCAAGTCTGGCTCAGTCACTTGTGGGGTCACTGCTCCTTTTTTCTGGGTCCTGATGTGCACAAGGTTTGTCTATGGCCTCCAAGAGTCTGTTTTCCTAGTCCTGTAGAAGTTCTGTAATCAAATCTCACTGACCTTCAAAGTCAAATTCCCTGAGGGTTCTCAGCCTTTGCCAGAACCCCAGATTGGGAAATCTGTTGTGGGCCCTAAAACTTTTGTAGCAGTGTGAGAACTTCATTGGTATAATTGTTCTCCAGTTTGTGGGTCATCTGCTTGGTGGCTCTGTAGTGGCATTAATGGCAATCTCCTCCAAGATGGCTTATGCCACACGCCGTGCCTCCAGGTCTGCTGCAGCCAGAGCCCCTGTCCCAACGGCAGGCCATTGTTGACCTGTGCCTCTGCAGGAGACACTCAAACACTGAAAGGCAGGTCTGCCTCAGTCTCCTCTGGTGGTCACTGCTCCTTTCCCTGGGTCCTGGTGCACACAATGTTTTGTTTGCACCCTCCAAGCATCTCTGGGAGGTATGAGGTTTGATTCTAAATGGATTCAGCCCTTCCTACCATCTTGTTGGGGCTTTCTCTTGGCCCTTGGACATGGGGTATGTTTTTTGGTGAGATCCAACATTCTCCTGTCAATGGTTTATCAGCAGCTAGCTGAGATTTTGGTGTTCTCACAGGAGAAGATGAGTGCGTGTCCTACTCCACCATCCTGATAATAGTTGAGAGTTCCAAGGAATAGCAAAGAGAGATAAGAAAGCCCTCCTAGTTGAACAGTGCAAAGAAATAGAGGAAAACAATAGAATGGGAAAGACTAGAGATCTTTTCAAGAAAATTAGAGACACCAAGGGAATATTTCATGCAAATATGGACACAAAAAAAGGACAGAAACAGTATGGACCCAACAGAAGCAAAAAATATGAAGAAGAGGAGGCAAGAATACACAGAAGAATTATACAAAAAGATCTTAATGACCCAGATAATCACAATGGTGTGATCACTCACCTACAGCCAGACATCTTGGAGTGTGAAGTCAAGTTGGTTTTAGGAAGCATCACTATGAACAAAGCAAGTGGAGGTAATGGAATTCCAGATGAGCTATTTCAAATCCTAAAAGATGATGCTGTTAAAATGCTGCCACTCAATATGCCAGCAAATTTGGAAAACTCAGCAGTAGCCACAGGACTAGAAAAGGTCAGTTTTCATTCCAACCTCAAAGAAAGGCAGTGCCAAAGAATGTTCAAACTACCATACAATTGTACTCTTTTCATATGCTAGCAAAGTAATACTAAAAATTCTCCAAGCTAGTCTCCAACAGTACATGAACCGAGAACTCCAAGATGATCAAGCTGGATTTAGGAAAGGCAGAGGAACCAGAGATCAAATTGCCAACATCTGTTGGATCATAGAAAAAGCAAGAGAGTTCCAGGAAAACATCGACTTTTGCTTCACTGACTATGCTAAAGTCTTTGACTCTGTGGATCACTACAAACTGTAGAAAATTCTTAAAGAGATGAGACTATCAGACCACCTTCTCTGCCTCCTGAGAAATTAGTATGCAGGTCAGGAGACAACATTTAGAACTGGACATGAAACAAAAGACTGGTTCAACTGGGAAAGGAATACATCAAGGCTGTATATTGTCGTCCTGCTTATTTAACTTATATGCAGAGTACATCTTACAAAATACGGGACTGAATAAAGCACAAGCTGGAATCAAGATTGCTGGGAGAGATATCAATAATCTCAGATATGCAGATGACACCACCCTTCTGGCAGAAAGTGAAGAACAAAAGAGCCTCTTGATGAAAGTGATAAAACTCAACATTCAGAAAACTGAAATTCATGGCATCCAGTCCCATCAGTTCAGTCAGTTCAGACATCAGTCGTGTCTGACTCTTTGTGACCCCATGGACTGCAGCACGCCAGGCTTCCCTGTCCATCGCCAACTCCCGGAGCTTACTCAAACTCATGTCCACTGAGTCAGTGATGCTATCCAACCATCTCATCCTCTCTTGTCCCCTTCTCCTCCTGCCCTCAATCTTTTCCAGCATCAGGGTCTTTTCTAATGAGTCTGTTCTTCGCACAGGTGACCGAAGTATTGGAGTTTCAGCTACAGCATCAGTCCTTTCAATGAACATTCAGGACTGATTACCTTTAGGATCGACTAGTTTAATCTCCTTGCAGTTCAAAGGACCTTCAAGAGTCTTCTCCAACACCACAATTCCAAAGCATCAATTCTTCAGTGCTCAGCTTTCTTTACAGTTTAACTCTCACATTCATACATGACTACTGGAAAAACCCCAGCTTTGACTAGACGGACCTTTGTCTGCAAAGTAATGTCTCTGCTTTTTAATAGGCTGTCTAGGTTGGTCATAACCTTTCTTCCAATCTTTAATTTCATGCATCTTTTAATTTCACGACTGTAGTCACCATTGTAAGTGATTATGGAGCCCCCAAAAATAAAGTCTCTCACTGTTTCCATGTTCCCGATCTATTTGCCATGAAGTGATGGGACCAGATGCCATATTCTTAGCTTTTTGAATGTTGCATTTTAAGCCAACTTTTTTTTCTCTCCTTTTTCACTGTCATCAAGAGGTTCTTCAGTTCTTTTCACTTTCTGCCATAAGGGTGGTGTCATCTGTATATCTGAGGTTATTGATATCTCTCCCTGTAATCTCGATTCCAGCTTGTTCTTCATCCAGCCTGGTATTTTGCAAGATGTACTCTGCATATAAGTTAAATAAGTAGGTTGATGATATACAGCCTTAACGTACTCCTTTCCCAATTTGGAACCAGTCCATTGTTCCATGTCCAGTTCTAACTGTTGCTTCTTGACCTGCATACAGATTTCTCAGGAGGCAGGTAAGGTGGTCTGGTATTCCCATCTCTTCCCACAGTTTGTTGTGATCTACACAATCAAAAGCTTTGGTGTAATCAATAAAGCAAAAGTAGATGGTTTTCTGAAATTCTGTTACTTTTTTGACTTTCACAGCATCATCTTTTAGGATTTGAAATAGCTCAACTGGAATTCCATCACCTTCACTATCTTTGTTCCAGTGATGCTTCCTAAGGCCCATTTGACTTCTCGTTCCTGGATGTCTGGCTCTAGGTAAGTAATCATACCATCGCGGTTATCTGGATCATGAAGATCTTTTTGATCTTTTTTGTATAGTTCTTCCATGTATTCTTTCCACCTCTTCTTAATATCTTCTGTTTCTGTTAGGTCCATACCATTTATGCCCTTTATTATGCCTGTCTGCATGAAATGTTCCCTTGGTATCTCTAAATTTCTTGAAGAGATCGGTAGTCTTTCCCATTCTATTGTTTTCCTCTATTTCTTTGCATTGATCACTGAGGAAGGCTTTCTTATCTCTCCTTGCTATTCTTTGGAACTTTGCATTCAAATGGATATATCTTTCCTTTTCTCCTTTGCCTTTAGCTTCTCTTCTTTTCTCAGCTATTTGTAAGGCCTCCTCAGACAATCATTTTGCCTTTTGCATTTCTTTTTCTTAGGGATGGTCTTGATCACTGCCTCCTGTACAATGTCATGAACCTCCATCCATAGTTCTTCAGGCACTCTATCAGATCTAATTCCTCAATCTATTTGTTACTTCCACTGTATAATTGTAAGGGGTTTGATTTAGGTCATATCTGAATGGTCTAGTGGTTTTCCCTTCTTTCTTCAATTTAAGTCTGAATTTGGCAATAAAAAGTTCATGATCTGAGCCACAGTCAGTTCCTGGTCTTGTTTTTGCTGACTCTATAGAGCTTCTCCATCTTTGGCTGCAAAGAAGATAATCAATCTGATTTTGGTATTGATCATCTGGTGACATCCATGTGTAGAGTCTTCTCTTGTGTTGTTGGGAGAGGGTGTATGCTATGATCAGTGCGTTCTCTTGGCAAAACTCTGTTAACCTTTGCCCTGTTTCATTTTATACTCCAAGGCCAAATTTGCCAGTCACTCCAGGTATCTCTTGACTTCCTACTTTTGCATTCCAGTCCCCTGTGATGAAAAGGACACCTTTTTTGGATGCTAGTTCTAGAAGGTCTTGTAGGTCTTCATAGAACTGTTCAACTTCAGCTTCTTCAGAATTACTGATTGGGGCATAGACTTGGATTACTGTGATATTGAATGGCTTGCCTTGGAAACGAACAGAGATCATTCTGTCATTTTTGAGATTGCAGCAAGTATTGCATTTTGGACTCTTTTGTTGACTATGATGGCTACTCAATTTCTTCTAAGAGACTCTTGTCCATAGTAGTAGATATAATTGTCATATGAATTACATTCACCCATTCCAGTCCATTTTAGTTCAGTGATTCCTAAAATGTCAATGTTCACTTTTACCATCTCCCATTTGATCACTTCTAATTTACCTTTATTCACGGACTCCACATTTCAGTTTCCTATGCAATATTGTTCTTTACAGAATCAGACTTGACTTCCATCACCAGTCACATCCACAACTGGGCTGTGTTTGCACTTTGGCTCAATCTTTTCATTCTTTCTGGAATTATTTCTCCACTCTTCTCCAGTAACATATTGGGCACCTACCAACCTAGGGAGTTCAAATTTCAGTGTCATATCTTTTTGCCTTTTCACACTGTTCATGAGGTTCTCAAGGCAAGAATATTGAAGTGGTTTGCCATTCCTTTCTCCAGTGGACCACGTTTTGTCAGAACTCACCACCATGACCCATCCATCTTGGGTGGCCCTACATGGCATGGCTCATAGTTTCATTGAGTTAGACAAGGCTGTGATCCATGTACTCTGTTTGATTAGTTTTCTATGGTTGTGGTTTTCATTCTGTCTTGTTGGGAGAGACTGACTGTGGGGGAAATTGGGTCTTGTTTTGATGGGCAGGGCAACGCTCAGTAAATTTTTAATCCAGTTTTCTGTTGATGGGCAGGGCTGTGTCCCCTCCCTGTTTTTTGACCTGAGACCAAACTATGGTGAAGGTAATGAAGAGAGTGGTGACCAACTTCAAAAGGTCCCGTGCATGCACTGCCACACTCAGTGTCCCTGACCCTGCAGCAGGCCACTGCCAACCCACGCCTCCACCAGTGACTCAGGGTTGGCAGCCATACGGCAACACAGCCAGAGCCTGAAAATGTCCCTCAAATGCCAGTGGGAACAACAGGTCCCCAGATGACCCATGATGCCTGTCCAGCCAGGCTGCACATGGGAGGGTCCCTACCATCTCCTCGGATTCTGCAGGACCCTCTGGACCTGGCCCTGTGCGTCCTCATCTGCATGCTCTATTATGTGCTCTGATGAACATAAGACCCTGATCCCTGAGTTCTGTGAGGTGTTCCAGCCAATGAGTGAATCTTGTCCCAACACTTCATGGCAAAAAGATGGGGACCCATAGAAACAGTGAGAGACATTATTTTCTTGGGCTCCAAAATCACTACAGATTGTGACTGCAGCCATGAAATTAAAAGATGCTTGTTCCTATGAAGAAAAACTATAACAAACCTAGACAGCATATTAAAAAGTAGAGACACTGCTTTGCCAAAAGGTTCACCTAGTCAAAGCTAGGGTCTTTTCAGTAGTCATGTATGAATGTGAGAGTTGGACTGTAAAGAAAGCTAAGCACTGAAGAATTGATGCTTTGGAACTGTGGTGTTGGAGAAGACTCTTAAGGGTCCCTTGAACTGCAAGGAGATCAAACCAGTCAATCCTAAAGGAAATCAGTCCTGAATGTTCATTGGAAGGACTGATGCTGTAGCTGAAACTCCAATACTTAGGTCACCTGCGGGAAGAGCTGGCTCATTAGAAAAGACCCTGATGCTGGAAAAGATTGAGGGCAGGAGGAGAAGGGGACAAGAGAGGATGAAATGGTTGCATAGCATCACTGACTCAATGGACATGAGTTTGAGTAAACTCTGGGAGTTGGTGATGGACAGGGAAGCCTGGCGTGCTGCAGTCCATGGGGTCAGAAAGAGTCAGACATGACTGAGCAACTGAACAGCAACAGTAATATACATTTTTTTTTATACACAATGCTATTGCACACTTAATAGATTCTAGTATAGTGTAAGGAGAAGGCAATGGCAACCCACTCCAGTACTCTTGCCTGGAGCATCCCATGGATGGAGGAGCCTGGTAGGCTGTGGTCCATGCAGTCGAGAAGAGTCTGATACGACTGAGCAACTTCACTTTCACTTTTCACTTTCATGCATTGGAGAAGGAAATGGCAACCCACTCCAGTGTTCTTGGCTGGAGAATCCTGTGGACAGAGAAGCCTGGTGGGCTGCCATCTATGGGGTCTCACAGAGTCGGACACGACTGAAGCGACTTAGCAGCAGCAGCAGCGGTATAGTGTAAATATAACTTTTAAATGCACTGGGAAACCAAAATTTTCATGTGACTTTCTTTATTGCAATATTCACTTTATGTGGTGGTCTGAAGCTGAACCCACAATGTCTCTGAGGTACACCTATATAATAAACAAGTAAAAGTGGTTCCCTCTAGAGAAAGGAACTAAGGAACATAAATAGGAGCAGAAGTGGATTTTTTAAAATGAAAACTTGCACAAATTTAGGGGCCCCTTTAAGAAAAGCAACAAAAATTATAAATTTAAAAAATCAGAATAATTAAAAAAATTTTTTTTAATGCTGATAATATTACAAAGTTCATAAAAAATAAAATAATATAATATGTATATTCATTGACTAACAAACGTTTAAATACTTTCCCCTACATTTTTGCTGCATAATCTTTACCTCATGTGATAATTTTATAATTTCTATGAGAAAAGGAAGATATTTCTGATTCTTATGAGAATAGAAAAATCAGTGCTGTTGAGCTATAGTTAACATACCATAGGATTTATCATTTTGAGTACAGAGTTTGATAATTTTTAATAAATTTATATAGCTTCCCAGGTGGCACTCACTAGTGATAACGAATCCACCTGTCAGTGCAGGAGATGCAGGTTCGATCCCTGGGTGGGGAAGATTCCCTGGAGGAGGAAATGGCAACCCACTCCAGTATTCTTGCCTGGACAATCCTATAGACAGAGGAGCCTGATGGGCTACAACCCATGGGTCTCAAAGAATTGGACACGACAGAGTGACTGAACACACACACACACGCACCATATTCTTAAAAATTTCCATCAACCCAGAAAATTCTCTCATGCCCCTTTGCTCTTGTTTAGTTAAATTTATTGTTTAGACGTTATTATCATTGGAATTGCTTTCTTTATTTTCTAGTTGTATGTTGCTTGTACTTTATACAGTGGATTTTTTAATTGATCTTTTTTCTTGCAAGCTTCTTAAACTTGCTTATAAGTTATAGTGGGTTTTAAAAGTTATATTTATAATCTACATATAGTACTGTATTTTCTGCAACTAAAGTCAATTTACTTTCTTTTTCCCAGTTTGCATGCCCTTAATTTTTTACTTCTACATTATTGAACTGACTAGAAGCTCCAGTAAAATGTTGAATAGAAGTTTTGAGAGTGAAGATTCTTATTTACTCCTTTTGTTAGGGAGAGAACACTCAGACTTTCACCACTAAGTATGATGCTAGTGATAATTTTTCTTGTTCTTTTTTTTATACTCGATTTATAATGTTACACGTGTACAGCACAGTGATTCAGTTATATATATACATATGTACATAAAAGTATACACACACACACACACACACACACACACACATATATATATATATCTTCTTTTTCAGATACTTTTCCACTATAGGTCATTATAGAATATTGAATGTATTCCACTGTGCTATACTCTAGGTATTTGCTGATTATTTTACACATAATAGTCTCTCTGTTAATCCCAATTCCAAATTATCCTTTCTCTTACCTTTCCCCTTGGTAACCAAAGGTTTGTTTTCTATGTCTGTGAATCTATTTCTGTCTTGTAAATGAGTCCATTTGCATCATTTTTTAGATTCCACATATAAGTGATATAATATTTGCCTTTCTTTGTATGACTTAGTTCACTTAATACGATAATTTCTAGGTCTACTCATGTTACTCCAAATGACATTATTTCACTCTTTTTTATGGCTGCTGCTGCTACTGCTAAGTCACTTCAGTCGTGTCAGACTCTATGTGACCCCATAGACGGCAGCCCACCAGGCTCCACCGTCCCTGGGATTCTCCAGGCAAGAACACTGGAGTGGGTTGCCATTTCCTTCTCCAATGAATATGGGGAGGGAGGAGGGAGGAGGGTTCAGGATGGGGAACACATGTATACCTGTGGCGGATTCATTTTGATATTTGGCAAAACTAATACAATTATGTAAAGTTTAAAAATAAAATAAAATTAAAAAAAGAAAAGATAAATAATTAAAAAAAAAAAAGAAAGTGAAAAGTGAAAGTGAAGTCGCTCAGTCGTGCCCGACTCTTAGCGACCCCATGGACTGCAGCCTACCAGCCTCCTCCATCCATGGGATTTTCTAGGCAAGAGTACTGGAGTAATATTCAATTGTGTGTGTGTGTGTATATGTATATATATGTATGCATATAGGCTTTCCTGGTGGGCTTAGATGGTAAATAATCCACTTGTAATGCAGGAGACTGTGTTCTATCCCTAGGTTGGGAAGCTCCCCTGAAGAAGGGAATGACTATCCACTCGAGTATTCATGCCTGAAGAATTCCATGGACAGAGGATCTTGGCAGGCTACAGTCCATGGGGTCACAAAGAGGTGGACATGACATGACCAAGCTACTAACACTAATATATATGTGGAATGAGAACCTCTGTTCATAATTTTACTTTTCTGCTGTATCAGATTTTGCCACAGACTAGCTTCTGGTGCTATTTATAATTCATAACTAATTTCACTTCCACTATACATAAGCCTCCAGTGCTGGGTACTCAGATGCACCTTCATAAAATATGATCTCTGGCCTAGATATTGTTGTATCACGATACCATGAATTGGGAAAAATGGTTATTAGGATTATATGTTGAAGACAATTCTACACTAAGCCTGAATGACAATATAACTATACACAGAAGTGATTACAGACCACATAAAACACATCCCACTAAACCCAAGCTGAAAGTATCCTTTTTTAGCTAGAACCCTAAAATGCAAATAGCCACTTTCAATGCCAACAGAAAGAGAGAAAGCGTGATGGAATAGGACTGGAAAGAAACAGTTTTCTACACCAATTATTAAATTATCTAACTTTTGTGAGTAGTATTTTTGGCTCTGTGAACATATTGCATTGCTGAGTCCATCTTAGAGTCTTGGAAGTGGTCCATGCAAATGAAAGTGAAAATAAAAGTCACTCAGTTGTGTCCGACTCATTGTGACTCCATGGACTACAGACCACCAGGCTCCTCTGTCCATGAGATTTCCCAGGCAAGAATACTGGAGTGGGTTGCCATGTCCTTCTCCAGGGGGTCTTCCCAACCCAGGTATTGAACCCAGGTCTCCTGCACTGCAGGCAAATTCTTTACCGTCTGAGCCACCAGGGAAGCCCTGGTACAAGGAGGAAATTTAAAACTCAGTATGAGTTTCATGATAAAAGGTAAATCAATCTCTGGTTAAAAGACTGATTCCCTCTTTTACATACGATAATGTATGTGTTTCCATGCTATGCTCTCAATTCGTCCCACCATCAGATAGCCAGTGGGAATTTGCTATATGACACAGGGAGCTCAAACTGGTGACAACCTAGACAGATGAGCTGGGAGGGAGGTTCAAGAGGGAGGGAACATATGTGATACCTATGGCTGATTCAGGTTGATGTATGGCAGAAACCAACACAATATTGTAAAGCAATTATCTTCCAATTAAAAATAAATAATTTTTTTAAATGAAAGAAGACTGACTTTAAAAATGTATTAACTCTAATATAAAATAAAAAGCTAAAAATAAAAAAATGAAGTTTGAAAAATATTGAGTTCCAAATCTTCCTCTCAGCATCTTATGAGTGGTGTAACCAATCTGTTGAATAAAACTTCTGAGCTTTAATTTTCTCATGTGGAAAAAAATTAGCACCAATAATTGTTGACATTATTAACCACTCCCTGAATGCCATCTGCTTTAAGTGTATTATCTCGATTCTCACAGCCTTTTGAAACAGGCTTTATTAAAATCCCCATTTTACAGTGAAGGAAACTGGGTCACTTTCCTGAAACATATGAATGATCACCTCACATCATGTTGTTCTGTGCAGTTTAATGTGAAAATAGATAATCAATGTGCCTTGTACACTCTGCAGCTTTACACCAGTCTCCATCAGAGAAAGCCCTTGTAAGTGTGAGAAATGCATCTGCTCATTCATCAGAATTCAGGTAAGTCAGTTCAGTTCAGTTCATTTCAGTCACTCAGTCGTGTCCTTTACGACCTTTACTCTTTACGACCCCATGAATTGCAGCACGCCAGGCCTCCCTGTCCATGACCAACTCCCGGAGTTCATTGAGACTCACGTCCATCGAGTCAGTGATGCCACCCAGCCATCTCATCCTCTGTCATCCCCTTCTCCTCCTGCCCCCAATCCCTCCCACCATCAGAGTCTTTTCCAATGAGTCAACTCTTCGAATGAGGTGGCCAAAGTACTGGAGTTTCAGCTTTAGCATCATTCCTTCCAAAGAAATCCCAGGGCTGATCTCCTTCAGAATGGACTGGTTGGATCTCCTTGCAGTCCAAGGGACTCTCAAGAGTTTTCTCCAACACCACAGTTCAAAAGCATCAATTCTTTGGCGCTCAGCCTTCTTCACAGTCCAACTCTCACATCCATACATGACCACAGGAAAAACCATAGCCTTGACTAGACGAACCTTTGTTGGCAAAGTAATGTCTCTGCTTTGGAATATGCTATCTAGGTTGGTCATAACTTTCCTTCCAAGGAGTAAGCGTCTTTTAATTTCATGGCTGCAGTCACCATCTGCAGTGATTTTGGAGCCCCAAAAAATAAAGTCTGACACTGTTTCCCCATCTATTTCCCATGAAGTGATGGGACTGGATGCCATGATCTTCGTTTTCTGAATGTTGAGCTTTAAGCCAACGTTTTCACTCTCCACTTTCACTTTCATCAAGTGGCTTTTTAGTTCCTCTTCACTTTCTGCCATAAGGGTGGTGTCATCTGCATATCTGAGTTATTGATATTTCTCCTGGCAATCTTGATTCCAGTTTGTGTTTCTTTCAGTCCAGCATTTCTCATGATGTATTCTGCTGCTGCTGCTGCTAAGTCGCTTCAGTCATGTCTGACTCTGTGTGACCCCATAGACGGAAGCCCACCAGGCTCCCCCGTCCCTGGGATTCTCCAGGCAAGAACACTGAGTGGGTTGCCATTTCCTTCTCCAATGCGTGAAAGTGGGAAGTGAAAGGGAAGTCGCTCAGTCGTGTCCAACTCTTCGAGACCCCATGGACTGCAGCCTACCAGACTCCGCCGTCCATGGAATTTTCCAGGCGAAAGTACTGGAGTGGGGTGCCATTGATGTACTCTGCATATAAGTTAAATAAGCAGGGTGACAATATACAGCCTTGATGTACTCCTTTTCCTATCTGGAACCAGTCTGTTGTTCCATGTCCAGTTCTAACTGTTGCTTCCTGACCTGCATAAGGTAAGTCAAGGGACTATTAAATGGCCAATCAGATAGCAAAGTCAGGTCCTGGAGCATCTCCAACCTACCATTATTGCTCATCAAGATACAGGTCCAATGAGCAGAATAATTCCGCACAGTATGGTGCAGTAGTTTTCAAACCTTACTTAGCTTTGGAATCATGAAGAGGAAATTGTGCTTGTTGAAATAAAGATTCTTGTGACTTATCTTCAGATATTTTGATTCAGTTGGTCCAGAATTTGACTTCAAGATATGCATCCTTATTAAATATCTTAGGTGATCTTGATGTAGGAGTTGCTGGGTTACAGATTAAACACAGAGGAACCATGGAAGAAGCCACTAGCTTACTTCATATTATTTTCTTTCCTTTACCCTGACCTAAAAAAAAAGAGAGAGAATGAAAGAAAAATTTACCACTTAAATTGCTGGTGTATCTAGGAATTTTGATCCCCCTGGAGAGACAACCTTGTATTGTTATATGTTACTTGTATTTTACTGTGGGTGAGTTTATTATGGTTTCTTGTGAGGGAAGATTTGGTTAGAAAGAGAATCTGAAGACTCTAGATCATTGCATTTTAAATCTTTCAGAGCAAGGAAAGGGCATGCAACTGGAAGGACAAACTTGCCAACTTCTTCATTTTATCTACACAGAGTAATGTCAGCCACGGCCATACAGTAACTTGTTACTTTATAGGACAAACATGCGCGTATCACGGCAACAATTCTTACACCTTGAAATCCAGCTAAAGGAATAGGAAGATCTGAAACTTAGGATCAATTATTAAGGTTGGAGCCTAAAAAGCAGACTGAAATTCACCATCGGAGGTGGGCCATATATTACATTTCACCAGATTAGGGATATTGATGTGTTCTGTCAAATTTGTTCACATATATTACTTGGCCAGATATCACTGAAGTACTTTGTCCTTTGAGATGTAAATAAAATTCAGTTGGACCATATTCCAGGTAAATTGAAAGCCTCTGAGTTTTCTTCCTAGAACCGGAGTCAGCAAATTTTTTTTTCTGTAAAGGGCCAGATAGTAAATATTTTCAGCTTTGTAGGCCATATAGTCTCTGATACATTACTCAACTCTGCCATTTGAAGCAGCCATCTGCCTAGTTGCTCAGTTGTGTCCAATTCTTTGCGATCCCATGGACACATTAAGCTCCTCTGTTCATGGGATTTCCCAGGCAAGAATACTGAGTGGGTTGCCATTTTCTACTCCAGGGTATCTTACTGACCCCGAGCCTCCTGCATTATTAGGCAGATTCTTTATCACGGAACCAGCTGGGAAGCCTCTATAGACACAGTGTAAACCAATGAGCGGGGCTGTTCCAGTAAAGCTTTATTTAAAGAAACAGGTGGCATCCAGATTTGGCCCAAGGGCATAGTTTGCATACACCTGTTCTAGAAGGTGGAGATGGCTTACTGTTTACCCTCTAGTTCTGAGTTTCTGCTTCTCCTGAATTAGTTCAGTTTATTGGTCATTTTATCATCCCATGCATCTCTCTCTATTCCACAATTTGTAAGACTAAAGACAGAGTACAAGCAGCCTGAGTGGAAGCTAATTTACACTGATACCCAATCAGACACCCATGTCTAACTATGTTTCTTGTTGGTAACTTGCTTGGCATGCTTCAAACTGTTATATAATTTTCAGCTGACTCACTGATTTGGATGTGGAAAACAGGTTGTACCACATCGTTCATGCTGGAGGAAGCAAGAATGGAGCTGATGGCTTCTCAGCAAATTCTTGGGATAGGGAGAGACACATAGGCACCATATATCACTCTGTGAACTAACAGTTGTCAAGCTAGTACCCCAGATTGGGCTGATCTCCTGTCAAATTGTCTCCTCTGACTGAAAAAACTATGACTTTCTGTCTGATAGTTGGCATCCAAGAAATCCCACATTTCCCCATTTTGTTAAATCATATTAAAAGCAACTTGATTGAGCCTTTTATTTTCCATGATTTCTGAGAAGTCCAAATGCAGTGACATTCAGTGCTCCTTTCTCTTATCTTGGACCCCAAGATTTGGGGAGTGCAGGAAAAGAGGACAACACTACTCCTCAAGTTGTGTGCTTATGGCTGCTATAGCCCATGTTTTAGCAGTTTATTCAAATATGGGCAGCTTTCACGAAACCCCAATTGCTCCACCCATGAGTGACTTGAGGGCTTTCATCAAAGCTCCCAAGATCATTGGGCTTCGTTCTTAGTCCTTCCAACTTAAAGGTGCTTCTTTTTAGTGGGCTCGGATCTATGTCACTTGGGCAAACTGATGCTCTTACCCCCTCAGCAAGAATCAAACCAATTTCAAGGGAACTTGGTTGCTCCCCTTATCAAATTTTAAGTCACTGAGACTCTGAACACCATTCTTTCTCAGATCAGTTTAATATTCCTATTGGATCCAGATTGTCAGAGGTACAAATTGTTTGGCTTTCATAGTGATTTACTTTGTTTTCATTGAGCTTCAATGGACATGTAATCTCCAGTTTACAAGCCCTACCATTCTCTATTATCTTGCTCCAACTAGCCTTATTTGTTGCTACCTGTCTTGACTTGGAGGAGTGGTAGAATAATTCCACTTGATTCTTCCTGAAGAGCTTACAGTTAGGAAATAATACAATTTGCTTTCTCCATATGGGATTTTACTACATAAATTTTAAAACAAACCACTCTTTTATAAAGCTCTGTTTATTCTAGCCCACCTTAGTGCTTTTCAAGGTATGGGCCTTGGGCTAGAAGTATTGGCATCTCCTGGGAACTTGCTAGATAGGTAAATTCTCAAACCCTACTCCAAACCTACTAATGTAGGCCCTGGGAGCCCAGTAATCTGCATTTCAACAAAGCTTCCAGGTGATCAAATGCAATGCACTAAGTTTCAGAAGTACTGCTTTAGAATATGTTACACTGTGGAAGGACATGGACAGGGAAGCCTGGTGTGCTGCAGTCCGTGGGGTTGCAAAGAGTCGGACACGACTGAGCAACTGAACTGAACTGTGGGAGTAATAATCCACTAGAGAAAGAATCTGTCATTTAGAACTAACAGTAATCCTCTGACTAGTTCTTAGTCCTCTCTCCTTTTCATTCCATACTCTCTTGGAGTGCATATGCTCTCAAAATTTTAATTGATGTCCTCTTGTGGCTATGAGAATTCCCAAGTGCATAACTGACCTATTATCTTTCTTCTGGCTTTTTATTATTGTTTCATTTCAGGAAAGCTTAATTATAATGTTCTGACATAATTGGAAACTGTATTCTTCATGTAGGCCTCCCACACAAATTCCCCTGCCTTGTTTTCCCCTCAATTGTTAATGACCCTGTAGCGGGACTGGACCCAGCTAGGCTAAGTTGACTGAATCACTGATCTCAGATGCAAAATTTAAGGGGACATCCCAGAAATAAATTCACACACTTACGATCAATTAATCTATGACAAAGGAGGTAAGAATGTACAATAGAGAAAAAGACGGTCTCTTCCATAAGCCATGCTGGGAAACTGGACAGCTACTTGCAAAAGAAAGAAATTACAACATTCTTTAACACTGTATACAAAAATAAACTCAAAACGGGTTAAAGACCTAAATGTAAGACCAGAAACCATAACACTTCTAGAGGGAAATATAGGTAGAATAATCTTTGACATAAATCATAGCAATATTTTTTTGGATCAGTCTTCTAAAGCAAAGGAGATAAAAGCAAAAATAAACAAATGGTACATACTTAAACTTAAAAGCTTTTGCACAGCAAAGGAAACCATTGACAAAATGAAAAGACAGCCTACTGAATGGGAGAAAATATTTGCAAATGATATGACCTATAAGGGGTTAGTACCCAAAATATATAAACAGCTCAAACAACTCAACATCAAAAGAACAAACAACTGGATTACAAAATGGACTGAAGACCTGAATGGACATTTTTCTGAAGAGGACATGCAGATGGCCAACAAGCACATGAAAAGATGCTCAATATTGCTAATCATCAGAGAATGGAAGTCAAAACCACAGTTAGATGTCACCTCACATCTGTCAAAATTGCTATCATCAAAAAGAACACAAATAACAAATGTTGGTGAGGATGAGGAGAAAAGAGAAGACTCCTGCACTGTTGGTGGCAATGTAAATCGGTACAGCCACTGTGGAAAACAGTAAGGTTTCTCAAAAAACTAAAAATAGAGTTACCATGAAAAGTGTTAGTCGCTCAGTCATATCCTATGATCCCATGGATTGTAGCCTGCCAGCTTCCTCTTTCCATGAATTCTCCAGGCAAGAATACTGGAGTGGGTATAAAAAATATATAGCCCCTAAATATAAAAGCTAACTTGAAAAGATACATGCACCCCAATATTCATAGCAACATTGTGTACAATTGCCAAGATATGGAAGCAACGTAAGTGTCCATCAACAGATGAATGGATAAAGAAGATGTGGTGTAAATATATAACAGAATACTAGTTAGTTAAATAAAATAATGAAATTTTGCCATTTGCAACAACATGGATGAACTTGGAGGGCATTGTGCTAAAGCGAAATAAACCAGATAGAGGAAGACGAATACTGTATGACATTAGTTATATGTGTAATCTAAGGAATATAACGAACTAGTAAATATAACAAAAAAAGAAGCAGACTCACGGATATTGAGAACAAACAATGGTTACCAGTGGGGAGAGGGAAGGGTAGAAGGGAAGTATAGAGGTAGGGGATTAAGAGGAACAAACTATTATGTATAAAATAAACTACAAGGATATATTGTACAACATGGGGAATATAGACATTATTTTATAATACTATAAATGGAGTAAAATATTTCAAAATTGTGAATCACTATCATACACCTGTAACTTCTAAAACATTTTACTGCAATGAAACTTCAATAAAAAATTTAAGGAGGCACCAAAAAAATCTCAATGATTAAAAGAAATATTTTAATGAAATACTTTTTTTTTGGCAAAATGAAAATTAATGCAAGAAAAGCCATGTGAACAAAATGAAAAATTATTTAAAGACAGGATCAGGACCTTGTCATATCAAGCCATATTAGCTTGAAACAAAAGGAAATATCAATAATACTCTACTGATCCTGGCTTTATTTAAAATTCTGCTATTTTGTTCATTATCGATTTCTCTACATAAATTTCTCTTTTAAAAAGTACTGCAATAAAATCTTTTCTATCTGGGTTGCTGAGTTTTTTGGTACCCATGTAAATTTTTGCTCTCTTGCCTCACCAGTTCTCTGAAGGTCAAGGTTTTTCTTACATCTCATAGACAAACACAGTCCTTGAGAAAGATGCCTCTTGCCTTTCTCTGTTCTCAGAACTCTGCTGACTACAGATAGACCCTATAGGCAGGAAAGAAAGTTGGTTACATGCAGTGATTTGAGAGGCATTGAAAAGTATCTGATCTGTCAAACTCATATTCTCCTTTTGTTTTATGTTACTATGTCACAGTTGATACTTTGGTCCTAGAAGAGACAAAACACATTTTGGTTCCAGGTTCCAAAGCTGATACAGAGAAAAGTCTTAGATCCCATAAGTCTTCTTTGTATTGGTTCAGAGTCACGGGACTCTTGGAAAGCAAGTCGCCAGGTAAGAAGAGTGTTGAAATGGAAGGGAGGGGCCTGGAGAAGACTAAAAAACTCACCATTTGCCCAGGGCTCATGGATATCTGCTCACCAGATCTTTAACAACTGCACACTCAGTGTATACTAAACAATCTCATGTTAGCTCATAGACTGCTTTGTAATTAGTTTCTAGATGAATCAGATGTATATATTTATCTTCTCCAACTAGATTGTGCTTCTTGATGTTAAGGATCATGTTTTCTCTCTTGTTTTGATTTTTTTTTTTTTTTTTCCTGTAAAGAGGATGAACTGAGTAGCTATTTCAGAAGCATCACCTTTGGTAAGTTTGTCTTGATTTATTCAGTCTTTCCTTTATTCAGTTCACAGTACATTTGAGATCAAATGGAATTAAGGAGACATCATTGAGTGGAACAATTCAGCACTGGAAAAAGTTAAAAGCCTGGTTGCCTTTGGTGTCTACTCATTGTGACAGTTACCTGAAGATAATCTCAACTCTCCAGGAACTTCTAAAGCATGGAGGTAGATGAGTCCAAAGGAGACATGTATACATAGCACATTATAAAGTAACTTAAAACAGTAAATGTGTATCAAAGTAAATTGAAAGTTAAGCCAAATTCTTAAGGAATATGTTTCTTTCATATGGTTCCAAATCAAAGGCTACATGTACCCACAGTCAAACTCACAGGTCTTTGAAGATGCAAACATTCTGAGCACAAATTCACCTTTCACGCAAAAATCCCCAAACTCAACACATAAACATGCCCTTCATAAATCACCAAAGAGTCTCTTCAGTTGTAATACTATATGAATTAAATTGTCAAGAGTGTTTTCTTTTATAGCAATTGATTCAGTATTTTTTAAAGTCCTCAGCACTAGCAGATCTCTAAAGTCTGAACTCCAATAAATAAACTTATGCTTTCCTCTGTATTTAGAAGTTTACAACATAGAATTGCAAGTTCTGACCTGTTGAGAAAGGTACCTTCATAGTGCCCAGTCACTAAGTCGTGTCCGACTCTTTGGGACCCCAGGCACAGTAGCCTGCCTGGCTTCTCTGTTCAAGGATTTTCCAGGCAAGAATACTGGAGTGGGTTGCCATTTCCTCCTCCAAGGATATTCCCAACCTAGGGATCAAACATGCATCTCCTGCAACTCTTTCTTTGGCCAGCAGATTCTTTACCACTGTGCCACCTTCATAGAGTGAGAATTTATTACGCTGGTAACTTGACAAATAGTTTTATTACACTGGTAACTAACAGTAATTTTCCTTAGCACTTTCAGGACAATTTTCCATTTCTGACTTGAAATCACTGTCTTACATTTTTAAAAATGGAAGATTATCTTTAGAGGAATCATTTATTTTTATATGCTTTTACATTCTAGAAAGAATGCCTAAGTGTCCTGAACAGAGAAAGTATCTTTTGAAACATTTTTTACACTGGTGAAAAGTTGTTAACGCTTTTGTAAGGCTTTGTGTTACCAAGACAGTAAAGAGGCCAATCCACTATGCTTGGCTCAGCAATTACTGCAGTCAAGTAGGAAACTGTGTCAGCTGTGTGGCAACTTAATTCGTTTTGAACTGATGAATGACCACAGGAGATGCCAACGATTGATGGAATAAAGCAATTCCCACGTCACTGTGAGTCCTAGGGGTTCACCTAGAAAGTCACGTGTATAAACGTCTTCTAGAGGATAATGCCCATTGCTCAGTTTCCTGAAACACGGGGAACAGAGAGCTCACTGTGGTTGCCTTCCATATCTGTTAAGCACAGGAGCACAGACATACAGACAAAGAATACCATGTCTGTTTCTATGTATTATTTTTATAGAAGACTCAGCAGAAGGGCTCATGGTGGTATTAAGTACCCACTTTTCAAGTCTGTAAAGCCCATGACTCAATGGAGAGAAAGGTTCCTTCCAGTTGGACAACTGTCCTCCTGGGGAAACTTCGAGTCTCACTAGGAAGAAGCCAAGGTCCTAAGAACCATCTTGCACAGGATTGTGTACAAGCGAGTCATGAGGCAACTTCAAATGGTATAAGATTGAAAGGAAATTTTTATTTTGAAAGTTTTAAAACAATCTTCCGGCATCATCAGAGCAGAAACAGGAGAGAAAAATTAATAAAATTAGATGAGTATATGTTTGTTTGCCTGTGGGTATTTTGCTTGGTTCTGAGTTTATTCCTTTGAAAGTCATCCTTCCAGGGTTTGTCTACTCCAAGGATATCTACCGAGGGTGAGTCAATTCCCTTTCAGTTGGATGTAATTTGCAGCCACATTATCCTGTCTAAAAGGAACGAAAAGAAGTCAGAAAGATTTCCTGAGGAGCAGCTGGCACATGCAAATGTGAGACTGCTCATTTTAATTTTGGTTGTCATGACATTTCCTCAATTACTTCATTGACCTGAATCACATTTCCTTACAGTGCTTTCAGCCTTACTGTCTGGAAGTTACACTTGCTGTGGATAGCCCAAAGAAAAATCATGAGCAAGTCTGGATGTTATGGTTTTTGCAAATGTTGGACATATGCAGAAAATGTCATTTGAATTTGTAACATACTGAGAGTGTATCTGAACAAGCCTGCCAGTCAAACTTCCATCAGGTTTATTTCTTTTCCAAAGAGTCACTCCTGGATGATATCTTCATTTTACAAATAAAGAGAGATATGCTCATAAATGATAAATGTGAATGGTGGAAAGTATATATGGCTAAGAGAAATAATAAAATATAAAGATATTCATCTGAAACCTACTGGACAGCAAGGACAAAAATTTATGTATACTCTATAAAGCAATCTGCTCTCATTCTGCTGGATAGATCCTTAAGAAATACTGTCCCTTATCTTCACTATAGCTGGCATAAAAGGATTGGTAATAGCTCCCAGTTGCATTTCAAAACATAGAACAGAAAAAGATTGGTCAAATCTTTGCAATCACCATAATTTGTCCTTTGGAATTCATTCAGTACATATTCTTGCTCCCTTTGATGATGAATATCAAAGATTTTTGTATACATTAGACAAATACATTAGCCAATCACTCACACATAAATATGAGAAACAAATTTTGATATTTGGCAAAACTAATACAATTATGTAAAGTTTAAAAATAAAATAAAATTTAAAAAAAGAAAATATTACAAGAGATACAGTGTGTTTTTCAGTATTCAAGAGAAAATTAATTAGCCTTCATTGATAAATACATGGCCAAAGAGTCATATACAATTAGCCTTTTAGGGAAACATTCTGGCAAAGTAGATGCAATTAATGATTACAGTAGTAATTATTTACTTATAGTACGAATGCATATGAAAAATTTCAATTTCTTTCCCTCTTAGTTGTTTTCCACTGTGCATTGCTAATGAATAGTTTACTAAACTAGTTTCTGGTAGAAATGTCAACATACAAATAGAACCTCTGTTCATTTTCATTGTGTCCAACCCATAAAAAAATTCAGATTGGTCTTTCCCAGAAGTGTTGAGGGTACATTGTGTCTGAGATCAGATGGTCAGGTGTGCAGCCTTTGTGAATAGGCTTGTTCTGCTAATATTTACCAAAGACCACAAGTTCCTGTAGCTGGAAGATTCAGGAGTTAGCCTATTGTTTGAGCAAACTGAAGCTTTCTTTGGAAAATCTTGGCAATGGGAAGTGCATTTGCGTATTTATTTATAAAAACTGTCATACAGTTTTCTCTCAAAAGAAAAATAAGTCTTTAATTTCCTATTGAACTTGTTCAGTTGACAGAAAAAAATTTTATGCAGCAGCCTCATGTATAAAACATGAAAAGGAACAAACTATTAGTACTATATGGAAATCTTCTGAAAGAAAGATCTTTTCTGGTTTGAATCATTTACATTGAAAACACAAGATGATCTTACTAAAAGCAGTGCTGTATGAAGTGAATGGCTGAAATAATTTTCATGTTTCATGTTTATAAAGACCAGATAATATGGTAATAAATTGAAATTTCTGTTTACTGCCCAGTCGCTAAGTCACATCCAACTCTTGGTGATCCCATGGACTGCAACACGCCAAGCTTCCCTGTCCTTCAGTATCTCCTGGAGTTCACTCAAACTCATGTCCATTGAGTCAGTGATGTTATCCAACTATTTCATCCTCTGTCGCCCCCTTCTCCTTCTGCCTTCCATCTTTCCCAGCATCAGGGTCTTTTCCAATGAGTCAACTCTCCGCATAGGGTGGCCAAAGTATTGGAGCTTCATCTTTAGCACCAGTCCTTCCAATGAATATTCAGGATTGATTTCCTGAAGGATTAACTAGTTTGATTTCCTTTCAGTCCAAGGGATTCTCAAAAGTCTTCTCCAACACCACAATTCTAAAGCATCAGTTCTTCAGTGCTCAGCCTTCTTTATGGTCCATGCACATCGGTATATGACTATTGGAAAAACCACAGCCATATGGACTATGTGAACCTTTGTCGACAAAGTGATGTTTTTGTTTTTTAATACACTGTCTAGGTTTGTCATAGCTTTCCTTCCAAGGAGCAAACATCTTTTAATTTATGGCTGCAGTCACTGTCAGCAGCGACCAAGAAAATAAAGTCTGTCACTGCTTCCACTTTTTCCCTTTCTATTTGCCATGAAGTGATGACACATGAAGTAAATTGAAATAGACACATGGTAATAATTTTAGGAATGGGTTTACAATACAATAATGACAACAGTTTTTTTCATAGCATCTCCCAATGCAGTATTTTTCAAATATTAGTAAATACTAGACAACTCATCATAGAAAAATGTAATGTCTTATCTGCATGACTTCCTTCTCCAAGGGATCTTCCCTACCCAGGAGTCGAACCCAGGTCTCCCACATTGCAGGCAGACGCTTTACCGTCTGAGCCACCAGAGAAGCCCCATTTACAGTTACAGGCATATACCATTTCCTAGACTGTCTTGGTACCTCAGCGGTGTCTTAATATATAGCCTTTTTTACATGGAAGGTCCATTTGAGGAGGGAATCTAGCTTATCAGAGCGCTCTAGCCTCAGCCTAGATTCTAAAAGGCTACCAAACCCCTTTATTTTTTCAGATGTTCCTGAATTTGTCTCACTGGCTACAGCCTGGTCTCTCGTTTCCACAATTACTCCTTTAAAGTTTGACATATATGCACTGCTCACGTGCATGCTAAGTTGCTTCAGTCATGTCTGACTCTTTGTGACCCTATGGACCATAGCCCACCAGGCTCCTCTGTCCATGGGATTCTCCAGGCAAGAATGCTGGAGTGGGTTACCGTGCCCTCCTCCAGGAGATCTTCCCCACCCAGGGATCAAACCCAGATCTCCAACATTGCAGGTAGATTCTTTTCTGTCTGAGCCACCAGAGAAGCCCATACACACACACACACACACACACACACACATATATATGGATATATATATATATATATATACACACATATAGCTGATTCACATTGTTGTACAGCAGAAACCAGCACAGCTTTGTAAAGCAATTATGCTCCAATTAAAAAAAAATTAAAGCTTTAGGATTGGGTCAAGCCAGAAAGCCCACAGTAGTACCAACAGGTCCTCTTAGCCTAAAACATTTTTAAGAAATTCTGAATGTTTGTTACTTCTCCTGCCCTCTGTCCCTATCATTAACTGGGACTAGAAGAGGAACTCAGTATTTAGATCTAGGCTAAAAAACACATTTCAACAGTGACCTGCAGACCTACAAACAAACTTAAAGCTTCCAAAATGAACCTATGATTTCTGAGCAGGTCTTGGCTAGCTTAAGAAGCAGTATAAGAGCTATTGGAAACAAAAGAAAAATACACTATTTGCCAGCTATTTAGCTGATGAGGAATTTTAAGTTTCCATCTCTTCCTCTTCTTCCTCATGCTAAATAGGTCTAATATTAGTTTAGCCATATTATGGCAAAACACATAGATGTCTTAGCCTGTCTGTGTCAATATAGCCTTCTGCCTGAATCAGTCAAATATTCTTATTGCATTCCTTCCATTGCTAAGCCCTGTGTGAGGTGCTATGGGTTATACAAAGAAACAGAAGAGTCAATCCTGAATTTCAGATTTATAACTGAGTTTATAAGATGAACTAATGGAAGTTAAAAAAGCAGTGTACTGCTAAATAACCTGGGACTGAGTTTAGCATAATAGAAGTTCACAGAATAATGAACCAATGTGTGAGAGCTAAATTGGGAAAGGTTCAATGAAAAAAGTAACACTGGAGCTGTTTATGGATGTATGGTCTTAGGCAGAGTGGCTGAAAGACAGCCTTCCAGAAGGGGACAAAAGCCTTTTAGCAAATTTCCCCAAATGGAATGAAGATCATAAAACTGGAGAACATGATGACATTTATTTTACATTTATTATATATTGATAATTATTAAAGACAAGTCATACTTTTTTCCCAGTCATAATTGTCATCCTAAGGATGTACTTTTCTTCCAATGCAGTAAGTTATTCCAGATATTAAATGGCTATCTGAAAAAGGAAGAATCTTTTCCTCATCTTCTCTGGAATGTAAGTGCAGTTTTTTTACTTTAAGGCAGGAAAATGGTATTTTAAATATGCTCAACTTTCTTCCATAATGTAGAGTATGATTTTGGAGATGTGATCTTAACAGAGCACAGCACTTGGTAACTTTCTGCAAGTTTTAAATTCCATGATGAACCTACTGCATAGCACAGGGAACTCTACTTAATACTCTGCAATGACCTAAATGGTGAAAAGAATCTTTAAAAGAATGGATATACGTACATACATACATATATATATAAGCTGATTCACTTGACTGTACAGCAGAAACTAACACATTGCAAATCACCTGTACTCCAATAAAAATTAATTTACAAAATAAATTCCATGATGAAAAAGCAAACAATTTCTTACTAATTATATCAAAGTAAACTGCCTTTAAAAGTACTCTAAGCTTTCCAAGGATCTAAAGATGCAGAAAGATGATTGTGATGTTGTTCAAATCTAGGTTACCCCGTAGAGTCCTACATACATATACTATGTTGATGAGTTAGCATGTCCTAGATTTGGTAGAGCCATGGCAACCTTCCTATGGCCAGTTTTTTTGTATAAGAGCTGTGACCCCAAAACGTGAAAAGTGTGGCGTCCCCATATTTTTTTCCCAGTTGCAAAAGGGAATTGGGATTGCAGTTGTTTCACTAAGGATATTATAGTTTTAGAGCTTAAAGACATCATAGAGGACTTTCCTGGTGGTCCAGCTAAGACTCTGCTTCCAGTGCAGGGGGCAGTGGTTCAATCCCTGATCTAGGAACTAAGATTCCCACATGCCTCCTGGCCTGGCCAAAAAAAGAGAAAGATGCCATAGAGATCATTAGCCACTCTTTCAGATCACAATGAAGAAAGTTAGGCTCTACTAGAAGTCTCATCTTGGGACTTCCTGGTGGTCCAGCAGTTAAGAGTTTGTCTGCCAATGCAGGGGACATGGGTTCGATCCCTGCTCTGAAAAGATTTCACACGCTGCAAGTACTGAGCCCACATGCCGTCTAGGGTCCATGCTTGACAACAAGAGGAGCCACTGCAATGAGAAGCCCGAGTACTGCACTGAAGAGTAACTGCCACTTGCTGGACTAGAGAAAGCCCATGTACAGCAACAAAGACCCAGGGCAGCCAAAAATAAATAAATAATATATAAATAAAGGAAGGAAAAAAAAAAAGATGTTGGTTTAAAAGATCAAGAAAAAAAGAAGTCTCATCTCATCTCTGCTTTGATGTAGACTCTGACCATGCTGAACCTCTTTATCTGTAGATCTGGGGGGGCAGGGAGGCTTCTCTGGACCCCAGGGGCCCTAGGTAGAGAGTGGAGACCACAGCGCTCCCAGGTAGTCAACAGCAGAGGGAGCAGCTTAAACCAGTGAATGAGTGCCGGTGACTATGGTGAGTTGCTTCTGCTGCTGCTGCTGCTGCTAAGTCGCTTCAGTCGTGTCCGAATGCACAACCCCATAGACAGCAGAGGCCAGTAAAAGGTCCTGCTTTACTCTTTCCATGTGAAATTCAGTCCTGTGATGAAAAATTTAGAAAACAAATATTAACAAATATAGATGTGGAGAAAGACTATCATTTAAAACTTCCAGGCTATATTCTACCTTTAGAGTAGAGGCTCAAATTTATATAGCAAACTGGGCATGCGTGCATGTGTGCTAAGTTGCTTCAGTCATGTCTGACTCTTTGCAACCCCATGGACTGTAGCCCACCAGGCTCCTCTGTCCATGGGATTCTCCAGGCAATAATACTGGAGTGGGTTGCCGTTTCCTTCTCCAGGGGATCTTCCTGATCCACATATCAAACCCTTGTCTCCTGTGACTCCTGCATAGCAGGTGGATTCTTTACCACTGAGCCTTCAGGGAAGCCCAGCAAACTAGGAGAAACCCCGTAATAAGCATTTTCTGTTATGTAAACGATAAAGCAAAACTTTATCCTACTCTTTAAAGGGAAATTTGAATATAGTGAAATAAATTAAATTTAGATGTTTCAATCTGAGTTTTAAATTCTCTGCTTGATGTAAATTTGGTTAAAGTACGTTTTAGCAATTACTACCTAAAGGCCAATGTTTGTTTTTCTCTGTGCTGAATTAGACTCTTCCAGCATATTTATTATTGAGCAGCCCCGAAGAATGATCTCTTATCTGAAGTTCCCTTTTCCCTACATCCTCCCCAAGGAAAGTTGGAGTCATTTCAGTGAGGAATGGCTTCAAATAAAGAAATACCTTACCTTGAAGGATTCAAGAAGTTCACAGCGTTTGGTGGTATGTGACCCAGATGAAAAGACTGCCGTCTAGTGAAGACTGAGGGAAGCCCAGGTGGCTCAGTGGTAAAGAAGCTGCCTGCAATTCAGGAGCCACAGGAGATGAAGGTTCAATCAACGGATCAGGAAGATCCCCTGGTAGGGCATGGCAACCCACTCCAGTATTCTTGCCTGGAGCATCCCATGGACAGAGGAGTCTGGCAGGCTACAGCCCATGGGGTAGCAAAGAGTCTGACATGATTGAGTGACTGAACACAAGCACGAAGATTGAATAAGCTAGATTTGGGGAAACATATTAAAGTTGCAGTCCCATATATAGGTCAGGTTGAGTTCCTAGGACCAGACTACACTCCTAATGGGAGTTGTAATTTCCCCCCAAAGTAGCAGATGACCTGCAATTTATCACCCTGGGAAGGGGCCAGTCTTGAGGCAGTGAATAAGAGCTCAAGATTGTGAGGGCTTTGGACTGTTAGGTTTGGAGGAGGTACTAGGGTCTTTTCTCCTCTCTCTGAAACCTCATGGAATTCAAGTAAAGCAGACATGGTAGAGAGCACTGCTGTTGAGGGGTGGCTGGCTTTCCTTTTCCATATGGCAGTTGACTGGAATGAAGGTGGAAGATCATCATTTAGGAACTCTGAAGAATGTCATCCTGGCTTTGAGGTTGAGGGCTCTGAACACACTTCTGTGTAATGTCATTTATTCTGTATGTGAACAGTCCCCTTCTGTTTTCCATAAACTTTCAATGAAGACTGATTAGAAGTTACCACCTGGTCTCTTCTTTGCTGGAAGAAAAGGGCAGTGACCCCTCCTAGAGCTCAAAGACACTTTGAAGTTGACTAATTTATGGTAAACAAAAAAGGTAGGATTCAAGATATCATTTTCAAAACTTTAAGTGGAAATATGACCTTATTTTTATTCATATGTATCTGAGACTTGAACATTTTATTATATGTATTTGTGTACTAAATACCAGAGATGGATTCCTTCTTCTTTCCTGGTGATTGTGGTAAATCATTATGCAATGAACCATTTTCCAGAATTTCTTTAATGGTTTCTTTAATTAAAAATGGGCTTCCTAGGTGGGGGAGTTGGTAAAGAAACTGCCTGCCAATGCAGGAGACACAAGAGACTCAGATTCCATCCCTGGGTCAGGAAGATCCCCTGGAGGAGAAAATGGAAACTGACTCCAGTATTCTTCCCTGGAGAATTCCATGGACAGAGGATCCTGGTGGACTACAGTCCATGGGGCTGCAAAAAGTCAGACAATGCAAACACGCAGGCCATTAGAATTTCTTGAATGGTTTCTTTAGTTAAATTGCCATAGGATGACTACTGATCAGTCTTCACCTGAGTGACGGGTATAATGGTAATTCTTTGTGGATTGACCAAGGCTAATGCATCACCACACCTCTCACCTTTTAATCACTGTATTTAATTGCTAGAGAAAAGTCTGCTAAATTGTAGAAGGAATGTAGGGGTTTTTTGAGAAAAATGGACCCCAACTGTCTTCACCTCTTCGAGCATACCAGAATGAGTGTACCAAAGTTTGTAAGAAGCATGTCAGGATTCTCCAAAGATAAGCATACCAAAAAATAGGGTATGGGTGCTTACCCTTGGCATATACCAGAAAAAGCCATTTTTTAGGGAAAATAAAAACATGTATCTGAGATTGGCATGCTTTTAAGATCTAGCTATGCTGGCACATTGTTGTGGTTTTGGAGCAAAGGCTGAGCATTTGAACATGGGATGCTTTTTGGTTTAGGTATATCATTACAAATGGACACATTTTTCTTGGCATTATAGAGTGTTGGTTTTGAACAATGACATTCAGTGGTAGCAAAAAAGCAGAGCAGTAATGCAGGATTAAGCTCCTTCCCCCATGACACTAAGGTTTGAGCTCTTCAACTTAAAAAGGGTCTGAATGTGTGTCGGAGGGGAAGACTTTCCAGGCAAAGTCTCAAGAGTGAGATGCTAGACTTCCCACTAACAGGTCACATGGATGCTGACTGGGAAAATAAAAGAATATGACTGCTTTCTACGCCCAGTGTTAATGAATATGATTGTTACATTTGTAAAATTAAAGAGAAGTCACAATGGCATATTGTGTAGGGTAATCCCCAATCACAATACATACTGTGATTTTTTTCTTTATGTTTATTAATTTAAATGCGAGGTTCAGGGAATCTTAGATCAACTGAAATCCCAGAAATCTCAAAGAAGATTTGGTCTCTCCTGAAAGGTCTAGGAGAGTAAGTCACCCAGCTAAGAAATTCCCTTGCATGGATCACTGCGGACTAATTCTTAAATCTTCCTTTTAATTAATTTCATTGGAAGTCTGAAAGAATGTAATATGAAAGCTGAGCAACTGTCAACTTGTGGCTTCTCATTCTATAACTGGTTCAGTATTTTAGTTTGCTGTATTCATATACATCTTCATAACTCTCTATGCTCTTTTGCAAACATTATGTTGTCTGTGCCTCATGGCCCCACTGATGGATATGTGGAGAAGTGACTACTAATTTCACTTAATGCAAGAGGGCAAAGAGGCAAGAAGAGAGTAAATGATATAGCCAAAAATGAGTGCAAGAAAGCTTAAATTTAGAGAATAGATACTTGCTAATTGCAAAGAGAAAACTAGTGACTTTAGTGTAAACATATATGGCAGACACCATATCACCAAGTGATTAAGGTTAACATGACCCATGATGAGACCTATCAGTATCAAGTGCCTCCTGATACTTTGCACTGAGAAGGGCACAGCATCACTTCTGTAGGATGGCTGCCAAAAATAATAACCGAAATTATGAAAAAATATCAGACACACTCAAACTGAGACTCATTCTACCACACTGGCCAGTGGTATATGACACTATTCAAAAGTGTCAAGATCATAAAAGACAAAGAAAAACTAAGGACTGTTCCAAATTATAGGAGACTGAGAAACCATGACCACTAAATGCAACTTGAGAACTTGGATATTGGGTCTGGAAAAGGAAATCAGGGAGACAGCTGGTGAAACTGGATAAGATCTGTTGATTAGTCAGTAGTATCATTTTGATTTTCCTAATTGTACCCTGGTTAGGTAAGATGTTAACATTTTGAAATGCTGTGAAAAGTGCATATAGGAATTTTGTGTACTGTTTTTGCCACTTTAAAAAAAACTCTGAACTTGTTTCAAAATCAAAGTTAAAGTAGGGAAATAAATAGGTTTTCTCCTACAGCCAAACCAAATTTTTTCCTATGGGAGTATGGTTGATTTATAATGTTGTGTTAGTTTCATATGTACACAAAGTGATTCAGTTATACATACACATATATTCATTCTTTTTCAGATTCTTTTCTCATATAGGTTATTACAGAATTTTAAGTAGAGTTCCATCAATTTTTATCTTCAATAAAAATATACATAAACTTCAAAACTCAACTGGTAATCTAAAAAATGGTTTATTCATTATTCAAGTGAATACTTTGAATTATTTTTTTATTATTCAAATCCATGGGTGATGATCCTATGTTCTACTGTAGAATTCTGGGTAAACACAGAGCATAATGGTAAAAGACTATAGGAGTTGGATTTGGAGAGACATATCCCAGCCCTATCAATTTCTATGTATGTGAACCTCAGTTTCTCCATCTGAAAAATGGGAATAAGCAAAGGTATCACAGGACTGACTGCTGTGGGATGTGGGATTGAATGAACCAATGGATGATGAGTCCATACCACAGTGCTAGATGCCAGTTCTAGCTTTTGAATGATTTGGGTGAGAAACAATAGCTTCACTGGCCAGTCATCATTTTGTGTCAGAATGGCTTCTTGGGTTGAAATTTCACCAACGTAAATTGACACACTTCCTCAAAAGCTGTTAAAAACATGCTTATTACTGATTTTAAAAAAAGGGAGGAAAAGAAGTCATTTACACAAATTCACCAGTGATATGTTGAAAATGCTAAGTGAATTGCTCAAAACTTGTCACGGAAAAGATCTCTGCTGTCACCATGGCAGAGTCATGTCAGCCGTCGGTGGGGTACCATCCCTGGAAGACAGAGTGGAAAATGGGAACTCTGCCCAAAGTTGCAGCGCCTGTGATGGAGAGCAGGGAAGAAACCACGGCTGCTCTGGGAGCCCAGCAGAACCTGCCCGAGTGGGCGGACAAGATTTTAAACAACTTGGAAAGACTCTTCAAAGAACAATTAAAAACAGCCTCCCGTGGTGGGAGGTGAATCTGGCTGGCCAACTCCTGCTTTCTTTCCCCAGGGTAGAATTCCCAGGCTTCTGGGTCCTGGTGGAGCGCCCTTGGCAGTGGATCCTGATGTTCCCTTTTCACTTTCCCGGGACGCAGAGTGATGGTTATGAGTACACAGGGTAAAGAACATCTGGCTGTCCTGAAACTGAAAGAGATTTGCAGTCAGCAGGTGGGGGTTGGAGGTTTATGAAAATAGTGGGGTGAAGTTCATTTTGTGGACAACTCTTGGCCCTGGGTATTATTTATTTCAATTTTTTTTTTTTTTTTACTGCTGGGCTCCTGTGGGCTTATTACAGATCAATTCATAAACAAACACACCGCTAAAGTTGTGTCCTGGGGATAAATGATGAGTTTATGTGACTTTGGGGTTGCATGTTAAAGGTAAGAGAGGAGCCACAGCTAAGAACTCAGTGTAATTTCAGTTTACTGAAATTCCAAGCTACACCCCTATTTGGGTAAAAGACTTCAGAAGTCTATGAACTATACATGGTTTTAAGGCACTGAATTAATGTCTTCAACATTTCTAAAAAGAATTACTGTGGACTCAGGAAATAAATAATCACACAGAGCACCCAGATTTCCTTAAGAGTGCATGAAAAGATAAAATTAATCATTTGGGGTCCTGGCATGTTCTATAAAATGATTTTAATACACATTTAATATGAATCTAATTTAATGTGTTTCTGTTTAACAGTAGTAATGACCTAAATCATCATTTATTCAATCTCTCAAAAATATCGATCGAGTGTCTACTATATGCCAGAACTATATATGAGCCAAGATTCTAATTTATGGTTAACATTTTTGATGACTTAATTGTTTCCCCTTCATAAAAAGGCTTCTACTTTCTGATGTGATGAGCATTGAGAGATACCCTTCCCAACTCAAAACAGATTGGTGTATAGCAAGTCTGTGCGCACACACTGTTATCTTTGTGTTTAAAGTAGTGGTGGCTCACTGGATGAAAGGATGAGTCATCATGAGAGGTTATGTACTTCAGTCCTGTCTGAGCAGAGGCGTAAAAGGAAGGCTGTATGCTCCCAAATTACACATGAAACTGAGAGATGTTTATTTCTCACTGTGAGGTCCACCACCATGAGACCTTGGGAAGAAAAGCCATCATCAAAGAAGAATTGTGATTCCAGGAGATGATGTAGCTTGCAAGTCCCGTGTCTTTTTGCAACACAAAATGTAACAGGTAGGCAAAGATATAATTGAAAGAGAAGAATGAGGGGGAAATTATATTGGAGAGGAAGAGAATCAGACAGAAAACAGAGATTAAAACTAAGAGAAAACAGAAAAGTAGACACCCTTGGAAGGACGGAAAGAGCCTCCCCCTACCCATCCTCCATATACCTTGCCAGGTGTGATACACTGGTGCTCGTAGTGTAAGCTGCCCTTCCGGCTTCCATCCTTCACCCTCAAGAGAGGTTCATGCAGAGACAGAATGGTCAGAAGTTCTAGATAGGACAGAGCCCCAAGATTTGATGTCAAGATTAGGGAACGATCCCTCTATGAAACTGACTCTAGATGAAACTGACTCTAGATGAGCAGCAAGATTTACTGGATCACTGTGCTGTCTGTGGAATAACCCGGAGTGGAAAGTGGTGTGTAACTGAATTGCTGGGGTCAGCATGGTTCTCAGTTCAGTCCACAGAATGTTTCATGATATTATGACATGCTCAGCATGAGATCATAGTGATTTGGGTAACAAATAAAACAGTAACTGCAAAGTTAAGAATTGATTAAATTAACACACATATATGGAATCTAGAAAAACAGTACAGATGAACCTATATGCAGGACAGGAAATAGAGACAGAGACATAGAGAACAGATACGCGGACATGGGCAGGGAAGAGAGGGGTGAGATGAATTGGGAGATTGGGATTGACATAGATACATTATATGTGAAATAGATAGCTAGTGGGACCCTGCTGTATAACACAGGGAACTCAGTGCTCCCTGATGATCTAGATGGGTGGGATGGGAGTAGGGGGTGGGAGGGAGGTCCAAGAGGGAGAGCATATATGTAAACATATAGTTGATTCACTTTAGATGTGAATGATTTAAATTTTCTTAAATCATTGTGTTAGTTAGCAGAAACTAACACAATGATTTAAAGCAAATATACCCCCAATTTTTTTAAAAAACGAGTTGGTTGGTGACAATTTAGCCCAGTGCTGGGAAAGAGGTACTATATCTGAAAAACAATTATTTCTACCACTATAAGCGTGAATTTGGCACTTGGGACAAGGATTCATTCATTCATTCATCCGTCCTTTCTCTCTTACACACATCTCTCATATCAACTGTGTTCAATTTCTTCCTGTCATTACAAATTCCTGGTCTTTAACATCAGCTCAGTGTTCTCTCATCCCTTGTCACTCTCACCTGCTTCATTGAGTTTATTACTCTTACTACCTCTGACAGCAACAGTGAAGGACAGGGAAACTTGGCGTGTTGCAGTCCGTGGGGTTCCAAAGAGTCAGACACAACTGAGCGACTAAACAACAACCTCTGCCCTTGAACTACCCCATCCTTTCTGTTTGGGGTCACCTCATATAATTTTTTATTCCAGCATATAAGGCCTCCATCCATATGGTCCTATAATGGATTTCATTGCCAATCATCCCTTCAGTGTGACTTTTTGCTAGAGCTCTGTCCTGGTGTGTTCTCACCTGGAAGCTCATCTTTCCTCCATGGAACCGAATGATGTACTCAGCACTCTCAAGTGAAGATCCCTGGACATTTCTTCTCCACCACTGCAGACAAAAGTAACTAAAGCTCAACGTGTCTGAAAATCAACTTTGATTGTCCTCCCAAACATGCTTCTACCATCTTTCTTAGCTTAGTGAACCATGTGTTCATCCACCAAGCAGCCCAGGCCACACTTGGGTCTCTGAGACTCATCTCTTCCTCTCATCTCTCATGTTCAAACCTTCACCTCCTTAACATTTCCTAAATCTGTCTTTTCTATTCTATCTCATTCCTAGGCTTCAATTTAGACCCTTATCATTTTATTATGGAGAATTTAAAATTTTCTTAACTGATTTTCCTGTCTCTTTTCTTGCATATTGTTTATTGATTGATTATCCACACTTCATCCAGAGTGACTGCTTTAAAATTCAAATCTAACTCAATTTCTTCCTAACTTACAACCCTTTAGCAGCTTCTTATTGCTTAGGGATCCTCGAATGCTCTCAACATGATGTATAAGACCTGAAGCGGCGTGCCCTCTGCCTGACCTGCAGCCTCTTTTCTTCCCTCTGTTACAGGCAATGGTCCAGCCATAACCCAGAAAAAAAGGCCATGAACCGAACAGCTGGAGCAGAAGATCCTACAGGCTTTTATCATGTCTAAAAGATGCTCTTAAATGACTAAGAATAAGTAGTCTTGATATTTCCTATGCCCCATCAGCATACTGTCTGATTTATAAATTTTGTTGAATTCTGTCATAATTGCATATTCTTTCCATAGGCTTTCATCTTATCTATACTGGCTGTTGAGGGCTTACGTGTTGACCCTACACCATATCTGGTATTTGCTCCCACTGAGTAAAGACTTCTTCATGTTCTAACAAATATGGAAGCATTTCACATCACATTGCCAGGCTCCGAGGATCTCTAGCAAGAGCACATGTGATTAATTTCAGTCTTTGATAATCCGAGAAGTATGGAAAATTCCCACCTCCTACTCTTTTGCAGGATTCACAACTCTGCCAAGTTTTGTAGCTCATCGGGATACTTACAAGCTAAATGTTGAGCTGTGGAAAAAAAGACATCTTCACATCTTTCGTTAAAAGCTTTACAAAGAGCATTCAAATCAAGCCGTGTGGTGAGGGAGGGGAAACACTAGATTCCATTTCCAGTTCTTCCAGGAACAAGGGGTGTGATCATGGACAAACTCCTAGACCTTCTAGGACTCAGTTTCCTCATTTGTTAACCAAGAGCCTTGGCTGAACTCTAAAATTCCTTCCAGCACTGAAACAAAACAAAACAAAAACTTTGCCAAATTTCTTGCAAATTCCTGCCCAACTAGGTGACTACAGAATGTTTCCTTTGTGGGGAAGGAAAACATAAATAGGTTTTGCATTTTTCCAAACTAAGCGGTCCTTCTTTAGAGCCTTCAGCCTTTCATTGCCTACAAATCAAGTTATGTCCATTTTTAAGTAGTTGCTGAAAAATTGAGGGCATTTTTTTTTTCCCTCACCAACTGACCCTGTGATTAACACCCTTTCACAAACACTGACAGTGTAATGTACAGCCTGAGGGGACTTTTTTTTTTTTGCTTGCTTAAAAAGGAAAATCAGCTTTTCATCTGGATAAGAAACATTCTAGGACTTTTACAACCTTCAATTTAGCATGGAGAGATGAATGTTAAAAAATTGCATTAATAATCAGGTTAGTGTGTCTGACCCCAATAAGCATGAAAAGTGAAAGGGAGGTGACCAAAAGGAGTGCATTTTCTATAGAGATTTTACTATGGCACCTTAACATCCTCCATTCATCAAAACTTTCCCTAGTAGAACACAGGATTTACCTTTTCCCTTTCAGAAATGTATAGTGATTGAACTAAAACCAAACAGAGACCACAGCCAACATTTCAGCCTCATCCAAACTGAAAATCATTACATGTTCTGGGTAATTATGTTTTCTGTCACCCAGAAATACAATTGCAACATAATTTAATTATAAGAAGGAGAAGAAAGTTTCTTAGTCATGTTTGACTCTTTGCAACCCCATGGACTATACAGTCCATGGAAATCTCCAAGCCAGAATATGGGAGTGGGTAGCTGTTTCCTTTTCCAGGGGATCTTCCTAACCCAGGGATCAAACCCAGGTCTCCTGCATTGCAGGCGGATTCTTTACCAGCTGAACCACCAGGGAAGCCACATTTAATTATGAATCACTAACAAATACATATCTGAAAAAAACTCATACATTTGGAAATCAATAGATATAAATAAGTATAAGGAATCAAAAATGAAAAAATATCTAGAACAGAAATATAAAAATTTACACATCAAAATCTGTGGGAAGAAACCAAAACAATAATGAAAGAAATTTTTAATTTTAAATATATAGTAGGATGAAAATTAATGAGTTAAGTAGCTAACTCAAGAAGTCAGAAAAAAACACAACTGGGTAAAAACCCAAAAGAAAAAGAAGAAGAAACCAAAAAGTCAGAGATTACTTGAATGCCTTAGAGAAAAACAACCAAATTAGTAGCTTATTCTTTGAATACTAATAAAAATAAACAAATCTTTGGTGAGACTTCTCAAGAATAAAGAGGAGAAAAGAAATAACAATGTTGGAAGTTAAAAAAAAAAAGGTGAAGTATATTTACAAATGCAAGCTTGATAGAAAATAAAAAATACTATCAATAATTCTGTTAATGAATCTCTAAGTGTGAAAAATAGTTTCCTGGAAAAAGCATAACTTGTCAAAACTGACTCAAGAATAAGTAATACACTTGAAAAACACACACCTCACCACACACACACACACACACAAACACACCAAGAACTCTCTTGACTGACCATTTTATGAGTTACACCAAATATTCATGAATCAGATCATCCATATCATATCCAGGGAACACTATAAGAGCAAAAGCTCCCTGATCGCTTGTATGGTCTCATGTAAAACTTGTTCCTTTAATCAGAAAAGGATGATATTAGAAAAAATTATACATTCATCTCTTCTGTCCTCATAAATGTAAACTTCTTTAAAAAAAAAAAGGCAAAATCTAGCAATACATTTATTTAAACACATTCCACTATGTTCACAGATTAAAAGAATAAAAATTATATGGCTATCTTAATGGATTGGCTCAAAATTGGGAAAGGAGTAAGTTAAGGTTGTATATTGTCACTCTGCTTGTTTAACTTACATGCAGAGTACGTCATGCAAAATGCCGGGCTCTATGAAGCATAGGAGAAGGCAATGGCACCCCACTTCAGTACTCTTGCCTGGAAAATCCCATGGATGGAGGAGCCAGGTAGCCTGCGGTCCATGGGGTCACTAAGCGTCGGAGATGACTGGGCGACTTGACTTTCATTTTTCACTTTCATGCATTGGAGAAGGAAATGGCAAGCCACTCCAGTGTTCTTGCCTGGAGAATCCCAGGGACGGGGGAACATGGTGGGCTGCTGTCTATAGGGTCACACAGAGTCGGACAGAAGTGACTTGGCAGCAGCAGCAGCATGAAGCATAAGCTGGAATCAATCTTGCCAGGAGAAATATCAATAACCTTAGCTATGCAGATAATACCATCTTTATTGCAGAAAGTGAAGAGGGACTAAAGAGCCTCTTGATGAAGGTGAAAGAGGGGAGTGAAAAAACTGGCTTCAAACAATATGGAAAAACTAAGATCATGGCATCCGGTCCCAACACTTCATGACAAATACATGGGGAAACAATGGAAACAGTGACAGACTTCATTTTCTTGGGCTCCAAAATCATTGCTGACAGTGACTACAGCCATGAAATTAAAGATGCTTGCTCCTTGGAAGAAAACAACTAACCTAGATGGCATATTAAAAAGGAGAGATGTTACTTTGCCAACGAATGTCCATTTAGTCAAAACTATGGTTTTGCCAGCAGTCATGTATGGATGTGACAGTTGGACCATGAAGAAGGCTGAGTGCTAAAGAATTAATACTTTTGAATAGAAGATTCCTGAGAGTTCTTTGGACTGCAAGGAGATCAAACCAGTCAGTCCTAAAGGAAATCAGCCCTGAATATTAATTGGAAGGACTGATGCTGAAGCTGAAGCTCCAATACTTTGGCCACGTGATGTAAAGAGCTGCTGTATTGGAAAAGACCCTGATGCTAGGGAAGATTGAAGGCAGGAGGAGAAGGGGACGACAGAGGACGAGATGGTTGGAATGCCCTCACCAAGAGTGGACATGAGTTTGAGCAAACACTGGGAGATGGTGAAGGACAGGGAAGTCTGGTGTGCTACAATCCATTGGGTCACAAAGCGTCAGACACAACTGAGCAGCTGAACAACAAATCTTAATGCATATAGAAAAAAATGTATAATGTTTAGCAACTTCTGATTTGATGAATACTCTTCATAAACTAAGGATAAGATAACGTACAACACTCTACAGGCAAAATTTTCAGCGAGAGATTTTCATTAGTCAGGGAAATGTCTTAGTGACCAGTTGGATTATAAAGTTGCTTCTGCTCACTCTCCTGCTAGAATCTGCAAGTAATCTCTTTACTCCTTGGAAAGAAAGAGAAGGAGCCTTGCTTTGTTTGGTTACACTGGGTAGTCACAGAAGCTGAAGATGATCAACTCCTTTGCATGGGGCTGGCTTTCTACCTGGTGAGGAGCACAGGAGCATCTAGCCAGGCGTGGTCCAACTTCGCCTGGTCCACCTTAGCCTCAACCGCACTAGCCTAGAGAACACTGTCCCATAGCATAACCATTCTTTCTGCTTCCCAACTGAAGCTGTATGTCAAGGCTAAGGTGGCAGCAGGGCTTCCCAGAGAGCTGGTAGAATCTAACTTCTCTGCTTGGGTCTCAGATATGGCTGAGAGACAGTTCTGTTCTCAGGACTGCGTCTATCCCTGTAACAGGCCATGACTAGTGCTGTCTATGGGTTGTGGCAGCAACAGACATTTGATCCCAGAATCAAACACTGAGGACAAGCGTTGTAAGCATTTCACTCTGTCTCTCTTGAAGCTTCTGTCTTCTACTAATAAATGTCTTTTCTTTCTCCTTTTTCTCCTCTATTTACAACCGATTTTCTCCTCTCATTCTCCTCTGTACAAATCTTTCCTGTCATTTTCACTGTATTTCATTATTCTCTTTTTTCCTCATATTTCTATCTCCTTCTCATGCCTATTTTCTATCCTCTCCTACCTCTCTCTCTACCCCCATGTTCTCCAGTTTCTGGGTATGTGATGTGCTTCCACCAATTTCCCTAGGTTCTCTTCCTCCTCAACCCCTATTCTCAAGCCCTTCTAGCATCTGGAGAAGGCAATGGCACTCCACTCCAGTACTCTTGCCTGGAAAGTCCCATGGATGGAGGAGTCTGGTAGGCTGCCATCTATGGGGTCGCACAGAGTCGGACACGACTGAGCGACTTCACTTTCACGCATTGGAGAAGGCAATGGCAACCCACTCCAGTGTTCTTGCCTGGAGAATCCCAGGGAGGGGGGAGCCTGGTGGGCTGCCGTCTATGGGGTCGCACAGAGTCAGACACGACTGAAGCGACTTAGCACCACTCTTCTAAAACTTCCCTACTTATCATTTCATGGCAGTATTTAGGCCACCATTCTAACAAGAAGCACAGCAGATATGCATAATAGAACAACAACATCATCCAGGTGAGAGTCTATGCTCCATGAACATCCAAGCTTCCTCCACTCGTAGAGGACATATTTCTTTCTTTTTTATGTAGGCAGATAATGTTTCAGATAACACCCCAGAGATTAACTACCATGAGTTAGCCCAATGTAATTTTTATGGCTATGCTTTTTATTATTTTATAGCTAATATTGTCTTAGCTAGGAATCTAGAAACGTTCACCAGGCCTGTATACCTAAAGGGTTTTTTTTTTTTTTTTTTTTTTTAACCAAAGGCAATTACACAAATAACTGGATTCTCATGTGTGCTTATGAAAGTTGTAATTATTTATATGTATCTCAAGAAATTAAAGGCCAATGATTCACCTGTATTTTGGAGGAAAACAAATTAACTGCTGATTAATTTGGAGAATCATTTCATTTCGTATCCTCAGTAACCAACAGTTCTTGGTGTCTAAGAGGATTTCAGAAAGTGCTGTTGAAACAAATATTGGTTTCCATCCAATGTTTTCTCCTAGGATCCCTAAATACATAACTGAAAGAGTCCCATATGAATATGTATTTCCACTCCTGCAACAAATAACAAAATTTTCATGTAAAAGATTAGCATGACTGAATTGTTTCTTGGCATTTGAATAGTGATTTACAATCACAAGTCACTTGGTAGTTTTTAAAACTGGCTATTCATCATGAAAACTCTATGGAAAAGGGATTTTTACAAATCTACTGATGGAAAATCCAAGGAAGAAAAATTCATAGAGATCCTCACTAGGGATAGTTTCCCTCTTAGCTTAAAACATATTAATACTAAGTACATAAAGGTAAATGATCTACTCTAACATATTGTACAAACCCAGCTTTTCTGAGCAAATAAAGAACATGAACAAATGATATGAACAGGAAAAAAATATTAAAGCAACCTCAAGTAATTTCAAGAAGTCTCCAGATTTTCCCAGGTCACTTGACACTCGGCTTTCCCTCAGTTTCCCTCTGGATAACAAAATACAAACAAAAACAACTAACAAAGCCCAGCATAGTGGGATCTCCTGGCGGTCTAGTGGTTAAGACTTCACTTTCCAATGTAGAGGGTGCAGGTTCAATCCCTTGTCAGGAAGCTAAGATCCCACATGTTTTGCAGCCAAAAATTAAAGAAAAAAAAAAACCCAGAACATAAATATCAGAAGCAATATTGTGTACAAATTCAATAAAGACTTTATAAATGGTCCACATTAAAAAAAAATCTTAAAAGAAAAAAAAAAAAAAAAAACCACAGCAAAGCGTAGGGCTGGATTGGCTAGTAGACACTGTTAGTACATGTGTAGCACCAGCAAAGCAAAACTGTATTTTACAATGATATTTCAAAAAGAGTTTCAAAATAGATAGTCCAAGAATCAGAACTGTTTCTTTTGAAGATCTTTGGGGTAGTAGCATATGGATTTTTAAAAACATTCTAAATTCTATACAGCTCAGGAGGGTAGGGGAGCTGCATGAGTAATAGTGTAGGGCATTTAAAAGGCCAATCCAGTCAGGAGCCAATTACAAACTGACCATTGCTTCCCCTCTAAAATTTTTGCTAAAATGCTTGTGCTTTGAGCAGACAATCTCACACATGAGCAAAAATGGAAGGGCCAGGTACACATAAAAGAGTAAACAAAACTGCCAAAAAAATTGATCTGACCCATATTGAATATTGTACACAATTATTATTGCACTATTAGAAATATTAAACAAAGATGGTGTGAGAGGGTTGTTGGACTCTAAAACCAGTCTTGCTCACAGTTTTGCCCAGAACCATTTCTGACACTTAATTTCCTCCTCCCCATCCCACCATTGTGAGGCTGAGACTGGAGATCTGTTAACTAGGCTGATCCTGGGCTTCTCACTGTACCAGGATGGTCTGAGGAGGACAGCAGTATAAAGTCCTAAAGAACAATGGACTTAGGGGGTCAGACCTTACTTTCAGTCCTGGCTATTTCACTTATAAACTAGCTGTGTAGTCTTGGGCAAATTTCTCAAAGTTCCTGACTTTTTAGAGACAATAGGACCACCTCATAACATTGTTGGAAAGATGGAAGACAAAATACATGGAGACCTAGAAAATATATGAAAGCTGATCCAGTAGAATGAGTAGCTGTATGAAAACTGGAATTGAGGCAAAGATGTGTGATATAAGGGGCTTCCCAGGTGGTGCTGGTGGTAAAGAATCTGTCTGCCAATGCAGGAGACACAAGAGACACATGTTCCATCCCTGGGTCAGAAACATACCCCAGAGAAGGAAAGGGCAACCCAGTTCAGTGTTCTTGCCTGGAACATCCCATGGACTGAGAAGCCTGTCCCGCTTCCTAAGGGAATTATGGAGAAAGTAGTGAGATAAATGCAGACTCAGTTGGTAATGGCTGACAGTCTATACTATCTTATGGTACTGGATCATAAGTCTTAAAAAAATTCTAACAGGTTGAATTTCCGGCTGTGTCCATGGTAGATACACACTTCTTAATTTCAACTAGATTGTTTTCTTTGAAGTAGAGCTATGTACCCCAAAGCCAAGGACAGAGGGATGAAGACAGCGGGCTACTTAATTCCCTGTAGCAGGCTACAGTTCACGGGTCGCAAAGAGTCAGACTCAACTGAGCACACGCTATTTTATTTGTGTGATATAATAGAAATTTTCTCTTGGACTCTTGACAGAGAGAGTGAGCTATCTTTGCTTCTACAGAACAAATTATCAAGAATCAGAGGATTTTCAAAGTTGATGGACTCAACACTGGGTATTGGTAAAACAGGTATTTCCATTTCATGCATGGTTTCCTTCTTTTAAGGAAATAAAATTTCATTCCTCTCATGAGTGAGTTAGCTCATCATTTAGATACTAAAGCCAGGCACATACTAAGACTGCTTGGATCTCAGCTCCAAATAAAATTGAGAAGAGAAAGCAAAGTAATTCCTGCCCATTCCCTACTACAGAGAAAAGCCTATGAAGTTTCTTCCCTCTGTGTGGGAAGCCTTCTTCCCCTAGGCTGTGGAGTACATAGCTCTACTTCAAAGAAAATAATCTAGTTGAAATTAAGAAGTGTATATCTACCATAGATACAGCCAGAAATTCAACCTGTTAGAATTTTTTTTTTTTAAGACTTATGATCCAGTGCCACAAGAAAGTATAGACTGTCAGCCATTACAAACTGAGTCTGAATTTATCTCACTACTTTCTCCATAATCCCCTTGGCCAACAGCTCAGGGAATGAGAGTTTTGCTGGAATGACAACCTTTATCTGCCATATGAAACCTGAGAGCTCTGGATACCTTGATGCAGGAGACAGAATAATAGTAACCCCCCAAAGATTGTCCTAATCCTCAGAAGCTGTGAAGGTGTAAACTTACATAGAAAAAGTGATTTTTGCAGATGTGCTCAAGTCAAAGATCTTGAGATGGGCAGACTGTCCTGGATTATGCAGGTGGGCCCCATCTAATCACAAGAGTCTTTTTAAAAAGTGGACTTTCTCAGATGTGATCAGAGAAAAACACATGACAATGGAAGCAGGATCAGTGAAATGCTATATGGTTGGCCTTGAAGGAGAAGGAAGGGGGACCATGAGGCAAGCAAGATCTGGATCCTTTAGGACCTGGAAAAGGCAAATGGATTCTCTCCTAGAACTTCTGGAAGGATGTAGCTATTCTGAAACCTTGCTTTGACCTTTGTGAGACGTGTGTTGGCATTCTGTTCTGCAGAACTGTAAAGTAATAAACTTGTGTTAAGTCAATAAACTTGTTGCAATTTGTTACAGCAGCAATAGAAAATTAAGGCACAAGGGATAAGGAAGTGGGGACTCTAGGCAAAGAGGGGGGAAGAAGGGGGTTCAAGACAGTAGTGGGAAAACGGTCTGAATCAATCCCCTCCCTCCCCAGAGACTACACAGAATGAGTACCACGCTGACTGATTATGGACAATGACATGAGGTGGGCCTTGATATGTTTACATGTTCATTCACTTTAAAAAACCTTGGTTCCATTCCGGGGCATTTCTTCTCTAAAGATCTCTGTCCTTACTGTATACTACTGTTGATGTCATTACCTCCCTAGAACTTCTCATGTGGTGTCATCATTTTGTTTCTTTTCTGGATTACTTGTTCAATACTTTTTTCACATTAGAATACAAGCTCCCTCTTTCCCATCAGCGTGCAAGGTCCAAGAACTAAAGGATTCTGTGTATCTACTCACCATTGTGTTTGCACTGTAGAATAAATGGGAATATTTAATCTCTCTTCTCAGCCAGTCATCCTCTCCAGGCTTCTATTGACCTCTAAGCCAACGCGGTCTACCACAGAATTTTAAGGAAGATAGACATGAACAAAGGAGGAAGTTTGTCCTTCAGTATTTCATGGTCAAGAAATTGATTTTACAGCAACTAAATCATTTATTAAAGTTCATTTCATATTGTTCTTTTGGGTTAACCTCAATTTTCAAATATGTGAACCAGTGGCTGTTAATTTTTAATATGAACAATTTTGAGAATCAACACTAAAATGGTCACCATACAAAGGCAAGAAAATACTTGGTTTCATTCAATGACTCACCAGGACATTCAAAGTCCTTGAAAATTACAAGGAAATTGATCCTAAGGGGAGCCAAAGGCTAGTAGATTGAACCAGCCAAAGGTCATATATAAAAAGACTAGGTGGAGCTAGAAAAAAAATCTCGGACTCATAACGTTCAGCTCAGAAATTACGGGTTGTTTTTCTTCTTTTCCTTAAACACCATCTTTCCCCAGCAGGCCTATCTGAAAGTGGGTGGAACCCAGACAAATTCTGGCCATTTTTTTTGTTTTTCAACACTTCTCTTAAAATATGTTTATATCAGTGAAATTCAGTAATATATTTATAAGCCTCAGTTCTTAAAAGCACTAATTGGCCAGAGAGGTGGGAGGCTTCCTCTAGTGGCTTGGTGGTAAAAAATCCTCCTGCAACCCAGGAGTCACAGGAGACACAGGTTCAATCCCTGGATCAGGAAGATCCCCGGAAGAAGGCATGGCAACCCACTCCAGTATTCTTGCCTGGAGAATCCCATGGACAGAGGAGCCTGGTGGGCTATAGTACACAGGGTCACAAAGAGTCCAACACAACTGAAGTGACATAGCACTCACACAGAGAGGTGAAAAGGGTCGCCTCTTTCATCAAACCGGGGCAGGTGCTATGAGGCTCTTCTCAACATTGTCCAAGAGGCCCATGGTTGGCCCTTTGAAGGGTGGCCAAAACAGTCAGACACACCCACAGGAATTATTGCTTTTCCCTTCTCTGTCTCATTTCCTCCCGGTCTCCTTGCGAGTGTCTCATGTTTGCCCTGTGAGTGTATTTCGGGTACCTGCCCTAATTCGGCCCTCAGCCTTTCTCTGCTCTAACATACAGAAAACTGATTCTGGCCTTGCTAGACTACTCCACCTTGCTTCCCAGACAGGACTTGATATTTCTCCGTGGCTTCCCAGCAAAGGACCAACCTGCTCCAAGTTTCAGTCTCATTAACTTAGCATGTGACAGGCTTGCCACACAAGGGACCACTCTGTCTTATTATTTTCCTCATTTTTCCACTTTCTCTGATAATCAATGGGTGAGGTACTCATGATAGAATTCTTCTCTTATCTTTCCTTAAAAAAAATGTTTTCTCCTTAGAAACATGAAATTTGTGATGGTGAACAAACATGAAGGATGGTGATTATTAGGGATTAGGGAGAAGAGGAAAAGGAGAGTTGTTGTTTACCAAGTATAGAGTTTCAGACTAATCAGAGGAGAAAGTTTTTTTTTCTATTCATAGAAATATGAATATATTATATTAAGCACTACTGCACCATACACTTTTTAAATGGATAGGATGGTAAATTTTATGTTTGGTATGCTTTCTTTCAATCACAATATATTTTTATTTTTTAATTAAAACATAGTTGATTTATGAAGTTGTATTAGATTCAGGTAAATAGCAAAGTGATTCAGTTATATATACATATATTTCTATATATTTTTAACATTCTTGTCCCTTATGCGTGCATGCATGCTGAGTCACTTCAGTCATATCCAACTCTGCAACCCTGGGGACTGTAGCCCACCAGACTCCTCTGTCCATGTGATTCTCCAGGCAAGAATACTGGTGTGGGTTACCATGCCCTCCTCCAAGGGATCTTCCCAACCCAGAGATCAAATCTTCATCTCTTAAGTCTCCTGCACAGGCAGGCAGGTTCTTTGCCACTAGAGTTACCTGGGAAGCCCCATTGTCCCTTATAAGCTATTACAAAATATTGAGTATAGTTCCCCATGCTATACAGTAGGTCCTTGTTGGTTATCACAAATTATTTTAGAAGGAAATTAGAAGTTTATTTTTTTCTCCTGAGTTTTGCCCTTTATGATTTTGGGTGTTGAATTGGGTACTAAATTTAATCAAATGCCTATTCATCTGAATTCTTTTGAAAATAGAATCTGCCAAGTGGACCTATCTTGGGGTTTGCTCAAACCAATTCTTACTTTCAGATTGATCCCCACAATACAGAATTATACATTCCAGGAATAATCATTGAACACCAATTATTTGCTAAGCACTGACAGAAATTCAAGGATGAATTGCACACAAGCCTCTGCTCACTGAAGTTTACACACCTAAACTATATTAACGATAGTAGAGCTTCCATCTTTATGGTTTCACTGCGCCAGAAACTATACTATATCTTTTAATACATTATATCTTTTATTCTCTAACAAACTAATGAAATAAGTAATTTTTCACTGATCCTCTAGTTTTTAATAAGTGGAGCTGATATGTGTTCACTCAAAGTAAAGATAGAATGAAGAACTATTGAAATGGAATGACTATGTATTAACGTCTATGTGCCAAGCAGAGTTCTAATGAAACTTACACATAATGTTTTATTTCCATTTTACAGATAAGGAAATTGAGGATCTGCCAGGTTCAGAGACCTGCCAAAGGCCATTTAGCTAATAAGACAAAGCGACATATTTGAAACCCATGTCTGGCTGATTCCCAAGGGTGCATGGATCGCTGTACTGCGATAATACTAGTTGGAAAGTGGTTAAGTGCACTAAGATTGTACGTGAACTAATGTAGGAAACTAGAGAAGAAGAGGTTTACCTTTAGCTGGAGTTGGTGAGATGAAGAAGTAACCTAAAAGGGGGAGACAACATATTTAAGGCAGTAGAAGGAGGAGTGCAGCGTTTGTATGTAATAAATAAGCAATAGAGTTGGCTGGAATCTTCCAGGTAAGAAATAGAGCAGTAAGAGATCAGACCTGGAAGCCACACAAAGATCTGGGCCTTCAGGACCTGGATGTCTGACTAAGGGATTTGAACTTCACTGTCTACCTGATGGTCAACCATTGCCATTTTTCAAACAGAGAAGCTACAGGATCAAGACCTATTTTTATTTAGCAAAGATGTGTATGAGGCAAACTGCGGAAGGGTCAGTGGAATGAATGAAAAAACTAGCTTAACTTCTCTCTTCTTAATTCTTTCCCTTTTTAGATTAACACTGGTCTTGACACGTAAAACACGTCCTCAACATGTTGAAATCAGGGATTCAGTAGTGTATTTGCCTGAAACCACTAGCTTTTAAATAAATTAAATATAATTTTTTTAAGTTTTCCCTTAAAAGTCTGTAGGTTTAAAACATAATTTGAAGTTCATTTTCCAGGGAGGGATCCAATTTGGCTTTTGTTGTTTCTGGTCAGATATTATATGATTTTTTTTTTTTTTTTTTTTTATTGCAAGCCTTTAGAATGGTTCACAGATGTTTCTTCTAAAATAGATCCTCCTGGAACTATTTGGTTTGAGGCAATCTTTGTTGCCATGGATTAAATTAATATGAGAGCTCATTTTAAAATTTAAGACTGTACTCAAATTTAAGAAATAATAGTCCTTCCTTAACTTTATATAAGGTAGTCATGGGGACAAGTGATAAATGGAATGCTAACCATAGGTCCACATTGTTGCACTTACAGTTGAGTTATACTTTGTTCAAATTAAAGACCATCTCTCCCAAGGACAGACAGATCAATCGGGTTAATGTTTTTATAAATTAAGAAATTCAATGTTCCCTATTGGTCAAGTGTACAGGAAGTCTTCTACATACAAACTCTCAAGTTGTGAACCTTCAAAGACGTTAATGTGCACTCACATGTCCAGTCACATAAGTTAGTACAGTGCTATATAGCCTACTGTGTTAGTTGGATACCTAGTGTTAATTTTGTTGGACTTCTGAACAACTTGGGCTTAGGAATGTGCTATCTAAATGGAACTCATTCCTATGTAGAGGAGTTACTGTACTAATGAACTTTTATTTTTTTATTTAAAAAACACCTATGGTTTAAATTATACATATGAGTATGCTGAAATTTAACAGACCATTCACAATTGACAGTAATTTAACAAAATATGATCAAATTTAAATAGCAGCTAAACATCAGCTGAGTCCCACACAAACTGTTATTGTACATAGGCAGTACCCAAAATATATTCCTTGGTCTTCTCTTTCACTCTTCCCTTTCGTGAACTCAGCCATTGCCACTAAGCTGGAGTCCTCACTGCCACTCATGTGAGGGATTCGCATGTCTACGTCTCCAGTTCTGACCTATCTCTCAAGACCCAAATCTTTAACCTTCTATTATGCATCTCCCCATCAGGTACCTGATACTCAAGATGTCCAAACCAAATTTACCATTTTATCCACAACACTGTTGCTCCTACATCTGGCATCAGGTAGGACCTCTGCATCAGCATTTTCCAAATTGTGTTCCAGGAATACTAATCTCCCAAAAGGTTAGGTTAAAAAAGAGATTTATGGTCAATTAAGTCTGGGAAATTCTATATAATATATCACACTTTCCTGGAGATTCACAGTGAAAATTAAACTTCTTAAGTTCCTTAGATCTCCTGAGTCAAAAACATGATTATCTTGTTTATATTAGTATTTTATTTGATGTTGAACCCCTTCCATATCCAACATCTATTAACATTTGGGGAAAAAAACTAGTATTTACAAAAGATACCTTGAAAACAGCCACTATCATTTTTGACTCATCCTATCCCTTAATCTCTGCAAAAAATTTATCACCTCCTTCTACGGTTACACCTAAGAGTATATCTAAAGTGAGACTGCCTGAGTTTACTTCCTAATTCTACCACATAACAACTGTGAGATCTGGGAAATTATTAATACTTAATCTTTCTTTGTTCATTGCCAGATCTTCAAAATGGCTGACTCCTCTTAAAAGATTGTAAGGAGTGAATAAAGTAATGCATACAATGCACTTAAAACAGAGCTTGAAACATAGTATCTGCTCAATAAATGTACATTTTTAATACTATTACTGTCATCTTTAAAATATTTCTCAATATTTGCTGTTTCCCATTGCCTTTGACATTTCCATGGTGTAGGTACTCATCACTGATTTTCTAGACCATAATAATAATAAGAGAAATTTGAGAAAGATAAACATCATATGATATCACTTATTTGTGGAATCTTAAAAAGAAAAGAACTTATTTACGAAACAGACTCACAGACTTTTAAAACAAACTTATGCTTACCAAAGGGGAAAAGTAAGGGTGAGAGATAAATTAGGAGTTTGAGTTGAGCATATACATGGTACTACACATTAAACAGATGATCAACAAAGACCTACTACATAGCACAAGGAGCTGTACTTGATATTCTGTAATAACATATATGCAAAAAGAATCTGAAGAATAGGTATGTGTACACATATAACTGAATCACTTTGCTGTACTCCTGAAATAAGACAACATTGAAGATCAACTATAGTTCAAAATTAAATTTAAATTTAAAAAATAATAAGAGTAATTTTAACATTTAGTTGACTCTTTATAAATTTACTTGATGTTTTATATACATTATCCAACTAACCTAATAAATATGTAATTTGGTATGTTCATAAACTTTCTACTTCACAATTCATTCACTACACTGCCATTTAATCTAATGAGTCCATTCCTATGGGCAAGAACATTTAATAATCTCCATTATCCAAGTATGAAGAAGAAGGAAATTGGAGAAGGAAATCGCAACCCACTCCAGTACTCTTGCCTGGAGAATCCCATGGAGGCAGGAGCCTGGTAGGCTATAGTCCATGGGGTTGCAAAGAGTCGGACACGACTGAGCGACTTCACGATCCAAGTATGAAAGAGAAGTAACATTCTCATCATGGTGGGCACACCCCTGACTTCATACTCCCCAGCACAGCTTTCTAATCTAGGCACACTGCACCACTCCTTGAGTTTAGAAGATACAGTAGACTTTCAGACCACTTGGCTTGGCTGGTTTTTGGTTTTATCTTGAATACCCTGTCTTCCTTCTTCTTCTTATTAAAAGTCTTACTCATTTTTTAGACTCCATGTCAAATTTTACCTACTCCATGAAGTATTTCTCGTATCTACCCAGTTGTGTATTCTGTTCTCAATTCTACATTCTGTTCTGTATTCTACAATTTTTTTCCAAAAAATATACATACACAGTATTATGTTCCAACTCATACAATTAACTGCACAGAGACTATGTTCTCCACTTCTCACTGTGAGCTCAATGAGAGGTGATGTCTGAGTCATTCTTTCATATTTTGTAAACTAAACACAATGCCTTACATGTAGTATGTGTTCATATAGATATTTACTGATTACATTTGCCTACATAGAGAGCACCTTACTACTCATTAATGTGTATCATATCTTAGACAAGTATTACACTTAAAATAGGCAGTTGGTTGGTAATTCTTTCCTTGCCAAAAGTTTCTACTCTTTACAAAACAATTCACATCAGGTTTCCTTTAATTGGAAAATGAGCCAATATCTTTAAATAAAAACACAGTTATGGGACTTTCAAAAAACACGCCTACAACACACACCTGTATTCACCAACCATCCCTGGATTCTGACTTCTTGGGATAATATCATGTTTTTGTTGGAATTCTCTTGGAATAAATAAAAAGGCCAATTAATATATTGGCTCTGTAATAATACCATGCCTTCATTTTTCCAATGGAGACTTCCTGGTTGGCTCATAGAGAGGTGATCTAATCTATAGTCTTACTCCCTAATCTAAGTTCATGTTCAGGTCAGATACTCCAGTTTGTTTCTGATTCAATGATCTCATTGCCTTCAAGGGAACTACTCTTCCTTCAAAAGATGCTATTGGAAAATCACACTGGAGACTTACCTACCAGTAAGTCTACAGAGACAAATTTTCCAGATCTGAAGGACAGTATCTCCACTGTGCATTGTTCTCAATGCCTCCTTCCCATCTATTGGATTGTCTTGGAAATACTGGCTAGAAGTAGGAGGAGTAGCTCTTTAATAAACCTTCCATTTTCCTATCACTGCATTTAATTAATCTGTTTCCCAAAAAAGTTTAAATGCTCATGTTTGTAAAGCATATTTACAAATCCCTTCTTACCCTGTGACTGTGTCAGGACTCATGTGGCAGGTTTAAATAGATGTTTCTGTGGCATGAAGAAGTTTGGGCCAGTGTTATACATCACATTCTCTTTATTCATCCTAATATTTATGGGTACTAATCTATTACATTCAGTTTAATTCTCTGCACCTCTTAGCTATTACTGCTTCCCATGGCTTGGGTATTTTGACTCCATCTTGCTCGTTAATGATAAACTATTATCTATCCCTGCTACACCTCTGCCAAGAGCTTTTTTTCCAGATAATACTTTATAGTTATTATCTAATATTTACAAAACCATGGAGGAAGTTTTCCCATCTAACATAGGGTAAATGATTAAGGAGAAGACAGTTAAAGAACCTGCTTAAGGTGACATGGTAATTCAGCAATGGAATAATACTGACTGTTCCCAATGCTCATTTCTAATTGTTTGTTTTCCATAATTCAATCAGAAAACCTCTTAATATTTTCTCATTTCAAGTTTGTTTACAGTTGCCTTGTTATTGTTTAGCTGCTAAGTCATGTCCGATTCTTTGTGACCCCATGGACTGTAGTCCAGGAGGCTCCTTTGTTCATGGGACTACCCAGGGAAGAATACTAGAGTGGGTTGCCATTTCCTTCTCCAGATCTTCCCAACCCAGGGATCAAACCCACACCTCCTGCATTAGCTGGTTGATTCTTTATCGATGAATCACTGCTTATGTTTCTTAAAAATCAATAAATGGCTAAATAAAATGAGAAGATGCATATGAATGTATGGGCTTCACTTCTGGCTCCACAGTAAAGAATCCACCTGCAATGCAGAAGCCACAGGTTTGATCCTTGGGTAGGGAAGATCCCCTGGAGGAGGTCATGGCAACCCACTCCAGTATTCTTGCCTGGAGAAACCCATGGGCAGAGTAGCGTGGTGGGCTATATATAGTCCATAGGGTCACAAAGAGTCAGACACATCTGAAGTGACTTGACATGCACCCATGCAAATTAATGCATGGAATAGAGTTAAAAGTGCTATGCTCTATAAAGAGTTACACGCTGACTCTATTATTGTTGTTCATTAACTTGACTGGTATTCCCATGGTTTTGAAATAATTGGTTGATAATGAAAGCAGTTACAACCAAAAATGCAATTAATTACATAAAGCTGTTAATTCTTTACCTGGAAATTTTATAAACTACCAAAATAGCTTTGAAGGCCAAGTTTTACCCTTTTTAAATAAAAAATTTGCAAATATTTATTTTTAGAATGTGTTCACTTCAACTGGATCATAAAAAAAGCAAGAGAACTCTAGGAAAATGTCTACTTCTGCCTCATTGACTATGCTAAAGCCTTTGACTGTGTGGATCACAACAAACTGTGGAAAATTCTTCAGGAGATAGGAATACCAGATTACCTTACCTGCCTCTTGAGAAACATATATGCAGGTCAGGAGGCAACAGTTAGGACTGGACATGGCACAATGGACTGGTTCAAAATTGGGCAAGGAGTATGTCAAGGCTATATATTGCCACCCTGCTTGTTTGACATATATGTATAACTGAGTCCCTTTGCTACACAGGAAAAGTTAACCCAACATTATAAATGAACATATAAACAAAATTTATATATTAATATAAAAATATAAAGTAAGAAAAATAGTAACCAGTAGACACCAACAAACTATGCTCGGACACACAGGCAGGACCAGTTAGGCATCTGTCTCCAGTCCAGGTACAGCCCAGAACAACTGAGATCCTGATCTCCCCTTTACCATGAGGAGGTCACTCGAACAAACTTTTCCTATGTGTCCAAACCACCAAGGAAAGTTCAGAAAAAGAGACTCTATGCATTTTGTCTGAATGAGACAGAATTTTTCTATTTTAAGTTTTCTATTTTAAAAATTCAATATAATTTTAATTTATTGAATCAGAAAACACATACTGAATTGGTATATAATATCACATCACTACCTAAGGTTCAAAAATGGAAAAGAGTACATTAATACTGTATATTGACACCTGCTTATTTAATTTATATGCAGAGTGAATGCATACATGCTCAGTCGCTTTAGTCACATCTGATTTGTTGTGACCCAATGGACTGTAGCCAGCCAGACTCCTCTGTCCATGGAATTCTCCAGGCATGAATACTCGAGTGGGTTGCCATGCCCTCCTCAGGGGATCTTCCCAACCCAGGAATTGAACTCAGATCTCCTGCATTGCAGGCAGATTCTTTACTGCTGAACCACCAGGGAAGTCCCTATATGCAGGGTACATCAGGCCAAATGCTGGGCTGGATGAATCACAATCTGGAATCAAGATTACCAGGAAAAATATCAATGACATCAAATATGCAGATGCTGCTGCTGCTGCTGCTGCTGCTAAGTCACTTCAGTTGTATCTGACTCTGTGCGACCCCACAGATGGCAGCCCACCAGGCTCCCCCATCCCTGGGATTCTTCAGGCAAGAGTACTGCAGTGGGGCGCCATTGCCTTCTCTGTATATGCAGATGATTCTACCCTAATTGGCAGAAAGGGAAGAGAAACTAAAGTACTTCTTGATGAAAGTGAAAGGTGAGAGTGAAAAAGCTGACTTAAAACTCAACATTCAAAAAACTAAGATTATGGCATCCAGTCCCATTGCTTCATGGTAAATAGATAAGGAAAAAATGGAAACAGTGACAGATTTTATTATTTTCTTGGGCTCCAAAATCACTGTGGATGGTGACTGCAACCATGAAATTAAAAGATACTTGCTTCTTGGAAGAAAAACTATGACAAACTAGACAGCATATTGAAAAGCAGACACATCACTTTGACAAAAGAGGTTCATCTAGTCAAAGCTAGGGTTTTGTCCACTAGTCATGTATGGATGTGAGAGTTGACCATAAAGAAGGCTGAGTGCCATAGAATTGATGCTTTTGAACTGTAGTATTATAATCCCCTTGGACAGCAAGGAGATCAAACCAGTCAATCCTAAAGAAATCAACCCTGAGTATTCACTGGAAGGACTGACGCTGTAGCTGAAGTTCCAACACTTTGGCCACCTAATGTGAAGAACTGACTCATTAAAATGAGTCTGATGCTGGGAAAGATTGAGGGCAGGAGCAGAAGGAGCCAAAGAGGATGAGATGGTTAGATGGCATCACCAATTCAATGGACACGAGTTTGAACAAACTCCAGGAGAGAAGGAGAGGGAAGACTGGCATGCTGCTGTCCATGGTGTCGCAAAGAGTCAGACACAACTCAGTGACTGAAAAACAGCAACCTAACACTGTGGGGACTTTTGAAGGCACATGCTAGTAAAGTAATGCTCAAAATTCTCCAAGCCAGGCTTCAGCAACACGTGAACCGTGAACTTCCTGATGTTCAAGCTAGTTTTAGAAAAGGCAGAGGAACCAGAGATCAAATTGCCAACATCTGCTGCATCATGGAAAAAGCAAGAGAGTTCCAGAAAAACATCTATTTCTGCTTTATTGACTATGCCAAAGCCTTTGACTGTGTGGATCACAATACACTGTGGAAAATTCTGAAAGAGATGGGAATACCAGACCACCTGACCTGCCTCTTGAGAAATCTGTATGCAGGTCAGGAAGCAACAGTTAGAACTGCACATGGAACAACAGACTGGTTCCAAATAGGAAAAGGAGTACGTCAAGGCTGTATATTGTCACCCTGCTTATTTAACTTCTATGCAGAGTACATCATGAGAAACACTGGACTGGAAGAAACACAAGCTGGAATCAAGATTGCCGGGAGAAATATCAATAACCTCAGATATGCAGATGACACCACCCTTATGGCAGAAAGTGAAGAGGAACTCAAAAGCCTCTTGATGAAAGTGAAAGAGGAGAATGAAAAAGTTGGGTTAAAGTTCAACATTCAGAAAATGAAGATCATGGAATCCGGTCCCATCACTTCATGGGAAATGGATGGGGAAACAGTGTCAGATTTTATTTTTTGGGGCTCCAAAATCACTGGAGATGGTGACGGCAGCCATGAAATTAACAGACGCTTACTCCTTGGAAGGAAAGTTATGACCAACCTAGATAGCATAAGCAAAAGCAGAGACATTGCTTTGCCCACAAAGGTCCGTCTAGTCAAGGCTATGGTTTTTCCTGTGGACAGGTATGCATGTGAGAGTTGGACTGTGAAGAAGGCTGAGCGCCGAAGAATTGATGCTTTTGAACTGTGGTGTTGGAGAAGACTCTTGAGAGTCCCTTGGACTGCAAGGAGATCCAACCAGTCCATTCTGAAGGAGATCAGCCCTGGGATTTCTTTGGAAGGAATGATGCTAAAGCTGAAACTCCAGTACTTTGGCCACCTCATGGGAAGAGTTGACTCATTGGAAAAGACTCTGATGCTGGGAGGGATGGGGGGCAGGAGGAGAAGGGGACGACAGAGGGTGAGATGGCTGGACGTGAGTCTGAGTGAACTCTGGGAGTTGGTGATGGACAGAGAGGCCTGGCGTGCTGCAATTCAGGGGTTGCAAAGAGTCAGACACAACTGAGCGACTGAACTAAACTGAACTGATAGGAAAAATAAAGACAGGGCATTTTATCTACACATAGGAGTGAATTTTGAGTATACGTATGACCCCACTGGATATTTGTCATCATTTCTAATTTCTAGATAAGCAAACCAAATCATCAAAGTCAAAATTATATCCATGAAACAGCAGACATTAAACATCTTTTTAAAGCTCAGCCCAGTGCTTTTTCTGTAGACTCCAAGGCCTCTTGTACCGATATTCTATATTTATTTCTGTGCTTGTGCCTTAGACCTCAGATGGAAACTTGGACTCAATTTTAGATCCAGTTAGAACTGAAATGGAGAAGGAAATGGCAACCCACTCCAGTGTTCTTGCCTGGAGAATCCCAGGGATGGCAGAGCCTGGTGGGCTGCTGTCTATGGGGTCGCACAGAGTCGGACACGACTGAAGTGACTTAGCAGCAGCAGCAGAACTGAAATGGGGGAGAGAGAGAACAAGTAAATGGTGTTTTGAGGTATTTACCACAACACATAGACACACACATAGACACAAACTCACATAGATTTGAACAGTAAATATTTTCTATTTACACATGCAAACATAGGCAAACATCCCAAGGTTCATGCATGTATGTGTACAAAGTGGTGTAATAGCACGTAAAGAATTTATTTTGCATACCTATTCTGTGCAACTGTTTTATTAGCCTTCGAGTACTTGTTGTCCCTGTGCCCTATGGAAGAATGTCTGAAGAGGAATGTGCTTTGTTTGCCAAATACTCTAGTCACCCGAGGTCCCCCACATCTAGGAGGAAGTGAAGGGTTCTCCACTGCCTTGCCCTTAGAGGGATGTCCTTAGGGAGTGCAAAAGTTCACCCAAGACAAAAGAGAGGTAGGGAAGCTATGACCTGCCTCTGAGAATCACAAATGAATAAAAATAGCTGTTGAAAGTGTGATAGCTTGCAATACCATGTAGGTTTTCTTCTCTGAGAAACTGTATAAACTGTGGACATTCTTTCTAAGATTTGTATGGTCCTCATGGGTTCAATAGATTAAGGATGATTCTCTTCATGTGGTGGGATAATTCTCACAAAGGGTTCCAGCAAGTCTTGGCTGTAAAAGGAAGTGAGAAACAGTGGCAACCCTACCGAAGACTGGCTAAAGGAAAGAGCTGTACCAACCACTACTCAGAGGAGCCCCAACAGAGGGGAACAGACGCCAAGGAACTGTAAGTGGAGCCAATGGGAGTGACTTAGGAGAACCACAGAGAGGGGCTGCTAGAAAGGACTTCTTCCCTGTAGCACTCTTTCAGTGGGTTTTACCTCAGAGAGAAGGAAGTCAGCCCTAATTTTCTACTTATCATCATATAGGGATAAAGAGTGAATTTTCTCATGGTGGAGCTGGAACCTCAGAAGCTCCTAGTGAGAGCTTATGTCAACACAGAGACTCTGCATGCAGCTTCTCAGCCTTGAGAGTAGCCCTGGGGAAAGAGTGTGGCATAAATATAAGGTGGTGAGTGGGAAATGGCTGCTCTTGTAACCTTATATTAAAATCAACAGAACTTCAGTTAACAGGCCTTTTCTTCTTCATTTGAGAACAAACTAGAAAACCGTTGAGTCTGAAGGGCTTATTTTCAACATGACTGGCGCCTGAGAAAGAATTTTTTAGCAGTAGCACTCCTGAAACACAGCCAAAGAACAGCAATCTCCCCCATTTCTAAGCCCCCAGAGTTACAAAAAAAAAAAAAAAACCAAAAAAAACCCAGCATATAAGAGCAGAGTGTTCAGTTATTATGTTGGGTCTTATTTGATTTCTAAAGTTTAAATAGGTATGAAATTCATCTGTGCCTCTAATCTTTGTTCTTAGCTGTAACCAAACTCTTCAATTACATTGAATCTCTATTCTCTAACAGACACACATTTTTTGTTAAATTAGTCATATCCCCAGACTCATTTTTCAGATACATATTTTTCAAACTTCTAAGAAACTGGCATGTTCATGCTAAGTACAGTGGTACTTTCACTAACCACTCACAAGTCTAAGCTCTCATCAAGTCTCCCACAGTCTCTCTCTGTTTTTCTAATTTACTATCTTTTGGCCCAATAGATTTGTTTTATAATGAAAACATGTCTTAAGAAGAAATCTGGGAATAAGAGCAAATCCCCTTTTGGAGTACTTTAATCACAGAGTACACAGGAGATGTGAGTTCGATCCTTGTGTCAGGAAGATGCCCTGGAGGAGGAAATGGCAACCCACTCCAGTATTCTTGCCTGGAGAATCCCATGGACAGAGGAGTCTAGTGGGCTATAGTTCATCTAGTGGCAAACAGTTGGACACTACTGAGCATGCACACAATAGTAGAGTAAACAAAGAATCAGAATCAAATTTGGAAGATTTCTTTATTTCTATTTCAGAGACTCTTTGGTAAAGTAGATCTCTGACCATATTTTTTATGAAAAATAAAGACACTAAAAACAGCAGCCCTTTGGACTATGGTGCTTGGATTTGCTGAATGATTGGAGTTGGTAATGTTACTATCCAGGGATAGTAACCTCTCATAGCCTATTGCATAAGGCAAATATTTTCTAGCAAGATCTTTTTTTAAAATGAAAAAGAAAATTCAGCCATTTTTCATGCAAGTTCCAGTTTACCTTTCCATCTGTGGCAATGAATTTCATGTAGAATAGATATGTATTTGATCCAGTCAAATGACTCCTATTGATTTTTGACTTCTCAATATTCAAGAGAGAAATTAAGAGTACTGCTCATCTATTCCAATTACACATGGTAACAAGAATATGAAATATAGTTGTAAGGGAGATAAGGACACGTTTTAGAACTAACTAAACAGAAAATCATTTCTAGGGTGCTTTGGAAACAGGGGACACTATGACCCAGATAGTTGAGGTAGATGGGAAAATAGTGGGAGAGAACATAGAAGAAAATGGAGAAAGGATTTAAGTTTTCCTGCACTCTGGCCACTTGAGATGCTTGAGTCTCTGATGAAAAGTAAACTGCACTGGATGACATGCCTGGTGCCCTGGCTGTCCCACTACTGGTCCTTGTTGAGTGTTTAAACCTTTGCTGGCCATTGGGAGTTGGTCAACATGCAGCCAGGAGTTGAGGAAAAGGCCCTGCTGGAGTGGTTGGGAAGAGGGTCTGGGGAAGGCTGGAGCTGATGTTGTATCACGCCCAGGAGCAGAGGGCACTCCCATCTCACCACTGTCATTGGCTGCCCTGAAGCCCATCAGCTGCCCAGGAGTCACTATCCAACATGGACAAACTATGAACAAAGCTAGTGGAGGTGATGGAATTCCAGCTGAGCTAACTTCAATCTAACTAATTCAAATCTTAAAAGATGGTACTGTTGAAGTGCTGCACTCATTGTGCCAGCAAATTTGGAAAACTCAACAGTGGCCACAGGACTGGAAAAAGTCAGTTTTCATTCCAATCCCAAAGAAAATTAATGCCAAAGAATGTTTAAGTTACCATACAGTTGTACTCATTTCACATGCCAACAAGATTTTGCTCAAAATCCTCCAAGTTAGGCTTCAGCAGTACATGAACCCAGAATTTCCAGATGTACAAGCTGGTTTTAGAAAAGGCAGAGAAACCAGAGATCAAATTGCCAACACACACTGGATCATAGAAAAACAAAGGAAATCCTTAAAAAAAAAAAAAAAATCTGCTTCATTGACTATACTAAAGCCTTTGACTGTGTGGATCATAACAAACTGTGGAAAATTATTAAAGAGATGGGAATACCAGACCATCTTATCTGCTCCCTGAGAAGCCTGTATGCAGGACAAGAAGCAAAAGTTAGAACCAGACATGGAACAATGGACTGGTTCCAAATTGGGAAAAGTGAAAGTGAAGTCACTCAGTCCCATGGACTGTAGCTTATCAGGCTCCTCTGTCCATGGGATTTTCCAAGCAAGAGTGCTGGAGTGGATTGCCATTTCCTTCTCCAGGGGATCTTCCCAACCCAGGAATCAAACCCAGGTCTCCCGCATTGCAGGCAGACGCTTTACCATCTGAGCCACCAGGGAAGCCCCAAATTGGGAAAGGAGTATGCCAAGGTTGTATATTGTCACCCTGCATATTTAACTTATATGCAGAGTACATCATGTGAAATGTAAGGCTAGATGAATCATAAGCTGGAATCAAGATTGCTTGGAGAAATATCAATGACCTCAGATAAGCAGATGATACCTCTTTAATAGCAGAAAGTGAAGAGAAACTAAAGAGCTTCTTGATGAATGTGAAAGAGGAGAGTGAAAAAGCTGGTTTGAAATTCAACATTAAAAAAACTAAGATAATGACATTGGTCCTATCACTTCATGGCAAATAGACTGGGAAAATGTGGAAACAGTTTCAGATTTCTTTCTTGGGCTCCAAAATCAATGCAAATGGTGATTGCAGAAATTAAGATGCTTGCTTCTTGGAAGAATAGCTGTGTCAAAACTAGACAGTGTTTTAAAAAGCAGAGACATCATCTTGCCAACAAAGGTCTGTCTAGTCAAAGCTAGGTTTTTCCAGTTATCATGTATGGATGTGAGAGTTGGGCCTTAAAGAAGGCTGAGTGCCAAAGAACTGATGCTTTCAAACTGTGGTGCTGGAGAAGACTCTTGAGAGTCCCTTGGACTGCAAGGAGATAAAACCAGTCAATCCTAAAGGAAATAAACCCTTGAGTATTCATTGGGAGGACTGATGCTGAAGCTGAAGCTCCAATATTTTTTGGTCACCTTATATGAAGAGTTGACTCATTGGGAAAAACCCTGATGCTGGGGAAAATTGAGGGCAAGAGGAGCAGGAGCTACAGAGGACAGAGGATGGCATCACTGACTCAATGGACATGAGTTTGAGCAAACTCAGGGAGCTAGAGATGGGCAAAGAAGCCTGGTGTGCTGCAGTTTATAGGGTCGCAAAGAGTCAGACATGACTTAGCAACTGAACAACAACAACAACAAAACTGTACAGGCAACAGCCACTGTGCAGTCTATACCTTCCAGAAACAGGAAATGAAGCCACCACAGAACTCCACAGACAGGGATGGGAAAAGGGCATACCAGTGAAAAGAAGTTGACAGAGGAGAGCTAGAGAAGATCTCTGGCCACTCTTAAGACATAGTGGGTGTAGTTTGGTCTTGAGGAACTGGCAGACTGAACAAAGAAGAAAATATATCCTAAGGTCATATGCATGCTTGAGAAAAATAAAACACCTTTGAATGGTGAATGCATTTTGCAGAATAAGATTTCTCAGGAATCTTCAGTATTGAGATGTGACCTACAACTTTAATGAGCATATGTGTATCAAAAAGAGAGGAATAACTGAAATATTCAACAAAGCAAAGTTAAAAATAAGTTCATGTATTTTTTCAAAAATGTTTGATTCCCAGGACTTCCCTAGTGGTCCAGTGGCTAAGATTCCTTATGTCCCATACAAGGGGACCAGGGTTCAATCCCTGATCAGGGAACGAGATTCCACATGCTACAACTAAAAGATCCCGAATGCAATAAATACATATTTTTTTAATTAAAAACTTTTTAATTCCCTATTACATACATTCCAAGCATTTGGGACATGGAGGGGAAAAAGTGACTTTGTATTCTATAATCTTATTTCTGCTTGCTATCTTTTTCAGATTATGCTAGCCACACTTAATGAATGAATTATATCTCCATAGTTTTATGTGCTTTGTAATAGCTTCATTAAGATAGCCATAATTTATGCTAAAAAGAGTTTCCAAAATTTTACCATATCATTTATGGGGAAGCCCCACTCCAGTACTCTTGCCTGGCAAATCCCATGGATGGAGGAGCCTAGTGGGCTGCAGACCATGGGGTCGCTAAGAGTCGGACATGACTGAGCGACTTCACTTTCACTTTTCACTTTCATGCATTGGAGAAGGAAATGGCAACCCACTCCAGTGTTATTGCCTGGCAAATCCCAGGGATGGTGGAGCCTGGTGGGCTGCCGTCTATTGGGTCGCACAGAGTTGGATACGACTGAAGCGACTTAGCAGCAGCAGCAGCAGCAGTACAGCAAAAGGAACAATTCTTTGCAACTTTATCGATTGGTCGCATTGGATCTTTGCTGCCCAGACTTTCTCTAGTTGCAGAGAGTGTGTGCTACTCTCTAGTTGTGGTGCATGGGCTTCTCATTGCTGTGACCTCTCCTGTTAGGGAGCACAGGCTCTACATGCATGGGCTCAGTAGTTGTGGTGCTCGGGCTTAGTTTCTTGGCAGTATGTGGAATCTTCCCATACCAGGGATCAAACGTGTGTCCCCTGCACTGGCAGGTGGATTCTTTTCCCCTGTATCATCAGAGAAGTCCTGTTGATATGTGTGTGTGTGTGTGTGTGTGTGTGTGTGTGTGTGTGTGTGTGTGTGTGTGGTTACTTGTTCCTTTGTTGCTGTTTTAATTTCTCCCTATTTCCATTTTTAACTTTCCAAAACTGAACCAGGAAGAAGTAGAAAATCTTAACAGACCCTTCACAAGCACAGAAATTGAAACCGTAATCAGAAATCTTCCAACAAACAAAAGCCCAGGACCAGATGGCTTCACAGCTGAATTCTACCAAAAATTTAGAGAAGAGCTAACACCTGTCCTACTCAAACTCTTACAGAAAATTGCAGAGGAAGGTAAACTTCCAAACTCATTCTACGAGGCCACCATCACCCTAATACCAAAACCAGACAAAGATGCCACAGAAAAAGAAAACTACAGGCCAATATCACTGATGACCATAGATGCAAAAATCCTTAACAAAATTCTAGCAAACAGAATCCAACAACATATTACAAAGGTCATACATCGTGACCAAGTGGGCTTTATTCCAGGGATGCAAGGATTCTTCAATATTCACAAATCAATCAATGTGATACACCACATTAACAAATTGAAAGATAAAAACCATATGATTATCTCAATATATGCAGAGAAAGCCTTTGACAAAATTCAACATCCATTTATGATGCCCTCATAAATGATGAGGGCATCATTTATAAATAAATAAATAAATGATGCCCTCATCCATTTATTCTGCCCTCCAGAAAGCAGACATAGAAGGAACATACCTCAACATAATAAAAGCCATATATGATAATCCCACAGCAAACATTATCCTCAATGGTGAAAAATTGAAAGCATTTTCCCTCAAGTCAGGAGCAAGACAAGGATGCCCACTCTTACCACTACTATTCAACATAGTTTTAGAAGTTTTGGCCACAACAATCAGAGAAGAAAAAGAAATAAAAGGAATCCAGATTGGAAAATAAGAAGTAAAACTCTAACTGTTTGCAGATGACATGATCCTCTATGCAGAAAACCCTAAAGACTCCACCAGAAAATTACTAGAGCTAATCAATGAATATAGTAACGTTGCAGAATATAAAATTAACACACAGAAATCCCTTGCATTCCTATACACTAACAATGAGAAAACAGAAAGAGAGATTAAGGAAACAATTCCATTCATCATTGCAATGAAAAGAATAAAATACTTAGGAATATATCTACCTAAAGAAACAAAAGGCTTATATATAGAAAAGTATAAAACACTGGTGAAAGAAATCAAAGAGGACACTAATACATGGAAAAATATACCATGTTCATGGATTGGAAGAATCAATATAGTGAAAATGAGTATACTACCCAAAGCAATCTATAGATTCAATGCAATCCCTATCAAGCTACTAATGGTATTTTTCAGAGAATTAGAACAAATAATTTTGCAATTTGTATGGAATTATTAAACACCTCGAATAGCCAAAGCAATCTTGAAAAAGAAGAATGGAACTGGAGGAATCAACCTGCCTGACTTCAGACTATACTACAAAGCAATAGTCATCAAGACAGTATGGTACTGGCACAAAGACAGAAACATAGATCAATGGAACAAGATAGAAAGCCCAGAGATAAATCCACTTACCTGTGGACACCTTATCTTTGACAAAGGAGGCAAGAATATACAATGGAGAAAAGACAATCTCTTTAACAAGTGGTGCTGGGAAACTGGTCAACCACTTGTAAAAGAATGAAACTAGAACACTTTCTAACATCATAAACAAAAGTAAACTCAAAATGGATTAAAGATCTAAATATAAGACCAGAAACTAGAAAACTCCTAGAGGAAAACATAGGCAAAACACTCTCTGACATACATCATAGCAGGATCCTCTATGACCCACCTCCCAGAGTAATGGAAATAAAAGCAAAAATAAACAAATGGGACCTAATTAAACCTAAAAGCTTTTGCACAACGAAGAAAACCATAAGCAAGGTGAAAAGATGGCCTTCAGAATGGGAGAAAATAACAGCAAATGAAGCAACAGACAAAGAATTAATCTCAAAAAGATACAAGCAACTCCTGCAGCTCAATTCCAGAAAAATAAGAGACCCAATCAAAAAATGGGCCAAAGAACTAAACAGACATTTCTCCAAAGAAGACATACTGATGGCTAACAAACACATGAAAAGATGCTCAACATCACTCATTATCAGAGAAATGCAAATAAAAACCACAATGAGGTACCATCTCACGCCAGTCAGAACAGCTGCTATCAAAAAGTCTACAAACAAATTCTGGAGAGGGTGCAGAGAAAAAGGAACCCTCTTACACTGCTGGTGGGAATGCAAACTAGTACAGCCACTATGGAGAACAGTGTGGAGATTCCTTAAAAAAACTGGAAATAGAACTGCCATACGACCCAGCAATCCCACTGCTGGGCATACACACTGAGGAAACCAGAATTGAAAGAGACACGTGTACCCCAATATTCATCACAGCACTGATTACAACAGCCAGGACATGGAAGCAACATACATGTCCATCTGCAGATGAATGGATAAGAAAGCTGTGGTACATATACACGATGGAATATTACTCAGCTATTAAAAAGAATGCATTTGAATCAGTTTTAATGAGGTGGATGAAACTGGCACCTATTATACAGAGCAAAGTAAGTCAGAAAGAAAAACACCAATGCAGCATATTAACACATATATATGGAATTAGAAACATGATAACGATGACCCTATATGAGAGACAATGAAGGAGACACAGATGTAAAGAACAAACTTTTGGACTCTGTGGGAGAAGGGGAGGGTGGGATGATTTGAGAGAATAGCATTGAAACATGTATATTATCGTATGTGAAATAGATTGCCAGTCCAGGTTTGATGCATGAGGCAGGGTGCTCAGGGCTGGTGCACTGGGATGACCTTGAGGGATGGGATGGGGAGGGAGATGGGAGGGAGTTTCAGGATGGGGAACACATGTACACCCATGGCTGATTCACGTGAATGTATGGCAAAAACTACCACAATATTGTAAAGTAATTATCCTCCAATTAAAATTTTTAAAAAAGAAAGAAAATTTTATATATTTCCTGGAATAATTGAATATTTCATCAAGTTTTTCAAATAGCTTAGCAAAGAATTATGAATAGTATCATTTTATAATTTTTAATTTCCTGTGGGTCTATGGTTATATCATCTTTCTCACAATGCTGTGTATTTGTGAGTTTTCCAAAGCTTTTTTTTATTAAAACAGAAAGACTGTTTACATGTTTCAGTGAAATTGATCTTATTTTTCACAATTTTTATTTATTTCTAACTTATTATTTCTGTTTTTACATTTATGAGTTCTTTTCCTCTGCTTTCTTTGGATTTATTTTATTGCTACATTTCTAGCTTCTTAGACTAAAATTTTAATTTATTTGATTTTATTCTTTCTTGTTCATCAAATGAAGTATCTAAATTTCTGAATATATATATATCTTGGCTATGCTTTATAAGCCTCCATCTTTTATACAGAAGTTTTTACACAAATAAGAACAACTTCAAATGTCAGTTTTTGAGAAATGTACTTAAAAGCCTTATTAAAAGGATGTGAAGGCTGTAAGAAAGTATGAATCATTTGAGAGGTTCAGTGAAATTTCAATTAGTTATAACCAGCTAACTGGAACCATCCAATTTGATTTGTATCTTGTTTTCTGCTTTTGAAGGCAAATTGTATGGGGTGGGGGGAACCTCAAAAAAGATAATACTAAGATTTTTAAAAAATCTTCAGGGGATTAGTTATATCAATGCATGATTGATTCTAAATTCTCATATTTTTTTTAGTTCTTTATAATAAACAATCATGTTCAGAATACCTTGGGGCATTGCAAAATTATCATCAGAGAATACATTATTTCTACTATATAAGTCTTAAGAAATACCATGAGTACATTTTTATAAGGATCTGAGTAATATTTACAAGGATTCTGATATAAAGAACTTCCTGTGTAATTCTTGACCATTCACAAATATTTCATTTTCTGAACATTTAAGTGAAGCATGATTTTAGAGTCATTATTGTTGAGGTAGTCTGAGCGTGGGTTGGAAAAGAATTTCCAGACACAAAGTATTGCAGAAAGGAGTAAGTTTATTAGGAACAAAGAGCAAAGATAATGCTGGCACTGTGATCACAGTGGGCCAATACCTCCTGACAGGCCAGGGTGAGTCGACAGTTTTTGTGGGTTAGTAGCCAATGTTTATAGCCTTAGGACAAAGAAAATTTGTGCTGGAAGTTTGGCATTAGATATTGGTTAGGGTCTACAGGGTGACTACTAGGGTAGGCATTTTTGCCTAATTTGGGGTCAGGAAGCTTGCTGGTGATTATCAGGGGGCTTTGCCAATGGTTACAAAGGGGCCCAGTCAGCTTCAGAGATGACCTTGGTTCTGGGCTCCACTTTTGTGGCGTTGGTGCAAGGCCTCACACCTGTGGCCTTGGGGCATGACTCAACAGTTGTTGTATAGCAGTAAAAAACAATAACGATGATAATAACATGACTTAGTGACTCAACAACAACATAATAACAAAATAATGCCTATATTTACTGAGCACTTACTATATGCCAGCTAGCATTCTACCATTTTTGGTAGAATTATCTTATTAGTCTTCATAACAACATAAAGAGAAAAGCAGTGGTGAGGCAACTAAGGAAGAGGATCAACAGGCATGAAATCCAGGACTCAAACTGCCTCCCCTCCAACCCCCACGTTCTTCATTATTTTCTACACTACCTACCAATGGGTTGAAAAATGTAAGGCCACAACATCACAAGAGAAATTCCCTGTTTAAATTTACCATCAGTGGGGATGAGACAGGATAAGCTACCTAGGAATATGGCAGCATAATTCTTTTCAAAGCAACTTCACCATGGGGATAATAGAGTGCCTGCCCCCAACCTCCTACTCCAGCACAGAGACACAATTCTTTTTAAAAAGGTCTGTGACCTAGAGACACATGCAGACTGAAAATTAAAGGATGGAAAAAGATATTCCATGCGGATGGAAACCAAAAGAAATCCAGAGTGGCAATCCTTATTTCAGACAAAATAGACTTTAAAATAAATAATATTATAAGAGACAAAGAAGGACACTACATAATGATCATGGGATCAATCCAAGAAGAAGACATAACAATTGTAAATATTCATGCACTCAACATAGGGACACCTCAATATATATGGCAAATACTGACAGGCATAACAGGGGAAATCGACAGTAACAGAATAATAGTAGGGGACTTTAACACCGTATTTACACCAATGGACTGAACATCAGAAGAGAAACTCAATAAGGAAACACAAGCCTTAAGTGAAACATTAGACCAAATGGATCTAATTGATATCTTCGGGACTTTGCATCTAAATGCAGAAGAATACACTTTGTTATCAACTGCATGTGGAACATTCTCCAGGACTGACCACATCTTGGAACAAAAATCAAGCCTCAGTAAATTTAAGAAAATTGAAATCGTATCAAGTATCTTCTGTGACCACAAGACTATGAGACTGCACATCAGCTAAAGGAAAAAAAACCGCAAAAAACACAAACTCATGGAGATTAAATAATACATTACTAAATAATGAAGAGGTTACTGAGGAAATAAGAAGGGAAATCAAAAGATTCCTAGAAACAAATGACAGTGTAACACAACAACCTAAAACCTATGGGATGCAGCAAAAGCAATTCTAAAAGGGAAGTTTATGGCAATACAATCCTACCTCAAGAAACAATAAAAGAATCAAACAGACAACCTAACTCTACACCTAAAGCAACTGGAAAATGACGAACAAGCAAACAAACAAACAAACAAACAAACAAAACAAAGTCAGCAGAAGGAAAGATCATAAAGATCAGAGCAGAAATAAATGAAAGAGAAATGAAGGAAACAATAGCAAAGATTAATAAAACTAAAAGCTGGTTCTTTGAGAAGATAAACAAAATTGACAAACCACTAGCTAGACTCATCAAGAAAACAAGGGGAGAAAAATCAAATCCACAAAATTAGAAATGAAAAAGGAGAGGTTAGAACAGACAACACAGAAATACAAAAGATCTTGAGAATATTATGAGAAACTATATGCTAATAAAATGGACAACCTAGAGGAAATGGACAGATTCTTAGAAAAGTTCAACTTCCCAAGAATGAACCAGGAAGAAATAGAAATTATGAACAAGCCAAACACTGAAATCGAAACTATGATCAAAAATCTCCCCCAAACACAAAAGCCCAGGGCCAGATGGCTTCACAGGGGAATTCTATCAAACATTTAGAGAAGAGCTAAGGCCTATTTTTCTGAAACTCTTCCAAAAAACTGCAGAAGCAGGAACACTTCCAAACTCATTCTATGAGGCCACAATAACCCTAATAATAAAACTAGGCAAAGACAACAACAAAAAAAGAAAATTATATGCCAGTATCACCAATGAACATAGATTCAAAAATCCTCAACAAAATTCTAGCAAACAGAATTCAAGAACACACTAAAAAGCTCATACCCCATGATCAAGTTGGGTTTATTCCAGGGATGCAAGGATTCTTCAGTATATGCACATCAATCTGTGTGATACACCATATTAACAAATTGAAAGATAAAAACCATATGATCATCACAATAGATGCAGAAAAAAATGTTTGACAAAATTCAGTGCTCATTTATGAAAAACACGCTTCAGAAACTAGGCACAGAAGGAACCTACCTCAACAGAGTAAAGGCCATATATGGTAAGCCCACAGCAAACATTATTCTCAATGGGAAAAACTAAAAGTATTCCCTCTAAGATCAGGAGCAAGACAAGGGTGTCCACTCTCACCACTATTATTCAACATAGTTTTGGAAGTCCTAGCTACAGCAATTAGAGAAGAAAAAAAAAAAATAAAAGGAACCCAGAATGGAAAAGAAGTAAAAATCTCACTGTTTGCAGATGACATGACCATACAATAGAAAATCCAAAATAAACTATCAGTAAATTACTAGAGCTAATCAGTGAACTCAGCAAAGTCATGGGATACAAGGTCAATACACAGAAAGCATTTGCATTTCTATATACTAACAACAAGAAATCAGAAAGAGAAATTAAGAAATCAATCCCATTCACCACTTGCAACAAAAAGAGTGAAGTATCTAGGAACAAACCTACCTAAGTAGATAAAAGAACTGTGTATGGATAATTATGACACTGATGAAAGAAATCAAAGATGACATAAACAGATGGAGAGATATTCCATGTTCTGGGTAGGAAGAATCAATATTGTGAAAATGTCTATACCACCAATTGCAATCTACAGATTCAACACGATCCCTATCAAATTACTGATGGCATTTTTCACAGAACTAGAACAAAAAAAATTCCCAAATCATATGGAAACACAAAAGACCCCAACTAGCAAAAGCCATCTTGAGAAAGAAGAATTGAGCTGGAGGAATCAACCTTCCTGACTTCAGACTATACTACAAAGCAACAGTCATCAAGACAGTATGGTACTGGCACAAAAACTGAAATATAGACCAATGGAACAAGGTAGACAGTCCACAGGTAAACCTACGCACCTATGGGTACCTTATTTTTGACAAAGGAGGAAAGAATATACAATGAGGCAAAGATAGCCTCTTCAATAAGTGGTATTGGAAAAACTGGACAGCTATGTGCAAAAGAATGAAATTAGGACACATCCTAATGCCATTCAGTTCAGTCACTCAGTCGTGTCTGTTCTTTGTGATCCCATAGACTGCAGCATGCCATGCTTCCCTGTCCTAAAGCCATACACAAAGACAGACTCAAAATGGATTAAAGACCTAATTGTAAGACCAGAAACTATAAAACTCTCTGAGGAAAACATAGGCGGAACACTCGATGACATAAAGTAAGATCTTCTATGGTCCACCTCCTAGAATAATGGAAATAAAAACAAAAATAAATAAATGGGACCTAATTAGACTTAAAAGATTTTACAGAGCAAAGCACACTACAAAGTGAAAAGACAAGCCTCAGCATGGGAGAAAATAATAGCAAAGGAAACAACTGACAAAAGATTAATTTCCAAAATATACAAGCAGCTCATACAGCTCAATACCAGAAAAACAAACAACCCAATCAAAAAGTGGGAAAAAGACCTAAACAGACATTTCTCCAAAGAAGACATATAGGTGGCTAACAAACACATGAAAAGATGCTCAATGTTGCTCATTATTAGAGAAATGCAAATTAAAACTACAATGAGATACCACCTCACAACAGTCAGAATGGCCATCATCAAAAAGTCTACAAACAATAAATGCTGGAAAGGGTGTAGAGAAAGGGAGCCCTCTGGCATTGCTGGTGGAAATGTAAATTAATACAGCCACTATAGAAGACAGTATTGAGATTCGATAAAAAACTAGGAATAAAACCACCATATGACTCAGCAATCCCAGTCCTAGACATATACCCTGAGGAAACCAAAACTGAAAAAGACACGTGTACACCAATGTTCATTGTAGCACTATTTACAATAGCTGGAACATGGAAACAACCTAGATGTCCATTGACAGATGAATGGATAAAGAAGCGGTGGCACGTATATACAATAGAATACTACTCAGCCATAAAAAAGAATGCATTTGAATCAATTCTAATGAGATGAATGAATCTAGAGCCTATTATACAGAATGAAGTAAGTTCGAGAAATATAAACATCATATACTGATGCATATATATGGAATCTAGAAAGATGATACTGATGAATTTATTTTCAGGGCAGCAATGGAGAAACAGACATAGAGAACAGACCTATGGACACAGAGGGAGGAGAGGACGGAGAGGGTAAGATGCATGGAGAGAGTAACATGGAAACTTACAATACCGTATGTAAAATAGATAGCCAATGGGAATTTCCTGTGTGACTCAGGGAACTCAAACAGGGGCTCTGTGGCAATCTAGAAGAGTGGGATGGGGAGGGAGGTTCAGGAGGGAGGAGACCTGGGTGTATCTATGGCTGATTCTTGTTGATGTCTGACAGAAATACACAAAATTCTGTAAAGCAATTATCCTTCAATTAAAAAAAAAAAAAAGTGGCAAAAAAGGCCTATGACACTTTTCCTCCCCTCCCAAGGAGGAATTATGCCCATGAGCTCATCAATATGAACAGATGCTTTTGAACTGTGCTGCTGCAGAAGACTCTTGAGAGTCCCTTGGATAACAAGGAGATCAAATCAATCAATACTAAAGAAAATCAATCCTGAATATTCATTGGAAGGGACTAATGCTGAAGCTGAAGCTCCAATATTTTGTCCACCTGATGCAAACAGCTGAGTCATTGGAAAATACCCTGATGCTGGGAAAGATTGAGGGCAGGAAGACAAAGGGGCAACAGAGGGTGAGATGTTTCGATGGCATCATTGACTCAATGGGCATGAGTTTGAACAAAGTCCAGGACGTAGTAAAGGACAAGGGAGCCTGGTGTGCTGCAATCCATGGGGTCGCAAAGAGTTGGACATGACTTAGTGACTGAACAACAAGGCTGTTTCTGGATTGTCTTTCAAGTTGTGTACAATTTTCCCTTTCAGAGGAATCTGATTGAGAGGAGGCCTTGTCTTGGTCTGGTACCACACCCGAGTGAAGTATGTGGTTTTATTTGTCTGTGGCATCAGTATTGGGAACCAGGTGCAACGTCCCTAGCAGATTACAATGTGCCCTCAACACAGGCCACCCTCAAAGGATGTTTTCTTTCACATCCATATGTTCTTTCCAATTTGGCATGGGATGAGAACTCAGGTTTGCTTCTGGAGCATCCTTTGTTTTTAAAAAGCTAGTATCAATTTCACAATGAGAAGCCAGAGAAAGATGAGAAGTGGCAACTAATTAAGCTACTCTACTGGATAACTGCATTCAACTGACACTCCAAAATTCAATTAAAAACGCCAATTCATACATGATCTCAAGTGTTTCCATTTTCATATGTTCATCATGATTTTACAGGACTTCAATGAAAACTGAGCTAAGGATGATGATCTCATTATGACTCTTACTCTGGATGACCTGTTAAATTTTTGCAATGTCACAAGCTTTTCTTTGCAAAGACCAAATGTATGTCACTTTCATCACACTTTCTACCATTCCTGCCAAATGTTTAAGTTTCTCTTAATTCTTGTACTTGCATAGTCACGTAATGCTTTCTTTAAGGAGGCAAAATAAAGCAGCTTGAATAAAACAAACAGTTGATATTGATCTAAGCTTACTACAAAGCAAAGTAATTAAAGGGTGGATCATTATGTTTCTGATGCAACTTTTTAATCACCCCCACAATAAATTCTCTACCCTGATTATCCTGCTACATTCAGAGATTTGGGCTATTGTGTTCCAGGCTTCATGCAGTTTCATTCAATTGAATGACCTCATGAATGTGATCAAGGCAGGTTTATTTTGGTTCTTGCTTTAGTAAGAACTGTCTTAGTCATCAGCTGTTTCATATTTTTTTAAGACCCTAGACAAATAACTTCAATAATGAGAAAGATTTTACAGAAATGTAGCACTGTCAACAAGAAATGAGTTTACATTAACTGTTAGCCTAATTATATCTCATATTTACTACTTTGAATTCAAGTGAGAGGGAACAGATCTCCAAATTTAAGTTGTATCTATAGTAACTATACAGTAGAATAAAATGGAGAAGCTTAAGTTCCTATTGAAAGGAAATTAATTTTGTTCCAGTATAACAAGTCTTTAGAGTATGCTCATTTAAGAAAAATATAATAAACGCAAGTAGGAATTACTGTTTTGCTGCATTGATTTCCTATTTACTGCCTTCTCTAAATATTAAATTACTCATCATTTTGGGATTACTGTACTAGATATTGTAACGCAGCAATTTGTATTTAGTATGATTTTACCTCTTATTCCTTCATGAAAAAGTTTTTTTTTTTTTAATTTTTATCAATAAATTATTTCATTCCTAGTCTAGGTACAGATTTCAGGTTCTGCCACTGACTGTTCTTTGGATATATTTTGCCTTCTCAATTAGGTTTTAATAACCCTTGTAGCAGGGCTTCCCAGGTGGCACTAGTGGTAAAGAATCTGTCTGCCAATGCAGAGGACATAAGAGACTAGGGTTAGATCCCTGGGTCAAGAAGATCCCCTTGGGGAGGGCATAACAACCCACTCCAATACTGTTACCTGGAGAAGCCCATGGACAGAAGAGCCTGCGGGCTACAGTCCATAGGATCACAAAGATTCGGACACAACTGAAGTGACAACACACACACACACACACACACACACACACGCATGCACACAACCCTTGTAGCAAAGGAGGCATGTCTTTTCCTCCTTATACCCTTACCATCTAGCTCAGGCCCCTAAACAGTAGATAAACAAGACATGTTTATTGATAATGATTTGGAATTTGCTCAGTGAATATTATAAAAAAGAAGAGTGAGGAAATATAAATTTAATGAATGCAAAATAGCACTAGAATAAAAAGGATCAATATTTGTGAAGCAAGTATAATATACCAGGCATTCTAAGTACTTTATGAGGTAGTTATTTATTAGCTTTGTTTTTCAATGTGGAAGTAAAGACTCAGTGAGGTGAAGTCAGGAACTAGGTCACAGTCAGTTTAAGAGCTGCGGAGCCAGATCTTAGGTCTGACTGACTCCAAAGCATGACCTCTTCCATTGAGCTATATTGCCTCTAATGAGACCAGTAAAACACACAAAGTTATTAATCAGCTATACTCCAATACAAAATACAAAATTTAAAAAAAATAAAAGGAAGAAAGTGTAGGGGAAAAAACACACAATCTCTGGACAAAACCAGATTTTACATTTGGTCTGCAAGAACCAGAAGGTGTTTCTTGCTATGAAAGATGGCAATTTCTTTTCTTATCCCAAGGAAAGATAGAGGGGAAAGAAATATGTCACCATACTATCCTAAATTATATGTACACTACAGACTATTAAAGGATAGGTTTCTAAAAATATTTTAGAATTACTTATGTATTTATTTTTGGCTATGCTAGGTCTTTGATGCTGTGCAGCCTTTTCTCTAGTTGCAGAGAGCAGGGTCTAGTCTCTAGTTGTGGAGCACGGGCTTCTCACTGTGGTGGCTTCTCTTGTTGCAGAGCACAGGCTCTAGGGCACGCAAGCTTCCGCAGTTGAGGCTCCCGGCACTAGAGCAGAGGGTCAGAGTTTGCCGTGAACAGGCTTGGTTGCTTTGCAACATGTGGAATCTTCCCAGATCAGGGATCGAACCTGTGTCTCCTGCGTTGGCAGGCAGATTCTCTACCACTGAACCACCAGGGAAGCCTCATGAAAGCTCTACAAGAAAATCCCATGAGAAATTAAAACTATCTTCACTTTATAAATAAGAAAGCTGAGGCCCAGAGAGTTTACTAGCACAAGGTCTTAAAGCTAGTATATCCAAGAGCCAAGATTCAAAACCAGGATGTTTGCCTTCAAATTCCATACCTGTAACCATCACACCAGCCTCATAATATACCTGAATTTCAGCAAAGTATTTCTCTCAATATTTCATGAACACAAGGATAAAGTACAAACTGAATCATGAAATAATGAAGCAAGCCTATACTTTTGAATGACTTTTCCTTAAAAAAAATTAGTGGATTGAACACAACATGGAAACATGGTCTCCTTTAACACCACAGGCCACTTTCCTTGGTCCTGCTCTTGTCTATAGACTTAAAGAAGAAAAAAGATGGTTACATTAACTAATGAGATTAAACTAAGGGCAGAAAATACTTTTATTTTAGAATTAGGATCTGTGTTTCAGCTCTACATGGAAAATAGCTGTGAGGTATACAGCCATGAAATTAAAAGACGCTTATTCCTTGGAAGGAAAGTTATGACCAACCTAGATAGCATATTCAAAAGCAGAGACATTACTTTGCCAACAAAGGTTCGTCTAGTCAAGGCTATGGTTTTTCCTGTGGTCATGTATGGATGTGAGAGTTGGACTGTGAAGAAGGCTGAGTGCTGAAGAATTGATGCTTTTGAACTGTGGTGTTGGAGAAGACTCTTGAGAGTCCCTTGGACTGCAAGGAGATCCAACTAGTCCATTCTGAAGGAGATCAGCCCTGGGATTTCTTTGGAAGGAATGATGCTAAAGCTGAAACTCCAGTACTTGGGCCACCTCATGCAAAGAGTTGACTCATTGGAGAAGACTCTGATGCTGGGAGGGATTGGGGGCAAAAGGAGAAGGGGATGACAGAGGATGAGATGGCTGGATGGCATCACTGACTCGATGGACGTGAGTCTGAGTGAACTCCTGGAGTTGGTGATGGACAGAGAGGCCTGGCGTGCTGCGATTCATGGGGTCGCAAAGAGTCGGACACGACTGAGTGATTGATCTGATCTGATCTGAATATACAAAGATGACAGTTCCTTTGAGCGCTAAGGTCAATGGAATGGGGGTCACTTAGCCTGTGTGTTCTCAGATGCGTTATAAAGGGAGGTCTCTAGATCTATCTTGGAGAAGGCAATGGCAACCCACTCCAGTACTCTTGCTTGGAAAATCCCATGGACAGAGGAGCCTGGTAGGCTTCAGTCCATGGGGTCGCGAAGAGTCGGACACGACTGAGCAACCTCACTTTCACTTTTCACTTTCATGCATTGGAGAAGGAAATGGCAACCCACTCCAGTGTTCTTGCCTGGAGAATCCCAGGGATGGTGGAGCCTGCTGGGCTGCTGTCTATGGGGTCTCATAGAGTCAGACACAACTGAAGTGACTTAGCAGTAGCTAGATCTATCTTGATGCTACCTTTAAGTCCTTCTGGTAGAAAGGTCAAGAAGAATATGAGAACATGGGATCTGGAGGAAGAGTTACTAAAGAAGTGACTTATGAGCCTCAAAACAGGCATAGAAAAATGAGGTCCACTTCCTATCTCACTCATGAACTCAAGATCTTAATTCTAAGACCTCTGAAGCTCTGAAAATTTCCCATATTTGTTGTTATTGTTGCTTCCCTCAGTCTTTTTTCTTTGTCACTAGCAGAAAGATTCCCAAACCCTTGAAATCACAAAGGGCCTATGTGATAACCTTTGAAAAGGGCAAGTAAAGGAGAGCCAAGGATATGGCTTCTTGCTCCTCAAACTCCAGCTCAAGACTGATAGGAAGATCCCAGAGAAAGGAGTGACTGGTGACAGCAGTCATGTGTGAGCTCTGCCCTCATGTAAGAAAGGAAGGTCTATGAACTGTCCAGGGCTGCAAGGGGCCCTGGGATAAAAACAGAAAATCTTGATAGGGGCTCTAATAATTAGAGTTATTCAGTAAAAGGACAGGAGTGTTTTTAAGATAGTGAGTTTCCTGCAGAGGATGGGTAGAGTTGTAGAAGGGATTTTTATTGAGGATAAGGAGTTCCTGTAGCTTCTTTTGCGAATCTACTGATTCTCTTTTCTATGATTCTATTATCTCTGAGGCATGTAAATAAATATACAGGGATTAATTATTTCAAAAAAAGTTTCAAGTCCATTCATTAATTTATTCATTATATATTAATAAAGTCTCCTGTGGTCTTCCCAGGAGGTGCTAGTTGTAAAGAACCCGCCTGCCAATGCAGGAGACATCAGAGATTTGGGTTCAATCCTTGAATCAGGAAGATTCCCTGGAGGAAAGAATGGCAACTCACTCCAGTATTCTTGCCTGGAGAACCCCATGGACAGAGGAGCCTGGCAGTCTACAATTCATAGGGCTGTACAGAGTGGGCCACGACTGAAGCAACTTAGCACTCATGCAAAGTCTCCTGTATACTTGCATAACTTTTTACAATAAGGTGTTTTTACAGACTTTACATCCAATATTATCTCCTTTATTTACTAGTCACATCACTTCAATCTAGCTTCCCACCACTCTAGTGAGTTGATTTCAATAAGTGACTTCTTGTTTTATACAAAAAAATCAACTTTTTCATTCTTATCTCACTAGATTCAACCTCCCTCCAATCCTGCCTTCCATGAAGGCACACAGTTCCAGTTACATTCCTCTCTCTCTAACCAATCATTCTTGATCTCTTAATGCTATTGCAGGCTCTTCTTGCATCTTAAAAACTTGAGGTTCCTTGCGGGGGGTGGTTTGTCTTTGCTTCTGTTTCTCAAGTTCCAAATTCTCCCTGGACAATCACATCTAAACCCATGACCTCAGCCAACAGCCAACAGCTAGATGTTTCCCAAATACTCCAGCTGAGTCACTCTCCCTGACCCTCACACCAGTTTTTCCTGCTGTGTACTGCGCATCTTCACTTGCACCTCCCAAAGGATTTTCAGATCTGGCATGTCTAAGAGAAAATGAATCATCCAGCTTCCTAATTTCTTCCTTGGTCCTCTCAGTGTTTCCAGTGTTTGGATTACAGCATCGTTTCCCAGTTTACAAGCCATTAACCTGGAGACTGTTCAGGGTCTTTCCCTATTTCACGCTCATGACCAGGCACCAAGCGCTGTTGTTTCCTAATCATCTCTTGAACTCGTTCCATAACTCTGATATGGAGCATCTTTTGCTGGACCACTGGCATTACCGCCCACTTCAGACTTCGATTTCATCAGCCTAACCGCCACATCACAGCCTAAGAGGGCTTTCAAAACCACACACCTTTTGGTGCCACTGCTTTGCCACGATGGCTCGCCATTGCCTTCAGGATGAACAAACTTTCCACTAGCACACGGATCACCTGAGACTGGTGATTTCCAAAAGTTCTAGCACTGCTCTTTCCCACTGCTCCTGCCAGGAGACCAGGAAGAAAAAAGCAAATGAAACTTGGGGATGCTCCCTGGCTTCTAATGATCAACTGGGATCTATCAATGCCCTTGACTAACCTCTTAGATACCCCAACCTTCAGCCTCCTTTGCTTTAACAAAAGACAATGAAGAGGATAAATAAGGCTAAGTTTAGGGGCTTCCCTGGTGGCTCAGATGGTAGAGAATCTGCCTGTGATGCAGGAGATCCAGGTTTTATCCCCGGGTTGAGAAGATCCCCTGGAGAAGGAAATGGGAACCCACTCCAGTGTTCTTGCCTGGAGAATTCTATGGACTAAAGAGCCTGGCTGGGTATAGTCTATGGGGTCGCAAAGAGTTGGACATGAATGAGCAACTGACACACTTATAAAGTGAGGTGGGAGAGGCGCTTTGAAGATGCAAAACAGAAGCAAAAAGGCAGCAGAGGTTCAATGTATTCAGTCACTCAATCGTGTCTGCCTCTTTGTGACCTCATGAACTGTAGTTCACCAGGCTCCTCTGTCCTTGGGATTTCCCAGGCAAGAATACTGGAGTGTGTTGTCATTTCCTTCTCCAGGGAGAAGTTCAATACACTAGAAGGGAAAGGGAGCATCACAGTCCATGATCCCCAACTGCAAGTGGAGTGCAAAACCCAGTTCACAAAACTAAGTCATAGATCCAGCAATGCCCCAGAAGGGACATACTGTATATCACCTGGCAGAGCAAGAAATTCAGAGAAAAAAGACACACGTAAAAGTGGGTGATTTGTGGGTTTAAAGAAAACTGCCCAGCAAGTCACCCCAGGCAACAACAGCAAGTTTATACTACAGCTTTCAGTTGAGCGGTCACCGTTAACCTGAGGACAAATAGCGTGCTAAGTCAGGACCCATGGGACAAATCCCATGGCCTATTTGTGAACAGTCTGTGAGCTAAAAGAATTTTTTTATCTTAAAACTAGAAGAGTAAATGAAACTTCCCTGATGGTCCAGTGGCTAAGACTCTGTGCTCCCAATGTGGAAGAGGAGAAGGGGGGCAGGTTTAAATCCTGGTCAGGGAACTAGGTCCCACATGCCACATTGAGTTCACGTGCCTCAACTGAAGATCCTGCATGCTGCAACTAAGTCTCAGAGCAGCCAAATAAATAAATATTTTTAAGAAAAATAAATAAAACTAGAGTGAAAAACATAACTAAGAAGAATATGCAACTAGTCCTTCACAGGAAAACTTTCCTAAAGCTTATATTCCACTCATATCCAGAGTAGTTTATGGGATGGCATCACAGGAATGAGGTTTTTGAAAATCATGCTCTTGTTATTCAGTTGCTAAGTGCGTCCAACTCCATGCACTACAGCACACCGTGCTTTCCTCTCCTTCACTGTCTCCCGGAGTTCACTCAGACTCATGTCCATCGAGTCGGTGTTGCCATCCAGCCATCTCATCCTCTGTTGTCCCCTTCTCCTCCTGCCCTCAATCTTTCCCATCATCAGGGTCTTTTCCAAATGACTTGGCTCTTTCCACCAGGTAGCCAAAGTATTGGAGCTTCAGTTTCTGCATCAGTCCTTCCTATGAATATCCAGGGTTGATTTCCCCTAGGATTGACTGGTTTGATCTCCTTGCAGTCCGAGGGACTCTCAAGAGTCTTCTCCAGCATGACAAGCTGATGCCACAGTTTGAAGGCATCAATTCTTTAGCGCTCAGCCTTCTTTATGGTCCAACTTTCACAACTGTACATGACTACTGGAAAATCATGCTTTTATTACATTATCATGGCAACTTGGAATTCTCCATGTTGAAGGTTTAAAAGGAGACTCTTTCTTGCCTCTATGGATCACCATTTGTAGACACATCTATGTTCTAGTGAGGGAAAGCATGGCACGGGAAAGGAGGTGATGTGGGTTTCAGTAACAACATCAGGACCCATCTTGGATATTAGGCAGCTCACTTAACACTGCTGCATTTTAATTTTCCTAATCTGTCTGCAAAATGGGGATAATGCCTGCTTTACTATCTTCACAGGTGTGAGGATACAGTGAGATAACAGATGTAGTACACTCTGCCAAGTTGAAAGGGAGATACACATCGAGGTATTATTATAGATGATGACATCATCAACCCTTAATTATGGGCTACTTTGAAGGAGGATGAAAGATGGATAAATTAGGCTGATAGTTATTAGTGGAACTTTCTACTCCTTTATTCTTCTCTTTCCTCATTAAATCTTTAATAAAACCAACAAGTATCAGAATTGATTGAGTTTAAAGATTTTTGTCCCTTAATTCAATAAGTTTGTGTACTGTTAATTGTGGATCATGTGCTCAGTACTTTGAGAGGAGAGAAAAGAAGCCATCAATGACCAGAAGACTTCATTAGAATTAGAGGAAGAAGGATGGAAGAAATCTAGAAAGTTAAACAACAAAATAAAGCCAAAGAAACACTTTTATTACTGAAAACTACCTCCCGATATCTGGTTAGAATGATTTCCATTCGGGACCTAACTCAAGGTTAACCTGCCCAGCAGTGATGCCAACTCAGATACAGTCTGACATATATATACCTATGGCTGATTCATGCTGATGCATGGCAGAAACCAACACAGTATTGTAAAGCAATTATCCTTCTATTAAATGTCAATTAATTAAAATATATATTAATAAGAAAAAAGTTTGTTGTTTTCAGTCACCAAGTTTGGGGCCAATTTGTTACATAGCTATAAACTCTATAACTCTATAAAAAAAAAAAAAACTCTGCAAAATTTTGGCCCCAAGGAGGAAGCATTGGCAGTTGACTACTTATTTCTTCTACCTCTGCCCCCCTTTTTGCACTCCCTCTTGAAAAATGGGATTTCCACCTCCTCTTTCTGAGTGCTCAGAACTACTCTTATTGTCAATACTTGTTTTTACTTAAGGCTTGTGAGCCCCCAGATCAAGCTACCACAGTTAGAAAGAAAAGCTTCCCTACATTATGGCAGAAACTGAATAGTTATGTTTTTAATTGAGATATAATTGACATATAACATTATATTAATAATAGTTTCAGGTGTACATAATAATGATTCAATATTTGTATACATTACCAAATGATCACAACAGGAAGCTCTATTCACATCCATCACCACAGTTCAGTTCAATTCAGTCACTCAGTCGTGTCCGACTCTTTGCAACCCCATGAATTGCAGCACGCCAGGCCTCCCTGTCCATCACCAATTCCCGGAGTTCACTCAGACTCACGTCCATCGAGTCAGTGATGCCATCCAGCCATCTCATCCTCTGTTGTCCCCTTCTCCTCCTGCCCCCAATCCCTACCACCATCAGAGTCTTCTTCAATGAGTCAACTCTTCCCATGAGGTGGCCAAAGTACTGGAGTTTCAGCTTTAGCATCATTCCTTCCAAAGAAATCCCAGGGCTGATCTCCTTCAGAATGGACTGGTTAGTTTTGCCAAGAAAATGCACTGGTCATAGCAAACACCCTCTTCCAACAACACAAGAGAAGACTCTACACATGGACATCACCAGATGGTCAACACTGAAGTCAGATTGATTATATTCTTTGCAGCCAAAGATGGAGAAGCTATATACAGTCAACAAAAACAAGACCGGGAGCTGACTGCGGCTCAGATCATGAACTCCTTATTACCAAATTCAGACTTAAATTGAAGAAAGTAGGGAAAATCACTAGGCCATTCAGGTATGACCTAAATCAAATCCCTTATGATTATACAGTAGAAGTGAGAAATAGATTTAAGGGCCTAGGTCTGATAGATAGAGTGCCTGATGAACTACGGATGGAGGTTCATGACATTGTCCAGGAGACAGGGATCAAGACCATCCCCATGGAAAAGAAATGCTAAAAACCAAAATGGCTGTCTGGGGAGGCCTTACAAATAGCTTTGAAAAGAAGAGAAGCAAAAAGCAAAGGAGAAAAGGAAAGATATAAGCATCTGAATGCAGAGTTCCAAAGAATAGCAAGAAGAGATAAGAAAGCCTTCCTCAGTGATCAATGCAAAGAAATAGAGGAAAACAACAGAATGGGAAAGACTAGAGATCTCTTCAAGAAAATTAGAGATACCAAGGGAACATTTCATGCAAACATGGGCTCGATAAAAGACAGAAAAGGTATGGACCTAACAGAAGCAGAAGATATCAAGAAGAGGTGGCAAGAATACACAGAAGAACTGTACAAAAAAGATCATGTCCCAGATAATCACGATGGTGTGATCACTCACCTAGAGCCAGACATCCTGGAATGTGAAGTCAAGTGGGCCTTAGAAAGCATCCATCACCACAGATAGTTACAATTTTTTTTCTTGTGGTGAGAGCTTTTAACATCTACTCTCTCTTAGCAAATATTCAAAACAGTATAATTAACTATAGTCACCATGCTGTAGATTACATCCCTGGATTTTGTATTTTATAACTAGAAGAATGTACCTTTTGTATGGTTCTTGGTAGAAAGGCAACACACTAGGCACCAAGGAGTGTTGAGGGAGAAAAATGGAGAATTATTTAAGAGACTTAAGGTAATATACTTCTTATACCAGCAAGAATGACTTAGAGAAAACGTACATCTGCTCTTGAATATACTCTAAAGTAAGAATGTGGTTCTATCCATAGGTGAAATAGGAGTCAAATTTTCTGACTCAGAAAATTATTCATTCTTTCCTTCTGTAATTATTTATTAATTCCTTCTACATGCCAAGTAACAGGCTAGGCATTGCGGATATAAGCCCATGTAAGCCTGCAGATAACTAAGACTCCATCTATTCTCCCAAATCACTTATAACAGACAGGCTTCCAGTTATGTGCTAGGGTGATATAATATGAGCAGTAAGAACTACAATATGACCAGAGATGACAGGCACACAGGGAGCTGGTTAATCCAGTCCTGAAGTCTAGGAAGACTTCCTGAAGGAGGGGATGTCTGAGTCCAGTCCTTAGGGACTAGTGGGAATCAGTTCAGTAAAACTGTGGCAAGAGTACACCAGGTCAAGGGAAAAACACATGCAAAGTCCAGAGGATTAGAGAATGTGTAGCAAGCTTCGAGGCTTGTGAGCAATTCAGCAAATTAAGATATGAAGAGATGGAAAGCACTGAGAGATGAGCTAAAAAATTCTGGGAATTTTTAAAAGAACCTCATATACCATAAGAAGGATTTTGAACAATATGAAAACCACTGAAGAGTTTTAAATAGTTTAAATCATATGCAATTATAAATATATAAATGTGATTGGAAAGCTCAAACCTGAAAAAACTAAATGTATGAGAATATTTTATGACAGTGGGTGGGAGAGATGAGGAGGATATTTTGAAAACAAGATCTCAAAGACCAAACCAAAAGGAAAACTGGTGGATTCGGTTACATCAAAATTAAAGATTTATGCTCAAGGAGGGAGCCTATAGGCATAGAAAATGGGGAACCAGAGATATCTAAAATGGAAGAGGGGATGATATGTAGAGTATATAAGAAGCTCCTGAAAATTAGCAAGAGAAATGCAAAGTATCCCATAGAAAAATGGGCAGAAAATAAAAATCAGCAACTAGGAGAAAGGAATGTAGAGTGGCATAACCTCACTAGTAACTGAAGGATTGTATGTTAAAACAACTGTGAGATACCCACCTTCAAAATCAGATGGACAAATAAGGAAGAAAATAAAAATTCCCTCTCTTTTTTAAGTGTTAGTTGCTCAGTGGTGTCTGACTCTTTGCAACCCTATAGACTGTAGCCTGCCTGCCAGGTTCCTCTGTCTATGGAATTCTCCAGGCAAGAATACTGGAGTGGGTAGCCATTCCCTTCTCCAGGGAATCTTCCTGACCCAGGGATCGAACCCGGGTCTCCTGCATTGCAGGCAGATTCTTTACCATCTGAGCCACCAGGGAAAACCTTCTTTTTTTTTTTTTTTTAAATTGAGATGTAATTGCTTTACAATGTTATGTTAGTTTCTGCTGTACAACGAAGTGAATCAGCGTGTGTGTGTGTGTGTGTGTGCGTGTGTGCATCCCTTCCTTCTTGGACCTCCCTCCCACCTCCCCATCCCACCCTTCTAAGTCACCACAGAGCACTGAACTAAGATCCCTGTGCTATACAGCAGGTTCCTACTAACTGTCTATTTTATAGACTGTAGGATGGTGCTGCCATTTTGTCCATCACTCTTGTTAGAACCCAGGGAAGTTAAATATGCTGCTACCAATGCTAATAGACCAGGGGAATCCTACTTCTGGTATACTTCTCAGAAAGTTCTGCTTAAGTTCACAGGAGATGTGGATAATTAAGTGACTGATGATTCAATCTTCAGTGGTTTGTGGCAGCAAAGAGTTGGAAGTAGCTGTCTATCACCTAGCTGTCTAACATAAAGGTCAGTATGCTTGTCATGGTATTTGATGATGCTTTAGAATATGGAGCAATGAGGAGAAATTAGCTAAATGGATATAACAACATGGAAGATCACAAAAATAAAATAATGAGTAAATAAATATGAAACAGAACAAAGTTTACAGCAAAATTCCATTATTTCCATTTTCAAGTTCTATTGGTATTATTTAACAACACTGCATTTTCCAGGATGCATGTCAATCTAAAGAAGGAAAGTAGAAGGGGAGGAGGACACATATAAAACATAATTAAATATTGCTATCAATAGGAATGGAAGAGAATGCAAGGAAGGATAAAGGAGAAAAACAATAACAAATGATGAAACCTTAAAACAACAAAAAAAAAAAAAAAAAAAGAGGGACTTCCCTGGTGGTCTGGTGGTTAAGATTCTGCACTTCCAGTATAAGGGGTGCAAGTTCAATCCCTGGTTGGGGAACTAAAATCTCACTTGCCATGGGGAACACCAAAAAAATAAAAGTAACACCAAACTAAACTGGGTTGAATAGTACCTCTCCAAATTCATGTCTTTCCCAGCACCTCAGTATGTGAGTTTATTTGGAAATAAGATCATTGCTGATGTAAGTAGTTAAGATGAGGTCATACTGAAATATACTGGGCCCTTAATTCAATACGACTGATGTTCTTAAAAGAAGGGATACAGAGAGGCACAGAGGGAAGGCAGCGTGAAGACACACAGAGAGACTGGAACAATGCCCCTACAGACCAGAAAGGCTAAGGATTGCCAGCCACTAGCCACCACCAGAAGCTAAGAAGGGACAGGAGGGTCTTCATCAACAGCCTTCAGAAAGAACATGGCCCGGCTAACACCTTGTTTTCAGATTTCTGGTCTCCAGAATTGTGAAACGATAAAGTTCTATTGTCACCACCCTTGTGGTATTTAGTTATGGTAGTCCTAGCAAACTAATACAAAAACAAAATAAATTCCTTCCTAGACCCATATTGATGGCCATGAACTGATGCATATGCACCTGAATTACTAGAATAAATAAAGGCTACAGTAGAATTCTTTTTATTCTAGAATTAGGGGACAATATTAACACCCAGGTGAGAAGCCAACACCGTGCTAAGACTTGTGCTGCACTGAATTGTTCTTTGCCTGGACTGTGGTTTGATTTATGCCCTCTCCGTGGTTGTGTAGGTGGCACCAGTTGTAAGGAACCCACCTGTCAATGCAAGAGACATAAGGGACACAGGTTCAACCCCTAGGTCAGGAAGATCCCCTGGAGGAGGAACAAGGCAACCCACTTCAATATTCTTGCCTGGAGAATCCCATGGACAGAGGCGCCTGGCAAGCTGTAGTCCATAGGGTTGCACACAGAGTCAGATGTGACTGAAGCAACTTAGCAGCACGCATGGTTGTGTGAGAGTAGTTATCATATAAGGGTGCTCCTTGCTCTGTATTTAGAAACACAGCCAGAACCTACTTAATCGGGGTATGAGTAGAAATAAATGTTTAGACAAGTTTGTGTCAGTCATTTCTACAAGAGATTCTTGGTCCCTAACCATGAACTTTATTTCTGAGAATGGCTACTTTAAATTCTGATGAGGAACAAAAACACTGGAATGGATCCCAAACCTCAGTTGGTGCCTAAAGAAAGGTAAGTGGTCATCTTAGATTATTCCCTGAAATCTGACTTGTTCTTAAAAAGAGTGGGTATAAATTCCCCCAGAAATTGATACTGTAAGCATCTTCTCCTCCTTTAAAGTTAGTATTCCTTTGACTTTGGAAGCAGAGAGACTGAGAACGTGTACTTGTTAATACAGCTGGCATTCTCTGTCCTGCTTCCAACCCCTCCCACTGCCTTTCAGATCCAGACCTTAGCATTATCAAAAAGTCTCCAACACATATTCTCTAAAATGTCGGTTCTCAGTTTTTGTATTACTTTTTTTAGCATTTTTGAGATAAAATTCACAAAGTTGTAAGATATATATGTATACAGTGTCCACTGTGATGTGTACAGTGTGATGATTTGATATAAATAAACATTACGAAAGAACTTCCCTCGTCAAGTTAATTAACACAACCATCACCTCAAACTCCAGAAGATGGTGAGGACAGCCTGCTGAGTTGCAGTCTATGGGGTCGAGAAGAGTTGGACACGACTTGGCATCTGAACAACAACAACACCTCATCTTTATCCTTTTTCTTTGGTGAAGGCATGTAAGTTCTACTCTCGTAGCAAATTTCAATTATACAATCCAGTGTTATCAACTGTAGTTACCATGTTTTACAATCCTCTGACTTTATTCATTTTATACCTGAAAGTATGTACCATTTACAAACCTCTCCCAGACTTCCCTGGTGGTCCAGTGGTTAAGAATCCACCTGTTAACACAGGGAACATGGGCTTGATCTTTGGTCCAGGAAGCTCCCACATTCCTGGGAACAACTAAGCCCGTGTGCCACAAGAAGAGAAGCCACCGCAATGAGAAGGTGGCACATCACACCTAGAGAAAGAGCAAGAGCAAGAACAGAGGCCCAGTGCAGCCAAAAATAAATAAAAACTTAAATATAAATAAAATAAAAATTTAAAAGACCCTCCCTATTTCCCCCACCCGATGGCTCTCAATTTAGACACTCATAAGAGTCACTGTCTATCTAGTCAAAGTTATGGTTCTTCCAGTAGTCAGGTATGGATATGAGAGTTGTACCATAAAGAAAGCTAAGCACTGAAGAATTGATGCTTTTGAACTGTGGTGTTGGAGATTTTTGAGAGTCCCTTGGACTGCAAGGAGATCCAACCAGTCCATCCTAAAGGAAATCAGTCCTGAATATTCATTTGAAGGACTGATGCTGAAGCTGAAGCTCCAATAATTTGGCCACCTGATGTGAAGAACTGACCCATTGGAAAAGATCCTGATTCTGGGAAAGATTGAGGGCAGGAGGAAAAGGGGATGACAGAGGATGAGATGGTGGGATGGCATCACTGATTCAATGAACATGACTTTGAGCAAGCTCTGGGAGTTGGTGATGGACAGGGAAGTCTGGTGTGCTGCAGTCGATGGGGTCACAAAGAGTTGGACACGACTGAGAAGCTGAACTGACTGAAGAGTCACAGGGTAATTTTTTTTTTTTTTATATCCCCACCCTCTCCCTCTCCCACAGAGTCCGTAAGACTGATCTATACATCAGTGTGTCTTTTGCTGTCTCGTACACAGGGTTATTGTTACCATCTTTCTAAATTCCATATATATGCGTTAGTATACTGTATTGGTGTTTTTCTTCTGGCTTACTTCACTCTGTATAATAGGTTCCAGTTTCATCCATCTCATTAGAACTGATTCAAATGTATTCTTTTTAATGGCTGAGTAATACTCCATTGTGTATATGTACCACAGCTTTCTTATCCATTCATCTGCTGATGGGCATCTAGGTTGCTTCCATGTCCTGGCTATTATAAACAGTGCTGCGATGAACATTGGGGTACACGTGTCTCTTTCCCTTCTGGTTTCCTCAGTGTGTATGCCCAGCAGTGGGATTGCTGGATCATAAGGCAGTTCTATTTCCAGTTTTTTAAGGAATCTCCACACTGTTCTCCATAGTGGCTGTACTAGTTTGCATTCCCACCAACAGTGTAAAAGAGTTCCCTTTTCTCCACACCCTCTCCAGCATTTATTGCTTGTAGACTTTTGGATCACAGCCATTCTGACTGGCATGAAATGGTACCTCATTGTGGTTTTGATTTGCATTTCTCTGATAATGAGTGATGTTGAGCATCTTTTCATGTGTTTGTTAGCCATCTGTATGTCTTCTTTGGAGAAATGTCTATTTAGTTCTTTGGCCCATTTTTTGATTGGGTCATTTATTTTTCTGGAGTTGAGCTATAGGAGTTGCTTGTATATTTTTGAGATTAGTTGTTTGTCCATTGCTTCATTGGCTATTATTTTCTCCCATTCTGAAGGCTGCCTTTTCACCTTGCTAATAGTTTCCTTTGTTGTGCAGAAGCTTTTAAGTTTAATTAGGTCCCATTTGTTTATTTTTGCTTTTATTTCCAATATTCTGGGAGGTGGGTCATACAGGATCCTGCTGTGATGTATGTCAGATAGTGTTTTGCCTATGTTCTCCTCTAGGAGTTTTATAGTTTCTGGTCTTATGTTTAGATCTTTAATCCATTTTGAGTTTATTTTTTGTGTAAGGTGTTAGAAAGCGTTCTAGTTTCATTCTTTTACAAGTGGTTGACCAGTTTTCCCAGCACCACTTGTTAAAGAGATTGTCTTTAATCCATTGTATATTCTTGCCTCCTTTGTCAAAGATAAGGTGTCCATATGTGCGTGGATTTATCTCTGGGCTTTCTATTTAGTTCCATTGATCAATATTTCTGTCTTTGTGCCAGTACCATACTGTCTTGATAACTGTGGCTTTGTAATACAGCCTGAAGTCAGGTATGTTGATTCCTCCAGTTCCATTCTTCTTTCTCAAGATGGCTTTGGCTATTCGAGGTTTTTTGTATTTCCATACAAATTGTGAAATTATTTGTTCTAGCTCTGTGAAGAATACTGTTGGTAGCTTGATAGGGATTGCATTGAATCTATAAATTGCTTTGGGTAGTATACTCATTTTCACTATATTGATTCTTCCAATCCATGAACATGGTATATTTCTCCATCTATTAGTGTCCTCTTTGATTTCTTTCACCAGTGTTTTATAGTTTTCTATATATAGGTCTTTAGTTTCTTTAGGTAGATATATTCCTAAGTATTTTATTCTTTCCGTTGCAATGGTGAATGGAATTGTTTCCTTAATTTCTCTTTCAGTTTTCTCATTATTAGTGTATAGGAATAGAAGGAACATACCTCAACATAATAAAAGCTATATATGACAAACCCACAGCAAACATTATCCTCAATGGGGAAAAATTGAAAGCGTTTCCTCTAAAGTCAGGAACAAGACAAGGGTGCCCACTTTCACCATTACTATTCAACATAGTTTTGGAAGTTTTGGCCACAGCAATCAGAGCAGAAAAAGAAATAAAAGGAATCCAAATTGGAAAAGAAGAAGTAAAACTCTCACTGTTTGCAGATGACATGATCCTCTACATAGAAAACCCTAAAGACTCCACCAGAAAATTACTAGAACTAATCAATGATTATAGTAAAGTTGCAGGATATAAAATCAACACACAGAAGTCACCGGGTAATTATCAAGCTTTGATTCCTCAGGTTCATGTCCCACCCCACCTCTCCTTTCCCCCATGAAAATCTCCCTTCTTCTCCAGAGACCTTTAATCAAGAGCTAAATTAAGCCCCCAAAGTTTTCATTTTATTAAACAAAAGAAATAAGTACCTCAGGTGATTCTAATGTAGGTTCTCTGAGAATACTTTGAGAAAGAGTTTTCTAGATTTTCCAGTTTTCATATGCCACCAATTCATGTGGAGTCTTGTGACAATGCAGATTCTGACTCTCTATCAGTCTAGAAATGGGATGTGATTTCCAGTATTTCTTTTAAAAAAAATTTTATTTATTTGACTGTTGGGTCTTAGTTGTGGCATACAAGATCCTTGTTGCAGCATGCAGGATCTTTAGTTGTGGCTTTCAGAAACTAGTTCCCTGAACAGGGATTAAATCCAGGGTCCCTTCATTGGGAGCACTGAGTCTTAACCACTGGACCACCAGGGAAAGCCACCCAGTATTTCTAAAAGGTTCCCAGGTGATGTGAACACAGCTGGTGCATGGACAACACTTGAGGCAGGAAGCTTTTAAAATCTGGTGCCTCAGCAGAATCACAGATCACTTGATCCCGAATCTCTGGGAGTGGCCCACTGGAATCAGAACTTGTCTAAAGTCCCCAGATGATCCCAACACACAGGTAGGAACTAAGCAGCAATGCCAGTAGGAGCTTGCAGATATCAAGACCAGCTTCTAACTCACAGACTTCCTCCAAACATAGATATACAGTAACTGATATTTCAAAAGAAGAGATGGTGGATTTCAAACGAGTTAAATTTAAGAAAAATAAAACCTTGGCATAACCATTTTTTTAATTTAACAAAATCATTATTTTACACTTGTTTTACAGCCTCAAAGAACACTAGAATTATATTATTCCCAACTAATTAAAAGCTGACAGTTGTGGATAGACCTTCTTACATTTTTGCCAATTGATAGAGTTTGTTGTGGTATTTTTCTTCTTTGTGTCTGGATTTAATCCTAATTTCTGAGCCTCATTTTTTACTGGTTGTGTGTGTTATTCGCCCAGTGGTATCTGACCCTTTGTGACCCCATGGATGGTAGCCCACCAGTCTCCTCTGTCCATGGAATTCTCTAGGCAAGAATACTGGAGTGGGTTGCCATTTCCTTCTCCAGGGATCTTCCTGACCTAGGGATTGAACCTGTGCCTCCTGAAGCTCCTGCATTGCAGGCAGATTCTTTACCATGGTTGTGAGATGTGGCTGGACAGCCTCTACCCACACCTGGGAATTAACAATGATTAGAATGCGAGGGACACTGGGTCAGTCACTTACTCAGTACAGTGTTTCCCCAGTTTCCTCCAACTGAGTATGTCATGTCTGACAGGAACTCCCTCTAGCAGCAAATATTCTCATTGTTCCACCCAAACCTGGAATCCTGGTTCTGACTATTTTTCTTTTTCTCCCCTTTTCTAACCTTTTCCTTTCATGCAATGATTAACAAGGAAACTACTTCTGTCATTAAATTCTGGTTTCTAAATCATCCACCTGCTTCTTCCAGGACATTTGCTTATAGGAGCCAACCTGCTTTTCTTCAGTTCCTGATCATTAAAAGAAATTAAGGAATGAGGAAAGTACCTTGTATCAGACTAGTTCCTCTTTGTGTCAATACTGGTAGTAGTTTAAGAGAACTCTTCTCTGAGCTGACCAGGAGTAGCATTTGGCTCTATAATCAAAATATTTGTCTAAAACAAGGAATTGTTTTAAAATGATGTAAGCTATCGAAATGTTATATTTTAACCTAAAACGTTTGTAGGCACAGCTGACATTCAGCTAGCATATGTATTTGTTTAAGTTTGAGATTCCTTTCCAATGTGACAGGCATCAATTTTGATTGGTCAGTGTCAAAACCACACCAGTTTTTAAAATATTTGGATATAATCCCTCTATATTCATTGATCTTTTGACATAGGATCAAAGTCACTGCTTTGAGTATAGGTCTTTTGTTCAGAATTCTGATTCTTTTAAACCACACCCATAACATATCAAACTAAATTTCCAGTTTAGCTTCTTTGATGTATAGTGAGAATTAAAAATCACTTAAAAATACAGAGTGCAGATGTCTACAATTTTAAGATTTCCATCCCCAATCTTTTAGAATATCCCATCAATGCCTCAGTTAAAAGCAATTTTTAAACCGAGTATTGATAAAGCATTCAATCTCGTTTGTATAGAATCCATCGACTTTCTTTCATACTGTAATATTTATACTCTATTGGTGTGTTGTGCCGTTGTTTAGTCGTTAAGTCGTGTCCGACTCTATTGCAACCCCATGGACTGTAGCCCGCAAGGCTCCCCTGTTCATGGGATTTCCAGGCAAGGATACTGATGGGTTGCCATTTCCTCCTCCAGGGGATCTTCCTGACCTAGAAATCGAACCCACATCTCCTGCATTGGCAGCCAGTGCTTTACCTCTGAGCCACCAGGGAAGTCCTCTATGTTTTACATAATATAATTAAATTATGCAATTACAAGAATAAGCATAACTGTCATAAAATGTTTAGGAACAAACAAAGTTGATTCTGGTCAATATAAAATTCAACTTGTTGGATAAGAAGTTTGCAGCCATACTAGAATTTAACCCACTAGGCCAATGTTTCAGTCTACCAGGGTCACTGATATTAGGTAGACATTCATGAAAATGCTGATGTTCATCATTTTTGACCCACAAAATCAACAATTCAACTAGTATATTTTATACAGTCATGAAAAGCTGTTCTAAATTAAATGCATGTCCACCAAGGCAGCTTCTAACGTTGAAAGAACAGGCATGCTTTTCAACACTGCTTCCTCTTTAAAATCTTTGAAAAAAAATCTTTGAATTCCACTTATTAATGGTGCTGTTTCTTCTGCCAAACATGTCACAAAAGCTTCCCTCTGACCCCAAAACAAAAGTTCTCTCCCCCAAATGCTATTGCTAAATAAGTTTGGGAAATACCCCGTACTATATCCATCTAGGAGAGTCTTAATACTCTTTAGCATATTAAGGGCTCTGAGAAGTCCCGTAACAAGGCCTTGTTTAACTTTGTTTACCTTAGGGTTTCATAAATATATTTGACAAAAGTAGACCGTTTCATGTAACATCTAATCCTGAATGGCTGATGTTTAATGAAACAAACACACTTTAGTAAACATGACCCAACCAGCATTAAGGAAAGTATTATTCTGTTTTTGCACTAGATTAAACAAATGCCATCTTAATATCTATTTGAAATGGCACAATTTGTGCAGGTGTCCCAAAGCACTATACAAATTTCACTTAGCGGTAATGTTCTCCCCTGGACAATAGAGAAACAAAGGTAAAAAGAAGCATTAGGTGGTTTGCCAGAACACACACAAAATTGAGACAAGCTGGAACCAAAATCCATGTCTGAACAACGATTTCTAAGCTGTGTTTACAAACAGAACTGAATTGCAAATTGTAACCACTCACCGTTTCTAACCAGAGTAACTATTTATGTTAAATTCTGCCTTGGTAATTGGATTTTCAGGTAATAAATTTTAACTGGACACATTTGTAAAATGCAAACATAGATTAATTCTTGGCTTTTTTCCCACATACATCCCTCTTTAGGGATAGTCAGGAACTAGTCCCTTTTGTTAACAGAGCATTAAATTAGATAGAAGGGACTGTACCTCTCACTTACACATACATCTTATGAGGAGTAGATAATATTTCTTCAAGCTATTTTAACATGAAATCAATGAAAAGGCCGAACTAAGGCAAAAAGTGTGCTCTTTAACCAGGAATAGAAGACCAGCCTTTGGAGTTCAAGGGACAGAGTTACAATGACCCATGTACTTGATTGCTGGTGACTTCTATCAGTAATTGAGAGCAGAGACTCTATAAAATCCCCAGCTGCTACAGAGATTCAAGCATCCACTGTCTTAGCTCAGAAGTTCATTGGGAAAAAAAAAAAAAATAGACATAAATATATGGCTCTTTGTTGGCACGATTCCGACCTTGAAAGAATGAATCTCAGTCATTTATAAGGCTAAATAGATTTATGTGTTCTGAAGCTTGTCAGAATAATGGGTGTTTCCCAGCATTTGGGAATTGCATGCTACGTGACAGGGGAATAACTTTTACAGTATACCTCCCTACCCCCTCTGCCAGGGTGGGAGGTGGGGAACAGAGACTGGCAACTTAAGAACCAGATTTATAGACTGCGTCGCTCTGTCTACATTATCTTGGGGTACTCTCCCACACCACAGGGCCCCACGGCCTCTGTCACAAACAATATCTGTTCTTTCAGAACACTGCAGTGCTTTACCTCAAGGCCGAGCGAGAGTTGTCAAATAGAAATGAAGAGCCTTTTGGCAAAAAAAGTGCTCTTAAAATGTTTACCTTCTCATACCTAATGGTTTTAGATCATATCTTATTAGCCTAGGAGACCATTATATAAAGTACAATTAAGATCTCCTTGACATTTTTCTAGGAGTTCCAATTCAGCTTCGCTAATGGCTATAACTTCACTGCTTTTTTTTTTTTTTTTTAATTTAATACCATACAGCGTTGGAAATGCCGTTTACAATAATGTGGGCTGCACAGCGTGCACTTGCAGTAATTACACAGAATGTCAACAGCCTCTCAAGCTGGGCCCTGTGTTGATTGCTGCTTATGACATTCGCATTTGGTCAACTTGTTGGAATTACACCTCTGCCTGCAGGTCCCTGACCCTCCACGACTTCAAAAAGTGTTCTCCAAACTTTTAGTTTGATCTCCACTATTGAGTTTCACATTCCCCAGATTATAGAGAGAAAGGAGAGCCAGGCCTAAGGACAGGAGAATTGTTCCCATGGTCCATATCCCACTCATACTGTCAGTAGCTTGGAGTGGGTTGCCATTTCCTTCTCCACCTTTGTTCCAGAAACATGTACTAAATGCCTATTTCAAGTATGTATGTATGTGTCAGTCATTCAGTCATATCCAACTCTTTGTGACCCCCATGGACTATAACCTGCCAGGCTCCTCTGTCCATGGAATTCTCCAGGCAAGAATACTGGAGTGGATAGTCATTCCTTTCTCCAGGGTATCTTCCCAACCTAGAGATCGAACCCAGGTCTCCTCCACTGCAGACGGACTCTTTCCTGTCTGAGCCACCAGGGTATACTCAGCCTTATTTTGGACACACACTCTTGTGTGTGTGGAGGTAAGAGAGCTCAGAAACCTCTTTATACCCACAAAATATTTCCTCACAGAAAAGAAATCCCACAGGAGTTAACACTTTGAGCCATAGAGTTTTGTTTCATACCCCTTTTCCTTTTTCCCTTTACATGTTTTCCTCTGTGGGCCCATGCCATGCAGACCCCTGGTTATCAATAGGCTCTATGTGGTTCACAATTTAGTAAATAAACAGCTAAATTTTATATAGTACCCATGCTGAAAAGGACTGTTATAACCTCTTATACATACCAATCCCTTTCATCCCCACAACAAAGCCATAAGTCATATTATCATCTCCATTTTACAGACAAGTAAACTGAGGCACTGAGAGATTTACTTTGTATATTTCACACAGCTGGCAAGCAGAGCATATGAACTTTGAACTTTGGTTATTTGTAGTGAAAGAGTCTGATACCGCTCTGCCATTCAAGGGAAGTCCTGATAAAATATCAGTATGGTAAATTAAACAATATAGTCCCCAGAAGATGATTAATGCGTGTCATAAAAACAGGATGGCTGCAAATGAAGAGGGTCAGGATAGGAACAGAACAAAGGCTTTTCTCTTAGTCATCCTTCCTTCAGCACCTATGCACCAGTTCCTGTGTAAAGAGGCATGGGATAGGGTTAAACAAGAACAGCCTGATACGTGATTCATAATTTGTTTTAAAGGTACTAAATACTGAGGTTAACTGCTTAGTGTGCCGTATAGTTGATCCTGTGTGAGAGTTTCACTCAAACTACCCACTTTTGTTCTATTTATAAATTCCTGAAATAAAGGAACTTCTTCAGTGTTATTAAAGTGGAAGCCTGAACAGGTAAGATGCGCCACATCTAACACTACCAGGGCTCTAGGGAAGGAGGGGGACGACTAGGAAATCCTCTCACAGAATCAGATTGAATCGGGCTCATTCAGGTATAGAAGGGCTCCATCTTATAACTGATTTTGAAGGGAGGCATTAAATTAAAACAGGAAGCCAGAAGTGGGCCTGAATTATATTATTCTCTTAGTAGACTAAGAGGAGGCTGAACCTTTGGAAATGCCTGCCGGGAGTTTTTCCTGGGACATTCATTATTTTTCATTCCATTCTGAATCTGGAAAGAGACAGGTTACCTGCTCAGGTTAACGCGAGATCTCAAAAAGTGCTAAATTAGATGCTGGGAAGTGTTAAACCATTGATCAAAGAGATTCCCTGTTTGTTACCCAAGGATTACCTCATTCTCAACACCAGAATTGCTGGGTGTTTCTTTTCGCAGTATCGATCATATTTTTTTTTACTTGCTTGACTGGTTAAAGAACAGGTTTGGTCTTGTCACTAGATTTCTTCACGGTTAAAATGTGAAAATTGTAGAACAGTTGTGCTTTTTGAATGGGCTCTTATTTAGCTCTCATTGTCTTTAAATAAAATTTATTATAGCTATTTGTGTTCTTTTAAAGCTATTTGATTACCTTTTTCTCCGATTACAAATTCATTTGAGTCTAGCTAAAATAAGCTCCAATGTTTACTTATGACTCTGTTGGTCATTTAGTTGGTTTTTGTTTTTTTTCCTTTTTGGTCATGATTTAGGAATTATCATACTGCAAGTTTGATTGTAAAACTTCTATACATTTTCATAATTGAGTTGGTTAGAAAGCTTAATTTTTATCAGTATATTTGAAAGTCATAGATATATAAAAACATAAATGCTTCAAAATTTTCTTTTGCCATGTATTTATATAAAAGTGTCTTTTTACTATTTTTTATTATACTTTATGCCAGCAGGTTGAACAATATCTATGCTGAACACTGAATTTTTAAAGCTTTAGTGCAACAGCTGAAACTTTCTATAAGCTATTATAATGTACTTATATGTACAGTATTAAAATAATTAAAATGTAGGGTCTTATTATAGATGAAATAGAAAAAGTAAAATATTACCTTAAAATATTCATTCCAATGATATGAATTAACTGAAACTTATTATTGCCTTTTACTCTTGAGTACATGATGGAGTACATAGAACAGATAAGAAAATATAATTTCATAACATCACTGAGATGTGCTATAATAGCATTCATGATAAGAAAATGACATTAAAAAGGCATATTTCTCTAAACGGGTATATATAGAATGGTGAAAAAACTAATCCCTACTGTGGAGCTGCTGCTGCTGCTGTTCAGTTACTAAGTCGAGTCCGACTCTTTTTGACCTCATGGACTGTAACCCACCAGGCTCTTCTGTCTGTGGGATTTCCCAGACAAGAATATTGAAGTGGGTAGCCATTTCATCCTCCAGGGGATCTTCCTGACTCAGGGATCAAACCCATATCTCCTGCTTGGCAGGCAGATTCTTTACCACTGATTTACCATACTGTAAAGCACAAGGAACCATACTTAATATCCTGTGATAAACCAAAATGGAAAAGGATATGAAAAAAGATATATGAGTCACTTGGCTATACAATGGTAATTAACATTTTAATTCAACTATATTTCAATAAAACTTTTTTTAAAGGTATGTTTCTCAAAAGAAAGATCTAAATTGTATGCCTAAAGTTATGCACCTGTTTTGTTTGTCAAAACTTCCTGGCCTGTACAGTTAAGATCCATGCATTTCACTATACATTATTTCTCAAACAATTATGCATTGTTTTGAAACTTAGGAGAGAGTGGGTAGGATTACACTGATGAGAATTTTAGTGAAATTTTTAATTTTATTTTTAAAAATAATGTACAATAAAACTGTTTTATGCCATCATATGAATCTTAACACATGGATAGATTCATGGGATCACTACTACAATCAGGATACAGAGCAGTTTCATCATCCCCCCCAATACTGCTTCATTTTACCCATTTGTAGTCAGAATTTCCCCACATCCTTAACCCTTGTCAATCACTGATCTATTCTCTCTTCCTATAGTTTTGACTTAGGGATGTCATATAAATGTAATCACGCTGCTGCTACTGCTGCTAAGTCATTTCAGTTGTGTCCGACTCTTCGCGACCCCATGGACTGCAGCCTACCAGGCTCCTCCGTCCATGGGATTTTCCAGGCAAGAGTACCAGAGTGGGTTGCCATTGCCTTCTCCGAAATGTAATCATACAGTATGTAATTTCTTGAGACTTGATTTTTTCATTCAATGCAATGCTTCTGAAATTCATTCAATTTGTTCTGTGTTTCTTTTGTTCATTCCTTTTGTATTGCCATGTAGTATTCCACTGCATGGATATGCACCATCCTTCATCTATCAAAACCACCGAAGGACATTTGGATTGTTTAAAATTTGGGGCAGTTATAAATAGGACAGTTATTAACAGTTGTGTGCAGGTTTTTGTGTAACCATAAAATTTGATGTCTTTAGATATTAATCCATGCCTACGGGTGGGATTGCTATAATAGGACACAAATGTATTTAATTCTATAAGAAATTGAAAATGGCCATTCCATTTTTGTATTTCCACCACTTCCAGTTGCTCTACATCCTTGCCAGTGCTTGCTTTTTTTTTTTTAAACTTCAGTATTGTAATAGATATGTAGTAGTTAACTCATTGTCTTTTTATTTATGTCCCCCTAACAGTAATTATCTTGAGCATTATCAAGGACTATAAAGGGTTTGAGATGTTATCATATTTGCACATTAGCCTACCAGAGTTTCATGAATGCTGACCAAAGGCATGAGACTCCTGGGTTTGAGACAAAGGAGCTAATTTAGGTAAGGGCTGCAAACTTTTAGCTCTAAGAGAAAATTTCAACTATAGCATTATGAGAATATTTAAAATTAAAACTACTTGCTTGTTGTAAATGTTTCCAACTAAGACTCCTTAAGTTTTTTAAGGTAGGTGGTCCTGGTGGGAACAGACACCCCAAAATTCTGCTGGATGAGCATCAGAAGTTGGACCAGAGGAATTTGCCTGGGTGAGAGAGTGCCCTTCCTAGGAGTCATTGTAGCTATTGGCCCTGACAATTCTGAATCACCAGGGTTATTTCCCCGGTGCTCAGCCAGTTGTTCCTTTTCTTTGCTATGTGATGGCCATCATTTCCTTCTTTCCTGCTCAGGGTCCCTGTAGAAGGATCCTTTGATGTAGAGATGCTACTGAATAATCTCTCACCAGATGCTCACACTAGAGCTGTCTGCAGTGTCTGTCCTGAAGCTTCTCATGTCCATGACATCGATTTCTTGGTAAGGCTGGCTTGTCTCCCAGAGTTCCCAGCAACATCTTTCATCATTGCCCACACTGCTAGTCCTGGGTTGCCACTTTGCACTCTTAACATTCCAAGCAAATTTTAGTAAATCCCTTTCTATTTCTTTTGTTTTCATTGATTTTTTGTCCTTTTTATTGCCACACCATGCCTTTTGGTCAAGTATTCTTTAGAAACAAGGTCATATATCTGAGTAGCAGGTGTGGGTAGTTCTCAAAGTCCCTTCTCCAACTCCAACATCAGTCCTGTGTCCTTGACTCATTCTCTATTACTTAGGATGAGCCTTCATTTTTTATTCAAGTTGCTAGTTTGTCTTTTTTTTTTTTTTTTCCAGCTGTGCCATGGTGCATGTGGGGTCTTAGTTCCCCTACCAGGTATCAAACTCATGCCCTTTGGTTGGGAGCACCGAATCTTAACCCCTGAACCACCGAGGAAGTCCCAAGATGAGACTTTTCATAGTATCCATCACAATCTTAAAGGGCTCTCCTCTGCTATCCTGCAGATCTGTCCAGATTTGCTGAGTCCTAAGTACACACAGCATCACTGGATAGATATGTGTTGTGTGTTAGTTGCTCAGTTGTGTCCGACTCTTTGCAACCACATGGACTGTAGCCCACCAGACTCCTCTGTTCATGAGATTTCCCAGGCAAGAATACTGGAGTGGGTTGCCATTTCCTTCTCCAGAGGATCTTGTCAACCCAGGGATCAAACCTAGGTCTCCCATGTTGCAGACAGATTCTTTACCATCTGAGCCACCAGGGAAGCTAGATATACACATATATATTCCCAAGGTTAGTTTCACTTCACATTTCTATTAGGAAGTCAGTAATGGGCTTCCCTGATGGCTCAAACAGTAAGGAATCTGGAGACCTGGATTCAATCCCTGGGTCGGGAAGATCTCTTGGGGAAGGGAATGGCATCCCACTCCAGTATTCTTGCCTCAAGAATTTCATGGACAGAGGAGCCTCACAGGTTACAGTCCATGGGGTCTCAAGGAGTTGGACATGACTGAGCAGCTAACTTTTCAACATTCTCAATAGACTTGCTTCCTATATTTTTGAATATTATAAAATAATATTTATTTCACATGTCCTATATAAAAGGCATCATATCATTTAATACTCTCAACCCCACGTAGGAGGTGCTTTTTTGGTCAGATTTACAGATGAAAGAACTGGTGTCCCAAGAGGTTAAATACCTCATGATCACAGACCAGGAGTGACAAAGCTGAATTTCCATCTCCAGTTGTCTGCCTTTACAGCCTGCAATGTGAAGTTCCACCCTCTCTCAGGCCACTAGAAGGATTCATATCACAGTTACACATGAAGTCTGTATGATCCTCAAGATTGATTTAATTTTATTTTAAATGTTGTTTTAAAATTGGCATCATTGTGTCTAATTACACTTCTTAGACTAGGCTCAGCTTAGTCATTCTCACATTGTTTCTCAACTTATGGTCTTAGGCAGAACAAAATTTTGTTAAAGAAAATATTGCATAAGGAGGTTCATATGGCAAAATTACATAAGATGTATTCTTCCCAGGGTTTTATATCCAACTTGCCCCCATTTTGTTTAAATATGCTGGAAAAATGTTCTCTTAGCTGGAACAAAATGGCTCTTTGAAAAAAGAAAAGCAGAGACAAATCCAGGCAAATTGTAATGCATCATTTCTCTTTAGACTACAAGCAGAAACCTCAGGTCAACCAGAAATGCCTCACTCTGGAGTCCCTTTGGGGACATTATGCATTGTGGGACATGGAGGGGACTGCTGCCTCCTTTAAGCTGAACCAGGAAATGGGAAGTCCCACTGCCCACGTCTGCAAATCCTCTGTCTTGTTGTTTGGCAATCCGTGTGTTAGTCATTCACTTCAAGGGTTTCTTAAAGAGTATTTATTCCCGAAATAGAGATGCGGAAGTACACCTTTACCACTGGGCAATAACTTCAGCTCCTGTTAACTTTCCCATAGGAGTAAAACTGATCAATGTCACTGTTGTTGAAATTACACAAGTGAACCAGCTAGAGAGTGGAATTTCCCCCCTGTACCCTCCCTCTTGTTTTCATGTACTTTGTAACCTGAGGAGAAGTTTCCATGAGGAAGCAAAGTCTATGTTGAGGTTACCGGGTGATGTATGGAAGAGCTCAAGCACAGAAGCTGCCTTTAAACTGCCAAAAGGAATAAAACTCTGTTGTGTCCACGATTGACCTGTGTAAGCAAAATGCGAAATGTTTTCCTTTGCAGAGGCGTTGGCGAGGTTCCTTCCCTCACGTGAGTATCTTACAAGACGCCCACTGTTCTCCATTCTAACATCCCCATGGTGATAGAACTACCTAAATAACGCTGCCCATGAGGGATTTTCATCCACTGGCAATGATACTCATTCATGATTGTGTGGGCAGCATTTTTTTTTTTTTTTTGCTTTACTTAGGAAAATGTTTCCTACTATATTGATGCATGCCTAAAGCTAAGCTAAACAGAAACATAAAATGGAGAAATGAGTTAATTATCTAGTTTTTCTGATTAGTATTTAGATTATTTGAAGCAAAAGTGAGTTTTCCTTTACTTTTTCCAGAGTATTTCTTCAAAGCCATGTAACTTTACATATGTAGCTGTATCTTCAGATATAGCTGTTGAAGTTTTCGCCCCTGTATCTTCTTTACTCAAGATTATTTTTTAATCTTCCTCATTTAAATTTTATTGTGAAAATCAGTATAATCATGAAAACACTTCTGAACCACACCATTTAATAGTATTGAATCAAGAAAAATATTTTACTTGGAAGCATTGAACTTCTCAGATGATGTTTACATTTTATTTACTTTCTAAGAGAAATACCTGAGACCTAAATTGAGACCTAATTTTGAAGGTCTTGCTTTAGGTACTGGTGCTTCACCTCTGGGGCCCACTTGGTTCCAAACTGAGGAGAAATTTATGATCATAAGCACAATCTGCCTCCTGGATCCCCACATGCATCACATAAGGGACTTTTTCCTTTTCCGCAGTATGAGGTGAAATTGCATTGACAGGACTCAGGAGGGCTGAAAGGTGAAATAAGGTGAAATATTGGATCCTTCATGTGTCTTGAATAAGCACCGTGTACCAGGTTCAGTCCCCTACATGGAAAAATAAAGGTTAGCTGAATGAATGAATTGTGGTGCTAGAGAAGACTCTTTAGAGTCCCTTGGACTTCAAGGAGATCAAACCAGTCAATCTTAAAGGAAATCAACCCTGAATATTCATTCAGGAAGGTCTGATGCTGAAGCTCCAATACTTTGGCCACCTGATGCGAAGAGCCAGCTCATTGGAAAAAACCCTGATACTGGGAAAGGTTGAAGGCAAGAGGAAAAGGGGGTGACCGAGGATGAGATGGTTAGATTGCATCACTGGCTCAATGGATATAAGTTTAAACAAACTCTGAGAGATAGTGAAGAACAGGGAAGCCTGGCATGCTGCAGTTCATGGGATTGCAAGCAGTCGCGCATGACTGAGCAAATGAACAACAAAAACAAAACCATCAAATGAAACAATCATTCATTTATTTAAATGTTAATTTTTTTCACGTGTTAGATTTTGCCTGTTGGCATTTTTATCCTCAGATAAATGGTTATGTCATTGATTGGAAGCTGTCATCCCTACTAAGAGCTAAGGGTTACAGCCATGTGAGGAATAGCACCAGTTAACAGCCACTAGGCCCTCCAGGGCACCTGGCTCAGTTCTACATGCTTTCAGTTCAGTTCAGTTCAGTTCAGTCGCTCAGTCGTGTCCGACTCTTTGTGACCCCATGAATCACAGCACTCCAGGCCTCCCTGTCCATCACCAACTCCTGGAGTACACTCAGACTCACGTCCATCGAGTCAGTGATGCCATCCAGCCATCTCATCCTCTGTCGTCCCCTTCTCCTCCTGCCCCCCATCCCTCCCAGCATCAGAGTCTTTTCCAACGAGTCAACTTTTCGCGTGAGGTGGCCAAAGTACTGGAGTTTCAGCTTTAGCATCATTCCTTCCAAAGAAATCCCAGGGCTGATCTCCTTCAGAAGGGACTGGTTGGATCTCCTTGCAGTTCAAGGGACTCTCAAGAGTCTTTCCCAACACCACAGTTCAAAAGCATCAATTCTTCAGCACTCAGCCTTCTTCACAGTCCAACTCTCACATCCATACATGACCACAGGAGAAACCATAGCCTTGACTAGGCGGACCTTTGTTGGCAAAGTAATGTCTCTGCTTTTGAATATGCTATCTAGGTTGGTTATAACTTTCCTTCCAAGGAGTAATCGTCTTTTAATTTCATGGCTGCAGTCACCATCTGCAGTGATTTTGGAGCCCCAAAAAATAAAGTCTGACGCTGTTTCCACTGTTTCCCCATCTATTTCCCATGAAGTGATGGGACCAGATGCCATGATCTTCGTTTTCACAAAAGTCGAAGTCCTTTTGTTATCCTCTTTTGTAGAAAAGTCATTTGAGTCACAATGAGGGGTTTATGTTTTAAGCACTCAGTAAATTTGGTCAATGGAGAAAGTGAAAACGAAGGCAAATGGAAGTAAGGTGCTTTGAGTTACTGGTATATGGAAGGCATATTATACTCACTGCTTGATTGAAACCAAATGAATACCTAGAGGAAGGAAATTTAACCCTCTTTTAGGCAGGAAGAAAGACCAAGGTTCTGGGGAATCAAACCATTTTCTGAATATACTTAGCTAGAAAATGAAAGTTAACAAGAGCAATCCAGGACCCCTCTGCTGCTGCTGCTGCTAAGTCGCTTCAGTCAGGTCTGACTCTGTGCGACCCCATAGATGGCAACCCACCAGGCCCTCCCCGTCCCTGGGATTCTCCAGGCAAGAACACTGGAGTGGGTTGCCATTTCCTTCTCCAGTGTGTGAAAGTGAAAAGTGAAGGTGAAGTCGCTCAGTCATGTCCGACTCTTTGCGACCCCATGGATTGCAGCCTACCAGGCTCCTCTGTCCATGGGATTTTCCAGGCAAAAGTACTGGAATGGGGTGCCATTGCCTTCTCCTCCAGGACCCCTCAGAATCTGCCTATTTAAGACAAATAAGGGATCCAGTGAGTGGCACCCCAGTGCCTGGTATGCAATGGGAGTTGTTCCTGATTGCTAGGGAAATAGACTGCTTGTGATCATAAATTTTTCCTCTGCTTAGAACTAAGCCAGAAATGGAGATGAAGCATAGCTGGAATTTGTATTCATTTCCTAGGGCTGCTGTAATAATATACCATAAATGGAGGGTGAGGAGAGGCTTAAACAACAGAAATGTATGGTCTCACAATTCTGGAGGCTAGGAAACCAAAGTCAAGGTGTCTGCAGGGTTGGTTTCTTCTGAGGCTATGGAGGAAAAGACTCTACAAGGCCTCTCTTCTCAGTTTGCCCACGGCCATCTTCTCCTTGTATCTCTCCAAACTGTCCTTCCTTTACACATGTCTGCTTCTGTGTCCCAATTTCCTCCTTTTATAAGGACATAAGGGGCTTCCCAGGTGGCACTAGTGGTAAAGAATTCGCCTGCCAATGCAGGAGACATAGAGACGTGAGTTTGATCCCTGGGTTTGGAAGATCCCCTGGAGGAGGGCATGGCAACCCATTCCAGTATTCTTGCCTGGAGAATCCCATGGACAAAGGAGCCTGGCAGGCTAAAGTCCATAGGGACGCAAAGATTTGGACACAACTGAAGCGACTTGAAGGAATGAAAACAAGAGAAATAGACGTAGAGAGAGTGCCTGGCTCCAAACACCATAGCATATGATACTGAATTGCTCTCTTAGCTGAGAGGTACATCTCCCCAGTTCAGGAGACCCCAGGAAGGAAAAGGACATCTTGCTAGGGTTCCCTCCTCCCGAGTTTCGTGTCCCATTGCCGCAGTGGTCGACAAGCTTCCACACCCTGCAGCAGCACTGAGGTGGGTTTCTACTGAACTCAGAGGGTCCCTGCTGTTCTGCTGCTTGAGTTGGAAGATGTGAACTGGTTTCTCCCTCTTCCGTTCTTCAGATCCAGCCCTGTAGCCGCTGGTTTCTGCACCGTGCTTATCTTTGGAATAGCGATAAGTTATGCCCCTTCTCCCCTTAGAACCTTGGCCTTCACTTTCCGCCTCATCAGCATGTGGGATAAATGTAATTTTGATCTCCATCTGATCTACTGATGTGGGACACCAGGCAGGATCCAGGAGACACCTTTAGTACAAAGATATTCAGGTGATTTATCTGGAAATGTTTTCACTGGTCAAGGACTGTGTTCTCTGTAATAAGATTCTGAGAGCTCACAAGAAAAAAAGATAAGAAAGATTTCTGAGGTCAAATTGGTGGAAATATCACATTGTTACCTCTGCTGATAACACACATGCTGCTTATTATGAGATGTGTGCTAAAATGGTGACTGGCTGAGTGAGGAACTGAGAGAAAATTGGAAAATGCTAAAATGATTAAAGGGTTTCTTTCTTTTTTTTTTTTTTTTGCACACATGAGTGCCCACATGTGCACAAGAGAGAGCAGGGGAGTGAGAGAGATAAGAGGAACCTTTTAGAAGTATTTTTGACACACCCATGGCCTGCTCCTATTAATAGAATGCACAAAGGTGAAATTAAGTCAACAAAACCTCCTGAGAATCTTTAACACCAGAAAATCATGGTCTGTTTTATTCCTAGACCCAAGAAGCCATAGTTATTAAAAGTTAAGGATTTCCCCTTAGTGGGAACCCAGTCAAAGATTCCCAAACCCCCCAAATTCTGACTTCTCTCACCTACCTGATAATCCCGTTCTAGATATAGTGTCCTTCCTTTCTGGAGACCCACTTGCCCCTGGTGATGGATGGAAAGAATAAACTTTATCTTTCATACGATATTCATTCCTGACTCTAATGGGTAAGGACTGACCCTTGTGTGTCCCAAATGAAAAACCATGTCAGAGCACAACCTGATAACCTCAACATTCACATGAGCGATGTCCAACAGCAGTCACGATTGGACTGCTATCTCACAATCTCAATGTCCTTTTTGATTCATTCTCAGTGTTCCTGCTGGTGTGGATTGTGCCTCTTTGGTTGTTGGCTTTTTAAACCTTGGGATATAAGGCCTGCTACATGCCTTAGAAGGGATAGAAATATGTTCAGATTTAGATGGGAAGGGCTCACAGGCCAGGTGCTGAAGCCCACAGGACTCAATCTACCAGGTGTTAGAATCTATTGTGGATGAAAAATATTACCTGTCATATCCATAAACAAAGGAAGTTTCTCAGATATCAAACCAGCAGCCACTGCAGCTGCCCCTGACTGTGCACCCTGAGGGGATTCAGGATGGGAAAAAAACACAGGATACTCATCCTACATAGTTAAGGAACGTGTCAAAGGAATGATTTCAATAAGCCTAGACTCTTGCATCTTCCCATGAGTAGAAACACACTAAATTAATTAGTTTGAGATGTCTGATCTTCTTTAACTAACAGGTCTTCTGATGTTCTGGCCACTTGTTTTTTCTTGTAAAACCTCTGTATATCCTCTTTCCTCCCTTACTTCTTTGGAGCAGTCCCTCAGAACTATCTGAGAGGCTGTCTTCCAGGCTTACGTCCTCAGAAAATCTGCTGAATAGAACACAATTCTCAACTTTTAAAATTGTGCGTTTTTTTTTTAGTCAACACCATATCACTCTCATTCTCCCATTATCACTCTCATTCTCCTGTCTCTTGACCTTTCACAGCTATCAGTGATGACCAAAAGAGAGAGTACAATTTGTTATGCCTGCTGCTAAGTCTCTTCAGTTGTGTCCGACTCTTTGCAACCCCAGGGACTGTAGACCACCAGGCTCCTATGTCCAAGAGATTCTCCAGGCAAGAATACTGGAGTGGGTTGCCACACCCTGCTCCAGGGGATCTTCCCTACCCAGGGACTGAACCCAGGTCTCCTGCATTGCAGATAGATTCTTTTGCAGGCAGCCCCAAATCTTTTCTCTTCAGGTCTTTCCACATGAAAATCAGCTCATGTTCATGTGTAAGTTTTCAGAATCTCATGAGGGTTTACTCTTTCTGTCATTTGTTTTAATGCATTTATTTAAAATAACTATTTCTCTTTTTTATACAGTGCATATAAACACATATTTATCCTCCTTAAAAGATGATTGCTATATCTGTACAGGGTATTTTTTTCCTTTCTAATGATTAACTTATGTTTTAACAGTTTTGAAAACACTAATGAACTGATTCAGAAAGAGAAACATTGTCTCAACTTTTTTATCAATAGAGTAAAAATATTTTGCTCTGTTTACCCAGTTCTCCATATCTCAATAGCTTTTAATCTGATTCATAGGATTCCTGGTGGCTCAGACTATAAAGAATCTGCCTGCAGTGCAGGAGACCCAAGTTCAACCCCTGGGTCAGGAATATCCCCTAGAAAAAGGAATGACAACCCATTCCAGTATTCTTCCCTGGAGAATCCCATGGACAGAGGAGCCTGGTGGGCTACAGTCCATGGGGTCACAAAGAGTCGGACATGAGTGAGCAATAACACTTTCACACGTTCGGACTCTCTGATAAGGCAAGAGCATATGAGAAAGCCGTGAGGTGTTCAACATATAGCAATAAGAAATAGTGACATAACTGGTAATATGCTAAACTGTGGTTCATGGGGTTTCTATGATGTGTTTCTGTGTCTTATTTGTTTATCGATCTTGTCTCCATATACACATTCTCAGGAGGGTTGGGGCTGTGATTTATTATACATTAAAGAAACTAACCCATTGTTGGTACAAAAACAATGTACATGAATTTTCATGTGTATATTTTATCTAGCCAATAGAAAAAAACCTGGTTTTGAATGGAATGATATTATTTACAAAGCAATCATGTATTAGATTTTCCTAAGGAGTATTTTTGATAACAAGCACTACTCTAGATCTGGGCACACAGCCCTGAAGATGCATAAAAAGAAAGTCAGTCTTGGCATAAGTTATGGTGAGCTATAAGTATTGAACAAAAGCAAAACTTACAAGTAATAACTGTCCAACAAAATACAAAATGTAGGAAAATTTTCACTAACTTCCCAGATGAAAATACAAGGATTTGGGAAAAGAATTAACATATTCTTTTGACTGTCTTTTGAGTCAGAATCTTCTATAGAAATAGAGTATGGAGAATTCAGAATATTTATATTGTAGGCACAGATTTCTTTATATTTTGGGTCAAATAATGACCCATAATCCTTATTATAACCAGGGCATTTTATCTCTCAAAGGATCAACACAAGGGTTAAAGAAATTATAACAAGTTTATATTTTAAAAATTGTAAAACTTAATAAAGTTTTAAATTAATGCCATGTGAAAAGTGACAATGAATCAACATTTACATCTGTTTATATCATGGTGGCAATCCACACTAAGGGAACATCTAAAGGGCGAGCAGAGACAGCAGTGGAATAGGAACTTAGCATTGTGGATGTTACCGTGATACCCACCTCCCTTTCTTCTCTACTTTATTTCTAAACAGATTCACCATCATATAATCAGTGAACTAGCTCCATAGTTCACTAATGGTGAGACTGACATTGCTTACTTTTTAGGCATTGCCTTTAACGGTACATAGGAGCAAGGCACCTCTATAGAACATGAAGCTGTAAGAAAGAAATTTGGAGTTAGATAAACAAGAAAAGATCTGTATCCAAGAATGAGACCCCCAGATAAGCCTGAAATTTCATTGCAGCACCATTTACAACAACGAAGACATGGAAGCAACCTAAATGTCCATTGACAGATGAATGGATAAAGAAGGTGTGAGAGAGAGATATATATATATATATATTCCATTATATATATATGATACATGTCCCATTGAATATACACACATATATATGTGTATATTATATATACATACATGTATATATTATATATATAAATATTCCAATGTATGTGTGTGTATATATATATAATGGCTATTACCCAGCCATAAAAAAGAATGAAACAATGCCATTTGCAACAACATGGATGGACCTAGAGATTATTGTACTCAGTGAAGTAAGCCAGATAGAGAAAGACAAACATCATATGATATTGCTTACATGTGCAATCTAAAAAAAAAAAAAAAAAGATACAAATGAACTTATAAACAAAACAGAAAAAGGCCCATAAATAAAACAAACTTATGGTTGCCAAAGGGGAGAGAGTTGGTGGGATAAGGTAGGAGTTGGGGAATTAACATATGCACCTACCACACGCACGCATATGCGCTGCTGCTGCGGCTTAGTCACTCAGTCGTGTCCGACTGTGTGTGACCCCATGGACTGGAGCCCACCAGGCTCCTCTGTCCATGGAATTCTCCAGGCAAGAGTGCTGGAGTGGGTTGCCATGCCCTCCTCCAGGGGATCTTCCCAGCCCAGGGATCGAACCCGGGTCTTCTATACTGAAGGCAGATTCTTTACCACTGAGCCGCCAGGGAAGCCCCATACATATATACTACTCCTATATAAAATTGATAACCATAAGGACATACTATACAGTGAAGGGAACTCTACTCAATATTTTATAGTAAACAGTATGAGAAAAGAATCTGAAAAAGAATGCGTATATATGTGTGTATGTGTGTGTACTTTTTTTTTAGTCACTCAGTTGTGTCTGACTATTTGTGACCTCAAGGACAGTAAGTAGTCCACCAGGCTCCCCTGCCATGGAATTCTCCAGGCAAGAATTCTGGAATGAGTAGCCATTACCTTCTTCAAGGGATTGTCCCGACCCAGGGATTGAATTCAGATCTCCTGCATTGAAGGCAGATTCTTTACTGTCTGAGCCACCAGGGAAGCCTGTGGTTGTGTGTGTATATATATAAATGTATAACTTATATATGTGTATATGAATCACTTTGCTGTTCACCTAAAGCTAACACAACATTGTAAATCAACTATAATTCAGTTAAAAAAAAAAAAGTTAAAAAACCAAAGAAACCAAATGGAATCTAAATTTGGCTTGTGAAACACTCTTTGGAAAAGTTCATTAAGGCCACGGAGGTTCCAGGGACACCATCAACAAGACTCCTGTGTCACTGCCCCAGGCTTGGTGTTCCCCAGCAGGTCCTCAGTAACAGGATCCTGCCCTAAGCGAAGCTGTGTACATTTCTGTGATAAAATGAGTTTGCATGTCTGAGTGCACACCCACTAAAAGAAATCAGAAATGTGTGTGACAAAGGTAGGAAAATTGTATTTAAAAACTGGAGATTTTTAAATTGGCTTGTACACTAGAAAAACATGGACCACCAAGATCAGATATCTAAGGAGATACTCATCAACCACTTGTTTTAATGCTTCTGGAGCTTATTTTAACTTAATTCCTACCTAAAGCACTTGGAATTCACTTCAGGTGGCACTCTTTTTATACAAGCCACAGGAGATCCCCAAAGAGTAAGAGATTGGAAAGGAAATGCTGTGTATATTGAGGAATGTCCTATACAGGGAGAAGTCATCTACTCACCACACACACCATTAATCAGGACTTCATTTAAATGCTGTGTTCACTTGAAGGTCTCATCAATGAGATGTAACTTGGAAGATAGTGTAGTCAATTAAAAAAAAAAATCCTGGTGAATTAAAACCAACTTTATAGTTCTCAACTACCATGGGAGCCTGAAAAAAAATGGAGGATATAAATTATTTTGATGTTGCTCTGTTCACTGAAAGATAATTAAGTCAATGCAGTTTAAAAAATAATGCAAGAAAAGAAAGGCTATGCCTTAGAGAGAATATACTTGATTAATACTTTTGAAATTTGGGGCTTTTAATAAAGAAACTTACTCTTCAGAGGCTGTTTAAGAAAAAGCTACTCAGCTGACGTTATGGGTGGTTTTCATATACTTGTAATTTAGGAGAGTTGGTGGACAATATGATCTCTTGAGTTATTTCCAACCCATATGACAAGTAAAGTTTAAATTTATTATAAAATACCAGAGGAAATACAAACATATGCAAATGTCCAGCTGGCCCTCATAAACTCATTAATACAAAGCAAAATTATGCCTTAATATTGCTAATTTATTTTAATAGGACTACTTATGGAAGGTGTATTACTGTAGAAGGCTTAAATGGTCTGCTTGGCATGCATACTTAATAACCTAGGGAAAATCCAACCACAGTCAATCTCAACTGATTTGGATGTTGATGCTATCATTTGAGTGGGTATGCTGCAAATGTATATTTGAAATCAAGAGGGTTTGCCAAAAGAAATAGAGGATGACTGAATATGCTTTGATTTTAATAACAATGTGAAGATTAAAAAAATTCTGGCCTGCTACAGTGTATCTTTTTCTCAAGGCTCATCTACTCAGGCCAATTACCAATATCATTCACTTATTTATTTATTCATTCAATAAGCATTTATTGATGCTTACTGTGAACCAAACACTATTTGCAGCACTGGAACTTCAACGGTGAACAAGCCAGGCAAAAATCCCTATTTTAGATTTGTAGTTCAATTGGGAGCTGAAATACTTGTGAGAGAAGACAGCCAATAAATAATAAGCTAGTGACATTATTTGAGGGTCTCATGGATTCAATGAAGGAAATAAACAAGGTGATTTGATGTAGAGCAATTGGGTGAGGTGGAAGGAGACAGAGTCAGGGGCTGCTAGATAGCATGGTCATGGATTTCCTGGGCTAGAAATCAGGAAGGATGGATTTTTCACCCAGCTTCTGCCACCAACCAGTTGCCTGGCCTTAAACAAGGGACATCTGTGGAATGAGCACCTTGGGCTTCCGAGGTGGCACTAGTGGTAAAGAACCCTCCTGCCAATGCAGAAGACATAAGAGATGTGGTTTCAGTCCCTGGGTTGGGAAGATCTCCTGGAGGAGGGCATGGCAACCCACTCCAGTATTCCTGCCTGGAGAATCCCATGGACAGAGGAGCCTGGTGGACTACAGTCCATAGGGTCACAAAGAGTTGGACACGACTGAAGCAAATTAGCACACATGCACACACGTGGAATGAACAGGTTGGTTAGTATAAATAATCTCAGGAGTATTTTAATAGTCTAGAGAGAATGGTTCCCTTAAAAATCACCCTCCAATCCCCATCTTTAGGACCCCTGGAACCTGTGAATATATTGAGTAACATGTCAAAAGGGACTTTGAAAATCTGGTTAAGTTTAAGGACCTCAAGATGACTCTAGATTACGAGGGTGGGCTCAATCCAATTCCATGAGTCCTTAAAAGCAGAGAATCATTTCTTCTGGTTAAAGAAGAGGAAAACAGGAGAGAAATGCAGCAGAGAGATGAAAGAGAAGGAACTCCATCCATTTCTGCTGTTGCCTGTTTCTGCTGGGTCTATTTGGAAAGCAGGAAAAGGAATTCAGGCCCCTTCTAGGAGCAAAGACCAGCCCTTGGCTGACAGCCACCAAGGAAATAGGGGCCTCAGTACTACAACCTCAAAAATTTGAATTTAACCCACAACCCGAAAGAGCTTGAAAGCAGATTCACCCTTGAATCTTTCAGAAGAGAATGGAATCCAATCTTACCAGACTCTAAGCAAGGGATCCAGCTGAGATACACTTTGAGATAATACATGGGCATATTTTAAACTGTTAAATTTGTGGTGATTTGTTGTGACAACAATAAAAAACCAACACACAGTGACTAGTTCATACGGGAGTCATCCTCCAGTTCTCCCAGTCTTCCATCCCTCCCTGACACTCTCCCAGCCCCATCTCCAAACAATAATCACTACCAATTTTACCTCCAAACCATGTATTGACCCATCTTCCCATCTCCACAAAATGCAGCTTGAATGTTTCAACTAACCATGTCCAACCTGGCCCCACCTCTTCAATGTTATTTTCTCTTAAAACTCAATCTGTCCTCCAATTTGTAGCCAATAATTCAAAAACTATGACCATGACTTTCTTTTCATGAAGTCTTTCAATATTCCTACTAAACCAGGTGCTGCTAGTGGTAAAGATCCCACCAGCCAATGCAGGAAACATAAGAGATGTGGGTTTGATCCCTGGGTTGGGAAGATCCCCTGGAGGAGGGCATGGCAACCCACTCCAGTACTCTTGCCTGGAAAACCCCATGGATAGTGGAGCCTGGTGGGCTACAGTGCATAGGGTCATAGAGAGTCAGACATGACTGAAGTGACTTAGCATGCATGCCCACAAACCAACGGTTTCAAGTTTAACCTCAGTAGAGTATAAAGCATCCATGGCATGGCTCTTATCTGCTCCCTCCAGTCTCTTACCCCACTGTTTGCCTTAGTCTTTATGCACTCATGATGGAGAAGTGTGCTTTCTCTTTGGTATCACCCTTACATCCCAGCACATAGGGTATCAGTTCCAAGACCTCTGCTCTTTAGAGGTCACTGTTCTTGTGCTTCCTGGTCCCCTTCACAGCTGTCCACATGCTAAGGGAGGCACTCACTCAGATGCCATGCTTCCTCTTCATGGAATGTGCTATAGAGGTTTGGTCTCCTGAAATCTCTAAACAAATAGCCCAGAGCCCTTCCAGCACCTGCATGGGTCTCCTCCCTGAATTTATGCTCTGAAGGATAGACCATGACCTTGAGCAGGTCTGAGGTGGGCTGGTCAAGGGGAAAATATTAACATTATTGCTAAAGAAAGGGAGGTGGGCAATGGAGCCAGGGATGAGTCAAGAAGAAGGTAGTTTGTGGGCTAAAGGCTGGATCTCTTCCCAGCATCACATTTCTAGCCTGGAATTCCAATAAATTCGAATATTCCAACTTACAACCTGGCCTCCTAGGATGCTATTTGTCAAGATAAGAGGGTAAAATTTATTTCGTATAGCACTTTGCCAGCTTGATTTATAACTTCTAAATACACATAAGGTATGTCGCTGCCATTTGCACACTTGCCCTGATACCTGCAGATGTCAAGGGTGTTTCCCCCACACACACACCACGTCTTCACGTTGTTTCTTGCTGTGTTCCAGATTCTTCCCACTGTCTAGAAGGACCTGCCCATCATTTTTCCCCTAGCTGACTCTCACACATGGTTCAGGATTCAGGTCAGTGGTTTCTGCCTCCAGGAAGTCTTCAGTAACATTCTCATGCTCCTTTGCAGTCAACACATGGAAATGTGAAGTTATTAAGTCTCTCTTACACTGTAAGATGAAGAACACAGCATTTTATTCTTTTTCTTGTCTCTGTACTATGGTGAGACACTGCAATGGTCTGGCACATTGGTTTAATTAAAGTTTGCAGAACTGAAAAGTGAAAGCAAATGGTTCATTCAGAATACTTTCACCAAGCATTTATTAGGGAGTAAAATAGCACAAAAAGAGGAAGAAAATTGGTGGAGGGGGGTGGTGGTGGTGGTGGTGGTGTAGAGAGCAGATGTGGCAAATTTCTGGTTCCAGGTCATATAATAGTAATAGCTGAGATTTTTTGGAACAGTATTTGCCAGAAATTGCACCAATTACACTAACTGCAACTGTTCAAGGTAGAAACATCAGTATCTTCATTTTATAAATGAAGAAACTAAGGCATAGAGAGGTTTGCTTAAAGGTCCAAAGCCTGTAGGTGACAGAGCCTGGAGGGGCTCTAAAGCTTGAACTTTGACCTTGACAGCCTGCCCCTTCCTGACCCACCCACTCAAGAAAGGGGAAGTAGACCCACACTGCCTTTCTGAAAAAGATAAGAAACCAATGGTAACCCTCAAGGGCATGTGCAAATGTTAGCTGAGCATTAATTGCATGCACTTCAGGAACAAATATGGAAACAGCTGAAATGTGTAAATAACAATAACACTGCAAAGGAACTGGGATTAAATAAGAAAATGATAATGTACTCTGCGGAAAGGGATCTGGGGGTGTTTCCCAAAGGAAGCTGGGAGGTCTTGTTGAGAGGCCCTCAGAGCAGTGGAGTTTCTGGAGGCTTCCTTAGACAGGATGTTAAGAGGGAATGTATGGGGGCTGAGTTGGTGTTCAAGTCCAAAATGAAATACCAACACAAGTTTTACATTAAAATGTTTTAAGACACAAATTGTTCTTCACAACAGTTTTCCATTTAGAAGAGTTGTTATGTTTCCTACAATGTTATTTAAGGCCATTTTTACATGTTGACTAATTGGATTAAATTAGTTTTTAAGCTGAATTCAGAAAAGCAACTCTTTGCCATTTAGGGAAACTATACTCATGCCAAGTAAGCAGTGATGTTTATAGCATGCAAAAAACCCACAGACTCTTTTATAACAAGAAATTTCTCTATTTTGCTGTCACTGAACTTAATGTTCATTTCTGTCTCCCATTAGGCTAAATGGTTTGACATTAGATCTCAGTCTACACAGTGTGGTCTCCTCCCTCTACTTTCACTTACTCTCTGCTTCCCCAGGATGAGGCTTAAATATAGGGTGACTAGGGGATTCCCTCGGGGAAGAAAATGGCACCCTACTGCAGTACTTTTGCCTGGAAAATCCCATGGGCAGAGGAGCCTGGTAGGTTGCAGTCCATGGGGTCGTGAAGAGTCGGACACGACTGAGCGACTTCACTTTCACTTTTCACTTTCATGCATTGGAGAAGGAAATGACAACCCACTCCAGTGTTCTTGCCTGGAGAATCCCAGGGACGGGGGAGCCCGGTGGGCTGCCGTCTATGGGGTCGCACAGAGTCGGACACGACAGAAGTGACTTAGCAGCAGCAGGGGCTTCCCTGGTGGCTCAGTCATTAAAGAATCTGCCTACAATGCAGGAAACCACCTGCAGTGCAGGAGACCCAGGTTTGATCTTTTGGGTCAGGAAGATCCTTTGGGAAAGGAAGTAGCAACTCACTCCAGTATTCTTACTTGGAAAATCCCATGGACAGAGGATCCTGGTCCATGGGATTGCAAAGTGTCAGACACAACTTAGTGACTAAACCATCACCACCACCACAGGGTGTTGAGGTATAGGGATGGCTGGAGAGGAGACAACACCCACACTGGCATTCATGAGCTGTCCTGGTCTCGATCTTGCTTCCAGTCATCAACTGTCCTTGTAGGTCACTGTTGCATTCTTCCTCATTCACAGCCTCAGAGCCATATGACTGAAACCAGATTGGAGGCCTGTGGGGCTCCCAGGCATGGAGGCCTTTCTCTTCCCTATCTCTTGTAGGCAACACTCCAGTCATTATGACCTTCCCTGAATTCCAGAATAAGCTGTTAATCAAGGCTGGAGCAGTCAAGAGATCATCTGTAGTAAGATTAAGGAGACCAAAGAAGATTAGGAGACAGACCACCTTGAGGAGACTAAAGGGAGTGCTCACACCTTAATCTTGTCAGAGACCCCCACCTTTGACCCACTGTTATAAAAGCCCTCATCAAGTTCTCTGGAGTTGAGACACACAGTTTTTTGAGGCAGAAGCCCAATGTTTCTCCCTTTTTCTAGCAAAACAATAAAGCTATTCTTTTCTCCTTCATCCAAAACTCTGTTTCTGGGATTTGATTCATCACCAGTGTACAGAGAGGCTGAGCTTTCAGTAACATGATTCTTCTACCCTTGGGTCATGTCCATCCCTCTTGGGTGAAAAGGTTCATTTCATTGGTGCTATGACAAAGAGTAGGATGAAGAGCTCAACGAGGCTGCTTGGGGCCTATCTGCCCAACACTGCTCCTGCAGCCCCACCATGAAAACCGGAGCTGCTGGAAACTCATTCCCTCTCCAGTGGCTGAGGACTCAGATCTGCTTGGGAATCCTTGGGCCTTCCAACTGCATCCTGGGTTTCCATGCACCCTCTTCCCCTAGGTGTTTGGCTAGAGAAAAGTCAATTATGTGTTGCCTTCTCAGAAATCAACCATGTCTAAGCCATCTGGCTCAGTGGTAAAGAATCTGCCTGTCAAGGCAGGAGACACAAGAGATCTCTTGCAGTTTTGATCCTTGGGTCAGGAAGATCCCCTGGAGGAAGAAATGGTAACCCACTCCAGTATTCCTGCCTGGGAAATCCCATGGATAGAGGGGCCTGGCAGGCTACAGTCCTTAAGGTCACAAAGAGTTGGACACAACTGACTGAGCACAAACACAAGTTCTCTGCGTCTGCTTTTTGAACTTTTCCTTGCTTATCCCAGATTTTTTTTATCTAGCCTGGAGCAAGAAGTCCTGCTCTTCAAATCATTATACATTGTTCTAGGATCTAGGTTTATGAAACCCCCAAAACAGGAACAGACTTTTTTGACACTGATTTCTTCTCTCTGTGGACACTAAGTCAGTAAGACCGAAAGAACATATCATATATTATCATTTATATGTGAAATCTATAAAAGTGATACTGATGAACTTATTTGCAAAGCAGAAATAGAGACAGACATAGAGAATGGACATATAGTGGGGGAAGAAGGGATGGGAAGAACTTGGAGATAGGGATTGACATATAATACACTACTATGTATAAAATATATACCAAGAACCTACTGTATAGCACAGGGAACTCTACTCAATGCTCTGTGGTGATCTAAATGGGAAAAAAGAGGGGATATATGTATACATATAGCTGCTTCACTTTGCTGTACAGCAGAAACTAACACAACATCATAGAGCAACTACACTCCAATAACAATTTAATTAAAAAATTTTTTTAAATTAAATAAAAAGATCTCTCTGGATATATGTCCAGAAGTGGAATTGTTGAGTCACATGGTAGTTCTATACTTTTTTTTTTTTTTTATAAGAACCTCATACTGTTTTTCATAGTGATTATACCTTATATCCAAAGAAAACAAAAAGACTAATTTGAAAAGATACACGCACCCCAATGTTCAGAGCAGCATTATATACAACAGTCAAGATATAGAAGCAGTTTAAGCATTTATCAACAGCTGAATGGATAAAGACGAGATGCACATATACCCAATGGAGTACTACTCAGCCATAAAATAGAATGAAATTTTGCCTTTTGCAACAACATGGAAGGACCTGGAGGATATTAGGTTTAAAGAAATCAGATAGAGAAAAATAAACAATGTTTTCATTTATATGTGAAATCTAAAAAATAAAACAAATGACCGTATGTAACAAAATAGAAACAGACTCACAGATGTAGAAATCAAGTTAGTAGTTATCGTTGCAGCGGGGAGGGACATTATAGAGGTCGAGGATTAAGAAAATCTGTTTATAGAAAAATAAGCTATAAGGATATATTGTACAGAAAGGGAATGTTTCCAATCTTTTATAACTTTAAATGGAATATAATTTATAAAAATATCGAATCATTATGTTATACACCTAAAACTGAAACTAATATCATATTACAAATTAACTATATTTGAATAAAAAAATTTTTTTAAGTAACACATATTTAAAAAAAGAAATTTCCAACTTGCCTGAGCTAAAGAAACAGCCATGGTGTGGGGGAGGGGCACTATACTGCTGCCATTGTTTATAGAAAAGCCCCAGACCCGGAATCAGAAGATTGGGAGTTTGCCACGTGATCACAGAAAGGCCATTTCCCCTTTGAGATTTGGTTTCTTCATCCACATAATGAGAGGTGAGAGAAGACAATTTTCCGTGTTTCCTTTTGACTTCAGAAATTCTAACTTTATTTTTAAAAACTTTTTATCTAGTTCTGTGCCTTTAAAATTCTGTGATCACCCATTCCTGGTAAGTAAGGAAGGGCACCATGATTCACACCCCACCCCCACCCCTTTGCAGCATGTAGAAGTAGGATCCCTTGTAATCAGGTTCAGCAACTATTCAGTAGTGCCTAATATCTCACCATAGCTAACAAAATGTATGCAGTGGATTTGTCTGATGTAAGTTAAATGGGACGTATTCACTGGACTATGTGAGAACTGGAACCTTAAATTAAAGTGTGTCAAACGTTTAGAGGGCTTCCCTGGTAGCTCAGCTGGTAAAGAATCCTCCTGCCACAAGGGAGGGTTTCATCTCTGGGTTGGGAAGATCCCCTGGAGAAGGGAAAGGCCATTCCAGTATTCTGGCCTGGAGAATCCCATAGACTTTATAGTCCATGGGGTCACAAAGAGTTGGACATGACTGAGCCACTTTCACTTTCAACTTAAAAGTTTAATTCCCTAAAATGTGTGACCTTATACATATATATATATATATATGAGAAGCTTATATATATATACATGAGAAGCTTATATATATATATATATATATAAGCTTCTCATCACTCTTTTTAATGTAGTCTAATTAGTAGCAATATTTCTTATTTACTTTCTATAAACTTTTTAGTTTTAACTGGGAAAAAATTTAACAACCTCAATGAGTATCTGGCTGAGAGGTGTTTTACAAAAGAATTATAATTCCATTTTTATGAATATCTAAAAAGTGACTTGTTTTTAGAAATTATCAACTGTTTTAAACCAACTCTCTAATTTAAAAAAAAAATGACCTCTAGTAATCCATCAGTCATGGCCAAGTGTCCATTTGAGAATGTATTTCAAAATTCAGAGAGAAAAAACACCCACCATGTAAATAACGGAGGAATAATGGCTGGCTTCTAGGCCACCAAGAGAAGTAGGAGTGAAATTATATTAAAAACCACATAAAGCTCTAAATCAATGCAGCAGAAAGTCTCTTTATGTTGCCTGCTAGCTCCCTTGTTTTTATTTCATTCTCACTACCACAGTTGGTATGTTACACATAGTACACGTGCTATAAAATACCAAGGCCATGTTTTCTGTTTTCAGGCAGTATGAAAAGAAAATTCAAATAAAAATCTAATTTTAGCATCGATGCCAATTACTCCTGTCATTTTGAGGAAGTTCTTTAACTCCATTTGCATTAAGAGTTTTAAAAAGTGATTTCTAAGGGCAGTGCCAGCCTTAAAAATTCCTTGGTTCCGTACTTTTTTTTTCTTAGCTCTAAAATAAGAGCCATAATATTTGTACTGCTTCACAGAGTTGATATGAAAATGCAAGGTTTTTTTTTTTTTCACTCAATAGTGAATGTAATTTGTGTCCATGTAATTATTTGCTGAATGCCTACCACCCCAGAAGACGATTAGCTTTGTGATGTGAGGGAGAGTGTCTGTCATACCCACTGATGTATTTCCAGGGGTGTTCCCTGGTGTATCACAGATGCTCACTTCATAAGACTATTGAGTGAAGCCTCAGCCTTACATGAGTGTTTATACAGGGTATTGACAACGAGTGAGCCACACCTCCACTCTGCTTTCTCAGAAGAAAATTTATAGAAACATGTAGCCAAGTTTTCTATCAACCATTGATGAAACCCAAATTACTTTTCTAGATGATAAATACCCTAAGTTTGTGCTGCTAAAAGTATAGCCTGTAGACTAGTCATACCAGCATCACCTAGTTAGAAATGCAAATCTTCTTTCCTGGCCCCAGACCTACTGACAGAAATTCTGGAATGGAGGCCAGAAACCTGTATCCTCACAAGACTTCTACTAATTCTAATGCATATGAAAGTTTGGGGATAGCCAATCATCTTTATGTATCTTTTTTCGTATTATGTGCATATATTTATTTCCCTCAGTTTTTCTTAAAACAGCCCAAAGTTGTTACCCAGCCTTATCTTAGAAAATATTAATAATTATATCAACAACAATGATAATAGCTTATGTTCTTGAACACTTAATATGTTCCAAGTCTTGACTGTAGCACATCTCATACAAATTTATGAGGTAACAATTGCTATTCTATTATATATATATATATATAATATATATATAATAACAATTGCTATTCTATTATATATATAAAACACACATATTATATATATATATATATATATATATATATATATATATATTAGAAAGCTAAGATTTTATTAGATTTTCCTGTCATCAATAGTTTCAAATCTCAGGAGCCTAGTGCCAGAGCTGGGCTCTATATGACACAGAATCAGTGCCAATTTCCCAGCTGAAAGGAGACCTTTATTGGTTGGATCTCAGACAAATAATGAGGGACGCTTATGAGCAAGTCCATACAACTGACTTGACTCCACATTCAGATAAAGAGTGAAGCACCTTCCTAGGGGATGGTCATAGGATGTCTAACGTGGAGGTCAGATTTTTCCTTAGGGATGATCTTGGGATCTTACCTCATGCAAGGGTAAAATTGTTTCCTGTTGTCTACCCTGAATATTCATTGGAAGGACTGATACTGAAATTGAAGCTCCAATATTTTGGCCACCTGATGCAAAGAGCCCACTCATTAGAAAAGACCCTGATGGTGGGAAAGATTGAAGGTAGGAGGAGAAAGGGATGACAGAAGACAAGATGGTTGGATGGCATCAACAATGGACATGAGTTTGAGCAGGGTCCAGGAGATGGTAAAGCCTGGCATGCTGCAGTCCATGGGGTCACATAGAGTCAGATGCAACTGAGTGACTGAACAACAACATAAAAGCTTCAGTGAGTGCCAAAAACTATGATGATTTTCAGTTTGGCAGAGTTAATACTAATTAGTCATTTCTAGAAATACTGAGACATGGTATCCTTTGCTTATTGAGCTTTATTTTTTCCCTCATCATCTTCAAAAGAGACCCAAGAAAATGGAAGAGAGGAATAAAATTGAGGTGGGATGTGGGAAAGGAGAGGGAGGGAAGAATATGTAAATTGAGAAGGGAGGTCTGATGATGATGCTTTATCCTTGGTGTAAGAAGTGGAACCCTGGATGTTCAGGAGTGGTGAGACGGACTGACCCTGCCTGGTCAGAGGATCGGGGCAGAGAGAGTGATGCAGAGATGCCATTGGCTGCCCAGTTCTGTGTGAGCCTGCAGAGACCTTGCCCATTCTACCGGCTACAAGTCCAATGCTAAATGGCATCTGAAGAACAGGCAAGGAAGGAGCCACTGGAGAATGCTCAGAGGCAGCAGCTGATGGCATTCCCTGAGAGAAGTATGTTCGTGGAGCAGCTGCCATGGACTTCCTCAGAGAGCTCTCCTCTGGGACCTGCCTTTTCAACACCATCCAGGGTGGTCTCCTGTAGGGTTCCTACCCACAGCAGTGAGAAAGTGTAGAGAACTACCATTGACTGAGAGCTCACCATGCAAGGCATTTTGCTACTCCCTTGACAGATCCAAATCCAGTTGAGCCTCCCCAGATATCAACAGGTAGGTGGTATTTTACCCTCCTTTCTACATACAAGGACACTGAAGTTCAGAGATATTAGTTAAGTTGTCTAAAATAACCAGCTGTAAGTATAGAACCCCTCAGCTTTCTCTGTTTTTTTCCTAGGGGACATTGTCTCTCAAAATGAGGGGAGAGAGAGAAGAGAGTGCGAAACAGGAAGTGTTTTTTAGGAAATACTACTATTTCCCTCAGGCTAAATAGGAAACTCAACCTATGCGACATTGTCTCTCTCTCTCTCTCTTTTTTTTTTAAGATTTAAAAAAAAATTTTAATTGGAAGCTAATTATTTTACAATATTGTGGTGGTTTTTTGCCATACATTCACATGAATCAGCCATGGATGTACATGTGTTCCCCATCCTGAATCTCCCTCCCACCTCCCTCCCCATCCCATCCCTCAGGGTCATCCCAGTGCACCAGCCCTGAGCACCCTGTCTCATGCATTGAACATGGACTGGCAATCTATTTCACATATGACAATATACATGTTTCAGTGCTATTCTTTCAAATCATCCCACCCTCGCCTTCTCCCCCAGAATCCAACAGTCTGTTCTTTACATCTGTGTCTCTTTCACTGTCTCACATATAGGATCATCAGTCATATTCCTGTCTTCCATCTTGATAAATTTCCTATATATGCATTAATATACTGTATTGGTATTTTTCTGACTTACTTTGCTCTGTATAATAGGCTCCAGTTTCATCCACCTCATTAGAACTGATTCAAAGGCATTCTTTTTAATAGCTGAGTAATATTCCATTGTGTATATGTACCACAGCTTTCTTATCCATTCATCTGCCAGTGGACATCTAGGTTGCTTCCATGTCCTGGCTATTGTAAACAGTGCTGCAATGAACATTGGGGTACATGTGTCTCTTTCAATTCTGGTTTCCTCGGTGTGTATGCCCAGCAGTGGGATTGCTGGGTCATATGACAGTTCTATTTCCAGTTTTTAAAGGAATCTCCACACTGTTCTCCATAGTGGCTATACGAGTTTTCCACCAACAGGGTAAGAGGGTTCCTTTTTCTCCATACTCTCTCCAGCATTTATTGTTTGTAGACTGTTTGATAGCAGCTGTTCTGACCGGTGTGAGATGGTACCTCATTGTGGTTTTTATTTGCATTTCTCTGATAATGAGTGATGTTGAGCATCTTTTCATGTGTTTGTTAGCCATCTGTATGTCTTCTTTGGAGAAATGTCTGTTTAGTTATTTGGCCCATTTTTTGATTGAGTCACTTATTTTTCTGGAATTGAGCTGCAGGAGTTGATTGTATCTCTTTGAGATTAATTCTTTGTCAGTTGCTTCATTTGCTATTATTTTCTCCCATTCTGAAGGCTGTCTTTTCACCTTGCTTATAGTTTCCTTCATTGTGCAAAAGCTTTTAAGTTTAATTAGGTCCCATTTGTTTATTTTTGCTTTTATTCTCATTACTCTGGGAGGTGGGTCATAGAGAATCCTGCTATGATTTACATCAGAGTGTTTTGCCTGTGTTTTCCTCTAGGAGTTTTATAGTTTCTGGTTTTACATTTAGATCTTTAATCCATTTTGAGTTTATTTTTGTGTATTGTGTTAGAAAGTGTTCTAGTTTCATTCTTTTACAAGTGGTTGACCAGTTTCCCAGCACCACTTGTTAAAGAGATTGTCTTTTCTCCATTGTATATTTTTGCCTCCTTTGTCAAAGATAAGGTGTCCATAGGTGCATGGATTTATATCTGGGCTTTCTATCTTGTTCCATTGATCTATGTTTCTGTCTTTGTGCCAGTACCATACTGTCTTGATGACTGTAGCTTTGTAGTATAGTCTGAAGTCAGGCAGGTTGATTCCTCCAGTTCCATTCTTCTTTCTCAAGATTGCTTTGGCTATTTGAGGTTTTTTGTATTTCCATACAAATTTTGAAATTATTTGTTCTAGTTCTCTGAAAAATACCATTGGTAGTTGATAGGGATTGCATTGAATCTGTAGATTGTTTGGGTAGTATGCTCATTTTCACTATATTGATTCTTCTGACCCATGAACATGGTATATTTCTCCATCTATTTGTGTCATTTTTGAGTTCTTTCATCAGTGTTTTATAGTTTTCTATATATAGGCCTTTTGTTTCTTTAGGTAGATTTATTCCTAAGTATTTTATTCTTTTCATTGCAATGGTGAATGAAATTATTTCCTTAATTTCTCTGTTTTCTCATTGTTAGTGTATAGGAATGCAAGGGATTTCTGTGTGTTAATTTTATATCCTGCAACTTTACTATCTTCATTGATTAGCTCTAGTAATTTTCTGGTGGTCTTTAGGGTTTTCTATGTAGAGGATCATGTCATCTGCAAACAGTGAGTGTTTTACTTCTTTTCCAATCTGGATCCCTTTTATTTCTTTTTCTTCTCTGATTGCTGTGGCTAAAACTTCCAAAACTATGTTGAATAGTAGTGGTGAGAGTGTGTATCCTTGTCTTGTTCTTGACTTTATGGAAAATGCTTTCAATTTTTCACCATTGAGGATAATGTTTGCTGTGAGTTTATCATATATGGCTTTTATTATGTTGAGGTATGTTCTTTTTATGCCTGCTTTCTGGAGGGTTTTTTTTTTTTATCATAAATGGATGTTGAATTTTGTCAAAGGCTTTCTCTGCATCTATTGAGATAATCACATGGTTTTCATTTTTGATTTATTAACATGGTGTATCACATTGATTAATTCATGAATACTGAAGAATCCTTGCATCCCTGGGATAAAGCCCACTTGGTCATGATGTATGATCTTTTTAATATGTTGTTGGATTCTGTTTGCTAGGATTTTGTTAAGGATTTTTGCATCTATGTCATCAGTGATATCGGCCTGTAGTTTTCTTTTTTTGTGGCATCTTTGTCTGGTTTTGCTATTAGGGTGATAGTGGCCTCATAGATTGAGTTTGGAAGTTTACCTTCCTCTGCGATTTTCTGGAAGAGTTTGAGTAGGATAGGTGTTAGCTCTTCTCTAAATTTTTGGTAGAATTCAGCTGTGAAGCCATCTGGTCCTGGGCTTTTGTTTGTTGGAAGATTTCTGATTACAGTTTTGATTTCTGTGCTTGTGAAGGGTCTGTTAATATTTTCTATTTCTTCCTGGTTCAATTTTGGAAAGTTATATTTTTCTAAGAATTTGTCTATTTCTTCCAAGCTGTCCATTTTATTGTTATATAGTTGCTGATAGTAGTCTCATATGATCCTTTGTATTTCTGTGTTGTCTGTTATGATTTCTCCATTTTCATGTCTAATTTTGTTAATTTGCTTCTTCTCCCTTTTTTTCTTGATGAGTCTGGCTAATGGTTTGTCTATTTTATTTATCTTCTCAAAGAATCAGCCTTTAGCTTTCTTGATTTTGGCTACGGTCTCCTTTGTTTCTTTGCATTTATTTCTGCCCTAATTTTTATGATTTCTTTCTTTCTACTAACCCTGGGGTGCTTCATTTCTTCTTTTTCTAGTTGCTTTAGGGACACTGTCTCTTAAAATGATGGGAGAGAGAGAAGAGTGTGGGAAACAGGAAGTATTTTTTAGGAAATACTAAAAAATTAGTATTCAGGCTATTTTCCTATTTAGGAAACTTTTCCTTGAGATTAGACCTCTCCAGTTATTTGAGTTATTGCTCTTTTAAGTGATCTTCTCAGAACTTGATTAAGTGCATGGTTGGAAATAATCCAAAAGTAGCCTATGGGGACATCCCTGGAGGTTCAGTGGTTAAGACTCCACGCTTCTAATGTAGGTGGCATGAGTTTGATCACTGGTCAGGGTACTAAGATCCCACATAATGTGCAGCATGGCCTAAAAAAAAATTAGCCTATAAATTTAAACAATCACTATATATAACATAATTTTACGTTTAAATATGTATGAGTATCACATATATTTTTTCACTTATTTATAAAACTGATAAGGGCATCAGTTCAGGGGTGAAAATGAGATCATGCTAAAATTTTTTCTTTACCTTTCCTAGTCACATATTGATACCATCACGGGTCCCCTGAAGACTAGCTTCAGTTAGTATAAAGAGTCTTCAAGGGTGCCTCATGTGGGCTCACAATTAAGTCTTTTTATCTGCCATATGGTATCCAGTGTTTCCTCTTTTCTGCTACATGATGTCAGCTACAGTTCCTCTCAGCACGACAAGCAGACTTGCTTGAGTTGGGTTCACAATTCTCATGGCTACCTGTGCCCCATGTGGTGCTCTCAGAACTGCAGTGCTGCTGGCAACCATTCCAGTGCCATGGATCGGGTTGACCAATGCCAGGAAGCCTGGATAGGCTTCCCCAGAGGCTCAGAAGTAAAGAATCCACCTGCAATGCAGGAGCCGCAGGTTTGATCCCTGGGTTGGGAAGATCCTGTGGAGGAGAAAATGGCAACCCACTCCAGTATTCTTGCCTGGAGAGTCTCATGGACAGAGGAGCCTGGTGGTCATAGTCGAAAAGAATTGGACATGACTGAAGTGATTTAACATGCACACATGAAGTGACTTAGCACAAGTACAGGAATCCTGGACACGCCTGTGTTTGGCTACCAGGAGCATTTTTAGAAGACCATGGCTAACATTTGTCTCAGGAGCACCTCATACTTCCATCAAAGGAGACATTATTCTGCATGGATTTTTCCACCAGCTTGCCACATCTGACCAGACATGTCTAAGATCAATAAAGTATACTGAGTAAATTCAGACTGGAACACACCTGCACACACACACACATACACACACCACATTCCATGTATAAGTGGTCCAGTATTGTTGGAAAGCTTTAAGAAAAAATCAAGGTGATATAAAATATGAGGTAGTACAACTGTATTTTCCAATCACATAATTATACTAACATCCTCAACACTGAGAGACTTGGCCATGATTTAGGACAATGAAGAAATACTACTGGAATAAGACAAATAAAATGCATAGAAAGAAAATGTTCAAAGGATATATACTTTGACTCCTCCTCCCACAATGGGAATGAAACATGTTGTTTCTATAAAAATGGGATACCCATATCCTCTGCTTACTGTTATTAGATATTATGATCAAAGTGTCCTGCTGCTGCTGCTGTTAAGTTGCTTCAGTCATGTCCGACTCTGTGTGACTCCATAGACGGCAGCCCACCAGGCTCCCCCATCCCTGGGATTCTCCAGGCAAGAACACTGGAGTGGGTTTCCATTTCCGTCTCCAATGCATGAAAGTGAAAAGTGAAAGTGAAGTCGCTCAGTCATGTCCGACTTTTAGCGACCCCATGGACTGCAGCCTACCAGGCTCCTCTGCCCATGGGATTTTCCAGGCAAGAGTACTGGAGTTGGGTGCCATTGCCTTCTCTGATCAAAGTGTCCTAGAATACCCAAATACCCAGTAGGCCGAGCCCACCTTGACTACAGGCTCCCTAATATTTATGATTTCAATGACAAATAAACCATGAAAGGTTCAGTATTCCACATTGGTACACTGAGTCTTGGGTTGCGAATGCCATTGCTGACTTCTGATGAGCTGGACAGAACCATATAGAAGACTCCATTTCCCTAGACTAATAAAATATAAACATTATGCTAAGTAAAAGAAGCCAGATACAAAAGGCCACATATGTGTAACTCCATTTATATGAAATGTCCAGAATAGGCAAATTCAAAGGTACATAAACTTGATGAGTCATTACCATGGGCTGAGGGAAGGAAAATTAGAAAGTGACTGCTAGCAGACAAGAGGTTTCATTATGGGGGTGATGGAAATGTTTTGGAATTAGATGGTGGTGATGGTTCTTTAACATAGTAAATATGCTAAAAACACTGCATTGTACACTTTCAAATGATGAATTTTATGTTATGTGAATTATTCTGAATAAAATTTAAAAATAAAAAGTTTTGTGTTAAAACAGGCCACAAAGTCTATTTGGTTCTCTTTACTCTGTCTCCCATTCTGAAGCCAAACTCAGCTCTACTGCTATAGTGGAAGGAAAGGCTAGAATCATGTTTTCTGCCAGTAACAGAGAAAACTGAAATCAGAAAGAAAATAAACACCAACAATGAAAAGAAACTGGAAAGACTTCCCTGGTGGTACAGTGGCTAAGATGCTCAATGTAGGGAGTTCGATCCCTTGTCAGGGAACTAGATCCCATGGACTAAGACTGAAGACACCGAATGTTGCAACTAAGACCCAGTGCAGCTAAATAAATAAATATTTTTAAACAAGTGAAATTTTAAAAAGAGCTTTTTAACTTCTAGTGTTCACAAACAAGTTGGCCTGAGACAGGCAGGAGCAGAAGTCTTTGGCTACCAAGTTGGAAGAAGAGGAAACATGAAAGGAGAGAGAGAGCCAAAGCAAGAGCCTAAGATCCTGCATCCTCCCACAAGGAAGCAGCCTGGCCTGAGGCAGCAAGAAACAAAGAGAAGATGAGGGTGTTTCCTGCAATGCTTGTTCCCTGGAAGATATCTTCCACTCAGCACCTTGGGAGCAGACAGACCCAAAACATAATTGTTCTTCCTTAGGGGAGAAATGTGGTGTTGGAGAAGACCCTTGAGAGTTCCTTGGACTTCAAGGAGATCAAACCAATCAATCATAAAGGAAATCAACCCTGAATATTCACTGAAAGGACTGATGCTGAAGTTGAAGCTCCAATACTTTGGCCACCTGATGCAAAGAGACAACTCTTTGGAAAAGACCCTGATGCCAAGAAAGATTAAAGGTAGGAAGAGAAGGAGCTGACAGAGGACGAGATGATTGGATAGCATTATCAATTCAATGGACATGAATTTGAGCATGCTCTGGGAGATGGTGAAGGACAGAGAAGTCTGGCATGCTGCAGGTGGGGTCACAGTCAGACATGACTGAGCAATTGAACAGCAACAAGGGGAAGATTGGGCTTCCTTGGTGGTGCTAGTGGTAAAGAACTCACCTGCCAATGTGGGAGATGTAAGAGACACAGGTTCAATTCCTGGGTTGGGAAGATTCCCTGGAGAAGGAAATGGCAATCCACTTCTCGCCTGGGAAATCCCTTGGGCAGAGGAGCCTGCTGGGCTAAAGTCCATAGGGTTGCAAAGAGCTGCACACCACTGAGACAACTTAGCACACAGAGGAGGATTAAAGGAAGATGGTAGAGATCACTCCCCTTCCTCCGGTGTCAAAATGCATATTGTAACTGTAGGTAAAATGAAACAACTGACAGTAAAAAAAGAAAAGAAAAGAGGTAAAGAAACTGAGACATAAACAAGACTCACCTCAGTATTTTCTCTTATCTTCTAATCTTTTCCAGAATTCAAGCGGCTGCCACACTGGCCTCCTCATATATGGGAAGGGTGTCTGAGCAATCCAAGAAAGTTTCGTGTTTTTAGCAAAAGTGTAGATCCTAAGGGAACCTGAGAGAATTCAGTTTAAACAACGTAGAAGAGAAAATATATAACAAATCTCCACCCATGATTCCTCCACTAAATAAAATCTTCCTGCATTGGAAGAAAATGTAGAAGTGGAGGTCAAAGGAGAAATTAGGTGCTGGTTGGTCTCTGAAAAGGACCCTAAGCTCCATTCCTTCCCATTTTGAGAAATATTAAGGTGGTGGTAGCAGAGTCTTCCGAATGGATTTTGAAAACCTAGAGAAGAAACCTGTTTTCCATTGCATACACTTACGTCGAAAGAAGTCCTAGGCCTTTCCTGAAGAAATAGCTTTCTCCTATGTCTAACTAGTGTAGGGGAGCAAAATTTTCTACCCCAAAATGTGTTTCTTTGGGTTGTTAAGACCCAAGACTCAAGGAGAACCTTCACCCTTCCTCCCTAACTGCCTACAAGAATTTAAATGGAGGGCCTATTCCCTGAGTAGAGCTCTCAGCAGAGATATCTGTAAGGAATATAGGGTAGGTATGGTGAGCATGGGCCTATAGATCACAGCCCATTCTGCATCCCACTGTCCCTGCATGGCCCGTTAAATATTTGTTTATCAAACCTTTCTATCTTCCCAGGTGGCTCAGTGGTAAAGAGTTGGCCTGCCAATTCAGGAGATGCAGAAGACAAGGGTTTGATCCCAGGGTCAAGAAGATCCCCTGGAGGAGAAAATGGCAACCCACTCCAGTATTCTTGCCTGGAGAGTCCCATGGACAGAGGAGCCTGGCGGGCTACATAGTCCACAAGGATGAAAAAAGCCAGATATGACTTAGCGGCTGAGCATGCACACACATCAGACCTTTGCTTTTCCATATCCACATGAATTTCTTTCCTCCCCTGTGAAGTCCCAAATCACTACCCCCAACATCATCTTTGGTCTTTAGCTGAGAGTTGGATTTGAGAGCTTTGGTCATTTTGGTGAGTTACTCATTTTTCTGGGTCTTCCCCAAGTACATGTGTTATGAATCTTTTTTTTTCTTCTTCTGTTAATCTATCTCATATCAATTTAATTCTCAGACCAGCAGAAGAACCTAGAAGAATAGAGGGAAATTTTTTCATCCCTGGCAGTAGTTAGAGTCTTAGCTTCATTGGACCCTACACCTGAAAATGGTTTCAATGAAGTAGGTTGGCTCCTGGAGCTGTACAAATATGCTCACAGAGCAAGTGGAAGAAGTCAAACCCAATGGAGAGGGACCTGTGTAGATGGGAAGTAGGGGACCAGAGGCACAAATGCCATCTCAGAGAGGACAGCCTTCCACAGACGGTCAGTGCTCAGTCATCTCACTCACACACACTACCAGCAGCACTGATTACAGCTTCTCAGCCCCTTCTTCTGGAGGCTCTTTCTTCACTGGGCTTCTCATTTTCCACATCTCCTGGTTCTTCTCCTTTCTTGCTGCATGTATGCATGCTCAATTGCTTCAGCCGAGTTCAACCCTTTGGGACCCCCATGGACTATATAGCCCACCAGGCTCCTCTATCTATGGAATTTTCATGGCAAGAATACTGAAGAGGGTTTCCATGCCCTCCTTTAGTGGATCTTTCTCACCCAGGGATTGAACTCATGTCTCCTGTGTTTCTAGCATTGCAGGCAGATTCTTTACTGCTGAGCCACCTGGGAAGCACCTCTAACCTCCTCTTAGTCTTCTTTACTGAAAATCCTTTCCTATTCTCTCTGGAAAGCCCAGGGCTCAGCCTTACCTTCTCTTCCCTTTCTATTTGCAGACCTATACTTACTTCTGAGTACTCATCCATTTCTATGGCTCAGGTATCATCATATCAGAAAGCCCTGTCTTGACTAACCTATGTGAAATAATAGCCCCCATTTAGGATTTCCAGTTCCCTTACACCCCATTGCAAGGGGCGCAGGTTTGATCTCTCATCATGGAATCCCACATACCATAAGGTGTGCCCCCCAAAAAGAAATGAATGAATCACAAAACATGCAAAACAGCTTTTACTGCACTCAGAGTAAAAGCCAAAATATCTTTTCAATGACCCCCAAGAAGTAGCCTCTAGATACCCCTGCTTGCTTGTCTCCTAGTGCTCTCACCCTCCTGCTTCCTGTTCTAGAGTCTAACCATTTTGTTGGTCTAAGAATTCACACTGAAGCCCGTAGTTTGGCACCTGCTGGCTACTCTTCCAGGAGTTATCTCCCTGCTGGATCCCCAAGCTTACTCTATCATGGACTCTCTGTCACTGAATTAAAGACCCCCACACTAAGTGGAGAAGGCAATGGCACCCCTCTCCAGTACTCTTGCCTGGAAAATCCCATGGACAGAGGAGCCTGGTAGGCTGCAGTCCAGGGGGTTGCGAAGAGTCAGACATGACTGAGCGACTTCACTTTCACTTTTCAGTTTCATGCCTTGGAGAAGGAAATGGCCACCTACTCCAGTGTTCTTACCTGGAGAATCCCAAGGATGGGGGAGCCTGGTGGGCTGCCGTTTATGGGGCCTCACAGAGTCGGACACGACTGAAGCGACTTAGCAGCAGTAGCAGCACACTAAGTTCTCTAAGTCTCAGCTGTCAGCCAGGGCTCCCCTTTTCTTCCCCAACTATATTATTCTACAGCACATTCATCACCACTTAAAGTCTCCAATGAGGCAGGACTTTTGGCAACTGTGTCCACTTTGTGTCTTTGGTACCTAGACTGTTTATGGCCTTGGAGTGGACACTTGATATTGAACAAATGTGAATTCAGTGTAGCAAATGCCTCTTGGATCCATCCTGTCTTCTCATTCCCACTGTTCTGCCTGGGTCAGCTCATCTCCATAGCTTTTCAGGGCTCTTGCCATGACTCTAAATGATCTTAAGTGGTCTTCCCACTTCCAGTCTCTGCTTGAATCCATTTTTCACTTTTATCTAATTTTATACTGATACCACAGTTATCTTCCTGTTATACACATCTGAAGTGTCACTTGCCTCATCAGAGAACTTCAAAAGCCTCCACTGCCCGTAGTCAAATTGTATTTCTTACTTTGGGGTTCACAGTCCTTTATCATCACTTTGCCTCTAATTCCCTTAACAAAAAATTCCCCCAGTAATATCCTGTTCCAGACACATCAAATGGCTAACTAGTCTTTGCAAATATACATGATCAGATTTGTTGTATTCTTTACCCATTGAATTCTTTGGTGCAAAGTCACTCCTCAAAGGGCTTTTATGGGACAGTATTTGAAGAAAATAAAAGGGAAACTACAAAGAAGTCTACTGATCTTAGGACAAATGAGAACTAACCCATCTATGGAGCCAGGATTGGGGGAAAAAACATGGAAAAAAATAGGAAACAGGCTAAGAACATGTTGGCTATAAGAGTACTAATGGCGAATGAATGTTTGTTGGCTGGAAAATTTTTAGTTTTATTTGGGATTATAATAATTACTTGTTTTTCTACCTTCTTTCAAAAGGCTTAAATTTTTAATAATACATGGAGTGTCTTAAATGGAACATATTCTGGGCCAGCTACTAGGCTAAGGTGTTTTGCATTAACTTACTTAACACTCTCAACATTGTATAGAAGGTGATAAAATGAGGTTTAAATTATTTGCTCAACATAACAGCTAATAATGGGAAAATTAGTTTTTGGACCCATAAAATCTAAATGCATGTTTCATGATCTTTTTATCACACCACATGACACCCTTGAAATTTGGAGGCATGTCCCAAGTAGATTCTTTTTCTGTTTCTACCATAGTTCCTTTTTCTTCCCTTTCTTCTCTGGCAAAGCCATCATCTCCATGGCTCCAGAGTAGCATACTTAATAGTATAATACTATATTATATTACAAAGTATAGAGCCACAAACCAGACAGCTACTATTTTATTACACACACAGTTACACTGGAATTTATCCTAAAAGGAGAAACTTTCTTGTCTTTACTGGGATTGGCTTCAGTGGGTTGCCTTCAGTTGTCCTCTTTTAGCAGAAAGAAGTAACAGCTATTCTGCATTAAATTCATAACACCTAAATTTTAAAGCAGAAATGCTGAAATGTATACCCCGTGGCATAATTTGCATTTAGCGGACAAGCTATAATGAGGCTAAGTGAATGAGCTTTGAAGTCAGAGTGTCTGGGTTCAAATTCCAGCTATGCAATAAACCTGCTACAAGACCAAGAGCAATTTCCTGAATTTCTTCTAAGTCTCGGTTTCCCCATCTACAAATTAGGGTCAATAACAGTGCTTATCTGAGATTCAGACATGCCTGACTATGCTTCTTGAACTGATATTATTGTTCCAAGGCATCTATAGAAAAAAAAAAAAAAAAACAGTCCACAATACTCCTTCACAATAAAGGAAGGAGTCAGGTGGACAAGATTTAGTCACTGACTGGGGCATCCTGAAAATGAATTAGTTATAAACTAGGATTCATCTTCTGATTCAATGTTCTCACAACCCCCCCAGAGCCAATCGAGCTGTGATTGCTGGGAAGGGAAGGCAGGCTGTGTGAAAAATCTATAAGTGTGTTCTCAAATCACTATGAGACACTGAGGCACAAGCAGTGTTCAGAAATTCCATTAACCAAGAGTAGAATTGTGAAAAGGAAGAATGGTCTTCTTTCAGCAGTGTCACAGGATACTCTATAGCTTTATGCCCAAAAGACGCAGCAAGTAAATTAAATGCCCTTGAGGAGAGCAGCATCTGGTAGGTCTAGGATACCCAATGAGGGGAAATGAGACTGGTATAAAAGGGAACACATCTTAAGTAGGAAGAAACTAAGAACAGTGAGACACTCTCTGGGGGACTCCTAGGATGCACTCTCAGGACTTTACAGGGAGTCGGAGATCCTCAAATAGCAGGGACATGAATGGTGAAGGATTATTGTGTTACAGCCATGGAAACTTAGTCTAAGGAACTCTGAAACAACTACCATATGAAAGAGCCTAAGCTAGCCCAGGTGGTTGTAGATTGCAAAAAATGGCCATAAATTCTTTCCATCCATTTGCAATAGGACTCTGAAGCTCCTCCCATGAAAGGTGGAGTTTAGGGCTTCCCTGGTGGCTCAGTGGTAAAGAATCTACCTGCCATTACAGAAGACACTGGTTTGACCCCTGGCCCAGGAAGATCCAACATGCCATGGAGCAACTGAGCTGGTACCCCACAATTATTGAACTTGTGCTCTAGAGCCCACAACTGCAACTATTGAGCCCACATGCTGCAACTGCTGAAGCCCACATGTTCTAGAGCCTGTGCCTCAGTGAAAAGTCCTCACATTGCAACTTCTTGCTGTACCTAGATACAAAGCCCAAACAAAGCAATGAAGACCTAGCACAGCCAAAAATAAAATTATATTTTTAAAAGGTGGAGTTTAGTTTCTCTGTTCGAGTCTAGAATCGGCCATGGTACTTACTTTGGCCACTGTCACATCAGCAAACATAATGAATGGAACAAAAAAGTGTTTTCAGTGCAAGTAGCCCTGTTACACTGCTCCTGAGACTCCTATAGCCTAGGCTAGCTCAGTTACCTTCTTTGTCCCTGCCAGTGGCCAACAGGCAACTGAAAGTGTGAGTGAGGTCACTGGCTTCCAACTGACCACAAAGTGTGATTGACTCTAGCTAATATCAAATGGAGCAAAACTGAACTGTCCCAACTGAAGTCATTCTAGCTGACACAATGAGTTGTGATATAAAAATGGGTTGTTTTAAACCACTAAATTTGGTGTTGGTTTATAGTCAAGGCCAAGGTTATACTGACTGACATTCACAGATCCATCCATTCATTCATCCACTTATCGATCCATCCATCTACTTATTTCTTATTCACCTTTTCCCCAAAAGAAACATGATCATTTACAGAAAAGGGCTAAATATTCAATAACATTAATATGATAGAAATATTAGAAGATATAAAGTCTAACAGGATTTCTGTTGCTTATTGTTACATCGAACTCTAAACTTCCTGTAATCTAAACAAAAAATTAAAATATGTGAGTAACATAAATAAAGGTCAGCCACAAAGTTCCAGTTATATGATAAGCACTTTATATGTTTTTTAATGTTTCTGGCTTTGTGAGTTAGATGTTGCTATTCCCATTTTATGGATTAGGAACTTAAAGATTTGAGATATTTCTCTATTCAGCTAATATGTAGAGAGCTAAGATTTAAACTGAGGACTATCTGATTCTAAAATACACGCCCTTTCCAACTCAAGACACAAGACATTTTCTAACACTTTGTATAGGGGACAATGGAAAGTGAAAGTGTTAGTCGCTAAGTTGTGTCGGACTCTTTGTGACCCCATGGACTGTATCCCACCAGGCTCCTCTGTACGTGGAATTTTCCAGGCAAGAATACTGGAGTGGATAGGCCATTCCCTCTCCAAGAGATCTTCCTGACCCAGGGATCAAACCCAGATCTCCTGCATTGCAGGTAGATTCTTTGTTGTCTGTGGAAGATACTCTAAATCTCTTAAGTATCTCTCTTCATAATATTCAGTACCATCTTAGTTCAAGATCTCGTCATTTCCGATATACACTGTCAGGCTCATTTTGTAACCAGTTTCTCTCAACCTAGTCTTACCCCCTCTGACCTGACTTCTACAGTTTTGTAGGAACGACTTTTCTAAAACTCAGATATGATTGTGCCAGGATCCTAAATAAAGCTTCTGAGTGGCTCTTCATTATCTTAAAGATCACAGTCCTCTATCCACATATGGAGTCTCATTTGCCACCATCACCACTAGGCTTCTTCCATTCTCTTTCTTTTCTTAATTGGAGGATAATTGCTTTACAGTGTTGTGGTGGTCTCTACTGCACATCAACATGAATCAGTTCTAATTATATACATGAGACTCTTGAGAGTCCCTTGGACTGCAAGGAGATCAAACCAGTCAATCCTAAAGGAAATCAACCCTGAATATTCATTGGAAGGAATAATACTGAAGCTCCAACATTTTGGCCACCTGATGCAAAGAGCTGACTCACTGGAAAAGACCCTGATGCTGGGAAAGATTGAGGGCAAGAGGAGAAGGGGGCAATAGAGGATAAGATGGTTGGATGGCATCACTGACTCAATGGACATGAGTCTGAGCAAACTCCAGAAGACAGTGAAGGACAGGGAAAACTGCAGTTCATGGAGTCACAGAGTCAGACACCACTTAGTGACTGAACAACAACATTCCCTCTCTCTTGAGCCTCCTTCCTCCTTCCCACCCCTCCTGGTAGTCACAGAGGGCTAGGCTGGATTCCTTATGTTAAATAGCAGTTGCACTAGTTGTCTGTTTTACACATGGTATTGTATATATGTAAATGCTACTTTCGCAATTCACTTACCAATCCTGAAGCAGTCACCAGTCTATTTATTCATGCTCTGCACTCCCAATTCCTTTTTTTACTTCTCACTGCTCACTTCCCACTCAAGTCTTTCCAGTTAATACTGCTTCTTCAAGATAGTGCAAACATCTCTGAGATTCATAAACTGAATTTTTGCTTTTATTAAAACTCATACTATTGGCTCAGTTGGTAAAGAATTTGCCTGCAATGTAGGAGACCTGGGTTTGATCCCCGAGTTGGGAAGATCCCCTGGAAGAGGAAATGGAAATCCACTCCAGTATTCCTGCCTGGAGAATTCCATGGACAGAGGAGCTTTGCAAGCTATAGACTGGGCTGTCAAAGAGTCGGACACTACTGAGTGACTAACATCACTTTCATATACCATGTCATATTTTCTTATTTATCAGGTTATCCCTCACACTTAGCCCAGTGTCTGGCACATAGATTCATTCAGTAAATATTTGTTGAGAAAAAGAATAATTGCCTTCAACAACAGTATTCCCCAAAATACAGAAGCTATTTTGCATAGCTGATTTGAAGAATAACCTCAATTCCTCTGTAAACTCTGAGCCGAATTACATTAAATATGAAACTGACATTATTGCTTCAACTATGTAGCCTTTCAAGAGCAAATACAAAAAAGATATAGTTTTGAAGGAAGGAGGGGAGGGAAGAAGAAAGGATTATTGAATTAGAATCATTCAGCTTTGGGCACTTTGACCTGCTTCTCCTGAACCCATCACACCACCTTAACTCCTTCATGACCATCATGCCCTCAAATGCTGCAAACCTACCTCTCCAGCTAATACCATTCCCTTAGGATTTCCAAGGTCACACTTCCCATTCAAGGCCACTAGTGCAGCATCATAAGCCACTCCCTCTACTGAGGCACCACAGAGAATTGTGGGAGGAAAACAGAGAACCCTGGGACAGACAGATAATTTGGGGAGAGAATGGAGCACTTCGGGAGAGAACAGAACATTTTGAGGGAGAATGGAGAATTCTGGGAGAGAAAAGAGAAATATGGGAGGCCAGGGAGGGCTGTGGGAGAGCATAGAAGATTGTGGGGGAACACAGAGGAATGTGGGTGCACACAAAGCATTGTGGGAGAAAGAAATGTGGATGAGAACAGAAAACTGGGAGAGAGGGAATTACTGAAAAGAAGATATGTGAGGAGAGATAATTCACAGCTGCTTATCTACCAGCCTTTCCCACAGGGCCCACCACACAGACACTTCTGGCCACTCTCTCAAGTCTGTCTGAGTCAAGCTCCTCAACCAAAACCTCACCACCTTTGCTCCTTCCTGACCCTCCCCCTCCTGGCCCCCTCCTGCTAGGACCACACACAGTTATAGCTGAGACATGAAATTATGGGAAAAAATAGAGGCTTTAAGGAGAGAGAGAATTTTGGGAGAGAACAGAGATTTGTGGGAGAGAATAAAGAATTGTGGATAAGAACAAAGAATTATGGAAGAAGGGAAGGTTTGAGGAGAGACAAGGAATCGTGCTAGATATAGATAAGTGAACTTTAATGCTTCACTTGGTCTGTATGGTAGGAGCCATGTCCCCTCAATTATGGCTATGCCCATCCCTACATTCCCTCTGGACCATGCTTCCTCCTGCTCTTAAATCCACTCCTCTGGCTACTGCCACTCATGCCCCGGATGTTTATTCATGGCTATGTCCAACTTCCTGAGGCCATGCCCCTTGTCTCCACAGGGCAATGTGTTTTCTGGTGGGACGCATTCCTTCTTCCCTATGTACCATGCTTCTCCTTTCCAGGTCAATCTACTGTACTCTACCTTGATCCTACTACAACCTCCCAAAGTTATTCTTGTTCCTTCCAGGATGCTCCCTACCTCCTTGTCCTCTTGTTGTGGCCAGGCTGTGTCCTCTGAATTCAACTGTGGCCATACCCAGACCCCTTGGGCCTTAACTCTTTGTGCTCCATTGTAATCATGCTCCCTCTAACCCACCACAACCATTCCACAAGGCCACACCTCTGCTTATTGGGCCTACTCTGTTCTAATCTTGTCTCCTCCCTCACCCACCATTCCTTTCCTTCCAAGGCCACTCTCCTTGTCAGCCCCTGTGTTAGTCCATGGTCTCTCCTCCCCCACAACAGTACTATGTTCACTCAGCTTGGTAGTGCTCCTCTCAATCAGCATGTCCCTTCCCTAGTCTCTACCAAACTCCTCCTGTAGGTAGAGGAGCCTCCAGGTCTCTTTAGAAACCCACTCAAATCAGAACTTAGGTCCAGTGGCATTCATAGAGTTAGTTGAGGCTTGTGGACCCATGATTCTTGCCTAAAAGATGATTTTCTTCAGATTTCTCCCAGCTCCAAATACTGCCACTTGATCAGTGATTTATCAGTCAGTGGGGACAATGGTGGATGAGTTATGGGCTGTGTTTTAGTCAGCGATATTTCATATCCATGAAAATCATGTTCCTTACAGACAAGTTTCATGTTCCCTAACCCAGTCTGTTTTTATTCCAGCTCTGTAGCAGACCTTAAGGGCTTCCCTGGTAGCTCAGCTGGTAAAGAATCTGCCTGCAATGCAGGAGACCCTGGGTTCAATTCCTGGGTTGGGAAGATCCCCTGAGGAAGGGATAGGCTATTCACTGCAGTATTCTTGGGCTTCCCTGGTAACTTAGATGGTAAAGAAGCCACCAGCAATGCAGGAGACCTGGGTTCCATCCCTAGCTTGGGAAGGTCCCCTGGAGGAGGGCATGGCAACCCACTCCAGTATTCTTGCCTGGAGAATCCCCATGGACAGAGGAATTGGCAGGACCCAGTCCTTGGAGTCACAAAGAGTCAGACATGCCTGAGCTACTAAGCACAGCACAGTGGGCCTTAAATGCTAGGCAGATGTATGGAGTAAGCATTCTCCTCTCCTGAGTCTCCTCCAGATGACCTTTCCTAGGCATTTAGTGCCCTGTTGTTGTCTAGGACCTGTCAAGATAATACACACTTAAAATTAATCTGGTTGCAGACTGAGCTCTGAGGATACTCTGATATTCTTGCTCCTTTCATTTTCAACTCTGGCTTTACAAGAAAACTATGAAGAGGTTATAACTAGCTTTCTTTCCTGTTCTAAAATCTCTGAAAAATACTTAAGAATAAACTTTACCAAGAAGGTGAGAAAATCTGTGTCTTTCAGAAGGAGAAAACTATATAGGTGAATATTATAGATGAAAACTATAAAATATTGATGACAGAAATTTAAAATGACACAAAATTGGAAAAATATCCCATATTGGAAAAATTAATATAGTTAAAATGTCCATACTATCCAAAGTATTTTACAGATTGTATGCCATTGTTATCAAATGTTTAACCACACCTTTTTTACAAAAATAGAAAAAAAAATCCAAAATTCATATGAACTGCAAAAAAAGTGCTGAATAGCAAGGAAATTTTGAGCAAGAAGAACAAAGTCGGCAACCTCACATTTCCTGATTTCAAAATATGTTACAAAGCTACAGGAATCAAGACAGTATGGTGCTGGGATAAGAACAGACATATAAACCAAGGGAACAGAATAGAGAGCCTGAGAATAAACCCAGTTATTTATGGTTAACTTATCTTTCACAAAGATGCCAAGAATACAATGAGGAAAGAATAATCTCTTCAATAACAGCTGTTGGAAAAACTACATGCTCACATGCAAAAGAATGAAATTGGACCTTGATCTTACAGCATATACAATAATTAACTTGAAATGGATTAAAGGTTTAAATGTAAGAATTAACTGTAAAACTCCTAGAAGAAAACATAGGGAAAATCTTTTCTCAACATTGGTGTTGGCAGTGTTTCTTGAATATGACACCAGAAGCACAGACAGCAAAAGCAAAAATGGACAAATAGGATTACATTAAACCAAAATACTTCTGGATAGCAAAGAAACCAATCAAAAAACTGAAAAGACAAATCCAAGAATGGGAGAAAATATTTGCAAACCATGTATCTGGTAAAAGGTTAATATCCAAAAATATAAGAAATTCCTGCTAAATAGCAAACAAACAAACAAACAAAAAAACCCTTCAAATAACCCAATTAAAAAATGGGCCAAGGATCTGAATAGACACTCCTCAAAAGAAGACATACAAGTGGCCAACAGATATATGAAAATGTGTTAGACATCACTAATTATCAGAAAAATTAAAATCAAAACCACAATAAGATATCACTGCAACATATGCTAGGATAGCTTTTTGGTTTTTTCAAAAAAGATAAACAGGGTGGGTGAAGACGTGAAGAAAAGGGAACCCTGTACACTATTGGTGGAACATAAATTGGTTCAACCATTATGGAATACAGTAAGAAAATTCCTCAAAAAGTTAAAAACAGAACTATCATATGATCTAGCAATCCCACATCTGGGTATATATCCAAATGAATTGAAATCAGAATCTCAAAAAGATATCTGCATTTCCATGTTCATTGCAGCATTAATCACAATAACCAAGACATGGAGGCAACCTAAAGGTCCATCTCCTGAAGAATGGATATATACATACAATGGAATGTTATTTAGCCTTTAAAAAGAAAGAAATTTTGTCACTTGTGTCAACGTGAATGAACATGAAGGACATTATGATAAATAAAGTTAGCCAGACACAGAACAAACACTACATGATCCCACTCATTTGAGAAATCTAAAATAGTCAAACATAAAAGCAAAGAGTCACATGATTATTGCTAGGGACTAGAGGGAGAGAGAAATGAGAAAAGGATAAAACATTTCAATTATGCAAGATTAATAAGTCCTAGAAATTATTCTATAGCACAATGAGTATAGTTAACAATATTGTATTATATACCTAAACCTTTTGCTAAGAGAGTAGATCTTAAGTGTTATTACATAAACAGATAAATAGGGTGGGAGGATACTTTTGGAGATAATGGATATGTATACGGCATTAACTGTGGTGATATTTTCATGAGCATATGTGAGTGATAGTTGCTCAGTCTTACCTGACTCTTTGCAACCCCATGGACTGTAGCCTGCCAGGCTCCTCTGTCCATGGAATTCTCCAGGCAAGATTATTGGAGTGGGCTGCCATTTTCTTCTCCAGGGGATCTTCCCGACCCAGGGATCCTGCATTGCAGGAGAGTCTTTACCATCTGAGCCACCAGGGAAGCCTACTATTAAGAGACATTTCTAAGTTTAAAGACAGGTCAACTTAAAAAGTATCAGCAGATACATGCTTGACTTTATCTTATAATCTATAGACAATACATTAGAAAATGTAATGAATCCATACACTTTTTCCAAAGGAATATCCAAGACAGAAGTAGCAATAGAGTTATAAATGACAGTCACCAATCACATGAAATAATTTAGATGAAGCTTTTCTCTCTCGAAGAGATGGGGACTGGGCAAGTGGTCAGGAAGGAAATACAATGTGCTTCTAGCTTTGTATGAAAGATAATGTTCAGCTCCATGTTGATGAACATAGTTCTGTTTTTGCCAAATAAATCCTCTACTTCAAATTACTGTCCAAATACTTTATTAAAACTCTGCTTCTGGCCTTTGTTTTGGAATCTGTTACTTTTGTTGCCACCTCCTGATCACAGTCCTCTGAAGCTTCTACTTCTTTCCCACTGTCCCCCGACACCTCGGTTGCCATCGCGCTGTCCCCTGAAGCCTTGATTGCCTTCCCGCTGGCCTCGGAAGTTGTGATATCCTTCCCTTGGACCTTCTAGCTCTGGTTACTCCACAGAAAGCTGCCAGCGCTGTGAATCATGCGACTTTTCCTGTACTTCTGTTACTGATGCAGTAGGGATATCAAAGCAAACACCCTGCTTTCCTTTGAGAAAGACCATTCCCTTCACTTTGGAATCAGTATCCCCACCCAGCTGCTCTTTTAGGTCTTTCCAAGCATAACTAGTGTTCGGCATTTCAATTGAGCACCGCAAGATCATGAGCATATACTTCTCTCCAAATTCATCAAGCTGTATACATTAAATATGTTCAGCTTTTCATATGTCAATCATATCTCAATAAAATGGTTTAAAGGAAAAAAAAAGAGCTTCACCAAGGGTCATAATTGTCATTGAGAAGAGTATTTTCTCAGAATTTTGTAGTAAAATAAGTTTGATTCTTGACGTCAAACTCCTTTCCTCACCTTTTTCCTTTGGTTTCATAAGAGAGAAATAGAACACAAAAGTGAGTAGAATGAGAAAACTGTTGCTTTGGATGTGATCAAATAGTATTATGTTTAATGTTGCTTTCCTGGATAGTACTTTTTTAAGGAAAATATTGTTAAACAGCTAACAAAACATTCCAAAAGGCAAACATTATCTTGACCCAGTTCAATCACATAATATCAATACCTGTATACAATTCAAACTTTTAATGGCATTGCAACCTCACTCCCTGACATTCTCTGTACCCTCAATTTTAAACACTCTTATGCCTTCTTAGGGTTTCAGAAAACAGTCCTCTATTGTAGTTTAGTGACTATACTTGTTTTGCTTTCTTGTATGAATCATGTAGACAAAAGAGTATATAGTGCATATAAATGTATGGTTTTGGTTTAGTCACTAAGTCATGTCCGACTCTTATGACCCCATGGACTGTAGCCTGCCAGGCTCCTCTGTAGAATTCTCCAGCCACTGGAGTGGGTTGCCATTTCCTTCTCCAAGGGATCTTCCTGACCCAGGAATTGAACCCAGGTCTCCTGCATTGCAGGCAGATTCTTTACCAACTGAGCTATGAGGGAAGTGCCCTACATATATGTATATATTTATTTAAATCTTAATACAAACTATGTAAAAAAAAAAAAAAAAGAAATCTTTGGACATACCTTCCTGGGGAAAGAGCATCTTCCAGTAGCCAATCAGTTGCTCATTTATTCAAAATTGTGTTTATCAAATGCTGTGAGTGTTCCAGTGACAAATAAAAGAAGCCTTAAGGAGCTGTTTACAGTCTGATGTTGCTCCAATCTGAGTTTGATAAGACAAAAAATGACTAGAAAGTTAAAGGTGTGGTCAGGGGTTGATAGGTGGAAAATAACTTGGTAATCACAGATCTTCTGGATTCAACTAATAGGAATTTTTAGGGATAGCAAACATAGGAAGCCACTTTTGTAGTAGTTACTACAGTCTTTTACACAATACATTCTCAATCAGTCTTCACTGAATCTGAAGAAGGAGGAGGGGAGGGGAAGAGGGAGGGGGAGAAAAGGAAGACACTTTCATCTTTGATGAAGAAACTTCAGTTTCGAGGCCTGTCACAAGTGTATTAGTACCTAAAATTCTAAATATTGAAAGTAAATTGTTTTTTAAAATAAATCAGAGTGGATTCAAGAGTATCACTATTATGATATTTCTTTTTTAATCATTTGCTTTTTTAACCATGAAGAGAAAGGGATGTGGTTACAGCCTAGGCGTGAGAACTGAACTGGATACAGTCATGGGAGAGCATCATTAAGGCAAGCTTCATTCATCAAGTGCATGAAGATCAAAAAAGTCTAGAGAATTCTGTTTTAGATTATCTTCTCTACCATTTCTCTCACTTGGACATTTGACAGGACTATGCAAATGACAACTGAAAGTTGTCAATTGACTCTCTAAAAACCTGTATTTCATACAGAGGCTGGACCCCAATGCTCTGGAAACTAGAAGACCAGTGAAAAGTTAATATTCTACCTTCAAGTCAAGAAGTTCGATTGGCACTCCCTTGGTGTATTACTTTTCTATGGAAACCCTAAAAACAGTGGTTAAAACAAGACACAATTTTTACCTCACAGTATTGGAAAGTCAAGAGTCAGGGCATGGCTTAGCTGGGTCCTTTCTCAGGGTCTCCCCTGACTGAAGTCAAGGTTATCAGCTGGGGCTCTGGTCCTATCTGAGGCCTAGGGTCCTCTTTCAAGCTCACTGGTTGCTGGCAGAATTAGCTTCCTTGTGGGTCTGAGACTGAGGCATTCAGAGCCCCTGCCCCCACTCCACACACACAGTTCCCTGTCACACAGCCTTCTCCACATCATGCCATTTTGTTTCTTCAAGACCAATAGGAAAATCTCTGTGGCTTCTTTTAAGGGCTCATCTGGTGAAGTCAGACCCAGGATAACCTCCCCAATTTAAAGTCAGCTGATTAAGGACTATAATTATATCTACAAAATTCCTTCACAGCAGTACCTAGATCACCTTTTGGCTGAATAACTGGAATAATATGTACATACTTAGAGTCAGAAATCTTGGGGGTTATCTTAGAATCCTGCCTTCCACACTTGAAATAGAAAACATTTCCCTATTTAAATATCTGTTGTTACTAGTGTTGCTGCTGAGATTCTTGAGGACCCAAGAACTGTCTTTCACAATTTTCATTATGTGGGGAAAAAAATTACCTTCACAAAACTTGTGCAAAGAACAGTTGCCTCTTTTCAGCTACTTGGATATACTTCAAACTGAAGGAATTTTTAAAAAATAGATTTTCTATGACAGTTAAACCGTGGGAAGTCATGTGGGAATATAAGACTAGTTAGTTGCAAGAAGTGTAGATCCTGAAAGAGACTCCACAAGAAGAGGTCAAGGTACCATTAATTAAGAAAAGATTGTGTTGAATAGCCAGTCACCTGGATTAAATTAAGTCCATTTCCTTGGATACAAGGCGGCTGGACTCTGACAACCAGTCTGTTCTAGAATCCCTCTGTGCCTTTTTAGTAACCCACAGAAAATTTGGTATTCAATACTTTGAGTCCATAAATCCATTAAAAAAATAAGAATGCACATTACTTTCTGGGAGGTCTGTTTGTTTTAATGAGCAAAGAATAAAATAATTATCTCACACAATGCTGCAGGTGTAGATTGTAAGAGCAACTTCAATAGCTGTATGTGCAACTGATGATTGGTCTCCAGTGAAAGAACATTTTTAGATCTCCATTTTCTCATAGTTTCTTTTCTTGTAAAATAACTAATGCCAAAATTAGTTCAATTGCTCTTTTTGGAAGCCTTCAAAAACTGCAGTCACATTATTGGTTCTTTTGTTTAATACATTCTATCCATATGCTGCTGGCTCGCCTATTCAGAGAGCTCAAACCTTTGTGTATGCCCTTGGGAAAAAAATGTGTGGCCTCAATTTCTAATCAGGAAGCACAGTTTCTCAACTTGAGTCTGCCTCTGACTTACAGTCAATTGATTTGGTTCAATTTTTAGATGCCAATAAAACTGGAAATATCACTAGTGATCCACAAATAAATTTATTTTCATCCACAAATAATCGTGAAGTCCTTGTATTAGGAATTACGAAGTCTAGTTGAATAGCATCATTCAAAGATCTGTCTCTGATGTCATGAGCCACATGCAGAAATGGATTACTCTGTAAATGATTGTCCTGGTGACAGTTTACAAAATGCCAACTTTAAATGCTCAAGTTAAAAAAAACAACAACTTGGCTCTGGACTTAGAAAAAATTAGAAACAGAAGGTTAACTCTAAAAATGAAAACACTTCTATTGTATTAAACAAGTAAATTGAAAAACAATAAAAAGTATTTAAAGCACTTTTGAGTTTTAGAAATACAGTAACTAACTGCCTTGCTGCCTAACTTTCCACCACTCTGCAGATGATTTACATTACTTCATTGAGGAGCTAGACTATTCTGAACATAAAATTCCTTCAAGTTTACTTTCCAAGGAGTCACTGCACACTTACCTGCAGGCGCTTCATAAATGGTTGTTTGGAGAGGAATGGATGGATGAGTGCAGATATTCATTCTTGACTCCTTTACTTTTGTCAAGTAGAAGAGACTCTCTCCTGTTGCTGAACTAAGCCTTCTGAAGACCAAGTCATCTACCTGTGTATTGGCTCCACCCTTCAAAGAAGTTCTTGGATCCTTCCTCATCAAGAACCTACCTGGCTGAAGCAGTCAGTCCTTCTATCTCTCCAAGCTCTTTCAATTACGGAGTGCAAGTCCATACTGCTTGCCATATGACAGGCCAATAAATCCAAGATACAAGTTGTTGAGGCAAGCATTAGTGACTTTATTCAGAAAGCCAGCAGACCAAGAAGAAGGTAGGCTAGTGTCCCAAAGAATCACCTTACTCGAGGTAGAATTTAGGCTTCTTTTATACTAAAAGGGAAGAAGGTGTTGCTGGTTGTTGTAAGCTTCTTGGTGCAGGAATCCTTTGTTCTTGCAGCAGTCCACATAGGCCTGGTTATCATATTCCTGTAAACCTCCAACAGAACATATGTTATTCTCTGTTCTGCAACTTTTTATCTCTATGAGTGGAGAAGTGTTATACTTTTTAAGATCAGAGCCTCAAGAATGGGCTATTGTGTATATTTCAGGCTAGAGGCAACATCCTTATACAAAAGAAGGAGAGCCAGCATGACTAAGCACAGACAACAGAGCACAAGGATTAGAGCTGAAGGAATAGAATCAATATGGAGTCAGTTTTGCTCTCTGTTATATTTCCATTTTCCCATTAACAAGTAAACATGTTTCAGATCTCTTTTTTTCTGATGTGTGCCTCTGTAAACATATATACACATTTATTACATTTACAAACACATATGTCATTATTTAGACATTCCCTTGTTGATAGCCATTTGTTACCACATTTTTGCTCTTATATACATTTCCCTGTCTCCTTGCACACAGCTGTAACCATTTCTCTGGGGCAATGGTCCTCTGGGGTCATATCCCAGACTTATTAAGATAAAATTTCCAAGGCTATTTCTTAAAAGCCTTGCAGGTAATCCTAACGAGCTGCTTTTAGTTGAGAACTACAGCTCTAGAAAGAGAAGTAGAAAATCTGGGTACACAATTATTCCCCAGTGCAACTATACCTATTTTCTAGCCTATCAGTATTGTAAGATGTTTTTTCTGCTTGCTTGCTACCGTAAGATATTGTCAGACTTTTTAATTTTTCCCAATCCAAGTATGAATTGTATTTCAAATTATTTTTCTTTTGATTTAATTTTTAATTGCTAGCATACTAGATCATCTTTTTGCAAATTTTTCCATTCTGGTTATTTTTTTTTCTGTCAATTACCTGTTCATATCTCTTGTCTATTTTTCTGTTGGTGATTTGCCTTTTTCTTATTGATTTATATGCTCCGTGTGATCATCTTTTTTCTATGTATGCAAACTATCTCCTCCAAGTGCATTGCCAGTTTTTTATTTTTTTAAATACAAATTTATTTATTTTAATTGGAGGTTAATTACTTTACAATATTGTAGTGGTTTTGCCATACATCAACATGAATCCACCATGCGTATACATGCCAGTTTTTTAAATTTGTGGTTTCTTGTGTTGATACTGCCTAAGTTCAATTTCCAGCTTTACAATTGTTAAGTTGTTCTTCTTTTATATAACTGGAGTTGACTATTCTTAGGCTTTTCATTTTTTCATAGAGGTTTCACTGTCCTTTTTTAAAGTCCATTATCACTTTCTTCAGAATTGAAGTCCAGAAAGGAGTGCATGTGTTCTAATCCTAGCTGCCAAGGGCATGGATCTTCTCAGCTTTTGAAATGGAAGATGAACTCCATTCCTCACCAGGACTTTTGAAATCAGGAACTCCAAAAACAGCAAGGGGAGTTTAAATGCTGAGCAGTTCAAAAACATGAAAATTCCCTTCTAGCTTCTTGAAAGTGAAGTCGCTCAGTCGTGTCCAACTCTTTGCGACCCCATGGACTGTAGTCTACGAAGGCTCCTCTGTCCATGGGATTTTCCAGGCAATAGTACTGGAGTGGATTGTCATTTCCTTCTCCAGGGGATCTTCCCGACCCAGGGATCGAACTCGGGTCTCCCACATTGTAGACAGACGCTTAACCGTCTGAGCCACCAGGGAAGTCCTTCTAGCTTCTAAAATTTTACTAAAGACAGTTTCATGCTATAGCTGTATGTTAGTCACTCAGTCATGTCTGATTCTTCATGATTACATGCACTGTGGCCTACCAGACTCCTCTGTCCATGGAATTCTAAAGGCAAGAATACTGGAGTGGGAGAAAAGACAATCTATTTAACAAGTGTTGCTAGGAAAACTTGTCATCCACGTGTAAAAGAATGAAACTTTCTCACACCATACACAAAAATAAACTCAAAATGGATTAAAGATCTAAATGTGTCTCTTTTGCTCTATTGCATACAGGGTTATCATTACCATCTTTCTATATTCCATATATATGCATTAGTATACTGTATTGGTGTTTTCTTTCTGGCTTACTTCACTCTGTATAATAGGCTCCAGTTTCACCCACCTCATTAGAACTGATTCAAATGTATTCTTTTTAATGGCTGAGTAATACTCCATTGTGTATATGTACCAAAGCTTTCTTATCCATTCATCTGCTGATGGACATCTAGGTTGTTTCCATGTCCTGGCTATTATAAACAGTGCTGCAATGAACACTGGGGTACACGTGTCTCTTTCAATTCTGGTTTCCTTGGTGTATAGACACAGATATATAGAACATTCTTTTGGACTCTATGGGGGAGGGAGAGGGTGGGATGATTTGGGAGAATGGCATTGAAACATGTATAATATCATATATGAAACGAATCACCAGTCCAGGTTCAATGCAGGATACAGGATGCTTGGGGCTAGTGCACTGGGATGACCCAGAAGGATGGTACGGGGAGGGAGGTGGGAAGGGGGTTCAGGATGGGGAACATGAGTACACCCGTGGTGGATTCATGTTGATGTATGGCAAAACCAATACAATATTGTAAAGTAATTAGGCTCCAATTAAAATAAATAAATTTATATTTTAAGAAAATAAAATTAAATTAAGAAAAAAATAATAAAATAAAGATCTAAATGTAAGACCAGAGACCATAAAATTCTTAGAGGAAAACACAGAACACTCTCTGACAAAAATCACGGTAGGATCCTCTATGACCCACCTCCCAGAGTAATGGAAATAAAAACAAAAGTAACAAATGGGACCTAATTAAACTTAAAAGCTTTTGCGCAACAGAGGAAACAAAAAGCAAGGTGAAAAGGCAGCCTTCAGAATGGGAGAAAATAATAGCAAACAAAACAAAACAACTGACAAAGAATTAATCTCCAAAACATACAAGTAGCTCATGTGGTTCAAAACAAAAACCACGAATAACCTAATCAAAAAGTGGGCCAAAGAACGAAACAGACATTTCTCCAAAGAAGACATCATACAGGTGTCTAATAAACACACAAAAAAGACGCTCAACATCACTCATTATTAGAGAAATGCAAATCGAAACCACAATGAGGTTTTGATTTGCATTTCTCTAATAATAATAATAATAATAATAAACTCTCTCAAGAGTTGGTGTAAGCCTACTCCTAAACACACCTGCAATAAGTGTTGCTGTTCAGTTACTAAGTCATGTGCAACTCTGCGACCCCATGAACTTCAGTACCCCAAGGTTCCCTGTCCTTCACTCTCTCCCAGAGTTTGCTCACTCATGTTCATTAAGTTGGTAATGCCACCCAACTTTCTCATCCTCTGTTGCCCCCTTCTCCTCTTGCCCTCAATCTTTCCCAGCATCAGAGTCTTTTCCAATGAGTCTGCTCTTCACATCAGGTGGCCAAAATATTGGCACTTCAGCTCCAGCATCAGTCCTTCCAATGAATATTCGGGGGTGATTTCCTTCAGGATTGACTGGTTTGATCTCCTTGCTATCCAAGGGACTCTCAAGAGTCTTTTCCAGCTCCACAATTCAAAAGCATCAGTTCTTTGGCACTCACAATAAGTTTAATGATTGCCATAAGTTCAATTTCTCCTTTACAGTAACAAAGAAAAAAATTCCAAATTCCCTTTTAGTTAACAGCCCTTGACAGATGATTGTCACAGAAGGGCTATCTATACCTACTAATTCCACCACCTTAAATCATTCGTTCCTCTCTCTGCTCCAAGTCTATCCATTCCAATATATACTATTTAATTAGGCTGTGGCAGCGTAATTCCCTTAACACTTTTCTGTATTTCTGGAGCATTGTTCTACCATGAACTTTAGTGTCTACCATGAACATTAGTGTCTGCAGCACCACATTCTTCCATGGTCTGTCTGATAATCAACCTGATCTTTCTCAGTCTCATTTATAAACATTCTTTTTTCTGTCCTCCCCTCGAATGCCAGGATTAATCTATTCCCCTATGGCTCTATCTTGGCCTCTTTTCATACGCTTCACCACTATCTGTAAAATAGATATTCTTGATTCTACATCTTTAGCTCTTCCCTTTCCACTGAGATCCACACTTATACAAGTAGTTCAAACTACTCTGGGACAATTTTTATCTGGAAGTTTCCTTGCCATTTCAAATGATAGGCTTTAAATTAAACCTATCACTTTCCACCCATCTTGCCAATTGCTCCAACCTCCTCCCTCTTCCACCATTCCAAGCCAAAACCTTCTCCTCAGTATATGTTCCTTGTAAAAACCAGAAACATGTAAGTGGCTTCTGAGTCCTCTCCTTCCCTAGTCTATATCAAATTGCTTACCTAGTTTCCTAGACCTTTGCATTTGCCATACCATGACCTAAGATGGAGCCACCATTAACTTTTGATGAATGCAACATCTTCTGCATGGACTTTCTTGGACCACCACAAGTTATTTACCCCCCAAATCTAGTGTTCTTGTTCAATGGCACATCTGACGTTATAGCTTTTCTCTTTAAAAAGTTTTAGTGATTCCTGAAAGTCCTCAGAAAAAACAAAGATTAAGACATTCATAGTATGTATTGATTCCCTCCATTCTCAATCCTATCCTCCTATGCAGCAAAATAATTTTAGGAATTGATACTTGGTTGGGCTTCCCTAGTGGCTCAGACGGTAAAGTGTCTGTCTGCAGTGCAGGAGACCTGGGTTCGATCCCTGGGTTGGGAAGATCCCTTGGAGAAGGAAATGGCAGCCCACTCCAGTATTCTTGCCTGGAAAATCCCATGGACCCGGAGCCTGGTAGACTACTATCTATGCGGTTGTAAAGAGTCGGACATGACTGAGAAACTTCACTTCACTTCACACTTCAGAGGCAGAACTCACTTATTCTAGCCAATCATGATGATCCCACACCCCTAGCCAATGATTGATTTTGGAAGCAAGGACTGAGACAACTGATGCTGGACATTCCATTGATGATATTTATTGATGGAGCTGTGGGTATGATGACTAGACTGACCAAACTAAGACTGAAGTGAAGAAGTTTTATTCTACCAAGAGAAGCATTCTCTCTTTTCCCATATTGAGGTAAACAATAAAAGACTGTAGCCTTGATTCCTCTTGGTTGCTATCTAAACAAAATAAAGATGATGTCCTGGAAGGCAATGGAAAATGATGGAAGAAACCAACCAACTGTGTTGAAATCACCTTAAACAGTTAAGGCTCTTCATGATCTAGTCCTTAATTGTCTTTCCAGCTTCACCTTCATCTTATCTGTTTTCTTACACTCAATATGTCATCTGAGGACCAGAAGTACTGGTAAAACCAGAGAATTGGCTCAAAATAGGGAACTTCAGGCCCTACCCTAGACCTACTGAATCGGAATTTGCAATTTAATAATTTTGCTAAGCGACTATATGCACATTAGAGTTTGAGAAGCACTGCCTTTGACCAGTGGTTCTCAAACTATGGCTCCCAGACCAGCAGCATCAGGATCAGTATCCCCTGGGAACCTACAGCACTGTGCTGTGCTTAGTCACTCAGTTGTGTCCGAATCTTTGCAACCCTATGGACTGTAGCCCACCAGGCTCCTCTGTCCATGGGGATTCTCCAGGCAAGAATACTGGAGTGGGTTGCCATGCCCTCCTCCAGGGGATCTTCCCAACCCAGGGATCGAACCCAGGTCTCCCACATTGCAGGAGGATTCTTTACCATAAGCCACCAGGGAAGCCCAGGAACCTATTAGTAATATCAATGCTCAGGCCCCCAGACCTACTGACTCAGAAACTTTAGGGGTGGTATTCCCGGAAATATACATTTTAATGACTCGGTCACCTCCCTTCAATATTATGCATAGGATTTGTATTTTTAGATGATGTTGATACTATTTGTCTCTAGACCACTCTTTGGAACTACTGGTCTACACAACTGTTTTCTAAGGGGCTTCCCAGGTGGCACTAGTGGTCAAGAACCTGCCGGCCAATGCAGGAGACATAAGAGACCCAGGTTCAGTCCCCTGGGTTGGGAGGATCCCCTGAAGAAGGACATAGCAACCCACTCCAGTATTTTTACCTGGAGAATCCCATGGACAGAGGAGCCTGGTGGCATACAATCCATAAGGCTGCAAAGAGTGGGACACAAATGAAGTTGCTTAGCATGCACACAAACAGGTACTGCCTCTTGCCAGAAGTTCTCCCTGATGGGCAAATTTGGATTAAGTGCTCATACGATAGCCAGAGCTATCTCTATCTATCAAGTGATAGCCAGAGCAATTCTCAAACTGTAGTCTACTTTTCTCTTCTGACCTAATCTTCCTCATGGAATTAACAACCATTTTGAGTGCAGTGTTAGCTGCAGACACTGTTTTACTCCTGTGTCTAATACGACATCACACAAAAATGGGTGCTCAATAAGCATTTGTTAAATAATACGCATTATTAAGGCAGGAATTGTGTCTTCTGTACTACTTCCCTTGATGATGGCCATAGCTCCTCAAATTTTTATAGAAGTTTTATAATTACTTCTTAAAGGAACTCTTTCCATTTACAAGTTCCCAAATAAAACTAGAAAATGCTCTCAGTTCAGTTCAGTCGCTCAGTCGTGTCCGACTCTTTGCGACCCCATGAATTGCAGCACGCCAGGCCTCATAGTCAATACGAAAATGCTCTAGATGTAGAAAAATTAGGGGAAAATAAAATTAGGAAGACTTGGTTAATGTCATCGATTTACTGCTGAATAAGGATTAGACATTGCTTAAATTTTTTTCACTAGGGCTGGGATGTGGATTCTGACAAAGACCGGATTATCAAGATGATTATACATAGCAATAATGTGATTAAGAGCTGGGTTGGGGGCAGAAAATTCCAGCTTGGCCACTTACTCATGATGTGTCTCTGGCAGCTGCTCGACTTCTTTAAGTTTTACAGTCCTCACCTCTAAGATGGGTAATGTTTGCCTCACAGGAATACGGAAAGCTTAAACGAGATCACACCTTTCAGACACGTAGCACAATGCTTGGTACATAATAAGTTCTCAACGAGTGCAAGCTAAGAGCAAAGCGGGAATTTCCAAAGTCCATATAGACTTGTGGGTAGAGTGTGGTGCCATCTTGGTTGACAAAACTATTTTTCAAATATAAGCCTGGTCTCCTCCGAATCTTTGCATTTTATATTGAACTACTGATTATCCAGGAGCAAAAACAGAAACTGTTTCCACATCCACCCTGCCGTCCTCACAAACCTTTGCTCTCATGGATATTAGTTTCACTTCTTTCTCCAGAACAATAGCTGCATCGCGAAGTGATGAAAACTTCCCAAACACGGCCTGAAGGAACAGAAGGATGGGAAGGCTTACTTGTGGGTGATTGGCCCACAAGCAACAGATTATGATTCTAACTCAAAGTCCCAGAGATGCAGACCTTCACAGCAGACACCAGCCTACGTAGGAGGGTGGGATCACAATGTCCCTGGAAGGTGAGCTGCAGAGCCCACAGCTGTGAAATACAGCCCTTTGTGTGCTGAACGGTGAACCAGGGCACACTGAGACAAGAAATGTTTATGTACAGGTGTCAATAAAGTGAAAGCATAAGCTCTATGGACAGAATTGGGCTGGTCAAGGGCAGCTAATTCCTGCAAATACCTTGTTACTCATTGAATGTAAATGATCTACTTCTGCATTTTATCATGTTTACACAGTGATATTTTGTGGGACCTGCTTCCAGGTTTATGTGTATCTTTAATCTGGGAAAGTCCAGGGCTTATTCACTCTAATGTTGAATAAAAGGTCACTGGCAAAAATCAGGAACCAATCTAAAACAAGAGCGGGATGGCGAGTTTTGCCAAGTGTGTACATATCAACTTATTTCAATATTTTCTTAAAAATCCATTGTCCTGAAACAAGGCATGGCTTCTCATATTGCAAATGAAAAGTCAAACATTTCAATGAAGGCAAGCAACAACACGGACAAAAACAAAACCTCAAACGATGCCCTCTGTTTCCATCAGAGCCACAAAGATATATTTTTATGTGGATGTGGTGGGTAAAAGAGAATAAGTACAGTCACGTGAAAAATCAGCAGAGCTCCACACTTCAGATGTTGTATTTTATTTACGTGATCTAGCATCCTGAGAAGTTGTGACCGTGTGTTATACCCATTTTACAGATAAAGATTCTGAAGATCAGCAGGCCTGATGTATCTGCCTAAGACACTCATGACTGGTAAGCCACAGGGCTGGTCCCCAAGGCTGACTTATTCAGCCTAGTCAAATCTTGAGCTTTCCTCTCTAACATGATTCTTTACATTTTGTTTCTTCAGAAAAAAATGTTATGGGTACGTATGTGTGTGTTTTCTTTCTTCATTGTACAACTCAATACTTTTTTTTCTTTTTAAATACAGAGAAGAGATCTTTAAGGGTATTAGATTTTGTAAAGTGAATAAAGGTGTGTTGACATATTTGAAAAAATTTTCTACAGCTCTAGAGCATGAAAATTTGCTCCACTGAATTTCAGCTTATTTAGATGATCACACTAAACATTCTGTGAAATGACAGATAGTAAAACTGTTTCCCAAATGATAGACACTGAATGATTAAGGAAGTTAAAAAGACAGTGAATGAATTTATCCATAAATTCATAAATATGACTTTATCCTTAAATATAAGAATATATATATAATCTGAAATCTGTTTTGTGATGCAACATTTCTTTTTACAATTACTTTTTATTGGAATATACTTGCTTGGGGCTTCCCAGATAACACAGTGGTAAAGAATCCTCCTGCCAATGCAAGAGACACAGGTTCAATCCTCAGGTCAGCAAGATCCTCTAAAGAAGGAAATAGCAACCCACAACCAGTATGCTCACCTGAAAAATTCCACAGACAGAGGAGTCTGGTGGGCTACTGTCCACGGGGTCACAAAGAGTTGGACACAACTGAGTGACTGAGCACATAGTTGGCTTACAACACTGTATTAATTTCTTGCTGTACAGCAAAGTGAATCAGTCATACGTATTCATGCATCCACTCTTTGATTTCCTTCCTCTTTAGGTCACCGGAGAGCATTGAGAAGAGTTCACTTTGCTATACACAGTGCTTAGTGTTAGTTGCTTAGTTGTGTCCAACTTTTTGCGACCCCATGGACTGTAGCCTACCAGGCTCCTATGGGATTCTCCAGTCAAGAATTCTGGTGTGGGTTGCCATTTTCTTCTTCAGGGGATCTTCCCAATCCAGGGATTCAACCTGGGTCTCCCGCATTGCAGGCAGATTTTTTTTACCATTTGAGCCCCAGTAGTACATACATGCAGAGAAGGCAATGGCACCCCACTCCAGTGCTCTTGTCTGGAAAATCCCATGGACGGAGGAGCCTGGTAGGCTGCAGTCCATGGGGTCGCTAGGAGTCGGACACGACTGAGCGACTTCACTTTGACTTTTCACTTTCCTGCATTGGAGAAGGAAATGGCAACCCACTCCAGTGTTCTTGCCTGGAGAATCCCAGGGACGGGGGAGCCTGGTGGGCTGCCGTCTATGGGGTCACACAGAGTCAGACACGACTGAAGTGACTTAGCAGCAGCAGCAGCAGTGTATATATGTCAATCCCAATCTCCCAATCCATTCCACCCTGCCTCCCCTTGGTAACCATAAGTTTGTTCTCTGCATCTGTGACTCTATTTCTGTTTTGTAAATAAGTTTATTTCTATCATTTTTCTAGATTCCACATATAAACAATATTGTACAATGTATGTTTTTCTGACTTAACTTCACTCTATGACAGTGAAGGTCTATGACAGGTCTATACACGTCTCTGCAAATGGCACTATTTTGTTCCTTTTTATGGCTGAGTATTATTCCAATGGATATATGTACCACATCTTCTTTATCCATTCCTCTGTCAGTGGACATTTAGGTTGCTTCCGTGTCCTGGCCAGTGTAAGTAGTGCTGCAATGAACATAGAGGTGCATGCATTCTTTCAAATTACGGTTTTCTCTGGATATATGCCTAGCAGTGGGATTACGGAGCCATATAGTAGCTCTATTTTTAGTTTCTTAAGGAACCTCCATACTGATCTCCATACTGGCTGTACAAATTTGCATTCCCACCAACAGTGTAGGAGGGTTCCCTTTTCTCCACACTCTGTCCAGCATTGATTGTTTGTAGAATTTTTGATGATGGCCATTCTGACCAGTGTAAGGTGATACAACATTTCTAATGTAAATATTGCAAGAGATCAGTAAAATTTTAAAATAATCCTTTTGCTACTTTGACCAGTTCTCAACCGCTCCCTGAAGGACATTCAATTCTCTGAGAAAAAAGCACAGAAATATACAGGAAAAAAGTACAATTCTCCCAACCCACGCTTTTGCATTTCTAGTCTTCTTCCCATTTGTTCTTTTGTTTAAAAATGGTATTTGATAGCCATTTGCAATCAAACAGCAGACTGAGTAGTGAAAACTATCAAATCAGATTTGATGTGCCCAGAACTTTCAAATAAGAGACATATTTTCAGCAAAATATTTTGTAGAAAACTTTTTTTTTCTAAACATCTTCCATCTATTTACTAGATGGAATAATCCACCTGGGTATTAGATTGTATGGACTCCACTGCATGAAAGTATATTTTGACAAATCCTCCTACTCAACAGGGACTACACGGATGAGTTGTGACACATCCTTTACTTCTTAGGCAGAATCTCCCTGAGCAAAACAATAAGCCAGGAAAAGATTTCTTCCCAGGGCTCTTGTCTCTCTTTCACGAACCTCTGTACACCTCTCTCTTTACCCCTTGCCACTTCTGTAACTCCCAGCCACTACTAGCAACCACAACCAACAAAAAACCACACAATCACATGAGGAGAGTGTTTATACTAACTTCATTGTCCCTCTTAACCTAAACCTTCTCTTCTAAATACATCTAGACTCATTCATACTAAGGTGTGACTGTTGTTTGGGTTACCACTTCTGCTCTTCAGGCTTATTTAGTGAGTGATTCACTTTAGGCAAATAAATGAAGTCTAACAGGTAATTTCAAACACCAAGTGCATATGTAGGGAATGTATTTCCTGAGGAGGAGGGCTAGAAGGAATATTTTTAGCTGAACCTCAAATAAAGTAGCTAGTAATCTGTGTATGGGCATCTCAGGTGGAACTAGTGGTAAAGAACCTTCCTGCCAACACAGGAGACATAAAAGAAGTGGGTTCGATCACTGTGTCAAGAAGATCCCCTGGAAGAGGGCATGGCAACCCACTCCAGTATTCTTGCCTGGAGAATCTCATGGACAGAGGAGCCTCATGGGCTATGGTCCAGTCCATAGGGTCGCAAAGAGACTGAAGTGATTCAGCACACACTTAGCACACACAATCTGTGTATACTTAAGGCAGGTACTCTTTCTTACTTAAGTTGCTGTGATCTCCTTTGTTCCAACACTTAAAGACCACATTCACAAAATAAAATATCGCTTTTACCCTTCCTGGAGATCACTGGCAGAAAGCCCCAGACTTTGCAGGAGGCAATGATAATAATAAAGGGATCTGTGCTGTAAGTCTGGTTGAGAACCTGGGCATTCTAAGTGCAGTGTGTCCTGGGAGAGGGTGACGGGCTGAGCCACCATGTGCTGCCTCTTTTACTCAAGTTCACCAAACAGACAAGTTACTCCTACTCCTTTAAGGAGGAAACACAGAGGGGAGGAGAATGGCTGGAGTTGATCTTCTGGAACTTTCCTTCCTGTGGAGTAAAATGGAAATCTCTTCCCTTTATGAACTTGAGCAACAGGGAATGACAACAAAGGCTAACTTTGGGGCAGGCTCTGTGTTGTAATTTTGTATATATGATCCTGTGTGTACCCTGAAACACGCTGGAAGGCAGTGTTTTTTTACCCCCAGTTTAAGATGTGTTTCCTCAGGCAAGGAACTTGCAGGCATCACTCTGCCAATAAACGGAATAACTGATACCTAAAAATACTTCCATCTGACCTTAAAGTGAATACTCTTTCCACTGTGCCAATGTTTTAAATACCTTCAACTTTCTATGACAGAAGTGAATTTATCTATAAAACAGAAACAGACTGACAGATATAGAGAACAGACTTTTGGGGGTGGGGGTTTGGGGGAGGGATGAACTGGGAGTTTGGGATTCAGTTCAGTTCAGTTCAGTTCAGTTGCTCAGTCGTGTCTGACTCTGAGACCCCATGAATTGCAGCATGCCAGGCCTCCCTGTCCATCACCATCTCCCAGAGTTCACTCAGACTCACGTCCATCGAGTCAGTGATGCCATCCAGCCCATCTCATCCTCTGGTGTCCCCTTCTCCTCCTGCCCCCAACCCCTCCCAGCATCAGAGTCTTTTCCAATGAGTCAACTCTTCACATGAGGTGGCCAAAGTACTGGAGTTTCAGCTTTAGCATCATTCCTTCCAAAGAAATCCCAGGGCTGATCTCCTTCAGAATGGACTGGTTGGATCTCCTTGCAGTCCAAGGGACTCTTCAGGAGTCTTCTCCAACACCACAGTTCAAAAGCATCAATTCTTAGGCGCTCAGCTTTCTTCACAGTTCAACTCTCACATCCATACATGACCACTGGAAAAACCATAGCCTTGACTAGGCGGACCTTTGTTGGCAAAGTAATGTCTCTGCTTTTGAATATGCTATCTAGGTTGGTCATAACTTTTCTTCCAAGGAGTAAGCGTCTTTTAATTTTGGGATTAGCAGACACAAACTATTATATAGAAAATGGATAAAAAATGAGGTCTCACTGTACAGGAGAGGGAACTGTATTCAATATCCTGTGATAAACTATAATGGAAAAGAATATGCAAAAGAGTATATATATATACACATATATATGTATCACTTTTCTGTACAGCAGAAATTAGCTCAAAATTATAAATCAACTACACTTTCATAAAATGAAATTTTTAAAAATCTTCAACCTTTTGTAACAAAGACAAAGGTCATAATTCTACCAGTATATTTCATCAAACATTTCTTTCTTAACCTGTCCTCACAGTTCCAATCTTGTACCTAGCTCCTTTAGCACAAATGGAGAAGAATTCATTTCCTATTTTGGTAGGAGGAGATCCTTTTTTTCCTCATCATGGAATCAAAAATGCCATCATTACACCATTTATCAACAATGGACTGAGGCCAACCTCAATCTTCTTTGCATTTATATCAAACACGTCCTAATTGCAAATCGATGCCAACAGCCAATGGCATTATCTTCCATCTAATGTAGAGAAATTTCTCAGTGATAATACAGTCAAAATAAACAGAATTTTAAGAAATATGACGGGAGGGTCCTTTAGTTAATAAGGAAGTGAAGAGACGCCAAACACCAGGATCTATGTAAAGCTTTATGGAGCAGTTAACCTTGAGACTTCACTGTATGTAAAGATTAAACGGCAACTTCTGGTTAGCAGATTTATAGAGCTTACAAATACCTTGGTTTCATTGTTTGTACTTTTATCTACTTCTGGGTTTTATTACTGCTTTCTGCCCAATGATAGTCTCTATATACACAGAATGCCAAGAGATTAAGCAGTGAAAAGAAGTAAAAGGTTTCCTTTGTCATCTTTGATGTTGTAAAGGTCTTATAGAGAGGTGCACCTTCTACAAGTTAGAGATTCATAGAAAATGCCACCCATACCTCTCACATGGGTGACAAGATTTTCACAAAGCACAGTCATCATAAATAAAGGCAAAGAAAACATTAGAGCATTACAGTAGCTTTCCAGGATCATGGTGGAAAATAGTGCTAAGTCACTTTAGTCCTGTCCAACTCTGTGCAACCCTATGGACTGTAGCCCACAAGGCTCCTTTGTCCTCTGTGGAAAATAAGTAGTCCCTGATTAGCAATTCACTCATAGACACAACAGAGAAGGCAATGGCACCCCACTCCAGTACTTTTGCCTGGAAAATCCCATGGATGGAGGAGCCTGGTAGGCTGCAGTACATGGGGTCACTAGAGTCTGACATGACTGATCGACTTCACTTTCACTTTTCACTTTCATGCATTGGAGAAGGAAATGGCAACCCACTCCAGTGTTCTTGCCTGGAGAATCCCAGGGACGGGGAAGCCTGGTGGGCTGTCATCTATGGGGTCGCACAGAGTCGGATACGACTGAAGTGACTTAGCAGCATAGACACAAAATCAAATGAAATATTACTTTATATGATACAATCAGCATATTGCTAAACAAATATACTTATATATCGTTAAAAAGGGGAATATGATTTTGGTTTTATGTGAATAAAGACAGACACATCAGCACAGAAGATGAAATTTTAAAAAAGGAAATGCAAACTTTTTTAGGCCCCAGCTGGGATGAATGATTCTGTTACAGATCTTTCACAAACGACAGGAAATGACAATGTTAGCAACAAAATACATTAAAATTGAAGGAAGAAAGAAAACATCAATTAACAGTGTGAAGACATAGCCTGTTCCCACTTGCCCTGGCTATGAGGAAGTATTGTGGAAACTCGGGTCTTCACGTTCCTGAGTTACCTGCTGTCACAGTGGCGAGCTACCAAGCCACCTGTTTGCTGTGACTTGAGGGAAAACAACATTTCTGACTAGAAAATTAAGTTTCTCAGCCACAATCCTACCTGCTCAGCAAAAGCATCATTATCATCAACATATTTTTTCCCCACTTGAACAAAACAATTTATTTTTTGATTGCAGTGAATTTTGTATACCAGCTGTCATTCTGAGTTTCAAAATTCTGTATTATATAATGTTTTCAAAACCCAACCATAACCGAATGATCAAGAGAAAGCTATTTCTAAACAGTGACTCATGTATGAGGTATGGTATCAATTTAGGGCTTTTTAAATGTTCATTTTCTCAAAGAATTTCTTTGGAAGATGAAAAATATTAAAGTCACATAATCAAAATACTTTTTAAAAAAAACTGTCAAAGACTCTGTGGATTGAAAAATGAAAAGGTAATCAGATGCTGGGCACTCACAGAGAGTCTGAACAGAAACTTTTAGGTAAATTGGCACCTCATAATTTTCATAATATTTGAAATTTTCACAACAATGTCTCCCTATAAAGTGCTTGGTAAATTGATAGAATTCTATTTTCTAATTTTTGAAAAAAAGAAATTTCATACTTAAGTGTGTGTGTGTATATATATATATATACACACACATATACACACACACACACATCTAGAGAAGGAAATGACAACCCACTCTAGTATTCTTGCCTGGGAAATTCCATGGAGCCTGGTGGGCTACAGCCCATGGGGTTGCAGGAGTTGGACATGATGAGTAACTAAACCACCATGACCATATATGTATGTGTGTATGTATGTATATATATACACATACAAGTTCCCATTAAAGATTATGGAATACAATTTGATAAGCCTCCACTGATGTTAATTTTGACACAGGAATAAATTTTAAATTATCAGTTATTTATTATGCTTTCTTTAATGAAATACCTAATATATATTTTTTGTGTATGGAAGTATGTATAGGGAAGTGCATTTAAAATATGACCTAATTTTCAAAAAATTTATCAGAACATTCATTTTTAGGAATAAAAATATTACTCCCTATTGCCTAAATCATAAAAGTCAAATTCCAGAATTTAGCCTTTACGGCCTTCTGTGATCTAGTTCAGAAATACTCTTTCAATTTTATTGTTTCTATTCCCTCATTAAAATCCTATCTATAAATTGGATCATTTATGTAGCCATCAAATACTTATTGAGTATTTACCACATTCCAGGCTCTGCAATTCAAAGATCAATAAGACACAATTTCTACTTTGAAGCAGTTCAAGTCTAGCAAAGAAGAAGATATGTAATCAGCTACTCACAGTATCAAAAGTGCAATATTTGATGTGTGTCAAAGGCACAAAAGGAAATGCCAGTCACTTCCTGGCTGGATAGAGAATAGATTTAAAGAAGATTATAAAGGGGGAGTAATGAATAAATTAGAATTCACCAAATTGATACATAGAAAATGATGTTCTTTAGACAGGCACACAAGTTTGAGACAGGAACACAGATCTGTTCAAGTACAGATGTTTGACTATTTTCTAGGACAAAGAGTGTAGGGGTTCACCATTTTCCAAACGCCATTTATCCATTAAATCCCTTGTTTAAGGCTCATCCTACCATTTCGGCAGATTAAAGTAGATGATGTTGGTTGCTTATGGGAACCTAATAACTTTGACATGATCATGGACCAGAGTTGTCCAACCTTGGTACTATTGAGAGTTTGGACAGAAATCTCTGTTATGGGGGACTATCCTGAATACTGTAGGATGCTTAGTAGTAGCATTCTGGGATTCTATCCATTAGTTGCAGTAGCATTCTCTCTCCCAGTTGTAATGATCAGAAGTGTCTCAAATCATTGCCAAATGTCATGTGGGGGAAAAGCTTTCCTCAGTTGAGAATCACTGTCTTAGATCTATGTATCTACATACTCACTTCAATATTGGTAAGGATTATAACCCTACTAGATAGGAATGATTATGAGGGAAAAAATCATCACATTCAAAAGAATTTAGGGCTGTAAACAACCTAACTTTATACCTAAAGGAACAAGGAAGAGAAGAACAAATAAAACCCAAAGTTAGTAAAAGGAAAGAAATCATTAAGATCAGAAAAGAAGTAAATGAAATAGAGACTTAAAAAGGTATAGAAAACATCAATGAAACTAAGAGCACTTTATTTTAAAAGATTAAACAAAATTGATAACCAAAATTGATAGCTAGACTCATCAAGAAATAGAGGGCCCAAATCAACAAAATCAGAAATGAAAACAGAAAAGGTACAAGCAACATCACAGAAATACAAAGGTTCAAAAGAGATCGCTATGAACAAATATATGCCAATAAGACGGACAGCCTGGAAGAAATAGACAAATTCCTAGAAATGTATAATCTTCCAAGTTTGAACAAGGATGAAAGAGAAAATATGAACAGACTAATTATGAGTAATGAAATTTGATCATTAATTAAAAAAAATAACTTTCTCACAGTCCAGGACCAGGTGGCTTGACAGATGAATTCAATCAAATATTTACAAAAACATGAACACCTATCTTTCTCAAACTACTCTAAAAAATTGCAAAGGAAGTACTGCTTTTGAACTCATTTTATGAGATATCATAACCCTGATCCCCAAATCAGGCAAAGATATAACAAAAAGAGAAAATTATAGACAAATATCACTGATGAATATAGATTCAAAATCCTCAACAAACTAAAATTTTAGCAAACTGGGACTTCCTTGATGGTCCAGTGGCTAGGACTCCATGTTCCTAATGTGGGGGGCCTGAGTCTGATACCAGAGCAGGGAACTAGGTCCTGTATGCTGTAACTAAATATCCCACATGCTGCAACATGCCACAACTAAGACCCAACACACCCAAAGAAATAAATAAATATTTAAAAAATACATTAGCAGGTCTAATCCAAAAGTACATTAAAAGGATTACACACCAGGATCAAGGGGGATTTATCCCAGGGATGTAAGGATGGTTCAATAAGTGCAAATCAGTAAATGTGCTACACCACATTGACAAACTGAAGGATAAAAATCATATGATCATCTCAATAGATGGAGAAAAAGCTTTTGATAAAATTCAACATCCATTTATGATTAAAAACTCTCAACAAAGTGGGTATAGAGGGAACACACCTCAACATAATAAAGGCCAATTATGACACATTTACAGCCAACATCATACTTGATGGTGAAAAACATTTCCTCTAGGAGTAGTAATAAGACAAAGATGCCCACTCTCACAACTTCTACTCAATTATAGTATTGGAAGTCCTAGCTGCAGCAATCAGGTGAGAAAAAGAAATAAAAGGAATACAAATTAGAAAATAAGAAATAAAACTGTCACTATTTGCAAATGACATGATACTGTATACAGAAAGGTAGCATCAAAAAACCATGAGAACTAGTAAATTAATTCAGCAAAGTTGCACTATACAAAATTAATACACAGGAATCTCTTGTGTTGTTATTCACCAACAATGAACTCTCAGAAAGAGACATCAAGAAAACAGCCTCACTTACAGGAGCACCAGAAAAAGTAAAATGTCTAGGAATAAATCTAACCAAGGAGGTAAAAGACCTGTAGCTGGAAAAGACTGATGAAAGGATTGTAGAAGCTTTGTGAGTCCAAAATCTGATGAGGTGCACCAGCAAGTTAAGAGTCAGGGAAACATTGCAGTTCAAATCCAAAGGCGTCTGCTGGCAGAGTTCCTGCTTTCTTAGGGGCAGTCAGTCTTTGTTTTATCAAGGCCTTTAGCTGATTGACTTCCCTGGTGGCTCAGATGGTAAAGCATCTGCCTACAATGTGGGAGACCTGGGTTCAATCCCTGGGTTGGGAAGATTTCCTGGAGAAGGAAATGGCGATCCACTCCAGTATTCTTGCCTGGAAAATCCCATGGATGGAGGAGCCTGGTAGGCTACAGTCCATGGGGTCACAAAGAGTCGGACACGACTGAGTGACTTCACTTTAGCTGATTGACAGAGGCCCACCTACACTGTGGAGGGTAATCTGCTTTATTTCAAAGCCCACTTATTTAAATATTGGGCTTAGTTGCTCAGTTCTGTCAAGGCTTTGTGACCCCCGTGGACTGTATTCTGCCAGGCTCCTCTGTCCATGGGATTTCCCCCGTCAGAATACTGGAGTGGGTTGCCATGCCCACCCACCTTCAGGGGATCTTCCCAACCCAAGGATCAAACAGGTCTCCCGCATTGCAGATAGATTCTTTACCACATGACACACCAGGGAAGCCCATTTAAATGTTAATCTCATCCAAAAACACCTTACAGAAACATCCTGAATAATGTTTGACCAAATATCTGAGTCCCATGGCCCAGCCAAGTTGACACATAAAAGTCACCACCACAGTGGATAAATTGCTCAGTGTGAGAATAGCACACTTGGATATGCCATGGGAGATGTGGGACAGGAGAAAAGGAGAGAGAGAGACCAGTCAACCAGAGGCTTTTAAACTTTATATTTAGCACTGTGCCTTGTCACATGCATGCTCTCATGTACACAGCTGAGACATAAGCTACTCTTCATCTCCTTGGCTCTTTCTTTTCTTCCTTTTCTTGCATTTCATTTGACTCCATACCATCCTGTCCTTTACCATCCCATTCCATTCTTTATTTAATTTTTGAAAAATTTCATCTTCATCCACTAAATGGATTTCCTTGCCACTCTTGGATCACAAAACTTCAGTTAGCAAACAATGAATGTACCATTTACACACATACACAGTGTGTGTGTGTGTGTGTGTGTGTGTGTGTGTGTAGTAAATCAAAGAAGAAGCTGACCAGTCAAAAAACAGAGACAACATACTTCAGTCCTTGAAACGATAAACCAAGAGAATGAGGCGATGGTAATAAAGTGAGCAGCTTTACTTCTTTACCCCCAGGGCTGCGCATGCCCTCAGCATGCACAGGAATCCTAGGGAGGGCTCTGGTCTTTTGCTGGGCATGGAATTAGGAATCTGAGCATCTCCATGCAATAGAGATCTCCCAGGATGTGGAGATCCAGCTGATTACCTGTGTTACAGAAGCTGTTCTACTTCTAAACTTTCACAACACCTCAGTCAGTTCTGGTGGTGCTTATCCATTTATATCTGATACTATAAAAACTGTTATCTGCTCCAAAAGGCTGTAACCAAGTTTTGGTCAGGGATTACATCTGAGGTACAAATTTTATATCCCATATCAATTATAATACTTCATGGAGTAGTAACTCAAATGTGTGCTTTATGTATGTAAAACTTCTTACTAGCAACCATAAAAACATTGTTATGAGGGGCTGAATAAAGTATATGAAATCCCCTAACCATTCACTGATGTTTTCAGTTCAGTTCAGTAGCTCAGTCATGTCCGACTCTTTGCGACTCCATGGACTGCAGCACGCCAGGCTTCCCTGTCCATCACCAACTTCTGGAGCTTACTCAAACTCATATCCATTGACTTGGGGATGCCATCCAAGCATCTTATCCTCTGTCATCCCCTTCTCCTCCTGCCTTTAATCTTTCCCAGCATCAGGGTATTTTCAAATGAGTCAGTTTGAATATTCAGGACTGATTTCCTTTAGGACTGGTTGGATCTCCTTGCAGTCCAAGGGGCTCTCAAGAGTCTTCTCCAAAATCACAGTTTAAAAGCATTAATTCTTTGGTGCTCAGCTTTCTTTATAGTTCAACTCTCACATCCATACATGACTAATGGAAAAACCAAAGCTTTGACTAGACGGACCTTTGTTGGCAAAGTAATGTCTCTGCTTTTTAATATGCTATCTAGGTTGGTCATAACTTTTCTTCCAAGGAGCAAGAGTCTTTTAATTTCATGGCTGCAGTCACCATCTACAGTAATTTTGGAGCCCCCCAAAATAAAGTCTCCCACTGTTTCCATTGTTTCCCCACCTATTTGCCATGAAGTGATGGGACCAGATGCCATGATCTTAGTTTTCCGAATGTTGAGTTTTAAGACAACTTTTTCACTTCTTTCATTTTCATCAAGAGGCTCTTTAGCTCTTCTTCACTTTCTGCCATAAGGGTGGTGTCATCTGCATATCTGATGTTATTGACATTTCTCCCAGCAATCTTGATTCCAGCTTGTGCTTCACCCATCCTGGCATTTCACATGATATACTCTGAATATAAGTTAAATAAGCACGGTGACAATATACAGCCTTGGCATATTCCTTTCCCAATTTGGAACAGTTGTTCCATGTCCAGTTCTAACTGTTCCCTCTTGTCCTGCATACAGATTTCTCAAGAGGCAGGTCAGGTGGTCTGGTATTCCCATCTCTTTCAGAATTTTCCAGTTTGTTGTGATCCACACAGTCAAAGGCTTTGGCATAGTCAATGAAGCAGTAGTAGATTTTTTTCTGGAACTCCTTTACTTTTTCAGTGATCTGGCAATTTTTCTCTGGTTCCTCTGCCTTTTCTAAATCCAGCTTGAAGACCTGGAAGTTCTCAGTTGACATACTGTTGAAGCCTCGCTTGGAGAATTTTGAGCATTACTTTGTTAGCATGTAAGATGAATGCAATGTGCAGTAGTTTGACCATTCTTTGGCATTGCCTTTCTTTGGGATTGGGATGAAAACTGATCTTTTCCAGTCCTGTGGCCACTGCTGAGCTTTCCAAATTTGCTGGCATATTGAACATTACTTTGCTAGTGTTTGAGATTAATGCAATTGTGTAATTGTGTCCTATGTTTTAGACACACCAAATATAAACAGGGCTTCCCAGGTGGCACTAGTGGTAAAGAACCTGCCTGCCCACGCAGAAGACTTAAGAGACCTGGATTCGATCCCTGGGTTGGGAAGATCCCCTGGAGGAAGGTACGGCAACCCACTTTGTATTCTTGCCTGGAGAATCCCACAGATAGAGGAGCCTGGCGGACTACAGTCCATGAGGTTGCAAAGAGTCAGGTAAGACTGAAGCAACTTAGCACAGCACAGCACAGCACATATCAAAAGAATCAACATCAATATCCAAGTGGCTGTGTGGATTCATGCTGCGCATATTACAAAACAGTGGCTCCAAATTAGCCAGGAAAAGTGAAGTAGGGTCCACAGACTTCAGTTCCGCAATGGAATATATAGCCCGCACTAATGTAAGTTTTAAGGGCCCTGAGGCTGATCAATTATGCTAACCTTTCCCAACCACACCTACCTCATGAGTTGCTCTCTGGTCAAGCTGAGGAGCTCAGAGGAGTGTGGGGCACAGCAGGGCTGCCCTTGAGATGCCTGAACTGACCTGAGTATTCAGTATGGTCTGAAAGCTCTAAGGAACGTGGACATCACAGTAGCTATGTCACAGACAAATGCCCTGCCATCCTCTTGAAGGTAATGGATTACAATGCTTGCGTGTGTGCAGTCGCTTCAGTCATGTCCAGCTGTTTGTATCCCCATGGACTGTAGCCTACCAAGCTCCTCTGTCCATGGGATTACCCTACAAGAATACTGGAGTGGGTTACAATTTCCTCCTCCAGGGTATCTTCCTGTCCCAGGGATCGAACCTGTCTCCTACATTGGCAGGCGGATTCTGTACCACTGAGCCACCAGGGAAGCCCATGGATTACAATATATAAATATATATTACATTATATAAATGGTAGCTCTCAAAAAAGGAGGGCACTGTGATGGCTATACATATTTTTAAGTAATTCTGGAACATTCCCTGAGTAAACTTCTTTTTAGCATACCTGCTTCAGTTTGATGTTGCTGATGTCATCATGGCCTCATAAAACTGAGTTACATGTGGATACACACATGAATTTACCACAGTGAAAATATGAGAGAAAAAGACCATGTACAAATTGTTCCTATATAAAGAAAAAGTAATTTATTTCAGAAATAAGACAATCATTCAAGTGTATGGCTGTGTAGGTGTTGATTGATGAATTTAGACTAAACAGGAAGTGATGCAGATTATACTTATTACACTGCTGGGAGAGAAATATATTAAATCCAGACAACACTTGGACAAAGCACAAGGAACTCATTGTGTTGAAGGAAATCATGCAACTTTGGTGGGAAGACAATGTACTATATGGTATGAAAACCATCAGTGGCTGTTTGGGACTGAAATAATTTTTTAGAGCGTATGACTTTGTTCAAGCACTTAAGTATTTTTCTTTTTTGATAAAGCTCCATGGTATTCTACTCTTAATCACGTAGCTGCTTCTGTACTTTTAATTCTTTCATGCTGTGGCTTTGCAGTCATTCACTTGGACAGAATCAGGAACAGTGAAACCATCAATATTCAGATGAGAAATCTCAGCTATGGCAAAACATCAAGAATAAAGGTAAGAACTGAGGAAGTTTCAGAATCCCTAGTACCCATAGAATTCACCTATTGTTGAAGGATCGGGGAATCCCTTGGTAGAAGAAACACTGACAAATACATTACCTTGAGGGTATAACAGTATCGGGTGATCTATTCCGTAAGATTGGCCTCCTTGATCTACACTTATGACAAAGTCTTTTGAGATGAACTGGAAAACAAGAACAAAGCTGGAGAGCTGGCCTACTTGCTTGGTACGGCCTAAAGAGAACAGTCAGAAAAATCAGGCCCAAGACACATAAATCGAACGACCAACTTACCACTTTGTTACAAAGTCATATCCAAAAATGAAGACCCTGAATGAATTATCTTCAGTCTTGCAAGTGACTGCCACACTTCACCAGAGTGTAGAACAAGAATAGAGTATCCTAATTTGTTGACTTCTGCCTAAATGGAATATTTCCAAAATGGTGCAACTAAAATCTTCATGAGCAGTTCAGTAAAAAAAATGTACTTACAGTTTATTGCTTCAACTGTCAAAGAGTCTTATAATTAATTAGTGAGTGATTTCTTCAGTAGAACTGGCCTTGTGATCACTGTGAAATTACCAAGGAGGCTGGCATTGGTTGAAGAGTCACTCCTCTAGGCTTCCTTCAGGTAGGTGCTTGATGCAACCAGGCTTGGGAGGGTCAAAGATGGTGCCCTAAGCATTTACAATATTTATATATTGTAATCCATGGGCTTCCCTGGTGGCTCAGTGGTACAGAATCTGCCTGCCAATGTAGGAGACAGGTTCAATCCCTGGGACAGGAAGATACCCTGGAGGAGGAAATTGTAACCCACTGCTCTCCTCGCGCAGTGTCTCTGAGTGCAACCCAGTGATTTCACCGAACTTAAAGTTCATTTACAAAAGGATTTGAAGCAGTAATAAAGTAAGCCAAAATCTACTTCAGTCTCTGATTTTTATGAGTTATTAAACCACATTATGGTTTGCCAAGTATGAAATAAAGAATTGTATTCATTGGGTTTATTAATATTTATTTGTACATAAATAATCAAATATATTTCTTGAATATTTCTATGATATTCATCACAGCTCATTCTCTCTCCCCACCTTCTTTTTTTTCTCCATCTTCCTAACCTGTAGCCCTTTAGTAGCTAAGGACTCTCTAGTGTTAGAACCAGGCTGACTGGAAAAGTTGCCTAACACAGTACCTTACTTTTACCTCTGTAAAATTAGGATAATAACAGAACCTAACTCAGGATTTTGGTAAGAATAAAGAGAACAAATATAATACTTAGAACACTGCTGGGCATCTAGGAAGTACTCAAATATTATTTTTATTATCATCTATCACCATTTAATATAATTGTTAGTAGGATTTCCTACCATTCTTATTGTTGAATGGATTTTTTCTAGTAGGTCTTCAAGTGAAGGATACTAATAGGAGATCGCTGGATGGCATCACTGATTCGATGGACATGAACTTGGGCAAACTCCCAGATGGTGAGGGACAGGGAAGCCTGGCATGCTGCAGTCCGTGGGGTCATGAAGAGTCAGACACAGCCTGGTGACTGAACACAACTGCAGGATACTTAGATTTTTCAAGTGCTTTTTAAGCATTATTTAAATTAAAGGGCTTCCTGGTGGCTCAGAAGGTAAAGAATCTGCCTGCAATCCAGGAGACCAGGGTTTGATCCCTGGGTCGGAAAGATTCCCTGGAGAAGGGAGTGGCTACCACACTCTAGTATTCTTGCTTGGAGTATTCCATGGACAGAGGAGCACGGTGGGCTGCAGTCCATGAAGTCACAAAGAGTTGGGACACAACTGAGTGACTAATACTTTCACTTTTCCATTCATTAATGGTCTTATTTTTCCAAACCTTATAATTGTTTTAAGATTTTATAGAAATGAACCAGCTTTGTCACGTGCTAGATAGATCATTCTACACTTAAACGACACACAAAGTCCAAAAAATAATGTAATTCATTCATTCACAGAGATTTGATTTTAGGCTCTGAAAAATATCTTGTTTTCATATCACTTCATATTTCTAGACCACTTTTTAGTTTTACGCTCATTAAAATACTTTCAGGAATCCCACTTTAGGTCCTGGTTGTTACGAAATAAAACGTCCTCTATTCACCTTTTAGTATACAGTCTATCTTGTTCTGTTTTAAATTACTATACACAAATGGTAAAACTTTTCATAACAAAGGTTTAATTAGTATGGTAATAACTATGATTTCCAAAGTGTCTGAATCAGCCTTAGTAATAATTAGGGAGTTTCGTTCCATACAAAATGCTTTATTTAACCTTCATGCCTTCATTCAGATAATTATACAAATGCATACAGTTAAAGGTTTAAACTCTATTTCGGTTCACAGCTCAATTCATAGGAAAGTTGAATACAGAAAAGCAATGCACCAACAGAATATGTCTGAGACACCATTAAAAACGATAACACTTGTTCATTTAAATCTCTGAGAATAGACTGGAATAATCATCCTCTGAGAGAATCTCATTAGGAGGGTCTCCCTTTACATTATCGTAGGGCAAGAAAAAAAAAAAAGATCACCATTTTACAGTAAAAGGAAAAAAGCTCTGAGTATATTTACAATACATACACTATACATAAATACAAGAACAACACTTACATAATATTAATAAACTTATAACAGGGGTTGCCTAAACACTACAGAGTATATAAATGCAGAGGAAACTATTGGGAAATTAGATCTTTAGATAAGCTGGAGAAATAAATTCATTTGCAATTAAAACTCTGAACAGAAAACCAAATGAAGATTTAAGAAATTAATACATTTGCTTGCCAGCATCCTTGGGGGTTTTAATCCTTTAATGCAGAGGACCTCCTCTGGGTATTCTAACTCTCTGGGGTCAGAGACCCAGGAGCCTTTTGTAAAATTACATAAGTGAATCAGACGCAGCACATCTATTTGATTTGCTGTTCAGAGGCTTCAAGCCTAGAATAACTGTTTTGTAAACGAAAGGATGTTTTTGTATTTTTTACACAGCTCTTGTAATCCAATCAGCAAGTAGAATGAGCTAAGTGTCAAGGAAAGGAAAAAGATGCCTGCTTGATTTGGCCAAAGATGATATTTTTCTTTATTCCCATGTATTTTTTCAAATACCACCGAGAGATTTATTCAAAAGAGGATGACGTTTGAACTGACCCCCACACACTGAGAGCAACGTCTAGACTACTACTAATTATAACTAAGTCATTTTAAGTGGCAGGTGGGTATATCTTAAACGTGGTCTGTTCTCATCATTTCACAACACAGAAAGTTCTGAATACATTCTTCTATGGACAAACATGAATTTGCTGGTTTCTCTTTTTTAAAATGAGCACGTTATGATACACATAATTGCATTATGATACAGGATGACATAATACAGAAGACGATGTTTTCAAGCTGGTTTTTTAAGTAGTTATCTCACATCCACGGGGAGTTGGTTTGCTATGTGATGCAACGTGTCCCACACAGACATGAACAAAACAATACGGCCACCATTCCATAGGGCGGGGTTGGGATGGTGGTTTTTTGTTTTTTTAATGAATTTTTAAACACAACAAAGTGTAGACAGACAAGTTGATAGGAAAGAGCCTTGAATATAGGCACCAGTGCCCCAGTTCAACTATACCCGTCCAATATACTCAAGTTCTGAGGGACAAAATACATCCTGTAGTCTGGATGTAAATACAAAATTCTGCTATGGGATAACCAGAAACACAAGTAGGGCAACATCATTTTCTAAAATGTTTTATGCTATATTTTAGGAGCATGACATTAGCAAAAAGGGAAGATGTTGGTATGTCCCTACAATATCCTACTTTTTGATTACTTGAGCACTTTGACTAGAATTTGATCCAAATTCTACCCTCGTCTTCAACCTGCATTTGGAAAAGGCAAGATATACTAATTCACACAGGAGTCATTGGTTCTTGCTTTGCACAAAGGGCAGAATTTGTTGCCTCAAACATTTAAAATTTCTAGAGATATAATCCAGAAAGATAAAGTACCGATGTGACTATTTCCACTATTCATCTCTTTTCAACTCGCTTAATGTTGTGGTTTTGCTGTGGAGAAATTATTGCTTGTTTTGAAACTCAATTAACTGAAAGAGCCCTTTTCTGCAATGGGTTGTCTGTACACGAAACACTTGCTTTCAGCATGGGAGGAAATTTGTTTACACAAGTTTTATCTCTTCCCTCAGCCAAATAACAGGGAGAAAGATTGTAATTCAGGAGATTCATTTTCAGAAAAAGAAACATCATGAGAAATGACATTCTCCAAATGTTTTCTAAGCCCATTAGTACTTCCATGAATCAATACTGTCAAGAGAATGTGCTCTACACAGAAAAGGAGGGTGGGGGGTCATTTCTCTGATGTTGGACAGCTTCCTAGATAAAATTCAATTAAACTAACACTAATACTACAGGCAAATTATTTGTAAGACTACTGAAAACATTACAAGGTGGTACTGTTAGGTGAGAAATATGAAAAGGAATTTTCCGGCCTCCCTTCTCGCTCATCATCTGAATGATGATGCCAGCCCATTTACAACCGCCAAAAGTCAACTCTTGTTATCAACAACTAGTTCCATGGAGGTAACTTTCAACTGCAAATTAAACACACTCTGGAAGGTCTACACAAGTGGAAAACCCTTTATTCCACCTATAAAGAAATACGTAGAATCAAGAACATCTGCTCTAAAATGCCATCAGGTAGTGAAGTGAAGTGAAGTCGCTCAGTCATACCCGACTCTTTGTGACCCCATGGACAGTAGCCTGCACCAAGCTCCTCCATCCATGGGATTTTCTAGGCAAGAGTACTGGAGTGGGTTGCCATTTCCTTCTCCAGGGAATCTTCCCGACCCAAGGATAAAACCCAGGTCTCCTGCATTGTAGGCAGACGCCTTACCGTCTGAGCCACCAAGTGTTTAAATGATTCTGGATCTCCAGGTTGAACATTTCAGAGGCAGGTGAGAAGTCCAGGGAGATAGCCAGTTGGTGTTTGTTTATAATGATTCTCCAGGTGTGAATTTTCAGAAGACTGATTTTAAATGTTATGTACCACTGTCAAATCATGTCCTTATATCCTGTTTGGAAAATCTGATGACTACACATCTCTAATAAAACTACTTAAGGGTTAGTATGGAAAGCTGGCTCTTGGGAACACAGGTGGGGCAGTGCCTCAGGGAGAATACAGGCTTTGGAGCCTGAGAGAGGTAAACTTCCACTCCTACTCTGATTTCTGTTTGCAGACAACTCAGCCACCCTCTCTGTGCCTTGGTTTCCCATCCATGAAATCTAGAACTGTTGTACACGAGAGGTGCTATGTCTAAAAATTACCCAGTATACTGCTTGGCATATAGTAAGGATTTACTAAAGAACAGCTAGCATTTTCATGATTTGCTGAACTTCTGACCTTTCAAGTTCTTTTAGTACTTTCAGACAACTTGCAGAAAACAGCCCAGTCAAAAAACTTGCCTTCAGTACGATTAAGGAACGCAGCAGTGTTACTCTGACACTTTGATCATTACTTTATACCCTCATCTAGCATACTTCTTTGTTTTTTGTTCTGAAACGTAGAGGGGGAAACAGGAGATGGTTTAATAATCCTGTGGTCTGGTTCCGGAGAACACTGTCCATCATGGTAGTCTTCACTGTCTAAAGCCTGAGTGTTTAATCACAGTTATACTTTAAAAATTGCTCTTACCAAATGTTTGGCTCTGAAAGAGTATAATTTTACTGATACCCCTTGATAGCTTGTTTGGATGGATTTGTGCTCTGAAATGATGGGACTGGAGAATTTCCAGGGCTCTTGTCTCTTCATATAATATGCTGTATAGTCCTATTCACGACTTTACATTTAGCAGTAAAATAATGGTAGGAACACATTGTGCTGTTCTGAATGTAAATCTGGTCATTTCCAGGACTAACTGTAAACCTCGGTCAAGGCTAGGCTTACTACATGTCAGTTTTACTTCAGTGGACATTTGGGGAGAAACAATTGTGTTAATATTCACTCCAAAATGGTTCTTAGATGACAACAGGAAATATTAGGGGGAAGGGAAATGAAGAAAGGTATAGGTTTGTGCATTTGATATTAGTGGATAAAATAAAGGAAAAGGAACAAATGTCTATAGTGTTTTGCTCTTAATAAACTGGCTTTTGTTAACTGAGCAAAACTTTTTGGACTACAAAGAAGTGCTTCATAAGTTTCGGACAAATCACAGTGAAGTTTTCATCTCAAAATTATAAATGTCACGTGCCAGGATGTATACTGTAGATAATAAGTTTAGACAGGTGTTCGTATACTCTGTAAGAAAGATTAAGAAATGCTAACATAAGCAAGATGAAATATATTTAGAACACACCAAACAATTTTTGAGGGTGTATATGAACAGATTCAATTTATTGTGTGCATATATTTTCTCTGTGTGCGTGTTTCCCAAAGGTGGGGGAAAAACCCAGGTTGAAAAAGAATTATTGCTGTGTAAAAGTACAGGAATATCTCATTGGTCATAAAATTTATTGACAGGCACTTTCAGCTTTTAATTCATTTCTGAAAATGGGCATTAGTTTATTCCTATTGCCAGGACAGAATCATTTCACATGTGACCATATCCATAGAATTCATCTTGTCAACAGGCAGCTACTGCTAAAAGTACTCTCTCTGGGATTTAACAAACAGAAACACCTGCAGAGGGTGTGCATTTGTTTTGATCAAGAATTACTGCATCGAGGAGGAAGGTAACTGAGAAAAAAAAAACAACTGCTAGATGCTTTTTTAACACAAGGAAATCCTGTGCTGCTGTTTTCCTCTTTACAGGCAAAGAGCATGCATCTGGAATCACTGTGCTGCAACTTAAAATGACTTCACTGCATTCTAAACCATCCTGGCTAAACTGAGACAAGTGGCCACTCCATTTTGTTAGGGAGCACAAGGGCTATGCCCTGACAAGGCAGAACAGAGTCCCCACGGCAATATCACTAATTGTGTGTAAGATACACAAGGCATATCTGAACAAGTTTTTTTTCTTTTTTATTGTGATGAAAACTAGAAGCTCTTTTTCCCAACATACTTCATCAAACTATTTACAACCTCTGTAAAATTTGTGAGTTTGAAAATACTTTTTTCCACTATCACATATGTTACTAATACAGTAAAATATCTTCACTCTATTTTTTTAAGATGCAGTATCCTATTTCATTTTCTTATGAAAATCTGAATTTCTATTGCAATTGCACAGTATTTAGCATATTTAAAGTACCAATGGACATGGATTGCTAAACAGACATTATTCTATAATGAAACTGTGAAAATATAGCATTTAAAATTTTTATGTACACTTCTTAACTATAAAATGCAGGCAAAGTCATATATAGCATTATAAGCTGATTCCCTAATAAGGTAAATAACTTACATTTCTAGACAGCATGGATTATTACAAATTCATTCTTTTTAAAAAAGTTCTTTGCTGATATTTATTAGTCCACTGGCTGCTGCATATCCAAGTGTGTATACAGGTGTGCATGTGTTGGGGCTGCCCGTACACGTAAGTGGAAGGCATTGTGGGGATACGGAGAAATGTGATATGGAAGACATGGCTTACCAAACCCCTTTTCTAAACCAAACCAAATCAAATGGAAACATCTTTTGTGTGTGTGAAATGCACTACCTCAGAAAAGTTGAAGGAAGAGAGATGATCAATGAAATTGTAGAATACATTTACCTCCTAAATTTACACGCTTAAACAGTAAGGAGTAAAATCTGAGACTGGATTATGGACTATGAATATTAAGGCTTCCTGGGCCTACTAAGATTCACATGAGTTATCTCACGCTCAATCCTTTACAAAGACTGTAACTCAACATATCACGAACGCTGGTATTCTTAGCACTGCTGAAATTCTGTCATTCCTCACTATAAACATTAAGACACCTTTATTAACAACATCATGGCTACACTTCTAAGCAGTCATAACAATATAACAAAGGCGTATTAATACATTTGAAGGCCTCACCTCACCAGATTTACTCAATTGCAACTTTGGTAAGTATAATAAATAAAGTACAGAGTAAGGAATACTGCATCTTTATCCATATATATGTTATCACTTTAATGAACTGATTTCAAAGTGCAGAATTGTATTTATGTTGAAAACACAAATAGCAATTTGAAGTTAAAACAACTGCATAAAAATGAATACAATCTTTGTAGAAGCTGATCCAAATTTCAACCATAATGAGAATGGCCTTTTTAATCATCTAGAACTGGCATCTGTAAACACTGTAGTATTTTGCAAGTTTTTTTCACCTGAAGTTCCTCTATTTTCCACTTAAACTTTAAAGTGAACAAAAAGTGCTCTTTTTTTTTTTTTGCAATAAAAAATGTGGTTTGTGTTACTGTTATTCAACTGCCTTTGAAAATAAATGTCCCATAGTGTTCCATAAAAGTAATTTCAGGCAACAGTGTAATTTTATGGTAAAGCCATTAGAAATTTTACTCTAAATGCCTTAATAAAACTTAAGACAAGTTATCAAGCAGGCTTCTCAAAGTCCACATGCAGTTGATGGGATGGGGCTGGAACTAAGATGGGGAAGTGTGAATCTTTACACAAACAATCTAAGATCAGAATATGAGGAGGGGATCTATTAAAACTTCAATGTCTGAACTTCTTAACTTTTCAAATAACATTAACTTCCTTGAACTCAATCTCTACAATGCAAAGAGACAGTCAGGTCAACTGTAGCTTCCAAAGCCATTATAGCTACCTGTGTCTAAATTCCCAAACATACACATATGCCCAGCTGCAAACTGAACGACTTCAAATTTAACACCACAGAATGCATCCTGTTAGGGTACAACTGAGAAATTCTTTGGATTTTACTCCTTTTTTGCTGTTAATCATCTACTGTGCTTTTTAAAACAGGCTAGAACAGACATCAGATGAGACGCAGGAGGCTTTTCCGTGCCTGAAGATATTCTTACTTAAAAATGTAATTCCTTCTCTTCCAAACCACCTTCCTTTCTATGGGGAAAACACTTGTAGAAAATTCACCAAGGATTATTTGCTATGCTTCAAGACAAGCCTCAGGTAAGTTTCAGTCTGGGACCAGATCAGCAACTCATTCACTACTTGTGCTTGGATTCCCTCCTTAGAAGTATCAATACATCAAAAGGGGGAAATGGCATAATGCTGACAGGTTTTATCAGTAAACTTATTGTCTCAGTTGGGTTCCCACCTTCAGAAGGCAAGCAGACAAGCTCACGTCCCTTAATTTTTCCTATGCTATTAGAGGGGAGCAGCTCATCTCATTCTGTGCTAAATTTAAATCAAGCTGTCACTGAGGAAGCTCCTACTGCCTGTCAGTTCTATGAATTCTAAAAACCATTTCTACCTGTAACACTCTCAGGATCTCTCAGCAGAGAAAAGGACTGGCCCTTCTTATGAGAGAAAGCAGAATTAAATCGTCTGCCGTTCACCTAAGTGATTCACCTATTACCTGTCAACTAAATTCTAGGACTAGTAGAGGGCTTCACAGCTGTGTTCACCATGCTCTGTGTTCTTTGCCACTGACCAGTAACCAACACTGGCCTTTCTATTCAAAATGGTCACAGGCAATGAAATGCATGAGTTGCTTACAGTACAGGTAAAACTTTCCAGTTGGTGTAAAAGAAAAAAAACAAAAAGCCATAAACCCAGTGCTTCGTGGGCAGTACACTGTGTAGCTACAGAAGCTATTTATCCATAGAACTGCAGCCCTTGTTGGAGGGAAATTGCCTGATGAATTTTTCAGACCTGGCAGAAAATATAGAGCATGTATTTTTGAAGACAGAATTTGACCTGAAAATCATTATGCTCTTGCTTGAACATTAAAAACATTCCTTTTAATGCCATCCAACACAAGTTATCCTTGTTCCAATGTTTCTAGTTTTTTGCTTCATCAGAATTAAGATTATCTGAATTAGAAGATAATCCTAAAGAGGACATTTCTAGAACCAGAAATTATTTCAGAATGTTCAAATCTTTAAAAATGAGCTAGTAATATTGTGAGGACAATTTGTGCAATTTCCCAAATCAAGTGTTTGTAATTAAAATATAATGCAAAGGTCTATGCTGGCAACTTCTTATATCTAAGCTATAAAAAAAATCTTAACAATAACAGCAATGACAATAAAACCTTACCAAGCCCCTTGGCTACAGAAAGCTGAAAAAATTCAGCTTTTAGTGGGGGAAAAAATATGGTAATTTTTCTGAAAGAATGCTCATTGGTGATGTATTGCTTTGTTTACTATAGACTTCGCTAGTTGCAAAAAAGGCTCATAACTCAAGGGGTTTACGGGACTATAATTTCCTCTCACCCTCAGCACAGGATGAGTGAGTTCATCCCTGCAGATGCCGTTGTATTGGGTCCTAATATAGTTTAGAAAATGAAATCTATAGAGAAGAACCTATTGGAGAGTCATTTATCCTTGGCTCTCCAAGGGTGGAAACTAGCACCATGTCAGGCTTTCCTTGGGGAGCATTCCCTTCCCACTGACTCAGTTCCAAGGAGAACTGACCCATTCACCCAACAGTTAATTCCCAGCTATGCCTCCGTGGCCTCTCTAGTCACCAAATGACTGTTTTCAAACAAGAAAAGGGGGAGCATAATCTTTAATTGTGGTACTCAACCAAGCAGGACAACAAACAGCAGAAAGATTACCTCAGTGCTGTAAATGTAGCCAAGACCTCTAAAATGCTGGGGTGTTTTTACAATCCCTTTAGTAAGTATGAAAATTGGTAACGTGAGTCCTCAGTGAAGTGATTGTAGGAAAGTCCTTTTATTCGTTATTGCTTTTCTCCTCAAGAGGCGCATTATTTCCATCTCTGCTTTGTCTGATTTTTTCATGTTCACTGACTTTGCCTGGGCCGCCCCACCTCTTACCTTGGTGCCAGTGTGTCTAAGAAAGTTTTTTTTCCCCCGATTCCTTGTAATCAAATACTAGGGGCAGGAAGAGATGATGCCTAGCTGACAGAACACTGCAATTTGAAGTGGGGCAGTAGTTTTTTTAGACAGGCTCTTCCTATTCAACTACAGAACGACTCTGTGCCCATCCACGCCAGGGCAGACACCAGGACTAGACTCCAACTGAAATGTCGCTGCCCCTCTGCTCAAACAGATGAACAAAACAGAAGCAGAACAAAACAAAAACAATCAACAACAAACAGATGAAAAGAATCAATGTTGGTTTTCTCCAGGGCATGGCATAATGACAAGTCGCAGTGATATCTAGTGGTCACCATCACTATTGCAAAAGGGCTGCCTGAGCGCTCCTTTCTTTTCAGGTAATGGAACCTCTCCAACAGTTTCTTCTTTTCTACTTTCAGGCTGCTTGCTGGTAACAGATTGGATGTGGGTTCTATTAATATCTTACTTGTAAAAAGGGGATCAGGGGTGGGATGATGGGAGAATAATCCAAATTTACAAGGTCTTGCTCTAGCCATCAATTTGTGGTAGACGACCTTTAAAAGTATCAATAACAAAACGTCTGACAGCTCAGAAAATGTACAAACTACAAACATCTTGAAATGGCAGAGGACACAGCACGGAAAACAATGCCTGTCTCTTCAGCATCTGTGTCACCGATCTCCCAGGCCAGCGTGAAGTCGTTTCTTGTGTAGTCGTGACGGGGGGGTTACCTTCAGACCGAAAGGAGAAGTGTTACCACTTCTTTTTCCTGCTCTGCTTTCAGACATCGTGGGATGGTGATGCCCTTTTGTGTTAACACTGTGAAGGGGATCCAGCCCTGCTGAATGGGGTGCCGCTAAGAGATCCAGCTCTTACGCTCAGCTGGACAAGCAGCCTTCCTCACACCAGCATATGCCTCCGGCGGTGCAGTGCCAAGTGGTCTGACCGGGAGAAGCTGCGGTCACAGTCTGCGCACTTGAATGGCTTCACTCCCGTGTGTTTGCGGTAATGCCTCGTCAGTTCATCCGAGCGCGCGAACTTCCAGGTGCAGCCTTCCCAGGTACACTTGTAGGGTTTCTCTCCTAGAAGAGACAAAGGGACATAACGCCGTGCTCCATCATTTCCCCTGAACAATCTAGCCAATGTGATTATCTGGGGACACGACTGTTCTCAGTGGATTTTCCGTTTGGTGGTCCTTTGTCAAGAAACCTAGCCACCCTTGCCAGCAGGCCTTGGGGCGCACAGATGGGGGTTTCGATCTAATCTCTCTTTGCGGTGACAGTGGGGAGGTTACTTAACACTTGCATCTTCAATTATGGGTAAGTTACTTTGCAGTCAAACTATCAGGAGGCATAAACTGATAACTCTGGTGTATAATCACCATGGGTAGACTAGAAAGGCATGTGAGAGAGCTCTACCTAGGCTGATGTGGCCAAAGGATTGAAACTCACAAAGAATTATAAAGGGTAATGATTTGTATGCTTTGTTGCAATACTGCTCTCAAACGTGCATCACTTAGATACTTAAAGGCTGTTTTAGGGTACACTGTCCTTTTATCAGCCACACAAAATTTCATCAAAAGGTAAAGCACTCTACCACCCCCAGAAATTAGGTACTTATTATTTATAAAGTTATCATTTATATTATGTATAAACTACTGTTGTCCATGGGGTCACAAAGAGTTGGGCATGACTTAGAGGTTAAATAACAAATAAACAACTGTTTGTCTCCTGGGAAAGAATCCTAGATATCTTAGTAGTGTGAAGTTTAAATATCTTCTTCAGGGACTTAAGAATTAGGCCAAGTCCTGAGGAATCATCAGGTTGGTCTGAGTGTTGAAACCCACAGCAAAAAACAGTCCGAAGAAGTATGTAATTTGACCACATCCCTCAGTCAACTTGTAAAGACAGTAAAATATGCAAAGGCTTTGTTGGGAAGAGATACGCTATCCGCTGTCCAAATGGGTTCCTGGGGGAGAGAGACAATAGCTGACCCAGGTGTGCTTTTTCCTGGCTCTCATTCAGAATGGAAGCCCTGTCCTCAGGTAACCCCACAAGAACTGATCTCTCTTCTGCCCCCTCCATCCAATAGTTAACCACACACTGCTTGGCCCCACATGGAGTCTGGTGAAAAGGCCTCAGGCAGGAGCAGAGCTATTGGCTGACCCCAACATGTGTGTGTGCTCAGTCACGTCCAGTTCTTTGCAATCCCATGGACTATAGCCCACGAGGTTCCTCTGTCCATGCGATTTCCCAGGCAAGAATACTGGACTGGGCTGCCATTTCCTTCTCCAGAGGATCTTCCTGACCCAGGGATTGAACCCCATGTCTCTGGCGTCTCCTGCTTTGGTAGGCAGATTCTTTATACAACTGAGCCACATGACTTTTAGACCCCAAGATACAGAGCTGCAATCTCCTCAAAGAGGGCATGGCAACCCACTCCAGTCTCCTTTTCTGGAGAATCCCAGGGACAGAGGAGCCTGGCAGGCTACAGTCCACAGGATCACAAAAGAGTCCAACATGACTTTAGTGACTAAGCACACAAACATACAGAGTTGCAAAGTGAGTTTTGTTAAATCCATTTCACAGGTGATAAAACTGAGGATGAATGTAGTGAAATAACTTGCCTGAAGCCAGTAAACAGATGTGTTTGGTTCCAAACTCAGTGTTTTTCACTATGCTCCAAATTCTTTTTCCCATCGAAACTTTGTCACATCCTCAGACAATGCTGATTCTACCTTCTTAGATACTTTCCAATTATTCAACTCCTATTTCTATTGTCACCTATCACAATATATCATACAGATTTTGTCTAGATGCTTTTCCCCTTTACCAGTTTCTGAACATAGAGATTAAGAATCACATCTATTTCTGTATCCTCAGAGCTTAGAGTATGTGTTAAAGAGTGTTTGAATAAATTAATAAAACTGCAATACAAACACAGACATGCTCACACAGAGGTGTGTACACAGGCAACCACTAAGCCCTGTAAATGAGATGTACAAGTCATGCCTACGTGGGAAAACTGGACTGAACCAGACTCAGCAGTTTTTGTTCAACTGTTAAATGAATGTTAACTATATAGGTCCTTTTGGGATCAAGTGGCACTTTCACAGAACCGCATGAATAGTACAGCTCAGTTAACTCTAGAAATACTGGTGCACTAACTGTGACCCACAGAAAGCTCCAGGTTACTCTGGAAGGGCTCCTGTCAAGTAGATGCCTAATGACCAGCTTAATCCAAAACCTCACTTCTGACTCATTCTGGATGTTCTCTAGAGACAAAAATCTGCACAGACAGGTATTGACTGATCAGAATTTAACAGAAATTTTTTTAAAAAAGAGTCAGCAAAACCCATAATTTAAGAAGATCGGCAGTCCACTATACAGTATATCCAGGCTTCCCAAGTGGCTCAGTGATACAGAATCCATCTGTGATGCAGGAGATGTGGGTTTGATCCCTGGATCAGGAAGATCCCCTGGAGGAGACAATGGCAACCCACTCCAGGGCTCCTGCCTAGGAAATCCCAGGGACAGAGAAGCCTGGTGGGCTACAGTCCATAGGGTCGGAAAGAGTTGGATATGACTAAGCATGCACGCACATACAGTATATCCATGGTAACTGCTAAAATACTTTTACTGACGTGTCATCACTACATGCTTTTGAAGTTTACATCATGAACATAGGTTCTACTAAGCTGAGCTTGATAAAAATTGTATCTTCAAAAGCACATTCATTTTTGGGGCACTAAGACATTGTCACCAACAGGCATCTCCTAGATATCTCTTGTTGTGTATGGAACCAGCTACAATGAGTACAGGTCTAAGAAAAAAAGAATAAAAGATTTTAATTGAGGAAAAGCACTGCTCAGTTGTGTGCTGAGAGGACATGTGTTTCTATCTTGCTGGGAAAGTGCAGTATGAATATGACCAGGGTTAGAAAAGCTGCCATACTCTCATCTTGCCATTGCAGTTAAAGTGAGAGGAAGGGGCCCCAGACCTGGGATGGGCCTGGAAGTAAGGAGAGGTAATAGAAGGAGACAGGCTTCTGTTTCAGAGCAAGAAGGATGCTAGAGGCTGGCATGGCCATCATGGGGACAGTCTGTTGTCTTGGGGACTCTCTGTATTTCCTTGAACACCAAATTTAGGCACCTATTTTCTCCAGTTTCTTCCCCAGATTATAACAGACATACTCTTACTTTTAATTTGACTGTTTAATAATGGTACTTGTGCCCTTTCCACTTGAAAATCTATAGGAGGTGTGGGAAAATGTGGCCCCCAGGCCAAATCCAGTTGGCGGCCTGTTTCGTGCAACTTGCAAGCTAAGAACAATTTTCACACTTTTACATCATTGAAAAAAAAAAAAAAAAAAACCCACCAAAGAGGGCTATTTCATGGCATGTGAAAATCATATGAGACTCAAGTTTTAGCATCCATGAATAAGTTTTTATTGGAACACCATCTCACTCATTTGTTTGCATATTGTTTATGGCTGTTTTTCAGTGACAGTGAAATTGAGTATTGCAATAAGAAGGTATGACCTGCAATATCTAAAAGGTTTACTACAGGAAGTTTGCTGACCCTTGATGTAAGTGAAGGGTACCTCAGCTTGGGGCAGGCTTTCTGATTATGTTAACTTTATCAGGTTATATAACATACATTGCTAGTCTGGGATGGGTAAGTGAGGGAATATTTTGGTGATAAAATAATCACTTACTCTTAACTCAGGATCCTTGACTAAAATTCTAATAGTCCTCTCAGTAATGAACACACGTGACATGTCATGTCCATTGCTTTAAACTGAAGGTTCTGGTTCACGAAATGAGTGATTCTCTAAAAAGCCTCACCCAATTCCATCAGGGTTTTAAAAGTCTTCAGGATCTCGTCTGCTCATTATAAAAGCACACTAATGAGTAAATCTTCCTTATGAGGATGAGTGGGGTCAGGAACATCTCTGTATGTTTTACCTGGTAACCAAACAGCACTGATTCTACAGTGATGGAGCCTCACCCAACTCCATCACCTTTCAATACAGCTGTGCCACCATGACCACCATGCAAGATGACCAACTATAATTCTACTGAGAATGGAAAGGAGGACACACGTGAGGAAGGATCAGAAAACAGGAGCTCAGATGTTTGGCATCATTTCTCAGGTGGACATTTTAAAGGATAAGCAGAGAAAACAACTATCGCAAGGATTTCTGTGGGCCCACAAATATGGAGCAGGAGACTTAGTGCAAAATCTGGGAAGTATTCTGTGAGGTGGAATCAGGTACAATAATGGTCATGAAAGACAAGCTCACCAAAATATTTAAGAGGCAGATATAACCCTACTTCATGAATAAAACCAATGAAAATAATATGTAAGCTTATAAGTTATTAGGGGATAAGTGGTTAATGCACACATGCTCAGATGGGTCATGTCCCACTCTTTGTAACCCCACAGACTACAGCCCGGCAGGCTCCTCTGTCCATGGAATTTTCAAACAAGAATACTGGAGTGGGCTGCCATTTCCTCCAGGGGATCTTCCTGACCCAGGGATCAAACCTGCATCTCCTACATTGGCAGGTGGATTCTTTACCACTGAGAAGAATATAAAGTGGTGAATGAATGCATAAAAAAAATAATGTAAATATCCTCATCTGGGGTGGGGAGGGTCAGGGAGAACCTGTATCAGAAAACAGTAAACAATTACGTGAGCAATAGATGAGTTTTCCTTGAAACTTTCCTTACAAAAATGTATATTTTCTTTTTAGTATTCAGAAATATTTGTTGTACAGTATTTCTTATACCCATTTCCTCATTAATAAAACAAGAGTTTGGGTATTCTATCTCCATACTTAGAAAAAAGAAGAGGGGAGAAAAAGAAAATAAGATCTTCACATCTTTCTTCACAACTAGAGGCTGAGGTCTGGGGGAGAAGGGAACAAGACGGCTGCTCAGACCAGGTAGAGAGCAGGCTTCTGCTCCTTGCTCAAGACTGACCTAGGTTTCTGTTGTATCTGCTGAGTGCCCAGCATTTCATTAAAAAATAAAGATCAATCAATGCTCTCTCAGGACTAGTTAAGTTTTAAAAATGGATACAAAAACAATGCATAGGGACTACGACCTTGTATTGAAACTGGATGTTATAGTGTACGCTTGTGTGTTGAAGCAATTTAAGCAGTACAATCTTATAAATAAATTACAATAAGAGAAACTAACTTCACAATGTGAGTAAACTAATTAAGATGATAATAAGTTTGTAAGATATACTGTAATATGTATAAATGAGTCCTGAAAAGATATAATGGAGAGAATCCTTCATCCATCTGCCCTTCTTTCTTTTAAATCTTACCAGAAAATAGAACACTCACTCTAATGTGGTGGGGACAGAAGAGGAGATGAATTTTCCATGTATAGTTTCCTATGGAAAGGGTTGATTTGGACAATAATAGGAGTTGGACATCTATCTCCCAGGATCTGTGCTTCTCTGATGCACAGCTGCTCTGCAGCAGTCTGAATGGTGGTGACAGTAAACAGAATTTCTAGCAGTTTCTTCAAGAATGGTGAATTGTCCTTAAACTCATCTGAATCAGAATTCTGCAAATGTGTTATTCAAAACTGTTTTTCCTAGAAATAGGCTAAAAATAAAATAGCATGCCCATCTTTTTTTTTTTTTTTGTCTAACTCACAAATATACTTAAAATTCTCAGGAGCAAAGTCTTTGAAAATGTATTTAAGTATTTTTTCAAAATAATCAGAAGTTTTGCTTCCACCATCAGATCACCTTTGATTTTTATTGCCTGTATTAATCCTATGGAGTAATAAAATGATAGGAAATGGTGTATTATATGTCTTCATCAATAAGTCTTACTGATTTTTTTTTTTTTAAGTCCAGACATCAAGTTGCTAATGTCTAAGAAAAATCAAAGAAAGAAGATGGGTAACACTACGCTTACCCTGGGGTGCAGTTATTTTAGGCTTTCGATTCTGAAGTGAAGGTCCCTAAGTCCCATGACCAATTCATAAGCCATTTCTACCTTTTGACCATTTTTCAGCATAACCTGTCCTCTTTCAGTTCTTTGTAAAAACTGATCTAAACTATGAAAATCTCTGAAAAAGGAAAATGTTAACCAAAACTAATAACAAGCCCTCCAATTTCTTTAAAGGGTCCTGAAAAGATTAAAAAGAGAACATACCCAAAAAGAGGGTCTGTTAATTTCTGTTTGAAAACACTCTTAATTCCACATTGGGGGTTCAAGTTAATACAATTTTTATATCCACAATGGCCTCTGTGTGTGTGTGTGTGTTTATACACGTATATATTCACAAGCATTATTTAAATAATATTCTAATTAAGTATCCTGGGAAAATGAGAACTCTCATCAGGGTTTTTTTTCTTCAAACAGTGAACAAACTGACTTATTATGAGAACTGCTGTCTCTTTCAATTTTGGTTAAAAAAAGGCTTAAGAGTCACTCAATGCATTTCCATGACATTTACCCAGCAGAAGGCATAATAAAGTCTAAAGAAAACACCAGGTATTGAATGGATTCCCAAAACCCATGAAACAAAAATAACTTTTTCGGGTACCTCCCGTTTCACCATCTGAAATGCTGAAAGGTAAATGTGTCCTGAGACAAAAGACAGGTGCCTTTTCATATTAAAATGACGTGTGAGCAACACCAGAAAAGGAATGTGCAGTTTGCCAAAGCTCCCGGTGAAACAAAACGCCCATGTCCTCACATCAGCTTTTCTCTATTATTTTCTCAAGCAACCAACAAAACAAAACAAAACAAACCACCTTCTCCAACAGGAAACACAGGCATGTTCTTCAGTGCCGAAGTGTACTTCTGAAATGTGTCCCTCTTTAACTTGTGTAAAGTCAGGGGGGGCCCCAGACACTGACAAATGAGCTTCATCGCACTCAAGACTCAACATACTTGCTGTGACAATCGGTTTCACTTGAGGAATGGTATTTGCATATGAGGGGAAAAAACACCAGAATCAAGATTCCTATCTTGTCTTCTGGTTTCTGTCACATTAGTTCATAAGAGTTCACAGAATCTTAGATCTGGAAGGAAATCAGGGACTTTGAAAATGAGGAAACAGAAACCTAGAGCTGAGGTTACAGGCCCTTGGCTTGTCCAGGGGTAGACGAGGCACCTGCCTTCTTGCTGGTGTTAAAGAGGCAGAAAATAGCACGGGCTTTAAATGCATGGGCTTCCCTAGTGGCTCAGATGGTAAAGAATCTGCCTGCAATGCAGGAGACCGGGGTTCAATCCCTGGGTCAGGAAGATACTCCGGAGAAGGGAATGTCTACCCATTCCAGTATTCTTGCCGGAGAATTCCATGGACAGAGGAACCTGGCGGGCAACAGTCCACGGGGTCACAAAGAGTTGGACATGACTGAGTGAGTAACACTTGGAACGCATGGGCAAGCGGAATGCATGGTCCAATAAGGCTCAGTCGCCAATCTGTGACTGGATCTCAGGCTAGAGAGTAAAGCTTTCTGAAACTCCATCCGGACCCAATCCCAGCTTGCTGGTCTATAAAATGGGAATACTTATCCAGTTGTGAAACTTAGAAATATACGTGCCATGTGCCCAGCAAACGAGAGGTGCTCAGTAAAGGATCCTGAATTCTACAGTTATGAAATTCAAGGTTTTTCTGTTTCTGCCAAGAAATAAAAATAACATGAAGCTAAAAATAAATGTCATTTGTTATTTTTCAGGAAGGAATTAAGATCTGCAGGTAAATGGATGCCAATCCTGATACTGGTTTTTCCTAGTAAGTATAAAACTTCTTTATAGGCCACACAGACCAAATTATTCTATAATTTTTTTGATTCATTTGGTCTTGTCAATTCAGACAAGTGATTAGTATTTTAGCATCCTCCCCAAGAACTGTCTGGACTGAATTAATTGACTTTCTGTTTCATTATGTGTAAACAAGTGGGCCTCTTCTTTCTTTTCCATACAATTCTATAATGAATTTCTTTGATAAGTATAATCTTTGCTACAGTAGATAGTATTTTCCACATATCCCACTTGGTCCTAAGAGCTGTATGGATCTGAATTCATTTAATGTTGACTCTTAACTTCCTCATGAAGTTGCTATAAGCAACCCCACTTCACCCAGAGTTAGTATGTAGCAGGTGGAGGTGGGACTGGAACCCAGGATCTGACACCCAAGGTCACAGTCTTAACCATTTTCCTATAATGCTTCTCAATCTTAAATCGCTGCTTTCATAAACCAGAATATCCAGTCAGACCTGGCCAAGCAGACTGAGAGAATATGAATTTCTACTGATAGGAGAGACAATACGTTAACCCACAGGAGCCTAGCCCCCTGCAGCTAGAAATAAAATACAAGGGAAGTGAAAAATATCCTATAATAAACATGTACTTCAGTGAAAGCAACAGTTCAAGGTCTAAGGGTGATTCTTTATTTGGCTGTTCTGAGTTTATATTTCCAGGTGCTATGTCTGTCCGACCCTTTGCGATCATTTGGACCACAGCCAGTCAAGCTCCTCTATTCATGGGATTCTCCAGGCAAGAATAGTGAGTGAGTATGCCAGGACCTCCTCCAGGGGATCTTCCCAACCCAGGGATCGAACCCATGTCTCTTAAGTCTCCTGCATTGATAAGCGGGTTCATTACCACTAGCGTCACCTGGGAAGCCCATATTTCCAGGTAGTTAGAGTACTGATCTTCCCGTTCCTGGTAGTCTTTTCCTCAGCTTCTTCTCAGACACCTTCCTTTACCTGTCACATAAATGTTCATTGAGATTCAGGCTTTGAAGTTGGGAAGATCCTCTGGAGGAGGGCACGGCAACTTACTCCAGTATTCTTGCCTGGAGAATCCCATGGACAGAGGAGCCTCGTGGTCCAAGGGGTTACAAAGAGTTAGACATGACTGAACATGCATGCACAACTTTTCATGAGTACTAACTTCTACTGGCTGTTTCCCTGTCTTGTGTCTTGCTCCCTCCAGTTTATTGTCTGTATTGTAAGGAAAACTTTCCGAAACAGTGTGATCACTCCGCTCCTTGGCACCCTGGGCACGCCTGTAATTAAACCCTCCTCACACCCCATCCCATAGTAACAACAGCTTTCCCACTTGTCCATCATGCTCAGTAGTGCAGTGCTGAGGGTGCCTTTTCTATACTATTCTGCTCTGTGCGAACAGATGCTTGTTGATCAAATGAATGAAACAGCTTGAACTCAAATGCCTCCTGTTCTCTTGAAGTTTAACATAGAAGAGTCAATAGAAGAGCAATCCACTTTGTGAAACAAAGAGCTTACTGATTGCACTCTACCCCTTCTACAACCCTTTCCCATTCCAATTAAGTAGAATATATATTTTGTTTGTTTTTTAAATATTTACTTATTTATGTGGCTGTGACAGATCTGAGTTGTAATGCACAGGCTCCGTAGTTTGTAGCAAGCGGACTTGATTGCCCCTTAGCCTGTGAGATCTTAGTTCCCTGACCAGGGACTGAATCTGTGTCCACTGTGTTGCAAGGTGGATTCCTAGTCACTGGACCACCAGGGAAGTCCCTAGACTATATGTTTTTGAAAGGGAAAATAACAGACTTTATTTGCAGTAAGTGTCATTTAAAGGTTGAGTCTACAAATAAATATCTCATTTTTAAAATTTAGTAACATGGTATGTGGTGTTAAAATTAGTAACATGATCTGTGATTGAGTCTATTTTTTTTTCAAATGAGCATCATTTATTTTAATCTTTAAGCAATGTATTTACCTTATAATTCTTTTTATTCTTAGTGATGAAGGGTTTTTACTGAATTTATCGTAAGCCTTATACATAAATAATATTTTAATAAACTCTTTAATGGTAACTATATTTTCTACAAAAATACAGTTCCTTAATAGTTCCACTAAAGCCACACATGTTCTATTAGTAGTAGTTAATTTTATCATTCAGCAAAATTAAGCCAGGAGGCATAATCTAGTTACTCAGCAGGACATGAGAAAGAACAAGGACTGGGGATATTATTACCCTACTCCGTATAACACAGTTTTGATAGCTGAATGGACAAAATAAACCCAAAAGCAGAGGAAGGAAAATGAGGAGCATGGTGATAAGATCCTACAGTATTTTTAACTTTTCATTGTCACTGATGATCTGTGCGCTAACAAAAACAAAAAATCAACTCACTTAGCAAGCAGTTTATTCAACTGAGGTAATAATTGATAGACTGTCTTAGAAGTCTTTACTTTTCTAAATATATGAAAGAGATGACTTTAGTTTTTAAATAAGGTAACAGTTTAAAATCAAAATTGAATCAAATGTGAACAGCATTCATACTTATATTCAGACAACTGTAAATCTTAGGTTCACTGTGTTTCTAGGTAGTAGCTTTCGAACAGATTAAAATAACTCCTTCATAAATAAAAGTAAGTAAATACTTTCAAAACCTTTTGTTACTGATCTGATTTTTCAGCTTCCTTTTTAGAGCTGGCCCTTTCCTGCAGGTTCCCATGGGTAGGTGATGGTTGCCGCAGCCTTGCAGTTGGGACCAAAGACTCCTTCAGTGCTGCTACAGCAACCTGCATAAGCTGGCTCAGGGCTTTCCCATCAAGTGTTCCCTGACACCACTCTAACTTCAGAAAGTGAAGAGGAACTGAAGAGCCTCTTGATGAGGGTGGACGAGGAGAATGAAAAAGCTGGCTTAAAACTCAACATTAAAAAACTAAAATCATGGCAAGGTGGCTCAGTGGTAAAGAATCTGCTTGCAATGCAGGAGACGTGGTTTCGATCCCTGGGTTGGGAAGATACCCTGGGAAGAGAAAATGGCAACCCACTCCAGCATTGTTGCCTGGGAAATCCTATGGACCGAGGAGCCTGGCGGGCTACAGTCCATGGGGTTGCAGGAGTTGGACACCACTGAGTGACTAAACAGCACGATCATGGTATCCGATCCCATCACCTCATGGCAAACAGATGGGGAAAAAGTGGAAGCAGTAACAGATTCTATTTTCAATGTGTTTATAAGTAGTAACTCTCTAGAACAGATTAAAATAACTCCTTCATACGTGAAAACAAGCAAATATTTTTATAATATTTATGTTACTGATCCAGATCTCTGCAGATATGGCACCATTACAAGATTTCAAACCCCGTGCTGTCTTCATCTTTAAGGGGTACCCATTACTATTCAGAGAGCTATGTGCAGAGCAATCACTCAAGAATTGCTCTTTTCATTTAATTATTAATGCTGTTGGTCCTTGTCTTCTCACGGGCTTTCTAACAACTTCAGAAATGTTAGTTGATGCTAAAGACAGACTGGAAATTCCCTGGTAGTCCAGTGGTTAGAACATGCTTCCACTGTAGGGGGCTTGGGTTTCAATCCTTTGTCAGGGAACTAAGATCCTGCAAGCTGTGAAGCTTGGCAAAAAAACAAGACCAGTTCACATTAATGATGAAAAACTTTAAAAATAGACCATTTCAGGACTTCCCCAGTGGTACAGTAGTTAAGAATCCATGTGCCAATGCAAAGGACATGGGTTCGATCCCTGATACAGGAGGATTCTACACGCTGTGGGGCAACTAAGCCCGCGCCCCACAACTATGGAGCCGGGGTGCTCTAGAGCCCATGCTCCGCAACAAGAGAAGCTACCATGATGAGAAGCCTGAGGACTGCAACTAGAGAAGCACATGTTAGCAACGCAGACACAGCGTGGCCGTAAATAAATAAATAGAAATGTTAAAAACTGGCCATTTAACATCCCCTTAATCGGAGAAGGCAATGGCACCCCACTCCAGTACTCTTGCCTGGAAAATCCCACTGACGGAGGAGCCTGGTGGGCTGCAGTCCATCGGGTCGCTAGGAGTCGGACACGACTGAGCGACTTCACTTTCACTTTTCGCTTTCATGCATTGGAGAAGGAAATGGCAACCCACTCCATTGTTCTTGCCTGGAGAATCCCAGGGACCAGGGAGCCTGGTAGGCTACCCTCTATGGGGTAGCACAGAGTCAGACACGACTGAAGCGACTTAGCAGTAGCAGCAGCAGCAGCTATCTTAATACTTCCAAGTACCTTAATGACCAACTCTAAACAGGTAGGGGCCACTGGCTAGACCTGCATGGAGTGTGGCCCCGCTGGGAGACTGGTAGGTTATTAGCAAACCTGTTGCAGATAGGTATAATGAAAACACAACAAACTAGAAAAAACTGGTTCTATAAAACTAGAATAACAGGTTTTAGAGAAACCAAAGTCTGCCTTTCAGCTCACCTCCTTGTCTACTCCATGACAGCAAAGAGCACCTTAACCCAGGATTCCCCAACCTTTAGGATCTTGTGCCTGATGATCTGAAGTGAAGCTGATGTAATATCAACAGAAATAAAGTGCATAATAAATGCAATGGGCTTGAATCATCCCGAAACCAACCCCCCCTTCCCCGGTCCGTGGAAAAATTGTCTTCCACAAAACCGGTCCCCAGTGTCCCAAAGGTTGGGGACTGCTGCTCTAACCTTTCCAAGGCCTTACAGATGCGATTAAATTATGGAAAGAAATAGCAGAGCTCTGAGCCTGACCCAGCAGGTCCTTAGGAGATATTGGCTCTCTCTCACCACTGGTCTCCGTGTCTGCTTTCAGCATTCCTTCCTGCTAACCATGCACCCCAGATGTCCTCAAAGTCTCCCTCAACCCTGCCCTCATGTCCAAGCAGATGCCACGCCCTGCTCTCTCGACTGCTCCACTTTTTCCCACATGGCCCCTCTCTGCCCACTGCGCTGCTGTGACAGGGACACATCCAAGTGCTCCAGGATTAGAGACGATGGAATTCTATGAGTGAAGTGCCGAGCGAAGGAGGGTGGTCAGAGAGTTTAACAGACAAGGAGACACTGAGGCAGTTTCCAAAAATAAACAGAGGTTTACCAACTCGAGAAGAAAAAAATGGAGGCACCCAGGCAGGCCATTTCAGGAAGAGGGCTAGAATGTGCAGTGAGCTCCGTACAGTCGAGCATGTTCGGAGACTGGTTCGTTTGTTAGTTTTACCCCCATTTTTTCTGCATTATATACATTTTAAATTAGTAGAGTCTGGAGCAAACAGTTGATTGCGATAAGAATACACTAAATTATCTGCACATTTTTTGCCTTGAACCTATTGCTCACATTAATAACATATATCCGTATCAGTATAAGACACATAATTTCAATTCAACAAATAATGACTGGGTCCCTATAATGTGTTAGTCCCTGCATTTACTGGGGCTTCCCTGGTGGCTCAGATGGTAAAGAAGCTGCCTGCAACATGAAAGACTTGGGTTCGGTCCCTGGGTTGGAAAGAGCCCCTGGAGAAGGGAACGGCTACCTACTCCAGTATTCTGGCCTGGAGAATTCCATGGACAGAAGAGCCTGGAAGGCCACAGTCCATGGGGTCACAAAGAGTCAGACATGACTTAGCGACTTTCACCGTCACTGCACTGACTGGGCATGCAGTGGCACTGGTGGTAAAGAACCCACCTGCCACTGCAGAAAACGAAACAGATGCAGGTTCAATTCCTGGGTCAGGAAGATCCCCTGGAGGAGGGCATAGCAACCCACTCCAGTACTCTTGCCTGGGAAAGACTACGGACAGAGAAGCCTGATAGGCTACAGTCCACGGGGTCACAAAGAGTCAGACACGACTGAAGTGACTTACCATGCACACACAGGGTAATTAGGCCACAACTTGCTATATTTATATTCACAGTTAAAAAAAATAGAAAACCTGCGATTCACTGAGTTAAGTAGCTTGTCTAAGCTCACCAACCAGTTAGGGGCCAGAGATAAACTTCTGTTTATTGACTTCAAATTTAGTGCTATTTCTATGATAGTTTCCTATTTCTTTGCAGTTACCAATACGGTGCATACTTGCAAGCTCTTTGGCTAAGATGTGCAAACAACTTATTCGCAGAGGATTTTTTTCTTGAAAAATGTCAGTCTGTCCTTAAGTGATTCATTATCTTGGCATCATTAAGCCTTATGCTTTATCTAACAATGAATCTAGACAGAGGGTCTGAAGTGGAGCTTTACATGGAATGAGTTATTTAAATAATGAAGATGGATGTGAGCATACAAGCAGCACCCCACTGCCTGAAGGTAAGACCTAGCAACCCCAAGACTAGTGAACAAAGGCCAGCAAGATGCACTGCTGGCACACGGCTCGTGATTTTCTGTGTAGGATTTTATCAAGTCATTTCAAAATCTCATCCAGTAAAATGAGATGCCGAATTGGAAGCAAGAAACAGAGGAATAGCAATGAGAAGGGGCGCGGCAGATAAAAGGTGAAAAAGCAAGGAATCTACGAGCATTTCAGATCACAGTGTATGCATGTGTGTGCAGCCATTTTTGTTGCTGTTGTTCAGTCGCTAAGTCGTATGTGACTCTTGGCGACCCCACTGACTGCAACACACCAGGCTCCCCTGTTCTCCATTATCTATATGCACTATCCATCTGCAGTATACTACATGTGCAGGCATTGTGTGTGCTAAGTCGCTAAGTGTCCCACTCTTTGCGACCCTATGGACTGTAGCCCACCAGGCTCCTCTGTCCATGGGGATTCTCCAGGCAAGCATACTGGAGTGGGTTGCCATGCCCTCCTCCAGGGGATCTTCCACACCCAGGGACTGAACCTGTGTCTCTTATGTCTCCTGCATTAGCAGGTGGGTTCTTTACTACTGGCGCCATCTGGGGAGCCAATGCACCGGTCATTGAAAAAAAGTGAAAGTGAAAGTAAGTGCAAGTCGCTTAGTCGTGTCTGACTCTTTGCAACCCCATGACATGAAATTACAGCACATGATATTACTTACAAAGGCTTTATTCCTCAAGGGAAGAGCTAAATAATACAACATTTCCTTCATTTGTAAAGGTAAGAAAGGACATAATGAAATAAATAATGAGGGACTTTTAAGTAAAAATTGGTTAGTATTTTTAAAGTATTCATATGAGTTACCTTCCTTGATGTGTAAAATTTAGATACAAATTACTTTTGCTACAGTCAGATAGATAAGAAATGTGACTGCCTTATGTTCACTACTTTTTAACATTTAGGTGTAGAGTGTTCATATGAATTCAAATAACTATGAGGCAAGACTGGCTAAACAAGCCTCAAAAATTTATTAGAGAACAGGATACCAAGTTGAAAATTTCAAATTATGATTCATTTGAAACTAAATATTCTTACATGTTGAAATGATTAATACTTATTTAAAAAAAAACCCTAGTTTTAAATCTTTATCTTGCCATTTCCTTGTTCATCATTAAATAATAGTATTTAGCAGAACAGGGACAATCATATCCTTTCAAATGTACCACTAGAGGGTTCCAGCTGATTTCTGGACCCTCTTAAGCCAGACCCAACATCTGGTTGCTGTGCGCCATCTAGTGGCTGTACGAATCAGTGGTGCCTGAGTGTTACTTCCTTGTACTGCATTTTATTTACAGAAAACACGATGGCACACATTTTTGGAAAATAAAGAGAGTTATATATATATGTAATATCAAATTTGTAAAACCATTATCTCCTAAAATTCATATTTAGATCATTTGATAAGCAGTAAAATTCTTAAAATCAGAGAAATTCATTGTACATAATAGTTACGTATCATACAGATTTAAACGACCTTTAATTTCAACACAGTGCGATTCATTTAAATACACTGTACATGGCTTCATGCAGAGGAGACATACAATTCAGACTAGTGAATAGGAATAATTATTATACTTGCTGACGGTAGGGTAAATGTGATGGTCAAAATATATTTTTTCCTTCTACTGAATATGCCTTAAACAATTTGCCACAGGGAAATGTTAGTAGGCATTTAAAATATTTGGCCAAACTTCTATGCTATTATCTAAAATGCACATTCATTAGACTAAGTTATTTTTCATTTTAAGAAGGTACTCCAGCATTTCTTGCTTTATTCTAAATTCTTTATGAGTATGTAGAAAATGAACCTCTTTCACACTCCTATAGATATGTTTAATTTACTTTATATCTATGTCCTAAACAGATGACTGATCATTTACTAAGAAAGCACAAAAGATCAAGTTACAGGCAGAATTAACGTGACTTTCTCAAAGGTAGTGTCTTGTTGCCCCTTGCTCACCTCCCATTGCGTGTGTAGTTCTCATAAGTCATCTGTTATAATCCCATACTTCACATTCATTATTACTGGTCACACACAAATACCTTACTCAATATGCCTGAAGCAAAGGTAAGGCTAAGAGGATATTTGCTAAAAGCAAAGCAAGCCAACCTGAATCCCTACAGAACTAGTGTTCATTTCATTTTGAGCACAAAGTTATGAAATCTTGCACGTAATTATAAATCAGAAACCAGTATGGGCTCACTTTGAACTGGTGGCAGCAAAGCAACCAAGTTTCATTCTTTCTTTTTAAAAGTACTGTTATTTGACTGGTGGTTTAGGAGCTTCTGTCTTGCCCAGTATAAGTATTTCTCTGCTAAGTGGATGGATGAATATGTCATATCTGGGTTTGGGGCAGAAATTTCCCAAGGACTTTTGGGTGGAGCTTTGAGATCAAGAAACATGGATCGGAGGTAGGACAAGTAGGTGGATTCTTAGCTGTAAGTTTATGAATTGAGACCCACTTGGATGGAAGTCTCCAGGACCACATCTGAGTCCTTTTTCCTGAACCTGTTCCATTCAGTACTTGAAAAAAATGGAGAAGCTGAAGAAGAAACCTAAAATACTAAAAGCAAGGTGGGCAGGAAGGGGTTCTAAAGTCTTTTCGATTTATTAGAATAATGAGCTCGCATCAATCAAATGGATGTAGTATATACAGTATAAGTTTTTCTAAGGTTTGAAAGGGTATGTGCAGCTCCCACAGCAATAATTGTCCTGTATCTCCCACAAGAGATTATCCAGCCTGGGGCAAACACCTCAGTGAGGGAAAACCCGCCCCTCTCAAGGCAGCCATCATTTGACAGGTTCAACGACAAATACACCACCGCATGCTTTGGTTTAAAAGAAATGTTATTGTTACAAGGGAGGGAAAGATCAGGATTTCAGCAGTTTTTGACATAGATGACCTAACAGAGAAAGACAACTGAAAGCCTTAACTCTATCTTCGCATCTATTAAGAGATGTCCATTAACAAGAGCTCTTACATCAACTAGGGGGGTGAAAACTTTAGAAAACACAATGATATGTCAGAGTATACTTAGAAAAAAGTGGCTGAGAGAATTGAGGGTGTCTGATTTGGAGAAATCAAGATGCCAGTGGTTCATGGCAGTGTTGAGAGGAGCACCAGCGCCCAGAAGTGAAAATTAGTGTGATGGCTGGAGCTATAAAGTAGCCAAACAAAGCGTAGCAGACAGTTCAGGGCTGTCAGAGACAAGGACTCTGCCCTCGGAAACATCATCCAACTTGTCTTGCAGAAGCAAAAGCTCTCTGTTACTCGATGAATTTAAGGAGAGGTAGGAAATAATACTCGACCGGGAGCCACTCATTACCAAGGAGACAATGAGACCAGGTGTTGTGCGGATCAAATGAAAGAAAAGGTCTGTTAAGTGTGCAGAAAACTGCATAGTAGGGACTGGTTCTCCGTGAGAGATGACACCCAAGGGATTCCTCTAATGTGGAAATGAACTAAACTCCATGACATCGAAGGTCCATTTGGACCCTAGGAGTCAATGATTTCATCTTATTAATAAGCCACGCTGATTAATTCTGCTTCAGCATTAGAGGTTTATATTGCTTTGAATTACAATGCATACGTCACATTTCCCCCACTTTTACAATATATATTAAAACCTTCAAGATTCAATCCTACAATGCTATCACATTAAAATCCTTTCATAGCATCTCATTAAACCCTTTCTTCTCTTTCACTGTTCACCACTTGGATAATTGAAATAGAGGATGTCTGGTGAAAATGGAGCTAATAGTTATCTCAGAAAGTTCAAGGAAAATAGGAATAACTCAAAATATATGAGGATTCACTGATGAAAGGTCATCCTTTTTTTTTTCTCTTATAACTGAAATGCTCCCATAAAATGTCAGTAATACAACCTGATCATACTTACTCCTATGATTTGTGTTCATTATCTACTGATAGGATGAAATATGCTTATTCAACTTTTATGTCTATACTCATTCTTGGCCTTCATAAGAAAATTGAATACACACTACCATATATAAAACAGATAACCAACAAGGACCTACTGTGTAGCAAGGGAATTCTACTCAATATTTTATAATAACCTATAAGGGAAAAGAATCTGGAAAAAATAGATATGTGTGTATGTATAAGTGAATCACTTTGCTGTATACCTGAAACTAACACTTTGTAAATCAACTGTACTCCAATAAAAAACTAACTTAAATATTAAATGGCTTAATTTTTCAGATCCAAAAACAAGAAAGAAAATTGATTAAAAAATAGTGCCTGATAACTTCCCTGGTGGTTCAGGGGTTGAGACTGTGCTTTCACTGCAGGAGCCACGGGTTTGATACCTGGTCAGGGAACTAAGTATCTCACATACCGTGTAGTGTGGCCAAGAAAACAAAACAACAACAAAATGAGTGTCTAAGAAATAGATGAAAACTTCTCCTGGGAGAGCTCAGGATCAGTGAAGAGGGAAAGATCTGGAATTAAGAAGAAAAGGAAGAAGGGCTGGGAACAGGGAAGAAAGATGGGAAGGGGCAGTTTGCACACTGCGCTGAATTACCTTAGAAATAGCAAACGTATTAACGTGGTAGATGAGCAAGACTAAACTGCAGACTCTATAAAGCTTTTCTGAATTCAAGCAGCATCTTGTGCTATAACATCATCACACACACAAAGATGCCCCACCTCAATGATCAAAATCATGAAAGTCTCTGTAAAGAAAGCTTCAAACAATCTGCTATACTAACATGACTCAATATATGGCAAAGAATGCCAATTTAAATAAATTTGCTACCTCAGCTGGGAAACAGTTCACACAGTGTGGTTACCTTAATGTATCTGAGATGGGAGCACTATTTACATGGCCCCATGGGATCTGTTACACATGAAGCTCCCAGAGGTGGGTGCTGGAGCCAGATTCCTGTCCAGGGTAGTTACTGGACTGGGCTGTCTTGATCTCTGGTATGTTGCTACCAGGAATGCCTATGAATGAATCTCCCTCTTCTCTGAGGTTCACATGTTCCAGTCACCAGTCACTTTTCCTTGAAAAGGTTCTGTAATTGGGGAGGAATTTGGTCTTTGGTCTCTTCCCAGAGCCTCCTATCAGTGGTACCCAAAGGGATCCAGAAAGCAAGGCAGGCAGGGGATGCCAAGTGAGAGACATACATGGTAGAGGATGGATGGGGTGAAGAGAGCTAAGTGAAGAACCACCAGCTTCTTTCTTGGAGGGTGAATCGGTGGGAGCGTAGATGTGTTGGGTGAATGGATGGTGACAAAGTCAGCGAGTCACTTGTGATCTCAGTTTCCTTCTTTGCAAACTATGAATATAAAAAATCCTCTCCATATACAAAAAAATACCAGTGAGAATCAAATGGAATCATGGAGAAATAAAGTTTTCAACTCCTGGCAGTGTTATGTATATGTCAATCTTATTTCATGTTGTTGTTGCTGTTTATCCGTTTCGTTATTTAGGGGATGAGATCAAGGGGAGAAAAACATGATCTAAGTGGTGGTGAAAATGCTAACTTTAAGAGAAGAAAATGATTTTATTCAGTTTGTTTTGTATGTTACGTGGACATTTTAAAACCTAGACAAGCATTAAGTGGCAACTCTGACTATGAAAAAGTCTAGACCACTGGGTTCACACTAACATAAGTCCTTAAGACACAGAAGAAATACTTGTTTCTAAATTTCACTAAGACTTAAGCCTTTTTCGACTAAGAGAGGGAATGCACCCTGCTCAGACATGATGGGTGAGCACAGAACACTCCAGCACACCCAGGGGTCCGAAGTCAAGCAGCCGGCCCTGTCTGGACTCTCAGTGACCCTCAGGTGAGAAACCCTGCAGAGCTGTTACCTGTATGTGTCCTTCGATGAGCCTTCAGGTGAGAACTTTTTGTATACACTTTGTTGCAGCCCTCGAAATCGCATCTGTGGATACGCCGTTTTCTCGAGTCTGGGGATTCAGACCTTCTCTGGCGTCTTGTGCTCTCAATACTAAATGGTGAGATTGAACTGGAAAAAGAGAAAGTAGATTTAAATGGTGAGCAAACACAGCACCCTGTTTGGTTCCAATGCTGTGAGACCTGAGGCTCGCAGCCTGCAGCTTCATACAGACTCGAGGCCCCAGGTCCACGTTACTGCTGTCACTTTCTGGGACACGTTTCATTGCTTAATCTCGAAGGCGGGCAGCTTGACCTATTTTTGATGAAACACTCCTCGGGAGAGGAAGACATGCTTAAAATAACAACAGAATGAAAAAAGCAAAAAAGTACACGAAAGCAGTGGTGAATGAGTAGATCTCCATCATCAAAAGAAATTATCCGGTGGTGGTAGAATTATCGCCTAAAGTTCTGAACTTGCAAAGACACTTACAGAGAATATTTTAGGGAGACCTGCTACAGACAAATGACAAAATGAATGCATTTAATAAGTAACATGAGGGTCTGAATTGCATGTGACAACACATAAAATCATGTAAAATCACAATGTACGTTTCAAAACAAGTGAGGTTGGGCTGAAAGAAATGACATCAGTACATCAATAACATGACTCATGACAAGCTATTTTGGTTCTGCAAAATGCACCTGACATTTAACTCTTCCCGTTGGTAGTTTTTCACGGTGAAGAATCAAGTGCATTGTATTTAAAGATTAGCTGTACCACATTATGAAAAAAAGTTTTAACTATGAAATTTGGCCCTGACTTGTACATTGTTTAATCTTAATGCCACAGTAGAAAAACAGGATCAGTTTGTAATGTCAGGTAACAGATTAACATGTACTTCTTCCAACATTAATCTCTTTTGATTGAGATAGAAATGAAGAATATGACTCATTTTTTTTAAGTTATTCATGAAGTTCTTTAAAGTTAGTGAAATACAATAAAAAAGCAATCACTCATACTCCTACTATAAAAGATTTACCACTATTAATACTTTGACATTATTTTCTTTCAGCTTTTCCCGGTTTCAAAGTTTTTTAAAATTACTTTTTATGAATAAATCAGTCCTCAAAAAAACTGAACACTACAGATAAAGATAACTTTCCCCCTTTTTCTTCCATCATTGTCCTGATCCCTTGTCCTCCCAGGCAAAATCTCTATCATCAGTTTTCTACAAATCCTTTCAATTCTTTTAAATTATGCTTACTGGTATCTGCATTCATGGAAACTCATTATACCGTGTTTTTAAAGAGACATATAGATAAAAGGCTGTACACATCATTCTGCAAATTGTTCCACACTTGACTTTTGCTCACTCGACACTGAGGATCTGAGCTCTGTTTATACTGATACAGACACAGTGGTTTGTTCATTTGAAGTGCTATATGCCATAGTGCACGGATCCTAAGATGAATCTTTTCATATTTCAATGTCTCTAACTCAGGATGCCTCTGACATTTGATGGCTGGTCATGGTTTAATTGATTTATTTTATCTTTCTCAGCGGTGTATTTTATAACAGATGGTGTTTTAATCTACCTAGATCAGGAGTTGGTAAACTGTTTCTATAAAAGGCTAGATAGTGAGTATTTTGACCGAGAGTCATACAGTCTATGTTGTGACAAATCAACCCTGCAACTGTAGCATGAAAGCAGCTATAGATAAATGAGTATAAATAAAACAAATGAGTGTGTCTATGTTCCAATAAAACTTTATTTACAAAACAAATAGTGGACAGTATTTGATCCATGGGCTATAACTGGTTAATACTTGACTCAGATGAAATATGGGAGTAGTCCAATGAACATTCATTCCAGAGTTTAAAAATCCATTTCCTAAGTGATGGACATATAGATTTATTTCTAATATTTTACTGCAACATTGCTCCAGTAAACTTTAAAATGTCTCCTTCCATATGGTGGTGGTGGCTTAGTTGCTAAGTCATGTCCAATTCTTGCAACATTTTGGACTGTAGCCCACCAGGCTCCTCTGTCCATGGGATTTCCCTGGCAAGAACAGTGGAGTGGGTTGCCCTTCCCTTTGCCAGGGGATCTTCCCGACCCAGGGATTGAACTCGGGTCTCCTGCATTGCAGGCGGACTCTTTACTGACTGAGCCACCCAAGTTTTCAAAGCATCTTTTCACTTGTACAAGTAACAGATTCAGTAGCCAATGCTTTATATTGTTAGCTAAGATCAAATATAAATGACGTTTATCTGCCTGTATCTTAAACAGTTTTGTGCAAGATTTCTATGAAGTTGAAGGAAAGAACATACGGGATGGCTAAGCCACTTTTTCAGCCTTCTTACCACTCAATGAGGCTTGGTGGTTTTCCACATCATTGACTCAGTTGTAGGGACTGGAGCTTGGTTGTGAAGAGAGTCAAAACAGTGTGACTGGTCTTTCCCATGAGAGAAGGGCTTTAGTCACTCCCGACAAGGTACGTTCTGGCATAGCATGTGATTCTTGTGAACAAATTGACTCTATATGTGACAATAAGGCAACAGTAATTCACTTCTTGACTATTTAGTCATAAAAACAAATATGGATCTTGTCACTGGGGGCCTCACAAATAGAAACTTTCGTGTTGTGGTATGTTTTACACCTTTCAAATCGAGAATATGACATGGTATTTATGTCCCTCAAGTTATAACATAAAGCCTATAGTAAGAACATTTTGTTTTGTACAATGCTTTCTATGCATCTATACAGAAGTCTAAATGTAACTAAGCATAATCACACACACATATTGCTTGGCCTGTTGATTTTAGCTATTTATTCTGCTATGTGTTCATATATGCAGAGAAAAGTAAAAAAATAAACCTAAAATCAATACTCAGTAACTACTAAGCAAGTCTATAAGGGACCAGGGAGGTAATGCTGCTATTCAGTCAGCCACTGGACTATATGGCGGGCAGGGAAGAAAAGCAGAGCTACAGAATGGCGGGAAACCACTTCACTCAGATTTCTGAATTTACATCAAAATTGAACACATGTTCGGTGGATGGCCTTAATGCTCTACAAACTTCATACCGCGGTTTTCCTCATTTTAAAGTGAAATGTTTTAGGACATTATAAAGAACAACTATCTAAAGATATCTGCATGATGATGATAAAAATAAGAGTTATGTGCATTGAATAAATGGACCCAACCAAGCTAACCTTAAAATGGCATTCAATGGGTAAGACTTCCCCTGGTTCCCCTTTTTAAATGGCAGAGATACCCTCAGATGTCACAGAACCTTACGCTAGCCTGTACCTTTCAAACAAGAACTACTTATTTGATCTCTTTGTGGAAAGGCAGGTAAATGGGGCTGAAGTAAAAAAGAATCAGAAATGCAGACGAGCTTCAAGAACACAGGAAGAGGAGAGAAAAACCCAACTCCACGGAGGACTGCTGCTGTACTGGGCCCACAGCACGACCCTGGGGTTGGGGGACATGGCAGCTGGGAGATAACTGGACTGGGTGTTTGGCCACGCCAAGTCCACGGCAGGAGATCTGATAGTTAAGATGCTGGTACCAAGTACTTTTGGGTCTCTGGAGCCAAGAACATTGTGGGCATTCAAGAAATGTTTGCTAAACAGAATGACTGAATAGTTGGATGGATGAATGGATTAATGTATTAAGTCAGGTATTCTTAATTCAATATAATCAACCAATTAATTGACCTTTAATTGGTTAATTAATCCTCACCAGGATCCTTGGACTTCAAGTCTTCTGATAGTGCTTACTGAATTCCTCTTACTTTCATTTCCCTGTTTCAAATTTTATTTTTTTCATAATACATATATTTTATTGAGGTACAGTTGATTTAAATGCTTCAGGTGCATGGCAAGGTGATTCAATTATACATATATTGTTTTTCAGATTATTTTCCATTATAGGTTATTACAAAATATTGACTATAGTTCCCTGTGCTATACAGTAAAACTTTGTTGCTTGTTGCATATCTATTTTTTTTTGTTTCATATTTTAAATGCTGTAATATACAAAGTGGTGACTGAATACCAGGGATTCTGGGTAACCATTAAAATCATATGTTCCCATGAGTGTCTTGGTTCTTTGCTCTAACTTGAAGAGAACGGCATTCTAAAGCACGGCTTACAATTAAAATTTTCAGTGAAATTAAAATATTCTGCCCTTTCTATGCTTTCTGAGCCATGCGCCCTTTGTTTCCACAGCTTTTAAGGTATCCCCACATGCACTCACACTGACTTGTGTGCTTCAAAAGTTGGCCTCGTTCTGAAGAATGGAAATGTGCAAAAAACTACTGCCTATGCCAGCAGAGGATTCTTCCAATAATCCTTAGTAATAAGCTTGGTATGATGAAAACGGTCGGGACCATTCAGCCACTGAACACAGTCGCTAGTGTGTTCCCAGACATTGCACTAAACACATCCACACAGTTCATAAAGAATAACTAAAGGCCCACTCCCTTCCCCAGAAGGTTAGACCATTTAGAGAAGTGAATGAACGCCCGAGGGGGCCTCACAGGCACTGCGTCGTAATAATTAGATGGAGAGAGAACAAATGAGTGAATCACACCTTCAGTGACACAATAGTCCCACTTGGAATGGTAAGTTAAATTAGAACGAAACCCAGAGAGGCTCGAAAAGTCACATCCAAGAACAGCTCTATTTAAATAGAAGGCACCACACAGCTGCCATGAAAGGAATGAAGGTTAACTGTAATCAGCAGGTAATAAAGGCCATTTGTCACGTGTGACCCGAGAGCAGTGAGACGCCCTTCACTGGAATTGGAGTTTCTACAGGAGTTAAAAGGAAAAAGCCAGGACAATCTTTTAAGACTGGGAAGAGGACACACACATCCTAAATTTTATTTTCTTTCTTTTTTTTTCCCATTTGTTGCTTTTTCTTTTCTTTTTTCTTTTTTAACTTTACTATATTGTATTGGAAATTTTAAAACGAGCAGAAAACAGAGGGATGGAAGGTCCTTCAGCAAATTCACACACATCATCTCAACAGAACATCAAGGAGGAGGATTGAGGATAACAATGAGAGCCGACACTGCCAGAATGCCTGCCATGAGCCAGGCACTGCTCTAAATGCTTTAAGCTTCAAAGTAGCTCTTGGAGGTCAATATTATTAGTACCCTTAGTTTACAGATGAGGAAACCGAGGCAAAGGGAGGTTAAGATCAAGGCCAAAACAGAGTGGGTGACCACACCAGGATCTGAACCCAAGGACATCAGAATCCACCTGAGTTATTATGCTCTACTCACTTGGGTATTTAGGAATATAAACCACATCTAATAAAAGATGCAAGCATGAATGCATGCTAAGTCACTTTAGTCACGTCTGACTCTGTGCGAAGCCAGGGACTGGAGACTGCCAGGCTCCTCTGTCCATGGGATTCTCCAGGCAAGGATACTGGAATGGTGCCATTCCTTCCTCCAGGAAAATCTTCCTGACCCAGAGATTGAAGCTGCATCTCTTAGGTCTCTAGCACTGGCTGGCACGTTCTTTACCACTAGTACCACCTGGGAAGCCCCATAAAAGATAAAAAAGCAACAAAATAACCTGAATCATTTAAATTTCCCCTCTAATCCTATTATAGAAACAACAGTACATAAAAGCATTCTTAAATGTAGTCTGCTATAATAAAGCATACACTTTACTCCTGAGAATTTTAAACTATTTTATAAATACTGCCAGTGGAGATACACAGTGTAATTACTTACTATTAATCTACCTTAAAAATACTTTCTTAACTTTGTAAAATATGTATCTTTCCAGGGAAATGTTTTTGAAGATTGAGTTTGGCAGTGATATGCGATTAAGTCTTCCTCAACCATCAAGACCAGAGAACTTGTTCCTTTCCTGCCATCTTTGTTTATTTACAATGGTACCAGAAAGTGTTTAGAGTTAGTTGCTCAACAGAGTTACCTTAAGGGAAGAGGGCACATTCAGTTTTAAAAGTATATTTTGTACTGTTTTCCAAAGCTTGTTTTAAAATGATTTTCAGTAGAATGTAAATATCACCTACGGGAATTCTGAATCAGCTGCTGCTGCAGAATAGACGGAAGTGAGAACCACTTCCTCGTTAGTAAATCAAACACCACATTGGGAATGAAATATAGAGGCCACAAGCCAAAAAATAGAGTTGATGAGAATTTCAGTTAACCAGGAGTTACATAAATCTTAGTACTTGAGATTCTATTCATGTGGACAAGCCAGACACATGTAGGTTTTTGCAGGCTTTTTCTTAGCCAGCAGATGGCTCTCAGAAGCAGGAATCTTCCTATTTCTCTTCCATACTATCACAGACTCTCTAGCTTCTATCAAACCATGTCAAGGTCTTCAATGGGATATTAATTAGAGAAAGGGGGTTATTTAGATACATTCATTATCCAGTCCCCAGAAGCGTCATTCTAAGATAGCACAAATCCACTGATTCACCATTTTTGTTCCTGCCCATGGATTTCCCTGGTAGCTCAGGTGGTAAAGAATCTGTCTGCAATGCAGAAAAATCTGGTTCCATCCTTGGGTCAGAAACATCCCCTAGAGAAGGAAACGGCAACCCACTCTGGTATTCTTGCCTGGAGAATTCCATAGACAGAGGAGTCTGCTGGGCTACAGTCCAGGGGGTTGCAAAGAGTCAGAAGCAACCGAGTAACTAACATTTTCACTTTCATTCCTGCCCACAGCTTCCTACAGAAAACTAACTTTGAGCACACTGAAACTGTAAGATTAGAAGTTGCCAATCTTTCCAGAAGCTGTGACAAAAACATTACACCACTTTACATTCAAATTTGAATTCAATAAAAATAAATCCATTTTCACGAAATGTATAAATCAAGAGTAATACTTAGATAGAATATGTTCAAAAGCTGACATTTTTTCATACAAACAGAATATGTGCAGAATTTATTTTGAATTATTCTAATAAATGAAATACCCTACTAATTAAAAGACTGGTTCACTGGTTTACCAATGAACTTTTTGTAGGTGAGTCTATAGATAGATTTATAGTATATCATGATTTTCCTTAAAAATAACAGCAGCTACTCAGTAATTTTAATCACTATCTAGGACCATTAAAATACTCAAAACTGTTACAGACTCTGCTGTTTTTTTGATTCATCATATTTTAGCAAGTAAGATCATAAGCTGTTTAAGCAAAAGATAAAATAGATACATGGATAAATAGAAAAAATAAATTATTAATGGTATCTGCTGTGATTTGTTATATAGTTAAACTTGTATGATGAATTCAGATTACAGGCTGAAAGAGGATTTTTTGTTAAAAAAAAAAAAAAAAGAGAGACCCATCTCAGATATACAGTTATCTATTCAAAATAGTTTCTTTGGGGGCAACACTGTATTCATTGTAAAGATTTTTTCCCATAAAATCAATTCATAATGTAGGATGGAACAAGAGCCCTGAAACAAGTATAGATTTCTGAATTATACTGGACATGGAACAGAAGACATAAAACTTGTCAAAATATTCAGAAGAACATTTCCACAAAATTTCTTCAAGAAACGTTGGGGTTTAAATTATGTTTCACGCTAGAAGTTGTAGCTCAATGGATCATTTAAGCCTTAAAAAAGACTTTCTAGGTCTGAACAGGATTAAACAATCAGAATGCCTTTAAGGCGGGTGCTGTCTTCCCGAGGTTGGCACAGGCCTTACCACTGTTGCCTTATAAAGACAGCGCTATGCATTTGCCTGGAAAATCCCATGGACGGAGGAGCCTGGAAGGCTGCAGTCCATGGGGTTGCTAAGAGTCGGACACGACTGAGCGACTTCACTTTCACTTTTCACTTTCATGCACTGGAGAAAGAAATGGCAACCCACTCCAGTGTTCTTGCCTGGAGAATCCCAGGGATGGGGGAGCCTGGTGGGCTGCCGTCTATGGGGTCGCACAGAGTCGGACACGACTAAAGTGACTTAGCAGCAGCAGCAGCATGCATTTGTCTTACAGGTGTGGTCTTTGAGCCCATCTGGATTTGAGACCCTCTAGGACTGTTCTCTTTATTTTATTAAAGATAAACTTTAAACACAAGAATGAAGATGTGGTTATATGCATGCCTCTCTAGAAGCTGGCATATCAGCAGGTGCTGGGAAGGCTGAGGAGAAAGAAAGAGAGGAAAGAGCTGGGGGAACACAGTCCATCCCATGAGGACATTCTCAAGGGTGAACACTGATGTTTGATATAAACACGCTAACTTTTCCATATCAGAAGGATCTTCTTATACGACAGATCCGATCATAAAGAAGTTGTACGGATGTGCACTAGGTGAGGACAATATATAATAAGACTTGGTGTTTTAAATATTAAGACATATATAAAATGTTTGAAATATGCAGTTCTTATGAGTTATTGTAATGCAATCATAAATAAACTTTTTAAGTAACCATCAACACAGCCTCCATCTATTTTATGCTCATCATTAGCAAGGTCTATGTTCCACTAGAGATTTGTTTTATTAAAGAGCACCGAAATTATACCAGTTAATATCTGGTACTTATGCTTACATAAATTATTGAAACAGTTTTTAATTAGTCATACAGGGATATATAAAATAACATGGCTAAGTAGAATTCACTAGTAATATCTCACTTGAATTTTTTTTGGCTATCTGGTGCCACAAATAGGCATTTGTCCTACCATAAAATGTGTACGTATTTGAATTTTGGAGAATACCAAAAATCTTTCCATCTAATGGAGGAAATATTTTACTTGTTTTTATTTTCCTTCTTGAAACTCAACTTAATCTTTGAGTACTCTGCCAAATTGATGTTATAAAAGTTAGAAGGTATAGTAATGTGACCCAAATTTATACCTGAAAGACATTAGAATATGAGCAAACCAGGGCTCAAAAAGTTAATTAAACTAACCTATGCCAAACCCACACAGCTAAACCGTAGTAGAGCTGGTACTAGTCTATTTCCTGACTCTTCAAGCTAGGCTTCTCTCACTCTTCAATAAAACTGGAGAAAGAGAGAAAGAGCTATGTTATAATCTTTATTTGGTATGAAGTAAGCCTGCTTGGCAAAACTGGAATATATACATATACACAAATTTTTTTTTCATCAGGTAGTTAGAACTAAAAATCCCCACCCTATTTACGTTTTTGTTATGGCTGCCAGGAAACTCAGCCACATTAGCCTAGGGCCTAGTGTGTTTATTCCACATTCTAATGATACAACAGTAATTCTTAAGTGTATGTCCCACAAAGTTATTTCTGAACTAGGTCAAGTATTAATGATAAACAAGCAAAAGAAAACAAAAACAGAACATGCTGATCTTAAAAGAGGAAACAATGTGAAATTTGAATCTTCATTTTTATATGCAGACTTCTAAATTAAAGTTTTGTGATCAATAAGCTCTCATTATTATCTTTAAGGAAAAAAAGAAAACAAGAATCCTATTTTTTGTTGCGATTCCTAGAAAAAAAGCATAGGCTGTGATCTGAAAATTTACATATGAAGTATAGCTTATTATAATTTATTATGCTCCCCTAGTAGCTCAGACAGTGAAGAATCTGCCTGCAATGTGGGAGACCTAGGTTCGATCCCTGGGTCGGGAAGATCCTCTGAATGGCATGGCACCCCACTCCAGTACTCTTGCCTGGAAAATCCCATGGATGGAGGAGCCTGGTAGGCTTCAGTCCATGGGGTCGCTAAGAGTCGGACATGATTGAACGACTTCCCTTTCACTTTTCACTTTCATGCATTGGAGAAGAAAACGGCAACCCACTCGTGTTCTTGCCTGGAGAATCCCAGGGACGAGGGAGCCTGGTGAGCTTCTGTCTATGGGGTCGCATGACTGAAGCGACTTAGCAGCAGCAGCAGCAGCAGGCTACAGTTCACAGCATTGCAAAGAGTCAGACACAACTGAAGCGACTTAGTACATACACAGGAAGATTAACCTAGAATAATGTAAACCTGATACAATGTCCAATATATCTTAAAGTTGGGTTTCTTCTTCCTGGTTTTTTTTTTTTTTGGTTAATATCTGTATTAAGATGTAAAAGATCTAATTCACATACCATAAAATCACCCCATAAAGTGCATGATTCAGTGGCATTCATTATATTCACAATGTTGTGGAACCATCACCTCTATCTAATTTCAAAATATTTTCATCACCCCCAAAAGGAAACCCCATGTTCATTAATGCATTCCACACACCCTCTCTTCCTAGGTCTTGCAACTACTACTCTAATTTTCTGCCTATTTATGGATTTGGTTATTCTGAGTATTTAATAGAAACAGAATCATAAAATTTGTGGCTTTTTGTAGCTAGCTTTGTTCCCATAAGCGTAAAGTCATTAAGGTTTATCCATGTTGTGGCATGCATCAATAGTTTATTCCTATTTCTTCAAGTTTTATTGAAACATAATTCATATTCAGCCCTGTATAAATTTGAGGTGTACAGTATAATGAATTAATTTACATATATCATGAAATGATTAATACTTCATTCCTTTTAATAGCTGAATAGTATTTCATTATACAGACACACCATATTTTTACTCATTAGTTGATGGACATTTGGGTTGATTTTACTTTTGAGTATTAGGAATAATGCTGCTATGAATATCTGTTCAAGCTTTTGTGTGAACATGTGTTTTAAATGCTCTTAGCCATACACCTAGAAATGGAATTACTAGATTATATAGTAATTCTATGTTTAATATTGTGAGTTTTAAAACTGTTTTTCGAAGTGACTACACCATTTTATAATTTCGCCAGCACTGTAAGAAGCTGGTAATTTCTTGTCATTGTCACCAATGCATTATGATTGTCATTTGAATTTTTGCCATTTTAGCGCATGTAAAGCAGTATCTCGTTGTGGTTTTCATTCGTAATACCCCTAACAACTAATGGAGTTGAGTCTTTTCATATACTCACAGGCCATTTGTATATCTCCTTCAGAGAAATGTCTATTCAGATGCTTTGCTTATTTATAAATTGTGTTGTCATTTAATTGTAGAGTTGTGAAACTTCCATATATTCTGGATACAAGTCACTTATCAGATATATAATTTGCCAATATTTTCTCCTAATCTGTGTCTTTTCATTTTCTTGTGGTCCTTAAAGCACAAAAGTTTTAACTATTAAGTCCAATTTAACATTTCTCTAGTTGTATGTGTGTGTGTGGTTATATCTAAGAAAGCTTTACCTAGGTCTCGAAAATTTACTCCTATGCTTTTTTCTTATAGATTTAGCTCTTATATTTAGATTTATGACCCATTTTTAGTTAATTTTTGTGAAAGGAAGGAGTCTAATTTCATTCTTTCACATGTGGATACACAGTTGTCCCCATGTTATTTGCTAAAAAGATTCTTCTTTCTTCATTAAATTGTCTAGGAAATCTCATGAAAATCAACTGATCATAAATGCAACGGTTTACTTCTAAGATCTCACCTTTATTCCAGTGATCTACATGTGCATATTTAGTCTAGTACCACACTGCCTTAACTTCACAGCTTTGAGGTAAATGTTAAAATTGAAAAGTTTTAGTCCTTCAAATTCATCTTTTTCAAGACTATTTCCATATGAATTTTAGGATCAGTTTGTCAATTTATGCAAAAGAAAATGCAGTTGGAATTTAGATAGAAATTGCACTGAATTTATTTACCATTTGGTAGAATGCTACCATTTACTCAATGTTAAGTCTTTCAATCTACAAGCATGCAAGTCTTTCCTTTTACGAGTTCTTTAGTTTTTTTTAAATAATGCTTCAAAGTTTTCAGTGTGCAAATCTTGTACTTATTCAGTTAAATTTGAATGTGAAGTGACAGTGTTAGCTGCTCAGTCGTGTCTGCGACCCCATGGACTGTAACCCTCTGTCCATGGGATTTTCCAGGCAAGAATACTGGAGTGGATTGCCATTTGCTTCTCCCAGGGGTCTTCCCAACCTGGGGATTGAACCCGGGTTTCCTGCATTGCAGGCAGAGTCTTTACCGTCTGAGCTACCTTTTGTCCTAGGTATTTTTTTTCATGTTATTGTAAATGGAATTATTTTCTTTTTCACTGAAGAAGTACAGTTGATTTACAAGGTTGTGTTGAAATTATTTTCTTAATTTTCATTTTCAGATAGTTCATTGTTACTGGATAGAAATAAAGTCAATTTTTATATATTGATATTATGTCCAGCAATCATGCTGAACTCCTTTACTAGTTCTGATAGTTTTTTGAAGGGATTCATTTGGGTTTTCTATATACAAGATCATGTCAACTATAAACAGAGATAATTTCACTCCTTCCTTTCATGTCAACTATACATAGAGCTAACTTCACTTCTTCCTTTCCTATCTGGATTCTCTTATTTCTTTTCCTTAATTGCCATGGCTAGAGTACTGAATGAAGGTGGTGAGTACACAAGTCCATTCTCTAATCTGTATCTCCACCTTCCCCACATATTGGCTCATCAATACCATTTTTCTGGATTCCATTCATGTTCGACTCTCTGCAACTCCACGGACTTCAGTCTGCCAGGCTTCTCTGTCCACGGAATTTCCCAGGTAAGAATACTAGAGTGGGTTGCCATTTCTCCTCCAGAAATCTTCCTGACCCTGGGATCAAATTTGCGTCTCCTGTGTCTCCTGCATTGGCAGGTGGATTCTTTATCAGAGCCACCTGGAAAGCCCCAGATTTCATACATATATGTTAATACGTGATATGTGTTTCTCTCTTTCTGACTTATTTCACTCTGTATAACAGGCTCCAGGTTCAGTCACCTCACCAGAACTGACTCAAAGTCATTCTTTTTTATGGCTGAGTAGTATTTTATTGGAGAAGGCAATGGCACCCCACTCCAGTACTGTTGCCCGGAAAATCCCATGGATGGAGGAGCCTGGTAGGCTGCGTCCATGGGGTTGCTAAGAGTCAGACATGACTGAGTGACTTCACTTTCACTTTCTACTTTCATGCATTGGAAAAGGAAATGACAACCCACTCCAGTGTTCTTGCCTGGAGAATCCCATGGACGGAGAAGCCTGGTAGGCTGCAGTCCATGGGATCGCACAGAGTTGGACACGACTGAAGCGACTTAGCAGCAGTATTTCATTGTATATATGTATCACATCTTTATCCATTCATCTGTCAATGGGACATCTAGGTTGCTTCTGTGGCTACTCTAAATAGTGCTGCAATAAATATTAAGGAACATGTGTCTTTTAGAACTGTGGTTTTCTCAGGGTATATGCCCAGTAGTGGGGGTTCTGGGTCATATGATAGATAGATTTAGGAAAAGGAGGATCAAGAGCGAGAGGATATATGTATAATTATGGCTGATCTGCACTGTTGTACTGCAGAAACCAGCACAACATTGTAAACCAATCTTCTTCCAATTAAAAAATTAAAAACAAACAGTGAGTATAAACATCCTTGTCTTGTTCCTCATCTTAGAAAAACTATTCAGTTTGCCCATTAAAGATGTTAGATAAGGGTTTTTCATAGTTCTTTATCAGGCTAAAGAAATCCCTTTCTATTTCTAGTCTGCTGAGTGTTTTTATCATGAAAAAAAATGTTGAATGCCTTTTATGACCTAGTGAGATAACCAGGTGGTCTTGTGTTTAAGTCTACTAATATATTATACTGATTGATTTTCATATGTCAAACCAGCCTCATGTCTGAGTTACATCCCACATAGTCATGGTATATGCTCTTTTGTATATGTTGCTAGATTCAGTTTGCTTGTTTTATGTTGAGGGTTCTTGAGTCTGTATAAAGGATTTTGTGTATTTTCTATCATCTGTATCTGGTTTTAGTATCAGGGGAATGATATTCTTATAGAAGAGACAGAAGTGTTTTGGGTTCCTTCTTTACCTCGGGTTCCACAAAACCATGTTTACACCAAGAGCCATTCCTTACTACATTCCTATTTGCTGATACTGACTCTTTCCAACCTCAGTTTTATTCTTAGCCTGCTTCTATGGAGCCAATGTTTCTGACATTTCTATGCTATTGGCCTTGAACTGCTCACTCAGAGCTTCATAGATCACTAAAATCTCAGAGCCACACTGTCCACCAAATGCACAGCCGTGGCCCATCTTTCTTCACCTAAGAAGATGTAAGCTTTCATGCATCAGGTAAATACCATTTAACGTTTCTAACTTCATTCTTCTTCATTACTGGTAAAACCCTGTCCACAGTTCTGACTGGTAGCCTTTCAGTGTATACTATGCTGTTTATAGTAAACTTACTGTATACTATCAAATACTGCAGGTGGCATAATAAGGGCTCTTATATCAACATACATAAACTTAGAAATCACAAAAATTACAGGAAGATTGGCAGGGTTGATATTGTTAATGGCAGTCGAACAGCTGAGAAATAGCTGAGAAAATAGACACTTAGAATGGGTAAGTGCCTGAGAAAAGAGAGACTTAAGACCTCCAGTCCATACTTCCTCTTACTTCACATCATTCCTAATATAAGATGAAAAATCTATAAAACATCAAGATAACAATTCTAAGTCTCTTGAACCACATTTATTAATAATTAAATATAATTTGCAGTGGAAACAGTGTCAGACTTTATTTTTTTGGGTTCCATAATCACTGCAGATGGTGATTGCAGCCATGAAATTAAAAGATGCTTACTCCTTGGAAGGAAAGTTATGACCAACCTAGATAGCATATTAAAAAGCAGAGACATTACTTTGCCAACAAAGGTCTGTCTAGTCAAGGCTATGGTTTTTCCAGTGGTCATGTATGGATGTCAGAGTTGGACTGTCAAGAAAGCTGAGCACCAAAGAATGGATGCTTTTGAGCTGTGGTGTTGGAGAAGACTCTTGAGAGTCCCTTGGACTGCAAGGAGATCCAACCAGTCCATTCTAAAGGAGATCAGCCCTGGGTGTTCTTGGGAAGGAATGATGCTAAAGCTGAAACTCCAGTACTTTGGCCACCTCATGCAAAGAGTTGACTCACTGGAAAAGACTCTGATGCTGGGAGGGACTTGGGGCAGGAAGAGAAGGGGACAACAGAGGATGAGATGGCTGGATGCATCACTGACTCAATGGACATGAGTCTGGGTAAACTCCGGGAGTTGGTGATGGACAGGGAGGCCTGGTGTGCTGCAATTCATGGGGTCACAAAGAGTTGGACACGACTGAGCAACTGAACTGAATGGAACTAAATAAAATTTGCACTATTGGCATTTTTTTTTTTAACTTGGCTTTTTCCTGAGGAGAGAATCTTTATGAGTTTAGTTCAGTTGCTCAGTCGTGTCCAACTCTGTGACCCCATGAATCGCAGCACGCCAGGCCTCCCTGTCCATCATCAACTCTCAGAGTTCACTCAGACTCACGTCCATCGAGTCAGTGATGCCATCCAGCCAGCTCCTCCTCTGTCGTCCCCTTCTCCTCCTGCCCCCAATCCCTCCCAGCATCAGGGTCTTTTCCAATGAGTCAACTCTTTGCATGAGGTGGCCAAAGTATTGGAGTTTCAGCTTTCGCATCATTCCTTCCAAAGAAATCCCAGGGCTGATCTCCTTCAGAATGGACTGGTTGGATCTCCTTGCAGTCCAAGGGACTCTCAAGAGTCTTCTCCAACACCACAGTTCAAAAGCATCAATTCTTCAGCGCTCAGTCTTCTTCACAGTCCAACTCTCACATCCATACATGACCACAGGAAAAACCATAGCCTTGACTAGATGGACCTTTGTTGGCAAAGTAATGTCTCTGCTTTTGAATATGCTATCTAGGCTGGACATAACTTTCCTTCCAAGGAGTAAGTGTCTTTTAATTTCATGGCTGCAGTCATCATCTGTATAAGGGTTTAAATAAGTGGCAGTCAAATATATAGGTATTTTTCAACTTAACACTACTTATTCAGTCAAATAAAACAACAAATATTTTCTGTGGGTTCACCATAGAAAAGCAAATGAGCATATACAAAAGTCTCCTCAAAGAGTTTATAGTATGGTGAGGTATAGGATTTGGATATTTATCCACCTCAAATAGGTGACAAAAGACTCAAATACACCAATTATATGACATGTGGAAGTCTAATCTTAACTCTCAAAAGATGTATGTAAATTTCTGGGAGGTCTATATTCTCAGGGCTCTCTTGCCCTCTATCATTAATCCTGATGTAAAAATCAGCACCTTCTTCAGTCTTCACACCAAGAACCACCACATACACTCATCTTAGCTCAGTAGCCCTTTTACCATAGACTTGAGGCACTCGGAGCTCTGGCTCTCTTCACCTAGTGTTTCTGTATTTATAAAATGCTTTTGCCTACTTCTGTGCTGCTCACTGGTCCCCTCCAGCCTCAGGCAACTGTTCATCTGCTGGCATTCTCTCCTTCCTCCACTTCTTCTCTAGTTTCTTCCCCACCCCCGAGTGTGCGTGCTGTCGCCTCAGTCGTGTCTGACTCTTTGCAACCCCATGGACTGTGGCCCTCCAGGCTCCTCTGTCCATGGGATTCTCCAGACAAGAATACTGGAGGAGGTTGCCGTGTTCTTCTCCTGGGGTTGTTCCCAATATAGGGATCAAACCTGGGTCTCTTACATCTCCTGCACTGGCAGGCAGGTTTTTTACCAGGCATTGTCTCTCCTTCGCCTCTTCTCTGCTTTCTCCTCCCACCCCCATCTCATCTTTATTCAAGAAAAAAACAACAAATCCCTCCCCTTGGCACATGCAGGGCAGATTTCCCCTAGTAAAAACCCTGGGGCTAAGGTTACATCAAGTCCTTGGCCAGGGAAGTGGGAGTGGGGTTCAGCTGTCACGCTCCCTCCAAGCATTCCTAAAGGCGTATTTTCCACACCAAGGGGGATTCTTCTGGAGGAGCCTGGTGCCAGCTGTTAGGATAATAAGAATTTCTCCAATTTATTATGTATGAGAATCATAATTATAAAAGTCATAAAAAATGTGATAAAAAGAGGAATAATAAAGTGCTATCGGAGTAAAGGGAGAGAGGGTCTAATTCTGTCTGGAAAGATCACAGCAAGCTTAATGTAGGACATCAACAAGTGGGTCTTAAAAGAACATGTGAGAGGCGAAGAGAAAATTGGAGACGGGAACAGGATGAGCTGGGCCAGAAACCACGGACTTTGAGTGTTCCCTTACAGTGAATCGTTATTTTGTATGTCCTGGAAATGTCAGGATTTTTGTTCTTTTATTTTAGTTTCGGGAGGAAAATCATGGCTTATAAAAATAGGATTCATTGGTGAGGAGGTGATGAAAGTCACAGCTTTTATCAGTTAGAGAGCTATTTATGGTCATCATCTAAGCAGTGGATTCTAAGCTGAACCAAAGCAGTGTCTTTAAATCTGATTCAGAGGGGCCCAATTCCAGGGCATTTCAGATGTAGGTCCGTCAGTTCCTGGTAATTGAGTGGAGGATGGCAGATATGGAAGAGGGAGGAATAACCCCAGCAGCTTCGTCTAAGTGACTAGGATAATATTATAATAATGTCCTTAAACATCCTGGAGTTTCCAGAAGACACTAATGATTACATTCATCTATGTATAAACAATAGATTTCTGTCTAAAACACAGCAGAGGGTATTCTCTGGCAGTCCAGTAGCTAGGGCTTCACACTTTCATTGCTGAGGGCCCAGGTTCAATCCCTGGTATGGGAACTAAGGTTCTACAAGTCAAGCAATCTGGCCAAAAACAAACAAAAATGTCTAAAAAAAAAAAGACAGCAGAGTAGCATTTTCATTTGCCAGACAAGCAATAATTTAAAAGGGCAGTATAAACTAGGTTCATAAAGAAGTTATTTTCAGGGATATCTTGAATGCATTTTATAGAAGAAAGCTTATAAAATAAATATAGGTTAATGGTAATAGAATTTCAGGAAGTGCTGTCCAATCTATAAATTTTAAAAGCCAGGTACTTTGTAGAGAAAATTAGACTGAAAATGCACAGTTTTTGTTTATTCAGTCAATTAACATTCATTACAGTCATTTAGGGATATTATTAAGTTTATAGTTGGCAGTTTACATACTTGATGACCTAGGTGATTGCTTTTCTGATTGGTTTTAATTATAGAAGTTCGTTTTTCAGGACCTCAAAGACACTCACTTAAGTGGAGGGGAAGACAATGTAGGGACGAAAGAAAACACGTTTTGAAGCAATAACTATTGCCTTAGGCAGCATGCTGAGTGTTTTGCATATTAGAATGGCTTGAAATATTGGATGAACCAAAAGATGTGACTTCAGAACTACCAGAGTAAGAATCTTGCCAATGAAAATTAATTTTTAGCTGTGTCTTAGAAAAATGTATCAGCCTCCCCAAACTTTGGATTTTTTTCTAGGAAAAAAATATCTACCTTGCAGAGCTATAAGGGGAAATAAGAGTTATGAAAATAAAACAACCTTGTATAAACAGGTATATAATCAGGAAATGTTTTAAATTACTGTTGCTCTGTTTTGTACAGACCTCCATGTAACCCCCGTTTTACAGATGAGAAATGTGGGGTTCAGTCAAGCTAAGTAACTTGCCCAAGAGCAAAAAATAATATGGAGTGGGGGGGGGGTTGACTTTTTTTAGTCACTGCTGTCCCAGGCACCTGCAACAGTCCTGGGAGAGGAGGTGCTCAGCAGAAACTTGCTAGTATTTATGAAAAACACCCCTACATTTATGTCCCTCTGACTGCCAGAGGGCCCCTGTGCTCAGGTCTCTGGCCACTCCTCTTTCAAGTCCTTGGGTGAACCCATTCACTCCCACACTTCATACAGGTGCTGCATATACCACCTTTCTGCATGACACCACCTGTTCTTATCCTTACAGGCTCAGACATTTTCTTGACCTTTTACTCAAGGGCCAATCAGACATCTAATTTAACATGTTGAAAGTTGAGTATGAGATATCCGCCCCACCCCCTGCAAACTTGCTCCTTCCCCAGTATTTTCTATCTCAGGAAATGATCCCTATTTTCCTGGTGGCTCAGAACGAAAACAGGAATCTTTTGTGATCATCTTCTTCCATTCACAATCGGTCAATAGAACCTATTAGCTCTACTTGCAACATGGATCCTGAATTTGAACACTTTCCACCATCTCCTCAGTCATGCATTTCTCACCTGATTTCCTGCCACAGCATCTAACTGGAATCCCTGCTTCCACACCTTTCCCTGCCCCGCACACCTCCAATTTATTTTATTATGGTAAACATACGTGGCATAAAATTGACCCTTTAACTATTTTTAAGTGTACAATTCAGTGGCACTAAGTACATTCACATTGTTGTGAATGTACCATCACCATTATTTATTTCCAGAACTTTTTCAGCATCCTAACACAGAAACTCTGTTCCCATTATAGAGTAATAACAATAATACAGTAATAACTTATCCTTCTCATCCCTCAGCCCCTGGCAACTTCTACTGTACTTTCTGTCTCTAGGAATTTGACTAAATTAGGTACCTCATGTCCCCACTCCAGTACTCTTGCCTGGAAAATCCCATGGACGCAGAAGCCTGGTAGGCTGCAGTCCATGGGGTCGTGAAGAGTCGGACACGACTGAGTGACTTCTCTTTCACTTTTCACTTTCATGCATTGGAGAAGGAAATGGCAACCCACTCCAGTGTTCTTGCCTGGAGAATTCCAGGGACAGGGGAGCCTGGTGGGCTGCCGTCTATGGGGTTGCACAGAGTCAGACACGACTAAAGTGACTTAGCAGCAGCAGCAGCAGCAGGTACCTCATGTAAGTGGAATCATACAGTATTTGGGCTTCCCTGGTGGCTCAGACAATAGAGAGTCTGCCTGCAGTGCAGGAGACCCGGGTTCAATCCCTGGATCAGGAAGATCCCCTGGAGAAGGAAATGGCAATCCACTCCAGTATCCTTGCCTGTAAAATTCCATGGATGGAGGAGCTGAAGCTCCAATACTTTGGCCACCTGATGCAATACCTAACTCCTTGGGAAAAGACCTTGATGCTGGGAAAGACTGAGGCCAAGAGGAGAAGGGGGCAAGAGAGGATGAGATAGTTGGATGGCATCACTGACTCAATGGACATGAGTTTGAGCAAACTCTGGGAGATAGTGAAGGACAGGGAAGCCTGGCAGGCTGCAGTCCATGGGGTCGCAAAGAGTCGGACATGACTTAACAACTGAACAACAACAAGGTAATTCTGTTTAACTTTTGAAGAAACATCAAACTGCTTTCCATAGTGGCTGCATCATTTTACTTTCCTACCAGCAATACACAAAGGTTCTAATTTATCGCCATCTTCACGAACACTAGATTTTTTTTTTTTTAATAATAGCCATCCTAATGGTTGTGAAGTATTATCCTATGAAAAACTGAAAGTGAAAGTTGCTCAGTCATATCTGACTCTTTGCGACACTGTGGACTATAGCCTGCCAGGCTCCCTGTCCATGGAATTCTCTAGGCAAGAATACTGGAAGGGATACCCATTCCCTTCTCCAGGGGATCTTCCCAACCTACAGATCGAACCCATGTCTCCCTTATCGCAGGCAGAATTCTAGAATTTTCCTAATAAAAGAAATAATGTCCTATCAAAATACTAGTGGTTTCTTATCTCACTAAGAACAAAGCTCAAAGTCTGTATTATCACATACAAGTCATTCTGGGAGCCCTCAGACCTTCTTATTCCTTCTATAGCCCACTGTGCCCTAGTCACAATACCTTCTAACTGTTTCTGGAATGTCTAATTCATTTCAACTCAGGGCCTTCAGGCTTTCTATTCCTCTGCCTAGAACTATTACTCACCACATGGTTTCTGGCTTCACTTAACTGATGTCTCTAATCAAATGTCACTTCTTCAGAGAGGACACACACAGTCTCTTCCATATGCCTTCCCCTACCCTCTCACTGTCTATTGCTTTATTTTTCTTCAAACTACTGATCGATTCTAACATTACACAGTATATTAATTGTTCATCATGCATCTCTCTCACCAGAGATGTGGATGGGGTTTTTTATCTGTTTTTTAAAGTTGGTGTACAGCATGGGCTTCCCTAATGACTCAGTGGTAAAGAATATATGCCTGCAATGAGGGAGACCTGGGTTTGATCCCTGGGTTCGGAAGATTCCCCTGGAGAAGGAAATGTCAACTCACTCAGTATTCTTGCCTAGAAAATCCCATGGACAGAGGAGCCTGGCGAGCTACAGTCCATGGGGTTGCAAAAGAGTTGGACACCACTGAGCAACTGAACAATAATAATATTATAGAATTACAGGTGTACTATGTAGTGATTCACAATTATTAAAGGTCACACTCCATTTATAGTTACTATAAAGTATTAGCTATACCCCCCCATGCTGTACAGTATATCCTTGTACCTTATTTTATACCTAACAGTTTGTACCTCTTACTCACCTACCCCTATCTTGCCCCTCCCCATTCCCTCTTCCCTCTGGCAACCATTAGTGTGTTCTCTGTATCTGTGAATCTGTTTTGGTTTTGTTATGTTCACTAGTTTTGGGTGCTGCTCAGATTTATCTTATTTACTTTTCTATTCAAAGTACCTAGAACAGTGCTATACAAGTGGCAGGCACTAATTCCTGAAGGAATGTTCACAGAGGATTAATAGTTTGGCATATTTAAGATAAGGAATCTTAATCTACTTACTTGGTTTCATTAGAAATGACAAAATATTCTTTACAATTTCAAACATATATGTCTTCGCCTTTTGGGGAGAGGGGGTGGCAATTTGCTATTCTCTTGATCAGCAAATATTCTTGATCTCTTCAAGAAAATTAGAGATACCAAGGGAACACTTCATACAAAGATGGGCACAATAAAGGACAGAAATGGTATGGACCTCACAGAAGCAGAAGACATTAAGAAGACGTGGCAAGAATACACAGAAATTCAGTTCAATTCAGTCACTCAGTCATGTCAGACTCGCTGTGACCCCATGGACTGTAGCACACCAAGAATCCCTGTCCATCACCAACTCCTGGATTTTACCCAAACTCATGTCCACTGAGTTGGTGATGCCATGCAGCCATCTTATCCTCTGTTGTCCCCTTCTCCTCCTGCCTTCACTCTTTCCCAGCATCAGGGTCTTTTCAAATGAGTCAGCTCTTCACATCAGGTGGTCAAAGTATTGGAGTTTCAGCTTCAACATCAGTCCTTCCATGAGCACTCAGGACTGATCTCCTTTAGGATGGACTAGTTGGATCAGTCACAGAAGAACTATACAAAAAAGATCTTCATGACCCAGATAATCATGATGGTGTGATCACCAGTTTAGAGCCAGACATCCTGGAATATGAAGTCAAGTGGGCCTTAGGAAGCATCACTATGAACAAAGCTAGTGGAGGTGATGGAATTCCAGTTGAGCTATTTCAAATCCTAAAAGATGATGCTGTGAAAGTGCTGCACTCAATATGTCAGCAAATTTGGAAAACTCAGCAGTGGCCACAGGAATGGAAAGGTTAGTTTTCATTCCAATTCCAAAGAAAGGCAATGCCAAAGAATGCTCAAACTACCGCACAACTGCAGTCATCACACACACTAGTAAAGTAATGCTCAAAATTCTCCAAGCCAGGCCTCAACAGTACATGAACCATGAACTTCCAGATGTTCAAGCTGGATTTAGAAAAGGCAGAGGAACCAGAGATCAAACTGCCAACATCTGCTGGATCATGGAAAAAGCAAGAGAGTTCCAGAAAAACATCAATTTCTGCTTTATTGACTATGCCAAATCCTTTGACTGTGTGGATCACAACAAAACTCTGGAAAATTCTGAAAGAGATGGGAATACCAGACCACCTGTCCTGCCTCTTGAGAAATCTGTATGCAGGTCAAGAAGCAACAGTTAGAACTGGACATGGAACAACAGACTGGTTTCAAATAGGAAAAGGAGTACGTCAAGGCTGTATATTGTCACCCTGCTTATTTAACTTATATGCAGGGTACATCATGAGAAATGCTGGGCTGGAAGAAGCACAAGCTGGAATCAAGATTGCTGGGAGAAATATCAGTAACCTTAGATATGTAGATGATACCACCCTTACGGCAAAAAGTGAAGAAGAACTAAAGAGCCTCTTGATGAAAGTGAAAGAGGAGAGTGAAAAAGTTGGCTTAAAGCTCAACATTCAGAAAACGAGGATCATGGCATCCGGTCCCATCATTTCATGGGAAATAGATGAGGAAAGAGTGGAAACAGTGAGAGACTGTATTTTGGGGGGCTCCAAAAATCACTGCAGATGGTGACTGTAGCTATGAAATTAAAAGACGCTTACTCCTTGGAAGGAAAGTTATGACCAACCTAGACACCATAAAGGTCTGTCTAGTCAAAGCTATGGTTTTTCCAGTAGTCATGTATGGATGTGAGAGCTGGACTATAAAGAAAGTTGAGTGTGGAAGAACTGACGCTTTTGAACTGTGGTGTTGGAGTAGACTCTTGAGAGTCCCTTGGACTGTAAGGAGATCCAACCAGTCCATCCGAAAGGAAATCAGTGAATATTCATTGGAAGGACAGATGCTGAAGCTGAAACTCCAATATTTTGGCCACCTGATGCAAAGAACTGACTCATTTGAAAAGACCTTGATGCTGGGAAAGATTGAGGGCAGGAGGAGAAGGGAATGACAGAGGACGAGATTGTTGGATGGTATCACCTACTCTCAGGGAGGCCTGGCCTGCTGCAGTCCATGTGGTCACAAAGAGTCAGACAAGACTGAAAGACTGAACTGAAATGATCAGCTATAAAGTGTCTATTGATTATAACATATATTCTGTATAATAACAATAACACTGTTAAGCATTTACTTGTGCCCAGAACTACACTAGGTGTTTGATACATTTTACCACTAATTTTTTAAAAACTCTATAGCGTTGTCTACAGTTTATGATGAGAAAAGTAAGGCTCAGGAGAGGTAAACTGCCCAAGACCACACAGCAAAGAAGTACAGGTCAGGAATCCCAGACAGGTGCTGTCTGGCTATAAAGCTTGTTACTTATTCCTCCAGGCCACTCTGCAAGACACCCAGAGAATTACACCTCTCAGTCTCTCCTTTAAGGCGCATACTGCTTAATGAGTGGTATAACAAAGCATATAGCTACATGTGCTGTGCTCAGTCACTCAGTCGTGTCCGACTCTTTGTGACCCCATGGACTGTAGCCTGCCAGGCTCCCCTGTCCATGGGATTCTCCAGGCAAGAATACTAGAGTGAGCTGCCATTTCCTCCTCCAAGGAATCTTCCCCACCCAGGGATCAAACCTGTTTCTCTAGCATCTCTTGCATTGGGAGGCAGGTTTGTTTTACCACTGATTCACCTGGGAAGCCCATGTATCTACACACATAATTTAAAAGAAACCAAACAACAGAAGAGACAACAATCTGGTGTTCCATTGACTGTTCATGACCATTAGAGACATTCAGAGAAGAGAGCCACCCCTGGAGGCTGTGGTGGTTAGGATGTCATCCTGAGAAAAATCGTCTTTGAGCAGGACCCTGACTTTGGGAATTTGAGAAGGGAGGCATAGAGTAAGGTGGAGAGGGTCACACTCCAGGAAGGATGAATCACCTGAGTACTGACTGGAGATAAAAAGGAAAGAGGGGTATTTGATAAAATACCCTAGAAATTCAGAGTTCACTTCTGGCAAAGTAGAAGAGTAGGAAGAATGTCAGCTGATATTTACTGAGTACTTAATACAGGATGACAAGCACTGTGCTACACCTGGATGGTCTGATTTTCACAACAACCCTATGAGATTAACACTACTCTCCCCATTTAACAGATGTGCAAACTGAGAGTAAGGGTGAGATAGAGATGCATAGTAAGAGATAAGGATACATAGCCAATCTTGGTGAAGATTTTGAACACTGAGACAAATTACTTGTCATTGTTCTTTATGCACTGAATTTTTAGGGTTCCTCTCCCTGCCCGGAAATTTATTCCATCTTAATAACCACCTGTGGTTAAAACTCACCTCCTCTTTTCCCAAAGCTATCCTGAACATCACACATGCTTCCAAGCATGCATACATCAAGGCAAGCCTACTAGTCGGCTAGTCTACTTAAGCCCTACTAATTGAAATTCCTTAGTTGCACCTGACATGCCCTCTGGCTCCTCCATTCAAGGGCTTACCTTTCAGCCATCAAAACCTATATAATGCAACTCATTTACAGTGAAAATGGATGTGAAGTCTGAGACTGTTTCATAGTCTAGAGACATTTATTAAGGGTAATGTCTCCAGAAAGCCTGGCGTTTCTGTGAATTACAATTTATTCCTCCTAACTCAGAGTTAATTCTCAATATAGTAAATATTTGATTCTCCAGCTGTCAATATAAACTACAGCACTTTGAGACTATCTGTCTGACTCCAAGAGTCAGTAAAATAATTCAAACACTAGAAAATTCACCATTTTAAGACTTCTCCCATTATCTCATAGTTTCCACAGGTTTCCACAGTACCATTCCCTGGTGGCTCGGGCAGTAAAGAATCCATCTGCCAATGCAGGAAAGGGTCAGAGAGGCGGGTTCAACCCCTGTGCGGGGAAGATCCCCTCAGGGAGGTCATGGCAACCCACTCCAGTATTCTTGCCTGGAGAATCCTGTGGACAGAGGAGCCTGGCAGGCTACAGTCCGAAGAGTCACGAGGAGTCGGACAAAACTGAAGCGACAGCAAACAGGCAGGTGGTATGTACGTGCTGGTAAGTTAAAGATCACACTGTCAAACAGAAACCTACATATATATTACTAAGCAGTGGTGAAGCTCATGTTACAAGTATTGCTGTAAATCTCCACATGTGTGTTTTGGCTTCTGAAGAACAATATGGGGGCTGGTTATCAGATAGGTTGTTGCCATGCAGGATTAAGAGAGTAGGCGGTGATTCACTGTTCAGACATGTTTGACATCATTGGTGCAAGTCTGGGTTCATTCAAAGAGAAGGTAAAGCAGAGAAATAAAGTACTGATGCTTATTATGAAGAGAGTGAGCAAAACAGAAGGGCTTCCTTGGGGAAAACTACATACTAATAACTATACTCCAATATACAACATCTAGAGTTCCTAGGTTTCAATTCTGAAAAAAAAAAAAGTTGTAGAACAACCCAAGAAGCATTTTGTTTGATTTTTTACAAAAAGTCTTCATTACATACTAACTTCTAAAATTAAATTCATGCTCTAACAAAAAGGATTACTTATCACAGATTTCTAAGATTTCTTGCCCTCTTTTTTCCTTCTGTCTCCAAAACAGACTACCTGAAGGCAACTTTTGAGACCCTTCAAAAAGTGGATATGCCTAGAAACCTAGTAAGTATTCAGTGTTTTACTGGTAGTGACACGGCAGGACTACCTTATCGGATAACATCTGAGAATCAGGTACAAAGTTCATACTAATTACCAGCTTAATTTTCCTTGTTTATTGCGGAATTAAAAATGTACTTCAATGTAGAACAGGAAGGCTTTGAGTCTTCTAATTCTGTGCACAAATCAGGCATTTGTGCAAATATCTGAAATGGTCTCATTTACGTTCATCCAGAATCTGGTGTGTGTGTGTGGTCAGCAAGAAAATTATTTACATAACATGTACATTATCAGTGAGAACTATTTAAGCATATTCTTTGGAGAAAGGTCTGTGTCTCTCAGAAGATGATCAAATTAGCCAAATGCACACTGGCTAATATGTGACTGGAAACCAATGACACCAAAATATCTCAGGATAACCTTTTAGCAGATGTAAGAAACAGCTTAACAAAAATCAAGATTATTTATTTTTCCTAAATCCACCTCATATGGTATACATTTTTAAGAGGTTACTCTATACCTGCTTTTTCATGTCTTTTCTTTGTGGAAAATAGACAAGTAGTAAACGACATTTTCTCTGATCTTTAGAACTTAAAATACGGGTAAGTCAACATGATTATATCTAAGAAACAACAACAATAAAAACCAAATGTAAGAAACTATGGAGTGATTCAGATAGAATCTATGAGTGCCAAGAGAATTAACAAGGGTGTAAGACTTCCCTGACATCTGTGACCTAAATCAAATCCCTTGCGATTATACAGTAAGTGACAAACATTCAAGGGATTAGATCTGATAGACAGAGTGCCTGATGAACCATGCACGGAGGTTCATGACACTGTAGAGGAGACAGTGATCACCACCATCCCCAAGAAAAAAAAGTGCAAAAAAGCAAAATGGCTGTCTGAGGAGGCCTTACAAATAACTGTGAACAGAAGAAGCAAAAAGCAAAGGAGAAAAGGAAAGATATACCCATTTGAATGCAGAGTTCCAAAGAATAGCAAGGAGAGATAAGAAAGCCTTCCCCAGTGATCAGAGCAAATAAATAGAGGAAAATAATAGAATGGTAAAGACTAGAGATCGCTTTAAGAAAACTAGAGATACCAAGGGAACATTTCATGCAAAGATGGGCTCAATAAAAGACAGAAATGGTATGGACCTAACAGAAGCAGAAGATATTAAGAAGAGGTGGCAAGAATACACAGAAGAACTGTACAAAAAAGATCCTCACGACCCAGATAATCACAATGGTATGATCACTCACCTAGAGCCAGACATCCTGGAATGTGAAATCAAATGGGTCTTAGGAAGTATCACTATGAACAAAGCTAGCAGAGGTGATGGAATTCCAGTTGAGCTATTTCAAATCCTAAAAGATGATGCTGTGAAAGTGCTGCACTCAATATGCCAGCAAACTTGGAAAACTCAGCAGTGGCCACAGGACTGGAAAAGGTCAGTTTTTATTCCAATCCCACAGAAAAGCAATGCCAAAGAATGTTCAAACTACTGCATAATTGGACTCATCTCACACGCTAGTAAAGTAATGCTGAAAATTCTCCAAGCCAGGCTTCAACAGTATGTGAACCATGAACTTCCAGATGTTCAAGCTGGATTTAGAAAAGGAACCAGAGATCAAATTGCCAACATCTGTTGGATTATTGAAAAAGCAAGAGAGTTCCAGAAAAACATCTATTTCTGCTTTATTTATGGAGAAGGCAATGGCACCCCACTCCAGTACTCTTGCCTGCAAAATCCCATAGATGGAGGAGCCTGGTAGGCTGCAGTCCATGGGGTCGCTAAGAGTCGGATACAACTGAGCGACTTCACTTTCACTTTTCACTTTCATGCATTGGAAAAGGAAATGGCAACCCACTCCAGTGTTCTTGCCTGGAGAATCCCAGGGACGGGGGAGCCTAGTGGGCTGATGTCTACGGGGTCAAGCAGAGTTGGACACGACTAAAGTGACTTAGCATTAGCTGCTTTATTGACTATGCCAAAGCCTTTGACTGTGTGGATCACAACAAAACTCTGGAAAATTCTGAAAGAGATGGGAATACCAGACCACCTGATCTGCCTCTTGAGAAATCTGTAGGCAGGTCAGGAAGCAACAGTTAGAACTAGACATGGAACAACAGACTGGTTCCAAATCAGGAAAGGAGTACATCAAGGCTGTATATTGTCATCCTGCTTATTTAACTTATATGCAGAGCACATCATGAGAAACGCTGAACTGGATGAAGCACAAACCGGAATCAAGATTGCCAGGAGAAATATCAATAACCTCAGATATGCAGCACCCTTATGGCAGAAAGCGATGAAGAACTAAAGAGCCTCTTGATGAAAGTGAAAGAGGAGAGTGAAAAAGTTGGCTTAAAACTCAACATTCAGAAAACAAAGATCATGTCATCTGGTCCCATCACTTCATAGCAAATAGATGAAGAAACAGTGAGAGACTTTCTTTTTGGGGGCTCCAAAATCACTGCAGATGGTGACTGCAGCCATGAAATTAAAAGATGCTTATTCCTTGGAAGAAAAGTTATGACCAACCTAGATAGCATATTCAAAAGCAGAGACATTACTGTGCCAACAAAGGTCCGTCTAGTCAAGGCTATGGTTTTTCCAGTGGTCATGTATGGATGTGAGAGTTGGACTATAAAATGCTGAATGCCGAAGAATTGATGGTTTTGAACTGTGGTGTTGGAGAAGACTCTTGAGAGTTCCTTGGACTGTAAGGAGATCCAACTAGTCCATCCTAAAGGAAATCAGTCATGAATATTCACTGGAAGGACTGATGCTACATCTGAAACTCCAATACTTTGACCACCTGATGGGAAGAACTGACTCATTTGAAAAGACCCTGATGCTGAGAAAGACTGAATGTGGGAGAAGAAGGGGACAATACATGGTCAGATGGTTGGATGGCAACACTGACTCAATGGACATGAGTTTGAGTAAACTCCGGGAGCTGGTGATGGACAGGGAGGCCTGGTGTGCTGCAGTCCATGGGGTCGCAAAGAGTCAGACATGGCTGAGCAACTCAACTGAACTGAAGATTTCCCTTAAAGGACTACACAGCTGAAAAGTTGTAAAAGGCAAAGATCATGATAAATATAACCAATTTGATGGTATGAAGCTTTCACTTATTATTTTTAAACTCTGGTCTGTTGGGCATCTCTTATGGGAAGAGGCTTGTGGTTACATGCTTAGGGCTGCATGGAGTCAGATCACCTGCCCTCATTCATCTAACTGTATTGCTCTGGGCAAATAACTGAAGGTCTCAATGCCTCAGTTTCTTTTCTGTAAAATGGAACAGATAAGCAAATTTACAGGGTCATTATAAGGATAAGTGAATTCGTACATGTAAGGCATTTATGACCATGCTTACTACTTGGTCAGCCTCAATAGATCTTACCTCGCTCTGTTCTCCAATTTTGGTCTGAGAACATATTAAGGATTGTTGCTAAACTCAAAGAAAATGTCAAAAAGTGTGCAAACAAAATTCAGTTAGAAAAATGCATGTTAAAATAGTCAACGATTCTGGAGAAGGAAAGAGCAAGCTGCTCCAGTATTCTTGCCTGGGAAATTCCATGGACAGATGAATCAGGCAGGCTACAGTCCATGCATGGAGTCACAAAACATTGGACACAACTTAGCAACTTGAAGAGCAACAAACAGTCAACAATACCATACTACAAACTTCAAATGTGCTAAGAGACTAGATCTGAATAGTTGCCACCACAAAAGAAGAACTGTCCGACTCTTTGTGACCCCATGGACTGTAGTCCACCAGGCTCCTCTGCCCATGGGATTCTCCAGGCAAGAATACTGGAGTGGGTTGCTATTACCTTCTCCAGGGGATATTCCTGACCCAGGGATGGAACCCGGGTCTCCTTCATTGCAGGAGGATTCTTTACCTTCTGAGCCACCAGGGAAGCCCCAGTCATAGGATGTGCTGGAGGTGTTAGCATTAGCATGGTAAGCATGCTGCGATACATAAAGGCATGAATGTGTAATGTTTGTCAATTATATCAATTAAAAAAGTAATGTCCCATATAGGATGTAGAAATGAAGGCATAAAGTTAATAAAAAATGTAAGGAGTTTTATGTCTCTAAAAAATAGCTCAAGGTGCTTGGGGGAGCAAAGGTTGGGGGGGAGAATGAATATGTCATTTATCCCCCTTTTCACAAGTGTTATCTGATATTTTCTAGAGACTCTTTTGCACCACCACAGACTATTAATAATATCTGAATCATTCTTACATTTACATAGAGATAATGATAAATCATCAGAAAACATATTACACTCTCTTTGACAATGATGAAAACATTTGTCAATTTATCCGGCGTTAGCACGTTCTTGGATAGTTGTAGTTTTCAAACAAGCTGTCTAATTTTCAAATCCAAATAATCATTTTTTTCTTTTAGCAGAAACATAACTACATTCTGAGGTGTGACAATTAAACACTGATAAGATACGCAGGAAGATATGCTCAGCTATTTGTTGAGAGCTGATCTGGAGAGCTGCAAGGGCACAGCACTTGCAGAATGATTCAGTTTTGTGGACTTTGTGAGCAGGAGCCAAGACCTGGCCACACGCTGTCCGAGTAACAAGAAGCCGTCCCAGAAACAGTCACAGAAGGTACTAGATCATAGGTAAGTGTTGCTGGGTAAACCCGCTTAAGCCTCATCACGAAGACAATTTAGAACTAGCCATGTCATGCATCCTTTAGTTTGATTAAATGAGTTCATTTCTTGATTTATCCTTTCAAAGAGATTAGTCAAGACTCTCTTAGCCAGATGTTCTTTTATCTCCAGAAGCAGGAAGCAGGGATTGCGTTCTTGATCCACCCTCTGCGCATCCTCAGGGGAAAGCATTTTGTGCTCTGGTATATGTCAAGTGTGAGCCTACCAGTGTGCAGTGAGACTTTTAGCAGAATCAGGAGAAACAGCAGAGCGTCTGTTCTGACAGACAGTGCAGCTCATGAAAAGCTCTCCCCACTGCTAATGCGATCTCCACATCCATAAGACGGGCTTAAAGATTCCAGGAGCGAAGGCAAAAATAGCAGGCGCAAAATGGGACACATTCTCCTCAAAGTGCTAAGAGCATTTTTACATACCTCATCTTTAAAAAGTTTATAATAACTCCTTCCATTCCTATAGCATCTTTTGTCAGGGAGGTTAAACTTCCTCTAAAAATGTTTTACTCATGTTTTAAAGTTCCAATTCATCTTGACAGTGTTTCCATGGAACAGAAGCTTTCCTGCATCTTAGAGGAGAGAAAAACCAAAGCCCAAGTGGGCAAGCGCAGAAGGAAAGGGACAGGTGTGCTCTGCACGGCCCAGCGACGCCTCCTCCCCCACAAAGGGAAGCCTGCAGGGCTGGTCCCTGCCCCGGGAGCGGGCTGCACCAACAATGCTCGCAAGACCCACAAAAGCTCTGGGTTGGTCAGGTATAGCTGGTGTTTCAAAGCTGTAAATTCTGGTTTCCTTGTGGGATAAGAATCTTGCCTTCAGCTTTACAAAGAATAACAGCAAAGACTTCCAATGCGATGCCCTGGATCACAGTTCTTAAAATCCTTAGGCTAACACCACAGTCTGTCTTAGCTCCATGACATGTGTCTGATGTCACTGGAACCTGCAGAGCTTCAGGGTCACTATTTTGAATTATTTTAATTTCAAGTACGTGAGGCTAATCTAAGACTGAAACTCTCACCTTTGACCCTATAATGATGAATTTCAACAGCTTCATTGTTCTCAGCAGTTGACTTTAAAATAATAAATTAGACATTTCTCCAAAGAAGGCATACAGATGGTCAACAGGCCCATGAAAAGATGCTCAACATCACTAATGATTAGAGAAATACAAATCAAATCTACAGTGAAGTAACACTTCACACCAGTCAAAATGATCATCACTAAGTTGTCTACAAATATCAAATACTGGAGAGGGTGTGGAGAACAAGCAACCATCTTACATTGCAGGAGGCTTGGGTTTGATCCCTGGGTTGGGAAGATCCCCTGGAGAAGTGAAAAGCTACCCACTCCAGTATTCTGGCCTAGAGAATTCTATGGACTGTATAGTCCACGAGGTCAAAAAGAGTCGAACATGACTGACTGACTTGCACTTCACTTCTCTATGAAAAAACAGTGTAGAGGTTCCTTGCTGCTGCTAATGCTAAGTCGCTTCAGTCGTGTCCGACTCTGTGTGACCCTACAGACGGCAGCCCACCAGGCTCCACTGTCCCTGGGATTCTCCAGTCAAGAACGCTGACTGGAGTGGGTTGCCATTTCCTTCTCCAATGCACGAAAGTGAAAAGTAAAAGTGAAGTCGCTCAGTTGTGTCTGATCTTAGCGACCCCATGGACTGCAGCCCACTGGGCTCCTCCATCCATTAGATTCTCCAGGCAAGAGTACTGGAGTGGGTTGCCATTTCCTTTAAGAAACTAAAAACAAAGCTGCTGTATCATCTAGCAACCCCATTCTTAGGCATACATCTGGAAAAAACTCTAATCTGAAAAGAAACATGCATACCAATGTTCATAGTAGCACTGCGGCCAAGACATGGAAGCAACCTAAATGTCCATCCACAGATGAATAGAGAAGATGTGGTATATAAATGCAATGCAATTCACTTAGCCATAAAAAAGAATGCAGACTGCCATTTTCAGCAATATGGATGGACCTAGAGATTGTCATAGTAAGCAAAGTAAGTCCTACAAAGACAAACATCGTATGATATCACATATGTGGAATCTAGAATATGCTACAAATGAACTTATTTATAAGACAGAAACATACTCACAGACATAGAACACACGGTTACTCAAGGGGAAAGTGAGGAAGGGATAAATTAGAAGTTTAGGGTTAGCATATCCAAACTACTATCTGTAAAACAGATTGACAATAAGGCTCTACTGTATAGCACAGGGGACTACATTCGATATCCTATAATAGACTGTAATGGAAAAGAATATGAAAAGGAACATATATGTATACAAATGAAACTGACTCACTTTGCTGTACACCAGAAATTACCACAACATTGTAAATCAACTATACTTCAACTAAAAAAAAAAAAGAAATTGAAATTTACAGAAAATAAGCTTATACTAGCAAGTCACCACTCTTCTCTTTCTAAATATTTCATGTGAAATTTTGTTGTAAAAATATAAGGTTTAGTTGCTTTGGAAAAAAATCTCAAGACTTTTTTGAGATTTGTTACTTGTGAGACTGGTTACTTCTTCAGTATTTCACAAACATTTCCTGAGAGCTACCACGTGTGAGCACAGATCTGAGCTCTGGGGGTTCAGCAGTGAGTGTGGCGGTGACAGTCCCCTGCCGTCATCTGCTGAACACCTTCCCCAGGCTGCCGCAGGACGAGAGCCTTCACATTCCTGCCGCCATGCACACTGACCTCTGAAGAGAGGCTGGGAAGCCTACTGACATGGTGAGTTTCGAGCCCAACCTGCTGCAGGGTCTCCCGTTGTGTGGCTTTTGAGCAGAGCCAACAGGGTCAATTTAATAAAATGCTGGGTATTTAGAGATATAAATGAAGTCAAGAAAAAAAAAAGTGACAGAAGCCAAGGGCGGTGCTTATTATTTCAGATTCTTGCTACAGTTGTTAGACTCGGGGAGGATTCCTGAATATTTAAGGTACTCTGTGGAACATGCACGATTTTTCACTTGGAAAAGCAGAAAATTTTAAGAACAGAATCAAACCTCTGAAATTACTTGCTAGCTTTACTCCGGTCCAACCTGAGCTCAAAAGACAGGGAGTTATATGGATTTTAGTCTCTACTTGGGGCTTCCCAGGTGGCTCTAGTGGTAAAAAACCAGTTTGATCCCTGGGTCAAGAAGATCCCCTGGAGGAGGGCATGGCAACCCATTCCAGTATTCTTGCCTGGAGAATTCCATGGACAGAGAAGCCTGGTGCGCTACAGTTCATGGGATCGCAGAGAGTCAGACATGACTGAAACGACTTAGCACGCATGCACGCAGTCTCTACTTAAGGTTATTACAAACAGGGATTTTCCTTTTGCTTAGCCTTTGGGTGCTTAAATCATAATAGCTAATAATTACAGAGCAAATTGAGGTTTGCTGGATGCTTTGCTAAGTCTTTTACATGAATCACTTTCTTTCTTCAAATACTCTAAGATGATAATATTATCATTCCCATTCTACAGATGAGTAAAATGAAGCTTAGGCAGATTAAACAGTAGAAAGTGAGTAACATCAACCCTCTTAGCACTAAAGATATGAAACAGCAGAGTGCACACTTTCAATGGGAGCTAAGTATTCCAATCTAATTTTCCTTTTTAAAAAACAGCTTATCCAGAACAAGCAGTAGTCAGTGCTCCCTGTGAGGGGCTGAAATGGCTCAGTCCCCGCTGCCCCAAGCAGTGATTGTTCGTCAGCTCTTCTCATCATTTTCTTAAGTTGGGGAGAATCACAGTATAGTCATGTTCTTTTTGAGCATAAAGAAAAAACAGTTACTCTTGAGTCCTAACCCTCTTCTGGTCTTTCCTTCTCTTACATAAGAAGATCCCCCATCTTTCCATTAGTTTCTCTACTTAGAAGAAAAGTTGCCAGAAGTAGCCTGTTACATTTCAGATGGGCTGAGGACATCAGCCTTTTATTTGAGACCGGCTTTCTCCCTTCATCTCTGGCTACACTCCATTTCTACAATCTGAGCTTAGAATCTGAACACATTTGGAGGATGGCATATTCATCTATGAATTACTTAAGTACTGCATGTGCCGGGGGCTGTTCCTACTGCCTCCTCTCAGAGAATGTTGGCGGAAGGAGTTGTAACCTGCCTTCCTTCAGGACTGACTCTTCTTATGTAGACGGTCTTAAAAATCTGTTATCTGATCAGTGCCAAGTTCCTTAAAATAGACCTCTGCTTTAAGTTCCAGAAAGCACCAGAGGATTTAGCTTTGCCTGAAGACTTACTATATGAGTATTTAACAGGTTGAATGCATTTATAAATTAAGAGGGGAGTAAGAAAAGGAATGTTTTCTCATTCCACTAAAGTTACATGGAAACTTCTTTTGAAGTGGCTTCTAAAAAAACCACCAAGAAATATGTATAAACAGTAAATATGTATACTGTTATATGCACAAGCTTATGTGTATTTATATATATATTCAGAAAAATGTTGATTTAAGAAGAGCATCTTAAAAATCATTTTGGTAACAATCTGCTTCAGAACCACTGACAATTTCAGAATAATCACCTTAAAGTCCCACTGTGTTAAATGAGAAAAACCATGATGGTGGTTTAGAGAAAGTGTGGCGTCCAGAAAAAAGAGAAAAATCATATGACTAGAGGGTACATTGAGAGTGCTTACAATATTTCAAGCATTCCAGAGGGAAAACTAATCTATATCTTTAAAATGGTTTTGAAAAGCAGTTTCAAGAACCTCAATGACCTCTCATATTTATCTGGAAACTCTTCTTTCCCTTTCAACAAATATTTTTCCATACCTCAAACAAAACCAAATGCCAAGATCTGTGGAATCTTTGTACTAAAATAAAATAGAGCTGGTGTGTGTGCTTTGAAATTCTCCTTCCACAAATAAGAATTCCAGCTGACTCCCGTTAGGAGTCAGCAGCACAGGCAGGAGATCCATTGCTAAATTTGGACTGAGAAGATCTCAGAGTGCCCGCTCCGTTCCACAGTGGCTGGTTACAGAGAACGAATCACTGAATCTCTATTTTGGGCCCTTAATTTCATCACTGACAAAATGGGGTCAATGATACCTCATGTTCATGTCCCAAAGGCTGGACACAAGCTCTGAGCCTTTGGGGACACAGGAGAATGCATATCGCAAATGCGAGTTCATTTAAAGGATCTGTTTCATGTAGGGAAGGGGGGCACTGCTCTTACCTCACTGTGACTACAGTCATGAACCTGTGAAGGAGCTCACTGTGAAGGGGGTTGTGTCAGGAACCAGGGAACAGGCTCTGATTTTTCTCTTCTAGTGACTAAATCGTGCGACATTTAGGCCAACTGGAGTGAGACCTGAAGGACATACTGTAACCAGTCTAATCCATATTAACTGTAGTTATTATTAATGGTGATAATTATTGAAACTGTTAATCGCTCAGTTGTGTCCGACTCTTTGGGACCCCAAGGACTGTAGCCTGCCAGGCTCCTCTGGCTATGGGATTCTCCAGGCAAGGCTACCGGAGTGGGTTGCCATTTCCTTCTCCAGAAGCTCTTCCCAACCCAGGGATTGAACCCAGGTCGCCTGCACTGCAGGCAGATTCTTTACCATCTGAGCCCCAGGGAAGCCTATGATTATTACTATTATTCCCAGTGTATTTAACAAAGGTCATGGTATACCCAGTTTTTGACAATGAGCAGTTCCGTATTTTGTGAAAGTACCACATGCAAGAACTACTGTATTTCCCACATTAAATCAACGTACCAAGTACAAGAAGAAAAGGAAATGCTCCTTTGTCAATTACATCTACAATCTCTAGAGTCAGAGGCCTCCCAATTTACTGATAAGCAGCAACTTATAAAAGCAAACACTGCTTCAGACAACACCAGGCAATAACAGCCATGATTCTGCTTTTATTTAATGCTATTTTCAAGATACTCAACAGTTTGAAAGCATGCAACTCAAAGGCATGCCACTACACAACTGAATCAATAACAGTGCAAGAATATCAGTGGTCATGAGATAAATGATGCATCATTTTTACATTTCAAGGGTAGTAATGTCTGACTCGGAGAAGGCAATGGCACCCTACTCCAGTACTCTTGCCTGGAAAATCCCATGGATGGAGGAGCCTGGTAGGCTGTAGTCCATGGGGTTGCTAAGAGTCAGACACGACTGAGCGACTTCCTTTTCACTTTTCACTTTCATGCATTGGAGAAGGAAATGGCAACCCACTCCAGTGTTCTTGCCTGGATAATCCCAGGGGCGGGGGAGCCTGGTGGGCTTCCGTCTATGGGGTCGCACAGAGTCGGACACGACTGAAGCGACTTAGCAGCAGCAATGTCTGACTGCGCAGGTAACACATACTATCTCCACTGGGCAAAAGTCTTACTGGATGTCTGATGCCTTCAAAAATAGGTCTCCAAACCCAGAGAGAAACCAGCATTCTAATGACATTACAATGTCAATACGGTGGAGTAGTATCAAGCTGACAAATATCTACAGATAAAACTCACAAACAAAAATAACTGTGTTACCACAATTAGGAGTGTGTATATGTGCATGTGGGCAAACAGTGATGGAACTGTTATTAGTTCAATTATTTTTCAGTTTACAGACATGGTAAATCACACTAGGAGAAGCATTAGAAGGAGCAAAGGCAATGGAGACACTTTCAAAACAAATTTTAAGTGAAAATTATAAAATGCAAATAATTTTCTATGCGTGAATTCCATTATCTTGAACACTGCTAATGCCCAGGGCCAACACATGATGCAATATTTAAATATGTTAAAGCAGTGAGGCATAGAAAGCCCTGCCTGTGACAAAGAGGTGACATGATTTTTATAAAAGACCATCAATACACAGCAGCAACATAACTTTGCTAACCCATTCTTCAGAGTTGAAGCTCTTCCCCAAAGACAGACATTCCGTGTAGATACCTTTAGTTCCTGTGTTCACATAGTGCCAAGCACAGAGCGGGGGCTCAAGATATGTCAGACTTCCAATAAACAGATTTCTTTAATTGAGCAAATTTTGGAAAAATTCATTAAATATTTCAGAATATTGGGGAAACATTCTAGAAGGATTAGAATACTTCAGTTTAAAGCCATGTCCCATCACTCTTTTTCTTCCTTCTTCAAATATTTCTAGAGTGCCTGCTACTCCTGGGTCAGACCTTCTGTAAGATCCTGGGACTTAGCGTCTAAAACAGAGGCACATATACACGCATGCATACATATGCACACACACACATGCTCAAGGGTTGTGAGAGAAAGGCTTCGTGGGGACTCAGGAGAGGAAGAGGCCAATCCAAGCTGTCAATGGCGAAAGGATGTGGACTGAAATTGTAGAGAAGGCTGTTATCCTTAAGAAAGATTATGCACAATCACACAGGAAACATGAACATTTAAAGGTAGGTGGCTCAGACGGTAAAGTGTCTGCCTGCAATGCAGGAGACCTGGGTTTGATCCCTGGGTCGGCAAGATCCCTGGAGAAGGAAATGGCAACCCACTCCAGTACTCTTGCCTGGAAAATCCCGTGGATGGAGGAATTGTGGGTGGGCTACAGTCCATGGGCTCGCCAAGAGTCAGACATGACTGAGTGACTTACTTTCTTTCACTTCTAAAGAAACAGAAGTTAACAGGAGGAATGTAGTGGAAATATCAAGGCCAGCTGAATACACCTTATTGGGAATTCTGTTAACCTAGGTCTCCATTTTGTTATCTGTAGAAGGGTCAAAATGCTTTCTAGACCTAAAGAACTAATGTCAGCCATATATTAGCTATAAACATTCAGAAAACGAAGCTCACGACATCCAGTCCCACCACTTCATGGGAAATAGATAGGGAAACAGTGCAAACAGCGTCAGACTTTATTTTTCTGGGCTCCAAATCACTGCAGATGTTGACTGCAGCCATGAAATTAAAAGACGCTTACTTCTTGGAAGGAAAGTTATGACCAACCTAGATAGCATATTCAAAAGCAGAGACATTACTTTGCCAACAAAGGTTCATCTAGTCAAGGCTATGGTTTTTCCTGTGGTCATGGATGGATGTGAGAGTTGGACTGTGAAGAAGGCTGAGCGCTGAAGAATTGATGCTTTCGAGCTGTGGTGTTGGAGAAGACTCTTGAGAGTCCCCTGGACTGCAAGGAGATCCAACCAGTCCATTCTGAAGGAGATCAGCCCTGGGATTTCTTTGGAAGGAATGATGCGAAAGCTGAAACTCCAGTACTTTGGCCACCTGATGCGAAGAGTTGACTCACTGGAAAAGACTCTGATGCTGGGAGGGACTGGGGGCGGGAGGAGAAGGGGACGACAGAGGATGAGATGGCTGGATGGCATCACTGACTCGATGGACGTGAGTCTGAGTGAACTCCGGGAGTTGGTGATGGACAGGGAGGCCTGGTGTGCTGCGATTCATGGGGGTCGCAAAGAGTCGGACACGACTTGACCGACTGATCTGATCTGATCTGATCTACGTAAACTGGGCTTCCCTGGTGGCTCAAATGGTAAAGAATCTGCCTGCAATGCAGGAGACCTGGGTTCAATAGCTGGGTAGGGAAGACTCCCTGAAGGAGGAAATGGCGGCCCACTCCAGTATTCTTCCCTGGAGAATCCCATGGGCAGAGGAGCCTGGCGGTCTATAGTCCATGGGGTTGAAAAGAGTCGGATATGACTGGGTGACTAACATTTTATGTAAGTTAACTTTGCTTTCCCTTAAAATACTGCTGCTGCTAAGTTACTTCAGTTGTGTCCGACTCTGTGCGACCCCATAGACGGCAGTCCGCCAGGCTCCCCCGTCCCTGGGATTCTCCAGGCAAGAACGCTGGAGTGGGTTGCCATTTCCTTCTCCAATGCATGAAAGCGAAAAGTGAAAAGTGAAATTGCTGAGTTGTGTCCAACTCTTCTCGACCCCATGGACTGCAGCCTACCAGGCTCCTCCGTCCATGAGATTTTCCAGGCAAGAGTACTGGAGTGGGGTACCACTGCCTTCTCCGCCTTAAAATACTAATAGTCAACATTTATTGAGTCTGCTAAACCCTGTCCTGAGAGTTTTCCAGGTATTAGTACATTTAATCCTCACAAAAACCACAGCACAAGGATTGATAGGAAGTTCCAATTTATAAAGCTTTATATAAACTGAGGCATACAGATAGTAAAACATTTACCTAAGGTTGCAGAGTTAATATGTGGTAACTGCAATACGAAAATAAGTAGAATGATGTTTTAATCCCCATTCTCTTCTGCCTCTCCTCATTTTAAAGATTAAGATAATGGTATCTTTTACGACATCTCCCAGAATCATTATAAAGAATAAATGGAACAATATGTATGAAGCTGCATAAAACCATAAAAAGCATAGGTTTTAAAAAAAAAAAACATAAAAAGGTAGGTAAAATATCATTGACAGGCCATTCTAACCAAGTATGCTGTCCAATTTCTGAGAAAACCAGACCTCATTATTTCCCTTTGGAGAGAAGTGTTAAAAATGAGGAGTTTGTGGAGAATCACTTTGGAGACCTACCGTCCACCACCAGAGGATGAATTATTTACCAGTAATATAACCAGGCATGCCCGGGAGCAAACTACTGATTTCAGAGCCCACTTTTAACTCCGTATCAGGTTCCCTTCGTCAGGAGGTAGCGCATAACCCACAGAGAAGGCAGAGTCAGACACAGACGATGCTTAGATGATTGCCTTTGAGGGAGCAGATAATCAGGAGCTGGCAGTTTGATAAAAATAATAACTGACATACATGATCCTGCTCTAGCCGGATCTTTAACCTGAATCTACACATTTAAATTTTAATCTGCTGAGCTCGAGGAAAGACATATTTTTGTTGGACTTTTATTCCAAGGAAAAGAGCAGTGAAGATGTGCTAACTCACTTAAGGCCAAACAGCCAATAAATGCAGGGAACAGGATTTGAACTAGCATCCCCTGATCTCACAGCCTGTGCTTTCTCCACTGAGTTGCTTGGACTTCTGATTTTGTATTTATTCACCCCAGGTCAGTTTTAAAGGCCTTAAAAAAATTACTGGAGAATGGAAATCTACATCCAGTACTTCCGAGGCCACATCTCCCTCTGTGGCCAATTACAGCTCTGGATTTGCTTTGATGGACATTTCCCACAAAGTAAACAATCCTTCCTTATTATCATCAGGAGGCCCTTTTTGGTGTATGCTCTGATAATGGGCCCACAGCTGCTATGATCCTGGGGTGGTCTCGCTTCTCAGCCCTTGGGAGGATAAATGATTTAACTCTTCATACCAACATGGATTTGATATTTTACACAGGGCCACTTAAAATTCAGGACCTGTTGGATTAGCTAATCAATTAAAAGGAAAAAGATATTTAGTCTTTGTTCATCTGACAATGTCCCATGCCTTAATCCTATAAAACTACACAGCCAGCATTTAAAATCTCATTCCAAATCCTATTTCCAGAGTTGTGATGTCTGTGGATGTCTGTCTTTGAAGGTGTGGCAATAATCAACCAGAAGTTTGATTTCCAAATCCATCAATATATACCAGAAACAAAAAAGCCATGGAATTAGCACACCCAAAGGACAAAGAATTAAAAAAAATAATCACCCACACAAAGCCTATCCAGGAGGTGACCCTTTTTCATTGGACTAATTATAAGGAAATATAAAAGGGCAAGCTTTTTATTAATCAAGCTCTTTTCACTCAGCCATGAAGAACTGCTAGGCAGGAAGAAAGCAAAGAGACAGGGTGTTAATGTAAGCCTGATAATTAAATTCAGAATCAAGTGGATCAGAGGGAAGGGCATAAATGGAAAAGTCAGATGGAGGTAAGAACTGGAATCTTAATTCTTTATAAAACTACATGGTTGTAGAAACAAAAAGAGAAATGAAAAGCTATCAAATAAAGCAACAATAAGGGAGGTTACATTTAGAAGTGAACAGTGACCAAAAATACCACTGAGGCATTTTGTAGTATCTTTTCTCCCAGAGCATGAAGTCCTTTCCTATAAAATCTCTTCCATTTATTTTCATATAATCTCTGTGAAAACACAGGCAAGTGCAGGCTACACAATCTTGTCTCAGATCAGATAATTAAGAGAATGACAGAAGAGGTCCCCAATCTCTAAAACTTAGGTCAGTATTCTATGATTATCCTTCAAACATTTTGTTGAGTATAAGAACTATAAGCACAGAAAGGGTAGAGATGATAAAACTCACGTCTAAAGATTTTTCTAACATAAAAAATTCTTGTTGCCCTCTGAATCTGTGCTTTTTTACTTTGTGGAAAATACTGAATAAGAATGGAAAACAGCCATGAAAAAGTGGAGGAGAAACCATCAAAGTCAGGAGATGAAGTTCTGATCCCAGCTCAAATTCACTGTGCAAACTTGAACAATAGCCTTTAAACACTTGGCATCTCAGTTTTCCTACAATGTAAGACAAGGGTGTTGAGATTATTCATTTCATTGATGAATACTCCCTGGGTCTGCTGTCCCATGTGCTATATGAGAAGTCAGGAAATGACTGGTTTGCCATCTGCAGATGGAAAGGTGGGAAGACCATCACTCACAGGCAAACCAACGAGGACACTAAATCGTGATGAGGACAGTAACGCCGTTCATATAGTGGCATTGGATCAGGAAGAAGGAGCAGATGGGATGGGGGTACTGGAGGAAAGACTTCCCAAAGAAGAGAATTCTTAATCTGAGCCCTTCAGAATTAGCTTCTGTGGTGACCAACGTGTTCTGGAAAACATGAATTCTGTGTAGCTGGAATGCAGGATCCATGGAGGATGTGAAACATTTAGGGAAAGCAAGGTGGAAAAGCAGGAAAACAGTCTTTTAGCAAAGGATCTCATGAACTGCATTGAGGGCTTTGAATGTCAAGACAGAGAGGAGAAATCCCATTTGTATTTGACAAACATCACTGCAGGCAAGGTGGAGAATGGATCTGCAGGGTGAGGAGAAAGAATCAGAATCCAAAGAGACCCTTAGGAGCTTACGTTAAATCTTTAAGCAAGAGATGGGATAAAGAAGAATTAACATCATCAAGAAATATTTAGGAGGAAGAACACTAGACTGGGTGATCAAATGGATTGGTTCACAGAGTTGATGTTATTGTGAGGTTTCTGGCTTGTGTAGGTGGAGAACAGGAAGAAAAGTGGGCTTGGAGGATCTGAACAAATGGATTCTTTTCCAGTACCTTTTCATGGGAAGAAAGACGTCAGGGTGCTTGGAGTTTTGGGGAAAAGATGCCTTTGTGTGTTAAGATCAATTTATTTGGTTGAGGTTGGTGTCTCACCAAGCAGCTCTGGGCTGGACACATACTGGGGCAGGCAGCATCATTTTATGGTGGTGCATGCTACAGATGCATATGTGGGGCAAAGAAAGTGACTGAAATTCACACTTCAGTTTCCATGCACCCTGAGGATATGTGCTGGCTGTGTGAAGTGCACTGTGATATGAATAGTTTCTGTCTGATTTACCTGTGGGTATCTGTGGTTCCACCACTGTACATTAGAGCCGCCAGTGGAGAGTCTGAAAAACTTATCTTCAGATTTTCTTGGTCTCAAAAACTTCTCTCTCATCATCAGATATAGACACACCCACCCCTGTCACCCTGTTTATTTAACTTATATGCAGAGTACATCATGAGATATGCTGGACTGGAAGAAACACAAACTGGAATCAAGATTGCCGGGAGAAATATCAATAACCTCAGATATGCAGATGGCACCACCCTTATGGCAGAAAGTGAAGAGGAACTCAAAAGCCTCTTGATGAAAGTGAAAGTGGAGAGTGAAAAAGTTGGCTTAAAGCTCAACATTCAGAAAAAGAAGATCATGGCATCCGGTCCCACCACTTCATGGGAAATAGATGGAGAAACAGTGGAAACAGTGTCAGACTTTATTTTTCTGGGCTCCAAATCACTGCAGATGTTGACTGCAGCCATGAAACTATAAGACACTTACTCCTTGGAAGGAAAGTTATGACCAACCTAGATAGCATATTGAAAAGCAGAGACATTACTTTGCCAACAAAGGTTTGTCTAGTCAAGGCTATGGTTTTTCCTGTGGTCATGGATGGATGTGAGAGTTGGACTGTGAAGAAGGCTGAGTGCTGAAGAATTGATGCTTTTGAACTGTGGTGTTGGAGAAGACTCTTGAGAGTCCCTTGGACTGCAAGGAGATGCAACCAGTCCATTCTGAAGGAGATCAGCCCTGGGATTTCTTTGGAAGGAACGATGCTACAGCTGAAACTCCAGTACTTTGGCCACCTGATGCGAAGAGTTGACTCACTGGAAAAGACTCTGATGCTGGGAGGGACTGGGGGCAGGAGGAGAAGGGGACGACAGAGGATGAGATGGCTGGATGGCATCACTGACTCGATGGGCGTGAGTCTGAGTGAACTCCGGGAGTTGGTGATGGACAGGGAGGCCTGGCGTGCTGCGATTTATGGGGTCACAAAGAGTCGGACACGACTGAGCGACTGATCTGATCTGATCTGATCTGAAGTATCAATTATATTTTGATGATGCTGCCTGCAATGCAGGAGACCTGGGTTTGATCCCTGGGTTGGAAAGATCCCCTGGAGAAGGGCAAGGCTACCCACTCCAATATTCTGGCCTAGAGAATTCCATGGACTGTATAGGCCACGGGTTCGCAAAGAGTCAGACACAACTGAGTGACTTTCACTCACTCACTCGGACATGACTGAGCGACTTTCACTCAATCACCCACTCACTCACAATGTGCATATCAATAGACATAACCTCTCTCTACCCTTGTCTTGTTTCAACCACCCCGCACACACTTTTTTAAGTTCCCTGAATTTTCCAAATGTGTCCTCATCCCAGGGCCCTGGTGTGAGTTGTCTCGAGCACCTGGACGATTTCTCCCATACACTCACACAGTTGACTCCTTTTCATGCATCTCCTAGCTTATGTGTCTCCTTCTTTCAAGAGGTGTTTTTTCTGACCAAGCCCCTGGAGTCAGGATACCCTTTCCAGGCATCCCCAACATTACCCCTGGCTACACTTTCATCTGAGCACTTCTCACCTCCAGACACTTGCTAGTTATCTGTCCTCCTCTACTCCAGGAGGGCAGAGGCCCGTTTGTCTTATTAAATAGTGTCCCCAGAGTGCAGCAAAGTGGCCAGATCATTGCATGTGCCATAACTTCACCGAACGAGGGAGCAAATGAATGAAAATGAGTATTCTAGAAAAGTGATGATCCTATCGAGTAAAAAATAACAAAAGCCCACAAAACTTCCGGAATATCAAAAGTGACCAGGTGTGCAAGTGACATAGAAGGTAAACACTTAAGATAGTGGTTTAGTTGCTCAGTCATGTCTGGCTGTAGCCCACTAGGCTCCTCTGTCCATTCCTCCCAGGCAAGAGTACTGGAGTGGGCTGCCATTTCCCTCTCCAGGGGATCTTCCTGGCCCAGGGATTGGACATGCATCCCCTGTGTTGCAGGCAGTCTTCTGCATTGCAGGTGGATTTATTACCAACTGAGCCAGCAGGGAAGCCCGAAAAAACAGAAATGGCAAGCCAGGCCCACAAAACAGGTAGACAGAAAAGAGCTTCGGCAAAAGCATCCTAGGGCAGCAGTAGGATTTAGAAAACAAGAGAAACAGAGGGACACTCTGACTGTGAGCCCCACTTTCTAAAAGGCCTTGGTGATGTCTTCTGGTATTTTTTTTTAAGTCTCCCCCCACTTCCTTTCTGTGAAAACCAGCGTCATAATCATCTACAGCATTCAGTCAAGTCTCCCATTCAGCAGAAGAAAGAGGGGCCAAAGTGTAAATTCACACAAATATTGTCTTCATATTTTCTCCCCTTTCCATGCCAGTGAGATCTGCTCTAGTGCTCTGGGAGGCACCCTCCACATAGGCTCTTATGTGAAGAGCGCCCCTTGGGGTTGTGCAACACGGCCATCCCAGAAAGAGAATCACCAGGCAAAAGTGGCAGAAAAAATGGCACCAGTCATGGCTGTCTGGACTTCCTTAGGAGGGAGGATTTTCCGTTAAAAATGTCCCAACAAGACAAAAAAATGTCAGTGCTATCGACAGCCAGTTCCTGAAAACAAAAGCAAAAACCGGCTACAGGGCAGATTCTTGAGGCTGGGCTGTACTGGGTTCTAGGTTTGGTGCAACCCAAGGGAGTCTCAGGACCCCTCACTCTCAATGGTATTCCCAGGATTCTCTGCTGCCATCAAAAGTTCTCCCTCCTACCTGTGTCTTCTTGAGACTCAGGAGACCGTCAGCCGCACAATTCACTGAGCATGCAACCTTTGAGGAGCTCCTGAGGTCATATTTGAAATACGTGGCATGGATTATGAAAAAGACATTCTCTATTAGCCAGGCTAATAAGGAATCCTCCAAATAATTGAGACCACATGGGCATTACAGAGGACTTCCAATGACTTTCAAAGACTTTACAGACATTTTCATGATCAATTACAAGACTCTTGTTCACAAAAGCCTACCAGAGTTAGCAAAATCTCATAGGACATACTGGCTCACTACCAACAGGGAAGAGGAGAGAATGAGTCTAGTCCCTCTTAGAGGAGAGAGTGAGTCAACCAGAAGCATTTTTAGTTTTATGATGATTCCACCTCCACGACTCCTTTCCGGATCACCCCAGGAGCCCAGCACACCCACCATTTACCAACGTCTACCTCTAGGTGGCAGCAACTTCCTTCTGTTCTCAACACCCTCGCCTTTGGCCTTTTGTTTCCTAGTCACTATAATTCCATCCTCCCTTCTCTTTCTCAAATAAACACTTCACAGCCTGTAAAGTTTGGGGAAGATTACTGTAAGCCACTTGCACTGTAAGAAACCAGTCTATTCTTTCCGTTAAGCGACAGGGTTCTTCAAAGAGTCTGAAATAATTCAGGTCTAAAGTGAAAGATAATAGAAAGTTATTTTCTTTCTTCCTCCAGAACTATCAACTATATGCTCTAAGGAAAGCAATGTTTCTTTTTCTTTACAGTCCTCTAAGGAAAAAGGCAAAGAGTAGAAGAGTGGGAAAACAGATGGAACTGGAGAGATTTCTATTTTATAAGAACATTAATTTACTCCTATGGGTAATTTAAATCATTGCTTTCTAAAAGATCTAACCCAACATGTCCATGTAGGAGGCTGGAAGGGAATATTTACTACTCACAGAGTTGGTAACATACATAATGTGGAGGTGGTGGTGGTTGTCAGCTGTTAAGTCGTGTCTGATCCTTTGCAACCCCACGGTCTGTAGCCCGCCAACCTCCTCTGTCCATGGAATTTCCCAGGCAAGAATACTAGAGTGGGTTGCCATTTTCTTCTCCAGGGAATCTTCCTGATTCAGGGTTCAAACCCACGTCTCCTGCATTGGCAGGTAGATTCTTTACCACTGAGCCACCTAGAAAGCCCAGGGGTGCTACCCTTCTATTAATTTGGCCTTGGTAGAAACAGAAGTAAATTGGCTACATCTGTAACCAGGAAAGCTATCATTTCTGCTTGGATGTAACACCTGCCCTTCTTGGAGTATGTATTTATCTAATGTATCTAACCACAGTCCTACCTAAGCACACTCACCTGCTCAGGGTTCTAAATTATTAAAGTTAGGAAGGACCCAGGACAGTCAAAGTACTGGGTTGGCAAAAATGTTTGAGTTTTTTCCAAAAGATGTTACAGTCTTTCTGGCCAACCCAATACCTTATCACTTCGTTTGGGGTTATAATAACTGCTAGGTGTATCAAAAAAATCATGCAGGCAGTAGAAAAAGATTCCTTTTATGTACAGCTGGCCTTTAGCTATGGGTTAATACCTAAGGTTTATAAAGCACTTTCAAGGTGATACTATGATGAGTATTATCTCTGTTGCACTCTTCCCAAGACCAAATTTGAATAGTTTAGGTCAGAAATCATTCATTCATTCAATAGAAACACTGAGGTGAAGGAAGCAGAAAGTCTGATTTAGTGTAAGTGACAAATTTATACTAGAACCTAAGCCTGCAGACTTCAAGCTTTATTCATTTCCTAGGAAGCTCCTCTGGAGAAGGCAATGGCAACCCACTCCAGTGTTCTTGCCTGGAGAATCCCAGGGACGGGGGAGCCCGGTGGGCTGCCGTCTATGGGGTCACACAGTCGGACACGACTGACGCGACTCAGCAGCAGCAGCAGCAGCAGCAGAAAGCGCCTTTATCTTTTCACAATAGCTAAGTGTGCTTGGTTTTAAAATTTTTGAAATATACCATTCAAAGTAGAATTTATGTAAAGTTTAAAAATAAAAAACCAAAAAACTCAACATTCAAAAAATGAAGATCATGGCATCCTGTCCCATCACTTCATGGCAAATACACGAGGGACTGAGCTACTGAACAGCAACAATAAATAAGTGTAAAAATTGAAAAAAAAAAAAAAAGTAGGGTTTTTAGAAAAATGGATGGCTTGAGGAGATTAGGATAAAGCTAGTGAGTTTTCAGAATGAATTCTATTAATACTTTGGCTAAACACTTCTTATGCTTTGAACATGTAAGAGTCCTGGGAGAACCCATTTATTTTTATTACTAAATTTTACTTACTAATCGTAGGACTGCCTTCGTCATCCAAAATATAGGAAAAGACTAACTCCAAGGAATAATGTTGAAGTTTTCTGGCCTGGAGAATTCCATTAAGTGTATAGTCCATGGGATGGCAAAGAATTGGACACAATTGAGTGACTTTCACTTTTCATCAACTGCCTTTAGTGGTAGCTTCTAGCTCACTGGTAACATGGCAAGTGGATGGTGCTGGTTTAAGAGGTAGCATGTTCCCCATCACTGTGTGGTACCAGCACCTCCTCTTCCTTTGGGAAATCCCTCATCGTGCGTGGTTTTAATGGGATTGATAACCAAGATACCCTACCCTCATGTAGGTCAAAGGCTGGGCACCTGCGTCAGGTTGGGCTGGGATGATTGGACTCTGGCGTCCTCAACTGTGATCCAGGAGCTGGGGCTGTCTCGTTCCAAGATTGCACCTTCTTAATCAACCTGCTTCCAGGTCCTGCTCTGCTCCCTGGGTTTCCCAAGGACCAACTCCTCACTTTTTCCTTTGACTCCATAACGCACCTCACGTCCTTCAACGAAATTACCTTTCAAGTACATTAGACAGACTCAGTCGGTTTCCATTACTTCCAACCAAAGAACCTCACCCGCTAAAGGAGACTGAACTGAATGAAAACTGAGACAGAGGTAATGGCTACAGACCACAGATTCCAGCAGGGTCCTCAGCTCTTCAGCTACCAACTGAGGGCTTATGTGAAGCAGCTGTGACTAAAACCTGTGTGATGCTGTTGCGCTCAGATGCTCAGTCGTGTTTGACTCTTTGTGACCCCATGGACTGTCCCCCGCCCAGCTCCTCTGTCCATGGGATTTCCCAGGCAAGAATGCTGGAGCCGGCTGCCATTTCCTTCTCCAGGGGATCTTCCCCACCCAGGGATGGAACTTGCTTCTCCTGCATTGGCAGCTGGATTCTTCACCACTAGTGCCATCTGGGAAGCCTACGTGTGATATTGGTTGGCTGTAATTGGTGGGCAAATAGGTCACACACTATCTATTGCTATCTTAAAACTGATGAAATATATTCATTATGAGGATACTGGTCGTTCCTTAGGTAATCTGGTACTCTACTTAGAAATGTAATAAATGGCCAATTTGAAGGAAAGCACTAAGAAACTTTATGAAAATCTAGCAGTCAGCTGATAAAAGTTATAGTAAGATGATATCTTATTTGATTTTTAAATGGCTAGTTCACTGTCCATGTGTCTATAGAGAAATCTCCATGGCTAGAAAGATGATACTGAAAATATGACTGGCAGAGGAAAATCAAAACAAACCCACTTGGTACCCCAAGCATTCCCACAAGGGAACCCCCTTAAGATTTATGATCTGAGCAATATTCCCAGCATATTCAAGAACACACTAGGATTTCTGATTGGGTCCTAACATTAAGTCATTATTCTTTCAAATATATATTTAGAAGTCAGGTTTGACTAGCTAACCCTTTAGCCCAAATGTATCCACTGAAAAATTTGTGGAAAACTAAGAAAGACTGTGGCTCCTGTGGATAGATATAAAATAAGACCTTCCATCATTTTGGACTTCCCTTGTGGCTCAGATGGTAAGGAATCTGCCTGCAATGCAGGAGATTTGGGTTCAGTCCCAGGGGTTGGGAAGATCCCCTGGAGAAGGAAATGGCAACCCACTCCAGTATTCTTGCCTGGAGAATTCCGTGCACAGAGAAGCCTGGAGGGCTACAGTCCATGGGACTGCAAAGAGTAGGACATGACTGAGCTACTAACAAATGTAACACTTTCATTGTTTTAATGTCTTACATTAATTATCAGAGAACTTGTAATTCTACTATCAAAGATGTATCTTTTTTTTTCATATTGGGACAGTTTTTTTACCTGCATCATTCATTTGTTGTTTAGTTGCTAAGTCGTGTCTGACTCTTTGCAACCCCAGGAACTGTAGCCCGCCAGGCTCCTCTGTCCATGGGATTTCCCAGGCAAGAATACTGGAGTAGGTTGTCATTTCCTTCTCCAGGGGATCTTCCTGACCCAGGGATCGAACTTGGGTATCCTGCATTGCAGGCAGATTCTTTACCATCTGAGCCACCAGGGAAGTCTTATTCATTAATGACTCCCCAACCCCCTTATCCTGCCTGTTTCATTACAACATGACTGTTATTTTAAAGGTCTATATCTGAAAAGTTTAACAGGGACGGGACTGTGATAGAGAATAATGCCCACTGTACACCTGAAAACTGTACAAAGCTGTAGTTTTAGTAGCTTTCCCAGATTCAATCACGATTCCTGATTATACCTTTAAGCTAAGAAACAACAACTATATGAAAACTATGCTACAAGTCCCAGAATTACAAACAAGTCATTTTCTTGCTTCTTTTCTTCTGCTTACTATGGATTTAATTTGCTCTCCTCTTTCTGGTGTCCTAAGGTAAAAGCTTAATGTAACTGATTCTAGATCCTTCCTCTTTTATAAAATATGCATTCAATGCAATAGATTTACTCCTAAGCTCTACTTTATATGCTTCCTACAAAATGTGATAACCTGTGTTTTCACTTTCATTTACATCTGACCTTTAAACAAACAACATGGGTTTGAAATGTGTGGGTCAACTTATATGGGGATTTTTTTCGATAAGTATGTACTATAGTACTACAAAACCTGAGGTTGACTGGAACCATACGTAGGGAACCATGGAAATGCAGGCCCGACTATAAAGTTATCCATAGACTTTCAACTACACGAGGTCTGTCAGTGCCAATAACCCCACTTGTTCAAGGGTCAACTGTAGTTAAAAGTATTTTTAAATTTCTCTTGAAATCTCTTCGACCTGTGCATTATATAGAAGTATGTTGTAAAGTCTCTGTGTATTTTTAGATTTTTCTAAAGTCCTTTTGAATATTGAACGAATATGGGACCATATTAAAATGAGTTAATACAAGGACTTCCATGGTGATCCAGTGGCTAAGACTCCACCTTCCCAACGCAGACGGCCTGGGTGTGATCCCTGGTTAGGAAATGAGATCCTACAGGCAGCAACTAAGGCCCGGTGCAGACAAATAAATTTTTACAATATATATAAGATAAAATAAAACTAGTTAATACAGTAGAGATGCTTTAAGACACAACAGTACCACACATAGCTCCAGGGCTAAGATGCCAGGAAGAACAGAGGGTATACTGACAGGCCGAGTAATATGGTTCTGAGCAGCTGGTTGGTAAAAACAAATTATGAATGGACTTTTAATAGAGAAACAACTCAAAAGTGGTGACCTTTTAGCTCAGCAGAATCTTATAGCCTTAATTCTCCCATAATTAAAAAATGACCTGCTTTAATTTTTTTCCCAAATCATCTTTATTGTGGTTGAAGGAATACTAGATACAAAAATCAGCTGATATTAACAGGTATGTGAAACATTTTTATCATGACTGTTCTTGCTGCAGTTTTGGGTAACAGAGAATTAAAGAAAATTAGACCAATGGTCATTAAGGGAAATCTCAAACACAGCACACAAGTTTAAAGTATACATAATGGTCACCAAGCTAAATTTGAGGAGCTGGTGGAAGTCATGGAGGAATTTACTAGCTGACACTGGATTATAACATAAGAAAAGAAAGGAATTTGAAGGGATTTTCAATGTAGCATCACTGTGGAAGCTTCTTTGCATTGTAATTCAGTGTACAGAGAACTTGCAAACTGCTTCATGGTTATATAAACTGCCGCCCATTTTCTGAATCTGTTATCAAACACTGGAAAGAACATGCTTCCAAACTAAATCTAAAGGCAACCTGCTGTTACTTATTTGCCAACACGTATGGATTTAAAAAAAAAAAAAAAAGGAGACCAGGCAGGCATTCTGGGAACTGGAATCTTCACGTATTAAAATTGAGACACAGTATCATAATTTTTGCCCGGTAAGTCAAGAAGCAGTGAAATGCTCTGGTAATTAAAGTAACATAGTCAATATTATCTATAAATAATGAGCATGCAAGGATCTGCAAGATGATGAGTAAACATTTTGGCAGGGATCAACTGCCACAGATTGGAAGGGAAAGCAATGTCTTTATCAGGCCTTTCTTCTTTCTCTCCCCCATCACATCAAGCTCATGGGAATTTCTCAGACAAAAGCCTTCTGCTTAGCTTGTAATGAATTAAACATCCATCTGACTTAATCTTTAGCATTTCTCTTGCTCTGCCCACAGGTAACTAACTGCCACGGAGCAGAAAGATGGCTGGACACGAGTGTAGAGAACTGGGCTTATGCCCGCATCTGACAAGGAACACATTTCTGTCCTTGGATCTCCATCCCTGTGTCTGAAAAAGTGAGAAGTTGAATTGAACTTGATGACGTTTACAGTTCAAGCGGCTTCCCTGGTGGCTCCAAGGTAAAGAATCTGTCTGCCAATGCAGGAGATGTGGGTTCGATCCCTGGGTCAAGAAGATCCCCTGGAGAAGGAAATGGCAACCCACTCCAGTATTCTTTAATGGGAAATCCAATGGACAGAGGAGCCTGCAGGGCTACAGTCCATGGGGTCCCAAAGAGTTGGACATGACTGAGTGCCAAAAACAACAACAAAAACAACAGTTCCTTTTCAGCCCCACAACTGAAAACTACTGCATTCAGAAATGTCCTGTCCCCCCAACACCCTTTGAAGAGCTAGTTCTATCTCAGCTTTCTCAAAGGTTTCCAGTAGCAACCACTTGAGTGCCTTCCTCTATTAAGGCAAAAAGTTTAAACAAGAAGCAATGTTCTTATTTTTATGACCAAAATCCATATTAGTTACACTGTTCAGAAAGATTCAATGAAGTCATGTCTAACATTTGCAACTATATGCATATAAACATTTAAGTTCACTGTAGCACAGCATATCCAACCATAAAACATCAAAGTGTGAAAAGGCTCTTCCTGCCCTTCCCTAAATTGGTGACACAGAACTTTTTCACTTCCAAATGTGAAATGTGATCCACACCCAGAATGTGTCATAATTGGCATGGATATGCTATTAAAACTAGAGCTTCTTTTGCAGACAGCTACATAACATCTCAGGCATGTTGGTAAGAAAGGAATCATAATTGAGACTGGTGGTGACAGTATCCGGATCGTTAGAGAAAATTAATCCTATTTTACTAATGGCAATTCCTATTAACAATGCCTGATTTTGCCATCATAATATAAATAGTCTAGAGTCTCTACTATGTGACACATAACTCTGCACAAAACAGCCCCACGCAAATGTTTTGGGTACAGAGCATAACCATGACTACGCCATCATCAAACAACCATATACACCCAAGTCTTTGAAAACTTTTGGATTGGGGCCGGATAGAAGGAAAAATACATAAAGAGAAGAAAAAATAAAAAGCAAAAAATAAGGATTTTGGAATCCTCCCACTGAGACTGGCAAGTTTGGAGCCTTAAATCAACTTCAATGTTCATTTCAGAGATATTCCCCAACAAGCCCCGCCCTGTCCTGGTCCAACCTACACATTCACACCAAACACGTTTGTACATTTCAGACTCTAGAATAGCTCTGGGGATAAAAGCGCTGAAAGATGACTTGGAAACAGCCACTCTTTGTGAGTTTGGTATCAGAATACGATAGTTTCAAGCAAAAAGACCTGTGAAGAAGAAAAGTCTACCTATAGATTCAACCCTCTAAGAAGATTTACCCCGTTTCCCCTCATTTGCCCCACAAGCAGCAAACTATTTTTGCCCCTGTCATTATCATATGCAAGAAAAAAATAGCATTGCAAGAAAAAAATAGCAAATGCTCTTAGTTGTCGGACAAAGGAAGGCATGAAACAAGAGCTGTGACACATGACACAGTGAATGAAATTCATATGCTGAACCTCAAACACTTCATCAATCCTCAGATCAACAAATATTACTACAGTGGAATGGCAGAGAGGGGAGAGTCATTCTGATGGGCAGAGTTTATGTCTGGTCTGGATTGCTACCGCTGATTAATTGAATATTAAATGAGTTGTCCGATGACCTCATGTTTTTTATTAGGGTGCTAATATATCTTGCAAGAAGTTCTTACTGCCATTCCTTAATCCCTGAAAGTTAGCAGATACCTCTAACAGACATCTGTCACCAGACCCCTTTACATCCTCGTGCTTTCAGCTCCTTCCTGGTACGTACATTTTTTAGCTATATTTTCTTTCCATCCAGCAGGTCTGTTTGTCTTGAACAGACATTTTTTTCCACACATTTCTTCAGCTCCAGAGGAATTCCTGCCACAGGAATGAGGCCAGGGGATGGACACTGCCTCTCATATTAACATACACGTAGAAAAACACTACTTATAATGTTAAGCCATCTTTAGTCAATAATAAGCATTGGTTTGAGACCTCAACCACAGCCACTGACATTTACAATCTACCAATTGTCATGCATTCCCTAGGCATAACTTACAGGTTCAAGTTTTTTCATCTTTTACTGAGATTTAATTGTTTATATGATGAACAATATTTTTTAACTGATTGGAGCACTTGCTGACTTCACCCAACACCACTTATATATAGTACTTGTGGATATAACTCAAGCCAGAACCAAGTTAGTGTTGAATTTGGTATCTAATTCTGTAAATTATCCCGAAACTTCTGTTTTGGAAAGAGCAACTATCGCTTTCATATCCATGGCTAGCAAGAGTATTTAAAACTTTTAGATCTTCAGAGAGAATATTTCACAAAGAAATAGCAACAGTTCATCACTTAAGTAGATGTAGATGTTGTATGATTCATTGAGCTTCTTCCTAGCTTTCCTATATGATTTATTTCCATATAACAGTTTCATAATATTTACATAAGAAAAATTCAAGGTAGTTTTTGCAACAGGATTTGTAACTAAACTCACAACCAAATAAGTTAGAAATGTCTCCAGGTCTTTGTACCTGTGTTTCAATCAATAAATAAAGCACTTTGTCAGGACTCTGTTTTTTCTATTAATTTTGAGCCTTTACTCGAAAACCTTCTTGGCAATCAGTTTTCTGATAATCCTTTTCCGTCTTTATATTTTTTCCCCTTCCATACTGTCCATTCCCAAACTAGTCTTAAATAAAGTTGATAATTATTCTCCTCTGGATGTTGTACTATGAACGTATATCTTAGAGCATTATCCACATTTTATTATGTTATTTGTATTATATAATATTGTACATTATATATATGTGACATCACACTCACACACACTCACACACACACACCCTTCAAGACAGTAAGCCCCATAAAGACAGAAACCATGTTTTATTTATCTTTCTAACCTAGTGCTTGGGAGTATAAATAAATGTTGTTGAATAAATACAAGTTGAATTTTCTCAAGGCTAGTATTAAAGATCCTTTTTGTTTTTCATGGATTACTTCTCTGCAGATAAAACTGGTTTAAACTTACTAACCAAATTATGTGCTATGAATTATGTAAGAACAAGTTATTGTTACTCTAATACTCCAGGAAAAGCAAAGAAAAGAAAATGTGTTATGGACTCAGTGGTGCACATTTAGCCACTGAAATGTAAGCTGCAGAAACTGGGCCTCTCTCCTGACAACATGGCACTCTACCCATTAGCTTACGTCACTCACTTTGAGTGTCTCACAATCTCTATCTGTAGTGAAGTTTCTTCAGTATGATGTGCTTTGGACTAAAAAGTAAGAGCAATTCCATGCAGTCAACAAAGAACCTGGTTTATCCCGTTCCTTTTATGTAATGGCCATCAGCGTTATTATCCTCTCAGCTTTCCAGGTTTGACAGGGAACAATACGCTTTAGTGATTGTGAAAAATAGTGATTGTGAGGGATGCCCCAGCTTTTACACAGTGTGTAAGCAAATGGCTGCTTCCTCTGTATTCCATTTCCCACTCTGTGAAAAACCAAAGCATAATATTTAACAACAAGATCAAGCTATTGTGAGGGTTAATTAGATTTAATGGGGGAAGGGAGGGGAGCTGATTAGGCACTATTCAAATTCAAAGAATCATTATTTTGTGTCTAAAAATAATCCTCATTTAGGAGTAAAATTAATTTGGAAGCTCAATCTTTGGTAATCATCTTCCCATACTTAAAAAAAAGCCATGGTTTTTAATCAAAATCCCACTCTAACCACAATTCAATCAAGTAAAAAATGGAGACCTGTGAATTTCCATTCACCTTTGTAGTAAGACAGTACACGATTCAATTCTTTTTCTTTTTTTTTCCCTCCCTCCCTTCCTTCCTTCACTTCTTCTTTTTTTGAAGATATACTATGTGGGGAAAGGTTAATTTTGGAGAATGAAGTAATGTAAACAAATATGGATTTTATTAATAAAAATATATTGAGTTTTGTTTGTTTTATATGAAATATTTGTGAAACAGTTTAAGTTTCCTCTTTAAAGAATCAGTAGTCAGGACTTCTTTGGCGATCCAGTGGTTAACACTCTGCGCTTTCACCAGAGGGGACAAAGGCCCACATGGCCAAAAAAAAAAAAAAAAATTAGGAATCAATATTCTGTGGTTAAAATAACTTTTCAGGTTATTTCTGGTAAGTTTCATCTCTATTTTTGTTCAAGTGAAAGATCTTCATATTCCCCAAATTAAAAAACAGATGCCTGGATATTTAAGGCTAAGGCTAGAAAAAGGGCATCTAAATAGTAATCATCAAATTTAATGTAACAGATTAATTTATTATGAAAATTTTCATGAGAAATAGAAGTTGGTACCTGAGAAAAATCTGAGTTGTCTAAATCTTACTAAAAAACACAGTGTCTTCAAAAAATGGGACACATTCTTTAAAAATGTAGCAGTTGATAATCCTGGGAAATATGCCTTATCTATTTGGAAAAAAATGTTGCACTCAGTATTTGGTGAACGAAGACTTTTGGCTGGAAAGGAACTCTATTCATGTTTGTTTAGAATTTTCCAAAGGAAAGGGAAATAATGTAGCTCAGGCAGTAGAAATACATTCTCTACAGAGAACCAGGAATAATTGACACAGTCCTATTAAAAATTCCCATAGAACAATTCTCATCACTTTGACTGTATACTCACCAAGCAAACTTCTGATTATTCATTCGATTTCCTCGGACCCTTGATACTGGGGACGGATGTACCCTGTAGTAGGTAGATGAGAATAATCCAGTCATTAAAAAAGCATTTTCCTGATTACAAGTGAACAAAAAGTGATCTGGCTTATAAATGATCTCTTTCAGATTAGCTTAATGTAGAATGGCCCACAACTAAGCACCTCTTAGTAAATGAATGCAGTTCAATTCCTATGCCTATAGACCTGCAGTCTCTTTCCTTTTACACCACTTTTAACATAACAAGCATTTGTCACAATGTTCCCTGTGAAGCTCCTGCAAAGCAGGACCAGTTTTAATAAGTTGATTCATTCATTCAGTCCAACAAAAAGTTACTGTTGCCAACCTAATCCCTGCCAGGTTTAGGAGTGCATAAAAATAACGTAAGGTCTAAGGCTGACCCTCAACAAGCCCTTTCTGCTACCTGTTCCCACAAGAAGGACACAAAGAGACAGTCTATAATTTTTTTTAATTAAAATTGAATTAAAAAAAATAATAATAAAAGTAAATAAATAAAAAAAATAAAATATTCAATAGAAAAAAAAAAAAGAGACAGTCTAAAAGTGCACATTCCCTCAGTCAACTTCTAGATTTAAAGCCCTAAAGTAACATAGCAAAGGAGATCGGCATACACCCTCCCCAAATATGTTACTTTGGCATAATGATTATTTTGATTGAAGGCAGCCACAAACACAAACACGGGAAGAGCTCTCTACCTTTCCTCTATAAGGAAATTTTAATTTGAAAAGGTCTTCCATTTAACAATCCCCATATCAGGAAAAGGAGTACAACATACAACTCATTCCTAGAAATGGTATTGAGATGAGCTGGCATAAACAACCCTTATTTACCATGAGTTTCCACCGCCGCCCCCCCATACACTTCCTTGCTACCTCCCTAAAATGCAGCCCCCTAGACGCCCTTGTCTTTTGACAAAGCAATACTCCACAATTTTTTTGCCTTTGTTAAAGTGGTACGTAAGTCCCAAATTCTAACCACCCCTTTGAATTACTCATCACTGAGTATTCCTGCAAACATGAATGCATGTTTTATGTGTAAATAAGCTGTTCTTGCCTCTAGCTAACCTACCTATTGTCAGTTTAATCTGCACACCTTCAGACACTAAACTTGAGAGGTCAGAGGAAAAGATTAACCCCCATCCCTTATACTACTGTGCTGTACTAAGTCATTTCAAGTCAGGTCTGACTCTTCGCAACCCAAAAGACTGCAGCCTGCCAGACTGCACTTTGCACTCAGAAGGTTTATTTCTTCCAACATTCCTCCTCTGTCCATGGAATTTTCCAGGTAAAAATACTGGAGTGGGGTGCTGGCCCCTTATAGTAACTTCATCCAAATGCCCCGGCACAGAATCTGTGGGAAGAAGGATGGGTGAGTAGTTATCTTTAGGTGAAAGGTCTTCTATATGTGATGCTCTCTAGCCAGGCTTTGAAGGAGGCCATGTCAATTCAAATCTTTAGCTAAATAATGGGGAAAAGACAGTAAAGACCATATTGTTGTACAAGCTCCTTGGGTTGGAGTCATCCACTGGAAATGCTTGAAATTTCTAGGTACTGCTGATGTCTTCCAAGCAGTAGTTAGCTACTGAACCTCCATGAACCTCCACCTCTTTGTGGGTCACCTACTGGCAGCACAATTTGCTCCACTTCCTGCTTTCTTCTCTCTTTACCAGGTACTTGTGAGATCTAGGCAGTGCTTAGGCTTGTGCTATCTTTACCCTTTAGATCTCAGTCATTACTCTTATTCACAAGACAAGAAAGTAAACCGGGATTTTAAATAGGTCTTAAACTCCAGTTAGAATCAAGAGCCCCAAGGTTCATTAGAATCCCCGTTCTCCACAGTGGCTCAGTAAGTGAGAATCATTTCAAAACAGACAAAACAGTTCTAGCCCCTCTGAAGAGTCAAATCCAGTCTTTCTGTAAATCCAGAGCCAGACTGCACTTTGCACTCAGAAGGCTTATTTCTTCCAACATCCCTTATTAACATTCTTTTCCTCACAGCCCTTCTCAATGGCTGCTGCAGCTGAGCTGCTCAGCGCAGATTTCCTGCTCCATGTGGGGGAGGGGATGTTAATTATGCAGAAAGATGGAGAGCGGCCAGACAGCCCCTCTGGTGAACTGTCTCATTCAAGTACGGACCACTTCCTGCTGTTGTGCAGCTACAAGGATCACCTGTTGGTCTTGGCATTCGGCCAACCTGGGGCCTAGCGGAAATGACAGACTCAGCTAGAAATGAAAGCCAGTTCATATTCCAGTACCCCAAATTGGGGACACAGTGAACAAACATGCAATAAAAATGCACAAGAGTTACACACAAGGTAACAAGGCTCTTTTTTCCCCTGCTCTCTTTTTTTCTTTCGGTCTGTCTGCTTGAAATACAATCATGAAAATGCAAGAGCTGTGAGCCAAAAAATGTCTGTCCAGTTAAAGTCCCCTGACCTAGGGGAAAATGAAGGAAATCCTCTTGAGCCTTGCCTACATTCCCCCTGGGGTGTCAGAATCCTACTGCCTGAATACAGTTTTAACAAGTAATAGCCCAAATACCGGAGAAGGCACTGGCAACCCACTCCAGTACTCTTGCCTGGAGAGACTCCCAGGGACGGGGGAGCCTGGTGGGCTGCCGTCTATGGGGTCGCACAGAGTCGGACACGACTGATGTGACTTAGCAGCAGCAGCCCAAATACACACACGTTCTTTAATTCACTCTGCATCCTTTAAATGTTTACTGCATATTGATTCCTCCTTAACCTTACTTTTAGTCATCATGATAATTCCACGAGGTGAAGTTTGATAGTATAGAAATATTCTCTCACTAATGCGTCTCATTGCATGTATCAGTGGGAAAAAAAATGGGTCTGTTTAACCTATAGCTGGGCTTCCCAGTTGAGGCAGTGGTAAAGAATCTGCTTGCCAATACGGGAGACACAGGGGACTGTGGTTTGATCCCTGGGTTGGGAAGATTCCCTGCAGTAGGAAATGGCAACCTGTTCCAGTATTCCTGCCTGGAGAATCCCATGGATAGAGAAGCCTGGTGGGCTACAGTCCATGGGGTTGCAAAGAGTCAGACATGACTGAGCAGCCGAGCACACACACGCAACTTACAGTACAATATTCTCTAGGTAACTGTATCTTTTAGCAAAACTCTATTGACCCACAGATCAACACTATAAGCAGTTAATTTTTATAACTGTTTAACCTCTTCAAATAATTCCTGATTTTGTGTGATCAAATCATTTTAAAGCTTTTTACATCAAAATGGTAAAATAAGAAAGGTTTTTTCCCTTCCCAAAGTGAGTAAACTGATAACTCGGAGCTTACTTTATTTGAGGAAAGTAGACCATAAATTTGCATTTCAGCTACTTGCCAAATTTCATTTCTTCAAAGAAATACGCTGTATTTCTGTGTGCTCTGTCTTTAAGTGGTGACACTTCTTACCATCGCCTACCTTCTTTCCACATATAGCAGCCAGGCAGGTAGCAAAGTCAAAATCCCAGTAGGAGAAACCACCGTCTAATCTGCATGTCATGCATTATTCATGACCTCCTGATTCCTGCACCTGCATCTAGGCAGGAAGCTTGCAGGGCATGTTCATTACTCTTCTCTTAGCCTCACACAGGCTCCATTACTGCTAAGCCACTTTGTTCTCTAAGTGAGGGTTTCAGGCCTTAGTACTAACCACTGGATAGGGAAAGAAAAAAAAAAAAATCACCAGGCTGCAGGAAAGGGCAAGGTTCGTTGTTGTATAACATGCATTTAATCCTACAACGTGCTCTTCTAAGACTGACAGTTTATGTCAGATGGAAATGCTCCTATTTGGTGATTTACATTACACAAAAAAGGAAGCTATAACATTAAGGCCATGTACACCAACTGTTGTATTTATATACACTTACTCATCTGAGGCAGACAGCATGTTTATAATTTTACCCAACACAAGGCTTAATTTAGCTTTCTTGCTAAGCATGTGAGAACTTCTTAGATACCTTCTTACACAAATCCGTCTTCCTTCTTTGGGTATAAGCACTGAAAGACCTGACCCTCAAAGCTTGTATTGTAATGACTAACATTTATAGTTAATCAAGACAATGTGATCGCTCCTGTTTTTCAATATTTTGCTGAACCTACCTGAATGGCTGGTGGCTGGCAGCAGGGTGTGAAACCCTGATCCCCAAGGCAGAAAAGCTGTGACAACTTAAATCCACTCTTAAGGCCCCCAGTGGAATTGAAATGAAGTGCTAGAGACAGCAAACTATGTAAGTGCCTGGGATTGAATTCCAACTCCACCATTCACCAAAGGCGTTATCTTAGGGTAAGGTACTTAACCTGTCTGCCTTTCTGTCTTCTCATCTGCACCAGTGGAGGCAGTAATACTGGCCACCTTCTAGCTTTGTGAGATTTAAGTTGTTAATAATGTTAAAGTGTTCAGAACAGTGCTAACTACCCAGGAAGCAGTCCATACATGTTAGCTATTATCACTAGTAGTGCTGAGACTGAATTGGAAAAGATATGAAGATAAAACTGGAATATCCAGTTAATTCCACAGGACTGAGTTAAATGTGCTCTACAAGCCCACAGTCTTGATTACAACGTTTATACCACTTCCCTCAAGGCAAGGAAATAAAGAGAAATAAACACCTATAGAGTAACATGAACCAAATATTGTGGTTTCTAAGGTACGGCTTCCTCTTTGGTATCTTATTTTGTCTGTTCTTTATGGACAGTAGCCCACTAGGCTCCTCTGTCCATGGGATTCTCCAGGCAAGAATACTGAAGTGGGTTGCCATGCCCTCCTCCAGGGGATCTTCCTGACTCAGGGATCAAACCCATATCTCTCTCACATCTCCTACACTGGCAGGCGGGTTCTTTACCACTAACTGGGAAGTCCTATTAGAAGACAAATCTTCTGTAGTTTTAAGTCAGTAGTCATAGCATACAAAGTCACTCTCACTTACTAAGCCCTTACGAGGTGCAGACCATGCTAAGTATTTACTTTAGTCACATTATCTTACTTTCTCCTCATCATTAATATCCACATTTCACCTTTGAGAAAATAAAAAGGTTTAGAAGAGTTAGTAACTTGCCAGAGTTGCAGGGGAAAAAAAACAAAATCAGATCTTGGACACAGGTGTGAATGACCTGTCTTCCTCCAGATTATCATTCAATTCTTGTGAGTGCACAGATATTCCCTCCCCTCTACCCCCGAGGCTGCAATAAAGTGAATTAGCACCAGGGGCCTTAATGAACCTCAGCATTTATTTAAGCCCAACTGAACATTCTACAGTATAAGTTGATGGTCTTCCTGGCACCGAGCTAAATATTAAGCTTTCAGGGACTCATCAGAAATAGCATCACAGTCATATACTTTGTTCTCCCTTTAACTCTTTGTGAAAATTTCTTATTAGTGTTGCCATTTAAATATATAATGAACAACACATGAGTTCAGCTGATCTTACTCACAGCATCAACTGTCTCGCTATTCACACTGTCTGCACTGTTCCCTGAACCCAGGGTAGGCAATTTGTGAGCTAAGAGGCTGGAAGCAGACACGAGCAGCCATAACGAACTGAAGATACATCTATTCTCTCCTGGCTGACGCAGTAGCCATAACACAACCATAACGGAGCCATAATATAGCTTCATATAACATAACCATGATGTTGCTTCAGTGGAGCCCCTATGCAGCAGCAGCCACGGCTTTCATGATGAAGCTTATACCAGCACACCGCACAAAACAGTCCGTGACCAAGCGAGTATCTCGTGATGTGCATGCACAGTGGTGTAAGTGATCTCAGCTGTTACACAACCCTGCAAAGTCACTGTCTACAGAACATGGGGTGAGAGAGCTTGACTGGCGCCTTCTTGATCACATCCCCACAATGTGTCAGCTGGAGATGGTAAAAGGAATCCACTTCCTCACTTCCCATTGTCCTGAGAATCCAATCCCATTCAGCTTGTGACCACAGGTGTCTGATGAAACCATCTTTGTTATGGTCATCAATGGCCTCCATGTTTTCAGATCTAATGGGTCATCTCAGTTCTTGTCTTCTCAAACTCTCCATAGTGACTCACCTAACTGATTACTCCATCCTTGACCCTACTCAGCATCAGTGACATTTTTCCAGTCTTCTTCCTCCTCTTCTTTTTTTTTCCCTTTGCCTGAGCCTCTTCCTCCCATTCTTCTGAACTCTAAATGTCAGCATTGTCTGGGGATCATTTTCTCATGATTTTTCTACACACTGTTTCAACTCACTCCCTAGATGAAGGAGTCTCCAAAATAGCCCCCTCATACCCTTAATCATCTCATCCATCTTTAGGCCGTAGTTACCATCCATACAACAGTATCTCCAGGATTTCGATCTCTAGTACTGTCCCCAAAGCAGTGCCAGGCAGGATTTTGCATCCCAACCAACTTCACCCTTTAAAAAAATATATTCCTTTCCATATCTTCCCAGGCTCGAAAACAGCAGCTTCATTAACCCAGTTGCAGTCCTGAAATAGTACTTGAGTCATTCATGCTCTCATGCCCTATATGTTAGAGAGGCTACTTAATCCTGAGAAAAATCAGAAGAAATTATTTCAGAGACCCAAAAAATATTTATTGTGGGAACTGCTTATCTAGTAAGATTAGAGATTTTCATTACAAGATCCAGAGAAAGTGTTATAGACACATATTTTCTCTTCTTAAATTCACTTTTGTCCTTTTTTAAACTTTTAAATTTTATATTAGACTATAGATGATTAACAATGTTGCCACAGTTTCAGCTGCACAGCACTTTTCTCCTGTTACATAATTCAGAGCCTGTACTTTTTTCCATAAATTGATGCAATTATTTGAAAAAATACACACTTTAACAACTCAGTTTGCTACATCTGTGGAAGAAAAGATTAATTTAGAAATAACTCTACAATTATTTGTAAGTACAGAATTTTCCTATGTAGAATCACAGGAAAGATCATTTTAAAAGTAATTCTTGATATTCTGTTTATTTACACAAAGTTATAATGAATACAAGTTCTCATGATTGTTCAGGTTACTCTGGATGATTTCATCATAATATATTACACACACACACACACTACTTTTAACCAAATAAAAGCATGAGCATGACTCCAGTATTTAAAATACGTAGGCCCTTTCTGTTCTTAGTTTTCATCAAGTCAATGATAAGATGACCATTAGGAATGTCATATATTGTCTAAAAGTTCTTTTTCCCCTCGTTATACTTAACTCTCTCTCTATGCAGAGCTACTGATGTTATTTTTAGAAGTGAAAGTGAAAGTCGCTCAGTTGTGTCTGACTCTTTGTGACCCCACGGACTATACATTGACTAAAGATTCCATTTGTTTATATGTTTAATTTATGTTGTCTGTCTCTCCAAGTGGATGATGTGCTCTAAGAGGACAAGGGAGCTTTTCTCTTTTTACTCATTGTCATAACTCCTTTACCTGCCATGAAGTAGGTGTCCAATAAATAACTGCTGGAGTGTTAGCCCCATTTCCCTACTGGACCAGATCTATTAGGACAGATGCCTATGGCTGTGTGTGTGCTCAGTTGTGTCCAACTCTTTGCAACCCTATGGACTGTAGTCTCCTCTGACTACGGGATTTCCCAGGCAAGAATACTGGAGTGAGTTGCTATTTCCTCCTCCAGGGGATCTTCCCAACCCAGGGATCGAACCCATGTCTCCTGCACTGGCAGGAGGGTTATTTACCACTGAGACACCAAAGAAGCCCCATGGCAATGGCTATGTCTGCCTAAGTTGCCACTGCATGTGCAGAGCTTAGCGCAACGTATACTGCACACAGTAGGCATATAATAAAAACTTGTTAAGCAGTGAGATGTGGGAAAAGGATAAAATATTTTAGATTCAGACATTTTGCTGAACCCCTCCAGAGCACCTAGAGCTCCAATGTGCTCAGTCGCTCAGTCATGGCCAACTCTTTGTGACCCTGTGGACTATAACCCACCAGGCTCCTCTGTCCATGGAATGCTCCAGGCAAGAGTACTGGAGTGGGCTGTCATTTCCTTCTCCAAGAGTTTCAATAATTGATTAATATTAACTAAATTCAATACAGTTTCCTTAACAGCTACTATCTACTGAAGTGTTGTGAAGAGGGAATCTTTGCCCTCAGGCTGTTTGCACTCTAGTTGAAATAAATAGGTAGCAACTATCATAAATTAGTGTAGGAAAATTAAAAGGGATTTTAAGTTTTACCGGAGTGAAGAAGAGGTTAAAATTAATTCCAACTATAAAATAACAGAGAAGATTTTTGAGGAGAAGACCTTTAGGCTGGGCATGAAGGAAAAGCAAAAATTTCATCACTAGAAGTGGATGATTGCAGGGACTTCCCTGGTGGTCCTATGGTTAAGACTTTGCCTTCCAATGCAGGGGGAAGGGGTTCAATCCTTGGTCAGGGAGCTAAGATCCCATGTGCCTCATGGCCAGAAAATCAAAACACAAAACAGAAGCAATACTGTAGCAAATTCAATAAAGGCTTTAAAAATGGTCCACATTAAAAAAAAAAACAAAAAAAAACTTCAAAAAAAAAAAAAGTGAATGAGGACTTCCCTGGTGGTACAAAGGTTGACGATCCATGTGCCAATGCAGGGGACAGGGGTTCAATCTCTGCTTTGGGAAGATCCCACATGCAGCATGGCAACTAAGCCTATGTGCCACAACTACTGAGCCATGGCTCTAGAGTCCTTGAGCCACAACCACTGATCCGGCTGCGACTACCGAAGCCCTTGAACCTAGAGCCCGTGCTTGGCAGTTGGACAAGCCACTACAAGGACATGCCATGCACCTCAACTAGAGAGTAGCTCCCACTACCCGCAACTCCAGAAAAAACCTGAGTGCAGCAATGAAGATGCAGTGCAGCCAAAAATAAATACACGTGTGTGTGTGTATACACATATGTATATGTATACATGTATATATATACATGTGTATACATATATGTGTGTATATACATATATGTGTGTGTATACACATATATATGTACATATCAGTAGTTGTGGCATATATATGTATATGTATACGTATACGTATATACATATGTATATGTATATATATATATAAACGTATATATATATATATATATGTTTAAAGGGAGTGATGGTAGGAAGATACTCCAAGAAGAGGAGTATGAATTGAAGTTGTGAAGTGAATGAAAAGATATGTCTGGGGGAGAGAATTTCTTAGAAAAATTAGGGAGAGATGAGCTAGATTATTAAGACAGGTGTAGAACACAGATCAATAAATAAATGTCTGGATAAGGAATTAGTAATTGGGATAGTCAGTTGTAGAACAGTATCAATCTTTCCTCTACTGGGCAAAGCCTTGTATACATCACGTTTATGTTTAATTCAAGCAATATTTATTGCATACCTATTATTTACTCATGAATTCAAATATTACTTGAACATCTATTATGCCACTGTTCTAGGCTCTTACATACAGTGAGCTGTGCTATGATAGAGGCTGTCATTACACATCTATTAAGACAATATACATCTATTAAGCAATGATGAAACTAGACAGTGTATTAAAAAGCAGATACATCATTTTGCCAACAAAGGTCCATCTAGTCAAAGCTATGTTTTTTTTTTTTTTTCCCCGGGAGTCATGTATGAGACTGAGCACCGAAGAACTGACACTTTTAAATTGTGGTGTTGGAGAAGACTCTTGAGAGTTCCTTGAACAGCAAGGAGATCAAACCAGTCAATCCTGAAGGGAATCAACCTTGAATATTCATTGGAAGGACTGATGCTGAAGCTGAAGCTCCAATACTTTGGCCATCTCATGTGAAGTACCAACTCACTGGAAAACACCGTGATGCTGGGAAAGATAGAGGGCAGGAGGAGAAGTGGGTGACAGAGTCTGATAAGACAGCTGGATGGCATCACTGACTCAATGGACATGAGTTTGAGCAAACTCAGGGGATGGTGAAGGACAGGAAAGCGTGGCATGCTGCGGTTCACGGGGTTGCAAAGAGTCGGACATAACTGGCCAACTGAACACCACCACCACCACCACTAAGACATGATTCCTGATGTCAGGAAGCCTACAGCAGGTCACGAGTTTAGACAAATGATTGGCCACCAGGATGCAGTGTGGTAACTGCCCATGGGAGCAGAGAGCAAGGGCACTGGAATTAAGCTTTGGAGCAGACACAGATGTTTTCCTTGGATTATATATAAGGTACATTTTAAAGGAGAAGTTTCTCAGCTATGGAAGAGGAAAGGGGCATCTAAAGATATGAAGAGGCTCGGAAGGGTGCAGTTACAGTTACAGCAAAACTACAAATTGTGCAGGGAGTCGAGGGTTGGCAGGCCTGGAGGGCAAGAAATTATCTAATAACAGGGATCCGTGGAGATTCCCCGTGTATGGATAGAAAGCTGAACTTTCATGATCTAGGCTCATGGGATCTCACGACCAAGATTAAGAGGCTTAGTCATCTCTACCCTTTCTTGCATGTCAAAAAAAAAAAAAACAAACAAACCCAAATAATCTGTTTTTCCTTCAGTACTACCTTGGGCAGCAAATGGAACCAACACCAATAGTGTAAACCACACTACAGCTGAGTAACCATCCTGGACTGAATCTGTTTTCCCAAATGCAGCCCGTCTGCTCCATCCTGTCCACTTGGCATTCTCACAGCCACCAACCTGTTGTAACCCACTCTTCTCTCCTGCCATCACTACTCTCTAAACCACCTCCTCCTCAAGCCATGTTTTTGCACTAGCGCCATGGTGATATTTTGTAAAGGCAAACCTGTTTTCTCCTGCTCCATTATCCCTTTAGAGGCTTTTCATTGGTCTTGAAACAGACCCAAATTTCAACATGGCGTAAATGCCTACAATTGGGTTCCTGCCTACCTCTCTGGCTTCACTTTCCAACAATATCCCCCAGACCACTGCTTTCTGTGATCCTGCCACCCTTGTCCCCTTTCGCAGTTTTGGTGCCTTTGGTCATGTTGCTCCTTTTCTATAGGATCCCGACAGGCCCTCTGCTTCTTCATCTACAACTCTGACTCCTTCTCAGCTCAGAGAGCTCATCACTTTCCATGACTCACCAACCTGCAGTATATCCACACTATAGACTCACCACTCTGCATCTGTCCTTCTCAGGCTTGTGTTTATACATGCACGCAATTACTCAATGAGAAGCAGAAATTATTTTCTCCTTAGCGCTCCACTATATGCCCTGTATCAGACCCTCCATCTGGTACAATTAAATGTTGCTCTACAAATAGAAGGAGATGATGAGAAGTAGTAGTAGTAGCTTTTTTATTTTCCATGAGTTTTGTTCTTTCAATAATCTGGAAAGATAAATAAGAAAATGAACATAATAATCTTACACATATTTAGATTAATCTGCATCTATTTTCATATTTAATATGCATTAGGCTCAGACGGTAAAGCGTCTTGCTTACAATGCGGGAGACCTGGGTTTGATCCCTGGGTCAGGAAGATCCTCTGGAGAAGGAAATGGCAACCCACTCTAGTACTCTTGCCTGGAAAATCCCAAGGACAGAAGAGCATGGTGGGCTACAGTCCACTGGGTCGCAAAGAGTCGGACACGACTGAGTGACTTCACTTCACTTCCCTAATATTTATATATGAAGGTGAAGATGCTGGAGAAGACTTTTGAGAATCCCTTGGATAGCAAGGAGATCAAACCAGTCAATCGTAAAGGAAATCAATCCTGAATATTCATTGGAAGGACTGATCCTAAAGCTGAAGCTCCAATACTTTGGCCACATAATGTGAAGAGCCAATTCATTGGAAAAGACCCTGATGCTGGGAAAGATTGAGGGTGAGAAGAGAAGAGGCAACAGAGGATTGAGGTGGTTGGAAGGCATCACTGACTCAATGGACATGAGTTTGAGCCAACTCCGGGAGATAGTGAAGGGCAGGGAAACATGGTGTGCTGAAGTCCATGGGATTCCAAAGAGTTGGATGCAATTTAGCGACTGAACATCAATAGCCTTTCAGAGTCCTGGACAGGCACATATACTGTTCTGTGGCAAATAGCTCCAGCCTTTTCTATGAATCACCTGTGCCAATAGGGTCAGAGATGGTGTGAGACACATGTGGGTTCCTGTCTGTATACTTAATATATATGATAGGGGCTTTCCAAGTGGTGCTAGTGGTAAAGAACCTACCTGTCAATGCAGGAGACATAAAAGATGTGGTTTCAATCCCTGAGTCAAGAAGATTCTCCTGGAGGAGGAAATGGCAACCCACCCCAGTATTCTTGCATGGAGAATCGCCAAGGACAGAGGAGCTTGGAAGGTTACAATCCATAGGGTCGAAAAGAGTCAGACATGACTGAAGTGACTTAGCAGGCATGCATATACATGACCAAAAGCAAAGCAGAAGAGACAGTGAAAGAAAATAAATGTGCTCTGGGTCTTGTCTCCTTTGGCCCCACATGAGATGGGCTCTGTGGACCCTATGTGAGCCTGTGCCCAGCACAGTGTGAGCCCAAGACCCATCCAGGGCCAAGAAGCCAAAGCAGATGTTTCTATCACTTCCTCATCGCTGGAGAAATTCGCAGAAAATCACTGGACCTTGTGGAGAGACTTCTGAATTTCAAATGAAGCCCACAGTTCAGTTAATATTGTTGAACCAATAATAATTTTTTTGGTTTGGACCACTGCACTACGGTTTAAGTAAGACAGAAACCATAGAGAAGTTGAATGGATTCTCTACAGTATTTTTGCAACTTTTAGATATTAAATTTTTAAAAAATTAAAATTATCTTAAAATAAGCCATTTCTAAAATGCTATTCCTTTACTGGGATAAGAATAGAAGCAATACAAGTCTTCTAAGAACTCCTTTTTCCCTGTTTCATTTCATGCTTTTCACCAGTTTGTTATTATCTATAGCAGTCGCTTTATTTTATGAATTTATATAGAGTATATATCTCTGTGTGTACACTCTCACATGGTTTTTTGGGGGTAATTAAACTCATCAATCAACAATTCTACTGCTTTCACCATCACAGTTTTCATGCACTGGGTAGAGAATTACTAGTAACAGCTAGGTTGAAAAGCAGTAGAAAGAAAGGAGTAGAAGAAAACAAAATGAAGTCATTTTTAAAAGGTTAATAAAAATACAGCTGTGATGAGACTGGGGGAGGAAATTTAGGCCATGGCTACAGATCAACAACCTATACTGTAGCACTGACACTCATCCAGATAATAGAGATTCCACATTGCGGCTCCGACCTGAGCTACCCTGATAATTGGTTCAATTTTTCACTTCATTTTCCATGTTTATAAGTCTGACATATTATTTTTCAGCACTCAGTGTACGGTGCGTTAAGGTCCCCATCTTTTTAATACGTGAACTGAAATGCTTTGACTCAGGCATCGGTGTGGATGGCGCTAGAGGAATTTCATGAATTGACAGGCATTCTGATTGGTAGTTATTCTATTAGTCACACTGCCGATGCCTTTTATTTGGTGTGCTCTGTCAAGAAAGAGGAGTAAGTAGTTGAAGAATTACTTCAAACGCTTTTACTGCCTCTGGCTGCGTTAATTCTTAGATGCCTCATTTAGGCTGAAAAAAAGAGGCAAAGTTAAAGTATGTAATGTGGGCATTTTGTCATCCCAAATTGGATCTATTACAACTCGGCACTCTCTCAAGAAGGTGTTATAGCTCACTAGGCTGAACTGTTTTTCCTTTGAGTAAGACAAAATTTTACATCGTTTGGTTCAAGGGCATAATGAAAATGGCATCAAGTAGACCCTAAAGATGATAAGCCATCACGAGGAGAAAATGTAGCTTTACATTTCACTTACAATAAAATTTCAAATGCTAGAAAAACTTCAACTTGGTAATTAAATATAACTGCTATCTCTATTGTAATAATGCGTTTAAAAGAAATGGATTTATGGATTTGTATGTGTGTGTATAAAGCCCGATTTGCTTTTCTTTAAATAGACACTAAATACATCAAAAGGAATGGTACCCAAGAGATGGACTCAGCATTGAATTGGAGAGCAGGCTGATCGGCAGACAGCTGCAGAGGCCATTCTTTCACTGCCGAAGCTGACGGCCAACAAACTTGGAGGACTTTAAGGGAAAGGAACCAGGAAATGACTTACTGGCTTATCCAGAGACACTTTTATTTTAGAACGTGGCACTGGAGCCCAAGAGGTGCCAAACACATCCATCAGTACCCACAACGTGAAAGGTACTTGTGGAGACTGTCAAGAAATATATGAAGTATCACACACTCACTCACCAACAACACTGGACAGAGAGCAATGCACCCACCATATAAGCCCTGCCAAAATGAACCAGGCCTTCTACAGCTGAACACCATCATTTACACTAACTGCACTCACATTCACCATTACCTCCTCTCCCACCATCAGCCACTGGTATTGCTACTTTCTTTCCACTGCTTCATGTAGCACTGGCCCAGGAGACTACAGAGTTTTTCCACCTATGGGCTACTATTACATTAACAAAATAGGCAAGCTCAAGTGCAGCTAGTTTTGTTATTTTGGTGACTTCTGAATTTGATACTGTTGTTCCGGTTGTTTATGAAGTGCCAGACCATGACTGTGATTGAAAAACATAAAGAGGAAAGAACTGATTCAAGTGTATTAGGTGCTATGCACTTGCCAACCAATTTACGTGATAATACAGTAATCCAAGATATGGCCTCTGACCTTGAAAACAGACTATAGTGCAACTGGGTAAGTATCCAAGAACCTCAGAAATAATAGTATAAAATACAGAAGGACAGTTCTCCAAATAGGAGAGCTGTCGCAAGACAGGTGATGATGAAATAATGGAAATATTGATTACTTTAAGAGGGTAGAAGAGAGGAAATACTACTTCAAGGAAAGGACATGGGATGGTGCTGGGTTGCCCAGGCTATATATCTCCTGAGCAGCACGATGAAGCCCTCAGGCATGCAGGTGAGGATAAAAAAGGAGCAAGGAGAGAGAGGTGGGAAAGATGAGCAGGGCATGCAGTTACCTTGGTCAGAAGTAATTCATGCAATGGGATGCAGCTCAGAAGGTGCAATGTCTTTGATGACTGGTGATAGATGTTTGGGAATTCTCCTTAGAAAGTGCAAAGCTGATGGATGATTTCATTCCACAGGAGAAATGGTATCACATTAAGAATTTATCTGCCAGTGGTGTGCAGATGACTAACACTCAGACAATCTTGATGATACTGCATCAGTATGGATACAAAGGGAGAAAAAGTCAAATCCAAAGAGGTCCAGAGAGAATAGGGAGAAAGGAATTGATGGGATAAGAAGTATCTGCATGATCTGTTGACAGTGAATAAAGGAAGGTAAAGGGAAGACTCAAGATGACTAAAAGAACGGTAGAAAACATGGCTCTAATTTTAGGCAGCTGGAAGGCAGACTTGCAGGCATTGGACTTGATTTTCATAAACAGAGCAGAAAACTAGCTGAGAAAGTAGGTGAGATTTCTAAAGGAAAACTACCAATGCAGAGGAGTTAAGAGGCGCTGACTCTGAGATACTTTATGGTTGAGGGCGAGATGCAAAGGAACAATCAAGGAATTAGAAGGAGAAGCCAGTGAGATAAGAGGAAAACTAATATAAAAGAAGATCCTATGAGAAGTAAACAGAGCTACTTTGCCTAAAAGCAATGAGAGTGGGAACTGGAGAAGGCCCACTACATGGTCAATGGGGAACCGTCCTAAGAAAAGTTTCTTGGTAAAGTTATAGCAGTGATGAGTGTCAGGCTCTAGAGTGTTAAAAGCTTCAAAATGGGGATAACAATCTCTAGGTTCATCCACTTTGTGGTAAATGGCATTATTTCATTCTTTTTTTATGGCTGAGTAATATTCCATCATATAAATATGTCATATATATATATGACATCTTCTTTATCCATTCATCTGTTGATGGATATTTAGGGTGCTCCCATGTCCTGGCTATTGCAAATAGTGCTGTGGTGAATATTCGGGTGCATGTATCTTTTTGAATTATGATTTTTCTCTGGGTATATGCCCAGCAGTGGCATTTCTGGATCATATGTAGGCTCTATTCTGTTTTTTTAAGGAACCACTATACTGTTCTCCATAGTGGCTGTACCAATTTACATTGCCACTAACAGTAGAGCAGGGTTGCCTTTTCTCTACACCTTTTCCAGCATTTAATGTCTGTAGAATTTTTAAGGATGGCCATTCTGACCTATGTGAGGTGATACCTCATTGTAGCTTTGATTTGCATTTCTTTAATAATTAGTGGTGCTGAGCATCTTTTCATGTGCTTTTTGGCCATCTGTGTGTCTTCTTTAGAGACTTTTATTGATCGTTTTTTTTTTTTTTTATATTCAGCTATATGAACTCTGTATACTTTGGAGATTAATCCCTTGTCATTTGCTTCATTTGTAAATAATCTCTCCCATTCTGAGGGTTGTCTTTTTGTTTTGTTTATGGTTTCCTTTGCTGTTCAAAAGTTTTTAGTTTAATTAGGTCCAATCTGCGGCAACATGGACGGACTCAGAAACTGTCATAATGAGTAAAGTCAGTCAGGCAGAGAAAGGTGATTATCATATGGTATCTCTAATAAATGGAATCTAAAAAATGGAACACATGAATTTATTTAAAAAAAAGAAATAGAGTCACAGATGTAGAAAACAAACGTATGGTTACCAGGAGGAAGAGGGGAAGAATAAATTGGGAGATTGGGATTGACATATACACACTGCTGCTACTGCTGCTAAGTCGTTTCAGTCATGGTTAACCCCAAAGATGGCAGCCCACCAGGCCCCCCGTCCCTGGGATTCTCCAGGCAAGAACACTGGAGTGAGTTGCCATTGCCTTCTCCAATGCATGAAAGTGAAAAGGGAAAGTGAAGTCGCTCAGTCGTGTCCGACTCTTAGAGACCCCATGGACTGCAGCCCACCAGGCTCCTCTGTCCATGGGATTTTCCAGGCAAGAGTACTGGAGTGGGGTGCCATTGCCTTCTCCACATATACACACTACTATACATAAAATAGGTAACTAATAAGAACCTACTGTACAGCACAGGGAATTCTACTCAATACTCTGTAATGAGCTATATGGGAAAAGAATCTAAAAGAAGAGCAGATCTATGTATATGTATAACTGATTCATTTTGCTATAGAGCAGAAACTAACACAACACTGTAAATCAATTATACTCCAATTAAAAAAAAAAAAAAAAGTATATATCCAAACAAAACCTGAACACTGTTGTTTATAACAACTTTATTGACAATTACCAAAACCTGGAAGTAAACAAGATGCCTTTTTGGTAGATGAGTGGATAAAGTAAACTGTGGTACATCCAGACTGTGAAATATTACTCAATGCTAATAAGAATGAACTCTTGATGAAAGTGAAAGAGGAGACTGAAAAGGTTGGCTTAAAGCTCAACATTCAGAAAACGAAGATCATAGCATCTGGTTCCATTACTTCATGGGAAATAGATGGGGAAAAAGTGGAAACAGTGTCAGACTTTATTTTTGGGGGCTCCAAAATCACCGCAGATGGTGACTGCATCCATGAAATTAAAAGATGCTTACTCCTTGGAAGGAAAGTTATGACCAACCTAGATAGCATATTCAAAAGCAGAGACATTATTTTGCCAACAAAGGTCCGTCTAGTCAAGGCTATGGTTTTTCCTGTGGTCATGTATGGATGTGAGAGTTGGACTGTGAAGAAAGCTGAGTGCTGAACAATTGATACTTTTGAACTGTGGTGTTGGAGAAGACTCTTGAGAGACTCTTGAGAGATCCAACCAGTCCATTCTGAAGGAGATCAACCCTGGGATTTCTTTGGAGGGAATGATGCTAAAGCTGAAACTCCAGTACTTTGGCCACCTCATGCGAAGAGTTGACTTGTTGGAAAAGACTCTGATGCTGGGAGGGATTGGGGGCAGGAGGGAAAGGGGACGACAGAGAATGAGATGGCTGGATGGCATCACTGACTCGATGGATGTGAGTTTGAGTGAACTCTGGGAGTTGGTGATGGACAGGGAGGCTTGGCGTGCTGCGATTCATGGTGTCGCAAAGATTCGGACACGACTAAGCGACTGAACTGAACTGAACTGAATCAAGTAGTGAAAACACATGGATGAACTTTACGTGCCTCTTACTAAGAGGAAGAAACCAATCTAAAAAGGCTACAAAGCATATGATTCCAACTTTACTACATTCTAGAAGAAGCAGAACTGTGGAGACAGAAAATGACCAGCGGTTGCCAAAGGGGAGGGTGGAATGGATGAAGAGGCAGAGCACAGATTTTAGGGCAGTAAAGCTATTCTCCATGATGCTACAGTGGGAGATATGTATCATTATACATCTGTCAATACATCCATAGAATGTATAAGGGCAAGAACAAATGTAAACTATGGACTTTTGGTGATGATGATCTATGGGAGTGGGTTCATCTATTGCAACAATGTATCCCTCTGGTGTGGGATTTCCCAAGTGGCTCAGTGTTAAAGAATCTGCCTGCCAATGCAGGAGATGCAAGAGACAAAATAGATGTGAGTTTGTAATCCCTGAGTGGGGAAGATCCCCTGGAGTAGGAAATGGCAACCCACTCCAGTATTCTTGCCTGCAAAATTCCATAGACAGAGAAGCCTGGCAGACTACAATCCATGGAGTCACAAAGAGTCTGACACAACTGAACATACACAGACATCCCTCTGGTGTGGGATGTGAAGAGTGGAGGAGGTGGTGGGTACAGGCAATAAAAGGGAATACCATTCTTTGCATTCAGTTTTGTCAAGAACATAAACCTTCCTGTAAAAAACAAAGTCATTTAAAAAGTTAAAAAACGAGGATAAAAGAATACTGGAAAACAACGTCTGTTGGAGAAGCTCTCTCATGAAGGAAGAGCAATGGCTAGAATAGCCAGATGAGACCAAAAAAAGCATTCATGTTTTCCATCATAGCTCAGTCAGTAAAGAATCTGCCTACAATGCAGAAGACCCAGGTTCGATTGCTGGGTTGGGAAGATCCCCTGGAGAAGGAAATGGCAATCCACTCCAGTATTCTTGCCTGGAGAATCCCATGGACAAGGGAATCTGGTGGGCTACAGTCCTTGGGGTTGCAAGAGTTGGACACGACTTAGCAACTAAACCAAAGAAAAGTGAAGTTATCATTCTGTAAGCTAGGAGGAACGTACAATGGAAAAGAAGTGTCTCTGACACACAGCAGTGACACATACACAAATATTTTCTTCAAAGTGAGAACTTACTGTGAATTTGGTACATGGTTCAAGTTTTATCGGAGAGTCTCATTTCTCCACACAGCAGCCCATGGGGCTGGTTGGTGTCATCATTCCCATTTGCTCGTAAGGAAAAACCAATCTTAGAGAGCTCTGCTAAACCTAGCCTAGGGGCACACACCAGAGCTGAAACTCCAGTCCAGGCCTCACAGACTCCATGCCATACTCTTAAACAATGTCCCACTTTGTTATTTTATGAGTGAAGAAATAACTCTATTTAAAAAAAAAGTCAATTGGATAACAGCTACAAGAGTAGAACATAATGCAAAATTCAGTTGCTTACAGTTTCATATTTACCAAACAATGCTGCTTGCAATGGAAAATTCTGTTTATAAGTAGTCCTGAAATAGTCTGAACTCTCAAATGATCATTGAATTTCAAAATATTGCTTGTCATACGTATTTCTTAATATATGCTCAGTCATGTCTGACTCTTTGCAATCCTATGGACTGTTGTCCACTGGGTTCCTCTGTCCATGGAATTTCAAAAGCAGGAATACTGGAGTGGGTTGCCACTTCCTTCTCCAGGGGATCTTCCCGACCCAGGGATCGAACCCACATCTCGTCAGGCATAGAAGCTCACATATACATGGTATAAGAAAAGATAAATATTTGGTCTTTGCCCCAGAAGCTTGGCACAGAGCTCCTAAAACCCTTGTAACTTCCTAAGAGACAGCGTGTCTTTTGTTATTCCTCATAAGCCACTTTTGACTACAGTGAGTTTAAGGTGGTAAGGTAACTCAGGGTCAGGCTCCCAGTTAGCTTGAAAGACCAAGCAGGTGGTCAGACAGTTAGAACTTTCAGAATTGGAGGGGAGAGGGACTGGTGACTGAGTTCAATCAGCAATGGCCAACAATTTCAGCAATGATGCCAACATAATGAATCACCATGTACCCCCTAAATGATGGGATTCTGAGAGCTACGGGGCTGGTGGACACAATAACAGGTAAGGAGGGTGGTGTGCCTGGAGGGGGCGTGGCAGCTTTGCATCCCACTCCCCCGCACCCTACCCTTTGCATCTCTTTCCTTTCGCTGTTCCTAAATTGTATCTATTATTATATTAATATAATAAAGCACTTTTCCAAGTTCTGTGAATCATTCTAATAAATTATTGAACCTAGAGGGGATCTTGAGAACCCTCAACTTTGTAGTTGACCAGGCAGCCTTGGGACCCCATATGTGGCAGGCATTTAAAGTGGGGCAGTCCCACAAGCCAGAGCTCTTGACCAGTGGGTTTTTGAAGGCTCTGGGTGATCAGCATCAGAACTGAACTGAATTGCTGGACATTCTGTTGTTATCAGAGGATTGGAGAATTGGTTCTTGTTTCAGAAAACAAAATATTTTATAAATATATTTAAAACATTTTTATATTGAATTTTCATAATATGTAAATTACCACGTGGTCAGGTCAAACATGAGAGTAACGCACCACTGTCAAAAAGTGAAATCATGATTTTTGAAGTCTGTAAGTTAAATTAGGTGGCACAGTGGTAAAAAAAAAAAAAAAAAAAATCTGCCTGCTAATGCAAGGAGATGCTGGGTTCAATCTCTGGGTTGGGAAGATTCCTGGGGGAAGGAACCCACTCCAGTATTCTTGCCTGGAGAATCCCATGGACAGAGGAACCCGATGGGTTATAGTCCACAGAGTCACAAAGAGTCAGACACAGCTGAGTGACAGAACATATACACAAGTTAAACTATCTTTTAAAAATTCGGCAAAAAAATCTAGGGACCATTTTCCCTCAATCTAATTATTAGAAAATATGGAAGGATGAGGCTGCTGCTGCTGCTGCTAAGTCGCTTCAGGTGTGTCTGACTCTGTGCAACCCCATAGACGGCAGCCCACTAGGCTCCTCTGTCCCTGGGATTCTCCAGGCAAGAACACTGGAGTGGGTTGCCATTTCCTTCTCCATCGAAGGATGAACAGCCATTAAATAGAATGAACTCATACTTAAATCTACCAATCCTCATACTCTCTTTTAACTAATCAAGACAAACTGAATTTACAAAATATGATTAGAGGGGTTTGCTTAAATTTGTATTCTCTGATTAAATACAGGTGTTAGGCAAAACAGGCAGGGTCTGGAAACTGTTTGCAAATGCATCCTTATTATTTAGAATTATTTTTGCTTTGAATAAAAGCAAGCAAGAGTTTTCATTGAGTTCTTGCAAAAACTACAGAAATGAGAAGAATCAACCTAGGAAAAAAAACTCCATACATGTACTAAACAGTACCACACAAAATATAGGCCTAAAAAATGCACATTACCAAACAGTAAAATACAACTATTATTTTCTTAAAAAAGAATTGATAAAATTGAAATACAAACAGTTGATGTTTCCAGTCTTGAGTTCCTGCCCTGGAGATTTTAGAAAGAAAGCCATATGATTCAACTAGTTTTACAAGGGATAAAATGACAATTCCACATTTGAAAATAATAATTAACAAATTAAAAGAATGTCTTAGTTTCTATAGTTTGCCAGACCGTGTGCTAAACGCTGCTGATGTACAAATGCATAAACTATGGATCCTGCCCTGAAAACCTTTCAGGCTAAAACGTTTGAACATTACAGGAATTTCACTGCAGGATTACGTGGCACAGTGTTGAGTACGGATTCTGGTCCAGGTTGCCTGGGTTCAACCACTATGAGGTTCTAGCATTTACTGGTTGTTTGGTCTATGGATGAGATATCTAATCTACATCTCAGTTTTCCCATCTTCATAATGAAAGTACGTACATCCGCTCACTCAGAACAATGCTTGGAGTGCAGCTTGTGGTGGGCTGGACAAGTTTTGGCCACCAGGACGATCTCGCTCTTCCCTGGGTGTCCTACACTGCAGTGGAAATGTCTGCTCAGGGCTTTCTTGTGACTCTGTGTTTCACTTTCCCCTGAAACCAGGAATAACTACTAAGAGAGTGCTATGTCTCTAGGTACTGGGTACAGGCTAAATGCTAAGTGAAAGTCGCTCAGTCATGTCCGACTCTGCGACCTTTGGAATTCTCTAGGCCAGAATACTGGAGTGGGTGGCCTTCCCTTCTCCAGGGGATCTTCCCAACCCAGGAATCGAACCCAGGACTCCTGCATTGCAGGCGGATTCTTTACCAGCTGAGCCACAAGGGAAGCCCAAGAATACTAGAGTGGGTAGCCTGTCCCTTTTCCAACAGATCTTCCCGACCCAGGAATCAAACCAGGGTCTGCTGCATTGCAGGTGGATTCTTTACAGACTGAGCTATCAGGGAAGCCGGTAAATGCTAAGAGAGAACAATAAAGGCTATTTCAAAACAGCCAGCTCCCAATTTGTCCATAACTAGCGAAATCCATCATGAAGAAATGTAAAAGCTTATTTTTTAAATAAAAAGTCACCAGAGTATTGCAACATCCTGTTAAACAGCAAAACAAATTCAACTCATTACAGCTGTAGTAGACTGCATTCTGTTAGAATTTCAGAGTAACTGATATTTTGGAAATTGGATGTTAAACTCACTAGACAAGTTATCTGCTGATTAGGAAGCATGACCCAGCAGTGGTTGGGTGACTCTAGTTACTTTTCAGTTTTGAGTTTATCCATATTCAAATGTGGTGTTGACTGCATATCAGAGAAGAGGCTGGCATGAGTTGAGGCAGTTTACAGTTCTGGTATCAGGGGCTCTAATTTGCCAAGACATCTCCTAATTGTGGCTGTGTTTATAAAAGCAGCATCAGTCTGGGCAGGGCAAAACAGGACAGTCAGTCGGACGGATTTAGTGCCTTCAGTATGCTGAGTAGTGCTGATGAGCAGGCACCTTGAGATTGTCTCCAGTGCACGCATGGATCATTATGTTAAACACAGACCTGCTCCCTGGTTTGACTCATTCACATCACAGGAAGCAAATCACAGACAGATTATATTATGTTTTTTTTAGGTAACAGCATTATCAACATAACAGTTCAAGGGCTTCAAAAAGAGAATATTTCTATGTTGCCAATGTGAATTACTGCAGAATGCCAGCATAGTCTCCTAAGAGCAGGGAACAGCCTACCTTTTTGAACCCTGACCATGAATTAATCCACAAACACGCAACTTGGAAATATGTTTGCACATTATTAAATTCAACTATGCCATCCTGTTCTTTGTATTGCAATAAACCAAGTCACAAATTTTTTGGTTTGCCAGTGTATATAAAAGTTATGTTTACATTATATTATAGACTATTAAGTGTGTAATAGCATTATGTCTAAAACACAACATACATACCTTGATTAAAAAATACTTTATTGCTAAAAAATGCAGTCATCTAAGTCTTGAGTCATAATCAATTTGCAATAGTAACATTAAAGATCATTGATCACAGGTGACCATAACAATAATGAAAAAGTTTGAAATATGGTGTGATTTAACAAAATGCAATACAGGCAAAAGCAAGCAAATGCCATTTGAAAAATGGCAGGTTCTCACATACCTTCAGTCTGTAAAAATGAATAACTATGAAGCACAATAAAGTGAGGTGCAATGGAAAGAAAGATTCCTATGTTACCTCTTTCCTCCTGAACCCTAAGAATATTCAGAACAGGTTTGCTATTATATAAAAAGAGAGTAAAAAAAAAAATCACCATTTCTACTGCTTCTTTCACAACTTACCCTCTGCAACAAGTGGTCAACACTTGACCTAGTTATTGGGCATCACTTTCTTATTTTTTACCTTTTGTGATCTGGCTCCTACCTCCGCTACTTTGGAACTGGTTTTAATTCGGTATAAATTCACTCTAGCCTGGCTGGGCCCCACTTGCCTCACACTACACCTGAAACCTGCACTTCTCTTTTTCTTTTTGCTAAACACTATACTCCATTTAGGGCTGGAGGAAGCACAAGCTGGAATCAAGACTGCAGGGAGAAATATAAATAAACTCAGATATGCAGATGACACCACCCTTATGGCAGAAAGTGAAGAGGAACTAAAAAGCCTCTTGAGGAAAGTGAAAGAGGAAAGTGAAAAAGTTGGCTTAAAGCTCAGCCTTCAGAAAACTAAGATCATGGCATCTGGTCCCATCACTTGATGGGAAATGGATGGGGAAACAGTGGAAACAATGTCAGACATTATTTTTGGGGGCTCCAAAATCATGGCAGATGGTGATTGCAGCCATGAAATTAAAAGACGCTTACTCCTTGGAAGGAAAGTTATGACCAACCTAGACAGCATATTCAAAAGCAGAGACATTTCTTTGCCAACAAAGGTCCATCTAGTCAAAGCTATGGTTTTTCCAGTGGTCATGTATGGATGTGAGAGTTGGACTCTGAAGAAAGCTGAGTGCCAAAGAATTGATGCTTTTGAACTGTGGTGTTGGAGAAGACCCTTGAGAGTCCCTTGGACTCTAAGGAGATCCAACCAGTCCATCCTAAAGGAGATCAGTCCTGGGTGTTCATTGGAAGGACTGATGCTGAGGCTGAAACTCCAATACTTTGGCCACCTCATGCGAAGAGTTGATTCGTTGGAAAAGACTCTGACGCTGGGAGGGATTGGGAGCAGGAGGAGAAGGGGACGACAGAGGATGAGATGGCTGGATGGCATCACTGACTCGATGGACATGAGTTTGAGTGAACTCCGGGAGTTGGTGATGGACAGGGAGGCCTGGAGTGCTGTGATTCATGTGGTCGCAAAGAGTCGGACATGACTGAACGACTGAACTGAACTGATACTCCATTTATAGTTATTATAAAATATTGGCTATATTCCCCATGGTGTACAATATATTTTTGTAGGTTATTTTATACCCAATAGTTTGTACCTACTAACGCCCTACCCTTTAGTGCTCCTTCCCCTGTTATTAATAACCACTAATTTGTTCTCTATATGTGTGTCAGCTTTTTTGCTACATTCACAAGTTTGTTGTATGTTTTAGATTTCACATATAAGTGATATAATACAGCATTTGTCCTTCTCTGATATATTTCACTCAACATAATGCCATCCAAGTCTATCCATCTTGCTATAAATGGCAAAACTTATTTTTTTATGGCTGAGTAGTATTACCGTGTATGTGTATGTATATACATCACATCTACTTTATCCATTCATCTGTAATGGACGCTTAAGTTGCTTCCATATCTTGGTAACTGTAAATAATGCTGCTATGAACACTGGGGTACGTGTATATTTTTGAATTACCATTTTTGTTTTTATGGATATATAGTCAGGGATGGCATCGCTCCATCACATGGTAGCTATATTTTTGCTTTTTTAAGAAACCTCCATGCTGTTTTACACAATGACTCCACCAATTTACAGTTCTACAACAGAAATTTGCACTTCTCTGTGACCCTCGTAACCTGCAACCTTTGACATGCCCTCATCACCTTTCTTTACTCCTCTTCTCCCTCCTCTCCCATTAGTTTCCAAAGATATATTGTCCTGGTGTCTCCCACAGTTACATTCCTAGCTCAAATCCTGCCCAAATTCTAATTTTTCATTTCCAACTCTTCACTAGACCTGTCTACTTGGATATCTCACTATTAGTAGAAATTCAGCATTTATCATCTCTCCATTACCAATTTTCCACCCATGTTTTTATTAGTAAAATGAGTATTTTTCAAGTTAACAGAGTTCATAGCTGTGTAAGTATTTTTGATCTCTTTCGTACACATTACGGCAATGACCTTTGTTGATTAAACTGTCTCATCGAAAAAGCAAGATAGTTTCAGAAAAACATCTATCTCTGCTGATTGCTGGGAGAAATATCAATAACCGCAGATATGCAGATAACACTACCCTTATGGCAGAAAGTGAAGAAGAACCAAAGAGCCTCTTGATGAAAGTGAAAGTGGAGAGTGAAAAAGTTGGCTTAAAGCTCAACATTCAGAAAACGAAGATCATGGCTTCTGGTCCCATCACCTGATGGGAAATAGATGGGGAAACAGTGCAAACAATGGCAGACTTTATTTTTGGGGGCTCCAAAATCACTGCAGATGGTGACTGCAGCCATGAAATTAAAAGATGCTTGCTCCTTGGAAGGAAAGTTATGACCAACCTAGACAGCATATTCAAAAGCAGAGACAGCACTTTGTCAACAAAGGTCTGTCTAGTCAAGGCTATGGTTTTTCCAGTAGTCGTGTATGGATGTGAGAGTTGGACTATAAAGAAAGCTGAGAGCTGAAGAATTGATGCTTTTGAACTGTGCTGTGGAGAAGACTCTTGAGAGTGCCTTGTACTGCAAGGAGATCCAACCAGTCCATCCTAAAGGAGATCAGTCCTGAGCGTTCACTGAAAGGACTGATGTTGAAGCTGGAAACTCCAATACTTTGGCCACCTGATACGAAGAGCAGACTCATTTGAAAAGACCCTGATGCTGGGAAAATTGAGGCAGGAGGAGAAGGGGATGACAGAGGATGAGATGGTTGGATGGCATCACTGACTCAATGGACATGGGTTTGGGTGGACTCCGGGAGTTGGTGATGGACAGGGAGGCCTGGTGTCCTGTGGTTCATGGGATCACAAATAGTCCGACATGACTGAGCGACTGAATTGAACTCATCTTTATTTTCTATGCTCTTGAAACCCCTTTAATGAGGCAGTTATAACCCTACACTTGGCATACTCATACCCACTGAATGTCACGTATCAATCTCCGTCCCTGCCAATCCACGTTGACATCCTAAGAGATAAGCGATTTGGGCAGATATGGAAGTTTGCTCCCTCAGCATCATTCCAGCCTCTTTGTTTCTGATTTTATAAGGAAGAGAAACTGAAACACTACATTTCCAAGAGTCCTTTGTCACGCATTTCCACGTGTGAGCTGCTTCTACAAAGCCCTAACAAGGTAGATGTGAGCAACTGAGGAAAGCAGCCATGGGTAGAAAGGGGGTCTCCCAAGAAGGCTGACAGCAGAGGCAGACGTTCTTCTGGGGGAGCTGAGAGGAGATCCTGGCATCCAGGTCTGTTCAGGGGTGCAAAGGGTGGGTAGGGGGTTATCAGAGGTATTTTGCTAGAAGTGCCCTCTGGTTGTTTTATTGGCATATTATTTAATAACTGCCTTTCACCAAAATTGTTAGGGTGGATTCTATTATCAGCAACTAAAAAGGCAACTTTTCTAAACCCTCAGTCCCATAACCATCAAAGAGGTTCCTGATGTCTATAGTATAAAGCCCTAACTCCTTACCATCACATTAAAGACCCTGACATTCTGGCCCTCATCCACCAGTACTATTTCACATGACTTTCTATAAGAACTTTCCAATTTAGGCTTCTATTTTTTTGTTGTTGTTATGAGGGTTAACCTATCTCACTTATTGGAAATATCTTTGTCTTTTCCTCTGACATTTAAACTCTAGCTACCTTTCAAAGCACAGAATAAGCTCCACCTCTTCCTTGAAGCCCTCCTTGATCACCTCAGGCAGGAGTGATTCTTCTGTCTTGCCTCCTCTAGACAGACAGGATATATTATATTGTCAAACTATGTATTTTTTTTTTTTACTTATGCTTGTGTATCTTCTTAATAATTTTCTTACACATATTCAAAAGATTCAAAATATTCTGTTGGGAGGAACTTGCATTACATCATTCATAAAAACTAATTTATTGAGCACCTGCTATTGCCAGGTCCTGTTGTAGGTACTTTTTATGTCTCATTCCTGGACAAGCAGGTGACTGTCATGGTTCATTTACTGGATTATGAAACAGAAACAAGTATTATATAGCTTGTCCAGGGTCATGGAGTTAGGGAAAAGACGGTGCTTAATAGATAGTTTATCCAACTACCGACTGAATAATAAGGAGATTATTTTTTCAAAAGAACATTTCTTGAGCACTCACTATTTGCCAGGCTCTCTGCTGAGCATGTTACAAGCAATGTTTTATTTAATCCACTCAACCACTACAAGATTTGTTACTGTACATGTTTTAAAGATGAAAAAAATACACTGCCACCTAGAGAAATTAAGTAACTTGCCAAGATCTTAGTGCCAACACACTTCTAGGACTGGAACCCAAGCGTTTGGCTCCAGAATGCGTGCACTACACACGAGAAGCAACGTTTCTGTTCTAAGGGAACAATGATTTGACCAGAAGGCCACTCAATGAAATGTTTTGTTTTTAAGCAATAAGTAATAAAAATGAAGTGCATCACAGTAATTTTCTTTGTTACAAGAGTCTTCATGATTACTGGGACAAATCTAGCCTGCAAGACGTGGAGGTAGCCTAACATTTGAAAATTAAAAAAAAAAAAAGTCAAAGAAAAGAGAAGGACAGTCATAGCAAGAAGAACCTGGAGAAAAATAATCTAAAGTTTGAGAGGATGTCACCTAATGTGCAAATCCTTCCCGTATTAGCTTGCCTATATTTTACTAAAAAAAAATAATAATTATTGACTAAATCTCTAGGGGTTCTTTTGTTAAGTCTCCTTGCTGAATAAGACTCTCTTCTCTGACTAATTCTTTATTTAAATTACTCTTAATATGCAAATTTGCAGTTTGTCATTTATCTACTGGTTTATTTTTAATACCTTCCCCTTGTAAAATCATCACCATATTAAATTTGGCAAATGAAGATTATCTTATTTTCTTAGAAAACACAAACATAACTTATTTCAAAACTTGGGTTTCAAAGTAACTAAATTTGAGCAGGTAATTCTAGTCCAACTTAAATTTGTTATCATTTTATGAGGGTCTTTTTGTTCCTTTCTCCATATTTTTTTTTGTCACTCAGGAAATCAATGAAGAGACAAAATGATGGCCTATGGTAAATTACAAATACACCCAGATTTTAAATGCATTTGAAAGCAGATTCATTTTAGAGCAAACCTTCAGTGTAGTAATACTGCAGGATCCCCAGTGACTGTTAACAGCGAGTCTATGAAGGACGGCTCTGCACTGGACAAGTAGAAACCATTTCCTCACTCTTGTATCAAACACGTGTCATGTTCCCTTTGCCTGCATATCTGCTTTTCAGTTTTGTTTCAAGTGAAATTGCTTTCATCTCCTTTTGCGTTTTTGTTTCAGAACATTTCAACTTTACATATTAACTTTCAAAATTAAGTAAACAGCTGGGCAAATGGGATTCTCTACAAGTCACTTTCTTCTAAAGTGTGAAACTTACACCTACACATTCTGCTAATTAGGATATGAATAAAAGTCATCATCTAGTGAAAACTGACTTGTTTTCCTGGCGGGTCCTCTAACCTGTCGTTTCAGCAAACTTCTCAGCTCCTTTTAAAGAAAATTTCACACTTTGTGTATACTTCAAAATAGCTTATTGCTACTTCTGAAAGCTATTAGGACTCTATTTTTTTCTGAATTATAACAGTTTGAATCATTAATAATACTCAAAACCACTGAGAGTCAAGTTTTGTTTTACTCTGGTGAGTGAAGAGTATAAACACTCCGGGGGACACAAAATGGTTTCATAAACTGCATCCTATAAAGGTAAGGTTTGCACATCTTTGTGTTTCTACAAATATTTTCACTCATCGTATCTTTAAGTGGGGCTGTGAGTGCTGGATCAGTGATACTCTCCATCTGAGAAATGCCTTAAGAGGACAGAACACCTCCACATCACTGTTTCATCCCACGGTCACAAAAGCGTGCAGCAGGAACACAGGCTACTGTACCTGCATTCTATGAATGAGCACACTATGGTGTTAGGGACCTGCTGGGTTATCACCATGGTTGCCATGGTACCAGTCAGTCATAAATGAGCATCAATTCTAAACCTGTTTTTTATTCTACTACCTTGACAGAATTTGGAGCCAGAGAGCATTCTGGAGCTCCCCTTCACCCCAATGGGGAGGAGTGTTATTGTTGTTTAGTTGCTAAGTTGTGTCTGACTCTGCAACCCTGATGGACTGTAGCCCATTAGGCTCCTCTGTCTATGGGATTTCACAGACAAGAATATTGGAGTGGGTTTTCATTTCTTCAGAACTTCCCAACCCAGGGATCAAATCCACATCTCCTGCACTGACAGGTGGATTCTTTACCACAGAGACACCTAAGCAGCCCAGTGGTGAGGCTATATAATTTGCCCAGGTCACAGAGTGGGATCCTGGCCATCCAGGGACTAAAGATGCCCTCCTCCTTCCCAAATGTAATAGAAAGAAAGGTTTCAGAGTCAGACTAGCTAGATTGGATCCTAGTTTCAAAACACACTCCTTGTGATATTGTGCAAGTTACCTACATTCGACTTTCAGTTCTTCATCCCTTAAGTGGGAATGTTGTTGTTTAGTCACTAATCATGTCCAATTTTTGTGACCTCATGGACTATAGACTGCCAGGCTCCTCTGTCCATGGGATTCTCCAGGCAAGAATACCAGAGTGGGTTGTCATTTTCTTCTCCAGGGGAACTTTCCAACCCACGGATCAAACACATATCTCTTGTACTGGCAGGTGGATTCTTTACCACTGAAGCACCAGAGAAGCCCTAAGTGGGAAAATTAACACTTATTTTCTGTAGATGTGGAGAAGGAAATGGCAACCCACTCCAGTATCCTTGCCTGGAAAATCCCATGGAGAGAGGAGCCTGGTGGGCTGTGGTCCATGGGGTTGCGAAGAGTCGGGCACGACTAACACTTCCCTTCACTCCTGTAGATGTGGGGATGAAGAGAGATAAGGGATGTGATGTGCCTGGCTCACAGCCACTGCTCAGGACACATGCTTTTCTTGCTCTCTTCCCAACTCCCTGTTTACATAATGGTACCCACCTTTCACATTTTATTTCATAAACACTTCAGCAATCCTCAGTAGCTTACAAAAGTAGGTTTTAAATATATTTGTTTCTAATTTTGCCAGGCAATCCTTATGTTTCTTTTAATTCTTCAATGTTTATTATATACAGTCCTTTTCATTAAAATGCTAGACCAACAGTAAACATACAATTCTTATCATCATTTAAGGTTTCACAATGTAAGTCAAAACCCACATCAGTCTCCTCTGGTCAATACATTTGTCATACAGTTCTTTTTGCTAATTTCTTTTTAAAATTGCACTGTTTGGTGCTTAGAATGAAAGTTAACCCTTCCCTTGATCAAGTATTCTGTGAAGTGACCCATGCTGACACTGCTGCTGCTGCTAAGTCGCTTCAGTCGTGTCCAACTCTGTGCGACCCCATAGACAGCAGCCCACCAAGCTCCCCCATCCCTGAGATTTTCCAGGCAAGAACACTGGAGTAGGTTGCCATTGCCTTCTCCGAAGCTGACACTACTTGGTGGCAATAAAAGCCAAGACTCTCTAGGGTGGCACTCAAAACCAATTAATAGAGAATTTTATATTGCATCGGATCTACTGCATGCAGTGCTGGGCATTGTCATGGGGTCAAATATTGCTTAGAGAGCATCTTAGAGAATTTTCAGGGGATACCACCATGCATTGAGAACCAAGTTTACAAAGAAGTTGTAAGAACTCTCCAGGCTAATCCTGATGCTTCCCTTCTCTGGTCTAAGAGCAGAGGAAGGAGTGGCTCTCCTCATCTCCACTCTGCAGATTCATGAGTGAAAAGGCTGGGCAACCTGCAAACGGTGCCAGGAGAAGGGGAACTGAAATTCAGAACCACAGACTCACAGCCCTGGGCTTTCTCAAATCTTACTCCATCTCCCACGAAAGTCCCTCATGTCCTTCCAGGAAATAAAAGCAAACCACTTGAGTGACCAGAACGTTTTTCTGTTCTAATTCTGAATTTCTTTTCACTTTATATATTTTTTTAATTTTTAGTTTATATTGGAGTATAGCTGATTAACACTGTTATGACAGCTTCAAGTGGACAACAAAGGAACTCAGCCATAAACACACATGTATCAATTCTCCCCCAAACTCCCCTCCCATCCAGGCTGCCACATAACACTGAGCCGAGTTCCCTGTGCTATATGGCAGGTCCTTGTTGGTTATCCATTTTAAATAGAGCAGTGTGTACATGTCCATCCCAACCTATCTACCCCTTCCCCCATCCTTCCCCCCAGCAACCGTAAGTTCATTCTCTATAATCCTATGAGCCTGTTTCTGTCTTGTAAATAAGTTTATCTGTATCATTTCTTTTTAGATTCTACATGTAAGGGATGTCATAGGATATTTCTCCTTCTGACTTACTTTACTGGGCATGACAATTTCTAAGTCTATGTTGCTGATGAAAACTTGGAACTACCCCTTGGAAAACATGTTTCAAATTCACTAGAAACAAATTGTAAAATAATTCTTCTGCATTCCTCTCAAGATCCCCAAATGCATTCCTCTCAAGATCCCCAAATAGCTTCCTAGAACTCCTGTTTCCTTAAAGTTATATGAAAATTAAATGGACTCAAAATAGGATAATTTGAGTAGGTATACGCAATTTACATTTTTATAAAGACAGAGAGTATAAATATTTACTGGACTCAAATAATACAAGTATATGTTCATGTGTCTACTTAGATGTAGCAAAAGCAACAAATCATTATTATACTATTATCTACTGATTCAGCCAAAAGAGTATTTTTCTATAAATAACATTGTAGCAGAATTTCAATGCAATCTGTCATACTTCCTCATTGAATTGACATTTTTTTTTCTGCCACATTACCTGTTTGTCATTCCATATAAGCTGTCAGGTCAAAAAAAATTATTGTCTTCTTTAAGGGCAATAGTTTGTGGCTCTTCTCTGGGAATAAAGCCTTATTAATGAAGTGACCTTTAAGTATACATGGATGACACCAGCATCCTGCCTGGGTATTTTATGCAGCATTGCATGCTCGGCATATATAGCTATTAAGTTTCTTAGCTTTATCTGTTGTCACATTATTTTTCCTGTACACTGATTTGTTTGCCCAGTTCTTAATTCTTCAATTATACTCTATTACGGGCTTCCCTTGTGGCTCAGCTGGTAAAGAATCTGCTGCAATGTGGGAGACCTGGGTTTGATTCCTGGGTTGGGAAGATCCCCTGGAGAAGGGAAAGGCTACCCACTCTAGTATTCTGGCCTGGAGAATTCCATGGACCGTATAGTCCACAGGGTTGCAAAGAGTCGAACATGACTGAGTGACTTTCACTTTTATACTATACTACATTTATATAAATTATGGCCAAATGTCTTTTGAAATGGGAAAGGGAATAAGTAAAGAAATATAGTCTTCAGTCTTGTTTTCAGATCAAATGTCACGGCTACTGTTCAGAGATTTTGATCCCTGTGAACCAAAAAAACCACAATCATCAAAACAGGAATCTAGGTCACTGGCAAAATGCTAGTTCAGTTCAGTGCAGTCCCTCAGTTGTGTTCAACTCTTTGCGACCCCATGAACTGCAGCATGCCAGGCTTCCACGTCCATCACCAACTCCTGGAGCCTACTTAAACTCATGTTCATTGAGTTGGTGATGCCATCCAACCATCTCATCCTCTGTCATTCCCTTCTCCTCCCATCTTCAATCTTTCCCAGCATCAGGGTCTTTTAAAATGAGTCAGTTTTTCGTATCAGGTAGCCAAGGTATTGGAGTTGTAGCTTCATCATCAGTCCTTCTAATGAATATTCAGGACTGATTTTCTTTAGAATGGACTGGTTGGATCTCCTTGCAGTCCAAGGGACTCTCAAGAGTCTCCCCCAACACCACAGTTCAAAAGCATCAATTCTTCGGCACTCAGCTCTCTTTATAGTCCAGCTCTCACATCCATACAGGACTACTGGAAAAACCATAGCTTTGACTAGACTGACCTTTGTTGGCAAAGTAATGTCTCTGCTTTTTAATATGCTGTCAAGGTTGGGCATAGCTTTTCTTCCAAGGAGCAATCATCTTTTAATTCCTTGGCTTCAGTCACCATCTGCAGTGATTTTGGAGCCCAAAAAATAAAGTCTGTCACTATTTCCATTGTTTCTCCATCTATTTGCCATGAAGTGATGGGACCAGATGCCATGATCTTAGTTTTCTGAATGTTGAGTTTAAACCAGCTTTTTCACTCTCCTCTTTCACTTTCATCAAGAGGCTCTTTGGTTCTACTTCACTTTCGGCCATAAGGGTGGTGTCATCTGTGTATTTCTCCCAGCAATCTTGATTCCAGCTTGTGCTTCATCCAGCCTGGCATTTCTCATGATGTACTCTGCATATAAGTTAAATAAGCAGGGTGACAACAAACAGCCTTGACGTATGCCTTTCCCAATTTGCAACCAGTACAATGTTCCATGTCCAGTTATAACTGTTGCTTCCTGACCTGCATACAGATTTCTCAGGAGGCAGGTAAGGTGGTCTGGTATTTCCATCTTTTTAAGAATTTTTCACAGTTTTTTTGTGATCCACAGTCAAAGGCTTTGGCGTAGTCAATAAAGCAGAAATAGACATTTTTCTGGAACTCTCTTGCTTTTTCGATGATCCAATGAATGTTGACAATTTGATCTCTGGTTCCTCTGCCTTTTCTAAATCCAGCTTGAACTTCTGGAAATTCTCGGTTCACGTATTGTTGAAGCCTGACTTGGAGAATTTTCAGCGTTACTTTGCTAGTGTGTGAGATGAGTGCAATTGTGGGGTAGTTGCATGGGACCTTTTGAAGGAGGTCACCATTATCTTCATTACCTCCACCACAGTTTGGCTTCAGGTCAAGTAACAGGCAGGGAACACACACCCCGCCCATCAACAGAAAATTAGATTAAAGCTTTACAAAGCATGGCCCCGCCTATCAGAACAAGACCCAGTTTCTTCCTCCTCCCTCAGTCAGTCCCTCCCATCAGAAAGCTTCCATAAGCCTCTTATCCTTACCCATTGTGCTGGAGTAGTCTCAAAAATTATTCCCCACAATATGCTATCTTGGATGGTAGAATGCACTAACTGTGGCAAGCCACTGACCCAAATCAGCTGTTTTTAACTGCTTTTCTCCCAATGTTCACAGACATAGAATTTTCAGGTTTATTTGTTGTTTGTTACTGAGTCGCTAACTCATGTCCAACTCTCTGCAACCCCATGGACTGCGGCACCCAGGTTATCCTGTCCTTCACTATCTCCCGGAGTTTGCCCAGATTGAGTCAGTGATGCTATCCAGCCATCTCATCTTCTGCCGTCCCCTTCTCATGAGAAAACAGACACAATAAACTCAGATTTTGAAGGTCACTCACTGTGGCTATGGTACAGACAGCAGGTTAAATGGTATTTCTGGATAGTTAGCTGCAACTCCACTCTTTTAACTGATTACAATGTACCAGTAAGTCCTAGCCCACCGATTTGTATCCACATCTTAGATGAAAACTGTTTGGCAAGAGCCTTTTTACAATGAAATTTAACACAGAATTTCAAAGCATAAAAGAGATAAGAGCAATATGCAGCTATAATAAAGATATCATGAATGGAAATTTTACTAATATTACAAAATGAACATGAAAAGAACAATGGTGTGCTTTGATAAATACTAAAAAGTGAGGGTTTTTCTAAGATCAATGGCAGCATCCAAATGATCCTGTATTTTTTTTTTTTTTTTTCCAATGAGAGAGTACAGCAGGATCTGGAACCACTAAAATTTAAAGTTAAAAAATGATCAGACAGGGACTTCCCTGAAGAGCCAGTGATTAAGGCTTTTTGTACTTCTGCCGTAGGGAACATGGGTTCAATCCCTGGTCAGAGAACGAAGATCCCACAAGCCATGCAGTATAGCCAAAAAAAAAAAAGTCAAGCTGTTTAATTTGCCATTTTGCAATCTAAGAATCCTCTTCCATCAGAATAATGTCGGTTTCACTAAGTGGAAAAGTACTTAAATAATTTAAATTTGTATTGAGTGGAAGGATACAAGCACCTTCTGAGGTATTCGAACTATTCTATATTTTGATTTACACAAACATCACATGAATGTGTTCATCACTAAGCTGTACATTTAGATCTGTACCCTTAACAATGTACATGTCACATCTCAATAATAAAACATGACCTAGAAACTTAAAAGACAGTAATGGAAATATTTTTTTAAATTAGTTAATAAAAATGACTAATGTAAGTGTACACTGCTTATCATTATTACTAGAGTTAAGAAATAAGAACCAAAATGATTTATAATATATTATCTTTGCCACACATGCTATAAAGATTCACTTGATACGAGTGACCGCTAAGCCATGGTGAGGTCACATGTTCAACACATGTGCCTGACTCTGCCTGACATTTAATCGAGTCTGGCACATGTGTGCTTTAGTAATGTACTCAGCTGTGCAATTTTATGTGAGTGGACATCTGTAGAGATGAATTTGAAAAGAATCTGTGCAAAGTGACAACCTTTATAACCAATGATATATAATAAAAAGAGTCATAACAAGAAGCAGCAACAACTAACATTTATTAAGGCTTTATTACATTATAAGCACTGTGCCAACTTTCTGCCTTCACCACCTCAAGAACTGCATTTACAGGAGTTTTTAAACATAGGAACAGAGATGGCAGAAGATCTCTTTTGCAATCAGCCCTTAAAATAATAGTCATACAAATTAATGCAATTATAAGCTTCAAATTTGTAGAAAAGAAAGCTGGTTAGCAACTCTCTCTTACATGTGATTGTTATAATTGCAATTTCAAAAATAACTGAATTTCATTAAAATGAACCTAAGACATTTAAAATCTAGCATTCTATAGATACATCTTGAAAGGCATCATCAAAGGAACTTTTCTGACACCAAATGCTGATCTTCTCATTCTAAGAGTTTATAGCTCACAAACTCCTTTCCTTATCCCACAGAAGCAATGAATAAGTTTGAAGACATGATGTGAACGAATTTCTTGGCTCATTCCTTTCCTAAACAACTACTGTCTTCATGATTAGTATTTTTCATATGTAAAGCAGGTTCTTGATACTTTTTATTGTTCTCGTATAAATCATCTATTATCATTACATCAAATCTTATTTAAGTTTCAATTCTAAAACTCTAAATTCCAAACTCTTCATTAAATTCAAGTTAATTGATTATTAATGAAAAAATATATAAATGGGAATCAAACTGTGCTAAACCACACGCTCTACAACTTAGGGTGAAGTTATGATTCCTGACGCAGTTATCATACATCGTAGCAGTTGAGTACAAACGTAAACTTGGAACCACGTAATTAAGTGGTTACCAGGGGTTATATTTACCAGGGAGGGCTCAAATTTTTCAAGAATGTTAATAATCATTGACTCAGTACTTAAGAGACCTGAATAGGAATTGAGAGATAATTTGGTTCAAACCCCTTGTTTTCTGATTAGAAAAAAAAAAGAAAACCCCACAGAGGTTAGGTTGGGTTAGGTCAGGGTCTGGATTCACTTTTTGACATTTGCGGAGCTGAACCAGCTTCTCAAACCACCTTTAAAGATGTGATTGTCTGCAACACACTGCAATAGCATTTAAAAAAAATGCAAGCACATAGTTATACAGACACGTAGGAATATATTATAGTAAGGAAACTGTGTGTATGTGGAGTCCTCGTTCTATATATATCCCAGTTGAAACACCGGCCCACCCTGTTTGTTGTCTGATAATGTTCAATGTATTTAAACGTAACTTCAAAAATACCTTCCAATTCCCCTTTGTCCTGATGAAGCAATTCCAAAAGCTTTAGCTCTCAAAAGCTGTCAGAGTATCACTCTGACCTTTGCACTATCTTCAATTCCCCATAGCTTTCTTTAAAGGATGTTGTAAGCAGAGTGCAAGGATCATGAAGGAATCCTTAGATTAACCTGTCCCAGGCAGGCTTTACTTTCTTTTTAACCAGCTCACAAAATTAAGAAACCACTAGACCAGCAAGTTTATTAGATTATTAACTTACTCTGTGCCCTCAACTGCATAATATGCATCTTTGGACTTTCTGCCTTCCACCCAGAGCCAAGTTATTACTACTCTGCAATGGCACCCCACTGCAGTACTGCTGCCTGGAAAATCCCATGGACAGAGGAGCCTGGTAGGCTGCAGTCCATGGGGTCGCTGAGGGTCGGACATGACTGAGCGACTTCACTTTCACTTTTCACTTTCATGCATTGGAGAAGGAAATGGCAACCCACTCCAGTGTTCTTGCCTGGAGAATCCCAGGGATGGGGGAGCCTGGTGGGCTGCAGTCTATGGGGTCGCACAGAGTCGGACACGACTGAAGTGACTCAGCAGCAGCAGCAGCTCTATCTCTTTAAACTAATTTCAAAAGGAACAACCGGGTTTTAAAAACAATCAGATTTGGTAAAAAGGAAATACTACATGTTTTCCCTCCTGAGTTGGGAATATGTGTGAAACAATCTTGAATTTTTCTTTCTCTCTGTGATAAAGATGGGTTTGCCTGACCTATGCAGACCTTCCACAGTGACTGGTGATTGCTGGTGTAAATTTGAAGCTTAAGAAATGTGAGCTTCCATGATAGAGAACAGAAATTACTGCAATGCATGGGAAAACTTAAATTCACTGGAAATTTTCTTTGAATATAAATATCTTAGATATCGTGGTAGAGAGAAAATGAAGCCATTCTTGGCATGTTAGGGATGACATTTTCTACTTGTCTCATGAAGCTGAGCATAGTCTTTTTACACACGGCAGGCATTTGATAAGCACTGAATGAATGAAGTATAAGAAGGAAGTTATTCCTTTCTACTGTTTATAGTGTCATTATATAGAACAATAAACACTCAGTAATATTTATTTGCGATTTTGATTTTATTTTTTTCCTGAGCACTATAGAGAAGGGAAGTCGCTCAGTCGTGTCCGACTCTTTGCGACCCCATGGACTGTAGCCAACCAGGCTCCTCCATCCATGGGATTCTCCAGGCAAGAGTACTGGAGTGGGTTGCCATTTCCTTCTCCATCCTGAGCACTATAAAAGCACAGAATTCTGGAAAACTCTTAAGAAGCTCTATCTTTAACTGATTAAGAAATGGGAAGGTTAGAGCATTATAAAATATTATGCAGTTAGCAAATGGAAGAGCTATTACTAAAAGAAAAAGTCCTTATTTTCTCATTGGAATGAACCAAGACCCAACCTACATTTTAGGTTTAAAGCTTACAAATATGTATTCATGTTTGAAGTTAAGAGATCAAAGGCAGGAGAATTTCAAAGTTCATGTGGATAAGAAGACAAAGATGTACCTAGAATGAAAATGGAATGGAGGGGATACAAGTGACTCTGGCATATACTGGGCCTTTAATAAGTACATTTTGAATGGATACAAATTCATAATTGCTACTTACATTGACTTATCCAGATAATTACCAGATAATCAAATTCATATATTCAGGAAACAAACAAACAAACAAACAAACACGTAGTAACTAAAGGCTTCCCCCCCGCCCCAAGCACAGTTATTTGAGTAACTGTCTCAATCTTTCTTTTCACTCTGGGTCGATCTCTAGTTTACAGAAACGAGCGTCACTCCTCTGGTTGTCCTCTTATTCTCATCTCTCTCAGAGTCACGAATCTACATTTGCTTCCTTGAAACTTCAGTCTCCTACCACTTCAGTGCTCATGATTCCTTCCTATTAACCTGGAGTATCCAAGCTTATGTGTTCTTTTCCCAACTCAACAAGATCTGTACTGTCTCTAGTTCATGTTTTGCTAAATTGATTAGAGCTCTCATTTTTCATTGTCCTAAAACCTCAGATGGACAGGATCTGGCTGAAAACCACTCCTCCCTACTTTCCTGATGTTTCTCTTATCCTTCTCACCCTTTGATTAAGACTTTATAGGATATCCATTTATTATATGGTCCTTATGAGGCATGATTATAACTAGCTCAATTTGCCAACTTTAATTTCTTCATCTGTCTCCTCACTGTCTTCCTCCAAAACCGGGTGCTTGGCATCCGGTTTTTACTATGAAGAACTGAAAATAGATCTGATTTTAAAGACTAAATAATCAGTAGAATGCCTTTAAACAACAACAAAAAAAAGACTATGACTAGTTAGTTGAAGATGTAGAGTGACTGGAATTCCTCCATACTGCTGGTGGGAATGTAAAGGGATACAAGTACTTTGGACACCGGTTTTTTGTAGTCCCTGGAGGTGCAGTGATAGACAATCCGCCTGCAATGCAGGAGACACTGGTTCAATCCCTTGGTCACGAAGATCTCCTGGAGGAAGAAACGGCAACCCACTCCAGTATTCTTGCCTGGACAATCCCATGGACAGAGGAGCCTGCTGGGCTGCAGTCCATGGAGTCACAAAAGAGTCAGACACAACTGAGCTACTCAGCATGCTTCCCTGGTGGCTCAGAGGTTAAAGCATCTGCCTCCAATGAGGGAGACCTGGGTTCCATCCCTGGGTCAGGAAGATCCCCTGGAGAAGGAAATGGTAACCCACTCCAGTATTCTTGCCTGGAGAATCCCATGGATGGAGAAGCCTGGTAGGCTACAGTCCACGGGGTTGCAAAGAGTCGGATACGACTGAGAGACTTCACCTTCACTCAGCATGCAAATTGGTAGTTTCTTATAAAGATGAACATATATCTTCCCTTGACCCAGCAACTCACTCCTAGGTAGCTACTTAAGAGAGATGAAAAGGTATGTCCAGAGAAGAGTTTCCCAGGATGTTCAAAAGTCCCTAATATAATAAATCCAAACTGGAAACAACCCAAGTGTTCATCAATAAGTAAAACAATAAACGAATTATATTTGCATCCAGGTAACAGAATAGTACTTAGCAAAGTAACAACATGCAAGAATCTCAAAAACATCATGCTGGGTGAGAGAAGACTGAAACCAAAGAATACACAGTATACAGTTCCACAAATGATGCTCTATAATTAACCCATGGTGACAGACATCAGAAAATGGTTGGCTGCAGGTTGGGAGGAGCCACTGGATTTACTGCAGGGGGGCAAAGGGTGAAGGTAAATTTTTGGGTGATGGAAGGGTTCTGTTTCTTGGGTTTGGTTAGGGGTGTATGGGTGCAGTTGGCCCCTAGCCATGCCCACCCCATCTGAGGGTTCTGCATTTATGGATTCAATCAACCATGGACTAAAAATACTAAAAAAATATACCCATAAAGTTCCAAAAAGCAAAACTTGAACTTGCCAGGAACTGGTAACTATTTACATAACATTTACATTATACTGGTGCTGTAAATAATCTTGAGATGATCTAAAGTGAGTATAAGGGAAGATGTTTTATAGGTTATGTGCAAATGCTAAGCCATTTTTAAAAGAGACTTGAGCATCCAGGGATTGTGGGGCTACATGGGTCCTAGAACCAATCTCCATGGATATCAAAGGACAACTATATATGCAATTGTTAAATCCTTTGAACTATACTTTTAAAGTATGTTTTATTGCATGCAAATAACACCTCAAAAAGAAAAAAGTAAATCTTAATAATCATTCTTATGCCAATGACAGCTTTCTACATTTCCAGCCTTCTCTAATCAGTTTCAGTTCTAGATTTCAAAATTCCAACAGGATAGTTCCATTTGTAAATTTCACCAATTTATCAAATTCCACCCGCTCCACTTAATTACATTATTCAGTTCAAAGGTATGGCCAATTTTCCTGCCATTATCTTATTCTTTAGAGTCTAGTTATCACTAAAACTATTACTTATTTCTTTAAGACATAAATTATAAATCCTTTCCCTTCAAGACAGAATGCAGGAAGGAGCACTTTTAACATGTACTATAAAATTATATCTGATTGGACATTATGAGCATCACTCCTTATTCTATGATACCTGCTATGTACTTAACTTTTCTGAGTCTTATTATTCTCAGTAAAATGAGATAATTCATCCGCTGCTATATTAAGGAACATGGTGAGATACATGATAAAAATAAATTGAGACTCACAAAGCAGGACATTTTTAATATAACACTTAGGGATATTGTTACTGATTCAAAAGCCACCACTGGAGCCCTGGCCCAGGCCCAGAGGTGCTCGTGTGTGAACTACTTCAATAACTTCCGATATAGTCTTCCTGATTTTTTTGGGCATGTGACCAACTTGTTACTCATTTTCATGACTAATAATTTATTATGCAATCCCTTTCAAAACACTAGAATGATCTTGATGTTTTAAAGATATACATGGCAAGATTTATGAAACTTATTTTAACTGTCAATCTGGAAGCTTAGGTAAAAATGTAGGAGTAAAAAGTGAAGACTGTAAATATATTTTAAAAAACCAGGTTGATTTCAGTATGTAAAGAGATCACATGCTTTTAATTCAACAACTATTTTGTTTTCTTGACAATTAATAATTTTGCTGGATATTCTCATATCATAAAAGCTTTACTGATCTACTGACTTTACTTACATAATAAGCCTCATAAAAAAAGCTACAGTGAAAAATTAATATCTTAACCCCATAATTTAATCTACCCAATACAAGTTGACAAGAAGATACACTAATCTCTTGATTTTAAGAAGTCACTTATTTTTTCTAATAGATTTCCTTGATTGCACTTTACTATCACATACCAGAAAAGGTTTCTCTAAATGTACAAAAAATTTAAAATGAGTTTTATATCTGCATTAGAAAAAAGAAACTACATGAATCAATACCTTGTTTTCTCTCACTTGTAATAATCAATCACTACATTTGCAGAACAAAATGGAGAATGGATGCAGGCATGAAGACGAAAACAACTTTTACTGCAAGGGCATGAAATTTTAGCTCAGAGATTTTATTTTCTCCTATCTGTATAATAACTTTTGTATTTTGTCACTATAGAGTCTATTTAATTCCAGAAATCAGGGGAAAAGGCACATTAGCTGAATTTTTTTGTGTGATTTTGTGCATCATAATAGGTTAATCAAAGTTAATTTGAGTTTAGAGACTGATAACATTTCACAGATTTTGCTTCTTCAGCTAGAATCAGCTTCTTGCTTAGTGCTACATTTTGCAATACAGCTCTGTTACACCTGTTTTGTAACAAAATAAAGTACCTCTGAGAATATAAGGCCTGGAGATAAATTCACACTATGAAATCCAAATATCAAGATTCAGTAAAGGTACCTGCTATTAATGATTCTAAAACATACATCACTAAGAAGATCTAGAAGGCAAATCTAGAAAGAAGATCCACCAGAGCCATCTAGAAATTTCATGAGAATATGGTTAAAATTTGCTAAAACTTAAGATTTCAAAAATAATTTCAACTCTTTCTGTAAACAACAGCCATTTTTTTTTCCTGAAATACCAGTACACTAGTCATCACTCTCCTAAAAGTTCACATCTCCATGGGAGGAATGGATTTCCTCAACACTGGTGTGGGATTTAGACATGTGACTTTTTTTGGCCAATGGGATGCTGTCAGATAAGGGACATGAGCAAGGGCTTATATTTTGTTTGTACAGCAGGGCTTGCCCACTTGTGCTCTAGTGTTGCTTTGAGATATATTTGCCCCTGGGCTGTCCTTTGGGTTTAGAAAAAAGAGTGAACAGTCCTGCTCCAACAACTATAAGACCTGCTACAAATGACCAACTGATACATGGGAGAGAAATGTTTTATGATGGTATGCTACTGAGATTTGGAATGACTGCCTACACAGCATTATATTGGCATTATACAACTGAGTAGGGGAAAAAACGCCTTGATATTGAATTTGGGGTGGTGCCATATTTTTCTGAGGTATTAAACTAAAATTTGGTGGTAAACATTGATGGTTAACTGTGTCAGTCCATGCTTTTCTTTTCTATAGCCACACTTCAAATAACTGGGAACACATAAACCAGTTTTGGTCAATGAGATATAATCACAAGTCACATGGTGGGTCTCCTGGAAAAATTTTTTGAAAGTAACACAGTTGCCTGGTATGGTCTTCTGGTTAGTTTGTCTTTCTGCTTTTACCCCTTCCCTTCTGTCTCTTGTAAGGGCAGGAAACCTGGAGATGCAGCTGACTTCATATAACCCTTAGTGAAAAGTGAAAGAGTTAGCTGCTCGGTCATTGCTGACTCTTTGCGACTCCATGGACCGGGGCCCACCAGGCTCCTCTGTCCATGGAATTCTTCAGGCAAGAATACTGGAGTGGGTAGCCATTCCTTTCTCCAGGGGATCTTCCTGACCCAGGGATTAGACCCAGGTCTCCTGCATTACAGGAACTGGGAAGCCAACTGAAGGACAACAAAACAGGGAGAAGAAACCTTAAGCAAACCTTAGGATACTCCATGCAGCCTGTCCTGCTTATTACTCCAGACTTCTTGTTATACTAGAAAAATAATTCCATGTTTAAGCTTTCTTGTAACATGTATTGTTACTTGCAACCAAAAGTAACATTAACCAATACTTGAAAGGATATACGAATAGGTAGGTAATCATAATTTTATTCACAGTATCAAAAAAGATTCTAACTTGTTTCCAGAAATATTATTTGACTCAGTCTAATATTAGAAATTAAGTTGATAAAATGATCACTTTAGTCAGAATACATAATTAGCTTTAAATTAAGTCAAAATTTCAGTTTTTTTTAATATATTAATTGGCTTTTCCAGAAGTAGAGGTAAAATAACACTAATAAAATGTCAGCGAATTGTGAAACTACACTTTGACAGAATTAATCTTATTTTACATTGGAGTTCCTTCTCCCATGAAAATAATTTTTCTAAAGATTAATCAGAAATTTCCTCAAAATTTGCTGGCATTATTATATACTAACTGCACATGGTTTGGGATTTAATTGTTAGGATAAGCCATGATGCATAATGTGCTAGATTACAATCTAGTGGCAACTCTTAAGTTTGTGACTGTCAAAGAAGACGGTACAATATTGTGGTCAAATGTCATCCTGATAAGATTCTATCTGATCCAAGCTATCTTTTTCTATCTATGTCAGATTTTTCTCTATAGCAGCAGGTTCTCCATAACAACGTACCCATTAATTTTCTACTTTCATTTGATGCGTGTAAGTAAATGTATTCAATGAGATTCACGTGTGGGAAAGTGCTATAACGTGAAGGAAAATTATGGTATGATGGCAATAACTCATGAAGAGTAATAAGAAGAGAGAGTATCTAGAGCATTTGACTGAAAACGGAAGAGATTATAGCCTGGTGAATGGAGTTAATTTCAAATATATTACAGTATGGTTTTCTATCATGTGTACTCTCTCTGACTATATTAATAAATGAAAGAGTGATGCATAGTTCTGGGAACTTCCAGAGAAATGTATTAATATTTCAACATAATCATTGAGTATCTATGTCAACATACATCAAAAATGCATGAGAAATGACTACCTATACTTACTAGTTACACTCATTAGGAATATATGGTTGAGAAATATAAATGGCATACACAAATTTGCAAAGCAATTATAGGTAGAACATATAGAAAGTAAAAAGCTACAAAAAGATCTCACACAGAGAAGCAGGTCAAACAACTAACTGCAAATTAATGCTTGCCGTCAGTTTGGAGTATACTGCGTGACCACATGAAATACCGTTTTATTTTAAATTATGAGTCATTTCAGCAATTACTAGCCAAAATAAATAGCCACTCTCAAATAAAAGTGGCTGACTCATTCTATCTATGATATAACTTTGGAATCTCTAACTTCAAAAATTATAAAAACAAAAGGTTTGGCTTTAAAAAGCTTGATTTCTATATATTTTAAAGTTGATTACCTAGAAGTAATAAATTCACATTAGAATGCGGCATGAGAGTTTAAAAAACTAATCAACAGTTAACAATAATTCCAAGTGGTTACAAAAGCTAAACAAATAATCTGTTTATATCTGTAGTATATACCAAAAGATGATGTTCAGTTCAGTTGGGATGGGGGAAGGTTAAACTCATTGCTTAGCATTACACATGGAGTATCAAATGCCTGCCACAGATATAGGATATACATCAGTCTCGTAACAGCAACATCTGTGTAGAAGCTTCCATATATGATGCCTTTTATTTTCTTTGCTATTTTTCTTGTTGTTTTGCTCATTGGTTTTTGTACTTTCTGGCATTTCTAGAAGAAACTGCATTACCTGCATTCTCTTTCTCTCTCTTTTTTTTTGACCGCATCACACGGCTTATAGGATCTCAGTTCCTTGACCAGGGACTGAACCTGGGCCTCTTCCATGAAAAAACCAGAGAGTCCTAACCACCGGGCTGCCAGGGGATTCTGGTGCCTTGTACTTTATCTTACTTTTGAGTGATCAAAAAGATTCATACATAAAAATTCTTAGGGTAAGTTCTCACTTGAAACAACAGCTGCATAACTTCTAGGGAAAAAGTGCTAATGGTTCCTAGATGATATAGTAACAATATATCTTTTAAAAACTCTCTAGGATAATAAATATTTTTGACTCATCAGGGATACAAAATTAGATTGGAAGAACCCAGCCAAAAAGAAGTAACTTGAAAGTAATGAAGTTTTTTGAAAGAAAAATTGTTTTGCATTTTTGTTTATGGACTCCCGTTTTGGTTAAATAACTGTAGATTCCTTTGAAAAAAAAAAAAAAAGAACTTTAATCACAGCACAGAGGGCAAGTATGAGTAGATACTAGAGATTCAGTCCTGGCTCCCTCACCCTAGGGAAGTGATGCTAGAACAGTTAGCATCTACAGAGCTCAGTTTCTTCTGCAAAATTAAGGAATTCTAACTCATGTTCTCTAGTTGGTCAGTGAATCTGTTTACTGTACTCCAGAATACTCCTGCCTTAGAATCTGTTCACTTATTTCCTCTGCCTGGAGGGCTGTTCCTTCAGATAACCTAGTGAATTGACCTCATATCTCTTTAGGGCTCTCCTAAGGTTCAAGCTGGTTTTAGAAAAGGCAGAGGAACCAGAGATCAAATTGCCAACATCTGCTGGATCATGGAAAAAGCAAGAGAGTTCCAGAAAAACATCAATTTCTGCTTTATTGACTATGCCAAAGCCTTTGACTGTGTGGATCACAAGAAACTGTGGAAAATTCTGAAAGAGATGGAAATACCAGACCACCTGATCTGCCTATTGAGAAATCTGTATGCAGGTCAGGAAGCAACAGTTAGAACTGGACATGGAACAACAGACTGGTTCCAAATAGGAAAAGGAGTACATCAAGGTTGTATATTGTCACCCTGCTTATTTAACTTCTATGCAGAGTACATCATGAGAAATGCTGGACTGGAAGAAACACAAGCTGGAATCAAGATTGCCAGGAGAAATATCAATAACCTCAGATACACAGATGACACCATCCTTATGGAAGAAAGTGAAGAGGAACTCAAAAGCCTCTTGATGAAAGTGAAAGTGGAGAGTGAAAAAGTTGGCTTAAAGCTCAACATTCAGAAAACGAAGATAATGGCATCCGATCCCATCACTTCATGGGAAATAGATGGGGAAACAGTGTCAGACTTTATTTTTTTGGGCTCCAAAATCACTACAGATGGTGACTGCAGCCATGAAATTAAAAGACGCTTACTCCTTGGAAGCAAAGTTATGACCAACCTAGATAGCATATTCAAAAGCAGAGACATTACTTTGCCAACAAAGGTCAATCTAGTCAAGGCTATGGTTTTTCCTGTGGTCATGTATGGATGCGAGAGTTGGACTGTGAAGAAGGCTGAGCGCCGAAGAATTGATGCTTTTGAAGTGTGGTATTGGAGAAGACTCTTGAGAGTCCCTTGGACTGCAAGGAGATCCAACCAGTCCATTCTGAAGGAGATCAGCCCTGGGATTTCTTTGGAGGGAATGATGCTGAAGCTGAAACTCCAGTACTTTGGCCACCTCATTCGAAGAGCTGACTCATTGGAAAAGACTCTGATGCTGGGAGGGATTGGGGGCAGGAGGAGAAGGGGACGACAGAGGATGAGATGGCTGGATGGCATCACTGACTCGATGGATGTGAGTCTGAGTGAACTCCAGGAGTTGGTGATGGACAGGGTGGCCTGGCGTGCTGCGATTCATGGGGTCACAAAGAGTTGGACACAACTGAGCGACTGAACTGAACTGAACACATAACCTGATCAGAATTCTGCAAATGCCTTCTATGAAATTATAAATGCTGTGTACCACCTCCACCTTACCCAGTACCATACCTGTTTCCCTTACTTCCATAGCACTTCCCTTCTTCAGAGGCGTGTGCATGTTGTGTGCACTTGTGTGCACCTGCTCAGCCATATCCAACTCTTCATGATCTCATGGATGGTAACCTGCCATACTCCTCTGTCCACATGATTTCCAAGGCAAGATTACTGGAGTGGGTGCCATTTCCTTCTCTAAAGGATCTTTCCAACCCAGGGATTTAACCCACATCTCCTGCATTGGCAGGCAGATGCTTTACCACTGAGCCACCAGCGAAGCTCTCTTCAGAGGTGTTATTCACTTTCTCTTTGTGTTCTCTCACTTCCTCCACTAGAATATAAGCACCACAAAATCAGTGATTTGTCTGTTTTATTCAATGCTGTTCTAGTGTATAAAAAAGTCCCTTGCCAGGCAGGCACTGTGCTACCAGCCCTGGAGATACAAGGAGGACATGTTATCCGTCCTCTGAACAGCTCAATATTTAGGAGAGTTTCATATGAATGGACACAGGGGTGTCTATACATATACACATATGTACATACATGCAGATATATAAAGCTGTTTATATGTATCTTTACACCACAAGCTCCTGTGTCTAACTGTGGAAGCTGTGGGCAGCTGGGCAGCGAGGCAGCACCATTCATAGAAATGGCACCCTTTGGGATACACAGTGTTCAACCTGGACCACCATACTGAGCTTTCTTGAGACTGAAATGTGTAAGACACAAAGTTGATGATGCCATTCCCATTTAAAATCTATTGATGTCTCTCCACTGTTTACAGAATAAAGTCATCATTCCTGATCAGGTCCCTACAGACCTCCCGAAGCAGCTTCACCTCCCAGCTCTTCATCACACTCAGCTCCACGCCAGTCACTGAACTTGTGCAACCCTATCACATGTCTCTGCTCTACTCTGGATGAGCTACGTGTCCTTTCCTTTCCTCCTTCTTGCTTTCATCCCTTTGGGCTTTAATTTGCCTCATGTAGGTTTATTCTGAGCTCCTCATGATAAGGTACTGTGAATCAGTCATCCTGTATCTCCAACAGGTAACTCAGGGTTGAATAAATGAATTAATTATTCACCAAATGAAGACATGACTTAATTTGTTAATTCACAAAAGAGCTCAAATATCAAATTATTATAAAAGCTTATCACCAAATTATTATAAAAACTCATCACACTTTTTTTTTTATGAAAGAGGGACCAACAGGATCTCATCAAAGCAGATAAAAGTGTTGGTATAAGAGTACAGGTTTCATTTTGCTATTAAACAACCAGGGATTGAGTTACTCAGTGATCATTATCTTTTTTTTTTTTAATCTTGCGAGAATGTTGGGTTGATGAAGGCTAAGTGCACACTTTAGAGTTTATCTATATTCATTCACAAAAAAATCAGGAGCTTTTTTGACCTACCTTAGAAGAAGAGCAACATAAAAGTGTTTATTTCCTTGGCAAGACAGTGAATGCCTCTCAGATTTACCCATCAGCAGCAGCCTCATCAGCCGTGATGTCTATCATTAGTCTGTTAGAGAGCTAGCTTTCACCTACAGAACTGAACCAAAGCTATTTCTCTGCTAAGACATGATGTGGGACTTTGAAAGTGTTCCAAACACATCATGGGCTTCCCAGGTGGCACTAGTGGTGAAGAAACACCCTGCCAATGCCGGAGACGCGGGTTCAATTCCTGGGCGGGCTATAGTCCACAGAGCTGCAGAGTCAGACGTGACGGAAGCAACTTATCATGCACACACACAAACACAATAGGCTTATTAAATAAAAATATAGATTTGTATAATGAGACAAGAATTTGGGAAATATTTAAAACAAAAGAACTGAAATTATTTGACATACTGAGCTCTGTGGTTAGTCTCTGGGCACAGTCAGCTCAGTTGGGTTCGTTCTAATCAGCAGATAACAGAAAAGGCATGGCCCAATGACTTCAAATTCTTCAGCTGAAGAAGCAAAATTAGATGACACAGTACCATCTCAGCCCTTGAACAAATTTCTCCTTTTATAGACTGACAGAAAGCAATTCTAAAAAGGATGTTCATTTTGGAAATGTCAGCACATGTGTTTATACTGAAATAATTTCTTAAAATAATAGCAACAGTGTTATATAAATAACACTCTAATATATTTATTTCTTTACATAATGTTATGTGTGATTCACAAAGTGGAATACCTTTTTAAGAATCATTTCTGAGAAGGCATTTGATTGAATAATCTCCCCCTTAAGTGCTAGTTGCTCAGTCATGCCTGATTCTCTGTGAACCCCATGGACTATAGCCCTCCAGACTCCTCTGTCCATCGCATTCTCCAGACAAGAATACTGGAGTTGGTAACCATTCCCTTCTCCCGGGGATGTTCCTTATCCAGAGATTGAACCTGAGTCTCCTACACTGTAGGAAGATTCTTTACCGTCTGAGCCACCAGGGATTTCCCACCTCCCCTTACATCAGATTACATTTAAAGTAACAGTGAGTTTAAAAATGAAATAAAAATCAGAAATTATTTCATAAAAGTTGTATTCTTATTGGGATTCAAGGCTCAAAAAAACTGTGTGAATTTTAGATAGCTATGGTTTAGAGATTTTAAAGCCACAGCATAAAAACAGGAGCTGTCTTCATAAAGTAATCTGGGTTTATAGTCAGATAAACTTTGATTTCAAAATGAGCTCTGCAAATTACCAGCTGCAGGACCTCTAGAGACAAACTAAACCTCTCTGGGCTTCCTTTTCTTTATTTGTGCATAAAAAAAGGGAGCATAGGGCAAATTAAATGAAACCGTATGAGTTTTCATAGAATCTGCCTAAAACTAGGCAGCCAGTGGCTTCCCAGGAGGCTTAGTGGTAAAGAATCTGCCTGCCAATGCAGGAGATGTTAGAGATGCGGGTTCCATCCCTGGGTAGGAAAGATCCCCTAGAGAAGGAAATGGCAACCCACTCCAATATTCTCGCCTGGAAAATTCCATGGACAGAGGAGCCTGGGGGACTACAGTCCATGGGGTCGCAAAGAATCAGACATGACTGAGCACACACACACTCAGAGGCATTCAGTAATAGCTTTTTCTTTCTCTTATCTCTAGGATTGTTCTCTACAATCATTTAAAAGACATTAACCCAGTTAGATACAAGGAAATTGAGAAATAAAGATCAAGAATTTTAAAATAAGGACAATGAGAAACACACAATCCCCATCAAAAACCTACAAGATTTCTGACTTATCTTTGATCATCAGACGCAACTTTCTAAATTAAGAACCATGATGTTTGAACCAGTAACAGAATCTGAAGAAAGTAACTTGCCGCCACATCTGTTCTTTCAAAGAGCATCTAAGTGAAAATGTAACAAAGATATATGACTCATTTCCAGAATTTACAAATTGTTTTGCTTTAAGAAGAAGGGCACTTGACACAAGCAATAATAAAAACAGGGGGAAGAAAGAAATATTTTAATTAGCTTAAATGTAATCGACAAGGAGCCATTTAAAAGAATATCCTTTTACCAGGTGCAGATTTTAGGGATGCTAACTAAAGCAAGAAGCTGCTACTGCTACTAATTTATGTTGCTTCCCTCCCCCCCCCACCTTTGAGAGTTATTATCAAGATCAAACAGGGTAGAGAATTCAGATACCGTGTGAGTTAAAAAATAACATGCATTTACCAACTCTGCAAAAACGGACCCTGAAAAAAACAAGTCCAGCTCTTTAACATCTTCATTTGCTTTCCTCACCCTCTGTTCTACCCTTTCCCACTTCACTCTTACTGAAAGTATCATGACTAGATCTTTTTCTTTCAGTTTAAGGCTTGTTCCTGGTTGAATAGAAATTCTCTGAGAAAGGCGCTCTTTCAGATATTCGTATTCATTTACACTTTAGTTTGAAGGAAGTTGATTATTCTACTAGCATCCCCAAGTGAGGAGTATGAAGGTTTAGAACTAGAAAGAAGAAAAAGGGGTACAGAAATTAGAGGCTCTGGGTAAGAGGGCCAAATTTTACCTATTTAAAAAATAGTTTTGCTGAGGGTTAGAGTTAATTATAATAATTTGCTCTAATCATGCGCCTGTACTTCTCTTTTTCCAAACATTTATTTCATAATTATGTTTGTCAAGTAGCTAAGGGTAATGACCCTATTACAGCATCAGAGGAAGAAAAAAAAAAAACAAAACCCAAAGCAAAACAGATGTTCTATGAATTTCTGGAAGCTGGCTTTGTCACAATTACTGGATACCTGTCTGGCTTAGACAGTGCCTCCACAATTGAAATACAAGAAGGGCCTCTCTATGGCCAGCTCTTCCCACTTATCTGAATTCACTGATGCTGAGCTGATAAAGGAGAAGCAAACAAACCAATGAAAATAGTTGAAATGAACAGTTCAAGCACAGTTCAGGAGCCTCTCCATAAAAATCTATTTGATGGAAGTGAACTCAGGTTGCTGTTCAAGCCACCAACCAGTGTTCTTTTTTGAAGACAAGATTAGCTAAACATATTGGGGTGAGGAGAGATGCAACTTTGGCCAACAACTCCTGCATTTCAAATCAAAGGAAAAATATCAAACTGAAGACTTAACACATTCATTTAAAAAACCAGTAACATGTATAATACCAAATATTTTAAAACAGCACTTAATAGCATATTAAGGTTTATGCTATGTAAATATAGTGTCAAAAAGTGAGCCACCAAATCCAACTATGGTGATGCCTATAGAGGCAAGGCTATGAACCTGAATGTGAAAGGAGACGAAGAAGAGATAAGGCTGGAGTCATCTCTTGGGTTAGCATCTTGTTTGAAGGACAAGACAAGTTTAACCCCTCTCTGCTTATCAGTCTCTACTAATATCTTCCTACCTCATCTTCCCCCTTTCTTTCTTGACACTACCCTGGTGGCCAGTGAGGTAAGAATGCTTCCTAAACCATGCCTTTAATTAGAGAGACAAATGTGTTTTGGTGGCCCAGGGCTTGTAAAATGTGCTGCCCCTAGTGCACATAAACCCTTGATTTTATCCCCTCTCTACCTACAGATATCCTTCTCACCTAACTCTAAGGAAAGTTCTGAAAGATACTTTCCTTATGCACAGATATCTTTTGAAATCCTCTCATCTGGTCCATGCTGAAACACTGTTCTGTCCCCTTATGAAGGGACACATTATTGTATCGAGCATAGTATACTGGAATTTTGCTTGTTTGTTCATTGTCCAGCTTTTGTGTTAATAGATGGCATCATGATCCAAAGGCAAACACAAAAAGAGGAAAGAGAAATTAATAGTGAAACAGATACACATGAAAAATGAAAGAGAAATTAAGAGAAGAACAGAAACACATGTCCACTGAAAGTTAACTCTGGGTAAACCTAAGGACAGTTTTTTGTTTTTTTTTAATTCTCTAACAAGGACTATATACTTATTTGTCTGAGCCTAAAATTTTCCTTAACATATTGTTATAAGTTTTGAAATGTACCTACATTTAAGAGGTCTCTGTAGAAGATTCTTTTCACTTCACCTCACAGTATCTTACCACTTCTCAGTTTTTACATACAACATATTCCTTCTTGAATGATGCTTAATTAACTATTGATGGGTCCTGGCATTCTAGGGCTTCCCAAGCGACAGCTCAGTATTCTTTACTAATCGTTTAATGAAAACACTTACATGAATAATGAATCTGGCATTTCCCTAGATACACATGCAACTTTTGTAACAGTAATAAAGTCAGGCGTATGCACAGCAGGAACAAAGTATCGTGGCTTCCAAACGTTTTCACAAAGCAGATCAGAGAAGTTACGCTGAAAATGAAGCTCCAATTCCTGAGGCTGCTGTTAAAAGTTTCACATTAAAATATACTATTATATTATCAGCACATAATACTAGAAGCATAAAAAGTGATTATATTTGAGAAGCTAGTACCATTATTTTCTCTATCAGCTCCAAATGGAATAAGCATAACTTAGATTTTAGTAATCACACTGCCAAACCCTAACATCTGAAATAAAAGAAACACGCATATCCATAGCATATGTATACACAAATTATGTATATATTATATGGCACAGAAAAACAAGTGTGATTAAAATGTCTGTGAAATTTATGATTCATCCCAGAATTGAACCTTTTCAACAGTCTGTCTAATTTTACAGGTGAGAAAATGGAATCCCTGACCTTAAGATTTCGCTCCCACAAAACCACAATTGCCGTGCTGATCACCACACAGAGAAACTAGGTTACTACAACCAGTTATTTAAACAATAGGAGAAGAAAGTGTTTTTATACATGTTCAAGTGGAAGAATATGATTGTTAACAGACATTACAGGGCACTCATAGAAAAAGACCTGTTCTGTGAATTAGAACTTCTAAACCTTGTCTTATCACCACTTATAATATGACCTTGGACCAGTCACTGAACTTCTCTGATCCTCAATGTCTTCATTAGTGATATCAGCATAATGACATTTGCAATATTTATATTTCCTAGTTGGCACTATACTATACACTATTACTATTATTGTTAACAATCATTTTACCCTCCCTTGAAGCTTTTATCTGTCAAAATTTTTCAATTCAATTTTCACGCCATGTAACCATATCACACCCTCACAGTCGTCCTGTAAGGTAAGCACTCTTTCTCATTACAGATGAAGAAACATCTCAGAGTGGCCAACTTGCCAGACGTCACATGGCTACTAAGAGCTTGAACGTAAATTTGAATCCAAATCTAACTGCAAATTTCATTAGATTTGCAGTATACTGTTTCCTCAACTATATATATTTGTGTGTATATGCATACATATATAATGTAAATATATACCACCTACTGCCTATATATTATTATTATTATTAGGTATATTATTTTATACCACACACAAATACCCACATATAGGCTCTAAATTCTAAAATGTGCCACTAATTTTTTTTTTTATTTCAAGACCTAATTCATGAAATAGAGTAGCTATTTAGTCAATACTTGGGAAAAAAGAATTAATACATGGGAGGTAACCAAGATTATTTTAAGTAAAGTGTTAATGAACTTTTGTGTCAGCAGTAATAGTGGCTTAATTTAGATCCTCCTCTTCTTTAAGACTATGTTATTAAAAATTATGCTAGAGACAAAATACACATGGACTAGTCGTGGGTGCAATTCTAGACACAGAATTGACAATGATGAAAAAGCAGCTATATTCAATAAATGAGGGCTAAAATCTAACCCTGTGTTGCAGTTAAAGGAGCAAGAAAGAGCCCTTCAAAAATTACATATGATTTGAGTTTTTCAAAGAGGTAACATATTATCTTCAAAATTCTAAATTGCAAAAAATCTATCCTATATTTTTTCCTACCAACACAAAATAATAATGCTTGTTGGGTTTTATTTCTCTTGACTGTTCTATATGAAAATGATAAAGATGATAATTAGATAGTGACATTCAAAAAGAATGAAAAATATTGTATATTTCTTTTCAGAGTTGGGAAGGTGTGGGAAGTATTAAAAAAGAAGTCTCATTTCTATTCAAACGCAAATATTTAACTACGTCAAACACTCTATGATTCCCCTGATCTCCTCCCAAAGAACATAGGGTGGATGGAAAGATGCTGACACAGGTACCCAGTCAGAGCTAGAATGACAGGTCTGGGGAAGGAGATGCTGCTGTTTCCATTATCCATTGAACACCTTGGCAATTCTTATTTCATCCTGAGAATGTGATACTTACTCTTGTACTGCTCTGGCTATGGAAAGGGCCGTAGATCCAGTTTCATTAACGCTATCTAAGGTCACATTTGGCAGGTCATCATCATCACTGTCACTTTTACTTTGTCTGGGAGATAGGCCTCGGGGGTCCATTTGTGCTGGGAAAAAAAGGCATATATAATGAATTAAAATTAGTGTGCAGAAAGTTAACCTTGTCCTGGACCAACATCAAGCATGGAATGTCTCTTCTGTGTATATCACACACATGGCATCCTCTAGAAATCCCAGGAATTAGTGAAAGCAATGTATTTTTATGGACTGAGCACTCACTGACTCTTTTCCCTTGTTCATTTGTTTTATAAAACCGCCATCAGCTCTCGGTAGTTTCAGGGGATGATTACAGAATAGAACGTATAAAATCCACAATATTACCAACTTCTGAGTGGTCAGAAGATGATTAGGTAGCTTGTGAGTTACTGTTCTACCTTCTGGCTTCTTCTTGCTTCTGCTGCCAGAGTTCTTGCCATTTTGTTGCATACTAACATTGCCTGGAAGGTGGCGAGCAGGAGGGAGAGGATTTGTTTGCTTATAGCTCTCATCAGAAGCTTAGAGAAGAACAAGGTTTACAAGAGAAATATCAAGGTGTAGGTATTTTTCATATCACAGTGAATCCTTGTCTCATAGTTCACTGTTGCTCTAAGTGGAGATCTGAGAGCAGGAAAATAACAGAACTAGCAGCCTGTCATTTTAACTGTATTTACATGTGTTAGCCAGTGCCCCTCATCATTATCCTGATCTCATTTTCCAAAACAGCGTTTCTAGGTAAGATTCTCCTTCACTGCATGCTTGCTGAGGCAAGAAATAGCCCAATGTTCTGACCCTTGTTGACAGGGACCACCAGATCCTTTCAAATGAGAAGGTTACCATCAACCTTTAATATATTAATGTATATTTTTCAAAACTGGTTTCACTTCCACCTCCTCTTTACGAACAGCTTTAGCAACCACCAACTAGGAAGTCCATCAGCCCTCACTTCAAGCACCAAAGAAGCACACCTTCTAAATTGAAAGCACTGTGCTAGCTACATAATTGCATTGCTAAAATGTATGATTTCAATGCTCAGCCAGCTTCAACAAGAATCCTGCTCTTCAAACATGCCTACATAAGACTTCTAAACCCACTACTGCTTGCAAGGAAAAGCAAAATGAACTTAAAATCATGGTTACAATGACATTTGGGTACATTTACAGTTCCCTTTTTTTCTTCTTTGGTTTTTGTTACTGTGCATCATACATCAGGTAGAGTCGCAGGGAAATGCTGATTTTTTCCATTTTCTTAACCCACAAAAGATAATTTCTTACAATTTTACCTAATACTGACTATATGACTAGAAAAACTATAGAGAGTTTTGACAGATTTCTAACTAAACTTGGTTATGAAGGTGCTAATATCTGTTGAAATCTAAGGTGGAGTATACTTGACATACATTCTGCAAGTATAAACATACCAAAATATACTTTGAATAATGGAACAGTTTAGTAAATGTTGGTTATATTAAAGAGAAAATAATAAAACTAATCTAAAGTAGTAGTCCTTTGCTGAGGACTTATCTGCCCCCCAAGTGACATCTGACAATGTCTAGAGACACAGTGATTCATCCAACTTGAAGGAAGGGAGATGCTACTGGTACCCAGTAGGCAGATGCAAAGGATACTGTTAGATCTAATACAGTATGCAGGACAGCCATGGCCCCAAGACAAAGAGCCAGTCTAAAATATCAACAGCACCAAGCTGAGAAACTTTGATCTAGATATTTAAGAGTTTGGACAGAAAGGTATCACATCTGATAACTTTCAAATGCATAACTATGTCCTAGTTTCAAAGTCTCTAGCAAAGAAATCAAATCACACATAGGATTATCCATCTTTTCCGGGTCTAGCCTCAAATAAAACAATTACTGTCATGTGACTCATCACTGGTCACTTCCACCAATACAGCCCTCACTTTCTTGAACATCAGAAATTATGCAATGATGCACATTAAGTTCTTGAATGCTGTCTTTATACCACATGGTAAGACAAAGACTGTTTCTTTTCCATTTGATCTCTAGAGAAGAGTCCCTAGCAGAGGGGCTTGGAGAAACTCTTTGTAGAGGAAAGTAACCAATTTCACAACCTCGTAATAACACACAGCTACTTAGGCATTTGGTCATTCCAAAGGCACTGAAGGCATTAGATCATTTAAGATTTATTTTGGCTCCAGGCAATAGAAACTGGCTCAGGCTGCTTTATATTAAATGAATGTGCATGCACGCTAAGTCCCTTCAGTCGTGTCCAATTCTTTGAGAACCTATGAACTGCAGCCCACCAGGCTCCTCTGTCCATGGGGTTTTTCCCAGGCAAGAATACTAGAGTGAGTTGCCATGCCCTTCTCCATGGGAATCTTTCTGACCCAGGGATTGAAGCTCCATCTCTTAAGTCTCCCACATTGGCAAGTGGGAAGCCCCACTCAGCAGCTCACAGAAAGGAAGGTAAAGATGACCAGCCAGCACTCAAGTAGCCCAAGACACAGGGATGGTACAGACAGATCAACCAGAAATTCACAGATAAGTCTCCTGTTGTGCAATCCCACTGGCAAATGATTCCTTTAACACTTGCTCATACTGCTAAATTTAGTCAAGAAATTTAGTATCAGACTCATTGTGTGGTCCTACATATACCTGTAAACATCAATAATTTAACATTTAAAGTTCTTGAAACACCATGCACTAAGACTCCTTGACCAAGATATCAAATGAACAAATAGCCAAAGAAAAGAGGATATTTTGGGTGGTCCCATTTTCATCAAGACAAATAGAGATCACTTGGGAAGTCATATCACTCAAGCAAGAGACAGGCACTTAACCAGCAACCAATTTGGCTCGGAAAGTTAGTCTCACGGCGTGACAGATTCCAAATAACTGGTGTGAGAGTTGATCATCTAAATTATGCTATGTTTATATCTTAATGAAAGCTTAAAATATGTTAAATATAATGCCTTTTCTGATGTACTTTTCAGGAACATTATAATTGAGGATCTCTTTCCAATATTTTCAATAAATATTATGAAATACATCTGCTGCCATCATGCTGGGAAACTCTTCTTACCCATACCTTCAGCCAAGTTGAGGAAGTAATTAGAAAAGCTTCTTAAAATCTGCATTGCTGATTAGGTCAGATGATTAGCTAATCTACATAGTTGCATAATTCCACTCTATTTTTATTAAATGTGGGGTAGGGGTATCTACCCTCCCTAACCTCCAATAGTCTTTGAGTTTCTCAGCTCATTTAGGGAACACTAATTCTTTGAGATGCCCACGGGAGAGAAAATGGAAAAGTTACCAGGGCATTAGACCCCAAAACACCTCTCTCTCTGAGTAAGATAGCACCAACTGAAAGCGTTGAAAAGAATGCTAGAAGCATCTGAAAAGAACCTACACTTCAGATTTTGTTCTTCTTAAATGAAAAAGGGATCAGACAGCAGTAGGTGGTCTAACTCATTGCTGGACAAAGTGTCATCCCTGAGAGAGAGGTACTGAGAACATGGTGTGAAATTTACTCCATGTCATGAAATCCTGGGAAGACAACTGCAGAAATCCAACACCTGAACTTGAACCTATTTACTCTCTCAACCTATTTAGTCCTTCAAACACCACCTAGGATCACTGTCGCCATGAAGATCACTTCAATGAATCTTGTCTCCTTGAATACATGCCCTTGTGTGACTGCTCCCCCCAGCACCTGTGGACTTAGCTAGATGACCTGAAGTCGTTCTAGAGTGAGTGGACACATTCCAGCCACTAGATGACGGCATTCACAGGAGTGACTAGCATGAAAACTGCCCAGCTAAACCCATTTCAAATGTTCGTCTTACAGAACTGTGAGTAAATAAAAGAGTGCTATCCAGTCTCGGACTGGAGAATTTCATGGACTGTATAGTCCATGGGGTTGCAAAGAGGTGGACACAACTGAGCGACTTTCACTTTCACATGCCAGTCTACTCAATTGGGGGCTGATTTGTCACAGCACGCCAGGCTTCCCTGTCCTTCACCGTCTCCTGGAGTTTGCTCAAACTCATGTCCATCAGGTCAATGATATCATCCAACCATCTCATCCTCTGTCACCCCCTTCTCCTGCCTTCAATCTTTGCCAGCATCAGTCTTTCCCAATGAGTCAGGTCTTCACATCAGGTAGCCAAAGTATTGGAGCTTCAGCATCAGTCCTTCCAATGAATATTCGGGGTTGATTTCCTTTAGGATTGACTGGTTTGATGTCCCTGCAGTCCAAGGGACTCTCAAGAGTCTTCTCCAGCACCACAGTTGTAAAGTATCAATTCTCTGGCTCTCAGCCTTGTGTATGGAACAACTCTCACATCCATACATGACTCCTGGAAATACCACAGCTTTTACTATATGGACCTTTGGATATGGCTGCATGTAGTCAATCAAAACTTAGGACTTTATTACATGTGGGCTATGGAGCACACTCTTCATAGTACATTTGTACAACTGATATGCTGACGTCATTTGGTTCAGAATGTCAGCTGCTCAAATATAGGCTTGATTTTTCTAGCATATCAAGATAGATGATGAGAGAAAAATTCATAAGTAAATAAAGCTTGACTCAGAGGTCAGTGGACTCCAGGATCAGATCTGGCTCTTCTGGGTCTCACTCTACTTACTGATGTTTCCACAATGCTCTGTTGTCTTACTTTTTAAATTTTTGTTACTGCTAATGAGACTACTTCTCTACATAGAGCAAGTGTCATTGTCTATATAACCCCAATGAAGATTTAAAAATCCAATCAATTATGTAAATCCTGTGATGTGGGTACTGTGTTGATATACATGCAATTTATTCATTTTCCCCAAATTGCTATCTGCACATCTGACAAAATAATGTCTTTTTCCCCCATTATATTAAATAATAACTTCACAATGTTATTATAATTCCCTAGTGCAAGGTCCTCTTCTAAGTGATAGCACCACTGGAACTCTCTGCAGCTTTCAAGATTATTGGTTATATCTTCTCATTTTCACTCCCAGCCTCTTAATTAATATTGACTGAAGGATTTTGGGGGAAAGCAGTACCTGTGGCTGGTGATTTTTCTTTTGGCCAGCCAAAAATTAATTCTTTTATTTCACTAACACTTTGAGGGCTATTACATTCAATGGTCACACCTGATACACCTGTAAAGTCTTCCAACTTTCTTGACATGTTACTTTCAGTCCAACTCTTCTGCAGAAGTGAAAGAAGCATTCCCCAGCACTGCACCGTGAGTTTCACTTCACTTTCTGTATGAGAATCAAACACTAAGGTTTCTGTCTCTTTGCTGGTCTAATATTCACACTGTCTGAATCAGAACGATAGTATGAAGAACTATCATGTTCTGAGACACTAGCACACATGTCGCCTGGACAATAACAGAAAGTAATCTACATAAAATTCACCCAAAAATTCTTCATTCAAAATTCTGTGATGCATCATTTCTGAAAATTTGATGTTTCTAATATATACAAGGTTGGGACAAGAACATAACGGAGCAAAATGTGAATGATAATGACAATCATAAGTTGTATAATGAACCCTTGATCAATTTTAAGCTCCAGTGATATGCCCTACCAGAAGCTTTAACAACTCTCCACAGTGATTGTTAACTGTATCACTCTTTAAAAATATATTAATATGTCCCTGGTCAATAATGTGCTAAATCTCTCTCCCTCCCTTGACTTCAGGGGTAGGCACACTAAGGTTTGTGGGTCTTGCCACCTGATTTTATAAAGTTTTATTCCACCATACTCATGATTTTATCTCTGGCTGTTTTAGGGCTACAATGACAGACTTGAGTAGTTGTCACGGAAACCATATGGCTTGCCATAAAATACCATCTGGCCTTTTGGAGAAAGCATTTGCTGACTCTGCTGTAGACGGTTTAATTCTTTTGAGTCTCTCTCCCTCTTACTTTCTTCAACTCTTCTCTCTGCATATACCTAAATTTTAGATACCCCTTCAAATCTCATTATCCACCCTCTCATTTCTGTCTATCTTTATTTCTCAGTAATTCCACATTTTCTACAATTTCAGTTACTGTCTCAGTGGAGATGGACACTAAACTTGTGTTCTCAGCTCTAAAAGAGCTAAAGATTTAGCTCCTCTGCCTTCAATCCCATTTTATTCATATTTCTAGCATTCTACTCCCCCTCAATGTCCAAAAGTAATTTCAAAGTCCAGTCCTATTCTTCTTTCAAGCCTCAGTGGAGACCCATCATTCTCCTGGTCACCAGGCTGAGAGCTCTCATCATTTCATGGGTGTGCCCTTCATTCAACCAGATAGATACTAATTGCTATTGCATTCACCCCACAGTTCTTTGGAGGTCCCTTTCTTTCTTTAATAAACTCAATAAGCGTTCTCAAAGTACTGCTACATATTACATTTGTCTTCTATGGTATTTCTCTAGTAATTAAGTGAATGAAGGATGTCTAGAGAAATACAGATTTCTCAATCAGTCCTTATTTGAAAGCACTGAATTTTTCCATCACCTCAACAAAAAAGGTTCAGCAGCCCCCACTAATCATGCTGCAATTTCATTTTTCATTTGGCAGTCTTATGTGTCCTATCTCTGAAGTCCCTTATTCCAGTTATTAATACATACGGTTATTCCTGTCTATGCACAATTTAGTCAAAAAAATTCTACACCCTTCCTAAAGAATAATACTTTCCTTTATGAACTTTTGGTTCATTTTCTAACAAAATGTAAACTTTCCTTTTAAAAAAAAATGCTCTTATTTTTGTACTTATGTATTTTTATGGCATTCTCACACTTTCCATTTTGAATTATACTTAAGCCTACACTTATTTTCCAGTGGTCATGTATGGATGTCAGAGTTGGACTATAAAGAAAGCTGAGCACCAAAGAACTGATGCTTTTGAACTATGGTGTTGGAGATGACTCTTGAGAATCCCTTGGACTGCAAGGAGATCAAACCATTCAATCCTAAAGGAAATCAGTCCTGAATGTTCCTTGGAAGGACTGATGCTGAAGCTGAAACTCCAGTACTTTGGCTACCTGATGCAAATAACTGACTCACTGGAAAAAACCCTGATGCTGGGAAAGATTGAAGGCAGGAGGAGAAGGGGACAACAGAGGATGAGATGGTTGGATGGCATCACTAACTCAATGGACATGAGATTGAGCAAGCTCCGGGAGTTGGTGATGGACAGGGAAGCCTGGTGTGCTGCAGTCCATGGGGTCACAAAAAGTCGGACACAACTGAGTGACTGAACTGAACTGATACTTATTTTACATCCCTTTTTATTCTGTCTACTCCTTGAGAAATCATATTGACTATATACCCTTGTACACAGTAAAAAGTAATATTTACTGATGAAGATGATGGTAATAAATGCAGATCTCTGCTTGCAATGATCACAGTGGTTCCCAGCTTGCAAAAGATTCAATGATAAAAGTCTATTTCACATTTTATTTTAAAAATTACATTCTGGGTTATATTCTAATATTAACATTCATGGGACAAAAGTCATGATCATTAAATTTCTATTACTCTATATAATATTAGTTAATTATATATTATTTTGGGGTTTGTATAAGGCCATAGAATAACATGGAAGGAAAATGTTCTTAATTTTCTGGTTACTTTTTAAGCTAAATTACATTTTATAGGATTTTCTTTTCTTTCAGTAAAATATTTTAAATACAACAACATACATGTCACTTCTACAATATGAGTTTCTGCTTGGAAACTGCAGAGGAGGAATTCACTCATTTAAAATACCATTTAAAATAAATGTTTGTTGAGATTATCACAATATTAACCAGGGTTTCACCTTTCTAAAGAATCATGACTAAAACTACTTTCCTTATTTATAAAAAGAACAAGAATAGAGATTTACAATTGTCTTGTGTTCACAGGACACATGCCTCAGAGAACACAAGGCTTTGTGATTAAAGAATTCATAAAATTTTCTATTAGTAAGTAGGATTTTACACTGAGCCTCCATTAACGTTATGTAACTCTCCAGAGTTGGCCAAGACTTCTGAACTCCAGGAATCTTCTGAGATTTCACAGACCACTGTTTTCCTCTACATTTCCATTTTGTCAATTCATTACAACTGCTCAAAACCCAAGCTAACCAGCTCCAATTGATTTATTCAAAATTGAATCTACTTTAGGAAGAGATGATTTAAAACACTTAATAATAAAGTGAATTGGTGGTGGGCACATATGGTGAGTAATGAGATCATCAAACTCATTTGCATCTGGAAGGCACAAAGAAGATGACTTTAGACATTAATCCATGGCATTTTAATTCACTTTTCTTATTTCACTTAGTTGGTCTTTCTGCTCTGTGTTTTCTGGTTTGCCAACTGGGTAGAATTGAATCTTGCAAGAAACAGATAAGAGACCTGCTATAATGATTTTAAAAACCACTGAATCATGATCCTCAACTTAATATAAAGTGTTCAGATCTAATAAATACTTCAGAAATGGAAGAAAATCTACTTTGAACTTAATAGTTCTGTTTTTATGTCAACGAAGTTCTGCATAGTTGACATGGAAATGACTTACATTTACAAAGAAAGCAGTTATTTTTTGCTAGTTTCAAAGTCAGAAGATTAAAGAAGTTGGCACATGGGACTCCTCTGGCGGTCCAGTGGTTAAGGCTGTGTGTTTCCACTGCAGGGGGTACAATTTCAATCTCTGGTTGAAGAACTAAGATCCCACACGCTGCATGGCATGGCCCAAAAGTAAAAACAACAAAGACAAAAAAAAAAAAAACTTGGCACATGAGAGTATCACAGCATGTTTATCATCAAAGTCGCTGTTGACCTCATGTGTGCGTATGTCCTCATGGGCTGTTGAGGCATGAAACGCACAAATGTTTGATAATATTTTCTTTGAATATAATAATAAGGAAAAAGATTTTTAATTGGTAGAAACTTGTGACACTGATGTTTGGATGACTTCTAAAACTCATAATGCTCTAACACAGGGGTCCCCAACCTCCTGGCCATGAAGTGGTACCAGGCCATACAGCAGGAGGTGAGTAGTGTGCAAGAGAGCAAAGCTTCATCTGTATTTACAGCTGCTCCCCCTCACTTGCATTATGCCTGAGCTCTGCCTCCTGCCAGATTAGTGGTAGTACAATAAATGTAATGCCCTGAATTATCCTGAGAACATTCCTTCTCTGTCCCCAGTCCATGGAAAAACTGTCTTCCACGAAACTGGTCCCTGGTGCCAAAAAGACTGTGGGGACTGCTGCTCTGACAGTATGCATTCTGAACATCATCTACCCGGACTTCCTCAACCAAAGCTGCTACGTCACCTCCTGAGCATTAAGCATCAGCTGGCCCTGAGGCCAAGCAGAGATCGGTGAGGCCCGGATGGCTCATTATAATCCATCCAAGTTCATATGCTAAAAATAGAGCTCTTCCTCCATGTCCACCCCATTCACACTAACAATTAAATACGGTGTCAAGGATCAAAGTGACTCTTCAGTATCATCATTCATTTTTCTCCAAATCCTGAAAACCATTCCCTCCCACGGCCTCTCACATCCAACCACTGAAGACATAAACATGAAATACGAAGAGACATCACACTTACGAACCAACAGTTGCTCTCTCATACTCTTGCTTCCAAATTGAGTTACATTATTTACAGCTTTTCCCTGATGCTATTTTTATTTAAGAAATCACACACACACACACAGACTGATCACTTATTTGATTCTCCCAAAAGATGAAAAAACTTAACATTTGCAGTACTTCTTTCAGATCCTTAAAGAAAGTAAAATATCACAAAGGGAGTTGACTCTGCATTTTCCCCCTATTTTGTTTCCCTCTTCCATATGTCCTAGTGTATATAAGTTTTAACACTTTTACTTGGTATGTATCAATGAGTGACCACCAATGTGGTTTTGCTCTTTAAAGTGTGTATATATAAAATTTTACAGTTTATTTTTACTCAACATTACATTTGCTATTTATTTATATTCTTAATTTTTCTAAAGTCACTCTAGGTATCTCTTCTCCCAAATACAAGAAGGACGCATCATGCTGCAACTACCCCAGGGGTCATTCCCACCTTCCCCAGCTTGTTTTTCATCACAGGACATCTTTTTTCTTTTGGTGTTAGTTCTAGAAGGTGTTGTAGGTCTTCATGTGCTCTGCATGCTCAGTCCCTTCACCCATATCTCACTCTTTGTGACCCTACAAGACTGTAGCCAACTAGGCTCCTATATCCTTGGGATTTCCCAGGCAAGAATCCTGGAGTCTGTTTGCATTTCCCTCTCCAGGGAATCTTCACAACCCAAGAATTCAGCCCAAGTCTTCTGCATCTCCTGCACTGCAGGTGGATTCTTTACCATTGAGTCGCCAGGGAAGCCCAGTTCTTTTTCACTGTAGCCCCGTAATCTGCTTCATGTTTTACTGTTAAGAGTTACAGCTTATCTCTTCATGCAGATATTTATATTTTTAAAAATCATTTCTAAGCTCAGCTTCCATTTCAGGTTCTTTTCTTTCAAAGAAATATCCTTTAGTTCTTTCAGCAAATTTGTGTGGGTGGTAAACTTAGTCAGTATATGTATGATTTTTTTTTAATTTTACTGTCAGTTGAAGTGACTTGTTGGGAACAGAATTCTAGGATCCCTCACTGTCCTTTGAAGACACTACAGCATTTCTTTCTGGTATTTGTTGCTATTGACAGCCTCTGTCATTCTTTAATTCCTTTGTAGAAAAAAGCTTTCAAGATTTTCTTTATGACTCATGCTTGACAATTTCACTGCTCTGTGTCTAGAGGTGGACTTATTTTTACTGACTTGTCTATAGCCCAAGATTCATGTTATCCCTTAATTCTTCAAAATTCTTAAGACATTCCTCTGAATATCGCTTCTCTGAATATATCTATTTAGACCTATTTTATAAAAGTCCTTTTAGATAGATGTTGGAACACTTCAATTTATGTCCTTAACTTTTCCATCATGCTCTGGGTCAAAAAAAAATTTTTTTTTAACATTGCCTTGTTTTGGGGATAAAATTCTCAGTAAGATCTCTCAGTTCATATATTCTTCCACTAAAGAACTTTCTCAACATAGCCAAAACAAGAATCTGGGAATTATCCTAGATATATTTTTTCCTTCTTCCTTGACAACCATCAGGGCAATGAGTTCTATCCATCAGTTATCCATTCACATTGGCTTCCTAAAATAGCTTTCTAACTTTTCTCCTTTTATTCAGTCCTTCATCCATAGACTTAAATATTACTATGTTACTCCCATCTATTTACATGCTTGTCTCCCTAGAGTGTTCAGTAATACAGACTTCTCAGTTTGGCCTACAAGGCCTGGGATAACCAGATCCATAGATAACCCTAGAACCCCATTTCATTTCTGATAAATACCCTACAAGTGAACCATACCAACCTATCTACTTGGATGCTGCTGCTGCTAAGTCACTTCAGTCATGTCCGACTCTGTGCAACCCCATAAACAGAGCCCACTAGGCTCCCCTGTCCCTGGGATTCTCCAGGCAAGAACACTGGAGTGGGTTGCCATTTCCTTCTCCAATGCAGGAAAGTGAAAAGTCAAAGTGAAGTCACTCAGTCATGTCCGACTCCTAGCGACCACATGGACTACAGCCTACCAGGCTCCTCCGTCCATGGGATTTTCCAGGCAAGAGTACTGGGGTGCGTTGCCATTGCCTTCTCCGATCTACTTGGATAATGTCCCTATCTACTAGGATCTACTATGGTCTTTCATATTTCTAGGACGTTGCAGCTTTTGTTTTTTAATTGCCTTTGGTTCCTCATTTATGTGGATGATGTAAGTAACACTTTCCTCTGAGAAACACCCTTCTCCTGAAGTTACAATCACTCCCTTTCAACCTCTAAGCTTTGCATTCCTTTATAATCTATCTCTGGGGGTCTACACTTATTTGTATTGCAGCGCTCACCTCACTATAGTTGTCTTGTCTCCTTTATCCACTCAACTATGAGCTTCTTGTGGGTATTGTCAGTGCATCGAACATGTGGCTGAATCATAGATGTGCATTAATCAAATGAGTAAGTAAATGGAAAGGAATACATTGAATAATTCTGGGTGACGTAAAAGGTTAAAAAATAAGAAAAAAAATTTTAAATTAACCTGGCAGTTCAAATTTTATTTAATTTTGGTAAAGGAATAAGAACACAAGGAAGAAAATAAACAGTGTTAAAATCTCCTCATATTCATTTAATGATAAGTGTGAAGACATTTTCCCCCACTGAAATGTTGCACCATAGGGAATAAAATTCAAGAAGTTTATATAACAAGTCAACTAGTTTCATCTAGTTTATAAAGTGCAACAGTTTCTAGGTGGCAAAATTTTAAAGTATGAATATATATGTGTATATATATGTATGTCTCATATATTTATATTTATATATACATGCTTTAATGGCTCAGTGAGCAAAGAATCTGCCTGCGATGCAGGAGATGCAGGTTTCATTCCTAGGTCAGGAAGATCCCCTAGAGTAGGAAATGGCAACCCACTCCAGTGTTTTCGCCTGGAAAATCCCATGGACAGAAGAGCCTGGCAGGCTACAGTCCACATGGTCGCAAAGAGTCAGACACAATCGAGCATCAGCACATTTCAGTTCAGTTCAGTTGCTCAGTCATGTCTGACTCTTTGCGACCCCATGAACCGCAGCATGCCAGGCCTCCCTGTCCATCACCAACTCCCGGAGTCCACCCAAACCCATGTCCATTGAATCAGTGCTGCCATCCAACCATCTTATCCTCTATCGTCCCCTTCTCCTCCTGCCCTCAATCTTTCCCAGCATCAGGGTCTTTTCAAATGAGTCAGCTCTTCACATCAGGTGGCCAAAGTATTGGAGTTTCAGCTTTAACATCAGTCTTTCCAATCACAATACATGTTTAAATAAGGAACAGCATCAACCTCTTCTTTGAGCGTATTCTAACATGCCCAGATACGAGGTGGCCACTGCATTCTGTACCTTACAAACACATAAGCGTCTCTAAATAAACCACCTACTGGCTGAATAGTAATATTATGGCCAATATTCCTTATATGGTCTCTGGAATGAGGTATGAAATGGTGTTAACAAGAAGAGTCTGAATGTGCCGGCTTACTCCTACTGATTAAGCATAATTCTATTCTGTGTTTACCATAATTAAAAATACAGAGCACAACACTGAAAGACAGTTATAACCCATTCAGCGGCTTGTAAACTGCAAATGTTTTAACTTTCCACTTAGACCATGCCAAATTACACAGTTAAAAGTTGTTTAAGTAATAGTTGAAAGGGGTTTACTTGTTAAGTGTGAGGGGCTTATCGTGGTGATTACCACAAAAAAATGATCACAATTGGCCAAGGAAGGAAATAAAAGGGCCTATTAATATGTTGCCCTACTTGCAAGGTATAATGAAAATAATTGGAGGTTAATGGCACCTTGATTATAGTAGATCATACTAATCAATGGGTACAAGGATGCCAGGAGGCAGGGGTTGCCAGTTAGTGCTCATTTGTTAGATGGAAAGGCAGGTCATGTTTCATGACAACCATCACTTTGAGAGTAGGTTGGAAAACACCTACCACCACATATCATGATACCAATCCATTTTGGAAACCATACAACATATTTTACTCTCTGATAAACTTGATAAAATAGGAAGAAAACTATAAAAACATGGAAAAGTAGTGGATGAGACTCAAGAGAAACTTACATAAAAACTGGAAAACGTCTGATCTTACTATAAACCTATTCTCTGTAACCAAACACACATTTTCTGGAATTTATTTTCCAACTCTGAAGAAGGCATTTCTGAACATCTGCGATATAAGCTAGGATAATTTTAAAGCTGTAATGTTGTAATGATTATTAGCTATTGGCTAGTGCTCAGAATTTTATTGAACTCATTAATCTAAGAAAAATAAATACAATTATAACGGTACTAATAAATGCTGGCTATATTTTTATTTGGTGGTTTTTCCCTTGTGTTTTTCAGAAAATAACCACTACCAGGATGAGGCAAGACAAACAGGCACGTCTGTGCTGTGTATGCCTGTCTAACCAATTCCCTGCTCAAGAGAGCTCCAGGCAGGGACCAGATATGTGGGAAAAGGACACAGATGTCGATCTCTGAAACTCAGTCAACCACACTTTGACAAAATTTCCCTACACCTAAGAAATGTTAACCTATAGCTTGAAGCTGTTGTTTAAAAATATTGCAAGATGCTGGAGAAAATGGAAATACATAATATGGTACCATAATATCAATACTTAGCCACATGGAATTACCTCATGCAATTCATATATACACACACACTTATATATGAATTTAAATATAGATGATTTCCTATGTAACATTTTCAGATCACGACCTTGACAAAAAAAATGGTTTAAATTTTCAATGTACCTGATTTGAAAAAATATGAAACTGGGTTTTTCAATATTGACAAACTCTCTACATAACTAAGGCATACTTTTTAAATGATCAAAACCCAAGTATGGCAAAAGTTTAAAAAGTTTTGATTTTGTTCAAGGCTTTGTCACTAGTAAGCTGTGACCTTATTAAGAAACAGAGAAAGGTATGAGTCTCGGTTTTCTTATCTATAAAAGACAGGCAATAATATCTATACACTGGTTATACTGTAAGACGTAAAGATGATGTATGTAAAGTGCAAAGAACATATAAGCATTCAATAAAGGTTAATTATCGAAATGATTTTTAATAAATATATTTATAAGATTTATTACCTACTTTGCCACCTACTTCAGACAGACCATAATTTAGCCTTTCCTTCATTACTAATGGTCATTATTTCAAAAGCAATTATTATGCTGTAATAAAGTATTACCTCCAAGGACTAAAGAGCTGTGTAAGCCTATTTACTCCATTCCCAACAGACCTCGCTGTGATTTTTCAAGTTCCTGTTTTAATAATAATTTTGACACCTCCTTTCTTAGCCGCCACTCTTTTGCCCTTAGTCTACCTACAGAGAAAGGGAAATTCCTAATTTGGGCCGGGGGCGAGGTTTGGGGGGTGAGAATCTCAGAGGGTTTCAAGCATTTGTAAACAGGTACTGCAACATTAGGAATTTCTTTTCCTAAGGAAAACTACAGGAAGTGAAATGCTACACAATTTTTATGGCTATTAGGAACACATAAAAATCTATTGAGATAACATTTCAGGGGGCATGAGTTATAAAAATTGAGAAATATCCCTCTCCTATATTTTTCTTTTTGCCATTTGCATTCACTACTTCCTCTCGAGGCACAGCAGGATATTCACAAAGGATGTAAGAAGTACATCTAAAGTAAGAGTTAAAAGGCTTTCTCTTTCAGAAAAGGAGAAGTCAGCTCCTCTCTTATAAGTAATTCATAGTATATTTCATGCATGCAATGCATGTTTTACATGCTATGCTGTTTGTGCATGCGGGCGTGTGTGTGCACCTCATAGCCTATGATTCAGTCAAGCTCCACCACTGTTCACCTTTTTCCTTATCTGGAATGCTTCTGCCTCCTCCGAGAAGCAAAGCCTTATGTTTGCACCTCAAATGCGACACACTCTACTTTCATCGTAACGTACAACTTCCTCCAGGATCAAATTCATGTTCTTTGGTGGGGCGGGGGGGGGGTTCCACCTTCAGTCTCTAGGTTTCCTCTGTTTTAATGGGCTCTGTATTTACAGAGGACTAATTGAAAACATCCATACCTGACAAAGGTCAGGTGACAAAGGTCACATCAGAGATGATTAGGGAGTCCTGGGCTTTAGCACAGATGAGACAAAAATGAAATCATGAAACTGACAACTCCTTCTAAACGCAGATTTGAAGCAGTTCAGCAGACCTGTTTTAGATTTGTGCGTGGGTTTGCTTAATATACCTTTAAGATTAGAGATTGGTGGAAGGAAACGAAATCTTTGTTTTATGGCTACAACAAATGGGCCCACCACAGTAAAAATGTCATTTATTCTTTCTCACAAAGAGACCTTTGCGGCATAGTGCAAATAAAAGCAGCATTTTTCCTTCTACTTAAGGTTTGTTAGGTGAAATTTATGTTTTTAAAATGCACTGCAAACACCAAAAACTGATTGTACTCTTATCAGCTTTTAAATCAAAACAGCTCGCTATCTGGTAAGGACAGGAGAACTGGTCGATTTATTTCATAAAACTTTATGTACAAAGAGACAGTGTCTATGAACTTAATGGAGAGAATATAGAGTCTGGAGGGGTAATTTTTATTAGAATTTATAGTGGGATTATCCATACTCCACAGTTTTCAGATTTTATTGAGATTTTATGGTACTGTGATGCTGACACAGTCAACTGCAGTGGGACAGGAGGTATAATTTGTTTCACCCTGCCTGGGAAGTGAAATTGGCATTACTATTATATAAGAAACCTCACAGACGCTATTAATTGCCCAGATCCAATCAAAGCCATTACTTCTCCCAGTTTCACAGGTAAAATATTTTACCTGGGCATAAAAGAATAATAAGAACTGGCTGTAACTCTCATGCAACGCTGTCTTTTCATTAAGACTGTTCAGAAGCCATAAGAATATTTCTCACCCACAGGGAGTTCAGCTCCAGAAACTATTAAAATCTAAATCACATCAAGCATCTGTAATGTACCACCAAATATTATTCTTCAGTATTAAGTACAGTGAAAAAAAACAAAAACTTGGGAAATAGCAGAAACAATATACTCAAAAGCACCAGGGAATTACAGATGGCCCACTGACACAAAAGAACAGCTCTGGGAAAGACACTCATTCATTCTGAAAACATTTATTGTTTCCTGTGTGCCAGACACTGGATCAGGCGGAAGGCCATGACACAGATATCACTGTAATTTTATATTGTATATATAATATACTTGAGCCAAATATATTGAGTAAAGAGAATATATTTTGTATATATACGTATATCTATGGGCTTTCCAGGTGGTGCTAGTGGGAAGGAATCTGACTGCCATTGCAGGACACACAGAGGAGTTGGGAGACTCAGGTTCGATCCCTGGTTTGGGCAGATCCCCTGGAGAAGGGCATGGCAACCCACTCCAGTATTCTTGCCTGGAGAATCCCATGGACAGAGGAGCCTGGCGGGCTACAGTCCATAAGGGGTTGCAAAAAGTTGGATACAACTGAAGCAACTGAAGTATGCACATGGGTGTATATCTATGTGTATGTATATATATGGCATACACTGTATTACAATTTGGTATGTGCCTTTCTAGAAAAGAAAGCATCTGAACCAGGTCTTATAACAGAGAAAGAAATGGCCATCCAGGAAAAGGAGGGAGAGTTGTCATCACAGCGAGGTAGAAAAGATGGCTGAGACATGACACATATTCAGTGGAATGGCAACAGCCTGGTGGGGAGGGGTGGCAGGGGTGGGGTGGTGGGAGTCAGGCTCTGGGGATATGAAGAACCCATGTTGTTGCTTCTTCTACTTCAACCTACAAAGGGAGGTTGCTTTTATGATTAGGGTTTAGGACTGGAGACCAGCACTGGCCATAGCATTCTAATGGAGCATCTCATAGAACACTGCACCTATATTAATGAATTCACTAGTTCATTCATCTCTTCATTCAGTAAGTATTTATTGAACATGTACTAGTGTCAGGCACAATGCAATGTGTTGAGAAAATCATAGCTAATGAGATCCAGGTAGATTTGCGGAGTTGCCAGCCTATTTTATTCTATGAGTAAGTATTTATAATAATACATGCCACATTATGCTTCCCTGGTGGTTTAGCAGTAAAGAATCCGCCTGCCAGGCAGGAGCCATGGGTTGGATCCCTCATCTGGGAAGATCCCCTGGAGGACAGCATGGCAACCCACTCCAGTTCTTGCCTGGAAAATCCCATGGACAGAGAAGCCTAGTGGGCTACAGTCCATGGCATCGCAGAGTCGGACCAGACTGAAGTGATGCAGCACGCATGCACATGTCACATTATAGGAGAAGCTACAGTTTTTGTCAACAGAGACGTTTATTCTTATCATAGGTCACCCAAGTCTCACTAGGTCTTTCTCTCACTGAGAAAGTGAGAAATCCATACACCATGGGAATATCTTTCAATTTTACTGTTGCTATTGAGCTTTTCCTAAGTCCCTAGCTATCAATAAGGCAGTTCTCTGATGAATTCTCTAAGGGCTACTCCCACTTATCAGTTTTACCAAATTCTCCTATTTTCTGTCTTCCTATAGTCCTGCTGTTTCACTTTTTATTTTTTCTCTGACATTCAATAAAACTTAAGAGTTCACAAGTTGCCATATACCTGCTTCCACTAACTCAACAAACATTACCCATAGTTACAAAGAAACTAATCATAGATATGTAGAAAGTAGCATTTTATTTCTACTAAACAGAAGACATATACAAATGTGCAGGATGGAAAGCAGGACAAGGGGGTAGAAGTGATGCTTCTTAAAACCAAGTAGATAAGTTAGGTTTCAAATTCATGTCCAAGTTTTACTTTAAAAAGGGCATATTCACTGCACTCCCTGACAGCCCTCAACTAGTTTGTTAAATCTGAGAGCAATGATAGAATAAATTAGTAGACTACACATGAGTTCCTCCAACTCTTTCAGTTCACATTATGTTAAAATTCCACCACTAGATGGCAATACAAAGGCTATCATTTTCAATATAGGTTTCTTAGTTCCAGAAAGTGAAAGAGGAGAGTGAAAAAGTTGGCTTAAAGCTCAACATTCAGAAAACAAAGATCATGGCATCTGGTCCCATCACTTCATGGGAAATAGATGGGGAAACAGTGGAAACAGTGTCAGACTTTATTTTCGGGGGCTCCAAAATCACTGCAGATGGTGACTGCAGCCAGGATATTAAAAGACGCTTACTCCTTGGAAGGAAAGTTATGACCAACCTAGATAGCATACTGAAAAGCATAGACATTACTTTGCCAACAAAGGTTCGTCTAGTCAAGGCTATGGTTTTTCCAGTGGTCATGTATGGATGTGAGAGTTGGACTGTGAAGAAAGCTGAGTGCTGAACAATTGATACTTTTGAACTGTGGTGTTGGAGAAGACTCCTGAGAATCACTTGGACTGCAAGGAGATCCAACCAGTCCATTCTGAAGGAGATAAGCCCTGGGATTTCTTTGGAGGGAATGATGCTAAAGCTGAAGCTCCAGTACTTTGGCCACCTCATGCAAAGAGCTGACTCATTGGAAAAGACTCTGACGCTGGGAGGGATTGGGGGCAGGAGGAAAAGGGGACGACAGAGGATGAGATGGCTGGATGGCATCACCTACTCGATGGATGTGAGTCTGGGTGAACTCCAGGACTTGGTGATGGACAGGGAGGCCTGGCGTGCTGCGATTCATGGGGTGGCAAAGAGTCGGACACGCCTGAGCGACAGAACTGAACTGAACTGATGGGATAGATGATTTGGTTAGATATAAAAGATAAAGAAGAATCAAGATTCAAGAAAAGGTAGAACAGTGAAGCATGGAGGGAGAGAGAGAAATATATCTAGGAGAAAAAAAAGATAAAAAGGGAAGGGAATTGGAAGAGTGAGAAGGCAGAGACAACAAACTGGAATCAAGATGGGTGTTTGAGCAGGAGATGGAGAAGAACTCCATGTAGTCTCTTTCAAACTTTCTAAATAGAAACTATAGGAAGAAATACATATTTCAATATGACTCAGTACACAGATACTATATAGACACACACCGTACTGCATTTGAGGCACGTTAAGTCAGTTACTAAACAAAAGTTACATGATGTAACACTTCTGTGGGTGATACTCTCATATTTCTTAATCAAATCTATCCTATTTAATTCCTTTAAAATGTTGATGTTGAGCTAGTATACTGATACCAAGATTCACCAACAGGAAAATGACTCACAGTATGAACAATGTTATTTTAGTGTATTGTAAACTACAGCTGACTTTTAAGAGAAGTTGTTCTAAAAATCACCACACTGAAATTCCTGGCCATATAATTGGTCCATAAAACATTTGTTGAAAAAGTTAACTAATTACAGAAGAAAAACGTAGGTGAAGCCGCCTGGTCATAAAAAACACATATACAATTGGCTAATGATCAAAGTTGCATTTCCCCCACGTAAAAGGGGCTGGAGGGAAGATCGAGTATGTGATTACCACTCTGTAAATTGGTAGCTCTTCTTTCATTTATTAGATAGACAAATATCAATCTGTTCTTTTCTAAAGAACCCAAAGTGGAAGAACAACCGTTAATCAAACTCTCCGTTAACAACGGAAAACAGGCAGAGAGAAGGGGCTGAGAAAATAGTAACAGAGCTTGGAGTAGAGAAAAAATTATTGTTGATGGAGTAAAAAAAATTGGAAAAAAAAAAAAAACCGCTAGAGAGTTGTAAATAATTAAAAAGCCAATTTAAAACAGTGCTGGCAAAGATTCTAAGACCAAGTTTCCCTTTAGGATCTTACATTCTTTCTTCTTTCATTTGTTCCTTCCTGGTCTTAAGAGTCACTGGGTAAAATTTCCAATTGCAAAAAAGTATATCTATTTAGATATATCTAGATATACAAAGATACCTATACAGCTCTATCAGAGAAGGCAATGGCACCCCACTCCAGTACTCTTGCCTAGAAAATCCCATGGACAGAGGAGTCTGGTGGGCTGCAGTCCATGGGGTCGCTAGGAGTCGGACACGACTGAGGGACCTAACTTTCACTTTTCACTTTCATGCATTGGAGAAGGAAACGGCAACCCACTCCAGTGTTCTTGCCTGGAGAATCCCAGGGACGGGGAAGTCTGGTGGGCTGCCGTCTGTGGGGTCGCACAGAGTCGGACACAACTGAAGCGACTTAGCAGCAGCAGCATACAGCTCTATAGTTATCTTTATACATATAGATATATCCGTCCAATACTCAAATGCTTCTTGCAATGAGTATATATATCCAGGCATCATCAAAATAATCCTATAAATATCTGCAATCTAATATGTAAAATAAGAATTTCCTTGTAGCATAACAGCATCTGTACTATGTGAAATTTTCTAGAAGTTTCACATTTAAGTAGAACATTACTTCAGGAGAGAAAAAATTTGTTCTTCAAAATGAAACTACAGAGGAAAGGAAAGATTTATTTCCAGATTCAACACGTTAAATATAATCAGAGAAAATATTTCAGGTGTGGTAAAAAATGAATATAGAGACTTTCTTAGACTAAATACTAGTAATACATCACATTTAAGCATCTATCTACTCAAACATAAATTAGACCGTTTTATCTTAGAAGGAACTTGACCTAACAAATTATAACAGAATGAACACAAAGTCCACTCTGGTAACCCCTTGCTTTAGCTACTTCACCTTTTGAATGGATTTTCTCCTGCTCTATCTTTCCTTCCTTGCACAGTATCTATCTCTGAATGGAGTATCACCTCTCCCCTCTGCTGGTCATATTTTTTTCTCTTCTTTTCCAGTTTGTACTTTGATTTACTGTTTAAATGTGTGTGGGCAAAGCCAAACTCACACCTTGACATTTTACAGTTTACAAGGCCCCTACACAGAGTTTTTTCTTTTCTGCTAATAATCTCTTAGAATAATACATATAGTTTCTGTCACCTCTCTTCAGCCAATTGTCAAATTTTAGACCTAACCCAATCTATGCCCTGGTGGCTCAGACAATAAAAGAATCTGTCTGCAGTACAGGAGACCCAGGTTCAATCCCTGGGCTGGGAAGATCCCTTAGAGAGAGAGACGGCAACCCACTCCAGTATTCTTGCTGGGAAAATCCCATAGACAGAGGAGTCTGGTGGGCTACAGTCCATGGGGTCACATGACTGAGCAACTACCAATCTATACTAGATGAAACAGAGAAGTCAATAAACTGTAGATATTTCGGATAAACAAGGGCATAAGAAGCCATTTTTTTGGATGGAATCCATTCAACTTCCTATGTGTGCCCAGAAGTGAAAAAAAAAAAAAAGATTTCTACTCCTTGTTAAAATCAGGTAAAAACAAATGAATATTCTGTCCTCTAATTTAAAATTCAGTTTTTCATAAATATTAGCTGCTTTTCTCACTATTTAACAAGTTACTGTCTGCTTTATAATGACAGCAGTGAAACACTCACATCCTTTCAAAGTCTACAATTAAGAAAAATAAGCCAAAGTGAGCAACCATCCAGTCATGCTTCCCAATAAGCAATGTTGAAAATTAACAGTAAAAGATTAAGTAATTAGAAGGTTTGTTAATCAAAATCAGATTAAAAATAGGAGCCTATATCTAGTAGTTATCATAATTAAACATAAGAAGAAGAATACATTTACCAAAGAAAGCTGGGGTAGTTCAATCAAGAAGCCAAGACAACCATATACAGGAGTGCATGTCAGCTGCCCAGGACTATTCTGGTTATATGGGCAGATGCCACTGGGATTCCACTGAATGGTGAACTAAAAGAGGACAGTCATATGTGAGGCAGCCAGGAGACGCGAGTCTGTGACAAAAGGAACCAGGACCTGAAATAAGACATCATGAACATCAGCAAGTGGGAAAGTCGAGAGCAGAACACTGGTGAAACAGAAAGATCTGAAATGGGGAGTTTCATGGGAGTAAAACCCCAGTTGCACTCAATGGTCGGGAGCTACAGTCATAACCTCCAACCAGCTCTGCAGCAACTGCTAAGATGACCAGATTCCCTTTCACAAGTATAAATGGCCCGGGACTAAAAATACACTGTGGCTTCTTCCTGTGGGCTGATGAGAAAAGCAGCAGCCTGTAGGAAGAAATGGGGTGTGACAATTTCAGACGTGCCCACAGCCACAGCCCTCTGAAATTCCTGAACCAGTGCTATGGGAATAGGTATGGTTTTGAAGGATTTGCCATTTCATCTAAAAATAATAGAAAAATAACACTTTTTTTTTAAATTAATGGAGATGATCAAAGAAATGACATGCCCATATGGGGCTGCTAGTTTCTTAACAGCAGTTACAACAGGCTATAGTTAGATATTTCGGGGAAAAGTACTTTAAACTCAAAGATCTCATCCTATAAATGTCTGAAGTCAGGAATAATGCACTTATGACCAATGATAAGTTATTAGTCAAGTATGACACTATTATAATAAAAGTCTTGATGCAATAAATACGTTCTGTAAAAATTCTGGTAGGCTGGGCTCTTGGGACTGCGTTTTCAAGAGAGAGAACGGGGCTGCATAGGCAACAGGCTGAGTTCTGTCTACTAGGCATTTTTCCACTTTTATAGTCATGGGGACATCTGGTGAGCCTGGGTGACTAAGAACAAGACAACATGGGGAACAGAGGAGAAGACATCCAAAAGACCATCTATATAAAGCAATGAAGAAGGACTGGATAGCGGTCAAGGAAGAAGACCAGACAACAGTGTTACACAGCTGGCTTTTCACTTGTGGCTGTTCCAAAGCCAACATCAATCACACCTTTGTTCAAGCCTCATTCCTTGGCATCAAGGTTATATTATGTTCCTCTGGCTACAAGGGGAAAGGGCCAGCTCAGGTACAGGAGGAAGAAAATAAATCCACTGTCTTTTTTAGCTCTTTAGTTGGTTACGGCCTTGTCCTTTTAAGTATTCTGCATTTCTAAAATGTACACATCTATACATATTCAATTATAAAAATGTATTTAAACAACAGTTACAAATTGTTTAGGGATTTTAAATTATTCTGTATGTTCCAGTATGTGATGAATGAGAAATGTTTGATCTTATATTCATATTAATGCTGGTATCATTTTTACAATTCTCAGTGGAACCTACATTTTACTGAACTTTTAATCTGTTTGCTTTTCATTGTCAATCTTAGACCATTATCTGCTGTTTTCTGCATTTTCTTTCCTTTACCATTATGCATCTTTTTCCCCAAAACCTGTGTCAATCTAATAAATTGACTTCAGAATTCAGGTTAATTACTGCAAGGTGCAGGTTACTTCTGCAAAATAATATAAGCAACTAATGTGTAATGAACAACTTTGCTTCTGTAATTCTTCCTTCTCTAGAATTACCCATTTTCAACTATCTACTGGATTATTCTTGACAGAATACAAATATGCTATACTTTCTCTTTTAAATTGCTCCCTTGAGAGCATAAATTTCTCTTCAGCTATCATGCCATTTCTCCAAAACTCTTTCAGCAAAACTTGGCCAAAGAGCCTTCTAGACTCCTGGGCTACCCTGCCTCACCTCCCAGTAGAACATGAACTCACTTTGGTCTGTCCCTTGTCCCCAGTCCTCCACTGACATGGTGTCACCAATGAACCCATCCTTCCCCAAATGCTCCCTTAGTCCTTATTTTATTTGGCCCCTTAGAAGCTTTTGATTATCTGAGAACTCCTTCTTCACTTATATTCTCTTAAATACCCTTTCTTTCACCTTAATAGCGGATCAAAAGGAAGGAAAGGAGAATCCTAAACATGCCTATTGGAGCAATAAACCAATAACAATTTTGCTTGTGATTTTTTTTTTTTTTACCTTCTATGATTTCTGCTGCTAATTATCTGTGAAAACTAATGAAAATCTCCTGAGAAATCTACCAAAAAACTTTCCTAGGCTCAACCGAAATTCTGTTACAAGGTCAAATAACCCCTTTAGGGTCTTGTTTATAAACAACATGTCTCAGGTCCCGTGGAGAACCTTCTAGCTCTCAGCACTGTCACTTGGGGGGCTCAATGCTACTCTGTCCTTTTGGTATCAAGCAGAAAAATGCGTCCCTCTGGAGACCTTCTCTTACAGCATCCCTCTCATAGCTCTAGTCTACACTGTATTAACTGCACCTTTGAGAACATCATGCAATTTTCTTCATATTACATCTTATCAAAACCCAGCTGAGTTCTGTCAGTGCCCTGGGTTAGCTAACGACTTGCCATTCCTTTAAGACCATATTCTGTAAATATTTGGATGGGCTGGAGTTCTCTTGTCATTAGAATATTTCTACACACTCCTCTGTTGTTAGCCAAACATACCCATGCAAAGTTCCATCCTACCACAACTCCAAAACCCCAAACACCCCCTTCTGAGCATCACAACAAAAACATTTGTTCCAACCACATGTAACACTCCACATGAAAATACTTAGGTCAAACACAGCTCTCTCCATCTACGGCTATAATTAACCTCTCTCCCATAGGCACATCCATGGCTAGTCTATGTTTTAACTCTGTCCACAGCTATCAGTTAATTATACAATTTTTTTGTTTGATGGCAAGATCTCCTAGTAGACTGTAAGCACTTAGATAAAAACAGCATCTGTTTTGCTCAACACTATCTCTGGTGCCAGTAAAATGCCTAATACATGAGAGATGCTCAATCAATACTTGAATGGACAAACGACTCAATTCATGCTATTTTAGATACAGACGTATACATTCTTAGTCCCTTATGTAATGTGACATAAGGTAATCTATTTCTTTACTATAGACCAGATGTGTTACCAACTTTAAAACTAATTAACCAGTACAATCACCCACATTTATGAGTTAGTTTTTATTAGTAGCATTTGAAAATCCACCTCCCCTATTATATTTTCTCTTGCTCATCCATACCAGAAATATAAGTCCTACGTGAGAGTAGAAATAGATCTCCTTTTATCACTCAGCCATTGCATCGCTGGCCCAGTGCCCAAGCGCATATTTGCAGCATAAAGATGTGAGGAATTACTGAAATGCCCCTTCCTTTATTCCTTCTGTGAGGTAGACAGGCCTCCTCCACTACACACTTTTATTATCATCTAATTAATCAAACAATAAAAAAAAACTTATAAAATGCTATAGCAATACTGTAGACTATGGGGATTATAAAAATAATATAAATTAATAAACATAAAAGTATGGGATTTTCCTTATGATTTCTCATCCTAAACCCTTATTCCTTATAATTTGTTGTAACAACTTTGAGAAGCACTTCTTGAGAGCAGTTTATCACTTTTAAATTCAGTAAGTCTTTTTTCCCCCAACTTTCTGTTTTTACAACACAGAGAAAAAATTTCTGAACATTATTGCTTCAGGTATTTGGGGGGGATCTAATAATGATAAATTATTACCAGTGCTAGACATGTACACATAAACTCTTTATATTTCCAATAATCTTCAAGATATATCATATTTTATTTGCATTTTATCACTGAAGAAAATGAAGATTAGTGAGATTAAATAACTTTGCCCAGTCCAAAGCTGGAAGTGAGGGAACTAGGATTCTAAACTCATGCATCCTTGATCCCAAATTTCATGCTGTTAACGTCCATTTCATATTTAGTGTGCTGATAGTTATGTGTTTATTCTTGATATGCAAAAACTGCTGAATACAAACACTGCATGAGACTAACAAAAATACTCATGTAGAGAACAAATTACAGCATGAGTCTTAATACAGTTCTTCTACAAGGTAAACTTTCCAGAAAATTAAATTTTGGCAGTAAACTTTAAATAAAAGTAATCTCTCTCATAAAATGATAATGGCAAATAAAAGAGACATCTGTTTCCTTCATTAATGCACCAAAATTGTTTTTTAAAAAAAGGTCACGAACAGTGTTAAAATCCTTATCAATCACGTCCACAATAAAAGCAATAGCTTTCATAAGTGATACTGCACAAAGATTGGATTTCATGATATACACATATATAAAATAATGTAATATACAAAGTTATATTTTTTCTAATTGCTTATTCTTAAAGTATTTAAAGCACACCTGCAAATTATAAATGAAAATAAGTATCTAATGTGATCTTTAATTATGTTACTCTTATTCAAATTGATTAGCTCATTTGGATTAGAAATATTAGTAATATCAAAGAAAGTTTGACTCAAGTAAAATCCATGTAGATACTCCCTTCTTCTTTTTTTTTCTAGTTTACAAAGAGAGTGGTGAGACTAGTTCCTGGCCATTGTCCATAATAGCACCAAAAATAAAAAATGGTTGTTAGGTAAGCATAGTACCTGGGTCTCAAGTTTGCAGTCTAAATCTTTGACTGTTGTAAGCCATGAGATTTTTCACTTGGTAAAATTGAAAAGGTGCAATTTGTCATGTGCTATGAAGAAACTCATTGGAGATAAAACAGTAACTTGCAAAAGATGCATGCACAATTTTGTATGTTTGCAAAAATTCTCCAAGTTCATGATCAAATATTATTCCTATGCACTGAATCCTACCTGTTACAAGAACCAAAACCACTATGTTTACTAGCATTTTACACAAAGGCAGTGTTTTATGTGTTCATCCATCATATTTTAATTATGAGCTTGGCAGTAATATGGTATTCAAAGCAAAATGTACTACAGCCTAAGTCTTAATCCATCATTATTTCTAGACTCTGAAGATGAAACACATGCATATGAGTTGATGATTATAGACATTTTACATTTCTATAGAATGGTGGGGTTTTTTTTTTAGATCTACAGAAAGGGAAAAATCAACAACATTATGTTATTACAATTCCTTTGACTTAAAAATAGAAAAAAAAATAACTTAGAAGAAGAAAAATAACTTCATGAGCAGCTATCATATATAATTAACTTGATATTATTATATAAACTCATGTAACAAAGGAGAAGGCAATGGCACTCACTCCAGTACTTTTGCCTGGAAAATCCCATGGACGGAGGAGCCTGGTAGGCTGCAGTCCATGGGGTAGCGAAGAGCTGGACACGACTGAGAGACTTCACTTTCACTTTTCACTTTCATGCACTAGAGAAGGAAATGGCAGCCCACTCCAGTGCTCTTGCCTGGAGAATCCCAGGGACGGGGGAGCCTGGTGGGCTGCTGTCTATGGGGTCACACAGAGTTGGACACAACTGAAGCAACTTAGCAGCAGCCTGTAACAAAATATCTTTCTGCTTCTAATCCCCAGAAGGAAATATTAATACTGCATTTTGAATTATTTCTTTCATAGAAGCTTCCTCCTATTTAAAATAATAACTTAGACTTATATGAAGATAAGAACTCTAACTACATGATGCATTTCTAGCCAAACACCTAACTTTAGAGTTACTTTAATGGCAACTTAATTTACAAATTACTCAAAAGTCAATGAACAGATAACAAGCATTGGAACTTCATGTCATTTTATATTATTGCCAGATAAATAAGTTCCAGTCTGAACAACTGAAGGAAGAAACATCTTGATATACTTTTTAAATTTTTCATAACTGTTAATCTCTATGAGGGATTCACAACTGCAAGCAGTGATGCTGACTATATAGACTGTCCTTCCTATGAAGGTAAACATTATCTAGCAAATTCACATATTAGAATTCTGACATCATATGACTTGATACATAAACATACGGACTGAATAATTCTGAAACATATACCTATATGAAAACGAGGTTAGTTTCTACTAAACTGTGCTCTACTCACAGGAGCAGATCAGTTGTTCCTCTGTGTCACTGTGCACAGAACTTCTTAGTTGTAACTTCCTTGCATAACAGTTACTTCTAGTGGTAAAATAAAGCAAGGCTCGCTTGTGTCTCTTACCTTTGCCATGGCTTCTCCCATCCTCCAAAAGTGGTACTACGATAGTGTTGTTCACATTGCCAGGTGACCGCACAGCTGTGTAGACAACAGGCACCGACTGGACCACCACGGGGATGCGGTGAACGTGACTCAGTTTGTTAGACTGTAAATTCATGGGACTTGAAGGCGGAACAGGATGGATAATGTGCAAAAACTGCTGGCCTCCCACACCAGAGGCAGAGGCAACGAGGGGCCCTGGAGTTAATACTGTTGACGAAGATGATGCTGAAGATACTGATGTTATAACAGTCGGGGATGAGGCTGGACGGCTAGAAGACGATGAGGAGGTTGAAGTTGAGGAAGGTGAGGAGGCGGACGCTGTCATGGAAACTGGGGAGGATGAAACGGCTGTAGGGGATGTCCTGGCTTTGTTGATGGACAAGTCCACTGGCTCAGTTTGTGTCTGGAAGTGATCTACAGATAATGAGTCCTCCGGGGGTTCCCCTTTCACATTATTTAGCAACAGGGGAACAGCTTCCATATCGGGGTACTTGTGGACGTTTGGAGACTGTGGGGAGAAAAATGGAACACGTTTATCTCTGTTAATCACATCCTCCACTAGATGTACGATTTATGACTTCAATGTTTATTAATTTTTCTCTTATTGCTGTGGGACATTAATTCACTCTCCAAGCGTCTGAGATACTGCTCTGTGACAGTCGTCATAATTAAAGATGAGAGTTCAAAAGTACAAGGCAACTGGAAGAGCAATCGACACAGTCGTTAAAACCCAGGGAAGGAAGTACACCCTGGAGAAGAAAAAAGGCCACAGAAGCCTAAAAATGAACAGCAATCTTACATAAAACCTTCTAAAAGACAAGTCCAGAGTACCAAGTATTTGGCTATTGTTCAGTTGCCCAGTTGTGTCCAACTCTTTGTGACCCCACGGACTACAGCATGGGGTCTTCAGTTGTAGTTATACTGTCTTCTTAAGACATTACATATACAACTAAAGTTAAAAACATTCATTTTGTTGGTCTGACCCACCACTACACTTAGGAGTTTCAGTTTCCATTAGTTATAAACTAATGGAAACTTTGATTAGATAACCTTAAATATCTTTTCCAGCTCTAAAATTCTAAGACTTCATGATTTTAACCCTTACTCAATACTATTATAGGAGGCCTGGCAACAACATGGGGGAAACTCACTACGACATTTCAGCTTTCGTATTTGGAAAAATATCCACCATACCATTCTCGTTTTGAGCATTAAAACAGGGCATAAAATTCTCCAACTTCCCACACTCAATTAGGAAAGTATTCAATACAAATCATTTCTAACAATGGGATTATAACTTAGCTCTTAACAATGAAAAAGATTTTCTCAAAATAATATAAAGAAATTCCACAACAGACATTTTTAGGAAATAATAATTTTAGGAAAAACTTATTCTATAAATCTTAAGTTGCCTACGCTTACGTTGTTTAAGACAATGATAACAATTTTGTCCAAGTTTGTTTTCATTTCTTTCAAATTTTAATGAACAAAATTTAATAATAATATTAGGAACAACAATCAATAATACTAAAGAATCCAATATTCCACACAAACTAATGGGCTCAGTGTGTTATTACTGAGCATAGATATAATTTACTTTTATAGTTATTCACTCATAAATTCAAGAAATATTTATTAAATGCCTATTTCCAAGGCCTAAAATGGCCTCCAAACTAGTATGTGTCTGTCTTGCCTTAACAGAGAGTTACACTATAATAGATTATTTTTGGGTATATATAATCTGACCAGGCTAACAAGGACATTGTTGTTCTATTACATGAAGATCAAAAACTCTTTTTTCAGCTTCATTATGGTATGAGAACAACAATGCCTAAAATTATATTAAATTGGCTCATTTCATTCTTTGATAATAGATTTGGTTCACTATTTCTCTCAAAGTTGAGCGTACACTTAAAGGAACAAAACATGCTTCTTCAAATCTTTCTTTGTAGAATATAAATTATAGCTCCATTCAGAAAATACAATAGTGCGTGGGCATTTTATTTAGCAACGAGAAAAGAAAGGAGATAAGCTAAACAATAGTACCAGAACAACTAAAAAGGAAAATGAGCTGAAGTTTTATTTTTTTTTCTAAGTCAACATGGTTACTTACCTGCAAAAAGATAATTAGAAAATATCAAAATGAACCATCCAAAATATATACTGCATAAAATTTTAAATGACAAGATGTCATGTGCTGAAATTGAGAAATAAGAACTTAAATATTCTCAGATATTAAGAAACAAAGGAAAACAAAAACAAATGCCATAAACAGAGCAACTTTTATAAAGAGCTATTAGCATTATCTATTCTTCCAATAAGAAGAGTATTTCAATTTGTACCCAGTATTATCATTTAATTTCTTTATAGAAAAGGTAGGATATTTCTTATTAGTGGGTTATACCCATACAGGAATTCTTTGTTGAAGCTGCTTTCATAAAATATCCCAACTGGTTTGTCATTAAAATTGTTAATTATGTCATTGAGTACATACTATCAAACATGGTTTGCTTTCTAATATAGTCTTGAGATTAACCTCTCTCTTTTACTATATTTAGAGAGCTCCAAAATTCTAATTTTGGAGATAGTGATTAATTTCCATCACAAACCTCTTTCTAACTATACTTGGACACAAAGTTCCAACATATGTTTAAAAACCCAAGTTTGACATATAATTCATCATTGCAGAAAACTCTTTGTAAAGTAAATGAAAGAGTACTTTAGCAGACTATGACAATACAGTTGGTAGATTTGGAGCTTACAGTGCAAATAGATGGTTTCTGAGGCATCAGGCTTCAATGAGCTTTGCAAACTGCTTAGACTTCTGTATATTATGAACACGTCTATCCTTTGTAGGTAATATAGCTTAATCTCTCAGTATAAAAATTTACTCCTTACTGTTTTTTAAAAATAGAAGGAGAATGTTCCTCTGGTAATTCTGCTGTATACACCAGAAAGCTATAAAGATCCAATACTAAGAGGCCCGTATTGTTAGAGTATGTACATCAGTTGTGTCTGACTGTTTTGCGAACCCATGGACTGTAGCCCGCCAGGCTCCTCTGTCCATGGAATTCTCCAGGCAAGAATACTGGGTTGCCATGCCCTCCTCCAGAGGATCGTCCTGACCCAGGGATGGAGCCAAGGTCGCCTGCAGTGCAGGTGAATTCTTTACCATCTGAGTCACCAGGGAAGCCCACTAAGAACCCTGCTGCTGCTGCTGCTGCTAAGTCACTTCAGTCGTGTCCGACTCTGTGTGACCCCACAGACGGCAGCCCACTAGGCTCCCCCGTCCCTGAGATTCTCCAGGCAAGAACACTGAAGTGGGTTGCCATTGCCTTCTCCTACTAAGAACCCCAGGTGCATTCAAATCCTTGATAACTACATAGCTTTTACATAAGCTCAAACCACAATATAGAAAATGATCCAAAAAATTAGGAAGGATCAACCAAACCTTTGGATGACAAACATATCTTATTTGGGAATGTTAGACACATTATGCATGAATTTAATCATCACAGAGGCACATACTCGTTCCTATTTCACATGTAGCAGATGAAACACAGCCAGCACGTCTGAAAACAATGCTTTATCAGTATAAAGAGGACAAAACCCTCATCATACCATTCAACTATTTACAGTGTTGACATAAATCATATTCTCATAGCCCCTACCAATCACTTCTCCTGTGATAATGTGGCCGGTATACCATCCATAATTCCAGCTTCAAGCTGCACATACACACACATAAGACCAGCTGCTGCTGCTGCTGCTGCTAAGTCCCTTTAGTCATGTCTGACTCTGTGTGACCCCATATACGGCAGCCCACCAGGCTCCCTGGTCCCCGGGATTCTCCAGGCAAGAATACTGGAGTGGGTTGCCATTTCCGTCTCCAATGCATGAAAGTGAAAAGTGAAAGTGAAGTTGCTCAGTCGTGTCCAACTCTAAGCGACCCCACAGACTGTAGCCCACCAGGCTCCTCTGTCCATGGGATTTTCCAGGCAAGAGTACTGGAGTGGGGTGCCATTGCCTTCTCCAATAAGACCAGCAATACTATATAAATCAGTTTCCCAAACAGTGTATGCGTACTCCTCCTTTTAGGAAAGAGAAAAGACCTGGAAGGTTTGATCCTGAAACTGTTATTAGAAATTCATTTCTTGGATTTTAGAAAGTGCCGGAAATGCATTGACCAAGAGATACGAATTCATAAACACATAACTGTAGGGAAGCCATAGGAGAGTAGCCAAGAGAAAGAAAGAAAGCTGGAGAAAGACCAACTGAGAAGTACTGAGAGCAGTTAGAAATGAAAGGATTGGAGAAATCCTACCAGATTTGAGAAAGAGAGATACGGACGGCTATGTTACCAGGAAACAGCATCTAAGAGGCAAAGACACTGAGAAAAAAACAGAAATTACTAAGAAAAGTTTTATGCACAATTAGGAAAAGAAAATTTTGTTAAAAAAAAAAAAAGAACAATGAAAGGATTTCATACTAAAATTTTGCCCTTGGTCTGTAACTACTCAATTCTAGATACAACACTGATGGGCAACTCTTGCAGCAACATCCGCTAAGTGCTGCTGCTGTTTTGCTGCTTGTTTGTTTTAAATAAAAGCCCATTAAGATCTGTGTTTGGGGGAAACATCTAGCTAAGTTTTTGCTGCTGATGATCCTGGTGTGGAAAACATGATCAAACACATAAACTACATTCAATATTATCAACAGAAACAGAATTCCTTCTAAAGACATGAAGATAAAAGGGCACCCTGCATTTTATGACAAAGAGAATGAGAATTACTTTCATTTCCCAAAAAATGATATAATATTTTGGAAGGGGGGTCCACAATCATTTTTTAGCCTCTCATACTTTTAGAAATAAATGCATAAATACACACAAAAGTCTGGTAAATGTAACCATCTACTTCATAAGAAGGTGTGAAAACTGAAAGATAATATACATAGGATTATACTGCTGCGTCATATTGTTTCTTCAAGAGTGCGAAAGCCAGTTTGATTCAAAATAATTCACTCAATAAACTACAATGCACAATATTCCGTGAACATATTCCTTTCAGTGAGATGAGGCTTACACGTGAGCTGTTCTAATCAGATCACCCTTTTCCTAAATAAATGTTTTAAACTCTAACTTCAGCTTTAGGTATTTTGTTGAGTGAATGTAAAAATGCATCTAAAACTTCCTATATGTGAGTATTCACAGTAGCTGCTGTGTTTCCTAAAGTCATCCACTAGCATCAGATGAATCTTATTACAGTCCTTAAGTGAGTTCTTTTTAAAGCTGACCTTGTATTGATATTTTGATTACCTGGTAATTTTAAAAAGAAAGAAAAAAAAAAAAACCTGGACAACACCTCATCTTTGGAAAGCCCTCCAGAGACTCCTATGTGTGGTCATGGTTGAGGAACACTTGGGTAATAATATTCTGGTATATGTCCTCCAAGATTTACAAGCTAACTCCATCTTTAATGGCACCAGGGATTTATATCTAGAGAAGTGGTATCTGTACACATACACACGTGCACACACACAGTAATTTAGTGACTCAGTCATGTCCAACTCTTTGCCACACTATGGTCTGTAGCCTTCCAGACTTCTCTGTCCGTGGGATTTCCCAGGTAAAAATACCAGAGTGGACTACCATTTCCTTCTCTAGGGGATCTTTCCAACCCAGGGATCAAACTGAGGTCTCCTGCTTTGGAGGTGGATTCTGTACCAACTGAGCCACCAGGGAAGACCCACACAGGCACATAAACGAAAAAGATGTGTCAAACTATCTATCTGTCCATCCACCACTCCATTCATCTATTCATCCAGCCCACCAGTCAGCTAGCAAGAATTTAAATATTATGTTTAAGTTTACCTTTATAACTTTTTGAGAAATCACTTCATGGGAGTGTTCAGAAAAGACTGTAGAGTGACTTGCCTATATATACAGTTCATGACTTCATGGTTATAGAGCCTGTTACGTGGGCATCGTAGAAAGAAAATTTGATTTGGACATAAAAGACTTGAATTCATGACCTGCCCTGTTAATTATTAGCTATACAATCTTGGTATCATCATTAAAAATTCTGCAGGCCTGAGTTTATCCAAGAGTAATATTAAATCCAAACTCATAAAATCGTTGTAAAGACTGAATGAAAGGCATTAAGTGCTTTTAAGTAATACTAAGACTATGGGACAGAAACAAATGTGCCTCCTTTTTTAGAACTAAAAATTCCAAACAGAACCTAAATCTATTATTGTAGCTCTCAGAGTGACTTGATTTACAGAACTCAGCATAAGAGATATTCTGATGCAGGGTTGCATAATACAGCCACTGCAGGGGTCCTCTGTTTGATAAACCATGTCGAGTTATTGTAAGCATTTTTAGGTTCCACGTAAGATTTTAAGTACACATTCTATCTTAACATATCAGTTCAGTTCAGTTCAGTCGCTCAGTCGTATCCGACTCTTTGCGACCCCATGAATTGCAGCATGCCAGGCCACCCTGTCCATCACCAACTCCGGGAGTTCACTCAGACTCACGTCCATCAAGTCAGTGATGCCATCCAGCCATCTCATCCTCTGTCGTCCCCTTCTCCTCCTGCCCCCAATCCCTCCCAGCATCAGAGTCTTTTCCAATGACTCAACTCTTCGCATGAGGTGGCCAAAGTACTGGAGTTTCAGCTCTAGCATCATTCCTTCCAAAGAAATCCCAGGGCTGATCTCCTTCAGAATGGACTGGTTGAATCTCCTTGCAGTCCAAGGGACTCTCAAGAGTCTTCTCCAACACCACAGTTCAAAAGCATCAATTCTTTGGCACTCAGCCTTCTTCACAGTCCAACTCTCACATCCATACATGACCACTGGAAAAACCATAGCCTTGACTAGACGAACCTTTGTTGGCAAAGTAATGTCTCTGCTTTTGAATATGCTATCTAGGTTGGTCATAACTTTCCTTCCAAGGAGTAAGTGTCTTTTAATTTCATGGCTGCAGTCACCATCCGCAGTGATTTTGGAGCCCCCTAAAAATAAAGTCTGACACTGTTTCCACTGTTTCCCATCTATTTCCCATGAAGTGATGGGACTGGATGCCATGATCTTAGTTTTCTGAATGTTGAGCTTTAAGCCAACTTTTTCACTCTCCACTTTCACTTTCATCAAGAGGCTTTTGAGTTCCTCTTCACCTTCTGCCATAAGGGTGGTGTCATCTGCATATCTGAGGTTATTGATATTTCTCCCGGCAATCTTGATTCCAGCTTGTGTTTCTTCCAGTCCAACGTTTCTCATGATGTACTCTGCATAGAAGTTAAATAAGCAGGGTGACAATATACAGCCTTGATGTACTCCTTTTCCTATTTGGAACCAGTCTGGCGTTCCATGCCTAGTCCTAACTGTTGCTTCCTCACCTGCATACAAATTTCTCAAGAGGCAGGTCAGGTGGTCTGGTATTCCCATCTCTTTCAGAATTTTCCACAGTTTATTGTGATCCACACAGTCAAAGGCTTTGGCATAGTCAATAATGCAGAAATAGATGTTTTTCTGGAACTCTCTTGCTTTTGCCATGATCCAGCGGATGTTGGCAATTTGATCTGTGGTTCCTCTGCCTTTTCTAAAACCAGCTTGAACATCAGGAAGTTCATGGTTCACATATTGCTGAAGCCTGGCTTGGAGAATTTTGAGCATTACTTTACTAGCATGTGCTGCTACTGCTGCTAAGTTGCTTCAGTCGTGTCTGACTCTGTGCAACCCCACAGATGGCAGCCCACCAGGCTCCCCCGTCTGTGGTATTCTCCAGGCAAGAATACTGAAGTGGGTCGCCATTTCCTTCTCCAATGCGTGAAAGTGAAAAGTGAAAGTGAAGTTGCTCACTTGTGTCCGACTCTTAGAGACTCCATGGACTACAGCCTACCAGGCTCCTCCATCCACGAGATTTTCCAGGCAAGAGTACTGTAGTGGGGTGCCATTGCCTTGTGAGATGAGTGCAACTGTGTGGTAGTTTGAGCATTCTTTGGCATTGTCTTTCTTTGGGATCGGAATGAAAACTGACCTTTTCCGGTTCTGTGGCCACTGCTGAGTTTTCCAAATTTGCTGGCATATTGAGTGCAGCACTTTCACAGCATCATCCATCTTTCAGGATTTGAAATAGCTCAACTGGAATTCATCACCTGCACTAGCTTTGTTCGTAGTGATGCTTTCTAAGGCCCACTTGACTTCACATTCCAGGATGTCTGGCTCTAGGTCAGTGATCACACCATCGTGATTATCTGGGACGTGAAGATCTTTTTGTACAGTTCTGTGTATTCTTGCCACCTCTTCTTGATATCTTCTGCTTCTGTTAGGTCCATACCATTTCTGTCCTTTATCGAGCCCATCTGTGCATGAAATGTTCCCTTGGTATCTCTAATTTTCTTGAAGAGATCTCTAGTCTTTCCCATTCTGTTGTTTTCCTCTATTTCTTTGCATTGATTGCTGAGGAAGGCTTTCTTGGATAGTCATTGGACACTGTTTAATTTTTTTTCTCTCTTTTTTTTTTTAGCTTCATTAGATTGGCTCGTAGGATGATCATGTTAACAGTTGATGAATTCATTTTAATTGACTGGCTTTATCTCTTAGTTTCACAATATAAATATCATCTATCAATCCATAAATCAGTTTGAATCCATTATGACAGTAATACATAAATACATTAAATAACTGTTTAGGGATGTCAGCCATTGTTTAACAGTCTCATCATGAGATGAAACTGCTGAGCTTCATCTGTTTCTTGTGTCGCAGTAGACAGTCAGTTTATGTAAGGTTCACTGTCTGACTTAGCGAGTAGTTGAATATGCACTTTTCACAGGAGGTGCTTTTGCTGTATAGATCAGGAAACTCAAACAGGGGCTCTGCATCAACCTGGAGAGGTGGGATGGGGAGGAAGATGGGAGGGAGTTTCAAAAGGGTGGGGATATATATATGTATACCTATGGCTGATTCATGTTGAGGCTTGACAGAAAACAGCTGTAAAAATTCTGTAAAGCAATTATCCTTCAATAAAAAATAAATTAATTTAGAAAAAAGCTTCCTGTGCATTTCACATAAAAAGGGAATAAACGAAATCTATGACTTCATATACCATTTCATTGAGTTTTTAAGTTGTATTGCATTATTTTCAATGCAAATACACTTCAATTAAAGTGAATTCCTCTTTTTATATGAAATGCACAATAGGTACACATTTTAGTTTTCCTCATTAGTATATGAAATTTTAAAAATATAAGCACCATTTTTAAAGCAAACAACCTGCTCAACTCTGGCCATCATTGCCCTCAGTGTGAAAGGCACCAAACATCAATTTGTGAAAAAGCATCAACTTCACTTTCCTCTCTACTGTGTTATTTTACTAAAAAGGAAAGCCTGTCTTTCAAGATTTGTCTTGCAAACGCCCTGCCCTGACAATCATCATTCACACTGCTTTCAAGCCCAGTGATTTTTCTTCTTTACTCTCTCTGCATGTTCAAGGGCAAACTCTTACACACAACTGCTATAAAAGTGTGATTTTAGAAAACTGACCAAGAAAAACTAAAAGCAGAGTATATACTCAAAAAAGGAAAGACAAATTATATTTTTTCAAAAAGTATAGATGAGAATAAAAGGAAACAAGTATAGAAATCTTTTACATTTACAATCTGGAAGTTGGTTTCCAAAGTATTGAATGAGTTAAAGGGGAAGATATTTCAATGAATATTTAATTCAACTACTTTATCTCAATCTCTCAAGTGTCAATTTAAGAAATGATTGATTCCCTAAGAAAATTCAGAACATATGCATAACATAATGGACTCTCTGTGATTTTACATTTATGTTTTTATGCTTTCATATTCAAATTGTAAACATGCTGGCCTTTTTAAAGGATTCAATACACACATTTAAATTTACTCTAAATTTTCCTTATTTCCTAGTTACTACATTTTTCCATTAGTTATTTATTTCCCAGAACTTTCCTGAATCTTATCATTTACCCAAAGCAATCAGAATTTATGTTAACAGTTGACTGCACATCTGAAATTCTAGTTTAGGACTTATGTGTTGTAAAGCTGGGATCAAACCTGAGGTGAGGAGGCTTCTCCTAAAGGGTGGTAGAAGACAGAAGCAATTCTATTCTATCTGTGCATTCTTAAAAAAATTAATAGCAGATGTTCCTAAGCAATGAAAAGACTGACAAACATGTTTGGACATGAACATAATGCGCAACATGTAAATTAATAGTATTTTGTACTACCACATAATCAGTGAACACTCAACCACATTTGCTGGATAAGAATATTTATGGTTAAAATATTAAACCACTTAAATCCCATTTAACTGGTCAAATGAGGTAAAGAAATAGTGCCACTATAAGAAGTGTCAAAAAAGGAGTATAAGACGTTAGTTTTGCTCCTATTTTCCTGCAATTTGTTAAACTGAACTTCAGAAAACCATACAAATACATGTTAAAATAAATTATATGAGTCCAACTCTATGACATTTTGGAAAAGGCAAACTACAGAGACAGTAAAAAGATCAGTGGTTGCCAGGGGCTTGGGGGACAGGATGCAAGGGATGAAAAAGAACCACAGGGAATTTTTAGGGCAATGAAATTCTTCTGTATGTTACTGCCATGGTGGTTACATGTCACCACACATTTATCAAAACCCACAGAAGTGTACAACACAAAGAATTAACCCATGAAGTCGCTCAGTCGTGTCCGACTTGTAGCGACCCCATGGACTGCAGCCTACCAGGCTCCTCCATCCATGGGATTTTCTAGGCAAGAGTACTGGAGTGGCTTGCCATTGCCTTCTCTGATGTAAAGCATGGACTATACTTAATAATGACTCAATATGGGTTCATTAAATCATTACATCCAACAAATATATTACACTAATGCAGGACTCTATAGAGGGGAAACTGTTAAAGAGTGGGGTGAGTATATGGAATTCTCAAGTACATTCTGCCAAATTATTCTGAAAGTAATGAATCTCTACTAAAAAAGTAAAGCCCACTACTTCTTTAAAATTAATTTGAATTCAATATAAGATTCAATTTTATCTATTATTTTATTTACAATTCTTCATAAAATTAATAAACCAAAATTATTATAATATTTGCAATGTTTTAAAAAAGGGTTAACTGTTATAGGCTTATCTTTACTATATCACGGTTACTTTTTTTGTTCTTTTGTTTTTAAAAGAGCATTATTATTCAGTGACTGATTTAAGATATTGAAGTTTTACCATACAAGACAAGAAAGCATACCTTGTAGACTTTTAGGAATAAAACGTTCATTTGAATCTTCACTCTAAACCACAGACTTATTCAAGTGCCTGAGGCAAATGTTCTGTGCTAGTTACATATTTTAAAATATGCAAAATGTTTACCATTCTCAAACAGATTAATCTTGTCTGCTACCAGATGGACCTTGCTTTTGATTTCACAAAACATTCGCCACAAGAGTTATTTTTGTAAGGCTATTTCATAGTACTGGAAAACATCAAATTTCAGACTAGAAAATGACCTGAGAGAGGCAGATACACCTAATGCTACAACTGGAAACCACAACACATTACAAATCTATACAGCAATAACACACTTTTTATGTAAAGGGTGGTATAATTGCAAAAATGTAGGCTTTATTTTTTGGATATTTAAAGCAAGCAAGCAGTCAAGAGAAGCCTGACACGCTTCCCTGCTCATAGAAAATGCCTTTAAAGAGAGGCCCACAAACAAGCCAAACAAGACTAAGGCAAAGCTGAGAGAAATCCATTTTTTCCCACCCAACCCTGAGGTCAGAGGCAGCAACAACAGGCAAGTGGCAGAAGCAACAGTGTTTAAATGCTCCCCTACAAATCAGCAGAAGGCCCTCGTGCAAACAAACTTTTCTAGCTTCGTATGTTGGCTTCCTGGTAAATGGAATATAGATACACGCAGGTCTTTCTAAGACTATAAAAGGGTGAGACTGTCCAAAGGTTTTCTGAAGTGGTCCCTCATTAAGCTGTGACTGCCTCGAGGCACACAGAAGCGTACATAATTAATAGGTTTATGTGGAGAATTAACTATACACATCAAGCCCCTGTTGATTTCATCCATCAAATGAGCATCTGAGCAAAAGTGGAGAAGGGGCAGACTAGCGCTTCAGGGAAGACAAAGGCAGAACAGGAAGACAGAATGGAGAAAGACCGATCTGACTGAAAAAGAAAACTTGCCAGCAGACGAGACTCCTGCTAACCAGTGTGATTGACAGTGACTGGGGAAATCTAAGCTCAGCACTCCTCCTGGCTGGGACAGAGCTTTAAAAAAAAACAAAGATTTTTAAAATGATACTAGAAATGCTGACATGGACGTAGTAAAGGGACATTCTATTCTGTTGCAGGACAGCAGTGTAAGTGTCAGATACACACTTTCAGGAATGCTAGTGAGTGAAGTCTCAAGAGTCATTAAATACCTTAAAACAAGTAATAACATTTTCAAGAATTATATAAATGAAGTTATTTACAAAACAGAAACAGTCTCACAGACTTCAAAAAAAATAAAATAAATAAACTTATGGTTACCAAAGGGGAAATGTAGAAGAAGGGATAAATACAGAGCTTGGGATTAATGTACATACAGTATATATATAAATGGATTACCCACAAGGATCTACTGCATAGCACAAGGAACTCTACTCAGTACTGCATAATAATCTATATGGGAAAAGAATCCGAGAAGGAATGAAGATGCTTATAACTGAACCACTATGCTGTACCCCTGAAACTAACACAAGAGTGTAAATCAACCATGCTGAGGTGCGCCCAACTCTTTGCAACCCCATGGACTGTAGTCTACCAGCCTCCCTCTGTCCATGGGATTCTCCACGCAAGAATACTGGAGTCGGTTGCCAGTTCCTTCTCCAGGGGATCTTCTCATCCCAGGAAACAAACCCAAATCTCCTGTGTTGGCAGGTGGAATCTTTATCACAGAGCCACCAGGGAAGCCCATATGATACCTATATGAAAGTGAAAGTCATTCAGTCGTGTCCAACTCTTTGTGACCCCACGGACTATACAGTCCACGGAATTTTCTAGGCCAGAATGGGTAGGGTAGCCTTTCCCTTCTCCAGGGGATCTTCCCAACTCAGGGATCAAATCCAGGTCTCCTGCATTGCAGGTGGGTTCTTTCCCAGCTGAGCCACCAGGGAAGCCCAAGAATACTGGAGTGGGTAGCCTATCCCTTCTCCAGCGTATCTTCCCGACCAAGGAATCAAACTGGGGTCTCCTGTATTGCAGGCGGATTCTTTACCAACTGAGCTATCAGGGAAGTCCTGATAGCTACCTATATAACCTGCAATAAAACTAAGAAAAGAATTAAATATAAACTGGTATCTATTAATAAAAGTCTGCATTTGCAGTAACCCAAGTGGGTTAAAACTATGAATTCTTCTGGAAATCTCAAGCTGCAGCATCATAGTTTATCTGGAAAACATTTTCAAACTTGAGAAACTAATGTCAACAATTACATACCAATGTTTGGATACTACAAAGTTTCATATGTTTTTGATGAAAAGCTTTCACTCAATCATTATTTAGTGACTACCACTATAAAATTGGACTTCCCTGGTGGCTCAGACGGTAAAGCGTCTGTCTACGATGCGGGAGACCCGGGTTCGATCCCTGGGTTGGGAAGATCCCTTGGAGAAGGAAATGGCAATCCACTCCAGTACTATTGCCTGGAAAATCCCATGGACAGAGGAGCCTGGTAGGCTACAGTCCATGGGGTCGCAAAGAGTCAGACATGACTGAGCGACTTCACGTTCACTATATAATCAGTACAGCACTGTCAAAAATCTGAGGATACTACAAAAGGATTTTCTTCTTTGACACTATAGAAGCAACCCTAACCCTAATTAGGGTAACCCTGTTATCCAACCCAGAGATTTAACGAGAGTCTTATCACTTTTTTGTGAACTACATTCAGAAAATATGAAATGTATAAACAATGGGGGAATATTTCAACCTTGAGCTATAAAGAATGGAAAGTATTAAAAAGGAATTGGAGAAAACAAAATTGTGCTCTTTAAATTGTCAAGTAAACATTCAAATAAGTATTATAGAGATCTTGAGATCATAAAATAGTTAATTCAATACTAATTAATTGTAAAAGCAATATTAATGATTGCTTTTTTAAATGCAGGAAAAATAAATATACTTAAAATTTCCTACATGCTACCTGGTAAAATTTTCTCCAGTTTTATAAAAAAACACATCCTCCCAGAAGTTGAAAGAACAATGCAATGGGGATCTGTGATCAAAACCTAAGAGTGACTCCTAAGACTGAATTTACCTCCCATGCTGTCCTTGGGAGCCTTGAGAAGGGAAACTCAGTGAGGACTTATGTCTTTGAGAAATTTTTTCCTGCAGTTCATGTGAAATTAATATTTGGCAAATATAAAAATTATAAAAATGAGCACTGCCTAGAGAGCTGTATGGTAGGCACCAGCTCACTTTCCCAATATATCCAACACACAACAAATTTAATGGCACGAGGCAGTTATTATAATGTCTATTTCATGTTTATTTCCTATTTGTTTCCATATCAAGTTTTGGGCTTCCATGGTGGCTCAGACAGTAAAGAATCTGCCTACAATGCAGGAGGCAGGGGTTCGATTCCTGAGTCAGGAAGATCCCCTGGAGAAGGAATGGCAATCCCCTCTGGTATTCTTGATAAGCACAACTGGAAAAATCATGTGTAACTTAGGAACAGCATCCTGTATTTGGTGCTCTGGCCACACTGTATGTGATGTAAGTTTGAAAGAAAGGAGGAAAGATGGGGGGATAAAAAACAAAAGTCTAATTAGATTTGTAAGCAAGACATTAGAAATACAAGTGAAAAAAGTCAGCTCACCATCTATGTAACTTCTTTTGTTCCTTTTCTTGTAAACCAAACACTCAGAAATGAAAAAGAAAAAAAAAAGCTTTATGTTTGACCAAAGATGTATGTTCCCCAATAAAAGCAGTTGAAATTCAGTAAAGGGAAAACTAAGTGAGAGGGAATGTGGTTTTGTAAAAAGAGTACTTACCTGAGTTCCAGTTAAAGTTCTATTTTATGTAGCCAGTTTACTGTCTTCCTTTATTTCTAATCAAAAATGACTCTGATTATGCCTTTGCTCAGTCACTTTTCTGTAACCACCTTGACCTTTACCAGATTCCACCTGCCGTGATGAGACACCACTCTTCTGTGCTTCCAAAGCACTCTGAGGTTTCTGTCTTGCCTCTGACCAGGCACTGAGTCCATTCAAAACACCACTTTTATATATTTCTTTCATCACCCAGCATGCATCAGCATCCCTGGTACAAGTCCCATTTGCTCTCTTAAGCCCTCACTAACTCTAACATTGAATAAATCTATAAAATTACCCCAACTTAGAAACTTGACAAACAGTAAATATACTTATTAACTTAATTACAACATATAAAAATTAGTGTTTCAAGTTTCCATCTGTCCATTCCTTCATTTAAAAAACTGACTGATTGCCATTTTATTAATTTGTCTCACTACCGAACAATTTCACCAATGTATCTGACATTCTTTCTTACAACTAAGGAAGTAGTGCACTGTAGGGTGGTTTTTCCCACAGGATACAGAGCACTGAGTGTCTGAAGACATTTTTGATTATCACAACTGAGGGGCAAGGGTCACAGGCCAGTCTCTGCAACAAAGACTCAAGTTCAATATGGCTGAGGTTGAGAAATGACATATTAAGCTACTTTCGCTCTCCTTCCATAATTTTCCCTCTACTGTCCTATTTTTCATATTAAAAAAAATTTTGATTCCTTTGTTTTCCTCAACTTTATCCATATGCATTAATCATGTAAATCCATCTATACAGTTAAAATATTAGTATGTTCATCTCGTGGGCAAGTGGGTATGGTTTCTATTTTTTTTCTTTTTTTATTAATTTAATTAATTTATTTTACTTTATAATATTGTATTGGTTTTGCCATACATTGACTTGAATCCGCCATGAGTGTACATGTGTTCCCCATCCTGAACCCCCCTCCCACCTCCTTCCCTATCCCCTCCCTCTGGGTCATCCCAGTGCACCAGCCCTGAGCACCCTGTATCATACATCAAGCCTGGACTGGAGATTCATTTCACATATGATATTTTACATGTTTCAATGCCATTCTCCCATATCATCCGCCCTCCCTCTCCCACAGAGTCCAAAAGACTGTTCTATACATCTGTGTCTCTTAAGAGACACAGATGTATAGAACAAAGAGACACAGATGTATAGAACCGTCTTTTGATTTCTATATTAATAAGAATGTCAGCATGTATACACTCCTCTGACTTTTACCATACAGCACATTTAAAAATTAAAGGAGGGTGTGTGTGTGTGTGTGTGTGTGTGTGTGTGTGTATGCACGCATGTGCGCACTGTGTGTGTAGTGTATACAGTGAGCATATGCACAAAAATTAACTTGAGTTTATGATCTATATATGTGGACGTGTGTATATGTATGTGTGTTTATAGGCCTTGATTTGACATGCATTTATTGTTTACCTCTCGTGCTTAGGTGTATAAATAGAAGAATACAGATATATTTGCTTTTTGTAAAAGTCAAGTGGAGCTGGGGTTGACTCAAAGAGCCTAAGTAATTCGTACAGTTGATGATCTGAGCTGCATTAAGCATGTGTCTTTCTAGGGGGGCTTCTGGTATCACCCAAAAGATGGCTAGGAAGCCCCAGTAGCTCAGCAATAAAGAATCCACTTGCCAATGCAAGAGATTCAGGTTCGATCCCTGGGGCAGGAAGATCCTCTGGAGAAGAAAATGGCAACCCACTCCAGTACTCTTGCCTAAGAAATCCCATGGACAGAGGAGCTTAGCAGGGGTCATGGGGTCATCCATGGGGTCGAACAAGAGTCAGACTTGACTTAGTGACTAAACAACAACAACAGAATGATGGCTACTGCCAGCTCTGTCTAGACTTCAAACTTGAATCACCTGCACCATGTATAAAGGGCGGGGTCACAAAGAGTCAGACATGACTTAGTGACTGAATGATAACAATACTTACAGACATGTGAATATTCATTGTGACATACACATTTAATCCTCACATCCCAATACAGGGAACTATTATTAGTTACACATTACAGATATAAAACACTCGAAGAGGTTAAAAAATGTGCCAGTGGCTCTTCAGTGGTAAGTGGCAATGTCAGGACACCGTTCCACGTGGTCTCTGACAACAAACCTCACCTGTAATAAAACACTGATCTCTACAACTGATTCTATACCATATGCCTCCAGGGGACCAGGAAAGACAGAAGTCACTGTAATCACTGCCATAGGACATTCTCCTTTTATTTCATGCAGTTTAAAGATGATTGTGTTTCATAAAGAAGACGGGGACAAAAAGGTTAAGTAAAAGTTTTCATGGACTTCACAAACATCTATTATTAATAGAATTATTTTTCCTTCATTAGTTTTCTCATAATGGCTCTAAGAAAACAACAACTGCACATTATTCAATTATGTATTACTGAATAAATAAGTAAAAGAAAAGAATCAGGCACATTAATCACCTTTTCGATTGAAATAATAGAATTTTAATTCCCCTGAGATAAAGTTACTCCGTGTTTTGGCTTTAAATAATGCCTGTGATGAAATCTCAAATTCATTATTAAACAAATAAGCAAACTCATATTTACATAGTTCATTTTCTCCTTACCATCAGTACTTTCAGCTGCAGTAAAATAACCAATGTTCAATTATCTACAGTCTTATAAGGGATCGCTATCTAAGTAATCCCAAATGACAGATAATCCAAAATGCATTTATGTTGGGTTTTAAATTCATTATATGATTCCAGCAGATTTACTGCCGTAATTATATTCTTTTTCTCAAGCTCATATTAAAATTCACTTGTATTTCTTGAGCACAAGCCAACTGACAGCAGAAGGGAGGATCCCAGATACATGCTAGATGACAAAAGGAAGTTGATCCACTGGTAGCATTTTCTTCCTGAAGATAATTGACATGAAGACAATCAAGAGTTTTTTGTGAAACTGTGTTTCATATTAAATATCTTATATGATTAATTAAAAAGGATATATTTTAACACCACAGCAGGGGTATAAAGGTCATGGACTATAAACATTAATAGACTTAGGTTCATACCCCAGCTCTGCCCTAGGTATGTGACTACAAGCAAGTTGCTTATCTTCTAAACTTCATTTCCTCACTAACAAATGGTATTTATATTTTTACCTACATTTGAAAGGAGTTATGAAGATTACATTATCGAATGTACACTGCCTGACACAAAAGCGCTCAACTAAAGTTGTGTTTGTATTTTTTGGTTATAGCTATTATTTGATCTATTTTATTCTAAAGCTAATATCAGAGATAACTATTAACTGATAGTCTCTATTGGTTAAGCTTCCATAAAATGTCACTGCCATGATTATTCAATATATATTAGCACACTGTAGGGTCAAGTGTTAAAATTTCTTCATAATCTTTCTTCAGAAGACAGTTGGACATATTTAAGATCTAACTATCGAAAACACTTGGAATATACTAGAAATGCACAATTTAAAAAGTTTTAAACTTTTGAGACCACATATGTCAAAACTTTTAGGATTCTAGGAAGGCAAATAGTACACCGCCAAGAGGATTTGGAGTGGAACTGCCTTCTCACAGTAATATTTCTGCAGTAAAGCAAAGGAACATTTGCACTGAGTGTTAGAAATAAAAACTATAAATATTCGCACATTGGTTTAGTCCAGATTTTAAATGTAAATGAGCTTTTCACTGTTAAATTTTCAGAACTTTTAACCGATATTATGAAACTGGATTAAATGATACCAAAACATCATTTCTACAATTTTTTCATTAAAGTTGTGCTATGTATCACAGAGTTAAAGGGTAAGATAGTTAAGGAATGAAAAAATCCTTCTCTTGGTTTGAATAAATTGGTTCTGGATAATTTCTTGCAAATGTAACTCTAAATTGTAATTCAAATTTGAATCATTATTCCTTAATTTTATAAAGAATATGGCAGATATCCTGATTCCTAAAAAGTTACATGTGGCATTATCCATTTTCCCTTTATTTCAATTATCAACTGATTTCTTTCATAGCTATACTTTACTGGTTAGCTGGAAAATTACTAGATTTGAGTTTTAATAAGCTGTTACATTTTTTGATACCTTCCCTAGTCAGTAGATGATATAGAACATAAGCAATACCATATGAAAAAGGGGCTGGAGTCTGAAGGAAATCATTGATTTACATTTTATCTTCCGACAAGTATTCACAAACTATAGCACACTACAAACTCCCCAAATGAAGAGTAAGGATAACATTTTGATGTATATTTGTATAAGATCGAAGGAAAGGGTTTATTTATACTACTTACTGACACAAGAATATTCTTACTATGAGTAAAGGAACACATTACTGGCTATAAGTCTAACCAGAAGGATTTTAAGTTACCAAGGAGTTCAGAAATTAGTGTGGAAAGGCAGAACTTGCTGAAAATTCTATTCAACTGGAAGATAAATCAACACAAAGTTCACCATTCAACTTGTGCTAAATTTTCTGGAATACCTGACATGAAAAGTTCACAAAGAAATGATGGAATAAAAGTGCAATAACAGGGTTATATAAAGGAAGACCATAAGAATAAGGATTACGAAGAAGATTTAATGTTGACAACTCTGCATAGGTTGGTAGAGAGCGATAGTTTTCAATTCAATATAAATGATGGTGGTTTAGTCACTGTCATGTCTGACTCTTTTGCAATTTCATGGACTGTAGCCCTCCAAATTCCTTTATCCATGGGATTTCCCAGGCTAGAATACTAGAGTGGGATGCCATTTCCTTCACCATCAGTTCTTCCCAACTCAGGGATCGAACCTTGGGTCTCCTTCATTGCAGGCAGATTCTTTACTGATTGAGCCACCAGGAAACCCCATAATTAAGAATGAACAGCTTTAAAAGCTTCAGTTTCCAAGTATAGTACAGTATATGTATAGGGAGAATCATCATAGAAAATATATGATGAAAAACACATTACATAATAAAATAAAAATAATTATGGGAAAATAGAATCTATAAATAAAAGCAAATGTTAAGGTCAATTTGATAGGTGAATTTTAAACATGACTTTGTGCATCTTATTAGGATAAAAAAGTAATGCTGAAGTAGCTCTATAGATCATATTCTCTCAAAAGTGGACTGCATACATTACTCAACATTGTTTCAAAGTATATATTAAAGTGCAAAACTTTTTCATGAGGAGCTTCATGGTGATGAAGTGATGAGACAGAAAATAATGTGAAATAATCAAGGTAATTTATAACAGATAAAATGTGGGTAAAGGGCTAAATTTCATTTCAGCAAAGGCAGAATAGCTTGTGTAAGACAAACTAGACTGCTAGGAACAATAATGGAGAAGGCAATGGCACCCCACTCCAGTACTCTTGCCTGGAAAATCCCATGGACAGAGGAGCCTGGTGGGCTGCAGTCCATGGGGTCGCTAAGAGTCGGACACGACTGAGCTACTTCACTTTCACTTTTCACTTTCATGCATTGGAAAAGGAAATGGTAACCCACTCCAGTGTTCTTGCCTGGAGAATCCCAGGGACGGCGGAGCCTGGTGGGCTGCCGTCTATGGGGTCGCAGAGTCGGACATGACTGCAGTGACATGACTGAAGCAGCAGCAGCAGGAACAATAAAAGAACATGCATTAAACTTCAAAAAGTGAAATTTTAAGACACTGAGCAGCTAAAGTAACTAAGATTTAAAGGTCTAAGATCCAAGAAAGAAAACAATAAGAGGTGCTATCATTCTAACTCCTTTACTTCTCTTCTGAGACATAATCACATGCTTAATATTCCCTTAAATACTACAAAATATTGAAGGAGAGTATTCCACATTTCTTAAAACTAAAAGAAGACAAATACACAATAAAGATGCACTGGTGATTCAGAATTTTCTGAATAAGCAAATACAGACTTTCAAAAAACAGTAATAACATATTTAAGGAAACAGATGAAAGGAAAGTTTACTCCAAAACTGGGATCTAATGTGCATGCACGCGCGCACGCACACACACACACACACACACACACACATCAAAATTATAAATTCTTGAAGAAAGGAAGACAATATTTGACTGGAGAATTACTTTTCAACAAAAATGATGGAAGTCAGAAAACTATGAAAGTTATTTTAAATTGTTGAATGGGAAAAAAAAAACAACTTGCAACCCTATTTTTCTATCAAAAATCAAGACAAAATAAAGGCATTTTCAATAAAAACAGGGAATTCTTAGCCAGCAGAACCATACAAAAATAAATACAAAAGAAAATTCCTCAGGCCCAAGGAACATAATTGTATAAAAACATGGAAATACTCAAAAAAAGAGCATGGAGAAAAAGAAAAAGGTAAATACAAGTAAATCTAACTGAATAATGACCATATATCAATAATAATAACAATAGTACTTCATTGAGGTTTAAATATAGCACAAATAAGGAGATGGATGAAAATGAAAGTCTCTCAGTAGTGTCCAACTCTTTGCAACCCCATGGACTAGTCCATGGAATTCTCCAAGCAAGAATACTGAAGTGGGTAGCTATTCCCTTCTCCAGCAGATCTTTCCAACCCAGGGATTGAACCTAGGTCTCCTGCATTGCAGGCGGATTCTTTACCACCAGCTGAGCCACCAGGGAAGCCCAAGAACACTGGAGTGGGTAGTCTATCCCTTTTGCAGGTGATCATCTCAACCCAGGAATGGAACCCAGTTCTCTGGCACTGTAGGCGGATTCTCTACCAGCTGAGCCCCCAGAGAAGCCCAATGGATGTGGATATCCATATCCAGGATATACAGAAGGAGATGGACATATAGAGTTAAAATATCCCAAAATATTCACTATGTCTAGATACAAGTATTCCTCTATGGTGGACATTAGTATGTAAAAAATGCACTGTAATCTCTGAAAAAGCTATTAAAGATAATAAAGGTTCATGAGTACTTGGGAAGTCCTGTTAAAACTGGGGATATATCAAGTACATTGTTTCTGTTTGCAGCACTTTAAAATTTCAGCTTTCTTAAGTTCACCCCTCCACTACTCCTTCTTTTCTAAAGTTTACAAACTTCAATGAAAGTCTCCTTTCTCCCCAGGTTGCAATCATTTTGCCATCACCAAGTGATTCTCCATTCTTACTCACAACCTAATTAGAGCATCATCAGTTTCATCTCATTGCCTCCTTTTTCATCTTTCAAGAAAAAATTAATTAATAACTGTACAAGTCAGAGATTTACCAGAGGCCCTAACCATACAGTCTAATAATATTGTACTTACATGAGTTAAACAACTTACACATTATATCAGTTTTATAATAACATTGTGAAGAACATGTCAACACAAATTTGGTTCCATTCTAAGCCATCACTTTTCAAATGTTCCCTATTCTGAATCCACAGCTTGCTTTTTATTCTGGTACAGAGGAAAGATATTCTCAAATGCACTCAGAGGTAACTGCTAAAAGTGTGTATGTGTATGGACGTGTGTGTGTGTAGATTAGTGGTCTTAAACACATTCTTAAAGTGACCCTTTATTCTCATGCCTATATGATCATTCAGCTTTATGAAACGCATAATGCCAGAACATTTGTTTTCAGAGCTCTGAGGACATTTATGTAGAGAAAAACAGAATGTTAAAGTAGAAATTAGTGTAAAGGGATGATCTCTGACAATAATCCAAAATTAGCTATTAATACAATGAGGACTTTCCTCTAAATCCCACGATCACTTTTACCCTTCAAATGTACTTTCTCCCCCTATGTCAGCCAGTCTGTTTTTCTCCAGACTTTTCACTCCCTTGTTGATAATCTTTTTTCACCCTCTCCGATCACCTTCATCCTAAAGATAGACTCTTTAGGGAATTAGGGGAAAACCATATTCAGCATTTTATACACTATATAAACAAATATAAAACAGAATACTGTACTAGATGTGCTTAGTTTTTGCTTATCATCCATTACTACTGTTTCCTTACATCTCCCTGAAACACAGGGGCTAGAGCAATGAACTTTCTTAAAGAATAAGGTTCTAGATTCTGCCAGGAAGACACCCTTATGTAAGTATTGGAAATTGGAAGTGAGCTGGAGCAATGTTTAACACTGTAGGGTTGAATTACTTGTCTGAAAACCGTTTGTGTCTTAGAAGTAACAGCAACAATGGTGGCTTACCTGTCTCTGCTTTTCAGCTATGAACGGTGTGTCCTGAAATCAGTGGTAGAGAGGCAAACCCACCTTCAACCCCTCCTTCTCTTCAATGAATTACATAAACATCTAATTCTCTATGTTAAATTGCTGGCTGCTTGAAATTCCACTCAATTCCTAGAGCATTACTGTGTTAAAATCTAACTGATTTATAAGTATTATTTATAACTGTTAGGTGGTTGGAAAAAAGGTATGCATATGGATAAGGGGGGTTAAAATGCAGTTACCCATCATCAAACATATGAATTCTATATTCTTTAATACAGCACAAATGATAACCTTTGATAATCTTTGACAGTCCCACACCCACCTCTCATATCCCTCCACTTTTCTGTCTCAAATTGCACGTAGTTTTCCTACACTGTCAAAAATTCTGGGACCCTTCACACATTCAGTTACCTCTGAACAGAAGTACACAATTCTCTCCCAAACACTTTTTCTCTACCCTCCACTTTTTCTAACTTCTAGATACCTCTAAAATGAAATTCAGGTGTCCCCTCATCCAGGAAGTTTTCTCTGACACTCAGTCTAGTCTAATTGGCAGCTTTCTTTTTCTGTCCATCCATTTTTTCCACTTACTTTGCTGTATTACCTGCCCATGTATGTCAGAGAAGGCAATGGCACCCCACTCCAGTACTCTTGCCTGGAAAACCCCATGGACAGAGGAGCCTGGTAGGCTGCAGTCCATGGGGTCGCTAAGAGTCGGACACGACTGAGCTACTTCACTTTCACTTTTCACTTTCATGCATTGGAGAAGGAAATGGCAACCCACTCCAGTGTTCTTGCCTGGAGAACCCCAGGGACGGGGGAGCCTGGTGGGCTGCCATCTATGGGGACGCACAGAGTCGGACACGACTGAAGCGACTTAGCAGCAGCAGCGCCCATGTATGTGTCCTTCTTAGACTATTGTGAGGTCCTTTCAGTGTGAGACTACATTCAATAAATATTTGTCAGATGAATAAAAGAACAATTCTACATTTTTCATTGCTCTAACAGCCTGAAGAGGCTAACTGTATCAGTTTGACGAAATCCATTTGGTAGAGTGGAAGTTTACATTTTTACAGGGTTCAGTTTTTAAAGGGAATGAAAAAAATCGATGGAATGGATTACATTAGGGCTTGAGTCAAAGCAAGATTTCCCAGAGAAACTTCTGAGTCTCCTGGTAAACTATTTCACTAACGTAGAAGACTATGTACTTAGGTACTGCTCCCTATAAAAAGGGAAGTAACTGAACCTATTTGCAGGACAGCAGTGGAGGGCTTCCCTGGTGGCTCAGCTGGTAAAGAATCCACCTGCAATGCAGGACACCCTAGTTCTATTCCCAGGTCAGGAAGATTGGCTGGAGAATGGGTTGGGTTCTCACTCCAGTATTCCTGGGCTTCCCTAGTGGCTCAGTTGGTAAAGAATCCACCTGCAAGGTGGGAAACCTGGGTTCGATCCCTGGTTTGGAAAGATCCCCTGGAGAAGGGAATGGCTACCCACTCCAGTATTCTGACCTGGAGAATACGTTGGACTGTACAGTCCATGGGGTCCCAAAGAGTTGAACACTACTGAGTGCCTTTCACTTTCACTTCATTTTCACGGTGGAAACTCAGACATAGAGAACAGACTTATGAACATGGGGTGGGGGGAGGAGAAGGTGAGATGGATCAATGGAGAAAGTAGCATGGAAACATAAATACTACCATATGTAAAACAGACATCCAGTGGGAACTTGCTCTATGACTCAGGGAACTTAAACAGGGGCTTAAACCTAGAGGGGTGGGATGGGGTGGGAGGTTCAAGAGGGAGGGGGCATATGTATTACTGTGGCTGATTCATGTTGATGTATGGCAGAAACCAACACAATATTGTAAAGCAATTATCCTTCAATTAAAACTAAATTTTTTTAAAAAGGGAACTAATTATAACACATCCTATTGTTGCTGTTACTATTTAGTCACTAAGTCGTGTCTGACTCTTTTGTGACCCCACAGAAGCTCTTCTGTCCATAGGATTTCTTAGGCAAGAATACTGGAGCGGATTGCCATTTCCTTCTCCAGGGGATCTTCAGGATCCAAGGACTGAACCTGCATCTCCTGCATGAGCAGGGCGATTCTTCACCACAGAGCTAGCCACCTGGGAAGCCCAAGGCCATATATGCAGTGAATAATTACTTTTTTGGGGTCTGGATTTCATGTCTGGTCATTCACACTGCAAGCATGTTTCAAAACTTAATCTACACATCTTATGTCAGCACCTCATGCCTTCAGTTCAGTTCAGTTCAGTCGCTCAGTCATGTCTGACTCTGTGACACCATGAATCGCAGCACGCCAGGCCTCCCTGTCCATCACCAACTCCTGGAGTTCACCCAAACCCACTTCCATCGAGTCGGTGATGCCATCCAGCCATCTCATCCTCTGTCATCCCCTTTTCTTCCTGCCCCCAATCCCTCCCAGCATCAGAGTCTTTTCCAATAAGTCAACTCTTCGCACGAGGTGGCCAAAGTACTGGAGTTTCAACTTTAGCATCATTCCTTCCAAAGAAATCCCAGGGCTGATCTCCTTCAGAATGGACTGGTTGGATCTCCTTGCAGTCCAAGGGACTCTCAAGAGTCTTCTGCAACACCACAGTTCAAAAGCATCAATTCTTTGGCGCTCAGCTTTCTTCACAGTCCAACTCTCACATCCATACATGACTACTAGAAAAACCATAGCCTTGACTAGACGAACCTTTGTTGGCAAAGTAATGTCTCTGCTTTTTAATATGCTATCTAGGTTGGTTATTACTTTCCTTAACCCTGTATAAACTAATTTAGTTGCCGAAGTTTCTCATTTAGGTCTTCAAATCCCTTTCAATATAATGACATATATAAATACGAAAGGGCTCTCCAGGTGGAGCTGGTGAGGTAAAGAACCTGTTTGCCAATGCAGGAATCTAAGATATGCTGGTTCAATCCTGGGTTGGAAAGATCCACTGAAGGAAAGCATGGCAACCCACTCCAGTATTCTTGCCTGGAGAATCCCAGGAACAGAGGAGCCTGGCAGGCTAGAGTTCATAGAGTCACAAAGAGTGGACATGACTAAAGCAGCTTAGCACTGCGCATGTACCCATAAACACAAAAACAGGAATGAAAAACTATGAGATTTGTTCAGCATTTTGAACTCAAGTGTTTGCAGATGGTTTATGGATTACCAATACTCCTCCATGCCTTACCTGAGGACAGGTGTAAGACAGACAAATAGGCATGCTAGAACTGGGGAAGGTGGAGATGATGAGATCAGACTCTGCCAGAAACATGTCCAAAACAATGGGGGTCACACTTCACTGATTAGAAGAAAGGGGATAAGTTTAGGAGCACCAAGGAAGATGCCAGCCATTGTTGGATCTTGCAGAACTCTTGATTAGCACAGTATTTGGTTCTTAAGGCCAGAATCCTTTTTTGTAAAGAACGTGCCTGCCTGCCAAAGTGGCTCCCTGAGCCACTGATCAATCATGGTTCTACCTGGTCTTATATAGTTTGGGTATCTCACTTGACTAAGACATCCTCATAAGTGTGTATGGAAGAGGTCAATGGAATAAGGAAAAGAAAGACGTATTATTGTCTGATAAATTTTTGAAATAACCAGGAAAACAGAGTCAAGCTTTTAGGGGTAGAAGGCTCAAAGCTCAGCTTAAAAATAATAATCCCAGCCAGAAGAAATAAATGAACCTGCATGACAACAGAGATTTTTACTTCCTTCACTGCTACATCCCCAATACTGGAACATTTGCTGAATAAATGAGTGGAATGAGGCTGGTGCTATTATGTACTTTTCTTTATCACATTGACTTATTTCCCCCTTGGTTATCTGCTTTGGTCACTGAATTGGCCACTGCACCTATTACATTTTCACAGTTGTAGGCCTAAAGCAAGACTTTCTTTCCATCAAGTTTGTGTGTTTTTGCACATGGGTAATAATAAATATAAGTTGAGTGGCATTAAAATCAAAGGTGAAAACTAATCACTTAATTTTACCATGGAACATTATAATGAATTCAGCAACTGATCTAAATGAGTGATTTTATTAGCCGTAGCCATTTGATAACAGCCTGCTAAAACAACCTAATCAATGATCAATTTGACCTGGTTTGCTCTCATCTCTGCTTTCCTATTAAGTAAGAACTTCAATAAATAGAGAAATCACTGTAGTAGATCTAACCTCTAAAAATAAATAAGAGGGAGGATAAGCCTAAACATGAAATGAGCCAAGAGAATCATTTGTCAGACACTAAGAAGAGAGGCTTCGTAAGAGAGCTTTATTGAAAAGCGGTCTGAAATTTCTCTCATTTTATCATTAGCCTAGTTTTAAATAGATGGCAATGCTCAAAATGCCGTTGGTCAAATTTTCTTTTGCTTTACTTTGGTATGACTGTTGTGTTTTTACTTTTACAAACAGTATACATCTTACATATATAACACAGCTAAACATCAATTTATATAGTACAGTCCTGAACAAAATTAAATCTTATAATCAAAGCAGTGGGAAATGAACTATTAAATCCCTACTTTATTGTTTTTTCCTAAGTCCAAATTTGCTTCTGTGGATTTTTCTGAGAACTACACAAACTTTCTAGTTCAGTCTCAATTCTTAAAAGTGAACTATTTTATTTTAAAAAATTATAATACATGAGAACTGTGTTTTATTTCTGCTCCAAGTAAAAATATGCAAAATGAAAAGACTTAAACTACTCTCAGAAGAAAGAAAATGTAGGGTTATGACATGACAGTAACATGTATTAATATGTTTCAAAGTATTTGAAGTAATTCACAGTGATGATGTTTTCAAAAGCTCTACTATAGCACTTAAATTAAGGCATTTGTAATTTATGAGGAAAATAGTAAACAGATGGCACCACTCAAAAGAAGGCACTGAAGCAAATAATTCATTAAAAATGTAAATGAATACAAGTGAACTTGGTTAGAAAAAGCAAGCCAGGGAACCAAAGGCTACTATGGCAGTAGAAAAGACAAGGTTGAGGACTGTTCACGATGGAAAATTCTGACGAGGTCAAGTACAGCCTCCGGAGCTGCAGACTACTTATTAAGGAAGTAGCAGTTCTGAATTTTTATTACTGAGCTTTGCTCACAGTGTGATGATTTCAGATGAGGTATTTATGAATTCATTGAGTATCTGACCTTGGACTTTTATGGACACTAGATATATTGCTTTTTATAGGGAAAACAGGCAGTTCTGTGCAGGTAAATCATTCAGATTATTGAAAGACAAAAGAGGGGAAACATCCCTTGTGAAACATTTCATGCCTGTTCAATAAGTTTAAGCAATTATGCACTACAGTAAATTAGAATAGATTATAAATCAATTAGTCAATCTTACCAGAAGCCATAATGTCATGTAAAATAAATGACATGATGCCCTTTTTACAATAAAATTCAATAGTGACAAATTCAGTTATTTAGGAAAATGTGACTGCAGCAATATCAGTAGTCTATTGTGAATCATAATACGCCCAATAAAGAACTTGTATTTTCTTTAGCACAGGGTGCTGACTTTAAACCAAAGTTAAGCAACTACTTGTACAGGCTTGGGAAGCTGACAAGGACCTCCTATTAACACCACCCACCAACTTGGCAATGGTCTCCCTCAAGGGAAACCATTACCAGTTCAAGTTATCACAACTAAGTAACATGGGATCGACGACTGTCATGACTTAATAAGTATCTACTTTATTATCAAGTGATAATAAAGCTTAATTTTCAGTGTAAGCTCTCTTTTAAGGAAGAACTTAAAAACTCTCCTCTAAAGAGAAATTTTAAGAACCATAGCTCTTTGTCCTTGAAAGTGAAAGTCGCTCAGTCGGGTCCGACTTTTTGCGACCCCATGGACTACACAGTCTATTGAATTCTCCAGGCCAGAATACTGGAGTTGGCAGCCTATCCCTTCTCCATGGGATTTTCCTGACCCAGGAATCAAACTGGGGTCTCCTGCATTGCAGGCGGCTTCTTTATCAACCGAGCTATCAGGGAAGCCCATTTTTTAAGGCTCTTTATCCCTATCATATTGCAACTATCTAGTCACTGCTAAAAAATCAGATTTTAACTAGAAATTTCAATGATGAGATAGAAAATAAAAACATGATTAAGAACAACTTGCTTACTATACTGTTTCAATAACACTGGTCATCTGTTTCAACAACTGGTCTTAATTTTTTGTATATATTGTGCAAATGAATACTTATTTGGAGCTGCTGCTGCTGCTAAGTCGCTTCAGTCATGTCCTACTCTGCGTGACCCCACAGACGGCAGCCCACCAGGCTCCCCTGTCCCTGGGATTCTCCAGGCAAGAACACTGGAGTGGGTTGCCATTTCCTTCTCCAATGCAGGAAAGTGAAAAGTGAAAGGGAAGTCGCTCAGTCGTGTCTGACTCTTTGCGACCCCATGAACTGCAGCCTACCAGGCTCCTCCGCGCATGGGATTTTCCAGGCAAGAGTACTGGAGTGGGTTGCCATTGCCTTCTCCGACTTATTTGGAGAGAACACAGTAATTATTGTAAACTTACAAAGACCACTCAATATTAAAAAATAATTTAGTAATTTTTATAATACTTGAAACATGAAAATAATGCAATTAATATATTTAGAAATAATAAATATTAATATATTTATATGAAATATAAGAAAATGAATATCCAAGATTAGATTTTGTCTAATATGTACCTTTCCAGTGTTCTTGCCTGGAGAATCCCAGGGACGGGGGAGCCTGGTGGGCTGCCGTCTTGGGTTGCACAGGGTTGGACACGACTGAAGCGACTTAGCAGCAGCAATATGCACCTTTATAAAGTTTTAAGGTAATAAATACGAGTTTTACAGTATCCTATGAATTTTGATATATAGTATTTTCATTATAATACAATTCTACTTTTAAAATTTATATTTGTCTGATTCATGAGTTATTTATAAAGACGTTACAGTTCAATGTTTTTTATATTATTGACTCCTAATTAAATGCAGTGGTCAGAAAATAAAATTAAATGCTGTGTGATAGGAATTTTCAGAAATTCTGTGAGGCTTGCTTTTATGGCATATTTTTTATACATTCTTACAATTTTGAAAACTTTGAAAGAATGCTTATTTTCTCTATTATTAATGAAAGGATCTATATATTCTATTCAACTTATACCTTATAACTTATGTTTCAGAATTCATCATTATCTTTACTACTTTCTTCTGAATGGAATGAAAATAACTGACAAAGGTATAAAATTTATCTTCCCTTAAAATCTCTGTATATGAGAATTTTCCATTTTTTATGTTTAAATCAATTTTGCTTTATATATTTTCATGCTACTTTAGCTGCTCACAGGTTTGTAATTGCTGTAGCATGCTGATCACATGGAACATATGTAGTAACACTCGATCACTACCTAATTATATTTTCGGCACTACAAGTCTGAATGACCTAAAATAAAATGAATATATTTCCATGGTAAACTTATCATTCCTTTACTTTTAATCTTTATGTGTTTTTATATTTAGATATTTCTCTTGTAAACCATATATAATTACACTTTTAAATAAATCAAATGGCACTGCTGGTTAAAAAAAAAAAAAACCTGCCTCCCAGTGCAAGAAACATAAGAGGCATGGGTTCGATCCCTGGTTCAGGAAGTTCCCCTGGAGGAGGGCATGGTAACCTACTCCCAGTATTCCTGCTTGGAGAATCCCATGAACAGAGGAGCCTGGTGGGCTACAGTCCATGGGGTCACAAAGAGACACGACTGAAGCAACTTAGCAAACACAATAATCTCTGTCTTTTGGCTTTAGTGTTTAGTCCATTTTATTAGTTTTCTATTGTTGAATAATAAGTTATTGCAAATTTTGTGGCTCAGAACAACACAACTTTATTATCTCACAGCTTTTGTGGATCAGGAATCTAGTATATTTTAGCTGGTTGCTATGCACAGGGTCTCACAAGCTAAAATCAAGGTTTCAGCTGACCCAGAGTCCTCTTCTGGGCACTGGATTACCATGCACCCATTGCTGGGGCAGACCAGAATCTTTGGAGGCCACTCAGAACTCAGTTTATCACATTCATTTATATTTATTACAATTAGTGACATCTGGCATTATATTTATCATCTTACTTCTGGCTTTACATTTGCTCTGCCTTTATTATCTATTTGTTACCATTTCTGATGTTAAATGGCTTCCCAAGAGGCATCAGTGCAGGAAAAGTAAAACACTCAGGTTCAATCCCTGGGTCGGGAAAATCCCCTGCAGGAAGGCATGGCAACCCATGTCAATATTCTTGTCTGGAGAATGCCATGAACTGAGGAGCCTGGTGGGCTAAGGTCTAAAGGGTTGAAGAGAGTCAGACCCTATTGAAGCAACTTAGCACACACGCACTGATGTTAAAAAACAGAAAAAGAAAGATGCCTATTCTTTGCTTTTTTTCCTGTTTTACACATTTTCCCCTATTCTACTAGCTGTGGACATTATATATTGTATCTCTCTTTTAGGAGTTACTCTTGAATTTTTACCAAGCATAATTAACAATGTCATAGACATGTAAGAACCTCAGAGAAACCAATTCCCAATTTCCTCTCTAAATTTAAATGTTATTATAATTCAAATTTTCTGTTGTTATTATATAAAAATCCTACAAATATTAGTAGTACTATCCCCAGAAGAAATGTGTAAATTTATGTAATGTTTACCAATTTCTTTAGTTATCATTCCTTTTTTATATTTAAGACCAAATTCTGGGGATCATTCTCTTACTTCCTCAACTATTAATGTCAGAATCCTCTAGCTGAATACTTTAGGATGTTCTTTACTTTAGGTTCTTGCTTTCTGTTCACTCAAAAATGTCCTAATTTTTGCTCATATTTATAGAAGATATTTCACAGACTCATAGTGAGTGATCACACAACTTTACCTTGACATGTGTAATTAACATTTTGAAAATATCATCCCAGAGTCTTCTAGCTGCCATTGTTAGTACTGAGAAGTTAGATGTCTCTAATGCTATTTTCTTTGTGATATCTTTTTTCTTGCTATTTTTATGAAATACTTTTTTTTTCAGTTTGACAGTTTATCCATCGAGTCAATTATACTTTTATTTACTTGTTTATTTTTGGCTGTGCTGGTTCTTTGTTGCTGCACGGGCTTTTCTCTAGTTGTGGAGAGAAGGGCCTACTCCCTAGTTGCAGGGCACGGGTTTCTCATTGCAGTGGCTTCTCTCGCTGCATAGTAAGGGCTCTAGGGCCCCAGGGCTTCAGAAGTCGCGACTCCTGGGCTCTAGAGCACAGGCTCAATAGTTCTGATAAAAATATATAATCACGACTCATTTATACTGTTGTATGGAAGAAACCAGTACAGTGTAAAGCAATTATCCTCCAATTAAACAAAAAATAAAATTAAAAAATGGTTGTGGCGTACAGATTTAGTTGCTCTGTGCTATTTGGGATCTTCCTGGATCAAGGATCGAACCTAAGTCTCCTGCATTAGCAGGCAGATTCTTTACCACTGAGCCACCAGGGAAGCCCCACACATTTTATTTTTAACAATTATATTTGCTTCTTGATTTCAGACAGCTCTAGTCTAATGCTGACATTGTTTGCAGGGTAATTCCAATTTATAACCTCATGATACTTATGTGTGTGTGTGTGTGTGTGTATTTGTCATTGTTTTGACTGGGAAGGAAACAACTAGGAATGATGGAAGGATCTGAAAAATCTCCTCTATTTGTTCTCATCTCTGTTTTACAGTAGGATGACTTTTCAGAGTAGTTATTCCTCCAGATTGCTAAAAATATTGTCTATAGACAACACATCAAATCATTTTCATTAATCATGCTTTTTTTAAATTGTTTTCTTCATTGCTCTTAGAGATTAGTTTTATTACAGCCACTTGTTCCATTACAATTAATACAATTTCCTATAATGCTAAGTTATGTCTCATTGTGAATAAAGTACATGCCAAATATAAAAACCAGCACACTAAGTCTCACCTGACAGAATTAGAAAGGCCATCAAAGTAACACTTACACACAATTAAAATGACCACAGTACATTTCTTTAGGCATGATTATGTAACATAGGTAATAAAGTTGGGAAAAAAATGACTACTTCATACTCAGTGATATGCTGCTGACATATTCTCCCCCAAACATTTCCCTATCACAGTTTACTGTGTGATATGTGGATAGAGGCAAAGATTAAAAAAGGAAAAAGTTTGGGAATTCCATGGCAGTTCAGTGGCTAGGACTCTGCACTCTTATTGCTGAGTGCCTTCGGTTCAATCCTTGGTTGGGTAACTTGAGATTCCACATGGCCAAAAGCAAAGAAAAAGTTTGCTAGGCTGTTAACCAGGAATAACTACCAATAGTCCTGTGTTAATTCACTTCTCCCTGAAGTACTCTTACACCTTATCCTGTGTCCCAGAAAAAGTCAGGTGGCCTAGGATAAAACATACAGCAGCTTAGTTGATACAAAATCATTGTTTGATATATATCCGTTCCTGTTCTGGGTATTTTTTTTTCCACAAACAGATGTGTATCTAGTTAATAAATCCTTGCTATGTATCATTTAGTTGCTACTTTTCTTAGATATTTTAGCTGTCATAAAGAACTTCTCAATAATACAATAATAACTCTACTGGCATTTTCTCTTGACCTTCAAATTTGAAAAGGTGCTAATGGATCTCTCCCATGAATCTTAAGACTCCTCAGGAGTTTTAAGAGTAACACTGACTTTATATCTGGTTTTGGAAAAGCATAAACTCAAAGTAAATTTAATTAAATTATGTACTCCACAACCTCTATTCACAGTAGAAAATTACATTCTATATATGAATAATGACATAAAATTATACAGAGGCTAATAAAAAAAGGGAAAGTCCTTTTTACATTTTCCTATAGAGGCCAAATAGGCATAAAATTTAACCTTCAAAATTTGATGTTTCTCACATAAAAACAGACTTTCTCATTTCCACATGCTTTGGGAGAGGTTCTAAGAAGGCAAAATTAAGGAGGAATGAATGATAAAAAGGTCACAGAGGTGCAAAACTTTTATTAATTATTCAAAAATATTTCTGGCCCGGAATATCCAGAATTTGCTCTGTTACATTCTTCTCATAATTCCTCAGCCAAGGTCTTCAACTATTTTGCAGACTTACTCTCACAGTGACACTGGATTGAAGTCGAGATTTTCTATGGAGTGAAGTTGAGATTTTCTATCAGGAAAAGAAAAGATAAGAGGCCAGAGAGGTTCCAGAGAGTGAAAGACGTCTCTACTTAGATGGGGTGTTCGTAGAAGGCTTGTCTGATAGAGTGAGACTGAACTGAAACCTGCATCAACAAGTTGAGAAGAGGGCTCCAGAGGATCCATGAATGCCATGGGCATGCAGTGTGCTGGGAACCCTTTTTTCAAGAAGGCCAGTGGAAGTGGAGCAAGAGACATGAGAGAAAATGAGTTCAGCCGGGGGAGTGAATCAGGTCACGTAGGATCTTTTAGGAAATGGCTAGGAGCCCCTTTTTCTTTTTTAATTTTTACTGAAATATAGTTGCTTTACAGTGTTGTCTTAGTTTCTGCTGTTTGCATAGTGTATCAGCTGTGTGTATCCATATATCCCTTCTTTTCTGGATTTCCTTCCCATTCAGGTCACCACAGAGTACCCAGTTCCCTGTGCAACACGGTAGGTTCTCATTAGTCATCTATTTTGCACATAGTATCAATAGTGTATATGTGCCAAACCATATCTCCCAATTCATGCCATCCCTCTCTTTCCCCTTGGTATCCATATGCTTGTTTTTACATCTGTGTCTCTATTTCTGCTTTGTACATAAGATGGTCCATACCATTTGTTTTCAGATTCCACATATATGTGTTAATATACCATACGTGTTTTTCTCTTTCTGACTTACTTCACTTTATATGATAAAGTCTAGGTGTTATTTTTTGAGAAGGAAAGTTTTAACCAGAGTTGTGAGAAGGTCTGATTGACACTTAAAAGAATCATTTTGGCTGTGACAGGGATAACAGACTTTGCAGAAGAGCAAGAACTTTCCATAGGCTGCAAGAAAAACCCAACAACTAAGGAGATAAATTAAGATACTTTAAAACAGAGGCTAGATCTATATCCTCCAGGTTTTCTGATGTTCTGGACTACCTGATGTCCAGTGAGTATCGCACTGCCTTTCACATCTTTTTATTTCTGCTGATGCTGTTTCTCATGCCTAAAGTATCATTTCTTTCTTTCTTTTTTTTTTTTCCACTGCTTGGCAAAATTATACTTAGCCCACAAGGGCAAGCTCCAATGTTATTGCTCCATAAAGCCTGCGTCCATGACCTCTAGATATTCAATGTTTTTTCTGCTACTGTGATATTTTCAATGTAACACAAACTTGAGAAACAAAAAGGAAACAGAACAAAAGATATGAAGATAATGAGACACACTGTAAGCAACGATTATCTGTACCTATGATAAATAAATGTTAGAATCTCCAGAATAGAAAGCAAATAGCAAATACTAAAATACATAATAAAGCTACAAAACTTAAAACACAGGGGAAAAAAATTTTTAAGGAGGAAATACAGAAAGGTTTTTCTTAATTCGATCTATACTATACCATTCAGACCAATCCTACGAAGATATTACCAAAGGCAACAAGAAAATTACTCAGAGCTGCAGAGTTTTGGTGCTAACACAGCATCTACACCAGGAGCCTTAGGACCAAATTCAACATGACAATTTTTATAAATTATAATCAGGGAACATGGCCATGTGCACTAATTTATATATTCTCTATGGAGTCACTTCAACAGAGCATATGGTCTATAATACTTACAGAGCCTAAAATATTTACTATTTGGCCCTTTACAGAAAGAATTAGATGATCTCTGTTCTATCACACTTCACCAAAAGCTCCTCTATTCTTGGAGGACTACTCAAACAAATCCTGTTCCTTTGGTTCACAATGACTGTCAATCCCAACTCTGCCTGGAGCAGGGTTCTCTACCCCTGCCTGGCTAAGTTCATTTCTCCTTTTAGCCATCTCTTTAACAAAAGGCTCCTCCTCACCATCCAGTGTGCAAGGAATCCTGTCAGATCCCCACTGACTCATGCATACCTGGAATTGCACACACAACTTTCTTCATTTTCAATATTTATAACCCTGCCACCCCAACTAGAGGGGCTTCCTGGATGGCTCAACAGTAAACACAGGAGATGTGGGTTCGATCCCAGGGTTGGGAAGATCCCCTGGAGGAGGGTGTGGCAACCCACTCCAGTATTCTTGACTAGAGAATTCCCATGGACAGAGGAGCCTGGCGGGCTAGAATCCATGGGGTCACAAAAAACCCCATTAAGCACAGAACGCACACACACACACCCCAATTAAATATCAGATGCTGAGACCAGGAAATATTCTGTGGACTATGCATTTCTCCTCCAAATGAACACATATTCAACTTTTCACTTATGTGGTTGGCATTAGACCCAGACCAAGAGAGTTAAATGGGTCAGAAAGAAATTCAAATTTGCTTTACTGCCTGCATCTTACAAGTCAGCATGGTAAATTGGTCACATATCCTAAGTGTAGGAAAAACGTTTATAAAGGATGGTTCCTATAAAATGTACCCGCAGGGTCTTTGGTCCTTATGAGGAACTGCTTCCAGCCTATGATGAAGGTCCTCTGTCACACCCAGCAGCTTCCAGATGCCTCTAACCATGACCCACCCATGCCTTTCCTACGCTGCTGCCTCAAAACTACTTTCAGAGTTGGAAAATAAAACAAACGTGGTAAAACTGGCGTCTAAAATAAGAATAAACAGGTTTTTAAGGATATATGGGATTTTTTTTTTCTACAGGTGTATGAACAGGGCTGCTCTTCCAAAGATAATTTTTCTAAATTCCAGATTCTCGGCTCTGTTCAAATGGATGTTTTTCTTGAACCAGAAACCTATTACAATTACTTGAACCATTCTGGAATGGAAAACTACACCTTGACCTACTTAGAGAAAAAAACCTATTAGCAAACAGATGTTCCATTATTACTATGCTAGAACCAAAGCATGTACCCAGTTCTAAGCAAGTCTGACATCTAAAAATGTTAATGCTTAAAATAGATTAGAACTTTTTATGTACCTATTTACAGTCATTAATCCCTACACATGCTCTCTAAAGATAACAAAACTAAAATCACATTTCAGGAGTCACTGCCAAGCACAACTAACCAGAAATTAAAGGAACACAGTTCTGGAAATGAAAGCCAAATTAGTGGGAACAATTCCATTTTTATGACTCAGATTTATAAATCATTATTTACAAACTCATAGATTTCATTTTGAAGTCTGTATTTGGCACCAGGATAGAGTCATTAAATGGGATTTTTTTTTTTTTTTAAAGAAAAGAAGATAAAAGAAACTTAGAGTAACATTTTTTCTTTAAACTTTCCTAAAATCTTAAAGCTGTAAAATAACTGCTTTCATTTATTTAGCAAATAATAATTTTTCTTATATTTAATACGAGGGATAACAATTCCAACCAACATGTTCACATACACAAAATAGAATCTAGTCAATGTTCTCCTCATTTTTAAATCTAAGGAAATGAAGTATTTAACACAAAATGGGACAATACAGGTATAATTTTGGTTTAGAAAGGTCAAGAGAATTTCATTTTCTAAGCTTCTGCGCAGAACTACCTTCCCATTTGAAAAGTTTTTTTAAACATATTCACTGTCATAAACTTTTCCTCCTTAGCAGACATCAGATAGGTGGGGTTTTGTTTGTTTTTTGCTCACCATGAATTTTTTTAAAAAGCAAACTGCTGTTTAGTGACACAAGATCATTAATTTTCTACTTCCATTTTTTCCTGATAGTGTTAATAGAGGGGTAAAATGGAATCTTAACTCGAGCGATGTGGCATTATGTTGTTTATAGGACATTAATAAAATTCATTATAAAATTAAGTCATGTAACCAGGTCTTATTCATCAGTATAACTTGAAATAAACAACATGATTTATGGGTTTGTCTAAAAAGAGAATAAAAATGAAAAGACTAAGGGCTAATGAAATGTTTTGTTGGCTCATTTAATCTTGAGTTCACTGCATTTGAAAGAAAAGTGGGGGCATGTTATGCTCAAATAGGACAGCAGCAGCTTCGCTCTCCTTGTTGTTCACTTGGTCAGCTTTTCTGATTCCTGCTGCCTACACACATCCATCATAGGCATTAGAAATTCTGACCACTGCAGACAAACCTTGAAGTATAAAAGCTCCTGTTCTTTAATGTCTGAAGGAGCTACTCTTTGGGTAGTTTTCTATAACTCTTTTTCCCAGTTTTATTGAGACATAATTGACATACTATATTAGTTTTATGTATACAAGGTAATGATTTTATATATGTATATACTGCAAAAAGACCACCACAATAAGCTCAGTTAACAAATATCACCTTACGTAGCTACAATTTTTTTACTTTTGACAAGAGCGTTTAAGATCTACTCTCTTAGGAACATTCTGATATACAATATAGCATGTTAACTATAATCACCATGCTGTATATTAAATCCCCACAGCTAATTTATCTTCTAACAGGAAGTTCGTACCTTTTTAACCACCTTCACTACTACACACACACACACACACACACACACACACACACACACACACACACACACACACACACACACACACACACACACACACACCCCATCTCTGGCAAGCACCAATCTATTCTCTTTCTCTATGAGTTTGTTTCTTCAATTCTACATATAAGTGAGATTATACAGTATTTGTCTTTCTCTGACTTATTTCATTTAACATAATTGCCCTCAAGCTCCATCCAGTTTGTCACAAATAGCAGGATTTCTTTTTATGTCTGAACAATATTCTTATGTAAACACAGTACATTTTCTCAAAACTGTATCTTCCAAAGTCATTTTTAATGCGGTCATTTTTTTATTTTATCCAAACTATGGTCACAAGGAATATACTGACATACAAAATATACTAAAAAAAAAAAAAAAAAAAAACAAAAAAAACCAAGAGAAACAAATCTGTGCTTAGATTTTATTATACCAAATGTATGGGGATTTAAATAATTCTGAATTTAAAACAAGTACATGAATTTCCTGAGCAGTCATGAAGATATTTGTAAATCACTAATAAATAAAACTTTAGTTTTCAAAGTACAATCTCTATGAGGGATATCAAGTGCAAAACTTAATTTTATAAACTTTGAATTTTGGCTTTACTGACAGGATACTTAGGTAATCATATTCCATTAACCCATAATTTATTGCTAAGAAAGGACTCAAATAAAAATTATAGTATTTAAACCACGAGAGCCAATGCTAAAACCCAAAATAAATGCTTCTATGTCAAATATTTTGTCTTTTTTTTTTTATTATAAGCATTTTAAAACAACTGCAAATGTTTAAAACCAGAAGCAATACAAATTAATATACATTCAGTGCAATTATTTGCTCAGTCATGTCCTATGCTTTGTGATCCCACAGACTGTAGTCCCCCAGGCTCCTCTTTCCATGGAATTTTCCAGGTAAGAATACTGCAGTGAGTTGCCATTTCCTCCTCCAGGAGATCTTCCTGACCCAAGGATCAAACCCATATCTCCTATATTGGCAGGTGGATTCTCTACCCCTGTGCCACCTGGGAAGCCCATATTTTATACACAGTCATGTACATATGTCAATCCCAATATCCTAATACATTTCACCCTCCCTTCCCATACATATTTTAAGTTAATAAGCAACTTTAATGAGAAAAGCAGTAAAGTCATTAAAAACTAAGCTACTTGCATAAGAGAAAACCAAGTGATTCTATCAAATTTTGAAAAGTTTCTCTGTTGAAAAAGACAAAGTAGCAATTCTTACTGTATAAGCCTTAAGAATACTTGGCAGAGTCCTCTAGAAGACACACACATTTATCTGCCTTTGTCATGTTGATAACTTGCCTTACATAAACAGGATGGCATGCAGTGGGGAAGACAAGAAGGTACAGTTAGGGGGTTTTCTCTTTTTGCACTTTGGAGTGAAGTGACAGGGAAGGGCAACATAAGGTCAAGCTCAAAAGGAAAGCGGAAAGGAAATAGTTCTGGTTGGAAGCTGATTCAGTGGCATTAACACAGTGTGTTAATTCAATCCAACCTACATCCATTCAATATCTAACTATCTGCAGAGCTTTGAGCAGGGCACTCCAGAGTAAAACACATATACATCCATTTTTTTTTTAACCTCAAGGAACTTACAACCCAGTGTGAAAAATAGGCAGGTATTAATCTTAGCAAATTCCATTATAAGACACGATGTGACAAAAGGCAGGACATTTGCCTCTGAAACAGTTGATAATTAACTCCTATATTTTAAGTGTTTTTTGTTAGGAAAGTGTTTTTTGTTAGGAAAGTTTCAATTTGGGCATGTGTTATATGACAGTGTGTGAGATAAACCAATACCACAGTGATTGGCTATTTTACTATGAAGAACAAACTGAAAAAAAATGGAGTGACAGCCAACTTACAGGTAGAAGTTATGAGAGAAAGGATCAGCCTTTCTGGGGCACTTACCCCAAATTTAATACAGTTGAAAAAAAGAAGTATCTGAAAACACAGGCCATTTTTGGACATCATGTTAAAATTTAAGTCTCCTACTTGGTTTTCAGAAGTCTACAGAATAGGCCTCAGTTGAGTTACTATCAGTCAGTCTCATTTCTTGGAATAAAATGGAACTCATTTCTCATCTGGATAACAAGGATTTAATAATACCTACCTCCTGAAGTTCTTCTGAGAATTTAATATGTCAGTATGTTTAAAACACAACTGTACTTGTATTTTTCTCTTCCCTCAGTTGAAGACCTATCAATACTCCTTTGCGGATCTGAGTTTTAGTCATCTTTAGGCTAACCTGAAGTACTGTCTATGGAATTAAATTTTCCCATACTACACAAGCACTCGCAATCACCTTGGGTGTTCTTGACCTCCCAGCTGAAGTGTCCCTGGATAAAACTATTTAACAATTACAGTCAATAAAAGAACTGTGATGATTAGCTTCACTGTCTTCTAAACCAGAGAGATCTACAGCTGGTCTGCACTTCTTCACCTCTTCTGGATCATTCCAATCATGCCTTCATCTTCATGACTCTACTGGGCCAGACAGTGATTGCTCAGTCATGTTCAACTCTCTGTGACCCCATAGACTATATAGCTCCCGCCAGGATCCTCTGTCCATGGAATTTTCTGGAATACTGGAGCAGGTTGGCGTTTCCCACTCGAGGGGTCTTCTTAGCCCAGGAACTGAAGCCATATCTCCTGCATTGGCAGGCAGATTCTTTACCACTGAGCCACTCTACTGGGCACTGTCTCCTTAAGAACAGGTATACCGGATCCAGTGCCTCTAGGACTCTCTGCTCTAGTCTTTCTCTGGTGACATCCTTACCCTAGAGAGAAGACTCTGTCAGGCCAAGAAAAGACATGCCCACTCAGAGCTGCACTTGCCTTCTATCCAAAAGAACTTTTTGCAATGATGGAAATGCTACGTAGTGACAAGATCCTGTATGGTAGCCACCAGGCCCCTGTGGCTATTATACATACGAAATATGATTAGTGTGATGGAGGAATTTTTAACTTTATTTTATTTGAATTAAAGTACATTTAAACTTAAAAAGCCACATGGGACTTGGTGGCCACAATACTGGCAGCTGAGAATTCTCTCATCAAGACCACCCATGACCTTGCTGTCGATCTGTTATTTATTTTCAACTTTGATGTTCCAGCAACATTCAACACTGCGGAACAATCACCTCTTCATTAAGTACCTGCTTCTTTTGACCTCTGCGACACCCTATCCTGGTCTTCTGCCTGCTTCGCTGGAAAGTCTTCTTAGGCCTCTTTGCTGCCTGCACTTATTGTGCTCTCAGAACTTTCAGAACTGAAGCTCCTTGGAGCCCAGTCCTGTAACTTCTGCTCTGTTTACGATCTTTAAGGTAATCCCTTACATCAGCATGTCAATCTATGAAACCTCCACTCCCAAATATACATTCTCATAGAATGACGGGAGAAGGCAATGGCACCCTACTCCAGTACTCTTGCCTGGAAAATCCCATGGAAGGAGGAGCCTGGTAAGCCGCATTCCATGGGGTCACTAGGAGTCGGACACGACTGAACGACTTCACTTTCCCTTTTCATTTTCATGCATTGGAGATGGAAATGGAAACCCACTTCAGTGTTCTTGCCTGCAGAATCCCAGGCACGGGGGAGCCTGGTGGTAGTCTATAGTGTCATACAGAATCGGACACAAGTGAGGTGACTTAGCAGCAGCAGCAGCATAGAATGATGCTTTTGAAGTCTTTACTTAGTATCTAAATGTAACAAATTCAGAAGAACACTCAATTCTCTCATCTGTAAAAAGCCCTCTCCTAATCTAGTCTTCCCTATGTCATTGTATAGCATCAATATCTACCTAGTAACTCAAGTTAAAAAACTAAGGGGTTATCCAATTCCCTGTCTTTCGTGTGTGTGTGCATGTTAGGTTGCTTCAGTATGTTCATCTCTTTGTGACCACATGGACTGTAGTCCGCCAGGCTCCTCTGTCTGTGAAATTTCCCAGGCAAGAATACTAGAATGGATTGTCATGGCTTCCTCCAGAGGATCTTCCTAACCCAGGGATCGAACCCTTGTCTTTTATGTCTCCTGCACTGGCAAGCAGGTTCTTTACCATGAGCACCACCCAGGAAGTTCCCCCTGTCTTTCATCAGCCCCAAATCCAATTCATAAGGGCGATCTTTTTCTTTTCCCCACATGGGAACTAAAGGCTTTATTTCATTAGCATTACAAAATGCACTGTCCTCAAGAAAAAATTAAGAGTATTGAGTAAAATATCAGTTGCTGCTGCTGCTAAGTCACTTCAGTCGTGTCCGACTCTGTGCGACCCCATAGACGGCAGCCCACCAGGCTCTGCCTTCCCTGGGATTCTCCAGGCAAGAACACTGGAGTGGACCCATTCCCAATTCCTAAAGTCCTAACCATAAAACTTTATCTTTCAATTTTAAATGTATAGCTTAGAGACCTCAAAAGTTTTAACTGAGGCACAGATATGAAAAGTTGGGTGCCCAGGTTCTTGCAACTCACAAATAGCAGAGCAGAACTGGGGATATTCATGCTCTGGTGGCTGGTCAACTACTCTTAGTCAACTAACCTCAGTTTGCACAATATAATGGCCCTTATTCAAGTTTATATCTTAAATTATAGCAACAATAAAGATCAATTATTTTCAAATTATACATCAAAATATAGTGTTTTAAAAAAATTACAAGGCACTTTCAAATTCAAAAGTTCATTTTTTTCAAGTTTATAAAACAAGATTCAAATATTAATAGCTTTTGTGTCTATGGATATAGATAAACATCCCAGTTCATCTTGCCCTCTATCCCCTCCCAGTGCTAATTACACAATACTCAGATATTTACTAAACTTTCAAATACACTGCAACTTGGTTTATGCTACTTTATCTCTAATACCACAAACCTGGTTCAAGTCACCATCATCTAGTCTTGACTGTTACAGAAGGCTGCCCACGTGTCTTCTTGCATCCACATTTGCTTTCATTACCATCACTCCTACAATCTTCACCCAATGAAGCCGGTGCACTTGCAAAAAGGTGGTAATGGAAGGGTTTAGTGATAGTGGTCATCTGAATCAAGAACTGAACCAAGAGTTGGAACAAGCATGCAAATCGCTAGAGAAAGAGAAGTCTAGAAGGGCAGACGAGCAAGCACCTTAAGCTATGAATGAAAAATAGGTCTTACTCTTAGGAGAATGCAATGACATTAAAAGGTTTTAAGTTTGAAAGAGAAATCTGCTATATGAAGAACGGGCTGAGCGGAGGGTGAGAACAGAAGTTAAAGAAACCTACTTAAAGAGGCTATTAAGTTCCGCTGAGCACTTGGGGAGGCAGAGATGAATTCAGATAAAACTAATAGATGGAGAAATATACCATGTTCATGGATTGGAAGAATCAATATAGTGAAAATGAGTATACTACCCAAAGCAATTTATAGATTCATTGCAATCCCTATCAAGCTACCAACAGTATTCTTCACAGAGCTAGAACAAATAATTTCACAATTTGTATGGAAATACAAAAAACCTCGAATACCCAAAGCGATCTTGAGAAAGAAGAATGGAACTGGAGGAATCAATCTACCTGACTTCAGGCTCTACTACAAAGCCACAGTTATCAAGACAGTATGATACTGGCACAAAGACAGAAATATAGATCAATGGAACAAAATAGAAAGCCCAGAGATAAATCCACGCACATATGGACACCTTATCTTTGACAAAGGAGGCAAGAATATACAATGGATTAAAGACAATCTCTTTAACAAGTGGTGCTGGGAAAACTGGTCAACCACTTGTAAAAGAATGAAACTAGAACACTTTCTAACACCATACACAAAAATAAACTCAAAATGGATTAAAGATCTAAACATAAGACCAGAAACTATAAAACTCCTAGAGGAGAACATAGGCAAAACACTCTCTGACATACATCACAGCAGGATCCTCTATGACCCACCTCCCAGAATATCGGAAATAAAAGCAAAAATAAACAAATGGGACCTAATTAACCTTAAAAGCTTCTGCACATCAAAGGAAACTATCAGCAAGGTGAAAAGACAGCCTTCAGAATGGGAGAAAATAATAGCAAATGAAGCAACTGACAAACAACTAATCTCAAAAATATACAAGCAACTCCTACAGCTCAACTCCAGAAAAATAAATGACCCAATCAAAAAATGGGCCAAAGAACTAAATAGACATTTCTCCAAAGAAGACATACAGATGGCTAACAAACACATGAAAAGATGCTCAACATCACTCATTATCAGAGAAATGCAAATCAAGACCACTATGAGGTACCATTTCACACCAGTCAGAATGGCTGCGATCCAAAAGTCTACAAATAATAAATGTTGGAGAGGGTGTGGAGGAAAGGGAACCCTCTTACACTGTTGGTGGGAATGCAAACTAGTACAGCCACTATGGAGAACAGTGTGGAGATTCCTTAAAAAACTGGAAATAGAACTGCCTTATGATCCAGCAATCCCACTGCTGGGCATACACACTGAGGAAACCAGAAGGGAAAGAGACACGTGTACCCCAATGTTCATTGCAGCACTGTTTATAATAGCCAGGACATGGAAGCAACCTAGATGTCCATCAGCAGATGAATGGATAAGAAATCAGTGGTACATATACACAATGGAGTATTACTCAGCCATTAAAAAGAATACATTTGAATCAGTTCTAATGAGGTGGATGAAACTGGAGCCTATTATACAGAGTGAAGTAAGCCAGAAGGAAAAACACCAATACAGTATACTAACGCATATATATGGAATTTAGAAAGATGCTAACAGTAACACTGTGTACGAGACAGCAAAAGTGACGCTGATGTATGGAACAGTCTTATGGAATCTGTGGGAGAGGGAGAGGGTGGGAAGATTTGGGAGAATGGCATTGAAACATGTAAAATATCATGTATGAAACGAGATGCCAGTCCAGGTTCAATGCACGATACTGGATGCTTGGGGCTAGTGCACTGGGACGACCCAGAGGGATGGTATGGGGAGGGAGGAGGGTTCAGGATGGGGAGCACATGTATACCTGTGATGGATTCATTTTGATATTTGGCAAAACTAATACAATTATGTAAAGTTTAAAAATAAAATAAAATTAAAAAAAAACTCATATTTAGAAGTTATGAAGTAGATGCAGATGATGAAGGAATGAAGGGTATCAAGGATAATTCCTATGGCTTTCGCTTCAGATAGTTGATGAAGATTGGTGCTCCCAACTGAGATAAGGAAGGAGACTATGGAATTCACCATTTAGGTGAATGCTGGTGGTGACGGTTCTGTAAGGATATCACATAAGCGGGCTCCAAAAAGGGACTAAGGGCACCAGGCACCATTCTAGAATGCTACAAAGTTGGAACTGTGACGTTCCAGCCTCCAGATGCCATTTACCCACAATATGCCCACTGATCTTTTGGATCCTGGAAGTTGGCCATTCCTACTAGTTAAATAGGAGAAACCAGAAGTTTTATCCATGAGCAAGGAACACACAGAATCTGATTCTCTCCAGTTACTGTTCGGGACATTCTTTAATTCTGCATGAAATCTGTGCTTAGTTAAATAGAGAAGCCAGAAGTTTTATCCATGAGCAAGGAACACACAGAATCTGATTCTCTCCAGTTACTGTTCGGGACATTCTTTAATTCTGCATGAAATCTGTGCTCGGTCACAAAAAATATATGCTACTTTAGGAGCAGGCAAATAACAAACTGAACTAGTAAGTAGCACTGTCGCATACAGGAAGGGCTCTTTCTGTAAAAGGGCATAGTCATCTCACAAGACAGAGAAAAATCCATTGGGATGTCAAACGATGAAAATGTTTAAAATAATCAAAATTGTTTTCAGTGTGTACAGTCAGATCAGAAAGCTCTGATTACAAACACTCTTACAGTTTAATCATCATCAGAAAAGTCAAATATCTTAAAAAATAGAAACAAGTGACATATGTGCTACTGAGTAGCAACTGCCCAATTTTAATCTACATATAGTGCTCAAGCCATCCACAAATATAACAAATGTAAAAAATTGAAGTCAGCAAAGTTAATAAAGGTACCATTCTTTAAAGTTCAAAAAAGTTCCAACTGTTTTCTTAAAATAAAACCTTCCTAATCATCAATTCATCAAAATAAGCTTCAAAATCGTTGCAAACTCCAAATAAACATTTATCTGAAATCGGCCAAATTTTATCTCCATGAGCTAAAAAAAAAAAAAATTCCTGAAACAGCTTTCTCAAACAAACCAAAATATAGGATTGCATAACAAAAAGTGACTGAATACATGAGAACATTATGACCCCTTCTAAATTTGCTTTATTTATAAGAGAAACACTGATTATTGATCATGACATTTAAATTTCTGATGGAAAAAACCTTGTAATTTTTAGATGAAAATAATTTAGACTAAGATGAATATAGGTTACCTCTTTCAATATTTTTACTATAAAAGGTGTGTTAAATCATTAAGACTGTCTTTTAATTATGAAGGCTTTTGGTGGGTAAATTAGATCTTACTGCTATTCAGAGGACTCAAGACAAATCTCAGCATACATAATTCTATCCTTCGTTATTCCATTAAAACTTTTATCAGTAGAAGAATAGATTTTCTTTGTCTTTCATCTCCATTAGTTAAAAAGAGAAGGTTATTGTGCTTCAACGTCTTAAAAACAATATGGTAAGTAACCGTCCAAAAAAGAAAAAAATAGAGAATGGAAAAGAGATGAGCACATATTGAAAGTGTAATGAAAGAAATAACCATTCTACAAAAAATCACTTTTTATGCTTTATGAACCTTTCTTACAATAATAAAATGTCATTTGAAAACTAAGAAATCTCTTCAGATTTTAGGGGATTTGTGAGACTCAAAGTTGATTCTTTGCCACTGTCTGTCATGCTTTGTACTCTTCCTTTATCTGTAAAGAGTTTAACTATGAAGGCTGTGCTATACTTGGAAGAGCCACTAAGAAATGATCAAAAAACCACTAAAAATTCCATAATTGTGTTCCTATAAATCTCTTGTAGGACAATAACCACATTGATCATGTAAACTAACATGCCTTCAAAGATTATTTTAGATCCAGACTGACTTACTTAGAATAGCCAGAATCTTTTCATATCATGAACCTTCTTTCACTCTAGTGTCTAGGGAAATCCAAATACGCGCACCTCTCCCCTATTTTTAGAAGGGAGTTGGAGGGTTGGGTAATGGCACAATATGCCATAAGATGAGCATAAGCTACGATGATATGTATAAAATATGTATGCATATAAATTACATACATATGCATGCATGACATGTGTTAGATGGAATGAAAATTTAATTCTATCTATATTTCCTAAATATAGTGATGTACCATATAGTGACGTATGGTATTATGAGTCTAAAGATCAAATTACACTAAGAAGCAATGGTAACAATGTCTTTGAACACCTGGGTAGATACAGAGGTAGTATACTAGCTCAAGATCTACAACATGAGAATTATAATGTTCATGAAACACATTGAGAAACTGGAAATATGAGAGGCAATCTTTAATTTCCCACCATATGAATTTAGAATCCAGCCGATTACCCTTCGTTTTTCTCAGTGACCAAGTGGTATGATGTTTTTTCTTCGAGTTTCATTGAAATATAACTAAGGTACTATTGCTTAAGGTATAGTTGACTTACATACCTCATGAAATGATTATCATCGTAAGTTGAATGAACATTCATCATTACATATAGATACAAAATGAAAGAAACAGAAAAAAATGGTTCCTTGTGATAATTCAGGGTTTATTCTCTTAACTTTTACATACAGCATAAGAGTAGTGTTAAATGTATTAATCATGTAAAGCACTGCGTATCTAGTAGTCATTTATCTTGTAAGTGGAAGTTTGTACCTTTTGACTACCTTCATCCTATTTCCTCTCCCCTGACCCCTATCTTTGGTAACCACAAATCTGATTTCTTTTTCACTGAGTTTGTTTTTTTTTGTTTGTTTGAAGTACAACTGACATACAATACTATAATAGTTCCCAGTTCACAACACAATGATTTGGTATTTATATATATTAAAAATGACCCCATGATAAATCTAGTTACCATCTGTCACTATGCAAAGATACTACATAATTACTGAATATATTCCCCAAACTGTACATTTCATACCCATGACTTATTTATTTTGTAGCAAGAAGTTAGTGCCTTTTAATTTTCATTACCTATTTCGCACAACCCTTCACGCCTCACACAACATCCTCTCTGGCAATCACCTGTGTGTTCTCTTTATCGAACGCTATGTTTCTCTTTTGTTGTATGTATTCATTTGTTTTGCTACGTTAGATTTCAACTAAAAGTAAAGTCATATGGTGTTTTGCTATCTCTAACTTATTTCACTCAGCATAATACGCTTTAGCTGTGTTCATGCTGTCACAAACGGCAAGATTCCATCCCTTTTCATGGCTAATACTCCACTGTGTGTGTCCATACACATACATATATATCTTTACCCATCCGTCTGTCAGTGGGAACGTTGTTTCCATTTCTTGGCTACTGTGAATAATTTCAAAATCAGATTCATTACACTTTCTGCAGCCAAAGATGGAGAAGCCCCATACAGTCAGCAAAAACAAGACTGGAAGCTGACTGAGGCCCAGATCATTGCAAAATTCAGACTTAAATTGAAGAAAGTAGGGAAAACCACTAGGCTAGTCAGGTATGACCTAATCCAATCCCTTATGATTACACAGTGGAAGTAACAAATAGATTCAAGGGATTAGATCTGATAGACAGAGTGCCTGAAGAACTATGGATGGAGGTTCATGACGCTGTACAGGAGGCAGTGATCAAGACCATCCCCAAGAAAAAGAAATGCAAAAGGGCAAAATGGCTGTCTGAGGAGGCCTTACAAACAGCTGAGAAAAGAAGAGAAGCTAAAGGCAAAGGAGAAAAGGAAAGATACACCCATCTCAATGCAGAGTTCCAAAGAGCAGCAAGGAGAGATAAGAAAGCCTTCCTAAGTGAACAATGCAAAGAAATAGAGGAAAACAACAGAATGGGAAAGACTAAAGATCTCTTCAAGAAAATCAGAGATAACACAGGAACATGTCATGCAAAGACAGGCAAAATAAAGGACAGAAAACAGAAACAGAAGGTTTAAAAGAGGTGGCAAGAATACACAGAAGAAGTATACAAAAAAAGATCTAAAAGACCAAGATAATCATAATGGTGTGATCACTCACCTTGAGCCAGACATCTTGGACTGTGAAGTCAAGTGGGCCTTAGGAAGCATCACTACAAACAAGCTATTTTAGATTATTTTATAAATGTTTAGATCAAACATTAAATCTAAATCAGATGAAAATCCAGCTATTTCAAACCTTAAATGATGATCCTGTTAAAGTGTGCACTCAAAATGCCATCAAATTTGGAAAACTCAGAAGTGGCCATAGGACTGAAAAAGGTCACTTTTCATTTCAATCCCAAAGAAGGGCAATGACAAAGAATGTTCAGACTACCACCCAATTGCACTCATTTCACATGCTACCAAAGTAATGCTCAAAATTCTCCAAGCTAGTCTTCAACAGTACATGAACCAAGAACTTACAGATGTTCAAGCTGGATTTAGAAAAGGCAGAGGAACCAGAGATCCAATTGCCAATAAACATTGGACTACAGAAAAAGCAAGAGAATTCCAGAAGAACACCTACTTCTGCTTCATTGACTATAATAAGGCCTCTGATTGTGTGGATCACACAAACTTTGGAAAATTCATAAAGAGATGGGAATACCAGACCACACTACCTACCTCTGGTGAAACCTGTATGCAAGTCAAGAAGCAACCATTAGAACCGGACATGGAACAATTGGTTCCACATTGGGAAAGGAATGCATCAAGGTTGCATATTGTTACTCTGCTTATTTAACTTATACGCAGAGTAAATCCTGTGAAATGCTGGGCTAGATGAAGCACAAGCTGGAATCCAGATTGCCAGGAGAAATATCAATAACGTCAGATAGCAGATAACATCGCCATTATGGCAGAAAGCAAACAGGAACTGAAGAGCCTCTTGATGAAGGTGAAAGAGGAGAGTGAAAAGGCTGCCTTAAAATTCAACATTCAAAAAAACTAACATCATGGCATCCAGTTCCATCACTTCATGGCAAATAGATGGGGAAAAAGTAGAATCAAGTGACAGACTTTATTTTCTTGGGCTCCATAATCACTGCATATGGTGACTGCAGCAGTGAAATTAAAAGACATTTTCTCCTTGGAAGACAAGCTATGACAAACCTAGACAGTGTATTAAAAAGCAGAGACATTACAACAGACAATGCAGAAATACAAAGGATTATAAGAGACTATTATGAACAATTACACGGTAATAAAATGATAACCTGGAAGAAATGGAGAGATTCTTAGATAAGTTCAATCTCCCAAGACTGAACCAGGAAGAAAGAGAAATTATGAACAACCCAATTACAAGCACTAAAATTACAGCTGTGACCAAACATCTCCCAAAAAACAAAAGCCCAGGACCAGATGGCTTCACAGGAGAAATCTATCAAACATTTAGAAATGAGCTAATGCCTATCCTTCTAAAATTCTTTCAAAAAACTGCAGATGAAGAAACACTTCCAAACTCATTCTATGAGGCCACTATCACCTAATAAGAAAACCAGACAAAGACAACATAAAAAAAGAAAACCACAGGCCAATGTCACTGATAAACATGGATGCAAAAATCCTCAACAAAATTTTAGCAAACAAAGTTCAGCAACACAACAAAAAGCTCACACCATGATCAACTTGGGTTTACTCCAGAAATGGAAGGATTCTTTAATACATGCAAATCCATCAATGTGATACACCGTATTAACAAATTGAAAAATAAAAACCATATGATAATCCCAGTAGATGCAGAAAAAGCCTTTGACAAAATTCAGCACCCATTTAATGATTAAAACTCTTCAAAAAACGGGCACAGAAGGAAGCTACCTCAACATAGAAAAGAACATACATGATAAGCCTAGAGCAAACGTTGTTCTCAGTGGTGAAAACCTGAAAGCATTCCCCCTCTAAGATCAGGAACAAGACAAGGGTGTCCACTTTCACCACTACTATTCAACATAGTTCTGGAAGTCCTAGCTACAGCAATCAGAGAAGAAAAAGAAATAAAAAGTATCCAGATCAGAAAATAAGAAGCAAAGCTCTCACTGTTTGCAGATGACATGATACTGTACATAGAAAACCCTAAAGATAGTATCAGAAAATTACTAGACCTAATCAGTGAATTTAAAGTTGCAGGATACAAAATCAATAGAAATCACTTGCAGTTCCATACACGAACAGTGAAAAATCAGAAAGAAAATTAAGGAATCAATCCCATTCACCATTGCAACACAGAGAATTAAATATCTAGGAATAAACTTACCTAAGGAGACAAAAGAACTGTACACAGAAAATTATAAGACACTGATGAAAAAAAATCAAAGGTGACACAGACAGATGGAGAGATAGTCCATGTTCCTGGGTAGGAAGAATCAATATTGTGAAAATGACTATAACACCAAATGCAATCTACAGACTCAAAGTGATCCCTATCAAATTACCAATGGCATTCTTCACAGAACTAGAGCAAAATTTTCACAATTAATATGGAAACACAAAAGACCCTGAATAGCCAAAGCAGTCTTGAGAAAGAAGAATGGAGCTGGAGTAATCAACCTTCCTGACTTCAGATTATACTACAAAGCTACAGTCATCAAGACATTTTGGTACTGCCACAAAAACAGAAAAATAGACCAACGGAACAAGATAGAAAGCCCAGAAATAAACCCATGTGCCTATGCCTACCTTATTTTTGACAAAGGAGGCAAGAATATACAATGGGACAAAAACAGTCGCTTCAATAAATGGTGCTGAGAAAACTGGACTGCTACATGTAAAAGATGAAATTAGAACAATTTCTAACACCATACAGAAAGATAAACTCAAAATAGATTAAAGACCTAAATATAAGACCAGAAACTATAAAATTCTTGAGGAAAACACAGGCAGAACACTCAATGACATAAATCAAAGCAAGATCCTTTAAGACCCACCTCATAGAGCAACAGAAATAAAAACAAAAGTAAACAAGTGGGACCTGATTAAACTTAAAACCTTTGGCACAGCAAAGGAAACTATAAGCAAGGCGAAAAGACAGCCCTCAGAATGGGAGAAAATAACAGCAAATGAAACAACTGACAAAGGATTAATTTCCTTCCAAACAACACCCAGGACTGATCTCCTTTAGGATGGACTGGTTGGATGTCCTTGCAGTTCAAGGGACTCTCAAGAGTCTTCTCCAACACCACAGTTCAAAAGCATCAATTCTTCGTTGCTCAGCTTTCTTCACAGTCCAACTCTCACATCCATACATGACCACAGGAAAAACCATAGCCTTGACTAGATGGACCTTTGTTGGCAAAGTAACGTCTCTGCTTTTCAATATGCTATCTAGGTTGGTCATAATTTTTCTTCCAAGGAGTAAGCGTCTTTTAATTTCATGGCTGCAGTCACCATCTGCAGTGATTTTGGAGCCCCCCAAAATAAAGTCTGACACTGTTTCCCCATCTGTTTCCCATGTAGTGATGGGACCAGATGCCATGATCTTCGTCTTCTGAATGTTGAGCTTTAAGCCAACTTTTTCACTCTCCACTTTCACTTTCATCAAGAGGCTTTTGAGTTCCTCTTCACTTTCTGCCATAAGGGTGGTGTCATCTGCATATCTGAGGTTATTGATATTTCTCCCGGCAATCTTGATTCCAACTTGTGCTTCTTCCAGCCCAGTGTTTCTCATAATGTACTCTGCATAGAAGTTAAATAAGCAGGGTGACAATATACAGCCTTGACGTACTCTTTTTCCTATTTGGAACCAGTCTGTTGTTCCATGTCCAGTTCTAACTGTTGCTTCCTGACCTGCATATAGGTTTCTCAAGAGGCAGGTCAGGTGGTCTGGTATGCCCATCTTTTTCAGAATTTTCGACAGTTTATTGTGATCCACACAGTCAAAGGCTTTGGGATAGTCAATAAAGCAGAATAGATGTTTTTCTGGAACTCTCTTGCTTTTTCAAAACCACAATGAGATATCATGTCACACCGGCTAGAATGGCCATCATCAAAATGTCTACAAACAATAAACGCTGTAGAGGGTGTGGAGAAAAGGGAACACTCTTGCAGTGTTAGTGGGAATGTAAATTGATACAGCCACTATGGAAGACAGTATGGAGATTCCTTAAAAAACTAGGAAGAAAACCACCATATGACCCAGCAGTCCCACTCCTAGGCATATCCCCTGAGGAAACCAAAACTGAAAAACACACATGTATCCCATTGTTCATTGCAGCACTATTTACAATAGCTGGAATATGGAAGCAACCTAGATGTCCATCAACAGATGAATGGATAAGGAAGTTCTGGTACATTTACACAATGGAATATTAGTCATAAAAAGGAATACATTTGAGTCAGGTCTGATGAGGTGGATGAACCTAGAACCTGTTATACAGGGTGAAGTGAGTCAGAAAGAGAAATATTGTATTTTAACACACATACACGGGATCTAAAAAAAGGGGCTGAAGAATTTATTTACAGGGCAGCAATGGAGAAACAGACATAGAGAATAGACTTGAAGACATGGGGAGAGGAGAGGAGAGGGTGAGATGTATGGAAAGAGTAACATGGAAACTTACATTACCATATGTAAAATAGGTAGCCAATGGGAATTTGCTGTATGGCTCAGGAAACTGAAACAGGGGCTCTGGTGTCAGCCTGGAGGGGTGGGATGGGTAGGGAGATGGGAGGGAGGTTTAAAAGGGAGGGGATATATGTGCACCTATGGCTAATTCATGTTGAGGTTTGACAGAAAGCAACAAAATTTTGTAAAGCAATTATCCTTCAATAAAAAATAAACTAAAAAAAAAAAAAGCAGAGACATTACTTTGCCAACGAAGGTCCATATGGGCAAAGCTATGGTTTTTCCAATAGTCATGTATGGATGTGAGAGTTGGACCAACTGAAATGATGCTTTTGAAATGTGGTGTTGAAGAAGACTCTTGAGAGTCCCATGGACTGCAAGGAGAGCAAACCAGTCAATCCTAAATGAAATCAATCCTGAATATTCACTGGGAGGACTGATGCTGAAGCTGAAGCTCAAATACTTTGGTCATCTTATGCAAAGAGCTGACTCATTAGAAAAGACCCTGATGCTGGGCAAGACTGAAGGCAGGAGGAGTAGGGGATACCAGAGGAAGAGATGATTGGATGGCATCACTGACTCAACAGATGTGAGTTTGAGCAAGCTCCAGGATATGCTGAAGGATGGGGAAGTCTGGCTTGCTGCAGTCCATGGGGTTGCAAAGAATCAGACATGACTGAGTGGCTGAACAATGACAAATGCTGCAATGAACACAAGAGGTACATATACCTTTTAAAATTAAATTTTTATTTTTATTGGAAAAATACACATAAGTACAATTGCTGAATTGTATGCCAGTTCTATTTCTAATTTTTTGAGGAATCTCTATACTGTTTTGCATAGTTGCTATACACACTTACATTCCCTTTGGGCTGTAATTCAAAAATTATCAACAAAAATGCCTCTTTCTACCTAGAATAAATGGACTAGTTCCTAGAAACCTAAAATCTTCCAAGAGTAAATCAAGGATCAAACATCTGAACAGATTGGTCATTAGTAATTAAATAGAATCAGTAAACAAAATATTCACAGTAAGAAAAATCTTAAGACCAAACAGTTTCACAGGTAAACTCTACCAAATGTGTAAAAAAGAGCCAATATCTCCTCTTATCAAACTATTACCAAAAAACTGAAGAGTAAAAAATATTTCTAAATTCATTTTATGAGGTCTTTAACATCGCAGTGATACCAAAACCAGATAAGGACACTACAAAAAAGAAAATTACAGGTCAATATCCCTGATGAGCATAGACGTAAAAATCCTCCCTAGAATCCTAGCAAATCCAATTTTTAAAATGCACATAAAAGACCATAAACTCTCATCAAGCGGGATTTATCCTAAGGATGTAAGGGTATCTAGAAGTCAACGAATGTCATATAACATACTGACAAAAGGAAGAACAGAAATTGTACAATTATCTCATTGATTCAGCAAAAGCTTTTCACAAAATCCAACATCCATTATGACAAAAAGTCTCAACAAAGTCGGTACAGAAGAAACAGACCGCAACAAAATATAGGCCATGTATGACAAGCCAACAGCCAATATCATACTCCATGCTGAAAAGCTGAAAAATATTTCTCTAAGATTAGGAATAAGACACGATGTCCACTCTCACCACTCTTATTCAACATAGTATTATAAATCCTAGCTACAGCAATTAGATAAGAAAAAGAAATTTTAAAAATACAGATTAGAAAGGAAGAAGTAGAGCTGTCACTATGTGCAGATATGATACAGAAAAAACTTAAAGTCCAAGTGCCATGATTTTAATGCTTGATTACTAAAGCATACCTATAGAAAACCCAATGACAGATAATGTGTTTTAAATCTAAAAATACAGGAATGCACCCATTTTCCCTTGGTATCATCCATATATACTTAAAGTATACCTACTGTTTTCCTCTGATAAAAAAAATACATATAGATGCCTTTAGAAATCAAGTCTTGAAAAACTACTTTTCTTTTAAGAGAACCGAAGAGTATCGCTAACTTTCTGAACCACTTTATACATTTAAATTTATTTAAAAGGATAATGTAAAATAAGGAGTTAATACAGTTAAAAGAAATCTAGAAAAGCTGGGTAAATAATCTTTTAAAATATTTAAACAAAATATTGCTGTGCTTCTACTTTTGTTCAGAATACTGCAAGCTAAAAAGAACTAAATATAATCATATTTTCAAATAGTAGGTTGTGAGAATAACTTTCTAGTACAAGATAGGTTTTGTAATTTTATTTTAAATAAAAAGAGTAAAGAATTAATTAAAAGAGTAAGTTTCTGGGCCTATTTTTTTACAAGATTTCCTCTAAGTAATGATTTATGAGACTTAAGAATATTCTTAAATATAATTTATCCATGCATATTGACCTTAAATATATATGAAGCAGAGAAAATGTCTTTAAACATGTCCATAGCAGAATAATATCTAGCATTATTTGCAATTCATTATAATATAAACAATTATAAATTTTCCTTTAATTCATTCACACCCACTAACCTATATTCTTTATCTTCTACATCACGTAAGTTTCAAGGGTCATGAATTTTACAAAGCCTTTGGCAAGTAATTAAAAAAATTATCACCCAAAATGCCTCCTTCTACCAAGGAATGAGAAGTTAACCTTATAAAGGTTCTTTGTGTTTGCTTAAACTTTCTGACCAGAAATCCCAAATATTCCTACCATAAAAAAATAGCAAAAATTAATTCATCCAATGTCAGGATTTTCCCATAAAGTAAAATAATTCTTTTTATCCCATTCAATGCTATTTTTAAAAAACATGCTTTATATACTTGTAAGTGGAATTGTTTTGGTATAATTTGAGACAATGATGACTAAAGGGGATCCATATTTTAATTTTCTAGTGAAAGCTTTAAAATGTCAAAAAACACGCATTTTAAAGGCAATGCAAATATTGTAGATGGAAACAAAAATATACATCTTTTGGAAAGGGCTTGAAACATGTGTAAACATCTCAAAGAATCTGAATTCCAACTTTTTAACTGAAACTTCAAAATATGGAATGCATTTTCCTAGGCTGTTTCAACACTGCTTTTCATATGAATAAGGGGGGAAAAATTGAAAGTATAAAAAAAAAAACTGATGTATTTATAATAGGAAGGTGAAAGCAGAAAATATTGTGCTAGGGCATTCTACTTTTTCAGGAGATACACATGTATGTACAAATACATTTTCATGAGTATAGCTAAATTAGGAAAGACCACAAGAATAAACTTTAGGAAAAATTTACATTTTTATATTAAAAATCAAATGTCATTTAAAATAAATTGCCATGTATTTCAAAAACATAGATTGCCTCTCACACTTTTGCTATATAAGGATAAAAATCCCACTTGTCTAGAATGACCTAGAGTAAGAACTCTCTCCTCTCCTCTGAACAGCTGAATACATTAAAGTTGGGACAAATAAAGGTCAGTTCTTCAATAATATTTTTAATATTAATACATTCAGTAACCCAATTACTTCTGCCCTAAAAGTGAAACTTGCAAATAAAGGAGGGTCCAGAAATGCAGTTTTCAAGAACCATGGGAAATTATGAGTCTGGAGAGTATACTTTGAAAATAGTTCTAATCAAAGTTGGTTCTGGAGGAAAAAAAAGTTTCTAAAATAATTATGAATCCCCTTGCCTTCTTAACCAAAATGGAGATATTACAGTCTTTTTCTGGGTAGGTCTACATCAGTTTTTGTCTTCTTCTGAAGACGTAGTTTATTTCTAAAGAAGTTTCTGTTGATTAAGTTTGCATTTGTGGATCATTTCTCTCTTATTAATAAGGAAGAGTAGTTGCGTACAAACTCCTCATCAATATAAAATTATTATCCTCCAATATAACCTTCAAATATTGAATTACTGAATAAAAATACTGACTCACAAGCCAACGTAATATAATTTCCCAAGTAGTCACCAACCATTGAGAACGTGGCTTCCTCACTACTGCTGCGTATGGCTGATACGTCAACAGCATTCATCCACGAAGTTATTGCTATGTTAATACAAGAAGCAACTCTGTGGCAAGAATTTATTTTATGGCCCAGAATGTTACTTTAATGATATTTACTTTTAAATTCAAAGACTTTGGATTTAAATATTTCACAAAAGCCTTATTTTAAATCTAAAAGTTCTTCATCAGGAATCTGTTCTGGTGCTCGCTTCGGCAGCACATATACTAAAATAGGAATCTGTTCTGAAATATTTTGTAATCTAAACATGACTCTGTAATAACCCATGAAAATAACAGGACAAAAATGGAAGCAAAGAGAGGAAACTATTAAGAAACAGTGACCTCACTTCTTCATGATGAACTCTGACTCCTCACACAATGGAACAGTACACCTGCTTTCAAGTAATAAAATTTCAGTGAAGATTTCACAAGATGCCAAAATCAAATGTCCACAGGTATATTCAGATGTATTGGAAAGCTGCAGACATTTCATAATTATTACGGTTTTTAATCTACTCTCTCAGATGTTTATATAAAACAGGAACATTATGGGACAACTGGAAAAAAAAAAAAAGTCTTCATCTTTTACTTAAAGTTGCCTATCTGCAAGGGTAGAAGCCACTGCCAAATGTAAGGAATTGCCAACTAACAAGGACTCTGACAATTAAACTAGGTTACAACCATACAACAGAGCGCTATGAAGCTGCTAAAATGAAAGACAAAGAGTTTTGGATTGCTTGAGATGTCTCAGTTACTATCCTTAGTAACGAAAAGTTTGGCAAAAAAAAGTATAGTAAGTTATTCTCTTTAGCAAAGAAAGTATAGCAAAAAAAAACACAGTAAAGCAAAGCTTGGCAAAGCATTATGCCTTGCAAATACAATAGGCATATTCTGAATATATACAGAGGGACTTCCTGGTGGTCCAGTAGCTAAAACTAGATGCTCCCAATGCATGGGGCCTGGGTTCAATCCATGGTCAGGGAACTAGATCCCACATACAAGGACTTCCCAGATAGTGCTAGTGGTAAAGAACCCGCCCGCCAGTGCAGGAGGCATAAGAGACACGGGTTCAATTCCTGGGTCAGGAAGATCTGGAGGAGGACATGGCAATCCACCCCAGTATCATTGGCTGGAGAATCCCATGTACAGAAGAGCCAGGCAGGCTACAGTCCACAGAGTCGTAAAGAGTGGGGCACGACTGAAGTGACTTAGAACGAATATACTCAGAGACCAATGTATGATGGTTACAATGCACCATTCTCCTTGGCTTCCTCTGGAGGGATGGAGGTAAGTGGGATGAAGCTATTACTTTTTAGCCACAAACTTCTGTGAAATTTCTAATCACAAGAATATATCACTTTTGTTAAAATCAAAATAAAGGCATAATTAAAACCAACCTCTTTGCTGGCAGTGTAAATGTGTTCAGATACTGTGTTCAGAAAGAGAGCTTTAGAAATAAAAACAAAACCAAAAATCCCTAGGTGTTCCCTGTTTTTCGGACTACTTATCAGCCCCAAACCTGATTGCTTAACATTTTGAAAAGATTCCTTTCAATTGATCCATGACCCACACCTCTGCATTAGTCTTCCAATTAGCATAGGGTCAGAGATAGGGGCATCTTCCAATAGCTCTTCTAATGACTGAATAAACACAATCCATATGATCTAATTTAATTACGGGAAGGGTGCAGGCAGATCTTTTCATTAGCTTTAGTTAACTGAATATCTGAAAATAATTTGATCATTTTCCCTCAGCCTCATTGTTTAAGAATGCATTCAATCAACAATACTGAGGGTTTAGTATGTGCCAGAGATAGGTTTTGTGAAAGGAAGAAAGGAATGAAAGAACGGAGGGAGAGGGAAGAAGGGAGGAAGGGAGAAAAACCGTGTGCTTCTCTAAATCAGGATCCAGTCAAGAAACAGGTGCTCTACTGGCTATTCAAAGGAAACTTACTACAGGTATAACAACAGAGCTGAGTTGCCAAAAGGCAAATAATGAAGTAATAGCAACAGCAAAAACTCAAAAACTCCCCCTTGTCCCTAGGACTGGAAAGACAAAGGCCAGAGAGGATGTTTTAAAACCTAGGCTGCTGCTGCTGCTAAGTCGCTTCAGTCATGTCCGACTCTGTACGACCCCATAGATGGCAGCCCACCAGGCTCCCCTGTCCCTGGGATTCTCCAGGCAAGGACACTGGAGTGGATTGCCATTTCCTTCTCCAAGGCACGAAAGTGAAAAGTGAAAGGGAAGTCGCTCAGTTGTGTCTGACTCTTTGCGACCCCATGGACTGCAGCCCACCAGGCTCCTCCATCCATGGGATTTTCCAGGCAAGAGTACTGGAGTGGGGTGCCATTGCCTTCTCCGAAACCTAGGCTAGCTCTATCCAAAGGGAACTAGATCCATAGTGAGAGATGCCTGAGGAACTAGGCACAAGAGGCACAGCCCCTGGAAAATGCTACCCAAGGAAGAAAGCTCTAACCACAGTTTTCCCCATCCCTTTAAGCTTCCTAGCTGTCTGCCAATGCTTGCCGCTGGCCAAACTTCTTGACAAGCCAGCGGGCAAGCGAATTTGGGAAACACCATTTGCAGGGAGACAAGGGAAAATGCAAAGAGACATCGAGACTTGACTAATGATGAAGTAACGATTAATAAGTCTGTAAAACTTTACACTTGCCAGATGTCTACAAGCCACAGACATATATATGCATGCATGCCAGTGCACACATGTACTATGTATAAAATCTGTGTTCAGTCACAATGACAATGAAACAGCACTCTATAATGAGCATACAGAGTACAGCCTGGGGATGCCTTACATCATCAACATGAATCAGCCACAGGTATATGTATGTGCCCTCCCTCCCGAACCTCCCTCCCACGTCCCACCTCTTCCCACTCCTCTAGGCTGTTACAAAGCCCCAGTTTGAGTTCCTGGGGTCATACAGCGAATTCCCATTGGCTATCTATTTAATGAATGGCAATGTGTATATTTCCATTATCTCTAGGAAGTTCATAATGGGATTCCCACCATCAATGCCATTAATTTTTTTAATTTAGTTATTAACAAAGCATAGATATGCTATTTACTTTGTTACCTGTACTAAACTCAAGCTATTTACTTCTAATTTAACCACCTTTTTCTCTAATGTGATGTATTCAATCACATTCTCTCCAAATAATAACATTTTTATCTAAGTTAATGTAGTACTGTGTTTCAGGTACAACTGAGTAGATTTTCTAAAACAAAATAATGATTGCATTAGCAGGTTGCTTCCTTTTTGATTCTAAAGAAATGCTCTTTTTTTTTCCATTAAGTACACTGCTGACTACTGGTTAGAAGAAACACCTATTCCAACATTAAATAAGTTTTATTTTTCAGTATTTTTGTAAGGAATGGTTGTTGAATTCTATGAAATGTCAGAATTTATTGAGAGGATTATAGAGTAGTAGTTCCTCTTATTTAACAACAGATTTCCTTTTTATTCCTTCTATCTCCTTTTCCTCTTAATCCTATTTCTTGGCTTATACCCAAAATGTCTTGGCATTATAATAAAGGCAGACAACAAAAATATTTCTTTCTTTGTGGTTGTTCCTCTGTTCAGGAACCACACAATCACAGTCTGAGCTACATCTGTGGTTCTAAATTTCTTCACTAATTTTATCATTGGCAAGAAACAAGAAGCTGGTTCTTTTCTGCCAAATCCTTTTATTTATTTTTTTAATTCAATTCCCAGACCCTAGAAGGCTGAGCTTACTTAGGGCGTCCCAGGTGGCTCAGTAAAGAATCCGCCTGGCCATGCAGGAGATGCAGGTTCCATCCCTGGCTCGACAAGATCCCATGGAGGATGAAGTGACCACCCACTCCAGTATTCTTACATGGAAAATGCCATGGACAGAGAAGCCTGGTGGACTGCAGTCCATGGAGTCGCAAAGAGTTGGACATGACTGAGGGACTAAGCATGAGATTACTTAAGGCCTAACTTCTATGTAACAAAGGAATTTATTTTTATAGATCTTAGAAGTGCTAAAGAACTTAGAAAGTGAAAACAAAAAGCCAATCAGCTAAAGCCCAGTAAGTTAAGTAATTTTTTTTCCAGTAGTATTCAGAAGTGTCTTGTACTCTGAAGCCAAGATCTCAGTCTGCCAACCAGGTAATATTTTTAACATACCATAATTTTCCTCTTGTCCATTTGGTTTGAGTAATGGAACTTTTCCCATTTGAATTATACTTAGGACCTGAAACATTAGAAAAGCAAATGAAGGGCTTTGATCTATGCCAGTCATTCTGAGATCTTCACAGTGGGTGGTCAAGTAATGCTGACACTGAAGAGAAAGTTTACAGAATGAATTAAGAGGTCACATGTCAAGGAGTGGATGGCATGACTCTGGGCAGGGAGGAGTGTGGGACATCCACCAGGGAGGAATGAATGATGGGGACGACAAAGGACTGACCTCACTGCAATGGAGGGGAGGGACAGTAAGAAGTTTGATGTCAGGTTTAAGTTTTGCTGCCATATATCAGAAGCCTGATTGTAATAAAACAGATTGAAGAGAAACTATCATGGGTTCTACAGGTGGGAAGAAAAAAAGTGGCTACAATAGAAGATGAGTTTTTGAGGAATCATGTCCCAACCATGGTTCACACTCAAAAGAAGTTTATATGAAAACTATCTGCTTTAAGGCAGACACACTGTCCCCCTTAGTCCATTATAAATCAGTAAGTGATTTTGAACAAAGTGTTCCCAAATTTACTGATTTGAAATCTTTGAATAAAAAAGTTTCTGATGAAATCAAACTCACACTGAAAACTATGTTTTTTCCAAAAGCAATGCAAACATGAAGGAAGGAAACTAATACTTTTTTTAAAATTAGTTATTTTGTATTGGAGTAAAGCTGGTTCACAAACAATGTGATATTTTTAGGTGAACAGCAAAGGGCCTCTGCCATACATATACATGTATCCATTCTCCTCTAAACTCCCCTCCCATCCAGGCTTCCACATAACATTGAACAGAGTTCCCGGTGCTATACAGTAGGTTCTTGTTGGTTATCCATTCTAAATGTAGCAGTGGAACTAATACTTTCTGAATGTCCACTATGTGTCAGCAATATGCTTAAGGTGACTGCTGCCGCCAGCTACAGGGTCGGGGAGCCTCCCAGTCTTTCCCCCAGGACATTATAACAAGCTGACAGTAACAGTGTGGCATATTTAGCTTCATCTCTGAAGGATTAGCTCATATAAAACTAAAAATCATCAGAAAACCATAAACTAGAACTGAGTTTTCATCTCCACCTAATTCACTTCTTCCTTGAAGTGTTTTTAATGACTCTTCTCTAAATCTAGGCTTTCGGTTTTAGAATAGGCAATTCTCTTCACATTTTGTTCTTTACCCTAAAACTTAAAAATTCTTTTTTTTTCATGGAGATGCATTATATCCATATGTGCGTGCATGCACGTGTGCCAAGTCGCTTTGGTCGTGTGTGACTCTGTGTGACCCTATAGACTGCAGCCACCTCTGTCCATGGAATTCTTCAGGCAAGAATACTGGAGTGGGTTGCCATGCCCTCCTCCAGGGGAATCTTCTGGATGCAGGGATCAAACCCACGCCTCTTATGTCTCCTGCCTTGGCAGTCGTGTTCTTTACCACTAGCACCACCTGGAAAGCCTATGTCTGTATGTATGGGCCCTAAATGCTGGGCTCAGGTTTTCTGATGGAATACAACTGCTAACAGTTCGTCCCCTCCAAGACAATAAGAGACTGGACTATTGAATACTGAAGACTTCCACTTTATTATTTCTTTGTTTTAGCACATTAAAAAGTCTAAACTCATAATACAAAAAGTTATTTTCCTGGGCAAAGGTTTTTCTCCTGTTTCACATATATTCTCAACAGGCCTGCAAAACTAACGGCTGTTTTCAGGTCCAGCACATGTGTGTTGGTCATGGTAGCCACATTGTGTACACCCACACTCATGCTCTAAATTTGGTTCCCATGGCAAATAGCACCTTAAAATTTCCAAAATTATGGTGGAAGGAGGGCACGTAAAATTTACAACATGTTGAAAACATTTACTAAATCATTTCCATGGGGGAAAACACTGTCACAAATGAAAACGTTGAGTGTGTTCACCTAAGTACTGCAACATGTCAATAAAGCAGAATACGAGTCTTCTTATTCTTGTCAATAAAGCAGAATAAGCATAGGCTTATTCTTATTCGGAATGAGCTAACAGCCTGGGTGAGAAGTTCATCTTTCCAAATGCAACCTGCCTTTCCAAGCCAAATACTTTTTGATACCTCAAATGCCTACTTGACATATCCAAGTTTTTGGCCTTAGGGCAATTCAGACCCTGTTCATGTAAAGAACTCAACCCATCATCTTCGTCATCTGGATGAGGTCTTTCCCCTTTCAGTGTCCTCTCTGCCAGGACATACCAATTTCAAATTACCTGGCATCCCAGGACAGGCAATGGTGCCTCATTCTTGACTCCTCCCTCTTCACCAACCCGTAAATCCCATCCATCTTCAAAGGCTGACAACTTCACAGGCCGAACTGCTCTCTCATTTGTCTGTTTCTCTCTACACCAGCTATCCCACTCTACTCTAGGCTACCATCCATCATATACTACATAGAACACTGCAACAGCTTTTAACTCATCTCCCTGCATTCTTCAGGCCTTAATCAATCTGTTGAACCCAGGATACTAGTGGTTATTCTAAAATGCAAATTTCACGATGCCATGCCCCTTCATAAAATGTTTCACTAGCTCTCCAATTCTCTTAGGACACTTTTCAAATTATTCTCATGATCTGGTTTCTGTTTATTTCCCTACAATCAGGTGAGTGAGTGAGTGAAGTCACTCAGTCGTGTCCAACTCTTTGCTACCCCACGGACTGTAGTCTACCAGGTTCCTCCGTCCATGGGATTTTCCAGGCAAGAATACTGAAGTGGGTTGCCATTTCCTTCTCCAATCAGGTAAGATCACTCTAACCAGTGCCTTGTTACCCTGTAAGTTCTGGATATTCTAGACCTTCAGGACTTAAAGGTTCCATGTTCGCTCTTCATTCTGATAGTTATGCCTGTCAGAGAACACTCTTTTCCCTTGCTCCTGTAACCTGCCTAATTCCCTCATCTCCTTTAATCATTTACTCTGATTTCACTTCCTCCAGCAAAGACAGCATCCTTCAAAATCTGTGTCAAGAGCCCCCCTTCATGTAAAGTGAAAGTGAAAGTTACTCAGTTGTGTCTGTCCAACTCTTTGCGACCCCGTGGACTACACAGTCCATGGAATTCTCCAGGCCAGAATACTGGAGTAGGTAGCCTACCCTTTCTTCAGAGGATCTTCCTGACCCAGGAATCGAACTGGGGTCTCCTGCATTGCAGGCGGATTTTTTACCAACTGAGCTATCAGGGAAGCCCTCATGTAAACTTTCTTTGAAAGAATTTCTCTTTCTCTAAAATCTTTCTCCCCTTTTGTATGATCTCTGCCTGATGGATCATAAACTCCTAAAAAATGTTCAAAGGGTAAACTAAGCTATGTTAGAAAGTGATCTTCAAGTTGATTTTCAGATACAAATAGCAGCAATACATATTTTCCTCCCCTCCCTTTTTCTCTCTTTCTCAAAGAAAACCTTATTCCATAATACTTCTAGGCTCTACTCACTGGTACTCAATTTGTCCACTAACACAAAGCTGAAGACAGAGAGAGAAATCACTTAATATTTAAAGAAAGTCATAAATATCTAGCGCCAGACAATTCCTTTGGGACTTTTTAAAAGCAGCTGAAAAAGCTCTGCTACTCATGACTATCATCCATCCAACTCTGACCCTTTTCCGAAGTCCTTAAGAAAGAGACTAGAGAAGAAAATGAGACAACTGTGGAGTCAGGTGTTTTCTGCCTGGTTTGGGGGCTGGGAGAGGAAGGGGATTAAGTGCTTGCTTCAACCAAACGTAAATAGGGTGGAGAGCAACCAATTCTATCATAAATATAATTCTTATAAGAAGGGGAAATTTTATATCGTAAAAAATGGCTGGAAATGTACTTAGGAATAAATTTATTATCCTATCTATCTAAAAATGGCAAAAAAAAAAAAAAGAGAGAGAGAGAGATAGACCAACAGGTTGCGAAGGGTGAAAGCATGAGCAGCCTACACCCTCACCTTTTGGCATACAATATGTGAAGAGTTCCATGAAGCTACACCTCAAGAGAATCTGCAGCCGTGCAAGGCAATTGCAGCAAAAAACAACCATCGTCTGTTGACAACAGTTGAGCAAGATGAGGTGAAAAATATCATGCTAGCATCACATGTCTCATATTAGGGAATGATACAGTGGAGCTGCCCTGGAGGCCACCAGGCACCCTGCCCAGAGACGGGGCTGGAGGCATGGACCACTGGCAGACTGAAAGAACACATGGCTGCCCTGCCTTGGCAGGTCCTGTGAGAAGGTGAAACAAAAGTGGACGCCATCCATATGGAGAACTCCACGTCACTGAGGGCACGAGCGGTAGGAGCTAGCCCGAGTCAGATCAAACTGTCGAGTGCCTCTCATGACCATCTTCTCTCCCCTCTCACCCCCCATTCCCACCTATTAGGTGGAGGGAAGGGTGCAGAAACCAACACTGCCCTCCTCCTCATTTCTTGAGACACATTCCAAGGAGAGGAATAAGATGAAGTTAAAAAAAAAAAAAAAATCTTTTTTTTAACGATTCACTTCCCTCCAAGAAAAGCACTTACAGTTGGATATGAGGTTGAAGTATGAACTGGACTGTAAACTTTTACTCTTTGAGTAACCAAAAGTAGTGACTATACTAAGTTATAACTTATTATAGTTATATTATAACTATATATTATATTATAACTATAGTAAGTTATAGAAAACATTGGAGATGAGATGTCAATTAAAGGATACAAAGGGGAAATCAACAGACTCAGGAAAAAATGTAAAATAAAATATCAGGTTTATATATACCAAATTCAGATTGTTCAGTAAACTGATAGGAAATCTTAGTCATCAAAAAGTAAAACCATCTAAGATAATAACTGGCTTTACAGTGGAATTGACACCTAATAAGACCACATATTAATGACAACATTTATTTAAGCTATTCCATAATACTCAATTGGAGAAGGAAATGGCAACCCACTCCAGTATTCTTGCCTGGAGAATCTCATGCACAGAGGAGACTGTGGGCTAGAGTCCACAAGATCACAAAGAGCCGGACATGACTGAAGCGACTTAGCACGCACGCATAATACTCAATAGATGAATCATTCTGTTGCCAACCACCTCTATCTTCAGCAAGTTTTATTAAATGCTAGTCACAATAACTATTGAAATAGATGTTCACAAAATATGAGAACATGGCTTAAACATTTTAACAAATTTTTTCAATTTAATGTATTGTAGAATGATGTAAACATCAGTGAAATTCTTTCAGAGTTTTATGTCTTACTGGGATGATTACATGGTTTTCAAATACTATAAAGTCTTAAGCAACTACATTAGAGCTCATGAAAAATCTCACTTAAGTACATAGACTCATGATTCTGAAACTATAATTGAAAACTATAGTTTTTAACTTCTAAAAAACTAATCATACATGGTAAAAAAATTGCCTTTTGTAACATTTCAACTGAAATCTCATTCTTGGAAAAAAAAAGTGAAAATATTCAATTGTGCAGCCAAAATTACCAAATTTCTACACGTCTCCCCTTTTGTAAAAACATTCTATTGGCTTACTAGATATACTGCTCATGACTATAAATGCAGGCATACCTAACACTTCACACATATCCTAATCAGAGTGAGATTTTTGTTGGCCCATCAGCTTTAAACTTCATGCCAACAATCAAGAAAAATCTTGGAAGTTCTAAGTCCTGGTTGTAAAAACAGAAGATAAACTCTGAATCACAGACAGTTAGCCCTGGAAGAAAATGCCAATGACAACTTGATTAATTCAATGGCCATTCTGATTGAAGTAAAGAAATAACAGACTTCTCTAAACAGTGTAACTACACACACACTAAAATCGTTTAAAACAGACCCATCACTCTCAACGGTGTTTTTTGTGTTGCTGTTTATGTTGTCGTTTCAAAAACTTGAACCTGCATTCAGCAGACATTCTATAATTAGCTGTGGCTTCACCTACAGCGACAAGTAGCACCATGATCTCAGGTTCTTAACATTCCTTTGAAATTTATTTCAAAGCTGTGCTAAACAAATCAGTCAGAAAGCCTTAGCCAAGGAGTCCACCCACGTTTAACAACCTTTCTTCACCTAATGATAATTACAGTCTATGGAACAGGCAGCCTCTAATAAACAGCATCAACTTCAGAAGACAGATATCTGGAGGGACCTTTCTGTTGCCATAGAAATATCTTCAGGCCACCTTGTCCTCAGCATGAAACATTACCTTCACATTAACCTGCTATTAACCGTATGTGTGCAAATGCATGTATGTGTGTGTGTGTGTTTGAGAGTGAGGAGTACGCGTGCACACATGTGCATGTTGGGGTGGTTTGGGGGCATATATTAGCCCAAATTATAGGATAATTTACCCTGTCCTGATGGTTATAAATAATATGTGGTCCGTAGCTCTAAAACATTCCCCCAAATGGAGAACACAAATCTTCTGGGTGACAGCAGCCCCTGATTAATGGGTTCTTGGTCCCTTGGTTCAATTGCAAACTTTCATACTGCAGCAAAGCAATAAAGCTCAGCAAAGAATCCTCCATACCCCTTTTCCTCATTCTAACCTCTGGGGTCAGTGGCTTCCTAAAAAAAAGGTAGCAGCAGCTGCCACGAAATGAAGAAAGAGACTTCATCATGTCAACCCAAACATGAAAAACATTTTAGGAACCATGAATTCAGGGGGCAGAGGTTGAAATTCTGTTTAATAAACTATTTTAAAAGTTGTTTTGAAAAGAGTCAAATGAACTTCCCTGAGGCATATTAAGAGCTGAAACATACATGTTCCTTTCACATATCCTTAGTATATACGCTTTGGGACCAGAGGAATGAGACAGAACTGAGCCATCTACAGGGCTTATATTTTAATGAGCTTCTTTTGGGGGCCACTTAAACACAAAATCTTAAATATGAAAGATATTTTAAAAGTAAACATACAAAACATGTAATTACTTAGACTTTTATTATCTCCAAATGCTTATGGACAGAGAAGATAAGTCTGGTATGCTGCAGTCCAGAGGGTCAGAAAGAGTTGGACACAAATGAACAACAACAACAAAATACTTACGGAGGCTGCCAGGGAGCAGGTAAGGAGGGAAGGTACGAGAAGGGTGTTAGAAGGGTTAAGAGGTCAGAAACAGCAGAGAAGGGTACAGAAAGTTTTAATGCTCAACTACTCTGAAGTAGGTTTTCTATTTCTTGGTCCCTTTACATATGCAATTTGTTTAATTCAAGAATTACTGGCATTAGATGAAGCCCTTTAACATGTGTTCTCTCAATTAATTCTAAAACATTATCAAGGGAAGAGGTGGAAGCAGTGTTTTGCCATCATTACTGAAGTGGATACCAAAGCTCAGGAAGATTCAATGATTTGCCCAAGTCTGCAGACTTGCTCACTAAGCTGCCGGGAAGCAAAAATAACTCAATAGCCAGAAGTTTTGTAAGACTACATTATGGTATTACTTTGGGTCTCACTTTATTCAGCATTAATAGCCACACGCTGCATTCTTAAAATGTTCTTTACCATTAACAATGAAGAAATTTCCCCAGCACATAGTAATGATTCACTGTTAAATCAAGACTATCAAAGATTTCTTCTATCCTTTTATTCTCAAACTACTAAAGACCCAATACATCAATAGTCCTCTGTTAAATTTCAATGAGATGGTGATGCAACTAAGATTAGCGAAAGTCTCACACAAGGAAAAACCTAAAAATAAGTGCTGTCCAGCAATATGACCCTGAGTTTGGTTCAGTTCACTTTTTTTTTTAATGCTATTTCTTTTGGAGAATCGCAAAGGGATCCGTCTAAACAGTCTTAGTTAGTTTGCCTGAATAGGACACAATTGATTTATTCAGATCATTTCCTCTGCGTATGCCACTTAAAATTTTTCTTTATAGTTTTTAAACATGAAAGCCCACAAAATCAAGACATTATACTTTTTCATCTATGCTAAAAAAAGATTTAGGTAACGTGATCTAAAAGAAGATATGTCACTTGGCCTATGTCTAGTAGATAGCTTAATTTTTAAAGCAGTACCATTTTTCTTAATAAAGATGCTATCTGTGTGTGGCATTTGTGTGTGCCAAAACATACTGACATAGTGATGAAGTGATCGTCACTTCAGGAGATGGACAATAAACACCAAAATCAACCAGAATGTCTGAAATCTTATTAATTATGACATCCCTCAAATACATCATAAAACTGTAAGTTCAGCTGTACAAGGAAAATAATACAGATTGATGTATTTGACAGGATATTTAAAAATATAGCAAAGGAATAAAAATCTGGCCATCTTTCTAAGGTATTCATATTATTATGAAGGATAATAGGGTTTGACTCTAAAACCAAATTCAAGAATGGGACTGTGTAATTTTTTTCTGACAGTTTCACTACCCACAAATATAACATTTGAAAGTTACCATTTTCATCAAATAGGTAGATCAACTGAATTTTAACAAAAGGACATGTGAGAAAGTTATTGCCCCAGAAGCTTCAAAACTTTCCCCTGCTCTTGGCTCAGGCTATAACAAAGTCAAGTTAAAGATACACACGTGAATATAAGAAAATGGTTCACATCAAGGAGGATCATGATCAATTCTTGTTAATGACAATTACAACACTGGGAATCAACAACCTACAAAGTAAATTTCAGGATAGCAGTTATAGGCAAAGATATGGCTATGAATGCATATTCAATAGATCAGATTGAAGCAAACAAAATAATCTCAACCACAGACTTCAGGGGAAAAATGCCAATCAGGTTCAAAGGTTGTACATGTCAATTATAGCTATCAAGGGTCATTAAAAAACCCACTACCCTACAGTTCCTCCTAATTCTGCTGCAACACATTTGTTTTCTGCGATGTACAGGCTGACTTAAGTAACAACACTTCCCCTAAACCTCTGAATTCTCTGTTTCCTTGGGTCACTCAATATATAGCAAATGCAATTTGCATTTGAGAACAGAATAATGCACCATTTATCAACTTCACTAAGAGATGGAAAGGTAGTGTCTCATGTGTATTTTTTAAATTATAAACTCAATTTATTTAATTTTGATTCCACTAGCTCACTGTGAAATCTGGGTCCAAACAAGCCAAAGGACACAGTAATGTCAGTAATCCCAGCTATCCCTAAGAAATTTTGTCATTTCATTTCAGCAATGATCTTAAAGAACAGTATAACTATATTCTCGATCATTGTATTATAGGACTGCCATGTAATTTCAGTGTCTGCACTTGTACATATGTTTCTTATTGTAGTAGCAACATTCTAAGATACAACTTCAACAGCGAGGGCTAACGCAGTGCAAAACGAATGGAGGAGGGCTTGGCAGTGATGCCCATGACCCAAGCATGGGCCAAATGACAATGCTGGGAGCCTGATGATGTTTTCCAGTAATTCAAACTGGAAGACATGGCAGGAAGACACAGAACTCAGCAGACAGGATTATCAGACTCAAAAGGCCTGTGCTTTAGAAGTCAGAAGCCATTCATTTTGACAGCAATTTACACTCAGCAAAAAAAATCATCACCCATCACAGGTGTGATATTAATTTAAATTTTACAGATTCCTGAAATGTTGATTCAATTTAACGTGCATGTCTGTTTTGTTTGTATGGCTACATGAGACCAACTACATTAGTGTTTTAAAGTGAAGTAAAGTGAAAGTGAAGTCGCTCAGTCATGTCCGACTCTTTGCGACCCCATGGGCAGTAGCCTGCACCAGGCTCCTCCATCCATGGGATTTTCTAGGCAAGAGTACTGGAGTGGGTTGCCATTTCCTTCTCCAGGGAATCTTCCCGACCCAGGGATCGAACCCAGGTCTCCCGGATTGTAGACAGACGCTTTACCATCTGAGCCACCAGGGAAGTCCTAAGTGTTTTAAGCCTGGGTTAATACATATCTACTTAATGCAATATTATAGGCTTCCCAGGTGGCTCAGGGTAAAGAATCTAACTGTAATATAGAAGGCACATGCAATGTGGGTTTGATCCCTGGGTCAGGAAGATCCCCTGGAGGAAGGCACAGCAACCCACTCCAGTATTTTTGCCTGGGGGAATGCTATGGACAGAGCAGCTGGGTGGGGTTTAATCCATGGCAACACAAAGAGTTGGACACAACCGAGCATGCGCTCACACACCATGCAGTATTATAAACAAAGAGAATCCTATACTATTTTAGAGGTCTTAATTTTTTTTTCCTTTTTAAGAAAGAATACTCTCATTACTCATAGTTTACCTGAAGTTGACCACTACTCTTGTTCTTCAGTCACCTCTGACTTTTGTGCCCAAGTTCAAGAATTTCTGCAAGCATTAGTTCCTATATTCTTGCCATTGTTAATTTATGTTACTTAGAAAATTCCAATTTCAGAGAGTTAATTCCCAATTAATTTATTAGGTACACTTACATTGCATTTTCCCCTTTTCATTATAGCATTATGTTCACACATGTGTGCTCAGTTGTGTCCCACTCTTTGTGACCCCATGGACTGTACTATGGGATTACCAGTTAAGAATACTGGGGTGGGTTGCCATTTCCTCCTCCAGGGACTGTCCCAACCCAGGGATAAAACCCATGTCTCCTGCATCACAGGTGGTCTCCTGCATTGGCAGGCAGATTCTTTACCATGGTGCCAACTGGGAAATCCCTTGATATCCTTATAATACATACATAAAAGCAGCAGCTGCTGCTGCTGCTGTGAAGTCGCTTCAGTCGTGTCTGACTCTGTGCGACCCCATAGACGGCAGCCCACCAGGCTCCCCCATCCCTGGGATTCTCCAGGCAAGAACACTGGAGTGGGTTGCCATTGCCTTCTCCAATGCATGAAAGTGAAAAGTGAAAGAGAAGTCACTCAGTCGAGTCCAACTCTTAGCAACCCCATGGACTGCAGCCCACCAGTCTCCTCCATCCATGGGATTTTCCAGGGAAGAGTACTGGAGTGGGGTGCCATCGCCTTCTCCGCATAAAAGCAGTGATCATCTTGAAATACAGCACTAAAAGGGATCCTTATATTTTTAACACTGAATATATAGTAAAACAAATACATTTTTCTTCAGAGTAAACATAAGAAAAAATGTTCATGTTCGTAAGGATGGGTCCTCTTCATGAAATTTCACTTCAAAATGGTATCATCCCCTCAAAATTAATTAACTTAGCTAAAATCAAACATCTCTTTCCCACATCAATTATTTCATTTCAACTCCTTACAGTTGCTCGCAGACCCAAGACTTACACATGAGATCTTTGACGATTTACAAAATCTTTGGCTGATGAATTTAAAAGATCACCTCCAACACTGTCAGGGCAAGAAATGCCAAGTAAAATCTGTGCAAAGTATTCAACTAAATTCTGTTTCCAACCTATCAGTAATAGAGCACAGAGCACTCATCAGAAAGAGGATCTTCTTTTTCAAACAATTCAACTTGTTAGTAAGCTCTTGCTTCCTCATATATATCAATCCTGACTTCCTATAACTTTTGGTTTGTAATAATATCATCTTTTAAACTACATTTAATTACATATATATATATGATAAACTTTCAAAAATCTGAACATCTATTGCGTCTCCTCCTATGTCTGTTGTTCTGGAGGCTGAATCTGTTACACAGTTATGTTAATGTGAGATGACTTCAAACCCTTCACCATCCTGACCACTTGCATCTAAAGTGATACCATTTTCTCAAAGTCTGTTGTCTTCATAGGACCTTTGTAGCATTTCCAGTACAAAGTCAAAGAAATTTTAAGAGCTATGATATCCAGTCAGCCATTCACTATCAATCTACATGTAAGTGAACATCCATTATGACCTAGACATGACTTACTGTGTTTAAAAAAAAAAAAAAAACTCTGAATAGATGTTTCACTATGAATCTACTCTGTGTTCGTCTCATTCAGTCCACATTTTTCTGTCTTATCTAAATAACTTAAAGGAAGCTTCACCATTTTCTTGAATTGCTAAAATCAACAAAGTGTTGGTTTTTCCTTGATCTATTATTTCAAGAAGCTTTTCTTTTAGGTTATTTTGTATATCATCACCCTATAGTGGTACAGTTCCTTAAAATTTATCAATTTTTAAATTTAAAATTTCCAGCCATAATTTTTGGATGTATCCAATGGCTCAGCAGTATGAAGAGAAGAGCAATTATTAGCCCTTGCTATAAAGATATATCAGGGGCTCACAGCAGTTACAGAATGTTAGGTGCAGGGCTAGTATTAAACACCAAGGTTTGATTCCTCATTTGTACCAGGTTTCCTCCAACCTGCCTTGCTTCTGATCAGGCTTTGCTTCTAGGAAACACCCATGTTCACTCCACATTAGTTCAAACAACATATTTGATATTCTCTTAAAAAAAAAAATGGGGGGAGGGGTTACAACTACTCTAACACTACAGCTTTCGGCATTTATGTGTTTGCTCTATAGGTAAAGGTTGAAGACTTGATAAAGATAAAAGCAGCTTTAATCCTGCATTTTTAGTTCTCATGTGTTCTAAAAGACAAATATGTCAATATTGGACGAAAGTTTGTCATCAAAACATAAATGTAACCCTATAAGCTAAAGCTACAGATTATTCTGCTGCTTGTATTAAGGCAACTTGAATTCTAGTCACAAAATATTCAGCTAATGGGAATATTGAACAATAAAGTAATGAATTCAACCTTGTGACTCTTAAAAAATAAACTTAAAATAATTATAAGAGACAGAGGATAAGGTATGGTAGTATATGAACGAATGAGTTTTTTTTAATCTCTTGGCTTATTAAAATGAAATGTTATATTTCTTTAGTTTTTGTTCATCAGGTCAATATAAGATGAGATATAGCAATGGCCCCTCTAATAATATAAATTTAGAGGAATTAAGGGGTAATCTTTGAAGATGCAACAGAATGTCTCAGTACTGCCCATTCATCCAGGAGATTAATAGTCAAGCACACTCCTAAAGTCAGCAACAGAGAAACACAGAGGAATGGTTTTTAAGTTCACAGAGAAGATGCATGTGTATGCGAGTGTGCTCAGTCATATTCTATTCTTTGCAACCCGTAGGGCTGTAGCCCACCAGGCTCCTCTGTCTATGGAATTCTCCAGGCAAGATGGGAGTGGGTTGCCATTCCCTTCTCCAGGGGATCTTCCCGACCCATGGATCAAACCCACATCTCTTGCATCTCCTGCACTGGCAGGCAGATTCTCTACCAGCTGAGCTATCTGGGAAGTCCAAAAATGCATACATTTCTATAAAGTGGAGGAGATACAAATAAACTTGTTCTAATTGGAGAATTAATTATTTTAATGTATGTAGAATAAAGGTATCAGGAGTTACAGAAATAAGAAAAATATTCAGATGAGAAGAGTATAAACACTAGACCAAAACTTGTATTCCCTAAATTTTGAACCACAGCAAGGCACACTGTGTCTTTGTGCATTCACTCTATGACTGATTATTTCAAAGTAAACATAACCTTTTAAATAAAACTGTTTTGTAGGCCAGAGGCCTACAGTTTCTCCAATGTTTCTGCTCCTTTTATGCTTCTATAAGGTACAATGACTTAAGGTAGGATATGTCCAGAGATGAATGGTTTGGGGTTTTTCTGCTGTTGTTTTCTGTTTTGTTTTGTTTTGCTCCAAGTAAGGCTATGCTAAAGAGCCCAACTATTTACTGCTCCTTCACAAAAACTCCCAGAAGAAGGTAGGTTCTAAATTAGCTTCTTAGAAAAATGCTACCGATTGTTTACTTGTAAACAGAGCTACTTGAGCTAATTTAATGGTTTCTAAGTTCACTATGGCAAAGTCTGCTCATTTGTCCTCCATACGTTGTTTAAAAAATCACCAGAGTTTATAAGACCACAAGTGAAGCTTCCCACTGAGTGGCCTGCCTTTGTCACTTCAGTCGTGTCTGACTCTTTGTGACTCCACTGATCATAGCCCACCAGGCTCCTCTGTTCGTAGGACTCTCCAAGCAAGAACACTGGAGTGGGTTCCCGTGCCCTCCTCTAGCAGATCCTCCTGACCCAGGGATCAAACCGGGGTCTCCTGCATTGCAGGTGGATTCTTTACCATTGAGCCACCAGGGAAGCCTGGCCTTCCTTTAAGCAACTCCGAAGAGCAAACAGAAACATGAACACTCCTTTGTGGACACTGTACTAGGTGAACTGTGTCCTGCAAAATGATACACTGAATCCCTAATCTCCAGAGCCTCAGACTGTGACCTTATTTGGAAATAGAGTTGTTCCAGATATAATTAGTTAAGATTGGAGTAGGGTGGGCTCTTAGTCCACTGTGATGGTGTTAAAGAAGAGACACTGAGACAGAAATACAAACGGAGACAGGGGCTGGGGTAACACATCTAACGGCCAAGTACCTTGGCAAACACCAAAAGCTAAAAGAAGTAAGAAAGGATCAGGATGGGGAGCACATGTATACCTGTGATGGATTCATTTTGATATTTGGCAAAACTAATACAATTATGTAAAGTTTAAAAATAAAATAAAATTAAAAAAAAATAAAATAAAAAAATAAAAAATTAAAAAAAAAAAAAAGAAAGAAAGGATCCTCCTATACAGATTTCACAGTGAGTGTGGCCCTCCCAACACTTAATTTTGGACTTCTCCAAAGGTGGGAGACAATCTATTTCTGTTGTTTGAAGACACAAGGTTTGCAGTAATCTGACATAACCACGTCTTTTTCAACTTTCTTTTTTGTATTGCTGCTGCTGCTAAGTTGCCTCAGTCGTGTCCGACTCTGTGCGACCCCAGAGGCGGCAGCCCACCAGGCTCCCCTGTCCCTGGGATTCTCCAGGCAAGAACACTGGAGTGGGCTGCCATTGCCTTCTCCAATGCATGAAAGTGAAAAAATACAGTGAAGTCGCTCAATCATGTCTGACTCCTAGCGACCCATGGGGTTAGGGTTATTAACAAAATTGTGACCGTTTCAGGTGAAAAGGGACTCGGGCATACATATGCGTGTATCCATTCTCCTTCAAAACGCCCTCCCATCCAGGCTGCCACATAACATTGAGCAGAGTTTCATGTGCTATACAGTAGGTCCTTACAGGTTATCCACGTTGAATACAGCAGTGTGTACATGACCATACCAAACTCCCTAACTGTCCCTACCCCCGCAACAACCGTAAGTTTGTGTTCTAAGTCTGTGAGTCGTTCTCAACTCCTCCTTTGTTTCTTTCTTCCTCCTATAACACAAGGTGCTTCCACTACCCTCACACACAGCATGCAGCCTCATGCTTCCACCCCTTGGCCTGAAACTTTCCCTCTCTCTTGACCATCCTTCTCCTCATCTCCTCCTGTCATCAATGTATCTTTCGAGCTCATCTCCAAGTTACCTTCTCCATGTTACCTCACCTAATCTCCCCCCAGGCTGGGTTCTGTGTGGGGCTTCTTTCCCCCCAAGCACAGCATACAAATCTGCAACACACACCTGTCTTCTCCAGTCCGCTGTCAGCTCTGACATGACACCATTTCTCACCACTGCACCACCAGAGCCAAACTCAGAACTAGGCTCAGAGTATGAGTGGCCTGGTTGCACTACTCCTACCTTCCATTATCACGTGCTTTCTTCTCTTCACATCCCCTTTCCGTCATCACATGATCCTCAATTTAGAATTAGTAGGTGATTTTAGGGTTTCCTTTGCGAAAATCCTTAGATATACCTGGAGGAAAAAACCCAGCTGATACAGCACTTGGGACCCATAGCCCAGCGACAGGGACCTGGGTGATTGGTCAGCTTTGCCATAATTTTCACCATCACCTGTAAGTCATGGCCTGCATTCCATTCAGCCTGGTTGTCTGTCCTGTTAATCAGCAGGCAGGTGAGCAGAAGCAGCAATGTGAGAGGCTAAGTATCCACATGACTGTTCTCCCCTTCCCTTGATGTAAGTCCCCAGGAGTGGATTTTCACCCCCTTGACTCTCACAGAGAAAAATAGAGGGGATGGAACTGGATAGTTCAGCAAATGAAAGCAAGCATTGATGCCAGTGAGGACCAGAAGGGCAGATTTGAACAGTTCAGTCGCTCAGTCGTGTCCAACTCTATAACCCCATGGACTGAAGCACGCCAGGCTTCCTTGTCCATCACCAACTCCCGGAGCGTGCTCTAACTCAAGTCCTGCAAGTCGGTGATGCCATCCAACCCTCTGTCGTCCCCTTCTCCTCTTGCCTTCAATCTTTCCCAGCATCAGAGACTTTTCCAGTGAGTCAGTTCTTCGTCTCAGGTGGCCAAAGTATTGGAGCTTCAGCTTCAGCATCAGTCCTTCCAATGAATATTCAGGACCGATTTCCTTTAGGATTGACTGCTTTCACTTCCCTGCAGTTCAAGGGACTCTCAACAGTCTTCTCCAATAGCACAGTTCAAAAGCATCAATTCTTTGGTGCTAAGATTTGAACTTAGCACACACAAAAACAAAATAAGCTTTTCATACCTTTCAAATAAAACATAGTTGTTACTATAATTTCTTATTTTTTAAAGCACTTTAGTATAAATTAATATTACCTTCAATATATTTTCAACTGCTCTTGTTAACTCATGCTCGCTCTCAGCCACCTGGTCATGTCTGACTTTTTGTGACCCCATGGACTGTAGCCCAGCAGGCTCTTCTGTCCATGGGATTTCCCAGGCAAGAATACTTGGAGTGGGTTGTCATTTCCTTCTCCAGGGGCTCTTCCTGACCCAGGAACTGAACCCGCATCTCCTACACTGCAGATGGATTCTTTACCACTGAGCCACCAGGGAAGCCTTGTTTTAACTACAGCACTTTAAACACTACAGTAAAAGCGGTATATGCCAAACTTCTAAACACAGCAATACACACTATGATTGCATCTTAAATAGTTTTAGAAGTATTTTTCTTGTAGAAAGAAAACGTCAGTAGAAAAGGATGAGCTCAGTCAAGTGTTTTGTAAGAAACGATTTGCACTGTATCTCTATGAATTAAATGAACTGATTTTTCATCTTTGCTGGTCCCTGGCCAGCCCAGTCCTGGGTCTGTAAGCCAACTGGCTGTTTCTTGCCAACATCAACAAAAAGCCCATGAACCTAGACTTTTCCAGTGTATATTCCAAACCACTTTACTTCGACCAAATTGAAATTTCATTTTTGTCTTATGTCTGACATCTGATCCTGTCCCTCGAAGTTCCCATTGAAAGTCTTGTTCTTGCAATCCAGCCCTGATGATATTCTTCGGTCTACCAGCACAAAGCCCTGACTTCGTCCTTCTTGTCCACCTCTCACAGGCCCACTCTCCCTGCAAGGATCATTCTGCTGTGAGTCCTGGCAGCCTCGAGAAGACACATCTACTCATGCTCTGGGACCCTGGCCTAGTGGAGCATACCCTCACTTCTGGGAAGTTGTGCAGCAGGTTTCAGGCCCAAGAGTTTCACTGAAATGAGACATTTTCACTACCTCTCAATCTCCAGTGCACTTAGAATCATGCACCCAATATACGCTGAATGAGCAAATGAACTTTCCCCTTCAATGAGTATCTACAAAGTTATAAGTATCCAAAGAGCTAAATTCTCTGCCAGGCTTTTGACTATATGCCTGAGTCTGAAAAACCAGAATAAAGTTGATGGACACCACACAGAAGTGCCCCTACCTTCACGTTCTTTCTTCAAAAAACAAAAATGCAGGAGACTACAATCAGCGCTATTACAGCACTCTCTCTCATGATCCCTTTTGTGTCATTTTTTGGCTACATTTCACTTTGACATAATTATAAACGTACATGAAAATTATAACAAGGTACAATAAAAATCCCATATACCCTTCAACCTGGGTTTTAAAATGGCACTCTTTTTATATGCATTTGAACATGACTGTACCCATTCACTTTGGAAAAGGCAATAACACCCCACTCCAGTACTCTTGCTTAGAAAATCCCATGGACGGAGGAGCCTGGTGGGCTGCAGTCCATGGGGTCGCAAAGAGTCGAACATGACTAAGCGACTTCTCTTTCACTTTTCACTTTCATGCATTGGAGAAGGAAATGGCAACCCACTCCAGTGTTCTTGCCTGGAGAATCCCAGGGATGGAGGAGCCTGGTGGGCTGCTGTCTCTGGGGTCACACAGAGTCGGACACGACTGAAGTGGACTTAGCAGCAGCAGCAGCATACCCATTCACTTAACCGTCTGTCGATACATCTACATCTATCTAAAAACATTTACAGATACAAACATACAAAAATGTGTTTACAGGTATGCACATACACAATTACACACCTGTGTACAAACATATCTATTTTTTTCCTGAATATTTCAGGATAAGTGTCAGATACAGAGCCCTTTTATCCTTAGTTCATCAGCATGTATATACTAAGAATGAGTTGTATACACTCTTATATAACCATTTTCTAATTATCAAAGTCAATAGTTGCAACTAACCCACAAACCATGTTAAAACCGAATGAGTGCATTCTTTCAACGTTGTTAGAACAATGATGTATTATTCTCCCATTTATGAATCAACATTTTTTTTTCAGGCTTAAAACAACAAGTAAATCCATTAAATGTTCACTATCACAACACTTTGCCAGTATTTTCCCAGTCATGTCTTAGTTGCCAAAACTCATCCTCTTGATGTTTAAAGAAGAGCTCAGTGGATGCTGAAGTCCCTGAGCTCTTGCATGTTTAGAACAGTTTTTCTACAGATTGATACTTAATGAAGAGCTTGGCTGGATATGAAATTCACGGCTCACACTTGGAATTCACACTTGAATTTCTTGAATTGCTGCGTTTCTTTGTATATTCTTTGGAGATGTCTGATGCCATCCTAAATACTTCTATTACTTGATTGATTCTTTGTTTGCTTTTGCCTGTAGGCCAGCAGTCAGCAAACATTTTCTGTGAGGAGCTAGGCAGTAAGTTATTTTAGGCATTGTGGGCCACATATGTTCTCTGTCACATATTTTTGTTTTGTAACTCTTTAAAAAATATATGTAGAAGCAGTTTGTAGCTTGAATTCTACACAACTGGCTGTAATATGTAGTTTGACAACACCTGCTATAGATGATAAGATTATTTTCTTCAAAGTTCACTACTTTTCTACTAGGAAATATATAGTTGTTCATTTTTTTTTACAATTTTCCTAGGAACCTGGAAATACCTTTCAATATGTACTTTCAGGTCTTCTTTTAATTCAAGCAAGTTTTGGGGGTTTATAAAATGCTAGTAGATAACTGATGTTAAATGTTAGTCCTGTTTCATTTTTCTTTTCCAGGGATTCCAATTATCCACAGGCTAGATCTTCTCTGTCTTCTACTTCCACAATTTTCTGTGAAACTAATTTTAACTTCATTTTATTTTCATTCTCTTAGTTATATGCCTATGTCTTCAATGCCCCTCAGTAAGTTTTCCTATTTTAATCCACTTCCCACCTTGAGCCCCTGACAACTTACAGACTTTATAACTTATTATTTTACCTACTTTTTCATTTCTTTCCTATGTTCAACTAAATTGCATTTCACTTCTTCCCATTTTTAGTCCATCTCTGTTCTTAAAGTTTTGACAGAAAGGTTCTCTCCCCTACACACACTAAATCACTTCAGTCATATCCAACTCTTTGCAATCCCATGGACTGCAGCCCGCCAGGCTCCTCTGTCCATGGAGATTCTCCAGTCAAGAACACGGGAGTGGGTTGCCACGCCCTCCTCCAGGGGATCTTTCCGACCCAGGGACTGAACCCACATCTCTCATATCTCCTGCGCTGGCAAGCAGGTTCTTACCACCAGGCGCCACCTGGGAAGCCCTTCTCCCCTACAGCTCCGAATAACTGTTTAGGAATATTTAATTCAGTTTGCAGTGCTGTGTTAGTTTTCTATGAAGGGAATATTCATCAACTAAGGAGATTTTGATTCTCCTTTTGTTTTTATCTTAGAATAGTTCTGAAGAATGTTTATAATTTCACGAAAAAAATGGCAGAGGTTTGGTGTGATTAATACAATTTTAGACTGCCCTCTTCTGTTAGTGTAGCAAAAATGTACTTTAATTTGCATGAATTGTACAAAATTTGTACACACTGTAAAACATATAAATATTTCTTCAACGAATCGTTTGTGGGGATGATGAGCTGGGGAAGTTGTATGCTTTCCACCTATTTTTCAGTGTGTTGTGTCTTTCAGGATCTTAAATTCCCCTCCGCTTCCTCATGCTTTCACCCAAGACTTGCTAAAGGTAAATTTCTCATTTCATCTCTGTACCAATTTCCTTTGGATGCTGTAACAAATTACCAGAAATTTAATGGCTTAAAATAGCAGAAATTTACAGTTTTTTTATAGTTCTGGAATCCAGAAGCTTAAAATAAGTCATATATAGCTAAAATGAATGCGTCAGGAAAGTTCTCAGTGAGAATTTATTCTTAGTCTTCCAGCTTCCAGTGGATTCTGGTGTTTCTGGGCCTGTGGCCGCATCACTCCACCTCGGGTTCCTGTCCTCACATTGTCTTCCCTTCTGTATGCACATCCCATCCGGCCTCCTTCTAATAAGCACACTCGTGCTGTCACTTCGGGTCCACCCAGATAACCCAGGATCGCCTTCCCAACACATAATCCTTAATGTAATCACATGTACACAGTCCCTTTTTCAGAGAACAAGATGAAATTCAAAGATTCCAAGGATTCTAACATAAACATCTTTAGAGGCCATTTATTTAGCCTCTCATTCCTTCTCCCTAGATGCGCTGCCTTTCAAAGACTGCTGGCCTGGATCATCCGCAAGTGCTAAGTCACCTCAGTAGTGTCCAACTCTTTGTGACCACATAGACTGTAGCCCACCGAGCTCTTCTGTCCATGGGATTCTCCAGGCAAGAATACTGAAGTGGGTTGCCATGCCCTCCTCCAAGGGATCTTCCCGACCCAGGGATCAAACCCACATCTCTTACGTCTCTTGCCTTGGCAGGAGGGTTCTTTACCACTATTGCCACTGCATGGGTCAAACACATTTCAAATCCTTTTCCTGCAGTCAGTGCTCTGAGCTTTCCTGACCTCTTTTTTAGTGCTTTTGAATTTAGGATTGATTTTCTCTCGTGAGGGTTGATTTTAGCTCAATTCCATCTTCACTTTTCTATATACTTTTATGAAAAAACCCAGTTCTCCACAAAGGCTTGAGCAAGGAAATAAGAAATATGTTTTCTAGACATTTGTGTTTACCTTCCTACTACGGATAATTTGAAGTTCAGTGTTCTATCTTACTACTACATCTAAAGCTTGGGGTTTTAGAGTTTTAACCATGTTTGCTGATCTGCACAGATTTTTAGAATGGTATCTGGAGTGATCTGACTGCATTAAGTCTTAAACCTGGGACTTCCCTGGCAGTCCAGTGGTTCAGACTTCATCTTCTAATGCAAGAGGCTGTGAGTTCGATTTCTGGTTGGGGAGCTAAGACCCCACATTCCTTGTGGCCAAAAAATGAGAATATAAACAACAGAAGCGGCGCTGTAACAAACTCAATAAACACTTTTTTAAAAAAAGAAGTATAAGTCCTTTGTGAAACAGGGCAATAAACAGTATTCTAATTTGGTGAAAACCTGTTACTTACACAAAAAAGGTTTTAAAAAGTTAATAATGTAACATAATGGCTACCATTTTGTATAGTTACTCAGAGAAATAACACCTCATTAAACTATAGACTTGTTGAATTCCAGAACTGACAAACACCACAAAGACCAGAGCTGTCAAATCTAATGAAGATCTCTAGTTGCCTATGGTAGAAGACTGTCTGTCTCCCATGCAAGAATCTACCCATCAACTATCCCAGAACCCAAAATTTGAAAAATCCAAAGCGAAATTAATATCATGATATTGAACATGGCATTTTAGTATAATACTTTATAGTCAATGCAAGTAAAGACCGTCAATGTCTCTGCCTCTATTCTCTGCCGGTAGAATAGCAATCCTAGTATTTACATAAGGACCCTTAGGAAGTAGTTATGATGAATTAGCCAGAATGTGCAAGTTATTTTGTAAATGAAGGCTTAAGTACTGTAATGTAACTCTGATGTATGGGGAGATAAAGCAGAAATGTCAGTGGCTGACTCTGGCCATATATATTACTGTATTAATATTTAACAAAGAAATGGGAGATAAGGAAGTAGGATGTCTGCATCTTGCTATCTGTATTCTAGGACTGCCCTTCTGATGGCATAATTTTATTTAATTGTTAACTTCATCTGCCCCCAATTAATGGGTATAAAATACACTTTCAAAGCAATAAAACACTGTAAACAATGATTCTGAAGGTAGAAACATGTACACTGGTACTCCCTGGGCCACTATTGCATCCAACTAAGTCAAATGTCAGTCATGTCTTTATTTATTTATGTGGCTGCACCACCCAGCATGTGGGATCCTTATTCAAAGACCAGGGATGGAACCTGTGCTCCCTGCACTAGAAGTGTGCGATCAACCGCTGGGCCACAAGGGAAGTCCCAACAGTCATGACTTTAAATAAAACTCTAACTAACTACTGTCCAAATTTGAATAAACATCAGTAAACATATACCATCTGAGGTCTAGCGTGTGCTGCATACCGAGTGTCTGCTAAGCACTGACTTGAGAAAACACTCCATTTTCTTTGTATCCACTTTATATGCTAGAAAGGTGATTATTTTTTATAAGTGCTACTAAACAGTCAACACATATCATTCATACAGAAACTTATACATTTCAACACCATTCTTGATATTGTTCCCTCTGCTGAGACTGATTCCTCACAGGCTCATAATAACCTTTTCCTGGTCTGTATCAGATGTCACCACTTTGGAGTTTTTCCAGATCTGCTGAACTATAATATAATCATTTCATGCTCAGAAATTTCTTAATAGTTTTTAGAACCTAAACTTTTGTACTTGCCCATACTGCTCACCATATACATACACGATGGCAACACAGAGGTATATTTTAAGAGCCTGGCTTTGGTTTACACCAGGCGCCAAGACGGACCCTGCCACCTACTTGGAGTTGCCACAGTGACTGGCATATCTTTCCTGAGACTCAGTTTCTTTGAGTAGGAGGAGAATAATACCTAACCCCTAGGTGTGCCAGAAGAATTGAATGAAATAATGTAAAGTGTTAAATCTAGCAAATCAGTTATAAACACAATCACCTAATATTATTCTCCCTGCAACAAGCTCATTCTGCATCCTGAGTATAAACTCTCTTTATATCAGAGATTATGTCTTATGTGCTTGGTGTGTTGCCTACAGCATCCAGAACAATGCCCTGCACACAATCAGTGTTCAGAAGGCACTTTTACAATGAAAATAAATGAAGGATACAAATTAAACACGTGTTGAGCTTTTTCCATTGTGAAGGCACAGCAAGAAATGAAAAAGACATCACTCCTGACCTTTATTTACATCTTTAAGGGCTTATTCTATTCTAAAAGCTGGATCTAGTAAAAGAGCAGTTAATCTTTAAGTGTTTAGTCTAGTTAAAAATATACATGTATACCGATATTTCACATATAAGACTGTGAGTGAAAAGAACCAGGAGGACAGTACCAAAGTGAGTGCTGACTTGGCAAACACACTTGCGAGTGAGTTAAACTGAAAAACTCATTTTCCTCGCCTCCATTTTTTCCAAATATACTTCCCTCCGCAATTCTTACCTCTCCTTACTCCTACTCAAATTTGTTTCCATGGCAATGTTTCTACCTTGAAATTCCATCACTGGAATGTCTACATTCAGTCTACAAGTATTTCTACTGCTCTTGCTCTTAAATTGCTCCTAGAAAACCTCAGTTCTCCCCTCCACAGTTTAGATGAATTGCATAAATGTCTACTGGGCACATGTTTCATCTCACTCCCTTGTACTGTACAGGGGTTCTTACACAGGACTTTATTAATACTTCTAACATTTGATACATTTTAATACTTGATAACAAAGTAAATAAACCCAGCTCCTATGATGTGAACCATACAGGACCTAAGCTTGTTCAAATTCAAGACCTTTACCGAATACAAAGAGAACATTTAGAGAGCTACTTAACAATCAAAACCAGAGGAAAAGAAAGATTGCCAGTAAAAGAGTTATTCAACAAGGACTTATTTCCTACCACCTGATCCTGCCTTTGGCTAGACACTGGACTTCTCCTGCCAGAACCTCAGGACTGTTAAGAGAACCCTAATTTGCCATTGAGCTTTTCCGCTGATGTGCTCTCAACCCTAGTCCTATTAGGCCCTTTAACGTTGCTTCATTTACTCTTAATTCTTCTGTTTTGAATGGTGCTGCCAAAGTCCTGAAGGTCTGAAACACACCAGTACCTCTGAATAGATGGTCAATTTGACTCTTCTGAACACCAGTCAGACTCTGGAGAACACCGCCAAATGCCACAAGCAAAATTGCTGTCCTGCAGTCAAACAAAGGATACTAACTCACTGAGCAGGTCCTACCCTGGGCTTCAAGAGCCAATGGAAGTCCTTGTAAGCACCCCAGGAGTGCAGCCTACGCTGAAGGAGGCACCCAGATGCCAAACGGTCACTTTAAAAACCCTCAAAATTGATAGAGGACTCAGAGAATAAGTTCTGGTGTTCCTTGAAGAATTCTAATACAGAGAGCTACTAATTAGAGCTTGAGCCACTCAAGAACTACCATGAAAATTTCTAGAAGGGTTATCCACAAATGGGTTAGCAAATCCAGAAAATCTGCTAACCTCCCCTCCCCCCCAACAGAATTTTGACGGCTATAGCAAGATCTAGCACTCACTACACCATGAGCACTCAAGGATACGATCTCTCTAGGCTGCTCAGAGGCAACGCGCACTTTCTCTCTTGACTTTGCTTGTCTTGATATAGGGAAGAAAGCTGTCTTCCTCTAAATCCTACATCTAGAACTGTATAGTTAGAAAATCAAATGAACCTTTTTTAAGACTACCTTGCATCTACATTTAAAATTCTCTCAACTTATAAAAACTGACTACATTACTCTGCAGTTTGTCCTAATGGGTCAAATGATGCTGCTTATTTTATGCTGCTGCTAAGTTGCTTCAGTCGTGTCTGACTCTGTGCAACCCCATAGATGGCAGCCCACCAGGCTCCGCTGTCCCTGGGATTCTCCAGGCAAGAATACTGGAGTGGGTTGCCATTTCCTTCTCCAATGCATGAAAATGAAAAGTGAAAGTGAAGTCACTCAGTCGTGTCTGACCCTTTGCGACCCCATGGAATGCAGCCTACCAGGCTCCTCCCTCCATGGATCTTCCAGGCAAGAGTACTGGAGTGGGGTGCCATTGCCTTCTTTTATGCTACATTTTATTATTAATCTTCAGTTTCTAACTACATTATCAACATAATACATCATGCTGTCATGAAGGAATCTTTAGCATACCATTTGAATGCATCCAGAATTCTGGGTATTGTAATCAACACACCATGAAGAGCAAAATAACTCCTCAAGGATTCACAATGTTGAAGAGCAAATGTTTTCAATCCTCATGCAAGGCATGTTCTAGTACATCGGGGTGGTCCTTCCACAGACTCTGATGTATCCTTAGATTCTCGACCTGCATCTGAGAGACATCTAAGTTGACTGCTACTATCAATGCTTTATCTCTTACAAATCTTTCTCTCCTAAATTTTCTCAACATATGGCAAGGAAGGAAGTCCAGCCAGCAGCAGCAGTTACCCCAGATTCCATGGAGGGATTACACTGTCAGGATATTCCCATCTCCTGTCAGCAGCTCCAGTGTTGATGTCTTTTCCCATTCAAATTCGGAGAAATATAAAGTAGTTTGAAAAACCTGTTCTAAACACTGTAACAATCTGCCAATACTATGAGAAGCATTTGGTATTCGTGCATACAAAATTTATTTATGTGTAAAATAACTGTTAGTTATATAAATATACATATTGTATAATTATGTACATATATATTTGTATTTTCTGTATTATAAATATATAACATCAATTTACATATGTATAACGCTTACTCCTTGGAAGGAAAGTTATGACCAACCTAGACAGCATATTCAAAAGCAGAGACATTACTTTGCCAAAAAGGGTCCATCTAGTCAAGGCTATGGTTTTTCCAGTGGTCATGTACGGATGTCAGAGTTGGACTGTGAAGAAAGCTGAGCGCCGAAGAATTGATGCTTTTGAACTGTGGTGTTGGAGAAGACTCTTGAGGGTCCCTTGGACTGCAAGGAGATCCAACCAGTCCATTCTCAAGGAGATCAGTCCTGGGTGTTCTTTGGAAGGCATGATGCTAAAGCTGAAACTCCAGTACTTTGGCCACCTCATGTGAAGAGTTGACTCACTGGAAAAGACTCTGATGTTGGGAGGGATTGGGGGCAGGAGGAAAAGGGGACAACAGAGGATGAGATGGCTGGATACCATCACTGACTCGATGGACGAGAGTTTGAGTGAACTCCAGGAGTTGGTGATGGACAGGGAGGCCTGGCGTGCTGTGATTCATGGGGTCGCAAAGAGTCGGACACGACTGAGTGACTGAACTGAACTATATTTATATATGTGTATATATGCAGTATATATGAGTGTGTGCATGTATGTGCATTTACTTTTTTAATTTATTTTTTAATTGGAGTATAATCCCTTTAAAATATTAAATGGAGTATAATTCCTTTAAAATGTTGTGTTAGTCTCTTCTCTACAACAATGTGGATCGGCCATAAGTACACATATATATACATCCCCTCTCTCTTGTGCTTCCCTCCCACTCCGCCATCCCCTGCCCTCTAGGGTAATCACAGAGCACTGAGCTGAGCTCCCTGTGCTGCACAGCAGCTTCCCGCCAGCTGTCTATTTCACACATGGGAGTGTGTATATATCAGTGCTACTCCCTCAATTTGTCCCACTCTCTCCTTCCCCCACTGTATCCGTAACTCGATTCTCTATGTCTGAGTCTCTGTTGCTGTCCTGGAAATAGGTTCATCAGTACCATTTTTCTAGATCCCATATGTAAGCATTAATATACAATATTTGTTTTTCTCTTTCTGACTGACTTCGCTCTGTATGACAGGCTCTAGGTCCATCCACATCACTACAAATGACCCAACTCCAAATGTAACCCATGTGGAGGTGAGCTACTGCATGGGCCAGGCACAGCCGTGTGCCCCTGAAAGAAATTCCAACCCGATCTCCAGTAAACCATCTAGATAGTGTAGTCAAGTCTCTCAAAAAATGAAAAGTTAAAATGTAACCATAATACACAAAGTAGCAAAATGCCCTTACTTCCATTTTCAAAAGCTGAAACACTTGGTAGACCTATCCTGCCCCACCCACCAAATTTTTAAACTCTCTATTCAAAGTTGGGAAAGCTTTACTTTGGCTCTTATGCTCAATCTCCCTATCCCATCCCTGCACACTCTTTCAAAATCAATTACTCTCTCCCTCAGCAACAGGGTTCTGCCCTTTCCAGAATAAATGAGAGCATGCTCTTTTCCCTGTTCTATCTCTTCTACTCCCCCACCCTCAAAAGTCCCCTTTCTCTAATTCTCCAGATATTGTGTAACAAAGACCCATAACAAAAAAGAAGCTGCAAAAGCAGAAGTGATAAATGCTTACATATTGGGTTTCCCTATCTTACGTGTCTATCAGAGAATACCCTTAAGATGCACTTTTTCAGTTTCTGTGTATGGTTGAAAGGACACTCCTAAGATTTGATGTCAGATGGACACTTAACACTTCTGAGACTTTATTTCCTCCAATGAAGACATCATTATAAGAATCAAATGTAATCACATACGTTAAAAGACAGAGATTTCTTTGCTGGTCCAGTGGTTAAGAATCCACCTTCCAATGCAGGGGATACGTGTTGGATTCCTGGTCTGAGAAGGTCCCAAATGCCGTGGGACATCTAAGCCCATGTACAACAAAGCCCATCGGCTCTAGAGCCTGTGCTGTATGCCAGTCGAAGAGACCTCAATGAGAAGCCTGTATACTGCACCCAGAAAACACCTTGCACACAGAGACCTGGTGCAGCCAAAAATTGAAAGGGAAAAAAAAAAAGACTGAAACAAATATCTGTTAATAAACACTGGTCTCACCTGCCTTGTCAATTTAATATCTAGAGATAAATTCAATTTTTGGGGGGGTGGGGGCTTGGTTAGTGTTAGAGTAACTCAAGTATTTTAAAGTACCTCCTCTAGGGAGTAAACAGCACACACACTGAAAACCCATGTGGTAAGATTTCTGGATACCATGTCTTCTGAAGTTATTTCAGGTGTTCTCCATACCATCAGGTAGAAGGAAATAACCTCTTCATAGGATAAGGATCAAAAGAAATATTAAAACTCTGTTATCACACCCACAAGTTATAAAGAAAAAAAAAAGCTTCAGAATCTGTGGACTTCCTATTACATTCTTGCAGGATCAATAAACAACACTCCACAAAATCTTCATTGCTGTTGTTTTTCCATAGGGAAGTCATATGCTTTGAGCAGTGCAAAGAATCTGATTTCTACTACTGGATGATGCTTTCTGGTACCTAAATTCCATTTAACTGAATGAATTTATTGCCTAGTTTCAACTGAACTATTTCCCAATTATACTGACATTACCACCAAGGGCTTCCCAGGTAGCACAGGGGTAAAGAATCGGCCTGTCAATACAAGAGACGTAGCTGCAGGTTCGATCCCTGGGTCAGGAAGATGCCCTGGAGGAGGAAATGGCAATCCACTCCAGTATTCTTGCCTGGAAATTTCCAGACAGACAAGCCTGGCAGGCTACAGTCCATGGGGCTGCAAAGAGTCAGACACAGCTAAGCACGCATGCTCACACCAAAAAGCAAAATATCCATATTCTATATATACTGACAGAGAAGGCAATGGCACCCCACTCCAGTACTCTTGCCTGGAAAATCCCATGGATGGAGGAGCCTGGTAGGCTGCAGTCCATGTGGTCGCTAAGAGTCGGACACGACTGAGCGACTTCACTTTCACTTTTACTTTTCACTTTCACGCATTGGAGAAGGAAATGGCAACCCACTCCAGTATTCTTGCCTGGAGAATCCCAGAGACGGGGGAGTCTGTTGGGCTGCGTCTATGGGGTTGTACAGAGTTGGACACGACTGAAGTGACTTAGCAGCAGCAGCAGCATATATACTGAAAGTTACTTGATCCTGTCTTTGCCTTAGAGATTTTATGAATGAATTGAGGGTCAAACCTGTGTTTGCCTCTTCCTCTTCTGGCCCCTTCAATGGCCTACGTAGGAAATTCTACAGATACGCTCCTCGTGTGATAAATAGATCATTTGTGTATTTCAAGTACACTACAGAACAGAGAACAGAAGATGAGATTAACACCTCTTTGCCCATGGAGAAGACCAGCAAAATCAAGAAGCTAGCCCACTGTATAAAAATTTTTGAAATGTTTTACTAACAAAGGCTTTGCCAGGTTTTTCTTCAATGATTCTAATTTTCTGAAAAACTCCAGACAACAGCGGTACTGTTCTCACCTCAAGATGATTTCAGCCAGACTTAATAACAGTGATAGAAAGTACAAGTGATAGCTGCTATTTTGCCAACAAGAGAAATAGTTCACCAGTTATTACTCATCTACAAAGAGCGTTCTCATCTCAAGTCAGGATTGTTCTACAGGCCAAACAAAAAGTTATTTTCAAAAAAAAAAAAAGGAAAGTAAAAGAATTAGCTATTAAAAGGAAAAGGAAAATAGAGAATTTATGTTTAATATTATTTTTATCTATTGAGAAAAGTTAAAACTAGCATTTTCTCATAGTTCTGGCAAATTTTTCTAAGACCATGATTATTTAAATAAAAGCCATTATTCTCCTTTCCTATAGCCAAAGTGTCCTGGACTTTCAATCTCTCTCTCTCTCTCACACACACAAACACAATATTTATGAGATAACTATTTTCCATCTTAAAACAATAAAATGTTGACTTAAAAAAACATACACAGGGGTATTTGCGTTGACTCTCACGTTAACATTCAACTTTCACCTACACTCATATCCAACTGATAAGGGATAACAAAGGCAGAAAACTGCACCACCAAAGGGGCAGGAAAGACAGGATGCTGGAAAATGAAAGGGAAAGTGAGAGAGGGGAATAGTGTGACATGGGTCTTTTAAGATTTTACACACTTTGCTCATATATTTTGTTCTGTTCAGACATGACCCATCTCCTCCAGCAGAAAGGCAGACTCCCTTGGACCATCCGTGTCAGAGGTGACACCATCCGCGTCAGAAGAGACAGAATCAGGAATCTAGGCAGCAAAACCTCAAAAACTGTGTCACGTGAATGCCAACACAGGATCTCAGATTTCTAGTGAAGCTCGATAAAATAAAAGGAAACAAATATTTGTCAAGAACCTACTGTATGAACTGCCATAGGCACTGTGTGAGACTTTGGCTAACCTCAAAGCCTTGTTCAAACTAAAAAGAAAAAATAAAGAAAAAGACACCAGTTCAGATGAGCAATTAGAAAAAAACTACCCTGGAAAATTCATGCCTTGGGCTCCTGCTTGGCCCTGAGAGCAGACAGTAGATATTAACCCCGTGGCCCCTCTGCAGGGTGGCTTTATGTGGAGCTTGCCAGCCACTGCGGCCCCACTGCCAAGCTCTCAGAACCGAATTCAGAACCTGACACCGCAGCTTCACTCCGATAGCGAGTCTCATTCTGTACAAAAGAGGTGGAATCTTTGGAGACATCATTTAAATGCCAATTTTCATGTCTCAGCTTCCAAGTTATGGCACTTATAACATCAATATTTTAAACAGTTCAAGTATTTTTTAACACCCAAATGAGTCATTCAATCTCTTAGTAGAGAAGACGTAAAATGTCACTGATGAAAATGTGAACTGCTTCTTCAAAGGCAGAGTTAAGTACATATCTCACAATTCCATGGTAATTGGCACTGAAAATACAGTGCTGGAGCCTGACAGTGGGACTTTGCTGGGCTCCACAGGAGCTCAAAGGCTGAGGGAGAAAGAGGGCCCAGAACTACCAGAATCCCCCTCAGTCTACTCTTTCTGCAATGTCCTCACAGTCCTCACTGACTTTTAAAAGGACTAATTCCACCTTCTCATTGAATTGATTCAAACATCAAGGTGCAAGGCAGAGAAAACTGCTCTGATACAGGAAAAGGATATTCGCAGATGCAAAGTGGCACTCCGGGTCAGCATGACCAGCTCCATAAACAACACAGTACATCAATACACAACAAAGTATAATATCCTAAAACCCGGCCTGCTCACCTAACTGTATTTTCAGGGTTCTCCCAGGTGTATCTGCTTAATGCCCCTCGCCCCAGATCTTTTTTAGAGTGAATAAATAAATAAATAACTGAGAACCAAAGGTGCTATGGAAGGAGAACTTATTTTGCAAAACTGCTCAAACTAAAATCACTCTAATCCGTGAAAGACATAATAAGCGGTTCACTTTAAGCGCATGTGGTTTCTCTGCTTGAATTACCCTAGTAATTGTAGCTATGTAGAATCAAGCTAAACGCACTGCACATGTATAGTACTGCATGATTTCAGTAAAACGTAGAATCTCTAGAATCACACTCGCACCACTTTAAGACTCTAACTGAGAACAGGACAGAAGCAGCACTCGGAGTCCATAAAAATAATGGCCCAAAGCAATCCCATGAATGGTTCCCAGAGTGTTACACAGAATTATAATGAAATCATATTGGATAAATGAAATGGCATAAAGAATTTAAAAGGGTGTGAAGCATGAAACTCAAACGTCTAGCCACTTAACTATAACACAGCTTTTATGTGAACAAATATCGATAATTCCAAATTCATCTAAATGAATTCTGGCACACCCGCACAGGCTTAAAAATTCAACACCACAGCAAAAGTGGGGGAAAACCCAAATGAGGAGGTGAGGAAGAGAAGGAGAGAAACCAGTACACGGGCTATGAGAGGGAGAGTCCGCGAGAGCGTGGATCACTCCCCAAAAGTTACTACTACACCAGCATCCTTCCTTCATATACAAGTGACAAACTTCCACTGTCCAAACAAAGGGATGGATTAAACTTTCTTTAACTCTGAAAAATCTGCTCTGAGATGGCATATTATAGAAAGATAAGCCCCATTCCCACCAATGTGTTTGCACACTATCCCCATCTACTCAAGAATATCTTTTCATCTTCTCTGTACTTCCTCTCCAAACCATGACATCGAGACCAAATCCATTTCCATTGGTATCACCAAGCTGGCACTCCCTATACCAACATTAACCAGCACCACTTAAGGCCAAGAGGACTTCTAGGGTGCTTGTCTGTCCACAACTCTACTGAAAATCCATCAGCATTTAAAATTTCCAGGCAGCAGTACTCTTGCCTGGAAAAATGCCATGGACGGAGGAGCCCTGTAGGCTACAGGCCATGGTGCCACAGAGAGTCAGACATAACTGAGCGGCTTCACTTTCACTTTTAAACTCTTTAACTAAACGGTTAGAAGCCCCGGGTTAAAAATCTCACAATTGCCACTGATTATCTCTGGGCTTTTGGCAAATGATTGCATTCTTATGTTCCCAATTTTTCATGTGAAAAATAGTGATCACAGTATTCTGTTCTGTCTTCTCACTACATTTATGCCAACATCAAACAATAACAAACAATAAAGTGCTCAGAGTTACACAAAGGATACATACAGATACAAAGCAGTAGTGTTGTCATCATTTTTCCTTCAGAAGACAAAATTCTAAAGAAGCCAGAGGAGGTATATTCCCAATGCCAAAGAAATGCAAAGTTAGATTAGCCAAGTCAAATTCATTCAACTAATCAACAGATAGCTCAGTTCCGTTCAGTCGCTCAGTTGTGTCCGACTCTTTGAGACCCCATGAACTGCAGCACGCCAGGCCTCCCTGTCCATCACCAACTCCCGGAGGTCACTCAAACCCAATTCCATAGAGTCGGTGATGCCATCCAGTCATCTCATCCTCTGTCATCCCCTTCTCCTCCTGCCCAACATTCTAATAAATATGTTTCATGAGACATGATAATAAAATAATGAGAATTAATTCTTCAAGATCTGTAAAAATCAATCATTTTTCATGAAAGTTTCACCTAGAATGCTAGAAATCTAGCATTTGCTAAATAGCAGCTTAGTAGCACAAAAAAACATCATTGTCTTGATTTCAAACATAGCCGGTTCTGACACTGAGAAGTAATGTGATCTCAGAGAAATTACACAATGATTCTTAACACAGCCATTCTCATTGGTAAAGTAGAGATGATCATCACTGCAGGATTATCAGGAATGTTAGATGAGATGGCACCAGGGACCAGAAGTGCCCATGAACAGCACTCTCCATAACTATTCTTTTTGGGAATATTAATATTAGTATCATCTTCCTGATAAACCATACTGCTGCTGCTGCTGCTAAGTCACTTCAGTCATGTCTGAGTCTGTGTGACCCCACAGATGGCAGCCCACCAGGCTCCTCTGTCCCTGGGATTCTCCAGGCAAGAATACTGGAGTGGGTTGCCATGTCCTTCTCCAATGCATGCATACAGGCTAAGTTGCTTCAGTAGTGTCCGACTTTGTGCAACCTTATGGACAGCAGCCCACCAGGCTCCTGTGTCCACAGGATTCTCTCAGGCAAGAATACTGGAGTGGGTTGCCATTTCCTTCTTCAGATAAACCATGGGCCTCCTTCAAGCCAGACTATACCTTGTTTCCTAACAACCAGCACCATAAATGATTGTTCTGAGACTGAACTAACGAGTGAGTGTGCTGGAAATCAAGCTGAGAGTTAATATGCATGATGCCATTTGAGCTCAATTAAGTGCTAAATTGGGTAGGTTGTGACTACAGACAGAGTTGATCAAAGTGCAGAGAAGAGAGATCAATGGGAATGCTAAATGCAAGAGTTTTGTCTTGGAACTTGGAAGATAACCATGATTTCAACAAATTATGGGGACAGAGAGGGTATTAGGTTGAAGCATCAGCTAGCAGCAAATGGGCATCAACTCCTTTATCTTCCCTGAAACAAAGGAAACAGTGACAGACTTTATTTTCTTGGGACCCAAAATCACTGCAGACAGTAACTGCAGCCATGAAGTTAAAGATGCTTCCTCGTTGGAAGAAAAGCTATGACAAACCTAGACAGCATGTTAAAAAGCAGAGACATTACTTTGCCTACAAAGGTCTGTATAGTCAAAGGTATGGTTTTTCCAGTAGTCAGGTGTGAGAGTTGGACAACAAAAAGGCTGAGCTTCATTGATGCTTTTGAACTGTGGTGCTGGAAAAGACTCTTGGGAGTCCCTTGGACAGCAAGGAGATCAAACCAGTCAATCTTAAAGGATATCAACCCTGAATATTCACTGGAAGGACTGATGCTGAAGCTGAAGCTTCAATCCTTTCGTCAACCTGATACAAAAAGCCGACTCACTGGAAAAGGCCCTGATGCTGGGAAAGACTGGAGCCAGGATGAGAGGGGACGACAGAGGACGAGATGGTTGGATGGCATCACTGACTCAGTGGACATGAGTTTGAGCAAGCTCCAGGAGACAGTAAAGGACAGGGAAGCTGGCATGCTGCAGTCCATGGGGTTGCAAAGAGTCCAGTAAGACTGAGCAACTGAACAACAACAATTATAATCCTCATTTTACAGATGAAGAAAATAAGACAGAGATTGAGTAGTTTGCTTTGGTCACAGAAAAAAATGTTAGAGACAGGACATAAGCATACCCAGTCTGGCTCCAGAGTCCACACACTTCACCACAGAGACTCACTGAGGCAAGTCCTAATACACTTAAGCTGGAAAATGAGTAAAGCTCACTGTATCAGCTATAAACAGCATCTACTCTGAGTAGTTTCAGTAGTGAAAGCTACTGGTAAAGTGAAGTGAAAGTCTCTGTCATGTCCGACTCTTTGCGATACAGTCCATGGAATTCTCCAGGTCAAATACTGCAGTGGGTAGTCTTTCCCTTCTCCAGAGGATCTCCCCAACTCAGGGATCGAACCCAGGTATCCCACATTGCAGGTGGATTCTTTACCAACTCAACTATCAGATAAGCCCAACTCTTTGCGACCCCATGGACTGTAACCTGCCTGGTTCTTCTGTCCATGGAATTCTCCAGGCAAGAATACTGGAGTGGGTAGCCTATCCCTTCTCCAGGAGATCTTCCCAACCCAAGAATCCAACTGGGGTCTCCTGCATTGTAGGCAGATTCTTTACCAGCTGAGCTACCAGAACTATATATTTTTTTTAAATGTAAGTTCATTTTTTAAAAAACTAAAAAGTTTGTATTGGGTTGGCATCACTGATTCGATGGACGTGAGTCTGAGTGAACTCCGGGAGTTGGTAATGGACAGGGAGGCCTGGCGTGCTGCGATTCTGGGGTCACGAAGAGTCGGACACAACTGAGCAACTGAACTGAACTGAACTGATAGGCTATTAATGATGTTGTGACAGTCTGAAATGAACAGCGAAGGGACTCAGCCACATGTATACATGTATCCATTCTCCCCCAAATTCCCCTCCCATCCGGGCTACCACACAGCATTGAGCAGAATTCTCTGTGCTACACAGTAGGTCCTTGTTAGTTCAGAAAATCTGGCAGGTCAATGAACTAGGCTTACATTCTAAAGGAACATACATAGTTAAGAGGAAAAATAAACCACATCCCAGGTCTCTCCCAGTGAAAATTTGACAACTACCATCCTCTAGCATCCAATGCCAGAAAGTCTGTCACATCAACCCCAAAAGCCAGGAAGTTCTTGCCACTGCATTCACCCAAAAGACAGCCTGGCCTGCACTGTCCATTCTACATCTGTCTACAGGTTGGTGCAGCTCACTGGCCAAAGTCCTATTAACTGCAAGAGAGTCTAGGAATTGCAAGGTGTTATGGTTTCCTTTTTCCTCGTTGTAAAAGATTCTATAAGGGGAACTGAAATCATGATATGGGAAGTTAACAGAAAGTCAAGATGATAAACACAAGATGTCAGGCGATTGCAAAGGGCCACTACACACAATGATCATTCGCAAATAATGCCAGCTACATAAAGGAAGGTCGCATCATGTAGGTGTAACTTCATTGCATGTGGGAACAATTTACTCTTTTCTAACAAAGGCCCTAGGTCTCTTATAATGGCAAGGTGTTGTGCAAGGCATAAAGATGATAATTCAGGTAATTCAAAAACTAATAATATCAATTACTTGGTGACTTTTTCCCCAACAATTTCAGACTGCTATATAGTATAATGATATGTATCATTTTTCCTATAAGAAAAAGCAAAAGATATTAACAAAACAGGCCACATTATGTATCATGTACTATTTTTGTCTCTTATACTTAGTTCTGGAGAAGGCAATGGCACCCCACTCCAGTACTCTTGCCTGGAAAATCCCATGAACGGAGGAGCCTGGTAGGCTGCAGTCCATGGGGTCGCTAGGAGTCGGACACGACTGAGCAACTTCACTTTCACTTTTCACTTTCATGCATTGGAAAAGGAAATGACAACCCCCTCCAGTGTTCTTGCCTGGAGAATCCCAGGGACGGGGGAGCCTGGTGGGCTGCTGTCTATGGGATCGCACAGAGTCGGACACGACTGAAGCGACTTAGCAGCAGCAAACTTAGTTCTCCTGTACTTCTGTAGAAGAATCACTTTCTAAGACACCTGAAATTTTGAATGGTGGCAACATAATTTTATCTCTGTGGAACATAAGAGTTTGAAATAAAATGCTTTATATAAGTATTCGCTAGAAAAAAGTTAGTTTTGGTTATCAAAACAGAAAGTAATTTTTAAATCATTATTCCTTTAACTATCATGGCCATATATATGTCTGAATAACATTTCAATTGCTTTCCACAGTAATGATTGTTTCTAGTTCTGTATTTTTAAGGAAAGTTAACTACAGACAATGAGATACAGTATTTCTGAGTAAAGTTCAAGAATACAGAACTAAAGACTTATTTTTAAATGCAAATTATGCATAAAGGCAGATATTAATAACACAAAATCAATATGTATTACTTCTATTGTATAAATATAAATTCACAGTACCACTTTTAATTGATAATGGAGTCACATGAAACAAAGTAACTCTAGAGCATCATCAATGTTCAGTTTTTCCAAAATCCATGTGAATAAATGAACATCTATTTTATACATATACAAATTATTTTACATGATAAAATTAAGGAGAAAGTCAAATGAACAACAATCCCAAGAGCAGTTGCTTCTTACATTAATTACTTAATACATAAGGTACTATGTTAAGGATGATATATATAGTTTCATTATCCTAGCTGAATTCTACACCCTTTACTATCCCTGAATTTAAATATATAGGAAAATGTTCCCCATCCTTCTCAGAAACATTCCCGTCAATCAAAAGCACTGCACAGAAATGTGAATATACCCCAAGGACAACAACCCAAAGAGGACAAAGACAAAATTTCCACTTTTATGTATTTACGTAACGTTGATGTGGAAATCAGAAGTCACCATGGCAAATAAAATTTGGTGGGAGGGAAATGAGAGCAAGGTGAATGGAAAGCAATAATGTCTCTCTATATATTTTATGACTTGATATAATAGGCATTAAGGGTTTTACCATGTAATTGATATTTATTTACCATATTAATAATTATGTGTAGGAAAATCATGTTCCTTTGCAAAATAGTTGCCAGTAGAAGAATCAAGACATTTTCAGCAAGACAAAAGCTTTTAGTGAGTACAAGATTGACTGAGGGAAAAATTTATGATCTTGTACATGAATAGGTTATACACATGGGCCTAAAAGTGAATTCCAGACAGTCAGCTCCCTAAAATGTACCAACTGGCTTTGCACTATTCATAGAAAATGCTTTACTCCAAACAATTTACCTCTTTCTTTTCTTCAGCAAATATCACAATACATTGATTTTCTTTTAATGTTTTTAAAAAGTTTTTTATCTTTTGACTGTGCCATGTGGTATGTGAGATTTCAGCTCCTTGACAAGGAATGCAACCTGCATCCCCTGCACTGGAAGCACAGAGATTCAACTACTGTCCCACCAGGGAAGTCCCTGATGAATCATTTTTAAAGGGGTTCAATACTTTGTATGACGTGAATCTTTATATGACGTGAAAAACTTGAAGTGACCCAGGAGATTTATTCTACTACCCTGTTATAACTGACTTAGCCAAGGGAGGTTTGAGGTTTTAAACCCACAGCTGCATTAATTTCTTTCAAGTTGAAAGTAAAAAATATATAACCTAGGTCAAAAAAAAAATTTAAGAACAGTATATTCTTTATCTTAATTTTAAAGAACAATAAGAATGTCTTGTTTAGTAGACATAGGCTTTAAGACTATATCAATCATCATCTGCATGCCTTTATTGAAAAGACATACTTAGTTAGAGTATAACAATGAAATTGCAAAGTTGGAAACAGAATTGGTCATGGAGACTATGAGTCACTTGAACATAACAGCTCATTTATGATTGACAAGAAGTACGTATTTCTTAATTAAGAAAATTTTCTGACAAAATGCCCTTAAGACAAGAAAATGGACTGACCAGCAGATCATAGAGACATATTTTCCCACAAGCCACAGACACAACCATTCAGCAGCATGTGAAACTGATCAAACCTGCCACCAGGTTGAATGTGCCTTGGTAGCAAAGCATAGATTTTCCTCAGTGATGACACTGACATAATTTGTAAAGCAATAAAAAAAAAAAAAAAAGGCAATTGCTAACATCCCTATGTTGTTACTTATTTATGAAATTCTGCGTTCTCAAAATACCAGGACTAAGAGACAGAGTTTTCAAGAAGGTGAATCTAATACGTGCTGTCAGCTCTGCTCAATATCTTGATTTCTGAAATTGATACACACAGTGAAACAAAATTTTTCCACTGTGATGAGCAGGGAATATTTTTGCACGTTTTACCAATGATAAAATTGTTGAAACCATTATATTAAAACATACATTATGCAGTAAAATATTTTTAATCCTCTCCTCTACTACAACCTCACCAAAGTGAAAGTGAAAGTCACTGAGCCCTCTCTGACTCTTTGCAACCCCATGGACTATACAGTCCATGGAATTCTCCAGGCCAGAATACTGGAACGGGTAGCCTTTTCCTTCTCCAGGGGATCTTCCCAACCCAGAGATCAAACCCAAATCTCCCACATTGCAGGCAGATTCTTTACCAATTGAGGCACCAGGGAAGCCCAAAAATACTGGAGTGGGGAGCACATTCCTTCTCCAGTGGATCTTCCTGACCCAGGAATTGAATGGGGGTTGCCTGCATTGCAGGCAGATTCTTTATCAGCTGAGCTAAGGCTAGAGAGAGATTCCAAGAGTTTATATTTATTTCAGGCTACTGTGTACAATGGTCACAGAACTTCTACTGGTGAATGTACATTTATTGGGGTACTGAATTAAAACTTTTCATAAGATCTGCTAAAATTTTTCTTAAACATTAATATTGTACTAGAAATTATCTGAACTCAGATAATATGAAATATGATTACTAGTTATAAAACTAAGACAGCTTGCAATAGTGAAAAGATTCAGATTCAAAATACATAAACTCCAAGTACATCCCTTTTACTCACTGGTGGTATCTCTGACGCAAGCTATGTCTGCAATTTTATTTACTAATAGGGATAATGCTATATCGACTCAAGGGTTTACTATGGTAAAAAAACAATTTTGGCTGTCAGGCCCTCTAAAAACTGACTTTCTTACCATTATGAAATGTTCTATTTTACCTCTGGTTTCTAAGTCTATTTTATCTAATATAAATATGAGCACCATGTCTGTTTTGTGATTTGGTGTATATATACATGATACATCTTTTCCTATCCTTTTACTTCTTGTTTAAAAGAAGGTCTATTACAAAATTATTAACTCCTAAAAGAAAACATCTCACATGCTAGTAAAATAATGCTCAAAATTCTCCAAGTCAGGTTTCAGCAATATGTGAACCAAAACTTCCAGATGTTCAAGCTGGATCTAGAAAAGGCAGAGGAATCAGAGATCAAATTGGCAATATCCCTGGATCACTGAAAAAGCAAGGAAGTTCCAGAAAAACATCTATTTCTGCTTTATTGATTATGCCAAAGCCTTTGACTGTGTGGATCAGAATAAACTGTGGAAAATTCTGAAACAGATGGGAATACCAGACCACCTGATCTGCCTCCTGAGAAATCTTTATTTAGGTCAGGAAGCAACAGTTAGAACTGGACATGGAACAACAGACTAGTTCCAAATAGGAAAAGGAGTATGTCAAGGTTATATATTGTCACCCTGCTTATTTAACTTATATGCAGAGTATATGATGAGAAACGCTGGACTGGATGAAGCACAAACTGGAATCAAGATTGCCGGGAGAAATATCAGTAACTTCAGATATGCAGATGACACCACCCTTATGGCAGAAAGTGAAGAGGAACTAAAGCGCCTCTTGATGAAAGTGAAAGAGGAGAGTGAAAAAGTTGGCTTAAAGCTCAACATTCAGAAAACTAAGATCATGGCATCTGGTCCCATCACTTGATGGCAAACAAATGGGAAACAGTGGAAACAGTGTCAGACTTTATTTTTCTGGGCTCCAAAACCACTGCAGATGGTGACTGCAGCCATGAAATTAAAAGACGTAACCTACTCTTTGGAAGGAAAGTTATGACCAACCTAGACAGCATATTCAAAAGCAAAGACATTACTTTGCCAACAAAGGTCCGTCTAGTCAAGGCTATGGTTTTTCCTGTGGTCATGTATGGATGTGAGAGTTGGACTATAAAGAAAGCTGAGCACCAAAGAATTGATGCTTTTGAACTGTTGTGTTGGAGAAGACTCTTGAGAGTCCCTTGGACTGCAAGGAGATCCAACCAGTCCATCCTAAAGGAGATCAGTCCTAGGTGTTCATTGGAAGGACTGATGTTGAAGCTGAAACTCCAGTACTTTGGCCACCTGATGCGAACAGCTGACTCATTTGAAAAGACCCTAATGCTGGGAAAGATTCAAGGCGAGAGGAGAAGGGGATGACAGAGGATGAGATGGTTGGATGGCATCACTGACTCAATGGACATAAGTTTGGGGGGAGTTGGTGATAGACTGCGGGAGTTGGTGATAGACAGGGAGGCCTGTTGTGCTGCGATCCAAGGGGTTACAAAGAGTCGGATACAACTGAGCAACTGAACTGAACTGAAAAGAAAACACTCTGAAGTATAACAGGTTTTATTTCAAGGCAATGTGATCATGCCTTTTATTTTATTCTTGGTTTTGTATACACAGTTTTCAATGATGAAAATGTTTTCAGATGTAAGAGTTCCATTTCTGATCTGTGATCCACAGGACTGAGATGACTGAACTAATAAAACTGACCCTTGAACAATATATGTCCTCTTATGCACGAATTGTTTCAACAGTAGATACTACACGGTCCACATTGGTTGAGGCTTCCTTTATAGCTCAGTCAGTAAAGAATCTGCCTGCAATGTAGGAGACCCAGGTTCGATTCCTAGGTCCAGAAGATCCTGTGGAGAAGGAAATAGCAACCCACTCCAGTATTTGTGCCTGGAAAATCCCATACACAGAGGAACCTGGCAGGCTACAGTCCAAGGGGTTGTAAGAGTCAGACATGACTTAGTGACTAAACCACCACCAGCTTGGTTAAATCTGTGGATGTGGAACACAAATATGGAGGAACCTTGAAAATGGAGAGCTGAATATAAACTACACTAATATATCCAACTAGCACAGAGGGTTGATACTCCTAACCTTTACATGTTTCTCAATTGGAACCTCACTTTTCATATACAACTTAGTTCTCTAGTCAGAAGAAGAGTTTTGTCAAAGCCAACATTCGCTTAAGAAGTAGCCATTGTAAATAAATATAGGACCATTTATTAACACATAGTAACTTTGAAAAACTCACTTTCCATTTGAAGTACCTAAAGCAATTTCTGCTTAATTTCTTCTTTAGCCATTGAGTTTCGTAATCCATACTAGCTCTTCCAAGAACTGTTCCACTTGTGGCCATCCTGGATGAATCACAAGTTGAAATCAAAACTTCCAAGTATCAATAACCTCAGATATGCAGATGACACCACCCTTATGGCAGAAAGTAAAGATCTAGAGCCTCTTGATGAAAGTGAAAGAGGAGAGTGAAAAAGCTGGTTTAAAACTCAACATTCAAAAAACTAAGACCATGGCATCGGTCCCATCACTTCACGGCAAATAGATGGAGAAACAAATGAAACAGTGACAGACTTTATTTTCTTGGGCTCCAAAATCACTGCAGATGGTGACTGCAGCCATGAAATTAAAAGATGCTTGCTACTTGGAAGAAAAGCTATGACAAACCTAGACAATATATTAAAAAGCAGAGACATTACTTTGTCGACAAAGGTCCATCTAATCAAAGCTGTGGTTTTTCCAGTAGATATGTATGGATGTGAGAGTTGGAACACAGAGAAAGCTGAGCACTAAAGATTTGATGCTTTTGAACTGTGGTGTTGGAGAAGACTCTTGAGAGTCCCTTGGACAGTGAGGAGATCAAAACAGTCAATCTTAAAGGAAATCAGTCCTGAATAATCATTGGAAGGACTGATGCTGTGCTCTGATACTCTGGCCACCTAATGTGAAGAACTGACTCATTGGAAAAGACCCTGATGCTGGGAAAGATTGAAGGCAGAAGAAGGAGACAATAGAGGATGAGATGGTTGGATGGCATCACTGACTCGATGGACATGAGTTTGTACAAGCTCCAGGAGTTGGTGATGGACAGGGAAGCCTGGTGTGCTGCAGCCCACAGGGTTGCAATAGTTGGACACGAATAAGCACCTGAACTGAACTGAACTGCCAACCTGGTTCTTTCCTTGCCATCCCCTCCACACAGGCAGATCACTACTTAGCCAAACCCTTAAGGGGACCAGTTTAAAGATCCCCAGAGCCCTCTCTCTGTACAGCTACTTCCTTTCTGTTATTGTTTGCTTTAAAATTAGCTGCCTTGACTTCTCCAAATTCCAAACCCTGCCTGCTTACCTCAGTGTGACTATTGGGTCCTCCCTGTTTGCCTCCAAGAGTCAAATCACATCCTTTGTCCTCCCACTGCCAAAGGTTACAGACTGTAACTTCCTGTTGTCCACTAGGTAAGAAAGCATTTCCTATGTTTTGCATAGTTTTCTAATGTTTACAGTAAGAGACTGATACCCACAGCAGTTAATCCTTCACAGTCAAGAAAAAAAGTCCTCCAAGGGCTAAATGAGGTATTTTTGTGAGACACTTAGAGACTATGTGTCAGTTTGTACGTATTAGTACAAGAAAACACACCCAGATATAGAGAAATACACAACTTATGCTCCAGATTTTTTTTTCCTTACTCTCCCACAATGACTAGTACATGAAGGAGAACATCATCATTCAGAAGCTGAAATATTTCGGAAAGGTTAATTTTCCCCCAATCAAAATTCCCAAAAGATTCAGAGCATGAGTTTGCTTTAAAAATGTGTTCCTTTTTACAAAGCACTGACCCTATGCGGATGCAAATAACGCTTGAAAAGAACAGCACTTCACATTCTCCTCCACTAATGAGACTGCAGTTAGAACCAGTCATCTGTGGATACAGAGAACCATCGCGGCACAGAGGGTCAGGGTGTCTGGATGGCGGGCGAAAAGGAACGAAGCTGAAGGAAAAAGTACATTGCTAATGGGAAAGAGGAGGGCAGAATTATCAACTGCATAGCGCTGCCCAGGGCAGGCCCCGAGGGAAGGGATTAGGCTGCCAGCTATATTTCCCTTGGGTGCTATCTGTAATTACCATCACAGCTCATTGATTTTCAATTCTTTCTATTAATACATTTATTGGCCATTCTGACATTATTAAAAATCAGTCCAACTCTGCTTCTATAGTGGAAGACAGCTCTTCCCTAAAATGTGAGTTTTGTAAGTATAGATATTTTTTTCCTGCTTTTTAAAAAAAAACAGTCTTCTCATATTAGCAATAGCACAGCTTCTGCCTATGTTTTCCTTTGAAGCCAGGTAGTGACATGCAAAGATTTGACTAGAGATCAAAAGATCTCAAGTAGTGGGTCATCAGAGAATATTAAATGATAAGCAAATTCATATGTCTAAGATAATTCTACCAATTTACTATGCTGGCTCCTGTTCCCACAGTAGGGGAGGTAATAATGAGGTGCTGTTGAAGGGTAATACAAGTGGCATTTTTATAATGCTTCCTCGTCTCTTCTGATGAAGTCATTAAAGTAACACTGTCTTACTAAGCCTTGACACACAAATGTATATTAAATCTTTTATGTTAAATTAAACATCGTGGTTTACTGAGGAAAAAGAAGCTAGATGTGATGTTGAGTGTGTGTTCTTTTCCTCTAAAGCCACTGAATTCTAATTTAACTGCCAATCTCTAATCTAGGTTCAACTACAGTGAGGGTCCCTTGGACTGCAGGGAGATCACACCAGTCAATCCTAAAGGAAATCAACCCTGAATATTCATTGGAAGGACTGATGCTGAAGCTTTGGTCACGTTATGCAAAGAGCCGATTCCTCAGAAAAGACCCTGATGCTGGGAACGACTGAGGGCAAGAGGAGAGGGGGAGACAAGAAGATGAGATGGCTGGATGGCATCTTTGATGACATCAACGGACACGAGTTTGAGCAAACTCCGGGACATACTGAAGGACAGGGAAGCTGGCACGCTGCAGTCCGTGGGATCACAAAGAGTTGGACACGACTTAGCAACTAAACAGCAACAACAACACTTGCACCTGTTTTCATTTATTAAACCTAAGGACTGGGGGCTTTTCCAGAAAGGCACCTGTCTCCAAATCCTCTCAATTCTAAAGTATGACACTGGTTCCCACTTACAACGAACAGCATCTGCATTGATCACTCTTGGCTGAGCCCTGCCAATCAACTCCTTGTGCTGGGAGGATGAAGACTAACAGGAGACATGAAGCATGAGCTCTGCTCTGAAGGAAGCGGCAACTCAGTCACCTTAATGGCACCAGTCGGTCCTCTGTGACACAGAACTTCCTTCAACACCTTGTTATGGATGTCCTGAAGAAGGGTTTACAAAAGCTACTCCAGAGAAAAGACCATCGTTCTCTTTTGTCTTAACTCTAAACTTAGGGCACTCAGGGATCTCTGGTCCAACCAGGGCTGATGTTCTCTGGTAGGAAACCATGGAGGATACAATGGAATGTATCTCTCCTCTGCTGCCATACCTGTCCCCTTCCTGGCTCCCGGTCTGTGGTACGTATAAAATAGATATGAAAGCCTACTGTTAGCACAGGGAACTCGGTGCTCTGCAGTGACCTAAATGGGAAGGAAATCCAAAATAGAGGGGGTATATATGTGTACGTATAGCTGAATCACTTTGCTGTATAGTAGAAATGAACACAGCACTGTAAAGCAAATATACTCTTTTTTTTTTTTTTTTAATGGGCAGAACATTCAATCTCCTCCTCTCTCTCAGCCACACTCTTACCACTACCCTCTGCCTACCAGCCCCCTGGTCAGAACTGCACCTGCCTGGAAAAGAGGAGAGAGAGGAGGAGAAATCAAGGGCTCCAACATGCTTGTGACTGGAACAGGGACTCTGCTCCACCCCCGTGGAAGACTCTTCAGGTCTTAGAACAAGAAGAATGAAGGTGTCTGAATGAGAAGTGATTCCTGCCTGTCCCCCTCTGACACCTATGCACCTACTATGTATCTATCATATTTTCATTGAGAGCTTTTTAAAAAATTATACTTTAAAGAATTTCAAACCTATATACAATCAGAAGAAGAGTTAAACAATCCCCCTGGTACCCACTGCCCAGCTTCACTAATGATGAAATCATGACCACTCTTATTACATCTCTGTCTCCACTCATCCACTCTCCCATTTTTGTTTTGCAGCAATTCCCAGCTGTTGAATCATTTCATCTGTAAAAACTTCAACAACTATCTTTAAAGTATGTGAACCCAAGAGTTCCTTTTTTAAAAATTATGGTCAAATACCATTATCACACCAAATGGTGGTATCATTTTTATCTTAAAATAATAATTGATTTCTGCATTCATTCTGTATTTCTACAAGATAAAATCTGATAAGAATTTGAAACATTTTTCCAAACATGCTTGAATAGAAATTAAAATAAAAAAGAATGCTTCTGATTTGAGATTTACCTTAAATCCTCTCTAAGGATTATAAACTAAGGCAGATGTTGAACTCTCTACTCAATAACGATGAGAACTGCAGAAATGGAAAGTGAAGCAATGGGGCCCTTTCTAATTCTGTTTTTACACAAAAGGAGAACATTCCGTGAGCAGCCACCGCATGTGGGCAGGCTCCTTCCTGTGAGGCTAGACGGTCTGCTTCACTTCCCAGGTGAGGGGGACTGGGTGGACAGAGACGGGAGACCAAAAGGGCCCACAGAGCAGGCCCCTGGCTAAGGAAGCATCTGAACTCAGGCCTATCTCACCGTAAAGTCAGCACATTTCTGTTTTCATATACAGGCATTTTCATCTCAGTATCACTTTTAGACTCATAATTGAAAATGCTTTCTCTCATTCCTGCCTGAAATGCAGGAGACCAGGGTTCGATCCCTGGGTAAGGAAAATCCTCTGGAGAAGGAAATGGCAACCCACACCAGTATTCTTGCCCGGAGAATCCCATGGACAGAGGAGCCTGTCGGACTACAGTCCATGGGGTTGCAAAGAATTGGATACCACTGAGCAACTAAGTTTCACTTTCACTCCATGCCTGTTACCAAAATTAAAGACAGTCCAGCTGAATTTGGAAGGCCTCATCTCAACACCCCCACTGCACAGATGAAGACACAGAGGCCTGGAGGTAGGCAGTTCCTTGCCAATGCCATTCCAGCTGGGGAGCTGCAGGGCCACGAATAAAATCACGTTTTATGTCTTTGAGGTGGTGCCCGTTCTCTGTACACAGGCTTATCTCTGGGTGTAATAGTTCCAGAATTCCTCTTTCTGCTTTAGTCCTGGGCTCAGTAACATGTTAGAATATTCAAAGGCTGACAGCATTTGGGAAGCTCTTGTCCCAGAAGAACACAAGCACCAAAGGTCACAGACAAAGTCACCCTACATTCCACGTTGGGCCCCTGGAGTGTATCACAGGAGCACGTGACCTTGCCATGGACCACACAGCAGCATGCGCTGTACTACCGATGAGCCTGGAAAAAACTGAAGTCCCATTTCAGGAGACTGGAATAATGAGCAACTTCAATACAACTAACCACTGTCCTGGTGGCTCAGATGGCAAAGAATCTGTCTGCAATGGAGGAGACCTGGGTTCAACCCCTGGGTCGGGAAGATCCGCTGGAGAAGGGCCTGGCTACCCACTCCAGTATTCTTGCCTGGAGAATCCCCATGGACAGAGGAGCCTGGCGGGCTAAAGACCAGAGGGTCACGAAGAGTCAGACAGACTGAGCAACTACTACTTTCACTATCAAGAGGGTTCCAAACAGAAGGGGACACGCAGAAGTGGTTTCAATGAGCCGCCCTTATCTATCCGGTTAACATGGCTGCAAGACGGAGACTGTCACCAATGGCAATCTCTTATTTTCAGTGCTTATCTTTATGCTCACAACAACCTTACGAGGTAGACAGAGCAGGTTCATAACTAGCTGTTGACTGATTTCATATTTTGCATATGCCAGTTAAAATGCCTGGACGAGCTGCATAGAACATGTATTTACCAAGTACCAGGAAGTACAAGAAAAAGGCAGAAAATAGTTCTTGCTCTTTAAGGGCTTACAATCTAATTGAAGAGATGGGACCACATACACGCATCATAAAACTATTAAGGAGATGAGGCAAGGCAGCCAGAACTTTTCCCAGAGTAAACTGAGTGGCCAACCGTGGCCTGTTCCACAATCTTTCTTTAAGCTCTAAAATGAGCTCATCCGGCCCTGAATTCCTTGAAGGGGTGGGAGCACATACAGAGACCAGCTGACAGCTGGAGACCTAAGGGACTATTTATAGCAAGAAAGAGAGAAGGAACAGATGCCTCCATAGTGCCCTGAGACAGGAGGTCCATGTACAGTAGCAGATCTTACCATGCTGCCTACAATCTGAAAGGCAGGTTCACTTTCCTTGTCCTAAACACTGATGGAAAAGTCTTAAAACTAGGTTTCCTGAGTGATTACAGAAACCCACCAACACACCAGCTTCAGCCTTTCCATTCACTGCTGTGATGCACAGGCACATTTCTATAATTTTGTTCACTGTAACATCTCATTTTCAAAAGCCCATAATCATATACATGATGATTTTAATTTCACTAATATATTTACATTTTCTTACGAAGAATCAAACTTCAACCAGACTTTAATACTCAATAAGGAAAGAGTTCTGTAACATGGAAATCATGTTTAGAATCTAGCACTCCTTATCTTAAAATAGTTCTGAGATTCTGAAATTCCACATTATTATCACCCATCCTATCATCCTCAATGAGATACTTCAGTAAAGGAACCAAAATTAAAGTTCACTAAAATTGCTGATTTGATCTCTTTAAAGAAGAGCTGACTTGCTGCTGCTATTGCTAAGTCACTTCAGTGGTGTCCGACTCTGTGTGACCCCAGAAACGGCAGCCCACCAGGCTCCCCCTTCCCTGGGATTCTCCAGGCAAGAACACTGGAGTGGGTTGCCATTTAAAAGTATTATAAATAACTAAATACAATTGATTATATTCTAAAAACAATCAATCATAATACAATTCATTAAAATAGCATGGTGTGCTTCTCTTAAAGTTTTACTGTCAAAGAGAATGCAGTTATATCTGCCATGTATTTAAGAAAAGTAAATACACTGCTAAGAAAAAGAATAAATTCAGCTTCTATTCCCCTCCAACATAAAAAATCTAAATTAGGGCTAAAATATCAACATCAGTTCCATTCACAAGGAGGAAAATTGATTTTAATGAATTAAGTAAAACCTAGAACTTACAACTTTTCCTGTCCCTATTTGAGAACCAAAAAATACTTTCTATAAATAATGTGACACGAGTTGCTTATGCATGCTGTAAAACCCCTGGGAATACTGGCTTTTGTTTTGTATGTACCTAAATCTTTCATGCAAGCCTTACTTTAAAATTGAAAAATGATAGTCAAGGAGACACAAGTACCCAGATGTTCTTCGGATTCCCAGGACCGTGACAACAGTGCATTGTCCTGGCTTTGACCAGTAGCCCTGGTAATATTCTAACTGGTTTTCTGTATATACAGCATATGTTGGGGTTTTCTGCCTTCCTTCAACATGTACGACTGGAGCAGATTTGCTGCTATTCAAGTTGAGGAACATATTGTGAAATAAAACCAACATTGTGAAATATACTCTTTTCACTTTTCCATCAGGCTGTCTTCTCCAAATGAGATGTTATGGTTTGTATGTTTTGTTAAACGTAGGGCGTGTGGAAATATATTTTATTAAACTGATGCTAATGCATTTAGATTAAGAAAACAGAACTGGGAAAAGATCAAACACATTCTAACGTGGTTAAGCTAAAACAATAAAGGTAAAAAACTGTTCGGAGGATTTAATTTGCTGAGTGTCAGGCTAGAAAATCCAGGTGAACACAGGACTTTTCCTGAAGGTTTAAAATTAGAAAACAATTATTAATAACTGACATATAGTCTTTTCTTTCGCCATGGCCTTCTGCTTGAATCTCTGGGCATCAGTCATTACATCACATAGAGAACTGTGGGGTTGTATTTCCGGTTGATATACTCCACAATGCTCATTTCAGAGCTCCCCAGTCTACACTGAACATAAAGATGAAATGAAATCCTCTACATGATGGGAGTCTGTTTCAGACACTGGCTTATACAGAAGAGAAATACGTTATGAAATGCCACACAGCCTGGCACACAGTGGTCAAGAATGGGGCGTTACTGGAGGACCCTCAAACACAACCATCAAGATCCTTGCCCTTGACTGTCCTCATTATGAAATCCTTTTGCTACATCAATATCCTAACCTTCTGAACGGGGTCCCAGAAGAACTCATGCACACTGATTTTTTTTAACTGTGAGATATTACTCACACTTAAAATATCTTTTGATTGTTCAATTCTAAAACGTACCTAAGCTTTTGCTTTGATCTTGATTTGAATAAAGGATACATAAATAAGATTAAGATTAAATATTTAACTGATGTCCTTTATTTTTTGGTCATAAGTACTTGCTCTGTAATGCTGGCTTAATAAGATAGGTAGATGGTGCTTTCTCCCTTAAAAACATAAACGGTGGTCAGCCACACATTGTCCTGAGGATGGTTTTTACAAGCGAATCTATTAATATAAATGTTAACAATTATAAAATCACCCACATCCTTATTAAAAAAAAAAAAAGCTAGCTCTGCTCTTAAAGAGTCTTCATATACTCAGTAGCCATAAACTGTCATTTGGCTATGTTATTGTTCAACAAGCTTTCTTTTGCTTTTATGTGCTTTTCAAACTCACTGACCTAAATTTCATCAACTCTAAGAAAGGGTAAACACAAATGTCAAAAGAGAAGTCCATCGAACAAACGGTAAACCTTCCCCTACTTGTACTCTGCAATTTCCCAACTTGGTCAGAACCCATCTATATTGACATTGAGGTTATAGTCTCATCTTTTTTTTTTTTTTTTTTAACATTTCCCCTGTGCTCTGGATTGTTACAGCTTTCCAAAACATGAATCCATTTAAATAAAGCCATATGGTCACTATGTCTTCCTAAATTTAGGAAGCTATCTTTCCTAAGTTAGTAATGTTTTGAGGTTGCAAATGGGTAAGAATCACCCACCATCTCAGAGGATTGTTACTCAAGAGACAAAAGCTGAAGCAAGTGAAAAATCAGAAGTGTTCTGCAAATCTCAGAACACTCTGGACATGAATGCCTGCCAGGGTCTGAGAGAAAAGGGGGTGGGGCGTCGTCGGAAACTTTCACTTACCCCTTGCTCAGATTCCAAAAGCTCTGTTTTGACTCTGACTGCCGGCATCCCATCAAGCATTAACATTCTGTTCTCGAAGGTGTTGATATTCTGAGAATAAAAAAAGGGAGACAGGGAAATTCAGCTATAAAGCCTTCAACGGAAGACATCTGGTAGAATCTGCCATCATTGTAGCACATTTAGTACTGCTAACCTAATTTTTTAACAATATAGTATAATTAAATGAGAATACCCGCACCACCAATTATCCCCCCATTCTGAACTTTCATTAGAAATAATGACCAAGAACTTGAATTAATCAGTCTGATTCTCTGACCTCTGGGTTGCAGGTCAGATGATAATAAACTGGAGTAAGGAAAGCTTACATTAATTTATATGGGGCTGGAATAATTCATCAAGCTTTTGCAAATAGTGGAAGGAAATGCAAGGCAAGTTTCTTTATTCCTTTAGCTTTGGAGGTTGTACTGCATACAGAAATCCATAAAGAAGAAAACAGATCACAATAATTTATATACTCTCATATTTCTGTCAAAGTCTAAATAATTTTAAAAGCAAGAAACTATAATACTAGACAGTTAATTCTGGTATTGTGGCATACCTGACTCAATGAAAATTTCTACTTATCAACCTCAAAGACCTTCTTCGAAAACAACTAATGTAAGTCTTGGATTAAGAATGAATTCTTAAGCTGAAATCATAATCAAAGAATAAACAACAATTTGTTTTTTATTCTGGTATATGTTTGGCTCCATTTGCCACCTCTTGAAAGGAAAACTTTACTTCTATGTGGTTCAATAGAATTTCCAACAACATTTATAAAAAGATTAAATCAAGGTTATCTTTGACTAATTTCCACGACTTTGGGGATTTTCTGAAGTCAATAACCTAGGAAGGGAGTCATAAAGCCACACATCAGTGTTTGCTTCAGGCCAAAATCAGGCTCAGGTTTTAAAATATGTTGAGAATGCCAACTTTACTCTCAAATACTGACTAAATCCAGAAATTAAAATCACTAAGTTTGACTGAATTTTTAGGATAGCTTCTTTGCTCGGTTATAGAATGTAATCATGACACTTTAGTGGTCTTACTAAAAGAAAAAAGACATTTTCTAAATGTTTGCCTACATGGTGACAAAGGTTAAAATCACTTCTAAACCATCAAGTTTTCCCCATTCATAGAGTTGCTTTTCTCCCCAGCAGACAGTTGAATAAAAACTCCCACTTCAACACATCATAAATTAAATGCTTTTATTACCAAATAATACCAACAGAGTGCAGCATGGTGAAGCTCTAATTATTTCTCCCATTTCTTGACTCTCTTTTTTGTTTAACAAAAATACTCTAAGAAATAAAATGTATGGGGCCACTCATGACAAATATTTGCTCAGAGAAACCAACAGCAAGAAAAAGCAAATTTACACTAAAGCTAACTAATGAGCATTCAGAAATTCCATGCTACCTAGTTTGTTAGGGAATAAAAAGAAAATTACTGTCATGTTCCTCTCTTAGAAAAGTACAATATTATTAACACTGATAGGATACTTTTTTTAATGTTTGCTTTTGATTTGTCTTGGAGGGATTTTCACACCCTCATGGCTTAGAATAGGAGGAAATCTGGTGTTAACTGGTGAGCTCAGTGCATTTGTTCCAAGCTTAAAATCCTTTCAGGGAGACTGATGGATTGCTTACACATCAGGCATGGATCTCAAATCCCAATGGGGCACTTGCTTCCATGGTTGGAAGCGGCCAGCTGGGCTTGCCCCATCTCAGCCTCAGGGAAGCCTAGGAAGGAGGTACCCAACCCTCAAGTGCCCAGTCCTTCACAGCAGCCAGGAATTCGCCCTAACAAAGCCTCTGGGAGGCTGTTTGGTTGGTAGACAATGAAGGATGAGTTGATATAGTTTCCTACCCTGGAGGAGGTCTTGCCCAGGTGGAAAGAGAAGAAGATGCCTTGCAAAGAAAGGGGAAAGACAAAGAACGATTCTGGAAAGGCAGGTTTAATGAACTGTTAGAAACTGATTAGAGACTAATGTCCCTTTTAGTGCTTTATACCAATTTACAGCTGATATACTTCAGCTGTTTTCCTGGCTGGCTGTGATCAACTCATTCTTTTTTTTTTTTTTAAAGGCAAGCTAACCAGAGCCTTTGAAGTTAAAAACAGATAAATCATAAAAAGCGGACTGGGTTCATATTCCATTGAATACATTTAAATATCACTGCATCTGCAATATCATTTGTGTTGCTGTTGTTGTACTCAAATAATTCTAGATGTGTTAAAGACACGATTACATGTCAGTTTCATGTAAAAGTCAACAAAAATCCAATATGTTTTCCAAAAAAAATTTCTTTTTAAATAAAGTTTGCCCTGCAAATATTTCTCTTCCCCTGGTTTTTCCAGGATCAGCCAAAGCACAGCCATAATAAACATCATAAATAACACTGTTCACAGCTAAGGAACCAATCTTTAAGAAACTCTTGCAACTAGTACAGATTCAATGCATACATATGCCTGAAAGTTATACTATACACACGTGAGGGATATTAATCTCTGCATTCATGATTCTAACCTTGTTTAGCATAAAGAGAAACACACATATTTGGTGCATCACACCATATTCCAGACCATCCAACAAGGTGTATGGTTTTTATAAAGCACGTGATAATTTTACAGTATTAAAGAGTATAGTCCTTGGAACAAAACACAATAGATTTCTCTCTCTAAACTAAAATCAGATACATACAGTCTCAACTGACTGCAGACTTTAAATATGTAACAAACTGTAATAATTTGAAATTGCTGTCAAACATATCTTGCCATGATCTTGATCAAAATGCATTTACAGGAGAATCAAATTGCCTGATTGAGGAAAATAAAATTACAGTCAATTTTAGTAACATGGTACTCTTTACGTTGTGACAAACTTTGTGATATTGTACAACCCTATATAATTTATGTGCATGTGTTTATATTCATGCACACATCTATATATCTATGCTACTTATTTCATATGAGTAAACTGTATCAATTAAAGCCAAATTTACCATCAGATTAGCTGGCTGTTGATCAGTTACATGTGCACTGGATCAGAATGGTACTCTGGACATTCGTACTTGCCAAATAAGATATGGGGCTTAGCAGTCCAGCTGATACTAGTTCTCCCAGTCAAAGGCGGTATAAAACAACTGTGCTCAATCCTGGCATCTCATAGTATTCTGAATGGAACATGGAGGAAGGAAAAAAAAAAATGATGCTCACTGATAATCTCCCATGAAAACAGAGAACAAGGATGACTTTCCAAGTCAATACTACAAACTGGAGTGGTAGATTGGAATCCTCCAAATCGCAGAACGCAGATCTCCTCCTCTCCCTCCTCCAGAATATGGGTTATCCAGTTTGCACAATTTAAGTAATAAAGAACAAGCTAGTCAACATTCAATAAATCTAATTTTTAAGCCAAGTTTCCCTTCATAAGCCAAAAATATCTACTGAGATTTGTTGTGATTTCTCAAGATGCAGGACATGTTCATTTAAACATCATGAATCTCCAGTGTCTGGCTAGAGGTACTGAGAAATATGAATTGCCCCCACCCATGCCCAAGTTATATGCAACGGTGATCAAAGGGACATAGTAGCAATTCAGGATGCACGCACCAAATGGGTTGAGGTACGTTCAGAAAAGATTCTGAGGAGTTTATAATGCAAACATGCGTGCGTGTGTGCTAAGTCGCTTCAGTTGTGTACGACTCTTTGAGATCCTAGATTGCAGCCAGCCAAGCTTTTCTGTCCATGAGATTCTCCAGGTAAGAACACTGGAGTGGGCTGCCATGCTCTCCTCCAGCAGATCTTTGCAACTAAGGGATGGAATCCGTGACTCAGGTCTCCTGCACTGGCAGGCAGGTTCTCTACCACTAGCGCCACCTTGGAAGCCCTACTGCAAATACACCAACTGGTGAAAAGCATCACCCTTTGACTACTTTTCTGGGCTTCCCAGGTGGCTCAGAGAGTAAAGAATCTGCCTGCAATGCAAGAAACCTGGGTTCAATCCCTGGGTTGAAAAGATCCCCTAGAGAAGGGAAGAGCTACCCACTCCAGTATTCTGGCCTGGAGAATTCCATGGAGAAAGGAGCCTTGGGGGTACAAGTCCATGGGGTTGCAAAGAGCCAGACATGACTGAGTGACTTTCACTTTCACTTTCTATAAATAGGAAAAGCAAAAGTATCAGATTATAAGGAAATTAGGATTTGCTAAAAAACCACTTCATAGAAAAGTCAATCACCACCCTTTTTGATTCAATTCTAACATAACAACAAAATCAACAATGGTAACAACTTTTTTCAAGCCTTTATGCCATTCAACCAATAGGTCATTTCTTCAGAGAAGACATTAACTGTTTTATCCAACTCCCAAATTTTGGCTGAAATGCAAAAGAATGAGTGAATTTTGCTCTTTGTAAGGATCAACACATCTCAGAGATTAGAATAGTGTCTAGTCAAGGCTTCCATTATCTGCTGTTATGCAACAACAGGTAGTATAAAACAACTATCATTTTACTATTATTAATATCTTGGTAACACACACAATGGGCTTTCCTGGTGGCTCAGCCATTAAGAATCTGCCTGCTGAGACTCAGGGACACAGGTTCAATCCCTGGGTTGGGAAGATCCCCTGGAGGAGGCCATGGCAGCCCAATCCAGAAATCTTGCCTGGAGAATCCCATGGACAGAAGAGCCTGGTGGGCTGCAGTCCATGGGGTCACAAAGAGACACAACTAAGCAACTAAACAACAACAAACAAACAAATAATAACACCTACTATTTGTATATCTACTGTGGATTAGACGCTGTGCTAAGAGATTTGTACTCATTTAGTCCTTATATAGCCTCTGCCTACAATGTGGGAGACCTGGGTTTGATCCCTGGGTCAGGAAGATCCTCTGGAAAAGACAATGGCAACCCACTCCAGTACTCTTGCCTGGAAAACCCCATGGACGGAGGAGCCTGGCAAGCTATAGTCCGTGGTCGCAAAGAGTCGGCCAGGACTGAGCAACTTCACTTTCACTTTCAGTCCTTTATAGTAAATCAAGCAGTAAAGACTCTGTTATCAGAAGATGAGGCATTTGAGACACAATGAGGTTAAACTGTCCAAGGTCACGCAACTAGGAATTGGTGCAGCTTGATTCCAAACCAAATGAGCCTGAGTCCTAGCTAAGCTCCCATCCACTACACTCCTCTCTCCCTCTCCTTCTTATTCCGTCTTTCTCTGTGCGCATATGCTCACAGGCAACCCTCATCAACATGGGAAAAGACACAAGCACCTTACTGAAGGCCCCAAGAGAGGAACTCTTGAATGTCCATCAATGGTTCCTCTCAGGGCTGAGCTGATTCAGTCACTGAACAAATGGGACGTGCAACCTCCAATCACCAGCGAAGTATCAACATTTTGGGGAATAACAATAAGAATTCAAATACATCACTGGTATCAAAGCTATTTCACATTTTCTTCTTTAAATCAATCTTTCAACATATTTACTTGGCTTATTACAATTATACATTCCTATCCTAGAAACATCTCATAATTAATTCAGTCAGTCCCATCCTGAATGTAACATCCAGAAAAATCTATGGTAATCTCATCTGCTACCTGTTTTGAAAATAATCCTATCCTCGATGGATCATTCAATGTTTTCACAATAGTTTCATGTACTTAAGATGATATAGGAACTCCGTCTTCTACCTTTTACATTCCAGAGACATACATTTGGGCCTCACATATAATTTATAATCACCTAAGTATAAAAGCTTATCTTTCTAAGCTCACATAGCCTCAACACTGGTAAATCAATTTTGTAGTGGGCATACACACAATCAGAGTACCTACAATGGTACAAAATAAACACTAGTTCAAACGTAGACTGCCACTCTGACCCAGACTTTCAGGTTTCATGGCTTTGCAGCATGGCAGAGTGGATGTCACATTAATGACCATATCTGGGACCACTAGAAGTCAAACTACAGACACGCTGGGACTCACAGCTTAAATCCCCTTCAGTGGTTTCAATGATCCATATATACATTCTTCTGAAATATGTGTCTTCAGTCAAAAACAAAACCCTTCCATAATCCCCTCACACTGAAACATGGAACTGTGTCTTTCTTAAGAACTGGTAAAACCACACATGCAATGCAGTAACTTGTATTTTCCTGATAGCAAGAATCCGTGTTTCTATGTTGGGAAAGGGTCGGGAAGATCCCCAGGAGGAGGGGATGGAAACCCCTTCAGTATTATTGCCTGGAGAATCCCATGGGCAGAGGAGCCTGGCTATAGTCCACAGGGTCGCAAAGAGCTGGGCACAGATGAAGCGACTTAGTACACAGCACAAAGTGCTAAATTATTAAATAACAGTTTACACTAAAATTTTTAGAAACATCATCTGAGCACTTAAACTTCCTCCCCAGCATTAATACAAACTGTAATAAAACTTATTTTGTCATTCATGTTCTGAATTATTTGGTCATGAGTTGATAAAATCTCTCCTTAAACATGCAGGGAGGGTCTCTGCTGCTGCTAAGTCGCTTCAGTCGTGTCCGACTCTGTGTGACCCCATAGATGGCAGCCCACCAGGCTCCCCGGTCCCTGGGATTCTGCAGGCATGAACACTTCTACAGCCAAGTTATTTCATCCTATCCAAGCCATGTCTGTGAACCATGAGGCACTACAAAAGATAATAGGGCAAAGTCAGGGACTCAAGGATAGAAACAATGTTAACACTAGGAGAACTAGTGCAACACAACCACAATAGGACTCCAGGGTCTCGTAATTTCAAACAATAATTATGTAACAACTACAATACTTAAAACACATACATAGAAACAACTATAATAACAAGAAAAAGTATAATCTACTGAGCATTCATGTACCAAGTGTTATTTCAGATGCTTTATATTTGTTATATCATTCATTCATTCAAAAAACACTGAGTACTAGGCACTGTCAAGGTATTTAGGAAACTTCAGTGAACAAAAGAGGAAGTTTTATAGAGTTCCATTCTAGTCATTTAGTATCCCAGCAATTTTTTTTTACACTATGTGCATATTAGACAAGAAAATTCAGGTTCAGAGAGATTAAGCAATCTGACCAAGGTTACTAGTCTATATCTGAGACTCATATCTATTTCCTATTGCTGGCCTGGATAGAGATTCTTCACTACTGGGTACTTTGACATTGGCTTCAAAGCTGCATGAGCCCAGCAGTATCTCAGCCACTCTGGCTAATGACCTTCGGGCTGTTAGATCAAAAGGCTGAGAACCAGGACTACAGTGGGAGGGGCAAGGCAAAGGCGGGCTGATCATGGACGCACTGAAGGGAGATGATGTTAAGGTCATTCTGAAGTCCTTACGTGTGTGTGTGTGTGTGTGTGTTCAGTCACTCAGCGTGTCTCAAGATTTACCTTGTTCTAGAAGAAGCACCTCAAACCATTCATCAATGTGCCTCTAAAAAGCTACCCAACCCTGTTTTCCACCATTCTGCTCAGGTTACACCTCAACCAAGTCAAATATGCTGGTCCTCCAAGCCTCTGTATATTCTATTCCATCTTTGTGCTCCATCACTAGCGGACAAATTCTTTATCTGCTATTACACCAGAATGTAAATTCCAGGATGACCATGACTTTGTCTTTTTGTTCATAAGAGTATGCCTATCCCCAGGTTTATATGTGTGTCTAACAGGTAGCTCGATGGTAAAAACCTGGTTGCCAATGCAGGAGATATAAGAGACGTGGGGTTCAATCCCTGCGTAAGGAAGATCCTCTGGAGTAAGAAATGGCAACCAACTCCAGTGTTCCCTCCTGGGAAATTTCATGGACAGAGGAGGCTGGTGGCCTAGAGTCCATCGGGCAGCAAAGAGTCGGACACGGCCGAGTGACTGAGCACACACACATTCAATACATAGTATGTGCTCAGTAAATAAATGTTTGTTGAAAAGAATAAATGTAAATAAATCTAAAATCATTTCATGCCCAGAGTTCATCTGACCCAGGTGATAACTGGTTATTGAGAAACAGATGGGAAGAGGTACATGTGTGCTCAGTCATGCCCGACTCTTTGCAACCCCATGGGCTGCAGCCTGCCAGGCTCCTCTGTCCATGGAATTTTCCAGGCAAGAATACTGGAGTGGGTTGCCATTTCTTTCTCCAGATGGGAAGAAGAGCATAAGCAACGAAGGGCAATGAAATTCTCATATTTGTGAAGAATAGTAAAGGATATTATGTGGCTGGAACATCGTGTGGTTCACTGGAAAAGAAACGAGAGATAAGAGCAGATAAGTAACGTGGTGTTAACTGGCAAATGGTCTTAGATGGTATGATAATTCATTGAAAAGTGTTTTTTAGTGACTGCAATATGCAAGTTGAAAGAGGCCCAAGTGAATGAGAGAGAAAGACTCCTGGCCTTGAGAAAACTGAAGGTAAGTGAGGAAGAAATGTGTTTGGGCAACACACAACAGGTGGTGGGGCATCATGAAACAAAAGCATAATATGTTTAACGTTTGTGTTTGGAAAGCTAGCACTGGACTTGCTTTGGAAGATGGCTTATATACATATAGAATTTGATGCAAACGAAGTAGCCACAGGCTACTGCAATAACTCAGGGGAGAGCTGGTGAGGTCTTGACCCAAGGCAGTGGCAGGGGGAATTAGGAGGAAGGTTCTTTGAGAGACAGAGTTTACAGGAAGAAGGAACAGCTTTGATGACTGACAAGGAAGAGGCAGTATGGGGTGAGAATCAGCAGAAATGTTAAGAATGGCACTGGTTTTCTACATTGTACATGAAGCCTGAGGCAGGATGTCCAGTTGGAAAAGTCAAACATGGCATAGAGTCCTCCAACATCCCATAAAGGACCTACTACACTCTGGGATACATGAATATTTGGGTATACTGTTTAATACATTTTTGCTTACTCAGGGATCTGTTATGCATTGAAGAAAATGTCTCACAAGCTGAGTATGTTTGAATATTATAATAGATACCAATAGAGTCAAATTTATTCAAACTTGGAAACACAGCTTTGGTTAAAGTAAGGGGAAAAAACTATATAAAGAAGTCATCTCATATGCTTATATATTCAAGACAAGAATTAACTATGTCTTTACTTTCATTTTTTTCCTGGGATTTAGTGTTTTACAAACTTTCATGGTTATCAAAACTTAGAACAAAATAGGTATTTGCCAAAGTATGAATTTAAGAGTACTATATATTAACGTATTCATTGCCACTTTCCTTTATTAAAAGTCATTTGGACAGTAATGAAAAAAATGCAGAACATTGAACAGAATATGTAATGAAATAACATCACTGGTCCTCTGTGCCTAGGGACAATGAAGATTACTATCAAAAATTAAGTCATTTATTTTCTGCAGAAAGCAAAGGAAATGACTATTAACCTGTATCTCCACCTTTCCTGACCTACAGTGATATCAAATGGGTCCTTATCAAACCCAAAATGGATTATCTTATTAAAACATGAACTGTTGAGTGCTTGTCTCTGGTATAGCCTGAAGAAACAGCACTGAAGAATTGGGAATATGAAAAAAAAAAAATCTGAGGAAAAACAAAAATACAAGTTAACTTTTTTTTTTGTTAGAACTATTCTAATGAAATCAAAAAGAAACAATCAACCACAAGGGTCTCCACAGTGGCCAGAAAACTACACAAACTTATAAACCAGGTCTTATATTCACTGCCTTATTTTATATGTTAAACATATTATTGGGTTAAGATTTTGTAACAAATATCTCACATTCCTTGAAAACCCTAGGCAAGATGTATGTTTGAAAAAAGTAAAGCTAAAACAAATGACCTTTACTGTTTATTTTATCTAAGAACGATTGTCAAAGCATATAAAAGCTCTATGTAGTGTTTGTCATGTTATTAAAAGGTGAAACAAAAGTAATTGCTTTTAAAGGATTATATCAAAAATACAATGGTGCAACCATAGCATCGCCTGGACAATCATATAAGACACATCACTGGAAAGGTCTTTGGTCTCTTCCTCAAAACTCTAGGTCCAGGGAATGCAATGGAGAAAGACATCACTAGTTACCTGCCAAAGGCAAAATGCACAGGCTCAACCCCAAATTTAATCTGTCAGCTTCCAGGTACATCCACCTCTAGCCATCATCTCTCTGGATTCTTCAAACAATGTTTTTAATTGTAATAATTAATGATGATATCAAATTCTGTACTAATTTGCCATTTTTACTGGTAATGCTCTTACACATTTACTTTCACTTTATCTAATTCCATCTCCAAGAATTCTGACTACTGCACCTTTCACTTTTTCAAAAAGCATTCCATCTTTCAGGTCTGTGCTTTTTTCCTGTACACTTTAAACAATTATACAGAAGTGTAAGTTAGAATAGCAGACTGCCCAGAACATGGGCCCAGGAGCACATTTCCTGGGTTATGACATTCTCATGCTTTCAGTTTTCTTACCTGTAAAATACAGATAACAGTCTACTTCACAGATTTTAAGGATTCACTGAGATCATGCGTATCAGATACTTCAGCACAAAGCATTTTAACAGTTAATATTAAGGAATTTTATTAGTAGTAGTAGTTATACTATTTCAACCATTCTACTAAACTTTGCAGAGCCCTCATAGTTTTGTGTGTGCGATTTCTCTATATGAACTACTATATAACTAGAATGAAAATGGCAGATTTGATAAAAATACAATTAATAGGAGTTCATGAAAGATTGACTGACACAATATATATATATATTTCTCAGGATGAACAGCAACAGTGAACTATTTTATCAGTTTTAAACTATGAGGATGAACACCGATAACAGACACACAGCTCACCTCGCCACAGGCATCTCAATGAAGACGTTTAGTATTCTCCAACTGCTGGGTGCAACCACGTAGTGTCTGAGCCCTTCCTAACAATCGAGTGTTTTTTGATGCAGTGCTCAAAGCCTTTTCTTATGGTTTTCCTTCACATCATTACCCAGAAACACATTATTTTAAAGAAAGATATTTACAACTACAACATATTCTCTGTACGAGAACAAACCTACAGAGTACCCTGTAATTTGAGCTGTGGAAAACTTACTAAGTTATTTGAGGCAACGAGAACTACACCGGAAACACAAATCCAAGCGGCTGCAAGTTTAAAATCTGTGTTTCAAGGCAATATGAAGCCAGTGATATTAACACCTCCGAGCCATTACCCAGGCTGCTGTCATCTTGAATGCCCCTCCCCCACCTCTGCATGTGATTTTATCACTCATCTTTATGCCACATTAGAATTTCTATAAAGGCTATGAGAGAGAGAGAGAGAGTGTGTGTGTGTGTGTAGATAAATAAAATTTATAGTTACTGTCCCCATAAAACAGTACTTTTAAAGTTCTAAAATGCAACACAAGGAAAATCAGAAAAGAGACAAAGTTTACTTAACAGAACTCTGAAATATACTTCTTATTAAGGAATTATGTAACTGCATGGCATTTATTTAGGCCTTCTTACTTCCTCCAGCCTCTTAATAACCAGCCCCACAAAAACAGAAGCAGTACAATTTTGAACCTGTATAACACACTGTCCCCTTCATGGATCACAGCCTTGTCAAGGCGAAGGGGCTTGCATAATTCAGTGAAGCTATGAGCCATGCCACGCAGGACCACCCAAGACGGACAGGTTCTGACAAAATGTGGTCCACTGGAGGAGCAAATGGCAACCCACTTTAGTATTCTTGCCTAAAAAACCCCATGGACAGTACGAAAAGGCAAAAAGAAATGAAACTGGAAGATGAGCTCCCCAGGTCAAAAGGCGTCCAATATCCAACTGGGGAAGACTGAACTGCAATTACTAACAGCTCCAACAAGAATAAAGTGGCTGGGCCAAGGCTCAGTCATGTGCCTGGTGGTGAAAGTAAAGTCCGATGCTGTAAAAAATAATATTGCATAGGAACCTGGAATGTTAGGTCCAGGAATCAAGGTAAATTGGATGTAGTCAGGCAGTAGATGACAAGATTGAACATGGTCATCTTAGGAATCAGTGAATTAAAATGGACAGGAATGGGCAAACTGAATTCAGTGACCATTACATCTACTACTGTGACCACTGTATCTACTTCTAAGGGCAAGAATCCTTTAGAAGAAATAGAGCAGCTCTGATAGCCAACAAAAGTGTCCAAAGGCATGAGCTTGCTTTATTTCCAAAGCAAATCATTCAACATCACAAGTCTATGCCCCAACCACTGATGCCAAAGAAGCTGAAGTTGATCAGTTTCTATGAAGAACTACACCACCTTCCAGAGCAAACAACAACAAAAATGTCCTTTTCATCACAGGGGATTGGAATGCAAAAGTAGGATGTCACAAGATACGGGCAATAATAGGCAAGTTTGGCCATAGAATACGAAATGAAACAGGGTAAAGGCTAACAGAGTTAGTCAAGAAAACAAGCTGGTCATAGCAAACACCCTTTTCCAACAACCCGAGAGATGACTCTACACATGGACATCACCAGATGGTCAGAACCGAAATCAGATTATGTTCTTTGCTGCCAACGATGGAGAATCTCCACACAGACAGTAAAAATAAGACCTGGAGCTGTGACTCAGATCATGGGCTCCTTACTGCAAAATTCAGACCATAAATTGAAGAAAGTAGGGAAATTTACTAGGCCATACAGGTACAACCTAAATCAAATCCCTTATGTTTATACAGTGGAGATGATGAATAGATTCAAGGGATTAGACACAAGGGATCAGAATGCCTGAAGAACTAAGCACACAGATTCGTAACACTGCACAGGAGGCAGTGACCAAAACCATCCCAAAGAAAAAAATGCAACATGCAAAAGTGGTTGTCTGAAGAGGCTTTACAAATAGCTGAGGAAAAAGTAAAGCAAAAAGCAATAGAGAAAGGGAAAGATATAGCCAAATGAACGAATGCAGAGTTCCATAGAATATCAAGGAGAGATTAAAAAGGTCCTCTGAAATGAACAATGCAAAGAAATAAAGGAAAAATAGAATACGGAAGACTAGAAATCTCTTCAAGAAAACTGGATATCAGGAGAACACTTCATGCAAAAATGGACATAGTAAAGGACAGAAACAGTAAGAACCTAAGAGATTAAGAAGAGGTGCCAAGAATACACAGAAGAACTATACAAAGAAGTCTAAACAACTCAGATAACCATGATGCTGTGGTTACTTATCTAGAGCCAGACATTTTGGAGTGTGAAGTCAAGTGGTCCTTAAAAGCATTAATATGGAAAAAGCTAGTGGAGGTGACCCAATTCCAGCTGAGCTATTTCAAATCCTAAAAGATGATGCAGTTAAAGTATTGCACTCAACATGCTGGTAAATTTGGAAAACTCAGCTGTGGCCACAGGACTGGAAAAGGTCAGTTTCCATTCCAGTATCAAAGAAGGCAATGCCAAAGAATGTTCAAACTACCGCACAACAGTGCTTATTTCACATGCTAGCACGTTTAAGCTCAAAATCCTTCAAGCTAGGCTTCAACAGTACAAGAACTGAAAACTCTGATGTACAAACTGGATTTAGAAAAGTCAGAGGAACCAGAGATCAAATTGCCAACATCTGTTGGATCATGGAGAAAGCAAGCGAGATACAGAAAAAACATCTATTTCTGCTACACTGATTATGTTAAAGCCTCTGACTGTGTAGATCACAACAAACTGTGGAAAATTCTTCAATAGATGGGAGTACCAGACCACCTTACCTGACTCCTAAGAATCTGTAAGCAGATCAAGAAGTAACAGAAGTGGCCATGGAACAACGGACTAGTTCAAAACGGGGAAAGGAGTATGTCAAGGCTGTATATTGTCACCCTGATTACTTAACTTGTTTTCAGAGGACATCATGCAAAATTATGGGAGGAAACACAAGCTGGGATAAAGATTGTTGGGAGAAAGATCAACAACCTCAGATATGCAGATGGTACCATTCTAAGGGTAGAAAGTAAAGAGGAACTAAAGAGCCTCTTGATAAAAGTAAAAGAGGAGAATGAAAAAGCTGCCTTGAAATTCAACATTCAAAAAACCAAGATTATGGCATCCGGTCCCATCATTTTAAATGGGGAAAAAGTAGATGTTGTGACAGATTTTATTTTCTTGGGCTCCAAAATCACTGCAGATGGTGACTGCAGCCAAGAAATTAAAAGATGCTTGCTCCTTGGAAGAAAAGCTATGAAAACCCTGATGGTGTTTTAAAAAGTAGAGACATCACTTCTCCAACAAAGGTCTCTATAGTCAAAGCCATGGTTTTTCCAGTAGTCACATATGGATGTGAGAGTTGCATCATAAAGAAAGCTGAGCACCGAAGAAGGGATGCTTTCAAATTATGGTGCTAGAGAGGACTCTTGAGAGTCCCTTGGACAGCAAGGAGATCAAACCAGTCAATCGTAAAGGAAATCAACCCTGAATATTCACTGAAGAACTGATGCTGAAGCTCCAATACCACCTGATTCAAAGATTCGACTCATTGGAAAAGACTCTGATGCTGGGAAAGATTGAAGGCAAAAGGAGAACAGGGCAGAAGGGGATGAGATGATTAGATTGCATCACCAATTCAAAAGGCATGAATCTGAGCAAATTTGGGAGATAGTGGAGGACAGAGGGGCCTGACATGCTGCAGTCCATGGGGTCACAAAGAGTTGGACACAACTCAATGACTGACCAACATACATAACACGTTGTATCCAGGAAGTTTCTATTACCTTTCTTGCTATTTCATTGTAATTAAGTCTAAATTAAATGCTGCTCATAGCGAGAAGAAATGTGTTTTGTTAAGGAGGTCCATGGTTGTAACTCAGGTATTCTTTGAGACCAGGTCTTTCCAACATCTGTACCAACAACATTTAGACCAACTGTTGTAGCAGTTGTCCTTTGCATTATAAGATATTCAGTAGCACCCCTGCCTTCTACCACTAGATCTCAGAACATCCCTTCACCCCAACAGTTGTTAAATAAAAAATGCTGTCAGAAATGGCCAAATGTCAAGGGAGAGGCAAAAGGGAAGGGCAGGTGAAGGCAGCTGCCCCATCTAAAAAGCACTATTTTACAATTAATGATATTATGAACTCATTACAAAAGAATCTTAATTTTATGTTGGATTATATTACCCAGTAGCATAAATACAATCCCAGTAGTAATAGAAACTACTACCTGATTATAAAGACTATCTATAGTTGACTTTAAAATATACCTGATGAGAAATTAGAAACATTTTACAAGACGGTTTTATAATTTTGTTCTAATTCCTTCTTTCTGCAAATCCAAATTTTCCCACGAAACAAGGGCAAAGATTCCAGGAAGGAGTTTCAAGAATTTGCTCATTAGTTCAAGCTACGGAAACTGAAAGAAACCTGTAAGGATATCAATATTAATATAACAAGTCAAGGGAGCTTTCTGGCCTCAATCTTAGATACGGCCAGTGAGAACCTACCAAATTAGTCTCAAAACCCTTCAATGTAAGAAACTGTAATTACCCAGATGAATATGCTGACTGAACTTTCAATAAGAAACTAGAAGATAGAGTTTTCATTCTAATTTGCTGGATGACAGACACTTGGCTTTTTTTTTTTTCACTGAAACCAGAACTAACCCTTCTATGAAGAACAAAGTATTTCACAATATGCACTGAAATATAAACCTGTCTGTATTTTCTCAATTTCATTAGGAATGTTACCTTTTAGATAACACAGAAGTCAATTCATCCTGGTTGAATTCAATACATCCTGGAAGGATTTAGTTTCATCTAGTTGTTGGGAAATTAGAAACATTTTATAAGATGGTTTTATAATTTTGTTCTCATTTCTTCTCTTCTTTCTTCGTATCCAAATTTTCCCAGAAAATTAGGGCAAATATTCCAGAATTAGTTTCATCTAGAGGTACTGGATCAAAGGAACAAATTTAAATCACCAAAAGCTATGTAAATTAAAGAGAAACAATGTCCTTAATAAAAAAGAGGAAGAAAGGAGCCTTCTTAGGAAATATGAAAAGCTGTAGTGGCTAGTAGGTTCTTAGAGCATCTTACTACTGATTCAGACTCATAGGAATAAAAGGACCTTTTTTAGAAGACAGGAGAACATGCTGGAAAGGCAAACTACAAATTCACTTCCATTAGGACATACACAATCTACATCTATGGTGCCTGGGGAATCACTAGCTACATGCAGCTATAGAACAGCTGAAGTGTTGAGCCCAAATTTAGAGGTGCTTTATATATAAAACACACACTAGATGTGGAAGACTAAATATGAAAAGAAGAATGCAGAATATTTCATTAATTTCTAACTGATTGCTCAGTCGCTTCAGGATCAACTCTGCGATCGCATGGACTGTACCCCACCAGGCTCCTCTGTCCACGGGATTCTCCTAGCAAGAACATTGGAGTGGGTTGCCATTTCCTCCTCCATTTAATTGATTAAACATGTTGAAATGACATTTTGGTTATACTGGAATAAATAAAGTATATTATTAATTTTTTATGTTTTAATGTATGTACTAGAAAATTTAGAACTACACATGGAATGGATTTCATTCCATGCCTACTGGACAAAACCATTACATGCCATCACTTCAGTAGACCTCAACCTCTACTGAGATGATGACCTTCCCTCCAGCTTCCCCAGTCCTTGGAAACTGGGGTGGGGGCAGGGTGGGGTAGAGAAGCGAGAAGTTTTGAATGTTACAAAACTGGCAGAGTGTCATTGGCCTTTAATGCCAGAGTACTAAAATTCCTCAGAGAATCAGCCCCATGAAATGAAGGATTCTCCTATCTACAGTTGTGTCTCCACTGACAAGGGGACAGGGAATACAATTAGCCAGCCAAATGGCAGCAATTGCTAATTGCTGGGACTCAATCTTGAATTTTCAGCTCTGACGTTTTTTACTTAAGACTCTGCTCCAACTGACTGGTCAACATCTTCAACTCCATGGTCAGGCCACGATTTACTAATCCACACCAAGTACAGTATCTCGAATCTCCATACACCCCTTCCCCAAAAAAGAAAGGAAGACAGGAAGGATGGAAGAGAAAGGGAGGGAAGGAAGGAGGGAAAGAAGGATGGAAGGGGGGAGGGAGGGGGAGGGGAAGAAGGGAAGGGAGAGGGAAGGAAAGATGGATGGAAGTGGGGAGGGAAGGAAAGACAGATGGAAGGGAGAAAGGAAGGAAGGGAAGAAACGGGAAAATCTCACTCTGCTTAATGAACTGTCCCGCAAGGAATGACCTCATCATCAACACTGTTTCTCAGACTAGAAACCTTTCTCTTCCTAATTTATACGAACCTAATTTATACGAACCTAATTTATACGAACCTTTAGCCATCACAGTCAGCCTCTACTCTCAGCTACCATTAGTCTTTGTCCCGTAAGTGACAGCCTTCCTGCCCCCTTCTTCTACTCTGCTGCCAGAGACATCTTGGGACAGAGGGGAAATATTCTAACTATATCTAAGGCTCAACTAACAAACTTAACCAGTTCAGAAGGTAAGCCTCTCTGATCTTTGATGGTAGATAAAATCTAAGGTCACAAGGATACCTTAGAAAATTTGACTTCATTTTAAGTAAAAAGAATCAAGTAAGGAAAAATAATAAAGTATATTGATGACTTAAAAAAATTTAATTATTATATTTGGTTATATATTACATATGGTTACATTTTCTATATGTGGCTATATATAAAACATGTATATGATTATGTGCTGTATGTAAAATACAAATAATAAATTTACATAGTATATATAGTATATAGTTAGCATGTATGATCATTTAAATATAAAGAGATTTTAGGTGCACTGATTTCAGCACAATATCAGATAAGTGCTACCTTTAAAAACAAAAACATTTCTGCTAGATTTTCAAAGGATAAAGTGTGGTAAAGGTTACCTTGCTCATAAGTACATGGTTTATTCCTAAAGATCAGACGATGATGACCCACAACCACCTTTTGAATGCATAAAATTACTGAAACAACAGTCGCAAATATTGCAAAATGCAGGGTTGTTTTTTCCCTTTCAACATTAATTTGAAAGCCTACTAAACTGAAAAAAGCTGGAGACACACAAATGGATGAGAAACATCAGGACCTACTGCATCCTGGTAAAAATGATGAACTTAACAGAAAATGCTATTCTAAGAAAAAGACTGAACAAACATATACTTAAGCATGTGTAAGAATGTCCTGCTCGGGTGATTTGGCGTGTGCACTCAGTCGTGTCCAACTTTTTGCAACCCCATGGACAATAGCCCGTCAGGCTCCTCTGTCTATGGGATTTTCCAGGCAAGAATACTGGAGTGGGTTGCCGTACCTTCTCTAGAGGATGTTACCAACCCAGGGATCAAACCTTCGTATCCTGTGTCTCCTGCACTGGCAGGTCGATTCTCTACCACTGAGCCACCCGGGAAGCCCACTTAAGGTTTAACGAAACCAAAATCAATCTAAATGCCAAACAATAGGGGACTGATTAAATGGCTTATGGGACATGCAAATCACTGAGTAATATTTATTCACTAAATTTATGATATGTAGTTTTTGTCTTAAAAGTAGATTGATCATAACTAAGCAAAAAAGAGAAATGATAGAAGAATCTGTTCCTGAACCTTTAAAAACAATGCTTTAACAGAGACAAAGAGAATGGTGGAGAAGAGGAGGAAAAAAAGAAAAGGAAGGAAGGGAGGGAGGAGAGGAAGGAAAGAGCTAAAAGGATATACAATAAAAATTGGACTTGATAGAACATAGACTGATTTTTTTCACGTTTTGACAAATGCTCTCACATTTATGAATTTCATATATTATCTGTATAATTAAAAGAAATTATTAGGTGTTCAAATTTTGAGTTGTAAAGAAGAGCCAAACACTTAAAAGAAAAAGACAAAATAAATTTGCTTTTATCCAGATTAACTTTCATATAGTATGAAAAGGTGACATCAATTCTCTAACAAGAAAAGTGGACAGGCACACAGAGTTGTATGTATATTCACGCTGCAGTTAAAATTTAACTACTACAAATCTAAAAGAGTAAAACTTAAATGAACTGATTGTCTAAGTTATATTTGTAATTGATTCATGGAATAGTTACACTGCTTCACATGGGGTATTAGCTGATATTTACAAATATTTTTATTATGTAGAGATCTATGATAAACTGGTATCTAATTTGAAAGTGCTATAATCTTTTATAAGTTCCAGTCAATTACACACACACACACACACACACACAATGGGTACACTGTACTAGTATCTTGAGCTAAGAATTTAGAATTCTGAAAAAGGAAACCAGGGGACAAATACTTTTGTTTTTTCCACTACATTGAGCAGTTGGTGAGTATATTTTAAAAGATTTCAGTCTTATGGGAAAAAAAAAATCAGCCTTTTCTGTTCTTGTCTGAAAAAGCACTGAAGTAAAAAGATGTATACTTGTGAAGCTTTTAAACAAAACATTCTTAAAATAACCACAAAATACTATACTCTCTGTCCTCTGTGTAGATCTCCCACTTCACTGGGCTTTGAAATGTTAAAGCCACATTCTCTGATTACATAGCAATTTGGGAATTGTTACCTGAGAAAATTCCTAGAGAGTAATGAGGAAAAGAAATAAAACCCAGGTTCTCCAGATGCATTTTTGGAAGAACTAAACATAACCTTGGGGACTTTCAGTTTCTAGTCCACCATATAAGAAGCTTAAAGTCATCAATCCATCATGACAACAAGTAAAAAGCTGAATAAACAGACATGAGAACTGTTGTTAGATCCATCAGAGAAGTGAGGTCATAAGGCAAAGTGCTATTCCAAAAACCGCAAAGACAGACAAGAGGCTGCAAATGGCCAGAGCAAAATCCCCTGAACCAAAACCTCCTTGGGAACCAGTGCTCAGGTAGACAAAGCTGAACTGTCACTGAAGAATTCCTGGAGGCTCAGGATGGACAAATTCAAGAATGATAGAATATTATAGAACGTCCCCAGACTTGTTGAATTTAATTTTCCAGGAACTGTACCATGTCTTTACAGTGAATATTGGACGAAAATCCTCTAGTACTTCCATCACGAGGAGGATTTCTATCTGAAAGCTGTCACAACACTAAGTTCTTAACAAGGCCTTCCCTTAGGAGAAACTCTCACCAAAGTCTAACCCACTGAGTCTTATAAACATCTAAAATACTTGCAGGGAGAAAAATACACAGTTTCAGCCATCCTGTCCCATGAAAGGGGATGGGAAGGATGCAAAAGCACTGGTGAGATACACAGCTGAGAGGTACATGCTTGCTAAAAAGATTCCGACCTGACCACAGGACTACACCGTACCGATAACCAAGAGCCTATTAACTGTAGCTCATTTTATCTACTATCTCATGTCCATCTTTCAACAAATACTTATGGGCCATACTGGCAGGCAAGAAAAAAAAAAAAAAAAAACAGTTTGAAAAGACTGAACATCAGAACCAGGGTCAGATGTGGTGAGATCACTGTAATAATCAAACCATAATTTCTTTTTTTTTTTTTCTATTAAAGGATAATTCCTTTACAGAATTTTGTTGTTTTCTGTCAAACCTCAACATGAATCAGCCATAGAAAGAAAGAAAGAAAGAAAGTGAAGTTGCTCAGTTGTGTCCGACTCTTTGTGACCCCATGGGCTGTAGCCTACCAGGCTCCTCCGTCCATGGGATTTTCCAGGCGCACTGGACTGGGTTGCCATTGACTTCTCCAGGGGATCTTCCCGACCCAGGGATCGAACCAGGTCTGCCGCACTGCAGACAGACGCATTAACACCTGAGCCACCAGAGAAGCACTATAGGTATACATATATCCCCTCCCTTGTGAACCTCCCTCCCATCTCCCTCCGCATCCCACTCCTCTAGGTTGATACAGAGCCAGTGTTTGAGTTTCCTGAGCCATACAGCAAATTCCCGTTGGCTATCTATTTTACATATGGTAATGTAAGTTTCCATGTTACTCTTTCCATACATCTCACCCTCTCCTCCCCTCTCCCCATGTCCATCAGTCTATTCTCTATGTCTGTCATTGCTGCCCTGTAAATAAGTTCTTCCCTGGTAGCTCAGACAGTAAAGTATCTGCCAACAAAGCGGGAGACATGGGTTTGATCCCTGGGTCAGGAGGATCCCCTGAAGAAGGAAATGGCAATCTATTCCAGTACTACTCCTAGAAAATCTCATTGATGGAGGAGTCTGGTAGGTTACATTCCATGGGGTCGCAAAGAGTTGGACAGGAGTGACTGACTTCATTCAAACAAGTTCTTCAGTACCATTCTTCTAGACCCCATATATATTTGATAGAATACGATATTTATCTTTCTCTTTCTGACTCACATCACTTTGTATAATAGGTTCTAGGTTTATCCACCTGATCAGAACTGACTCAAATGTGTTCCCCTTTATGGCTGAGTAATATTCCATTATGAGTATGTTCCACAACTTCTTTATCTATTCATCTGTTGATCAACATCTGGGTTGCTTCTATGTTCTAGCTACTGTAAATAGTGCTGCAATGAACAAGGGAAATATGTGTCTTTTCTCAATTTTGTCTTTTCAAAACTGTCTTTTTCAGTTTCCTCAGGGTATATGCCTAAGAGTGGGACTGCTGGGTCATATGGTGATTTTATTCCTAGTTTTTTAAGGAATCTCCATACCATCTTCCATAGTGGCTGTATCAATTTACATTCCCACCAACAGTGCAAGGGCATTCCCTTTTCTCCACACTCTCTCCAACATTTATTGTTGTCGACATTTTTGATGATGGACATTCTGACCAGTGTGAGGTGATATCTCATTATAGTGTCCAATTGCATTTCTCTAATAATGAGCAATGTTGTGCATCTTTTCATGTGTTTGTAGCCATCTGTATGTTTTCTTTGGAGAGCTGTCTGTTTAGGTCTTTTTCCCACTTTTTGATTGGGTTGTTTGTTTTTCTGGCACTGAGTTCTATCAGTTGCTTGTATATTTTGGAAATTATCCTTTGTCAGTTGTTTCATTTGCTATTATTTTCTCTCATTCTGAGGGTTGTTTTTGCACCTTGCTTATAGTTTCCTTTGCTGTGCTAAAGCTTTTAAGTTAAATCAGGTCCTATTGTTTACTTTTCTTTTTATTACCATTGCTCTATGAGGTGGGTCATAAAGGATCTTGCTTTATGTCATCGAGTGTTCTGCCTATGTTTTCCTCTAAGAGTTTTATAGTTTCTGGTGTTACATTTAGGTCTTTAACGCATCTTGAGTTTATCTTTGTGTATGGTGCTAGGAAGTGTTCTAATTTCATTCTTTTGCATGTAGCTGTCCAATTTTCCCAGCACCATTTATTGAAGTGACTGTCTTTGCCCCATTGTATGTTCTTGCCTTCTCTGTCAAAAATAAGGTAGCCATAGGCACATGGGTTTATTTCTGGGCTTTCTATCTTGTTCCACTGGTCTATATTTCTGTTTTTGTGCCAGTACCAAACTGTCTTGATGATTGTAGTTTTATAGTATAATCTGAAGTCAGAAATGTTGATTCCTCCAGCTCCATTCTTTCTTAAGACTGCTTTGGCTATTTGGGGTCTTTTGTGTTTCCGTGTGAACTGTGAAATTTTCTGTTCTCGTTCTGTGAAAAATGCCATTGGCAATTTCATAGGGATCGCACTGAATCTGTAGTTTATATCATTTTCACAATATTGATTCTTCCTATCCAGGAACATGGAATCTCTTGCCATCTATTTATGTCATCTTTGATTTCTTTCTTTAGTGTCTTGTAATTTTCTGTGTACAGTGCTTTTGTCTCCTTAGTTAATTTTATTCCTAGATATTTAATTTGTTTTGTTGCATTGGTGAATGGGATTGATTTATAATTTCTCTTTCTGAATTTTCATTGTTATGGAAATGCAAGTGATTTCTGTGTATTGATTTTGTATCCTCCAACTTTGCTAAATTCACTGATTAGCTCTAGCAAATTTCTGATACAATCTTTAGGGTTTTCTATGTACAGTATCAAAGTAAAAATAATACCCAGTTGTGGATGTGACTGGTGATAGAAGTTGCTGTAAAGAGCAATATTGCATAGGAACCTGGAATGTTAGGTCCATGAATCAAGGCAAATTGGAAGTGGTCAAACAGGAGATGGCAAGAGTGAACATCGACATTCTAGGAATCAGTGAACTAAAATGGACTGGAATGGGTGAATTTAACTCAGATGACCATTATATCTACTACTGTGGGCAGGAATCCCTTAGAAGAAATGGAGTAGCCATCAAGTCAACAAAAGAGTCCTAAATGCAGTACTTGGATGCAATCTCAAAAACGACAGAATGACTCTGTTCATTTCCAAGGCAAACCATTCAATATTATGGTAATCCAAGCCTATGCCCCAACCAGTAATGCTCAAGAAGGTGAAGTTAAACAGTTCTATGAAGACCTATAAGACCTTTTAGAACTAACACCCAAAAAATGTCCTTTTCATTATAGGGGACTGGAATGCAAAAGTAGGAAATCAAGAGATACCTGGAGTAACAGGCAAATTTGGCCTTGGAGTACGGAATGAAGGAGGGCAAAGGCTAACAGAGTTTTGCCAAGAGAACGCACTGGTCATAGCAAACACTCTCTTCTAACAAGAGAAAAGAAGACTCTACACATGGACATCACCAGATGGTAAACACCGAAAACAGACTGATTATATTCTTTGCAACCAAAGATGGAGAAGCTCTATACAGTCAACAAAAACAAGACCGGGAGCTGACTGCAGCTCAGATCATGAACTCCTTACTGCCAAATTTAGACTTAAATTGAAGAAAGTAGGGAAAACCACTAGACCATTCAGGTATGACCTAAATCAAATCCCTTATGATTATACAGTGGAAGTGAGAAGTAGATTTAAGGGACTAGATCTGATAGACAGAGTGCCTGATGAAATATGGACGGAGGTTCATGACATTGTACAGGAGACAGGGATCAAGACCATCCCCATGGAAAAGAAATGCAAAAAAGCAAAATGGCTGTCTGAGGAGGCCTTACAAATAGCTGTGAAAGAGAAGAGAAAAGCAAAGGAGAAAAGGAAAGATATAAGCATCTGAATGCAGAGTTCCAGAGAATAGCAAGGAGAGATAAGAAAGCCTTCCTCAGCAATCGATGCAAAGAAATAGAGGAAAACAACAGAATGGTAAAGACTAAAGATCCCTTCAAGAAAATCAGAGATATAAAAGGACCATTTCATGCAAAGATGGGCTCGATAAAGGACAGAAATGGTATAGACCTAACAGAAGCAGAAGATATTAAGAAGAGGTGGCAAGAATACACAGAAGAACTGTACAAAAGAGATCTTCACGACTCAGATAATCACGAGGGTGTGATCACTGACCTAGAGCCAGACATCCTGGAATGTGAAGTCAAGTGGGCCTTATAAAGCATCACTATGAACAAAGCTAGTGGAGGTGATGGAATTCCAGTGGAGCTATTCCAAATCCTGAAAGATGATGCTGTCAAAGTGCTGCACTCAACATGCCAGCAAATTTGGAAAACTCAGCGGCGGGCACAGGACTGGAAAAGGTCAGTTTTCATTCCAATCCCAAAGAAAGGCAATGCCAAAGAGTGCTCAAACTATTGCATAATTGCACTCATTTCATACGCTAGTAAAGTAATGCTCAAAATTCTCCAAGCCAGGCTTTAGCAATATGTGAACCGTGAACTTCCAGATGTTCAAGCTGGTTTTAGAAAAGGCAGACAAATCAAAGATCAAATTGCCAACATCCTCTGGATCATCAAAAAAGCAAGAGAGTTCCAGAAAAATATCTATTTCTGCTTTATTGACTATGCCAAAGCCTTTGACTGTGTGGATCAAAATAAACTGTGGAAAATTCTGAAAGAGATGGGAATACCAGACCAGCTGACCTGCCTCTTGAGAAATCTGTATGCAGGTCAGGAAGCAACAGTTAGAACTGGACATGGAACAACAGACTGGTTCCAAATAGGAAAGGGAGTACATCACGGCTATATATTGTCATCCTGCTTATTTAACTTATATGAAGGGTACATCATGAGAAACGCTGGCCTGGAGGAAGCACAAGCTGGAATCAAGAACCTCAGATATGCAGATGACACACACAGATGAAACCACCCTTATGACAGAAAGTGAAGAGGAACTAAAGGGCCTCTTGATGAAAGTGAAAGAGGAGAGTGAAAAAGTTGGCCTAAAGCTCAACTTTCAGAAAACGAAGATCATGGCATCTGGTCCCATCACTTCATGGCAAATACATGGGAAACAGTGTCAGACTTTATTTTTCTGGGCTCCAAAATCACTGCAGATGGTGACTATAGCCATGAAATTAAAAGACGCTTACTCCTTGGAAGGAAAGTTATGACCAACCTAGACAGCATATTAAAAAGTAGAGACATTACTTTGCTAACAAAGGTCCATCTAGTCAAAGCTATGGTTTTTCCTGTGGTCATGTATGGATGTGAGAGTTGGACTGTGAAGAAGCCTGAGCGCCAAAGAATTGATGCTTTTGAACTGTGGTGTTGGAGAAGACTCTTGAGAGTGCCTTGGACTGCAAGGAGATCCAACCAGTCCATCCTAAAGGACATCAGTCCTGGGTTTTCTTTGGAAGGAATGATGCTAAAGCTGACACTCCAATACTTTGGCCACCTCATGCAAAGAGTTAACTCATTGGAAAAGACCCTGATGCTGGGAGGGACTGGGGGCAGGAGGAGACGAGGACGACAGAGGATGAGACGGCTGGATGGCATCACCGACTCGTTGGACACGAGTTTGAATAAACTCCAGGAGTTGGTGATAGACATGGAAGCCTGGCATGCTGAGATTCACGGGGTTGCAAAGAGTCGGAAACGACTGAGTGACTGAACTGAACTGAACTGAACTGATGTACAGTATCGTGTCATCTGCAAACAGTGAGAGCTTTACTTCTTCATTTCGGATCTGGATTCCTTTTTTTTCCTTCTCTGATTGCTGTAGCTAGGGCTTTGAGAACTATGTTGAATAATGGAGGTGAAAGTGGGACTTTGTGTTGCTCCTGATCTTAGGGAACTATCACTATTCTGAATACTTTTCAGGTGGTTTGCCTATCTCCTCTTCATTTATTTGGACTTCTGTGTTTCTAGTTTGTTCCTTCATGTGTGTAGTATTTCTCTGCCTTTTCATTATTTTTTTTTAACTGATTTTGTTTGAGATCTCATTTTCCTAGGCTTCAAGATTGATCTTTCTTCCTTTTGGTTTCTGCCCCCCTAAGTTGGTCCAGAGATTTGTGTAAGCTTTGTATAGGGTGAGATCTGTGCTGAGTTTTTGCTTGTTTATTTTTCCTCTGATGAGCAAGGCTGAGTGAGGTGGTAATCCTGTCTGCTGATGATGGGGTTTGTATTTTTGTTTTACTTATTGTTTACAGGTATCTTGCACAGGGTGCTACTGGTGGTTGGGTAACTCCTGGTCTTGTATTCAAGCAGCTTCCTTTGTGTGAGTTCTCACTCTTTGATACTCCCTACGGTTAGTTCTCTGGTCGTCTAGGGTCTTGGAGTCAGTATTCCCACTCCAAAGGCTCAGGGCTTGATCTCTGGTCAGGAACAAAGATTTCACAAGTGGTTTGTTATACCATTAAGTAAGATTAAAACAAATATCCAAAAACAAGAAACCAAAGATGAACCCCAGACAAATGGCAGTTACAAAATCAGGCAAATAATAATTAAAATAATGGAATAAACACACATATTTATACATACCCATGAGCAAAGTGAAAACAGTCCAAGAAAAACAAAGTACAGTAGGTTGACCCAGTGAACAAAGGAAATCAAAAATTATATTAACGAATTAAGAACAAAACTAACTAAAGCACAAACTGGAAAACAAAACTAAAGCAAGGTGCCAAGTAGAGAATAAAGCAATGAAAACAAAACTAACAAATATGTTGAGAGGAAAGGAAAGAAAGAATAAATATACACAGTTAAATAGAGGTAGATGAAGAAGATTTATATACATTAAAAATTAACTGCAAGGAGAAAAGAACAGTAAGAAAGGCAATCAAAGGAATAAATGTAGAAAAATATAATGGACACAATGGAGTATTACTCAGCCATTAAAAAGAATACATTTGAATCACTTCTAATGAGATGGATGAAACTGGAGCCTATTATACAGAGTGAAGTAAGCCAGGAAGAAAAACACCAATACAGTATACTAACGCATATATATGGAATTTAGAAAGATGGTAACAATAACCCTGTGTACGGGACAGCAAAACAGACATTTATGTATAGAACAGTCTTATGGACTCTGTTGCAGAGGGAGAGGGTGAGAAGATTTGGGAGAATGGCATTGAAACATGTATAATATCATGTATGAAACGAGTTGCCAGTCCAGGTTCGATGCACGATACTGGATGCTTGGGGCTAGTGCACTGGGACGACCCAGAGGGAGGGTATGGGGAGGGAGGAGGGAGGAGGGTTCAGGATGGGGAACACATGTATGTATACCTGTGGTGTATTCATTTTGATATTTGGCAAAACTAATACAATTTGTAAAGTTTAAAAATAAAATAAAATTAAAAAAAAAGAATATGAAAAGAAAAAAATAAATTAATTAATTAAAGTTATAAAAAAGAGAAATGAAAAATATGGAAAAAAAGAAGAAAGGGAAAAAAAGGAAAACTCCACAGAACTGTAAAAGCCCAACATAGAGGCAGAGGTTTATAACAACAATAAAAAGTATGATTGAATATATACACATATAACCATATGCAGAATCAAAACAGTCCAACAAGAATAAAGTACAATAGATTGATCCGACGAAAAAAGGAAACGAAAAATCATATCTACCAGAACAAAACTAACTAAAGCACAAAGTGGGAAAAAAACTAAAGCAAGGTGCCAATTGGGGAATGAAGCAATGAAAATAAAACTAACATATATTTGGGGGGAAAGGAAAGACAGAAAGAACAGATATGCAAGGTTAAGCAGAGGTAGATAAAGAAGATTTATATACATTAAATATTAACTGCAAGGGGAAAAGAACAGTAGGAAAAGCAAGCAAAGGAATAAATGTAGAAAAAATAATAATAGGTTTAAAAAATTAAAATTAGAAAAAGAAATAAGGAAAACTCCACAGAACTGCAAAAGCCCAATTTAGAGGTAGAGGTTTATGACAATAATATAAAATGTGACTGAGAAAAAAAACCTTAACTGGATTTCTTAGTGCCAATAAAACTGACAACTGCAACAGGGAGAAAAAAAGGGGAAAAAAGAAGAAGAAATCCAAAAGAATCTACAGAACAAGTCAAAAAGTAAGAATAATAAATGTTTTCCTTGCGTCACTGCTGTCAAGAGTCCTTTCCTTCGCTGGGAGTCACAGTCCACCTCACCTCCCTAGCATTCCCTCCAACACTACACTGATCCCTGGACCTGCTGTGGGGGCAGCTCAGATTCTAATCTGGCTCTACTCCTGTGTGTTCTTGCCTCCAATGTCCACAGCTATCAGAGCTAGTGTGTTTTCTTTTGTGGGAGCTCTCAATGGCCTTTTATATATTCCATAGATACAAGTCTGCTTAGTTGATCATGTGGATTTAACCTGTAGCTTGTACAGATGGTGCAAAGGTTTTGAGTCTTCTTCCTTAGCCACACTGCCCCTGGGTTTCAACTGTGGTTTTATTTCCACCTCTACATGTGGTGGCCCATTGGGGTTTAGCTTCTCAGGCTGCCCTGGAGGGCTTGGGTTTGCCCTTGTGAGGGCCAGGTGTGGAGGTGGTGCAGCTGCCTGGATTGCAGGGGTACTGGCAGCACCAGGTACTCAGGGGGAGTTGGCGGCTAGGGCAGCAGGAAGTATAGCACTCTAGAGGGACATGGCAATCAGTATTGGCCAATACGCTCCAGTATTCTTGCCTGGAGAACTCCTCTCCCTAATAGAGAACTCCAGCAGGCTACAATCTACAGGGTAGCAAAGAGTCGGACACTACCGAAGTGACCCTGAGCACATAGAGGCAAAATTTTTTTTGCCTGTAGCATCTCTGCCCCAGTGGGAGCTGAGCATGAAGACGGTGTAGCTGATTGGTTTGCCAAGTGTGCAGGGACAAGGACTGCCTCCACCAAAGGAGTTATGACTCTATCAGAGTCTTTTTTTGAGCCTCTTGTAGCTGGCAATTAGAAGGCCTCTTTGGCCAGTCCTTCTCCATAGCTCTGCCTGTTCAGGCACTTAAAGGGCTTCCTTGCCTGGGGTCCTTCTCTGTTGTTCAGGCGCATCAGGCACATAAAGGGTCCCCCCTGGCTGGGGTCCTACTCTGTAGATTGGTGCATCAGGCTCTTAAAGGGGCACCCTGGGTGGGGTCCTACTCTGTAATTCAGTGTGTCAGGCGTTTAATGGGTCAACCTATCTATTGTTCAGCTGCCAATGCTGGCATATGGGGTGAGAGAGGCTGTGGTGATAGCTCCACCCCCTACACGTGACTCAGCAGTATCGCCTTGCTTCTATGGCTGCTCAGCTTTCCTCCACAGGCATTTCCCACCACAATCTCCTCCCTCACCTCCCCTCAATCCGTTTTTCTGCAGTCAACAGCAGCCCTCACCCCAGGGTTGCTCCACAATCCCTAAACTCCAGCTCCCAACTGTTGAGCCTTACAGGGGACCTGCATCCCTGTCTGCGGTATGTATGGCTGCGGCAAGAACAATCTGATTCTCATTCCATTTAGGCTGCCACAGATCAGCTGGTTACTCTCAGCCTTAAATGTTCCTCCTCTGACTCAGACAACTGGCCCAATGTGGGGACTGGACCCCTGTTTCAGTTCCCCCGCCAGCTGAGGGCAGGTGCAGTCCTACTAACACTCCTATTTTTCCCCCAGTTCCTTCATCCTACCGAGTTTTGCATGGCTCTATATATTCTTTTCCACTGGTCAGGTACTCCTGTCTGGTCTCAGCTAGTGCTATGCATGCACTTCTGGGTCTGAAGGTGTATTCCTGATGTATTCGTGGAGAGGTACTCCATGTCCACCTACTCCTCCGCCATTTTTTTCAGGTCCAGAAAATTTTAAAACTACGATTAACATGCTAAGAACTTTAATTTAAAAAGTAGGCAACATGCAAGAACAGATGAGTAATGTAAGCAGAGATATGAAAATGCTAAGAGAGACGGCTCAGTAGTGTCCAACTCTTAGCGACCCCATGGACTGCAGCCTACCAGGCTCCTCCACCCATGGAATTTTCCAGGCAAGAGTACTGGAGTGGGGTGCCATTGCCTTCTCCACAAAAAGAAATACAAGTGATCAAAAACGTTGTAAGGGAAATGAGGAATGCTTTTTATGGGCAGATAAAGGAAAGAATGATTTTTTTTAATTATTAAGGTACTTGCACTATCCATGAAACAGGATAGTGTTATTTAAAAGTGAACTAGGATTAGCTATAAATGTGTATTGCAAACTCTAGGACAATTACTGAAAAAAGAAATATAACCAATACACTAAGAAAAGAGAGAAAGAATTATATAACATGTTAAATTAAAACCACAAAAGGTAAATAAAAATGTGTAAAAGACAAAACCAATAAGAACAAAGAGCAAAGGCAACAAATAGAAAATAATAAATATAGCAGCTATTAATCCAATTAAAATAAATTATTTTACACACTAATGGTATAAATACACCAATTAAAAGACAGAGATTTGTTACAGTGGACTAAAATGCAAGACTCAACTATTTGCGATCTACAGGAAACTTAGTTTAAGTATAAAGACATATGTAGGTTAGAATAAAAGTATGGAGAAAGATATACCACACCAACATTAAAAGGAAGAAAACATAAGTAGTTACATTATTTCAAGCAGATTAGACTTCTAAGTAAGGAAAGTTTCTCAGGGGTAAAGAAGGACATTATATAATGATAAAGGGGTCAAATACTCCAAGAAGATGTAACAATGCTTAATCTTAATCCGAATGCATCTAACAAAAGTATGCCAAAATATGTAAGACAAAAACATAGAAGTTCAAACAGAAAGAAATGAACACACCATTACTGTTGGAGAGTTTCTATCCCTCTGTTGGAAATGAACAGAACTACAAACAGAAAATCAGTAAGGACATGGCCGAACTCAACAGCACCATCAATAAACGGCACACACTTCACAGTGTGGCCTACGTTATTCAATGACAGTAGGTTACACATTCTTTTCAAGATCACACGGAATATTCACCAAGAGAGACCAAATTCTGGCCCATAATATAACTTAAATAGTTTTTTAAAAAGAAATTTTATAGTATCTGCCCTCAGACCACATTGGAACTGAACTGGAAATCAGTACAGAAAATTTGGAAAATTCCAAAATATTTGGAGATAAACAACATACTTCTAAACAACAAATGGGTCAAAAAAGAAATCTCAAGAGAAATTTAAAAATATTTCGAATGACAATGACAATGAAATGACAATGAAAATACAACTTTATTAAAATTTCTAAGGTGTTGCAAAAGAAGTATTTAGAGGGAAATTTATAGCACTGAATGTATATACCATAAAAAAAGAGAGAGAGAAATACAAAAAGTCAACAATCTAACATTCACAATGGGAAAATTTAAAAAGAGCAAATTAAACCCAAAGTAGAAGAAAAGAGATAATAAAAATTAGAGCAGAAATCAATGAAATTGAAAACAGGAAATCAATGGAGAAAATTAACACATCCGAAAGCTGACCTTTTGAAAAGATCGATGAAACTGGTTAAGTCTCTAGTCAGACCAAGGGGAAAAAAAAAGAGAGAAGACTCAAATTAATAATATGAGAAACAAAAGAGGGGACATTTTTAGAGACCTTAAGGACAATAAAAAGATAATATTATTATGAATAATTCAACACCCACAAACTTCTTCAGTTCAGTTCAGTTGCTCAGTCATGTCCAACTCTTTGCGACCCCACGAATCACAGCACGCCAGGCCTCCCTGTCCATCACTAACTCCCGGAGTTCACCCAAACTCATGTCCATCGAGTCGGTGATGCCATCCAGCCATCTCATCTTCTGCTATCCCCTTCTCCTCCTACCCCCAATCCCTCTCAGCATCAGGGTCTTTTCCAGTGAGTCAACTCTTCGCATGAGGTGGCCAAAGTATTGGAGTTTCAGCTTTAGCATCAGTCTTTCCAATGAACACCCAGGACTGGTCTCCTTTAGGATGGACTGGTTGGATCTCCTTGCAGCCCAAGGGACTTGCAAGAGTCTTTTCCAACATCACAGTTCAAAAGCATCAATTCTTCGGTGCTCAGCTTTCTTCACAGTCCAACTCTCACATCCATACATGACCACTGGAGAAACCATAGCCTTGACTAAAATGGACCAGAATGGGTGAATTTAACTCAGATGATCATTATATCTACTACTGTGGGCAGGAATCCCTTAGAAGAAATGGAGTACCCTTCATGGTCAACAAAAGAGTCTGAAATATAGTACTTGGATGCAATCTCAAAAATGACAGAATGATCTTTGTTCGTTTCCAAGGCAAACCATTCAATATCACAAACTTCTTAACCTACATGAAATGGATCACTATCTTGAAAGATATGAGCTGCCACAACCCATATAGAAATATTCAGACAATATGAATAGGCCTGTACCCATTAAAAAAACTGAGTCAATAATTAATATTCTTCCATTAAAAAGGGACCAAGTCCAGATAAGTATAGAAATGATTTCTACCAAATATTTGGAGAAAAAATTATACCAATTCTCTACCATCTCTTACAGAAGACACAATCAGAGGGAAGGCTTCGCAACTCACTGAGACCAGTATCACCATATTACTAAAACCAAGCAAAGACACTTCAAGAAAAGTACAGATTGAAATCTCTAATAAACAGAGCTGTAAATTTTACAATATTAGCAAAATGAATGCAAAAGTATATAAAAAGAATTGTACACCACAGACAAGTGAGATTTATCTGAAGTATGTAAGGCTGGTTCAACACTAGAAAATCAATTAGTATAATCCCTCACATCAACAGATTAAAGTAGAAAAATACCTCATCAGTGCATGCAAAAGAAGCATAAATCTGACACGCACCAATGATTTTTTTTTTAAATCTGTTAACTAGGATTACAGGGAAAGTTCCTCAACTTGACTCAAAACATTATGGTAGTTAACTTTATATGTCAACTTGACTTAGGTAAAAAGCGTGCCCAGATAGCTGGTAAAACATTATTTCTGGATCAGTAGATTGAGTTAATAAGATTGACTCTCACCTATGTCTTCAACAGCCATCAATCAAACCCCTGCGGGTCCAAATAGAAAAGGCAGAGGAAGGTCGAATCCTCTCTCTCTTCTTGACTTGGGATATGCATCTTACTCTGCTCTCGGGCAACAAAGTTCCTATCTATCTGACCTTTGGACTACAGGACTTATACCTTCAGCTCCCCTGTCCCCCACTCCCACCCCCTGCCTGGTTCTTAGCCTTCAGACTTGGACTGAATTATACCAACAGTTTTCCTGGTTCTCCAACTGTTAGGTGGCTTACTATGGCACATCTCAGCTTCCATAATTGCCTGAGCCAATTCTCATAATAAATCTTATTTATTTATATTTATGTATCCTACAATTCTCTTTTCTAGACAACACTGATGTACGTAAGTATCTACAAGTGACCTACACCTAACATCATATGTAATGACAAGAAACCAGAAGCTTCCCACCAATATCAGGATCTAGGCAAGGATGTCAACTCTCACCACTGCTTTTCAACATCATACAGGAAATCATATCACATGCCCTAGGAAAGACAGGAAAAGGAAATAAAAGGTATACAGATTGAAAAGGAATATAAAAAACTATTTTTGTTGACAAAAGATATGTAGACATTCCCAAGAATCAGCCCAATACTCCTGAAAATAATGAACAATTATTATAAGGTTTTAAGATAGAAGGTTAATTAATGTGCAAAAGTCAATCACTTTCTCAAATACTAACAGTGAACAAGTCAATTTGAATTTTAAAACATATTACCATTTTTGTGCTTCCCAAAATTAAACTCTTAGATATAAATCTAAGAAAATACTTACAAGGTCCATATGAAGAAAACTACAAAATTCTGATCAAAGAAACTAAAGAACTAAATAAATGATGAGATGTCCCATGTTCATGGATAGGAAGACTTAATACTGTCAAGATATCAGTTTTTCCCACTCAGTCTTTTAGATTCAACACAGTCTCTATCGAACTTCTAGCAAATCATGTTGTGGCTATCAATAAACTGACTACATTTATATGGATAGGAAAAAAAATCTAGATTAGCCAATTCAAATTGAAGGAGAGGAACAAAGCCAGAGGACTGATATAACCAACTTCAAGACCTTAAAGACCTACTAAAAAGTTTCAGTAATCAAGAAGTGTGGTATTGGCAAAAAAAACAAATAGATCCATGAACAGACTAGAAAGCCTAGAAACAGACCCACATATAGTTAACTGATATCTGGAAGAGGAGCAAAGGCAGTACAATAGAGCAGAGATAACACTGTCAGCAAACAGAAGAAAACATGTGCACATCCACACGCAAACAAAAAAACTAATGCCTCTCAACACAGACCCGACACCTTTCACAAAAATTAACTCAAAAAATATCAGTGACATAAATATGAAACCCCTAACTATACAAATCCTAGAATATAAGACAGGAGAAAACCTGGATGACCTTGGTATGAAGAGAACACCATAGATGTAACACTAAAGGCACAACTCATTAAAGAAATAATTCATCAGCTGGGCTTTACTTAGTTTCATTCAAGGGAACAAGAAAAGTCGCCACAGACTGGGAGAAAGTACTTACAAAAAACATGTCTGATATAAAACTATTACTCAAAAATTCTTACTGTTGAGTTGAAGGAATTCTTTCAACACCACAATAAGAAAGCAAACAATTTGATTAAAAAATGGGTCAAAGACCTTAACAGCCACCTCAGCAAAGAAAATATACAGATGGCAAGTATGTATATGAAAAGATGCAAACTGAAACGATGAAATACCACCATACAGCAATCAGAATGACCGAAATTCAAAACACTGACACTACCAGATGCTGGCAAGAAAGCAGAGCAAAACAAACTCTCACACATTACTGGTTGGAATGCAAAGTGGTTTAGCCACTTTAGAAGATAGTTTGGGATTTTTTTAAAAAAGAAAACTTACTATACTGTCCACAATCACACTACTTGGAATTTACTCAAATGAACTGAAAATTCATGTCCTTGAAAATAAAAGATGCAGTTGTTTTTAGTAAGTCGTGTTCGATTCTTTACGGCCTCATGGTAGCCTGTACACATGGATGTTTATAGTAGTAGTATTCATAACTGAAAAAACATAAAAGCAATCAAGATGTCCTTCAGTAGGTGAATGAATAAACTGTGATACATCTAGACTATAGAGTACTAAAGAGCACTAAAAAGATGTGCGCTATCAAGCCATCAAAAGACACAGAGGAAACTTAAATGCCTATCACTGAGTGAAAGGAAGCTATCTGAAAAGGCTACGTGCTGCATGACTCCTACTATATGATATTACTGAAAGGTAAAACTACTGAGACAGCAAAAAGAGAACTGGCTGCCAGGAGTTAAGGAGGAGGGAGGAACGAACAAGCCGAACAGAAAGGATTTTTAGGGCAGTGAAACTATTCTATATACTACTACAATGGTGAGCACATGGAGTTATACATTTGTCCAAACCCACGTAACTTACAGCATCAAAAGCAAAGGCAAATGTAAACTCTGAACTCTGCATTATGATGATGTGTCCATGTAGGTTCATCTATTGAACAAATGGTGTGAGATGTGGACAACTGTGCAGGGTGTGCCTGAATAAGGACAGCAGGTACACAGGAACTCTATACACCTTCTGCTTAGTATTGCCATGAATGTAAAACTGCTCTAAAAGTAAACTTTATTAATTAAAAATTTCTCTACTGTAACTTTAATCACAAATTCCATTTTTCAATTAAAATAAAGAATATATCCTTTAAAGTAGTCTCAAAAAGCTGTTAAAAATAAATGGGCAATTCAACAATGCCTTTCTTTCCTCATTCAGAGGACATCCGAAATAATATTTAGACATATAAAATAATGACTCCTAAAGGCAATCATTACTGCCAAATCTAAAAAATTACAAAAAGGAACAAGGTGCTGTCACAATAGTATCCCAGTATCCCAAACAAATTAAACATACTTACACAACAGTGATTCAAATGTTATATATTCCTTTATACTAGTTATAAACACATTTCCTCAAGACCAAAAGAAGGAATTGGTTAATAATCTGATACATGAAATAAAGTGGGCAAATATATCATTCTGCACTTAATCATTATTCTCTTTGCAGTAAAAAAGTTTGCTACCCAGTGTATTTGTGATATATAAGACAAAAACACAATTGAAGACAGCAACAAAACAGTCATATTTACACCAGAAGATAAAAGGATACATATGTATATATATTCTTATATATTATTAATATATGTCATATATATATATATATATATACACACATATGACTTCATTTGTATGTCTCTAAAATATATCTGGGATATCTTAATAACCCAGATAACCATGATGGTGTGATCACTCACCTAGAGCCAGACATCATGGACTGCGAAGTCAAGTGGGCCTTAGAAAGCATAACTACCAACAAAGCTAATGGAGGTGATGGAATTCCAGCTAAGCTATTTTAAATCCTAAAAGATGCTGCTGTGAAAATGCTGCATTCAATACAGTAGCAAATACAGAAAACTCAGCAGGCCACAGGACTAGAAAAGATCAGTTTCCAATCCAAAGAAGGGCAATGGTGAAGAATGTTCAAATTATTGCACAATTGCACTCATCTCACATGCTATCAAAGTAATGCTCAAAATTCTGAAAGTCAGGCTTCAACAGTACATGAACCATGAACTTCGATATCTTCAAGCCAATTTAAAAAAGGCAGAGGAACCAGAGATCAAATTGCCAATATCTGCTGGATCACAAAAAAAAGCAAGAGAATTCCAGAAAAACATCTACTTCTGCTTCATTGACTACACTAAAGCTTTTGACTATGTGGATCACAACAAACTGTGGAAAATTCTTCAAAAGATGGGAATATCATACCACCTTACCTGCCTCCTGAGAATTTTGTATGCAGGTCAAGAAGCAACAGTTACAACTGGACATGGAACAATGAACTGGTTCCAAACTGGGAAACGAGTACGTCAAGGCTGTATACTGTCACCCTGCTTATTTAACTTCTATGCCAAGTACATCATGAAAAATGCCAGACTGGATGAAGCACAAGCTGGAACCAAGACAGCAGGGAGAAGTATCAATAACCTTAGATATGCCGATGACACGATCCTTATGGCAGAAAGTGAAGAGGAACTGAAGAGCCTCTTGATGAAAGTGAAAGAAGAGAATGAAAAAGGTGGCTTAAAACTCAACATTCAGAAAGCGAAGATCATGGCATCTGGTCCCATCACTTCATGGCAAATAGATGGGGAAATGATGGAAACAGTGACAAACTTTATTTTCTTGGCCTCCAAAATCATTGCAGATGGTGACCGCAGCCATGAAATTAAAAGACGCTTGCTCCTTGGAAGCAAAGCTCCGACAAACCTAGACAGCATATTAAAAAGCAGAGAAATTACTTTGAGGCCAAAGGTCTATATAGTCAAAGCTTTGGTTTTTCCAGTAGTCATGTATGGATGTGAGAGTTGGACCATAAAGAAGGCTGAGTGCCAAAGAATTGATGCTTTTGAACTGTGGTGTTGGAAAAGACTCTTCAGAATCCCTTGGACTGAAAGGAGATCCAACGAGTCCATCCTAGAGGAAATCAATCCTGAATATTCATTAGGACTGATGCTGAAGCTGAAACTCTAATACTTTGTCCACCTGATGCGAAGAACTGACTCATTAGAAAAGACCCTGATGCTGGGAAAGATAAAAGGCAAGAGAAGGGGGCAAGAGAGGATGAGATGGTTGGATGGCGTCACTGACTAAATTAAAGACATGAGTTTGAGCAAGCTCTGGGAGATGGTGAAAGACAGGGAAGCCTGGTGTGCTGCAGTCCATGGGGTTACAAAGAGTCGGACACAACTGAGCAACTGAAGACCAACAAATGGAGAGGGGGAGAAACTGGGAGACACTGAAGACAGCACACTGTCTTCACTAACCTTTTCCATCGTTTCCAGTTTTGAACATATTATATAATCATGAAAAAAAAAAAAAAACAGTTTTAGGTGGCAGTCTTACTACTCTAACATAGAGGACAGGTCACTCAGCAATGTTTTCAAAATGTTTCTTTCTACTAATTATGCATTAATTTAAAAGGGATTTAACAAAACAATTCTGTTTCTCTATATGGAAAAGTCTTGTGACAACTCAGTACTTGCTGCTTGCATTTTAGGTCACTTCATTCATGTCCAACTCTTTGCAACTCTCTGAACTTTAGCCTGCCAGGCTCCTCTGTCCATGCGATTCTCCCTGCAAGAATACTGGAGTATGTTGCCAAACCCTCCTCCAAGGGATCTTTCCGACCCAGGGATCAAACCCGCATCTCCTGTGGCTCTTCATTGCAGGTGGATTCTTTACTGCTGAGCCATGATTTAGTACTTGGTATGATACAATAACTACTAAGAGATAAATATTTCATTTTAAAGTACCTGACTGAACCAACTTTAATATTTTGGCAGAGAATAAGCTGTCAAAGGAAAAACAATAGGAAAATGGTAAAAGAGTTAACATAATCATTTAATACAGCATCCTATGCTTATATTGGAGAAGGCAATGGCACCCCACTCCAGTACTCTTGCCTGGAAAATCCCATGGACGGAGGAGTCTAGTTGGCTGCAGTCCGTGGGGTCACTGAGAGTTGGACACCACTGAGCGACTTCACTTTCACTTTTCACTTTCATGCACTGGAGAAGGAAATGGCAACCAACTCCAGTGTTCTTGCCTGGAGAATCCCAGGGACAGAGGAGCCTGGTGGGCTTCTGTCTATGGGGTCGCACAGAGTCAGACACGGCTGAAGCAACTTAGCAGCAGCAGCAGCAGCATGCTTATATTTCTTCAAGCTATTAATTTTTAAGTAAGAACCTATGTACCACTCAGCTGCTAAAAGCTGGTTCCCTGGTTGGTAAGTGCTAACAATCAGGAGAATTGGCAAAAAGATTCTGGCCCTCAAAGAGAAATGAGAGGAAAACATCACACTCTGTGATCAGGATGGAAACCTAAGTAGCCACAGAATCTGAGGTTCAACTCATGGGCCAACTTTTATCATTTATTACCAATGATGCCAACAGAGCTGGTAATGTGACAGAGGTGACAGGTCCTTCCTACAGTATTATTACAAATGCCTAATGTCTAATTTCGGAGAAGGCGATGGCACCCCACTCCAGTACTCTTGCCTGGAAAACCCCATGGACGGAGGAGCCTGGTGGGCTGCAGTCCATGGGGTCGCTGAGGGTCGGACACGACTGAAGCGACTTAGCAGCAGCAGCAGCAGCAATGTCTAATTTTATACCATTCAGTATCTTCCATTCAAAACTTAAGTCAATGAGAACACGATCTGTTCTATGGTTAAAACTTTTAAGAGGAAATCCAAGTATCTGGGACTTTTTCACACCTATATAAATTACAGTCAAGGATGCAGAAATACATACTTTGCAAGGAAATACAAATAGTAAGAAGCAGGTCCATGCAATGGTAAGCTCCTCCACAGCTCTTAACCATGACTGATTATCTCTGCACCTCTCACTGTTTGTGGTACAGTTCATAGAACACAGGGCTGCAAAATCAAGTCTAGCAAGGTCTTTTTATTTTATTTAACTGGAGGCTAATTACAATATTTTGATGGCCTCTACCATACATCAACATGAATCAGCCATAGGTAAACATGTGACCCCCTCCCCCCTGAATCCCTCCTGACCTCCCAAGAGGTCTTCTTTTTTTAGGGCAAAGGGCACTGAAGATACCAAAACTACCCCTTGAATTTCAGAATCTTAGATAACTCTCATTCATTCTAGGTCTAGTGTATACCTCAAAAGGTTTTGGATCCCTCAACTCTCCCCAAATGTTATCAGAATAACTACAGGAGGCTGAATAAGGATGCTGAGACACATTTGTGCTGATGAGAACCTAGAGTCTAGGTCTCCAAGGGAGCCAAAAACCACAACAGATCTATAAAGCAGTGCCTCCCAACTGTTTTTACATTATGGAATATAAAGAACAATTAATGGCTCTACTGCACAGAGAGGTAATCAGACAAGGTGGCCTTGGCAGACAGTCTCAAACACTCAAGAGATGAATACGTGTAACCCATCTGTGTTGCACCAGTGTGACTTGATACTGTATTAGTTGAAAGGCTCTGCCCTAGGATCAAATACCCTCAGCATAGTTAGGTTATAGTCAAAACAACAATAAAGGACAGTGCTACAAGACTCACAGATATAAGAGAACAAACTAGTGGTTACCAGTAAGGAGAGGGAAGCGGCAGGGGCAATAAAGGAGCGGAGAAGTAAGAGGTACAAACTGTTAAGTGTAACCTAAGTGACAAGCATATACTGTACTATATGGGGAATACAGCCACTATTTTATAATAACTATAAATGGGACTATAACCTTTTAAAACTGTGAATCACTATACAGTACACCTGTGAGTTACATAATATTGTACAGCAACTATACTCCAATAAAAGAAAATTTTTTAATTTGAAGAAAGTAGTGCTATGAATCAAAGCACCACCAGTATCCATACACTTGAACAGATAAATATCTATTGTCACCATTAAAAGTACATTTTCCTAAGAAAATTAATTTCTTACATATTTACCTCAGATGAGACTCCCCAAGGGACACTATTTTAATAAGGTCTCCATAAGAAATACTGTGTTTTAAAAGAGTTTATTTTTGATGGCCCATTTCTTTGTTCTTCCACAAAATTCAGAAATGGTATATTAGCCTCATTACTCTAATATATACAACGCTTTCTGTCTCTAGTGACCTCTGTTTCAGTCATATACAGAGACTGGTTGGGTCTACAGAATTTGATGGGAGAGATGGGAATCCTAGCTGTCAGCCATTCAGAGACCCTGCACTCACATCTACAGGGCTGTCTATGATCCCACTGCCCACAGTCTACAGAGGAACATTCTGGAAGCTGAGTCGACATCCCCAGGATAGGAGATGCAGAGACTGTTCATGCACACAATTGCACATTACCCCAAAACTCCTGTTGCCCTTTCATCACTCATATTTCCTTTTCAAAACAGACTGAATATATTAAAATTTCCCACTCTAACCAAAAGCCATGAGGTGACAGGAATTTCAGTAGAGGAAAAGAATGATAGCAATTAAGCCCCTATTATAGTCTGCTCTTCAAACTAGAAAATGACCGTCTCATGCCAGCAAACTCTATTTTCCAAGTTATTGGGATGTAGTTGCAATGTAAATTAATTAAGAGAAGGCTACTCTCATTATCTAGTGGGTGGGGCTGTACACTGCAGGGCAATTTGGCAGAAAATATTAAAAGCCATAAAATGCACATGCCTTTCGCTCTAGCAATTCTAACTCTTGGAAGTCATCCTAAGGTAATAATTAAGGATGCACAAAAGAACATTTATTTATCTGCTGCTTGGAATTACTAAATCTTGGAAGCAAACTAAATGTCCAAAAATAGGATGGTGGTTAAATAAATTATCATAAAGCTGTAAAATACCATAAAGGGTCATTTAAAGAGATGCAGAAATAGCCCACTGATGTACACAGGTTGGTACTACATATTCTTAAACATAAAAATAAAAATGCAAATAGCATCTAAGACGTTACCTCATGCCAAGTGTAATGGATAATATGTAGGTTTACCTTTCTTCCCTGACTTATTTTTCTGTTTTCTACTATTTCTCTGAGTATATAAAGAGTATGCTGTGTTTTGATAAAGGCAAACGTAAAGAGGGCAAACAGTGCAGGAGTTGGTTTTGGGGTTTTTTTTTTGCAGTATTCCAGAGAAAAGAAATGAACTAAAAGAGGAAGGGTTAGGAACGGGCTTTATGGCAAACTCCCGACAAGGGTGACTGTGAAGCTCTGCAATGTGCGGTCAACCGAGGTCACAGAATCTCTTTTCCTTGGGGATTTGTAAGAAAAGGGGGGCCAACTTTCATGTGAGGACAGCTCGAATGCAAGCCTAACCTCTGTGGCCTCTTGCGGCTCCATGTGCAAAAGGATTGAGCCAAAATACGATTTTCACTTGCTGCCACACAAAGTGGTCCATTTCACACACTGCCTCTGATCCTCCACAAGCTTTTCCCCCATTCAAGGGAAGGCAACCCCCAAGGTCTTACACCCAACACGGAAACCCAATGACCTTGAATTTATAGGCCCAGCCACTTGCCAGAACTTTACTCAGAAAACCCAGTAGAATGTTAGTTAACATTCTGCAGCATACAAATGAATTCTGACTTTTCCATGTTAATTTAATTCTAACTTCAGCCACTAACATTGCCAAACTGAGACAAAAAAAAAAAAAAAAATGATAGCCTTTATTTCAAATCTTATCTGTGTTTACCTCTAAGTTTTATAGAGAAAAATAGAATAAATAATGGTCAAAATAAATGCTGGAGACAAATGAACAAGATCAATTCTGACAAGTTCCTTTGCTATAGAAAAGCCCCTAATTTTGTTTTCTGATAATTTCCTATGAAGACAAATGGGACACTTTCCAAGCCCATAATTAAACATAACTTTGACTTAGGGATCAGTCTTCCAGCCCAGTGAAAAGGGTAGAAGGTGGAGAGGTTGACAGCCAAGCATGTTGAACCAAGAATGCCCAGTTAAAATAGGGTTCTGCTAGTCACCAAATGGAGAAGACTGAGTCAGTGAAGAGAGACACAGAAAAGCCAGGATGAGGAATTCAGCCAAGACTGAAATACACAATCCCGTAACACAACTCAAGCAAGGTGGTGTTCAAGGACAGAAGAATGAGGTAAGTAATGTATGAAAGGAAACTTAGGGACCAGTTTGTAAGACAAAATCCGGTGGAGGGAAATATCCTTCTCCCGAGGCTCTCATGTTTTCTGCAAAGGATGACCCTTAAACCATGAGCTTTGTCAACAAGGCATCTAAGAGATCCTTCGTTTCTCTAAATATCTGAAGGCTGCATTTCTAAATAAGGTCATGCATCTTTAAGGTATATTATTCTCTGCATCCAACGATTAAGTCTTGTCATTTTTTTCTAATTGGGGTATCACTGCTTTACAATGTTGTATTAGTCTCTGCTGCACAATGAAGTGAATCAGCCATATGTATACATGTCTCCCTCCCACTTGGACCTCCCTCTTGCCCCCACCCCCATCCCACTCCTCTAGGTCATCACAGAGCACCAAGCTGAGCTTCCCTGTGATACACAATAGGTTCCTACTAGCTATCTGTTTTCAGAGAAGGCAGTGGCACCCCACTCCAGTACTCATGGACGGAGGAGCCTGGGGGGCTGCAGTCCATGGGGTCGCTGAGGGTCGGACACGACTGAGCGACTTCACTTTTATTTTTCACTTTCATGCATTAGAGAAGGAAATCACAACCCACTCCAGTGTTCTTGCCTGGAGAATCCCAGGGACGGGGGAGCCTGGTGGGTTGCCGTCTACGAGGTCGCACAGAGTTGGACACGACTGAAGCGACTTAGCAGCAGCAGCAGCAGCTATCTGTTTTACACATGGTAGTGTATATCTGTCAATCCCAATGTATCCTAACCTTTCCCCCACTATCCCACATCCACACATTTTTTCATTTTAATGAAAGAGTGAACAGGACATAAGAGAGACCTATCCCTTTACAATAAGTCTCCTATACACAGTATTCTTGGGCTTCCTCAGTGGCTTCAGTAGTAAAAGAAACTGCCTGGATATTGTGCTCTGGAGAGTTTCATTTTCTGGACAGGGCAAGGGTATATCTCTATTAAGAGCAATTTTAAAAGAGAAAAGTCTAACTATTATTCTTAGGATGGAAATATTCCTAACGTATTTTACATAGAAGGTAAGGGACACAATTTTTTGACGCCTCAGACCAATAATTATGAACCTCAATGACTATGCAATGCTGCACAGAGATAACTTCGGGGCCCACTGAAGTGTGTCTACACTAAATGACCTGAAACTCCGGTGCTTCCTGAGTTCTTGGACCTGCATTTTATAGTCTGTCAGGTGTTTACTTCTCAACATTATTATTACTTTTTTTAACTAAAAATGAAAGATCCCTCTGCCCTGGGGTGAAATAGAAGGAACATCAGACTAAGAATCAAGCTGATTTACGTTATTGTTCTAGGTAAGTGACCTTGGATATGACACTAAACATCTTTGGGCCTAAGTAAGGGGCTTCCCAGGTAGCACTAGTGGAAAAGAACCCACTTGTCAATGCAGGAGACATAAGAGACTTGGGTTCAATCCCTGGCTCAGGAAGATCCCCTGTAGGATGGCACAGCAACCCACTCCAGTATTCTTGCCTGGAGAATCCTATGGACAGAGGAGCCTGGCAGGCTATGGTCCACAGGGTCAAAAAGAGTCAGAGGTAATGGGAACAACTTATCACACAATGTTTATGCACATTTTCTTCTCTCTGCAGAATTTGCAAATTATGCAAATTTTCTGTGTATATTCTTTAAAAAAATAAGTCAGATAAACTTAGCTAGAAAGTAATATAGATACTTAAACATGCAATATGTATCTTTTTACATTCCCTTCTACACATTAGGGCATGACCACACTTGGTTTATCTTAGGAGGAATACCATTTCCTCCTCATTGGTAACATATCTTTTACTCATCCTTAAAGTCCTTATTCAATATTGGTCTGTAAAGAGTCTTCTGACTCTTCTGTAATAGTCATCACAGACTGTTATTAACGAAACATCATACACTGGTGGGTTAAACAACGGAAATTAATTTCTTCCAGTTTGAGGAGCTGAGAAGTCAAGATCAATGGGCTGGTCTACTTGGTTCCTTATGAGGTATCTCTTGTCTGCTGCAGCTGGCCATCTCCTGTCTGTGTCCTCACATAGGAAGAGAGATCTCTCATGTCTCACATCTCTTTTTCTAATAGCATTAATTCATCACAAGGGTTCCACCCTCATGATCTACTTATCCCCTAAAGGCTCCACCTGCAAATGCCATCGCACTGGGGTTAGGTCTTCAACACATGGACTTGCAGGAGACATTTTAGTCCACAGAATCTACGAAACTGAAGTCATTTCCTCTCCAGTTCCCCACTGGGCTGTTAGTTCCTCCTCAGGACTGAACCATACATATTAATCATCTTTATGATCATACCCCAATCCCCGGCATACTGCTTGAGACTAAGCACATCTATGGAAAGCATTCAGTCCACCTTCCACAGATCCCAGTTAACAGTACACCATTCTAAAAAGCTTCCTCATAGGATTATCATCAAATCTTCCTTTTACTGCAGTAAAGACATACACAGATAGAGAATATATGGCACAGTGGTAAAGAATCTGTCTGCCAATGCAAGAGAGGTGGGTTTGATCCCTTCTCCAAAGGAAGATCCCCTGGAAAAGGGAATGGCAACCTGCTCCAGTAGTCTTGCCTGGAAAATTGCATGGACAGAAGAGCCTGGAGAGTTACAATCCATGGGGTCGTAAAGAGTCGGACAAGACTAAGGGGCTTCCCCCACGGCTCAGTGGGTATAGAATCTGCCTGCAACACAGGAGACACAGAGCCGAGAATTTGATACCTGGGTTGGGAAGATCCCCTGAAAAAGGAACGGGCAACCCATTCCAGTATTCTTGCCTGAAAAATACCATGGATAGAGGAACCTGGCGGGCCAGTCCAGTGGCTTGCGAAGAGTTGGACACAACAAAGCAAACACACTCACAACTGATCACACACACTAGCTAGGTACACATGTGCATCTCCACTTGTTCATTTTTTCTTCTAATCATAGAGACCTACTTATAGTTTTAGATCACATCTAATCAAGGCTTTAAAAATTCCATACTGCTTAGTTACAATCAACAAATAACTTGTTGCCAACTGATCACCTGATGTTGATATTCTGAATCATTGAGTTCTGGGTCCTCAATGTGATGTCTTTTTGATGCAATTTATATTATACTGGGTCAGTCCATCCTCCATTGGTCATGCCTTATCTCCTGTGTAGCTCAGTGAGAGAATAAGTAAGACGGAATCCAGTGATGAGGATTTAAAGTCACAGTACATTGCCAGTCTCCCTTGGTGGCTCGGCAGTAAAGAATCCACCTGCCAACGCAGGAGACTCAGGTTTGATTCCTGATCTGGGAAGATCCCCTAGAGAAGGAAATGGCATACCCACTCCAGTACTTTTGCCTAGAGAACCCCATGAACAGAGAAGCCTGGCGAGCTACAATCCATGGGGTGGCAGAGTCAGACATGACTTGGCAACTAAAGAACAATATCAACATTGCCAGCTTGTGTGTCTTACTTCTTATCTGTAAAAGGGGTATAACACCATCTACTTCACAAGTTTCTTTTGACTGATCAAATGAGGAAACACAACAGTGTACTTTATAAACCAGAAAGCACTATCAAAGTATTTTTTTTACCATAAGTATTTTTTTTACCATAATATACCTTTGTACCGGAGAAGGCAATGGCACCCCACTCCAGTACTCTTGCCAGGAAAATCCCATGGACGGAGGAGCCCCGTGGGCTGCTGTCCGTGGGGTCGATAAGAGTCGGACACGACTGAGCGACTTCATTTTCACTTTTCACTTTCATGCATTGGAGAAGGAAATGGCAACCCACTCCAGTGTTCTTGCCTGGAGAATCCCAGGGATGGGGAAGCCTGATGGGCTGCCATCTATGGGGTTGCACAGAGTCGGACACGATTGAAGCGACTTAGCAGCAGCAGCATACCTTTGTACAACAAAAACTTATTAGATCTCAGCTGTATTAAATGCCTTTACTTTAGATCCAATATGATTGAACAAGGTGCTCTAAGAGTTCTAATTTCCTTGGATCAATGTCACAGGGGATCTGTGTGGGCTTCCTCAAGCCACTCTGGACAGGTTGAGGAAGTCTGTTAGTATTTATATGCTTCTGTGTTATAGACAGATGGTTCCAGGTTCCTTCTGGCCATCTTCTGCCAGTTCTAACGTATAGCAACTGGCTACAAAGAGGAGCGTTCTAGTGCCACCAACTGCCCACAGACACACCCACTTCCACTCCCTGAGAGGTACCAGACTGCTGGGCAACTTGGCTGCCTGCATATAAAAATGGGGAAACACAGTAGACACATTAGCCAATAAAGCACATACTGGCAGCTGAATCAAATATTTAGGCTCTAAGATGTACCCAAATAAATCGTTTGTGTGTTCTAACAAATGTTTTATTTGGAAAGCATTTCCCAGTACAGCTGCTGTCAAAAGTACCCATTTTTTGTGGGTTAAATCAAGGACTGGAAGTAGCAGAAAGGCATGGCATGTTTTTTAAACAAAATTACATAAGCTGCAAAAAAATATTAATGTCAACTGTGGGAGGGCATCCTTGAAAAACAAAAGCACTGCTAGTGGTTTTCAAAGTTTATACCAATTGCAAATAGTAAAAATTTATAAACATAATTACAAAATGAGAAAGTTATCAGAACTTGGCAAGAGATTTAAAAGATTGTGCTATTTTCAAAAATATGTAATATATCAATAAAAGTAGATGGCAAAAAAGATAAAATCAAGCAGGGAGTCAAGAAGTTAAGCATTATAAATTAAACCCTTCACTTGTCAGATCTTTTTAATAAGCCATCAATCACAAAGACATTTAAGGGTTCTTATACAGGAAGTTAATAATTTGGGGGAGAGACATAATGCAGTCCAAATACATAGACTTCCTTAGCAAAATAAACTCTGGGACCAAAAGCCAGACAGAGCCTCTGATAAGCTGCCAGACTCTATAAAGACACAATAATATACTACAAAAGCCTGGAGAACTATTGACCCCTATTATTGGGCAATACTGTAATGCATATATAATTCATCTGGGCTGTATCACCCTTTTTCAGTTGACTTCCACCTGCATGGTGCTGTGCTCCAAGACAGAAAAAGTTACTAAAGTCTGAACCATGAAGTTGATTCCTTTTAGGCCCCAGATTAAGCTGCTGCATAGCATAGGGAGCTCAGCTTAGGGCTCTGTGATGATCTAGACAGGTGGCTTCAGGGGTGGAGGCAAGGCTCAGGAGGGAGAGGAATATATGTATACATATGGAGAAGGCAATGGCACCCCACTCAAGTACTCTTGCCTGGAAAATCCCATGGACAGGGGAGCCTGGTAGGCTGCAGTCCGTGGGGTCGCTAAGTCAGACAAGACTGAGTGACTTCACTTTCACTTTTCACTTTCATGCATTGGAGAAGGAAATGGCATCCCACTCCAGTGTTCTTGCCTGGAGAATCCCAGGGGCAGGGGAGCCTGGTGGGCTGCCGTCTATGGGGTCATACAGAGTCGGACACGACTGAAGAGACTTAGCAGCAGCATGGCTGATTCACATGTTGCACAGCAGAAACTAACACAACATTGTAAAGCAGTTATATTCCAGTAAAAAAAAATAATAATGAAACATTTTGTGGGCCAAAATTTAAAAAAATAAATGCATGATGAATATTTCTCCTGAGACTGAAAACAGAGAAATGATGGCTAAATAGGTTCCATCACCATCAATTTTTGAGACTTTGTGTATAACTACTGATGACAATGAAAATACTACATTCATGTTGGCAATGTGATCTATGAATAAAGACAGCTAATAAATGTTTTCCTCCTGAACTGAAAGGAGTTTTAGAAGTCTTTTTGCATGTTTGCTAGTTTGCTTCCCACTTACACATTAACTGGTTGCACAACTACACTGACTAAATCAGTCATATTCTTGGTATTATGCAATCAACAAATGTTTATTAAATAAAGTTAAGGGCACAAAAATACTTTCAGGAAAAGAATGATGAAAAAGGAAACTGTAAAATTTTAAAATACTTTATTCTGACAAAAAAAAAAGAAAAAATTTAATATGCATGAGTATGTAAAAATCACAAAAACCTGTTAAATATAATTATAGCTTGAGAATTTATGACTGTTCTAATACTGAGTTTTGAATGATCAGGATGAAGAAACACTGCCAATACATGAAACATCCCCCATTATTCTGATACACTTTCATTGTTAATGTGTCTTTAAGGAATTATAGACAGTCTTTAAAATAGTCTTCAAAGTTTAATTCCCTACAATTAATCCAATCAATAACATTATCAGTATGATTAATAATAATCATTTAGAACAGCATGGCGTTCATCAGTCACAGAGAGTCAATCCTTGTGATACATGACAAACAACTTCCTTCTGGACCATCCCAAAAGGAGGGAAAATATCAGCTGCATTTAAATACAACCATAAAAAACTGCACACAAGGCCTGATTCTTCTTTTTGGGGGGGTAAACTGTGTAAATCTCAGTTTGTTTTTCTCACCTTGTACATCTCAGATTGAATTCACAGTAATCACAGCTACAGTGGAACATCTTCACACATAAATGAAACAAATAACTAGTAGATCGATACAAGGGGACAGACTCTCAGCTAAAACCTTGCCCTAGTGTGACCCAGCACTGGCCTTCTGCACTCCAAAGACTTAATGAATCACCAGGAGAACACTGGAGACTGTCTGGTTTTGCCCATGTAAGAACTGGATTTATGTCAGCACCAAAAAAAAAAAAGATCATTCTCTTTCCAGGAGATACATACACAGAAGTAAAGACTATGAAGTACGGGACATAATGATTCAATGCAGCTTATGTCCTTGTTTTATGAATACTTCCTTGTATGTTGAAACACCAAGAATGACAGAAAACCAGGATGCCGAATGAGTGACTGATTTAAAGTGATATGCACTTTAGAGTAAGCTGTTTCTATGTGGGCAACTGGAAACGGTGCAAGGGGACATATAAAGGAGACATGGGGAAGCCCTTTCAGAATCTCTGAAGATGTTCCGCTCTCGAAAATGCATAACATGATCTTGTTATTTAACACTGCAGAGGCTCTTACTGGCCCCCAAAGTAATCTTAAATACTTCAAATAAGTACTCGGTGGAGAAATTTTCAGTTCATTAATAAATAAAAATCTATGAAACAGGGCTCCTACGTGTCAAGAAGAAAGCCACAGGATGAAACAAAACACCACTGAGCTCCCTAAAGACTAGCTTTGTGCCACTTAGCTGAAAAGTGCAGAAACAGCATGCATGCCTTTATAAGGAAGTTATACCTGTGTGCTCCTTTGAAAGGGTTATCACTGTCCACACCTGGCTAAAATGCAGGGAGAACGCCCAGAATATTCAGACACAGCTCACACAGCCACGCCCTTTCCTCCCCCACTTCCCCAGAATAAGGCTAACCCATTCCTCATCTGGAATTACTACAAAGTGAGAGACAGTAACTGATTCTCAATGTGCAGCAACCAAGAAAAATAGGTCTCAACCACAGAAGGAAAGAAGAAAGATTCATCAGCACTGCATCTCAGTCACAGAATATCTGTTCACATGACAAAATGAAGCAAAACAGGAAATATGTAAACATATCTCAAGATTAAGGAAGAATGGGAGAGAGAGAGAAAGGGAAGGAAAGGAGGGGAAAAGTGTTCATTTCTAAAGAAAGGACAACCTGAAAACAAAAAGCTTTCCATTGTATAATAGCAGGATTTTTAAAAACTATTATCAGTGAACAGGGGCTCAGAGATGAAATGATGAAATAAGAAAAGTTAAAAAGATGCTGCAGAGCCATCAAAACACATTGAAGACCGAAAACGTATCAAATCAGTACTGATAAACCAAATAAAAACACCAAGGGAACGAGAAGATATGGCTAGAAATGAGAAGATAAGGCTACAAAATGAATTACTAGTGTTTTTTTAAAAAAGACTTAATTTAATTCCAGTGAATATATAGAGAAAGACAAATACACTTTTTAATGGAGAAAAGACAGGGGGCATGAAGAAGAACTTGAAAACTGCTTATTTTCTAGAAAAGAGCCCCAAAACTGACTATAAAAATATTTCAAGTAATGATACTACAAATTTCCCATACCAAGCAGGAAAGAGATTGCAATGACAGTTAAAAATTGATACAGAATGATCCAAAAGAATTATATCCTTCAGTCACTGAACTTCAAGATACAGAAAAAACATTCTACAGGTGTTCAGGAAGAAAAGAGCAATTCCCGAACATGGCAGGTGGGGTTGTGGGTGGGGGTGAGGAGGTCAAACTAGACTCACTGTTTTATGGGGAACATTCCCTGCCAGAAGATAAAATAGCAATGTCTACAGATTTCTTAGCGGGATCCCCAAATTTTACAACAAAGCAAAATATCCTTTGAATAGAAAAGAAACATAGTAAAATATGCAAGAAGTCAGGGAATACAGCATCCATGAGTCCTTTATAAAATAAACTATTCAATAATAGGATCCAGCCAAACAAGTTATTGGGCTTCAACTGGTGGCTCAGACAGTAACAAATCCACCTGCAGTGCAGGAGACCTAGGTTCGATTCCTGGGTCAGAAAGATCCCCTGGAGAAGGGCATGGTAACCCACTCCAGTATTCTTGCCTGGAGAATCCCCAAGGACAGAGGAGCCTGGAGGGCTACATACCATGGGGTTGCAAAGAGTGGGACACGACTGAGTGACTAAGCACAACAAACCAAGTTATAAACACGGAAGTATGGCAAAAAGACTACTTGAACACTCAAGTTTTATAAAGCTCTGAGGGAAAGTATAATCCAATTCTTTTATTAAATCAATCTGACATTAGGGTATAAAAGCATCTGTTTAATGTGCCCGAACATAAAAATATCTTAGGGACTGCAGGGTGTTAAGATATTTTCTTAAAATTACTTGACAATGAAATCTACTTGACCAAGACATAAATTAAAAGAAACAACTCAGAACAGAAAAGCCATGGGAAAGGACCAGGATGAACATCACACTAATGTAACTGATAAACAGCAAACTGATTTAAATATTTTGCTATATAACCAACTAACGAACTTTTAAGAACACAATACAGATGTTCTACTTTTTCAGAGGCCCAGTAAATAGCTAGCTCTACACAGTCAACAAAATTTGCTAATTGCTCAACTGATTTAATGAAAGGCAACCTTGACACTTAACTGAACTTTTAATTCAAAAACAATCATTATATATTCATTAAAATATTTCATAAATAAAGCAAGCACTTCCATTTAGAAATCTTAAATTCTAATCACCTATGTATCAAGTATGTAATTCGAAAGTAACTATGTAACTCTAAAAATCCTAATAAAAAAAAATTACAGAGAAAGTATGGAAAGACAAAAGCTTATCCCATTTATCCACTGTCAATTTTTTGTTACTATTGGAGGCCTGCTAAAGTAGTTTGTCTAAAATTACCTTGCATCATTTCAACCACTTTTTTTCCCTCTAAACACTACAGTTTTAATAATTAATGCACACTTACTTAAATAACTTACAAGTGAAATCAGATGAGTGAATTCAGTGTTAATAAATTTCCTGAAATACAACCTGAATATTTCTTTTAAAAAAGAAACATATTTTCAAAAAGCACCTCAAAAGAATGTCAGTTAATCACATCAAAGGGAAACAATTAAGAATAAAATATACCTACAAACTGTTAACTGTGACCTCATGGGTTAATAAAATAGAGACAGCCACTTTTACAAGTTACACTGGTAGAGCTCATTCAAATACCTTAAACTTGTACTCTAACATTATAATGCATTAGATATTTTATAAAATGGCCCCAACTGACCTTTCTGTTCTGTCCTAAACTATAGCTATTCATTGGTTTCTAAAGTTATGCTCTTCTTTTCTCTGTGTGACTATTTGTATAACTCCTGGTTGAATCTTTCACAATTATTCAACGTTAGCCATCATTCTTCAATGATCATCTCACTTGAAGATGCTCTTGTTTTTTTGACAGGTGGCGACTATTGCCTTTAAAAATCCCATCAATGGTTTATATTATCTCACTGGATGTCGTCGTATTTCTGCATCCAAGTCTTTTATACTTGTTTTATATCAATTCTCTCCATGCTTGACTCGCCCACTTTTCTCTTCTCTTTCCAAAAACATTACTTGGCTCATCTCATTTACTCTGACAGCTTCTAGTGCCATCAATATCACTGACTTCCTAAGTAATAGACCCAAATATACGCCCAGGAAAATCCCTTTGGATTTCTCCCAGGAAATTCCAATCTCACAACTTCAAAACACTGCATCATGTTTTGCAAACCTGATCCTCCCAGTAGCACCATCCACCCAGTGACTTCATTAAGCAGTCAGTATTCCTAATAACAAACTAGTTGCTGCTGCCGATAAGTCACTTCAGTCTTGTCCGACTCTGTGTGACCCCATAGATGGCAGCCCACCAGGCTCCTCTGTCCCTGGAATTCTCATGGCAAGAATACTGGAATGGGTTGCCATTTCCTTCGCCAATGCATGCATGCATGCTAAGTAGCTTCAGTCGTGTCCGACTCTGTGTGACCCTATGGACAGCAGCCCATCAGGCTCCTCCGTGTAACTAGTTACACCTCAGTGTAACTAGTTTGTAATGGAGAAGGCAATGGCACCCCACTCCAGTACTCTTGCCTGGAAAATCCCATGGACAGAGGAGCCTGGTAGGCTGCAGTCCACGGGGTCGCTAAGAGTCGGACACGACTGAGCAGCATCACTTTCACTCTTCACTTTCATGCATTGGAGAAGGAAACGGCAACCCACTCCAGTGTTCTTGCCTGGAGAATCCCAGGGACAGAGGAGCCTAGTGGGCTGCCGTCCATGGGGTCGCACAGAGTTGGACACGACTGAAGTGACTTAGCAGCAGTAGCAGCAGCAGTACACCTCAGTAATAGCTCAGTTACAGCTCAAGCAGGCTTGGCTTCCCTTTTTATACTTTGTCTCTTCCAACTGGAGCCTGACTGGCTATGTCTTAAGCAAATTAGGGGAAACGGCACCAGCACTCGCCTGATTAGTTATGCCCAGGACCAATCAGGGGAGGGGGTGTGTTTGTTGTGGGTTTTTCTGGCCAGGGGTTCTCACTCTAGCCCTGGAGCTACCCCTTTCATGGGCTTTATTTTTTCTTTTTTAACCCTCTGCTTGGTTCCCCAATCTTGGGCCCCTTTTTCTGTTCTAATTAGCAGAATTCTTTATCTCCATTCTAGGTGCTAACATTCCAAACCAAGTCACCATCATATCATGCTGCCCTATAATAGACCCAACTCCAGCTTTTTTTTGCAACCGTCCAATCCATTTTCTATACAGAAGTCCATGCCATTTTCTCAGATGTCCTGACTATATGAACCTCCTGCTTGCAGTCTTTCACCCTATGACTGCGTGTAAAGTGAAATGGAATAGTGTCCTCACAATGCTGAAACCCAGTAATAATTAAGTAGATGGAGTATGTAAATTCTGAAAAAATGCATTATGAAAAAAAGGAAAATGACTAAATAATGAGATGCAAGGTATATCTCTTAAAAATATTAAAAATTATAAATGAGTATGCATCTGTTGCTGCTGCTAAGTCGCTTCAGTCGTGTCCGACTCTTAGCGACCACATGGACTGCAGCCTCCCAGGCTCCTCCATCCATGGGATTTTCCAGGCATCTGTTAGCATAGTTCAAAATATATATAACCAAAATATATAGAAACAATGAAAAGCTAAAAGAACCATGACCAGAAATGGAGATTTTTAAGCCATTCTTTCAGTCATGGATAGATTAGCTAAGCAAAAACCAGTAAGGCTATAAAGATTTTGAGCAAAATAATTTAAAAGCTTTATCAACTGAACAAAGTGATACAATAACAATAAGCAATCATACACTATTTCCAAACACACAGCATTTACAAAAATTGCTCAGGGAGTAGGCCATATAGTAATACTATAAATAATTAATATCAAGTAGACAATACACTGTAAGTACAACACAATGCAGCTAATTTGATCATTTAAACACAACACCAACTCGATGGACCTGAGTTTGAGTGAACTCCGGGAGTTGGTGATAGACAGGGAGGCCTGGCATGCTGCAATTCATGGGGTCTCAAAGAGTCGGACACAACTGATGACTGAACTGAAGACTCATTTGAAAAGACACTGATGCTGGGAAAGATTGAGGGCAGGAGGAGAAGGGGAAGACAGAGGATGAGCTCCCAGTCAACCACATAAGGACAAGGGTAAACAACCAACATGCAACCTTCTGTACCCAGACAACCATTCTGCTTTTCAACTCTCTGTAAGAGTTTTCAATACATTACATGAGACGTTCAACACTTACTATAAAACAGACGTTGTGTTAGATGATTTTACCCAACTGTAGGCTAAAGTTAACTGTTCTGGGCACACTTAAGGTAGGCTAGGCTAAGCTATGATGCTTGGTTAGTTAGGTATATTCATGCATTTTCAACTTAAGATATTTTCAACTAATGATGGGTTTATTGGGACCCAACTTTAATATGAGTCAAGGATCTATAAATAAGTCAAGATTCTCAGAGAAAATTTATAGTGGAATACAGAAAATAAATAGTTCAAAACTTCATATCAAAACTCGTAAGAGAGTTATTGCTGTGCTAATTATACACTGAAATCCTAAAGTATAAAAAAATAATTAGTTCAGTGACTAAATTTATTAGACAAAGAATATGAGAATAAACTCAAGAGAAAATTAAAGACAAAAACTAGGAATATATATAAAACAAAAATAACAGAAAGAAACAACAATAACAAACATAGGAGGTTTTTGAAAAGATATAAAATGGACAAATCTCTGGCAAGACTTACCACAGGAAATAAAACAGAAATGAAAAATGCAAAAAATAATCATTTTGAAATAAATTAACTGAAAAGGGAGACACACCATAAATACAGCAAGATTAAAGATGTAATTAATGGACAACCGTGAACATCCTTGCTGTGGCCTGAAATGAGTCTCCCATAAATTTTTTATGTTAAAGTCCTAGTAACTCAGAATGTGACTGTATTTGGAGACAGAGCCTTTACACAAGTAATTAAGGTAAAATGAGGTCAAATTGGTAGGTTTTAATCTAATATGATTGGTATACAAAGGAAAGACTAGGCTAAGGCACAGGGAGAAAAAAGCCTAACCCTAACCCTAACCCTAATAGATACAAGCAAAAGAAAAAGGCCTCAGGATAAATCTATTCCATCAACACCTTATCTGGGGTTTCTAGCCTCCAGAAACGTTAAGAAAATAAATTGCTGTTATTTAATGTCACCAAGAACTAGAGATCAAACTTCCAACATCCGTTGGATCATCAAAAAAGCAAGAGAGTTTCAGAAAAACATCTATTTCTGCTTTATTAACTATGCCAAAGCCTTTGACTGTATGGATCACAATAAACTGTGGAAAATTCTGAAAGAGATGGGAATACCAGACCACCTGACCTGCCTCTTGAGAACTCTGTATACAGGTCAGACAACAACTGTTAGAACTGGACATGGGACAACAGACTGGTTCCAAATAGGAAAAAGAGTACGTCAAGGCTGTATACTGTCACCCTGCTTATTTAACTTATATGTAGAGTACATCATGAGAAACGCTGGGCTGGATGAAGCACAAGCTGGAGTCAAGATTGCTGGGAGAAACATTAATAACCTCAGATATGCAGATGACACCACCCTTATGGCAGAAAGTGAAGAGGAACTAAAAAGCCTCTTGATGAAAGTGAGAGAGGAGAGTGAAAAAGTTGGCTTAAAGCTCAACATTCAGAAAACAAAGGTCATGGCATCTGGTCCCATCACTTCATGGAAAATAGATGGGGAAACAGTGGAAACAGTGTCAGACTTTATTTTGGGGGGGCTCCAAAGTCACTGCAGATGGTGACTGCAGCCATGAAATAAAAAAGATGCTTAATCCTTGGAAGGAAAGTTATGACCAACCTAGACAGTATATTAAAAAGCAGAGACATTACTTTGCCAACAAAGGTCCACCTAGTCAAGGCTATGGTTTTTCCAGTAGTCATGTATGGATGTGAGAGTTGGACTGTAAAGAAAGCTGAGTGCCGCAAAACTGATGGTTTTGAACTGTGGTGTTGGAGAAGACTCTTGAGAGTCACTTGAACAGCAAGGAGATCCAACCAGTCCATCCTAAAGGAAATCAGTCCTGAATATTCATTGGAAGGACTGATGCTGAAGCTGTAACTTCAACACTCTGGTCACCTGATGTGAAGAACTGACTCATTTGAAAAGACCCTGATGCTGGGAAAGATTGAGGGCAGGAGGAGAAGGGGACGACAGAGGATGAGATGGTTGGATGGCATCACCGGCTCAATGGACATGAGTTAGGGTAAACTCGGGAGTTGGTGATGGACAGGGAGGCCTGGCGTGCTGAGGTTCATGGGATCCCAAAGAGTCGGACACAACTGAGCGACTGAACTGAACTGAAGCCACTAAGTCTATGATATTTTGTTATGATAGTTCAGGCAAACCAATAAAATTTTCATGCCAATACATTTAAAATCTTAAAATAAATGAACAACTTTATAGAAACACAGTACTATAGAAACATACAACTTACCAAAATTGTCTGAAGAAGAAAGTGAAAACCTAGTCTTTTTACCTCTAAAGGAAATGAATTTCAAGTTCAAATTTTAGCCACAAAGAAAATTCTACTCCCAAATAGCTTTTAAGTGACTTCTACCATATATGTAAAGATAAGATTATTCAAGTTATTCACATGCTCTCAAAGAATAGAAACAGGAAGATTCTAACATTGATAGCAAATTCCATTTCAAACAGTGTAAGAAAAGAAAACTCACTTAGTAAATATAAATATCCTATATAAAATTATCATGACAAAATGCTTAGAAAACACTAACCACAGAATAGGTATACAATGCATGCTCAGTCACTTCAGTCATGTTCTACTCTGTGCGACCCATGGACTGTAGCCCACCAGGCTCCTTTGTCCACAGAATTCTTCAGGCACGAATACTGGAGTGGGTTGCCAATCCCTTCTCCAAGGGATCTTCCCAACCCAGGGATCGAACCTGTGTCTCTTACATCTCCCGCCTTGGCAGGTGGGCTGTTTACCACTGCTGCTGCTAAGTCACTTCAGTCGTGTCCGACTCCGTGCGACCCCATAGACGGCAGCCCACCATGCTGCCCTATCCTTGGGATTCTCCAGGCAAGAACACTGGAGTGGGTTGCCATTTCCTTCTCCAGTGCATGAAAGTGAAAAGTGAAAGTGAAGTCACACAGTCGTGTCCGACTCTCAGGCTCCTCCGTCCATGGGATTTTCCAGGCAAGAGAAGTCTATAGAATAGATACATATTCAGCCAAATTAAAAAAAAAAAAAATTATTTAAAAAGTAAAAAGAAGGTCCACAATCTTGGAGAAAATATTTTCAATGCATTTAATCAGCCTTGTTTATCTACCCTGAAAGGGAGAAAAAATATTGACTACCATTCAATAGAAAAATAGGCAAAACGTGTGAAAAGGAATTCCAGAGATGAAACCCAAATAACCAATAAACATATAAACCTTTAGTAACAGCCAATCACCATTAAGACCGGAAGGAAACACTGCTTAACACAACACCAGACTGACAAAACTCTAAACATCAGCAGAAGCCAAGAGTTGGTAAGGATATGGAGAAACGGAACTATTAAACAGCACTATTTAAGTGTTGCAACAATATGGAAAATCATCTGGGCACTATGTAGCACTGCTGAAAATGTTCATTCTCTACAATCCAGCAATTCTACTCCTAGGCATATGTTCCAGAGAAACCTTCTACCTGGGCACCAAGACACATGTAAATGACTGTACACAGCAGTATTATTTAAAATAGAAAAAAAAAAAAAAAACTACAGGAAACAGAAACATCTACTGCTGAAGAATGGATAAATTACAGTACGGTCATAATAAAATACAGTTCCATTCAGTTGTGGAAGTAAATAATTTTACCTACATAAGCCAATGTGGATGACTATCAAAAACAAAATATAAGTAAGAAAGGCAAGTCACAAAAGAAAAGAGCATAACCCTACTCATCTGATGTGCTAAGTCACTTCAGTCGTGTCTGACTCTTTGCGGACCCTATGGACCATAGCCCTCAAAGTTCCTCTGTCCATGGGGATTCACCAGGCAAGGATACTGGAGTAGATTGCCTCCTCCAGGGGACCACCAGGAATCGAACCTGCAGCTCTTCTGTCTCCTGCACTGGCAGGCAGGTTCCTTACCACTAGCACCACCTGGGAATTCCCTAAGTGAAAGTCACTCAGTCATGCCCAACTCTTTGTGACCCCATGGACTATACAGTCCATGGAATTCTCCAGGTCAGAATGCTGCAGTGGGTAGCCTTTCCCTTCTCCAGGGCATCTCCCCAACCCAGGAATGGAACCCAGGTCTTTTGTATTGCAGGCAGATTCTTTATCAGCTGAGCCACAATGGAAGCCCAAGAATACTGGAGTGGGTAGCCTATCCCTTCTCCAACAAATCTTATTGAACCTGGGTCTCCTGCATTGCAGGTGGATTCTTTACCAACTGAGCTATCAGGGAAACCCTACTCATCTGATGTCCCCCAACAAGATGAAGTAAACCATATATAGTTCCTGAATATGTCCTTATATATGATGAGAAGTCTCATAAAAAGTAAGTTAAATATAATACAAGGATAAAGCTCATGTCTGAGACTAAAAGTTGTTTAGTTGCTAAGTCATGTCTGACTCTTTGTGAGCCCATGGACTGTAGCCTGCCAGGCTCCTCTGTCTGTGAGATTTCCCAGGCAAGAATTCTGGAGCAGGTTGCCATTTCCTTCTCCAAGGAGACTAAAAGGGATCTTTACAAATACTGGAAATATTCTACTTTTTAAGGTGAGTTTCGCTATATCCTTGCACTTATAAGTTACATATACAGCACACAGGTTCTTTTATACCCACCAAATACTTAATAGGGTTTCCCAGGAGGCACAGTGGTCAAAAACTCTGTCTGCCAATTCAGGAGACACAAAAGGCAAAGAGTTCATTCCCTGAGTCAGAAAGATCCCCTGGAGAAGGAAATGACAACCTACTCCAGTATTCTTGTCTGGAAAATTCCATGGACAGGGGATACTGACAGGCTACAGTCCATGGGGTCATAAAGAGGTGGACATGACTGAGCACAAGTTAGCATCTTCAAGAAAGCATCTACTCCTACTCTTAACTGCTGCTGCTAAGTCACTTCAGTCGTGTCTGACTCTGTGCGACCCCACAGATGGCAGCCCACCAGGCTCCCCCGTCTCTGGATCCTCCAGGCAAGAACACTGGAGTGGGTTGCCATTTCCTTCTCCAATGCATGAAAGTGAAGAGTGAAAGTGATGCTGCTCAGTCGTGTCCGACTCTTAGCGACCCCGTGGACTGCAGCCTACCAGGCTCCTCTGTCCATGGGATTTTCCAGGCAAGAGTACTGGAGTCGGGTGCCATTGCCTTCTCCTACTCTTTTAACTAGAATTGTTTAAATTAAGAATTTTCAAAGTTACTAATTTTGAAATAAAATGACTAATGGCTAGAAATTTGCTTTATTAAGACTATATAGTCATCTCATAACACAAGCAATTAAGATAATCAAAATTTAATTTCCGAAGTTTAAGAAAAACAGAATAGAGAGGAAATTTTCAGAACACTTAACTTACCAAATTACCCCAACACCATATTTTCCATTAAAACAAAGTCATGTTGCTAGATGCCTTAATATAAAATTGCTGGTCTACTACTAAAAAATCATAAACACTTAGTATAATACCTTCTTCATATTTGTTATTGTATTTAACCATAGTCTGAGCAGTATTCAGAATATTTTTATGTCATCAGCATAGTGTTTAGGAAAATCCTCTCTTGCCATTTTCCACATGGTTAGCTCCTGTAAACCAGGAAACCATTGTTTCCCTCAATTACCACCTACTGGAAAAGTCAACCTTAATAAATTTTCAGTGTTTCACGTTTTGTGTGATCCACTTGCCAACGTTTCAGGATCTCATCTTTCTCTCTCTTCCTTCGCATGTGGTCACTCTTTAACACTTTTTTCAAAGAAGGGAAATGTAAGAGAGATTGGACTCATTTTCTCTCTCATGCTCTTTCCTTTGTCCTCATTCATCCTCCATCCATCATTTATTCAAACATTCATTGAAAAGATATCAACAGGTACTTTTCACTTTAATGTTAAAAACAGGCAAAAGGTAAACCTACTTGCTTAAATTAGGTTTCAAAAATCTGTGAACTACAAGCAATCATGTTGCCTTTATGCCTTCCTTTCTCCCTAATCTCCCACTCTATAATTGGCTGTCACCTTGAGCAAACTGTTTTAATTGTTCATTTTAATTGATTTTTTTTATCTTACTTACACAAATCCACTTGAATGAGATATTTCTTATACTACCATCCAACTTTAAATTTCTATGTTTCTAATATATATGTTTGAAATTGTCAACATTACTTGAGAAGAAAGATCTAGAATGAAGCTGCTCTTGAGGGCAACAACATCATTTCCTTAAAGCATAGACCCTGCATGGTGAACTACTGAACAAGATGGAGCCAGCATAAACAGAATGACAATTCACTAGCCCACTGCTAGTGGGCTAATCTCCCCTCTCAACTGCTCAGCATATTTCAGTAATGAAAGAGCAGCTAACGTTACCAGCAGTTTCTGCTGGGCCTTTTGCAGTATCTCAGTTTCACAGTTAGAGGCAAAGTAACATGGAGATTTAATTTCTCATTCAAAAAGCACTAGAGACTGCACTATAATTAAATTCTTGCATTAGAACAACATATATTGTTTCCAGCAAAAAAAAAAGAAAAGCACTGTTGCATAATTGATTAGAAACAGGGAAGGGGAGTCAATTCACACTCTGAGTTGCAACACAGAAGTCTCTTGGCCTTTTCTCTTTTTATCTCCCCTTGATTATTTGCACCAAGCTAGCCAGCAGTGGGCTGGGGAGCTGTGAAACTGCATGTCAGGGTCATCTCTTAAAATCTGATATCTGTTTTCTTCAAATTCTATGGAGAGAATTAAGAGGTGAGATGGTGATGCAATAATTACCTAGTTAGATGAGCAAGCATTTCAGATCCATAATAGAACCAGAAGACATTATAAGTGGAAATCATTTAATTGCTTAAAACGACTTTCACTTACTATCCTCTACCTCTAATCACTCAACCTCTCCTCCTCCCAAACAAATACCTTCACAAGTACCACCTCCACAATTATTTCTCTACTGGGGCCTTTCTAAATGGCACTTTTAGAAATGATATACAAATAAATGTTACGCAACAAAAATTAAATACATGACATTCTACTAACTGCAGTGCAACCTTAGGCAAGTCTCTCACAATTTCAGAGAATGATAAAGGTCATCACTGATGGAAGTAAAAATCTGGGAAGAAGCTAGACTCCCACCAACGTCCATCATTTTCTCCTCTGCAGAATGAGTACACCATGGAGCAGAGAGTTGTTTATAAACATGAATAAGACAGTCTGTCCTTTGTATCTATACGTTCAGTTCAGTTCAGTCACTCAGTCATGTCCGACTCTTTTCGACTTCATGGACTTCAGCTCCCCAGGCTTCCCTGTCCATCACCAACTCCTGGAGTTTATTCAAACTCATGTCCATCGAGTCAGGGAAGCCATCCAACAATCTCATCCTCTGTCATCCCCTTTCTCTTCCCACCTTTAATCTTTTCCAGCATCAGGGTCTTTTCCCATGAGTCAGTACTTCGCATATGGTGGGCAAAGTATTGGAGTTTTAGCTTCAGCATCAGTCCTTCCAATGAATATTCAGGACTGATTTACTTTAGGACTGAGTGGTTGGATCTCCTTGCAGTCCAAGGGACTCAAGAGTTTTCTCCAACACCACAGTTCAAAAACATCAATTCTTTAGCGCTCAGCCTTCTTTATGGTCGAACTCTCACTCCATACATGACTACTGGAAAAACCACAGCTTTTACTAGACAGACCTTTCTTGGCAAAGTAATGTCTCTGCTTTTTAATATGCTGTCTAGGTTTGGTCATAGCTTTTCTTCCAAGGAGCAAATGTCTTTTGATTTCATGGCTGAAGTTAACCATCTGCAGTGATTTTGGAGCCTAAGAGCAATTAGGTTGCTTAAAAAAAAAAAGTTCAGATATTGGTAGAACATACCAGTTTATATTTTTACATTTATAAGGTGTGTGGGGTGGGGGGCAGGGGAGAGGTTGATTGATTCTAGTTTATGGGTTGATGGTTACTAGATTGCTCTGAGTTTTAGTTACTTTTTAATCACTGCATTACTTTTAAACTGAACTGTAAGTGAAATTCACATTCCTTAAAGACCAGGATCACACAAATTGTGCTGCTGCTGCTGTGCTACTATGCTACTGTGCTGTGCTGCTACTACAAAGAGTAGCAGAGATCCTAGTGTTTCTCAAAAGATGGGCAGAGCTCTAAAACAGTGAATCCAGGGAGGTGGCTGTCCAGAGCTGGTGAGACTTCTCTGTGTGGAAGCTTATCTCCACTACAAGCCTGGCTCCCAAGTACAGTGCTTCCAGTCCTTGGACCGGAACGGAAGTAACAACCTAGAAGGCAGGAATCAGAAAAGACAGATGGCGTCCAGTACTCAGAAAGCGGGAATGGTTGGGAAGGAGACCCCTGCAGGAAAATGGAGAGAATGGGCAACGTGGACTCAGGAGTCCATGAATCGTCATGAACCGTCACAGTTTGGCTGAGCTCCACCTGCACTGCCAGCACTGGTCCTGGGTGACAAGGAGCATTTGGTGGGACTCAAGAAGGCAGAAGTGCAGCAGCCCTCCTGTTCCCATCACTCGAGGAAGATGGTTGCAGGGCTCTAGAGGTGGGGCCGGCCTACAGGCTCTCCATCAGCTTATCTGATTCTCGACCCTGATATGTCTGACTCAGTGAAGGCGCCCGCTTCCCCTGCGGTCCAGAGCATCCTGGAGGTGAGAGCCTAGTGAGCAGTAAGGAGTCTGTGTGGATTCAGCTTATCCTCAGGGCTTTTAGTTCACCCCCATTCTCCAGCACCTTATTTGCCAACTGCTTGCCCTGTGGATTTAGGCCTAATATCCAAAATACAGAAGCAACAATCTGCCTAACTTGCTTAACTAATTTCTACAAATAAATATGGTCAAATGCTCATAATAAATCCCATATTCTCTACCACTCCCATAGTTCTATTTCTTTGAGTAAATCTTGCCTGATACAGAACTTGGTACCAGATCTAAAATTCCAGGAAAACAAAGTATGGTGAATATAAGTAACCAGTTGACTCTTAAATTGTAATATTTGTGAGTTTTACTTCTATTAGGCCATAAGTTATACTGAAGGACCAAATTATGCATAAGGTAAAGAATCACTCTCAACGTTGAGTCAATAATTATTCGTGATTTTACTAAACAAATATCTCTTTCGAGAACAGTAATAAATTCTCAGCTAACATCAACAGGAGAAAACTGAAGGAGGCTACACTTTAAAAAAAAAAAAAATGCACAGATGTTGATAATAACAAAATTAACCAGATAGATGTTATATTTCAACAAATGTTTTCAACAATCACCCTGTTGCTTTAATACTCTGATGTTCTCATTAAATCAAAACTGTTCAACTGAAATGGTTATGTTTAAAAGATGCTCATATCATTTTTATGATCACTCCTGAAAATTTCTGGCAAAATACATTATATAAACTACTTTCATAATGTACTCTAAATAGGATGACATAAAGCTTAGCTGAAGAGCCACTATAATCAAAAGGCCAGAGAATGAAAATGTGAGAGAGACAGACATAAAAGGAGAGAGCCAGAGGAGGAGGGAAATAAAAATGAATTTAGACACATAAATGAGCCTCAGTAGATTTTGGGTGAAATACTGAATAGCATCACTGAATATTACATTTATGCAGGGCACTTTTGTGTCCAAAGGAAAGACAATATACTTTTGTATTTACTTAGATTTTTTTTTTTTTAAAACAGAATATTATGACTTTTTCTCCTATTTCTTCCAGTCAATGTGACATCATCATTCAAGGCCCAGGTCAAAGGTCACTTCACAAGTGAAGCCATCTATGGCCCACACCAACTCCAAATCAAGATTGTAGTTACTTATTTGCCTTTTCCTGAGATGATGTAACCTTGAAATCAGGGTCTAAATATAATTTGTCTTTGTAGCCCAATAACTAACAAATAACAGATTCTAAGTATATGATTGCTAAACCCATTCACACTACCGCATAGACGTGATGGTTAATTTTATATGTCCATACAGTTACTGTGAAAGTCAAGTGAGAAAAAAATGCTAAAGGATTTGCATACTGTCTGCTAGCTACTATATTCTCATTAAAATAGTCATTTTCATCATTTTAAGTCATGTTAATTGGGTCTGTTTGACTTTAAGAAAATCTGCTTTTCAGGTCAGTAACTGTGTATGCATTATTTCCTTTTACTGAAGAAATGCTGGGATGTACTCACATACCTGGGGGTACCTACTTTGTATTTCAGCCTCTGGCTTCAGGGTCTAACTAGGGATTTCCAAATTGTTACTCTATGTTGATAAAAAATAGATACATATGGCTTTCTTCTGGAGGAAATAAAATCCTGAGCTCACTGGGTATGCTGCAGTTACTTGGCTCGTCATTGTTTGTTTCACTCACAGAATGCTGACAGCTTATTTTATATTAGTGAGAATTCTCCAAAGAAATGGAATAGGAGACATATATATGTGTGTGTGTGTGTGTGTGTGTGTGTGTGTGTGTGTGTATGCATGTATACGTGTGTATATATATATGGTATGTGGTATATGGTGTATGGAGAAGACAATGGCACCCCACTCCAGTACTCTTGCCTGGGAAATCCCATGGATGGAGGAGGCCGGTAGGCTGCAGTCCATGGGGTCACTAAGAGTCGGACACGACTGAGCGACTTCACTTTCACTTTTCACTTTCATGCATTGGAGAAGGAAATGGAAACCCACTCCAGTGTTCTTGCCTGGAGAATCCCAGGGACGGGGGAGCCTCATGGTCTGCCGTCTATGGGGTCGCACAGAGTTGGACACGACTGAAGCGACTTAGCAGCAGCAGCAGCAATATGGTGTATATATATGGTATACGCCAGGTGGTAAAGAATCCACCTGCCAATGCAGAAGACACAAGAAACAGAAGTTCAATTCCTGGGTGGTGAAGATCCCCTGGAGTAGGAAATGGCACCTCACTCCAGTATTCTCACCTGAAAAATTCCATGGGCAGAGGAGCCTGGCAGGCTACAGTCCGAGGGGCCAGAAAGAGTTGGACATGACTGAGCACCTGAACACAAAACATCTATAAATGAGATATGTGATCTACTGCAAAAATTGGCTCATGTAATTATGGAGACTGAGAAGTCCCGTGATCTGCATTTACAAGCTGGAGACCAGGAAATCTAGTGGTGTAATTCCTGTCCAAGTCCAAAGGCCTGGGAAACCAAGTCCAAGGCCAGGAGAAGGCTAATGTCCCAGCTTAAGCAGCTAAGGGACTGATCTCTCCCTTCCTCCACTTTTGCTTTATTCAGGCCTCTCAACAGGTTGGATGATGCCCACCACTGGGCAGGGCCATCTGCTTTTTGAGTCCACTGATTCAAATGCCAACCTCACCTAGAAATACTCTCCCAGATATACCCAGAAATAATGTTGTATGTGGGCACCCTGTGGCCTAGTCAAGCTGACATACAAAATTAACCATCACAGCTAGCTCCTGTCCAAAATGGTTGGTGCCCCTACCCACAATACCACCTGCCACATTGGAAACTACTGGCCCCATTCAAAGATGGGTAAAAACCGAGCCAGGCCACAAGGAAACTGAGCATAAAAGCAGCAAATATCAAAAGCAAGACAGAAACGGAGCAAAGAGGCCAATGAAGAACAAACATCATAAGAAGAACTACCCAAGGAAACAGATGAAGAATTTAAATAACACTTCACAGACCCAGTAATAATAGTAATAATTTAAACAAACGGCTCTTGCTTTAAAAGAAAATAATGTTCAGGAAAGAAATACAAGGGCCCAAATGATAAAATACAAGATATTTGAATCAGATGAAAATAAATGGACAGGGTTATAAAATACTACAGAGATGAGAAGTCACTTTAGGAACTAAAAAATAACAAAGAATTTGACTAAAAATATAGCAGGAAAAAATACTGAATGGGAAAGAACACTTAAGTGAAATTAAAAAGTTAAAGATAATACAAAAAAAACAAGGAGAAATGTTATACCTACCTTCAGAGTTAATAAAGAAGAAAACAAAAAGATACCTTCAGTTCATGGAATTCTCCAGGCCAGAATACTGGAGTGGGTAGTCTTTCCCTCCTCCAGGGGATCTTCCCAACCCAGGAATCAAACCCAGGTCTCCCACATTGCAGGCGAATTCTTTACCAGCTGAGCCACAAGGGAAGCCCAATTTGTAAATATGAAGGCATAAAATGAGAGTCTGCTTCTCAGAGTTAAATGGCAAGATCCAAGAAAAACTGATGCAGAATGAGAAAAAAACAAAAAGAAAAACTGATGAAGTTACTGAACTTCTTTCTAGCTTACTAAAAATAGCCCATGGACATCTGAACAAAAAGCAAAACAAGAACAAGTGCAAAGATCAGTCTGCTTCAGGCTTCACAGTGACACCAAATGCCAGATGACAAGAAAGTGATCCCACACTTCGGAGAAAAAGAACTCAGACTGAATCATTTTGATAATTATAGTTAACAATCAGAAAATAAATATTAATAATCTAAATTTTAAGAAGAGAAGAAAAGCAAGTTAAAAAGAAATGTCATTAATCTACCCACCTTTCAAAGCAAAAAGTCAAAAGATGTTGTTTAGAGTTAAATTCAGTCATTAAAAAAGACAGACATAAAAGAATACAAAGAGGGTTTTTTTGTTTGTTTCTTTGTTTTCTGGTCTTTCTCTTAATTCTCAAGTAATACAGTCACTTTGGTGAAAGGATATTAACTTAAAAATAGTAAATTCCTTTGGTTTAAACCCAGCTTCTAAATCTTCCATTACATCAGAAGCAAACAAAAAATAACTCTATATTAGAAGCAAAATATAAATATGGTCCTACTTTTGCAAAACCATCTCTATTTACTTGTATATATGCACACACAGATGCTGTAAATAATGCTCACCAAATGCCAACAAGTATGAGGCAGGGAAGTGATAGGGCTTTGTATGCTTTAATGTTTTTAAAATGAGCAATGCATTATCTTTTCAACTAATAAAGCTTTTATCCTACTTCAATAATGGCACAATCTTTCTCAAATCCCTGTATATCATTTTGTTCTTATATCCCAGATCTAAGAAACTAGACAGTGAAGAGTTAAGGGACTTGATAGAAGAATGACCTCACAAAGGATGATATTTTAATAAATATGAGATACACCTATTAGTTTGGACCATTATCAAATCTACTGATTATACTCAAGAAAATAACTTTTATTATAACTAGATATGCCTGGAAACAGGATGAACTGCCACATGCAGTAAGAAATTGCACAGAGTACTCAAGATACAGTGCTAAAGTAATCAACCAACCCTTACGGAAGAAAGCCATACCAAGCACATGTTAGAGTCAGTGACCTTCGTGGCCACTTTCAGTTCTTAAAACACCTGACTTTGAAGTGACATCATACAAGAAAGTCATGAATCTCTGGCTTATGCTATATAAATAAGAGTATCAAGCACCACCCTCACTTTTAGGACTCTATAGCTCTGAATTATTTTCACAAATATGTCATATTTCCTTTCACCCCATTACAACTCTTGAAATAGGCAGGACAGGTGTTATTTTTCCACACTGCAGTTCAGATAATTAAAATTCAGAAAGAAGTCACTGGCCCAAGATACTACAAAGAACTGCAGAGCAAGATCTCATTTTCTCTGATTCCATGTTTATGATCCAGGTGACTACCTAAATGCAGAGTAGCCCAGCGCTGATGATAGATTTCACTTATACCAACCCAGGCTTTCTCAACAATTATGCCAACTTAGCTCAAAATGGAAAAAAAGCTGGCTTGTTGCTGGTACAGTTTTCTACTTTGTGTGAAGAACGTCTTGAAACTTTATGGAAAAGAAATTTAAAGTAACCACATTATACCTGTCCATTGCTATGAAACAAAATTTTGGTAGGGAATTAAAACTTTCTCAGAAAGGTAAGCTATTGTCCTCTTGCTTTCCAAACTTACCCACTGCCAACACCGGAGCAAAAGTTTGAACATGAATTCTGATAAGCTGGACTAATGTATATGCATGCATATGTTCTGGACACCTGCTCTGAACCAGCTGCTCAGAGTACTGGGTAACATATTGAAATGGCTGGAAAACAGTGGAGCAAAGTCAGGTCTGTTGGAGTCATGTCCACAAACATTCACAATGAGAGAAACTGCTAAAATATGCTAAAGAGCTAAAATATGCTTATAGACCAGGTTTTATGCTGATATATGTGAGTAGAAATTAATGGTAACTGGAATCTTTTCAGAATTTATTTAATATTATCTAATGGCAGATGGGGAGAAGGCAATGGCACCCCACTCCACTACTCTTGCCTGGAAAATCCCATGGACGGAGGAACCTGGTAGGCTGCAGTCCATGGGGTAGCTGAGAGTCGGACACGACTGAGCGACTTCACTTTCACTTTTCACTTTCATGCATTGGAGAAGGAAATGGCAACCCACTCCAGTGTTCTTGCCTGGAGAATCCCAGGGATGGGGAAGCCTGGTGGGCTGCCCTCTATGGGGTCGCACAGAGTCGGACACAACTGAAGCGACTTAGCAGCAGCAGCAGCAGCAATGGCAGATGGTATAGGGGCAAAAAAGAAAGAATTTAAAAACTAAGTAAAGAATTTAATGTGAATTTATATAAGTATATTTTTATATAAATATATATTTATACACTATATATATTTATACACTATATATATTTATACATTATTGATTGATTGGAAAGGGAGAGGAAGACTGCTTCTAGAAGACTCTTGATATGGCTACAAAAGAAATTTTACAAATGCTATTCAGGCTCTTTAAATGTTAGAACCTACACAGAAAGGCACCGCATCATATTCTGTGGCTCTGGCAAGATTTTATCACCACTGGCAAATTGGAAACGTACAAAATAGTTTTAAGAGCCATATTCAAATCCCTTTTCAATTATGTAGACAGTGGCAATGTTGCATCCACTGCTGACATTTTAAAAACGTCATCCTAAAACTGACCTTGGGAATATATGTGAAGTATAGAAAAGATAAATGTCCAAACTGCAATTTTCTCTCTGAATCAGACCTTATGAAAACTAACACCAAGCAGGTTTAAAAACAAGTATCAGTGAATTTGTTCTAAAGCCTCTATACCTGAAAACACAGATTTAAAAATATAAAAAACAGCATGATGAATAATGTAATTCATCGGGACAAACACATTAAGTGAAACACTCACTATGCCTCCCTCTGTTCAAAGGGAGGCAATGAAATGAGTGAAAAATGTTGAAATGAGTTCAAAGACTTCTGAACTCATGAATTGTAAGCTATGAGGCATGATCATTTAGAATGAATCACACATAATATATTATAGCTAATCAAGATAGCATCTTCAGTTTATACTCAGGGTAAGTATTAACACAATGATTCTCTTTGCCATCATCCTCAGTTGTCATAATTATATCTATGTCATAGATACAGTTATATCTATAGTTATATAGTTATATCTATGTCATAGTTATAGAACAAGGACATTGTCAAAATGTATAAACATACAAAACTTAACACTGATCTATTCAAACATAAAATTTTCATAACAACTGAGCAAAAACATAAATACAGTATTAAATTCATATATAGGGAAAGTGAGAACTTTTTGTATGATAATGAGTGAAGATTTCCATGGTGACAGAGGAATGAGCTGCGACTATTTGAATTTACTACATTTGCCCTATTTGTCTTCAGTTCAGTTCAGTTCAGTTCACTCAGTCGTGTCCGACTCTTTGCGACCCCATGAATCGCAGCACGCCAGGCCTCCCTGTCCATCACCAACTCCCGGAGTTCACTCAGACTCACGTCCATCGAGTCAGTGATGCCATCCAGCCATCTCATCCTCTGTCGTCCCCTTCTCCTCCTGCCCCCAATCCCTCCCAGCATCAGAGTCTTTTCCAATGAGTCAACTCTTCGCATGAGGTGGCCAAAGTACTGGAGTTTCAGCTTTAGCATCAGTCCTTCCAAAGAAATCCCAGGGCTGATCTCCTTCAGAATGGACTGGTTGGATCTCCTTGCAGTCCAGGGGACTTTCAAGAATCTTCTCCAACACCACAGTTCAAAAGCATCAATTCTTTGGCACTCAGCCTTCTTCACAGTCCAACTCTCACATCCATACATGACCACAGGAAAAACCATAGCCTTGACTAGACAGACCTTTGTTGGCAAAGTAATGTCTCTGCTTTTGTATATGCTATCTAGGTTGGTCATAACTTTCCTTCCAAGGAGTAAGCGTCTTTTAATTTCATGGCTGCAGTCACCATCTGCAGTGATTTTGGAGCCCCCAAAAATAAAGTCTGACTGTTTCCACTGTTTCCCCATCTAGTTCCCATGAAGTGATGGGACCGGATGCCATGATCTTCATTTTCTGAATGTTGAGCTTTAAGCCAATTTTTTCACTCTTCACTTTCACTTTCATCAAGAGGCTTTTTAGTTCTTCTTCACTTTCTGCCATAAGGGTGGTGTCATCTGCATATCTGAGGTTATTGATATTTCTCCCGGCAATCTTGATTCCAGCTTGTGTTTCTCCAGTCCAGCATTTCTCATGATGTACTCTGCATATAAGTTAAATAAACAGAGTGATAACATACAGCCTTGACATACTCCTTTTCTATTTGGAACCAGTCTGTTGTTCCATGTCCAGTTCTAACTGTTGCTTCCTGACCTGCATACAAATTTCTCAAGAGGCAGATCAGGTGGTCTGGTATTCCTATCTCTTTCAGAATTTTCCACAGTTTCTTGTGATCCACACAGTCAAAGGTTTTGGAATAGTCAATAAAGCAGAAATAGATGTTTTCTGGAACTCTCTTGCTTTTTCCATGATCCAGTGGATGCTGGCAATTTGATCTCTGGTTAGGAGTATAGAAAACTGTTTATCTTTACATTATAAATGCAACTATCAGTAGCTGCTGGAGTTAGCTCATCACCAGCTCCTAAGAGCCAATTGTTAAATTTTAAGAATCTTGCAAGTTCTTTTTTAAACCACTGAAACCGGTGGGAATATTTACACCATGGGAACTGACAAACGCTACAGATCAGGCCTTCACATCCAAAGCCCTCGAGTCAGTTTACAAACACACCACTAATCCACATGCAAGTAAGTACACAGTGCACTCAGTTCTTACAAAGTTAATTCATCTATATAGATAATAATAAGCTCATTAAAAAAGAACATTACCATACACCCAGAAATCTCCCTTGTATCATCTCTGAACTGATACTCCCTTCTAGAGTATTTTCCAGAAACAAATATTATAAAGTAGAAATTTCAGCAAGGAAGGAAAGAGGCATTTTTTTTAAAAGATTCCATATACAAGTGAGATCATACAGCATTTGTATCTGTCTTTATTTCAATTAGTATAATGCCTTCAAGGTCCATCCGTATTGTCATAAATAGTAGGATTTCTTCACTTTTAATGACTAATACTCCATTATATGTTTTTATATATATACACACATATATACATACACACACACCCCACATCCTATTTACCCATTCATCTGTTGACACACACAGAGGTTGTTTCAATGTCTTGGTTACTATAAATCATGCTGCAATGATCATGGGGGTGCATATATCTTTTGTTGAGTGTTTGTATTACCTTTAGACATTTCCTAGAAGTGGAACTGCTGGATTACATGGTAGTTGGTCTTAATTTCTTGAGGATCTTCCATAAAATTTCCATAGTGACTGCACCAATTAACAATCCTACCAAGTAGTGCACACATCCCTTTTCTCTGCATCCACAGCAGCATTCTCTCGTCTCTAATTATGGTCATTCTAAAGGTGTGTGGTGTTATATCACTGTAGTTTTAGCTTGCATTTCCCTAAATGCCTAAATGATATTCAGCATGTTTTTATGAACCCGGCTGTTGATATATCATCTTTGGAGAAATGTCATATTCAGACTTTTGACCATTTATTTGGTTATTTGGGTTTGTTTGTTTTTTTTTTCTATTGAGTAACAAGAGTACATTTACATTTTTGGATAGCAAACCCTTCCTCATCCGATATATAGTTTGCAAATATTTTTTTTCCCATTCTATAGGTTGTCTTTACACTTTTTGGATGGCTTCCTATGGTGAAGAAACTTTTTAGTCTGATATAATCCCATTTGTTTATTTTGTTGCTTGTACTTTAGGTATCATATCCAAAACATTAGCAAGATCTGTGTCAAGAAATTTTGTTCCTATATTTTTTATAGGAGTTTCTTAGTTTCAAGTCTTACGTTTAAGTCTGTAATTGATTGGTCCAACTTTTGTGAGAGGTGTTAAGATATGGGTCCAATTTCACTCTTTCACACATGAAAATCCAATTATCATAACACCATTTATTGAAGAGACCATCTTCTCCATTGAGTATTCCTGGTTCCCCTGTCAAATATTAGTTGATCATATATGCTTGGGTTTATTTCTGGGCTCTCAATTCTGTTCCACTGGTCTATTTGCTGGTTTCTTTTCTATGAGTATCATGCTGTTTTGATGACTATAACTTTACAGCATACCTTGGAATCAGAAAGAATAACGTGAGACACGCCTGCTTTTTCGTTCCCCATATTTCCTTGGCTACTCAAGGGCTTCTGTGGTTCCATATGAATTTCAGACACTTTTCCTAGTTTTATAAAATATGTAATTGGAATCTTGATATGGAATGCGCTGAATCTATAGATGGCTTTCAGTAATATTAACATTTTAACAGTATTAATTCTTCCAATCCATAAATAATGAGGTACTTCTCCATTTGACTTCTTCAATTTCTTTCATCCATGTCATGTGGTTTGCAGCATAGAGATCTTTCACATCCTAAGTTAAATTTATACCTAAGTATTTTATTGTGTTTGATGTTACTGTGAAAATTAATTTAAGTCGTTCAGTTGTGTCTGACTCTTTGCAACCCCATGGACTGTAGCCCACCAGGCTCCTCTGTCAATGGAATTTTCCAGGCAAAAATACTGGAGTGGGTTGCCATTTCCTTCTCCAGGGGATCTTCCCGACCCAGGAATCAAACCCAGGTCTCCTGCATTGCAGGCAGACGCTTTACCATCTGAGCCACCAGGGAAGCCCTTGATGCTACTGTAAGTGGAATCTATTTCTTTTTCAGAAATGTTGTTGCTTACAGAAATGCTACTGAATTTTGTATATGTTGATATTGTATCTTGCAACTTTACTGAATTCACTGATCATCTATCAGTCTTTTGTTTGAGTCTTTAAAATTTTCTCTATATAAAATCAAGGCATCTGCAAATAAAGACAATTTTACATCTTCCTTTCCAACTGGGGTAACTTATTTCTTTATCTTACATGATTGCTCTAGCTAGGACTTCTAGTACTATAGTGAATATAAGTGGTAAGAGTGGGCACTCTTGTTGATCTTAGAGGAAAAGCTTTTGAACTTTAAACACTAAGTATGATGTTAGCTGTGGGCCTGTCACATTTTTATTGAGGTATGTTCCTTCTAGGCCTAATTTGTTAACATTTCTTATCATGAATGGATGCTGAGTTGGAAGAGGGCAACTTCAAGTGAAAGATATAATATGAAAAATCATTTGTAAGTAGCACCATCTTCCCAAGTGACGCTAGTGATAAAGAACCTGCCTGCCAATGCAGAAGACATAAGACACCTGAGTTTGATCCCCGGGTTGGGAGGATCCCCTGGAGAAGGGAATGGCAACTCACTCCAGTATTCTTGCCTGGAGAAGCCCATGAACAGAGGAGTATGGTGGGCTAGAGTCCATGGGGTCACAGAGTCGGACACAACTGAAGCCACTTAGCATGCACACACGTGAAGGTGAGCGGGCAGAAAGACATAATGTACATTTATGTGAAAGTAGCAGGAGCAATGGAAGAAGGAAAGCAAGAAATTGTACGTGCTGTGCAGCTATATAAGGCTGTGAGTCACGTGCCTCTGTACCAGACTTTATGAAATGGAAATGGTTTAACATATTGGCATTTTCTTAGTATTAATGTGTGACTTTTGTATTACAACCAGTATGCAGTACAAGGTAAGTTTAAATAAATACCACAAAGTGATAGCTAGCACTTGATAACTGTTGAAATCCATGGGATTTTTTTTATCCTCCAATTTATACCTGAACTTTCCTATGAAATAAGCAAAGGTAAAAGCCTCTCATAGACATCCTATCCTATCCTTGAAGAAAGCCAAGATTGCAGCTGCAAAGAGGACAGCATTTGACAGCAATCATATGCCATACAGAGCTGAGATGAATATTATGCCTGTCGTAGGAAAATCTGGCTTGTTTTTTTTTGTCCCAGTGATCAGTTTCAATTTTCTAATTATCATTTTAAAGTTGATTCTTAAAACAGTTTTGGTTCTGGAAACTGATGATAGCTAGACTTGCACAAAAAAATCTAGCTTCTTTATAATTTTTTTATACTTAGGGGTTTTAAAAAAATTACACTTTATAGACAGATGAATGTGTCTAAGCGTTGACCTTTGCTTCATAGTCAAAGCAGTGCACTAATGAAAATAATTGCCCCAAATTAATGTTCAAAATAGGACTGCCACTGCAATTATACAATTTGACCAACCTTTATTGTTTTCCTCTTCATATGGATATTCATTCATCCATTTGTTTCTAGAGTCACATTGATCCTGAAAGAAAAGCACATGAAAAAATTAATGAGAACTGCTAAGGGGTTAATATCTAAAATATATAAATAGTTCATACAATTCAACATCAAAAACACAAGTAACCCAATTAAAAATGGGCAGAAGATCTGAGTAGACATTTTACAAAGAGGACATGCAGATAAAAACAGGCTCATGAAAATGTAACCAGCAGGGAAATGTAAATTAAAAACCACAATAAAATATCACCTCATACCTGTTAGCATGACTATCAACAAAAAGAACACAAATAACAAACGTTGGCAAGGGTGAGGATAAAAGGGAACCCTTGTATACTGTTGGTGGGAATGTACATTGGTACAGACACTGGAGAAAATAGTATGAAGGTTCCTCAAAAAACTAAAATTCGATCTACCATATGACCCAGTAAATGCACTCCAGGATATATCCAAAAACAAAACAAAACACTAACTCAGAAAGATACATGAACCCCAAAGTTCATGGCAGCATTATTTATAATAATGCAAATAATCGCAAAGATAAGGAAGCAATCTGAATGACCATCAACAGATGAATGGATAAAGAAGATGTGGCATACATATGCAATGAAAAACGACTGAGGCATAAAGAATGGAATTTTCCCATTTGTAACAACATGGATGAACTTGGAGGGTATTATGCTAAGTGAAATACGTCAGACAGAGAAAGGCTGGGTGATATCACTTACACGTGGAATCTAAATAATACAACAACCTACTGAAGATAAAAAAGAAGCAGACTCACAGATAAAGAGAACAAACGAGTGGTTATCAGTATGGAGATGGAAGCGGGATTAAGTATAAACTATTATTATAAAATAAACTACAAGGTTATGTTGTATGACACAGGGAATATAGACAAAACTTTATAACTATATAACTATAAATGGAGTGTAACCTTTAAAAGTTGTGACTCACTATACTGTACACTGGTAACTTGTGTAATATTGCACTTCAGCTGTACTTCAATTTTAAAATGATAAAAAGTTGCACATGTTGATAACATTCTGCCACTGGAGGAAAGAAAAGAAAATCTTGAGTCTGCAATTTTTTTAAGCTCTTGATTAGTGGAGTGACATAATAAAAGTGATAGCTGAAGAACGGTTTTGGTTTTTGCCTCCTCTTTAGCAGCCATGTAAAGGGGGAAATGGAGAACTGAAGAAACAGAGAATTCCAGCTTTGACACTACTGACAGACCCTGGGCACAAGATATGGAAATCTGTATAAAGATAAGGGAGGGAAAAAGAAAAAGAGGGATGAAACAGGGAGAGAGGGTGGGGGTAAAATGGCAGAAACTGGTTTAAAAGAAAATTTAATATCTGAAAGAGAAGTCACAAATGTTTTAGCTGAAATGGTTGGCTCCATTATTCTTAGCAACTAAAAGATTGTTAAAGAAACACTGTTTTCCAGAGGAAATTGTCTCCTTTCGCCTCTTTATAGCTGATACATATATGCAGAATAATTAATATGAATACTTTTTGGTGATTCCATCTTGGCCAATACCCAAGTAACTTTTTAACAATTGATCTGAGTTAAAATATGTCACTACTTAAAAATTAAACAAACATAAAGTAGATATTTATGTTGTCTCTAAAAGCTTCCAAATCCCCAAGACCATGTGGATCTCAGCAAACAAAATTAAATATTGCTGGACTGGAGAGTTTCAATTACAGTAGACCATTTGCCTCATTTGGATACATCTTAAAAGTCCTCCTATTTATGCCCTCTCAGTATTATGTAACTTGCTTCAGAATTTCCATTTCACGAGGCAAAATTTTTTTTGGCATTCAGTTAAGCCAGCTTATTAGGCAGAGTTCTTTTTTTTTTTTTTTTTTTTTTTCACTTGGAATTACACTCAAGAGGGGACACGCCTTAGAGTTCTTAAGCAGCTCCCATTCTGTGCCAATGCCTACACAGGCAGTATCCAGCCATGTTTCCTCTGCATGTGTTTCCACACATCCGAGCAGAAAATGTGTGGAAACTCATAAAGCCTTAAAAGAAATATACCAGAATGTACATGTTTCATGGGCTTGGTCTGTAAGATGAAGTGGCCTTTAATTTCATTCCAGTTTTAAATCAATCAATTGATCAAGCAATGACTCTTTCTTCCTCCTTCCCTGTCTCCTTTCATCTCTCCCTCCATATTATAAAGATATGCCTCTTCTGACTCAAAAACGCATCCCGTAATACACTGTACAGTTTTCACCCCTACAAGTGCCACTAAGAAGCAACAGAACATAAATGCAATATTTTAATATGACAAGGACAAACAGAAATATTCTCTTGAAATTCAAAGGATAATTCTTCTGTTTTATATTATGAAATCATAATAGTCTATCTCTTGAAAGATATCCCTTGCTCTAGAAGTTATCTAGAACACCATGTTTCTATCAAATACGTCTTGTCCTTTCTAGTCTTCAAAACGTATTTCAATCCATCAATTGCAACTTCTCAGCAGAATGTATCAGGTACTTCAAAACTCACTGCTAGCTTACATTCTAGTTCCATAATGTTTTTCACACTTTAATAAACTAAGAACATTTTGACATGACATTCAACTCATTAATGCTTACCTCCAAATTCATAGTACTCCATTATAAAGATACAGGATTATTTACTCTCTCATTTTTGTCTAGTAGTTTACAGTTTTTACTATTACTGATAATACACACCCTTCTGTGTATATCATGTACATCAGGACCTCTGCTAGCCTGAAAGATGCCTTTGGGAAACTAGAAAGGATGCCGTCTCTGGGAAGACACAGACAGACTCATCAGGAGGTGGGGCCTGGCCAGGGAAGCCTAGTACAGATTTCTACCACTCACCCCTCAGCCAGGAATCCATATCCTACACCACTGTACCCCGCTGGCCTGGTGTGCACTTTTAATTACTGTCTTAGAATTCAGTTACAGAAGTATCATTCCTGGATCAGAGTAATATAGGCTTTTTTCAGCCTTTCAAAATATATTACTCAACTTGCTTTTTATATACACGCTAGCTTCCCTGGTGGCTCAGATGGTAAAGCGTCTGCCTGCAATGCAGGAGGCCCGGGTTCAATCCCCGTGTTGGGCAGATCCCCTGGAGAAGCAAATGGCAACCCACTCCAGTACCCTTGCCTGGAAAATCCCATGGACAGAGGAGCCTGGTAGGCTACAGTCCATGGGGTAGCAAAGAGTTGGACACAATCGAGAAACATCACTTTCACACTAATTTCTATTCCCACCAGCAGAAGCAGCACATGCTAACCTAGTTCTATTACCATCTACTTCCCAGGACATAGCCCATTGCCCTGCAAACTTTAGGAGATTAATAAAGGTTTGTCAAATGAGTAAGAGAAGCTAAGGAAGAGGAAAGAAAAGGAAACCCCCTTTTATATCAAGTGTGTGGATATTTCCTAACCAAGGAATTTGCATGCATGTGTGCTCGGTCATGTCCGACTCTTTGTGACCCCACGGATTGCTGGCCTCCTCTGTCCATGGGATTTTCCAGGTAAGAATAACTGGAGTGGGTTGCCATTTCCTTCTCCATGGGATCTTCCCAATCCAGGGATGGAAGCTATATCTACTATGTGTCCTGTTCTGCAAGCAGATTCTTTATTGCTGAGCCACTGGGGAAGTCTAACCAAGGAACTAAGGCCTTAACTACATAATTTGTACTTTTTATATGCAATTAAGCTAAGACTACAATAAACATTGAATTTTGTGAGTTATACATAATATTATACATTTTCACAGCATTCGGGGGTTTGCTAAGTATCCTAATGATAGTATTTGTTCTGAAACCAGTTCTGCAAGTTGAGCACATCAACAATTTTAAGATCCATTTGACAATGATGAGCAGAGGTTAATTTCATATGCAAAGTAACAAGTCAGATAATGGTAGGGTCCTTATAAAACCCCTGAATTAGACTCAAATATTGTGGCATGGCTGTTTGCAGCTTATCATTGTAACCACCTACAATTTAAAAGCAGACTTCAGTACATATTTTGGCCACCTGATGTGAAGAGCCAACTCATTGGAAAAGACCCTGATGTGGGGAAAGATTGACGGCAAGAGGAGAAGGAGGATACAGAGGATGAGATGGCTGGATGGGATCATCAACTCAATGAACATGAGTTTGAGCAAACTCCAGGAGACAGTGAGGGACAGGGAAGCCTGGTATGCTGCAGTTCATGAGGTCACACACAGACACAACTCAGCAACTCAACAACAACAACAGTATATTTTAAACCTGGGGACAGCTTGGTACAATGCTAACTTCTGTTTTCCATTCAACTCAAGCTCTTCAACGAGCACTCACGACTGTCCTTTGCTCTGTGGTGCCCATCCCACACTTTAAGTGGCACAAATGACAGAAAACAAAGACACAGTTTAAGCTTGAGAAAACCTGTCCCTTGTTTCTCCTCTATCATCTGTTAGCATGTGACAGTGAACAACTCAGTCAACTTGAGGCTCAACTTCATTCTCTACAGAAGCAAAGATAATGCGTGATTTACCTTATGTATCCTATACACCCTCACCGAAGCAATTTCTGTAATACAACAATCTGCACTATTATATATGTAAGTACTCGTAAGAATTATCACTCCATCAATGGCCCAAATATTAAACAAGAAAACAACAGAATGGCCCCAAATTAAGACCACCAGATATAATAGAAGGAGCTCCAATTTTATTCCTGCCAAGGGACCTTTGGGTTGTTCCCCAAATCCCCATCAAAACCCAAACCATGATATAAAATAGAAAATTGGCATGTTTCCAATAACAGTTACTATCTCATCAATTTTCTAATTAAAAGATGACTAAACTCTGCCGAACAGGTTTGTGAAATTATCCAGTAAATCTTTCCTAAGTCCGGAAGTTTTAACGTCCACTGTCCTCATCAAGAAACTCATCACGCTTGCTTTTGGGCTTCGTTTCCCTGGCTCCAAAAGTGATTCAGGTGAGGAAAAACCAAGGGCAGTCATCTTATTCCAATATGAAAAACACAAGAAGTAACAAAAGGCATAACATATTTTAGAAAGAATTTTAGATTTACTTTTAAACAAAAATGTTGCTTCCTGGAACCACTCATAAATACTTGTTTATTTTCCTCTTTTTTTTTTAGCTTTTTATTTTTTTATTAAAAAAAATTTTATTGGGGTATAATTGATTTACAATGTTGTGTTAGTTTCAGGTATACAGCAAAGTGATTCAGTTATACATATACATATATTCATTCTTTTCGAGATTTCTTTTCCATATAGGTTATTAAAGAATATTGAGGCCCTTGTCATATACAGTAGGTCCTTATTATCTATTATTTTTTTTTCTTTCTTTTTTTTTTTTTAAACTTTACAATATTGTATTAGTTTTATTTCTTTTAGTGAAATTCTACTTATACATGTTTCTCTTCAGTAGCTATAAGCAATAAAGAACGACTGTCCACATTCTTCACTTTCTAACTCTTGGTTTTTTCCCTAAGGTTTTCACACATGGCCAGCCAGCTTCGATAAAAATTCAAAGAGAATATCAGCTCAGTGGTAAAGAATCCGCCTGCCAATGCAGGAGACATGGGTTCGATCTCTGGGTCGGCAAGATACTCTGGAGTAGGAAATGGCAACCCACTAGAGTATTCTTGCCTGGAAAATTCCATGGGAAGAGGAGCCTGGTGCACTACAGTTCATGGGGTCCCAAAGAGTCAGACATGACTAAGCGACTGAGCACAAACCACGCATCCTAGATAACAGAGATGACCTTGGCCAGAATGAAAGTGCATGCTCTCCTTCTTAATGAATAAGGAGTTACTTCAGAATGATTACCTCAGAGTACAGGCATCATATTACCCTCCGGTAACAGGCTGCTAGCTCTTCATCACAACTTAAACGATCTACTATGTTCTCAATATTTAAAGGCTACTGTTAATACATTCTTAATACTTCAGGATCCACAAGTACACTTGTTGCTAGTCCCTCTGAGAATCCCTTTATGTATCTTTAAGGAGAGACAGAAAAACACATTTTATAAGTATTTGTAGACATCTGACTAGTCAGGGTATTACTCCTTTTTGCCCAGAGGGAATTTAGTTTGCTCTGTTTCAAATAATTGAATCCTAGTGCTGGAATAGTAATCCCATTTGGAATTCCAGATTCAGCTTTACAAAATCACTACTTCATTAGTTGGGATCTTGTGTGTTCAAGCACTGATACAAAAAAAGTCAAGTTATAAAGATGGATATACCATTCAACTCAGTTACTATAACTTTTAGAGCTGATTAGCAAACCCATAGGCAGGCCTGTGCATTTCAGTCTGAGATATTATATAAGAGGATCCAGCTTGGCCTTACTCTGTATCAAGGTTTCTGATCTGTAAATTGCCTTTTTTCATTTAAAGTTATTTCTGTTTCATCTGTCGTGGTGAGTTATCTTGGGAACTAAAAATATTTGAAGGTTAATCTAAATATTTCTGGAGACAAATGCAAATCTAAGTGCTACACTTTCAGAGCTATTTTGACTTAAAATGATAAGACACTAAAGACACAAAGCAGTAAGCTTGTTGCTAGGTGACAGGTGACACCTGCAGTATCTTCTCTGAACCTGTACGGCATGAGACATCTTACTGCTGAGAAAAGACACACGGATTTCCATGGCATACACATTACTCTCTGCAGAGAAGCAAACTGAGGTTCAGATATTTTTAAACATAGGCCACAGGCAGTCAGGAAATCACATCTATATGAATATCTTATTGTAAAGATGCTTCTCACAATAAACAGAAAAGGGAAGTTGCTTATTGTCCATTTTGAGTATATTCGATTCCATAATCTAACATCTACATATGAAATACACATAATTTTCATGATTTATGAATAAAGATTAAACAGTGATAATTCTTTGTATTCCACTGAGAAATTTTCAAACTTTTAACTGAAGTCACTTCAACAAGTGTTAGGTAGAGTCCATAGAGAAAGCAATGCCTTATAAAAAATAACCCAATTTCTATTCAATTTATTAATACCAGATTATCATATCAAAGATCTGATGAATTAAAAAAGAAAAGCACACAATGCTTCAATGGAGATTACTTCCTAGATACATTCTATAATTACATACCTATGTTCAAGCATTACCTTCCTTTCTCCAGGAAGAAACCAAGGGACAAAGTTCCACCCCCTATCCTTTGCTCACTGGGTAATACAGAAGATGACACAGAAATTTCAGGGATTCTTCTATGCCAAGAATTCTGGGATCTCACATGAATGAATGGCATGTCTACTCCTGTAAGACAGGCTGTGCTGATGGTCATGGAAAAGATGCAGGCACAAATGCCAGAGAGAAGGAACACTTAGAGGTCACGTGACTTGGGGCAGGTTGCTTCACTTTCATGTACTCCCTTTTCATAATTTATTAAGCTGGTAAAATAAAACCTTTGGCAAGGGGCACCGGAAATGAGAATGTAGACAATATATGGACTGCAGTTCACTACGTGGCACATACTAGTTACTCGACAAATGTCAGTCCCATCCATACTCCCTATGCTTATAATCAAGTGCTCAGTCTCCTACTTCCACTTAAACTTCCCCCAGAACTAGGAAAAAGCAATGACTTACTCTAGCCCAAGTTGCACTTACTCCACACCACCTTCAACCATGACTGTATGTTTCTTACAGGAAAAGTCCTAAGAATACAGACAACAGGAGCTCCACTCTAGGGTGTCACAGTGAAAGTGTTAGCTGCTCAGCTGTGTCTGACTCTTTGCAACCCCATGGACTATATAGCCTGTCAAGTTTCTCTGTCCATGGAATTCTCCAGGGAAGAATACTGGAGTAGCCATTCCCTTCTCCCAGGGATCTTTCTGACCTAGGGATCGAACCCAGGCCTCCTGGATTGCAGGCAGATTCTTTACCATCTGAGCCAACAGGGAAGCCCCTCTAGGGCATCACAGTATAGTGTCTATAAAAAAACCATTAAGAGAGTTCACTGTTGTAAGGTCATCAATAACTCCTACCCGACAATAACCCCCTTGGACTTGTTCAGTTCAGTTCAGTTGCTAAGTCGTTTCCAAATCTTTGTGACCCGATGAATTGCAGCACGCCAGGCCTCCATGTCCATCACCATCTCCCGGAGTTCACTCAAACTTACGTCCATCGAGTCGGTGGTGCCATCCAGCCATCTCATCCTCTGTCGTCCCCTTCTCCTCCTGTCCCCAATCCCTCCCAGCATCAGAGTCTTTTCCAATGAGTCAACTCTTCACACGAGGTGGCCGAAGTACTGGAGTTTCACCTTTAGCATCAGTCCTTCCAAAAGAACACCCAGGACTGATCTCCTTTAGAATGGACTGGTTGGATCTCCTTGCAGTCCAAGGGACTCTCAAGTTAGTTACATATAAATCGTTTGAAAATTCTCCATTATAAAATTGTCCTTTCCCATTTCCAGCTCTATGTTTCTCTGAAATTATGCTTCCACCCAGGAAAGGAAAGGAAGGAAAGTCGCTCAGTGGTGTCCGACTCTTTGGGACCCCATGGACTGTAGCCTACCAGGAAGAAAAACAGACAATACAGAAAAAGCAAACTTTCTCAGAACTAAGGAAGGTCCCACATGGAGTATGGTATACCCTGAAGCTTTGCACAATCATTTAAGCACAGAGTGCACTGAATAAACAGCCCATTTTCTGAGGGAGAAGGCAGAGACAGAGCACACTGACAGAGCAATGACACTTTCCATCTGTTTTCGGCTTGCATTACACCCAATCATTCTATACAGACAGGGAACAAATAAACCTTTAAAAGAAAGTAACCACAGCAAACGAAGTAAGCCTTTCTTGTACATATATTGTGCTCAATATAATGGTTTGAAAAGTACTGTATGCTATGCTCATATTCAAGTGTAATTGCCATTTTACTGGGACTGCATAGTCAAAAATCTGATTTGTATTGCAAAGGAATGACAAGATGATTAAATCTTGTCTTCATATGTCTAATTTATGTGATTTAGACTGCAGCACAAATATGAGCGTGTGCAATTTGTAGTTGCATGGAAAGCTACTGCATATAACCCTACACTCTGCCAAAAGTAACTTGGCCACACCAGAGTTTCCATTCTCACATGGGAAACGGTGGGAGGAGGGGAGTCACTAACAGTCTTCCCCTAACTGTATCAGGGTGTGTTGTAAACCATTATCCTTAAGATATGAAAAACTTCTGGGGATCTTAAGAGGCTGGCAGGAGAGAATAACAGGGTCCCAGCTACTTATTAATCTCCACTTCACTTCCCAGCACTTTTTATAAATATAAATGTGGTTGTGTTGATTTATACAGAGAAAAGCAAACATCAAGTGTTGAAAACAAATGAAAATAAAATCATGATAAACACACATTTGGTACTATTTATACATGCATAATTCACAAAGTCTAGAAATTTCCACACTACTTTACTTCAATGGGTGTTGTCTGAACATAGCTGGGTGTATATATTATGGGGTAATTACAAATTTTATACACTAAAGAGCAATGACATCGTCAAGACAAATAAGTTGCCTCATTCAGTATGCAGTCAACATACTTGGCTTTCCTATTAATTTCTGCCTTCTATGTTTAGTTTCCCCATGCTAAGAAAGAGAAACCCCATTCAATGCACAGTAAACTGTGTGCTTAGGGAGTAAATTTGTTTTCTAGTCCATCACAACAATAGTTGATTAAAATATGTTGCTCTTACCCAGTTTTGAATTAACTAATGTGAAATAAAACAAATATTTATTAAATAGTGAGGAAAACATTCCATCAAACTGTAAACCCTGAGTAGGAAAACAAATGGCACACACTTAATTACAGCTGACATTTCAATGAAATTTGCAATTTCCAAATATTTAACAAGAATTAGAAAAATATCCGATTGGAGGTATTTTTAGGACACGTTCACATTCAGTCTTTTCATACACCTGAACCCAAAGAAGTTTTAACAGAGGCAGATTTTACAGTACAACTGAAAGATAGATCAAAGAAGTAAACAGATTTGTTTTACTGGCATTTGTGACATATTGATACAGACACAAGAGAATTAATGTGATATCTGTAATGAATATCTTGTCTTACTGAACAACAGTTTTGACCAGCAAAACTCATTAATCTAGCGTGTACATTCAGATATCATAATCACTGCCCCATGCAGTTCATAATCTGGTTCATAACAGATAGCTGGCTGTCAAAGCAAATATATAATCAATAAGTATTTCTCAATGATGAGCAAATTAGTAGACTGTCAAATGTATTACATAACCATATGCTTCTCTCTGCTTCCCTCATAATTAATACCAAAAAATCAAAATACTATTTATTGAGAATAACAAGTGATGTATTAGGTGGATTCCTCTCTAGAAGGATCAAAACCACCATTTGAAAAACTAAAAATTACTGAAATTGGAAGTCAACTCAAATATAATGCAAGCAATAGCTAGCAGGTCTTAATTGAGGGTCTACTGACATTTATTACATGGTACCTATATTCTGTTATTAATTCATATTGCTGCTAAGTCGCTTCAGTCGTGTCCAACTCTGTGCAACCCCATGGAGTGCAGCCTACCAGGCTTCTCTGTCCCTGGGATTCTCCAGGCAAGAACACTGGAGTGGGTTGCCATTTCCTTCTCCAATGCATGAAAGTGGAAAGTGAAAGTGAAGTCGCTCAGTCATGTCCGACTCTTAGCGACCCCATGGATTGCAGCCCACCAGGCTCCTCCATCCATGGGATTTTTCTGGGCAACAGTACTGAAGTGGGGTGCCATTGCCTTATCCAATTCATATTAATATATGCCAAAAATTGAGGGCATTACAAATCATATATCACAATACCTGATTTAAAGAGGCTCATGAACAACAAAAGGGAGAATATAAACAAGTAAAATAATTATAACAATAATGGATACAATCTAGCGGATGTTCACCACATGTTAACATGAACTAAGGCTTGGACACAACTTGGTGACAGAGCAACGACAACAAAGGCATTATTATAATATTAGTTAATAAATTCATGTACAAGGCATAGCTATTCCAATGACCCGGTATGAATACCTCCATTTTGAATTGAAAGTAAGTGTGATTAAAGTCCATATCCGCTAACATGTATCAAATTGAAATCCTAATATCATCATAGGGGCTCTAATGAAAATAATAAACTATAGCACGAAACTGAGGGAACCCACAGCGAGGTGAAACGAAGCTAAGTCTTGAAGTTAAAGAGGTATATGAGGAATAAGCATGTTTAAACCTGACTCTGAGAACACACACATGTATGTACAGACACATATAACTTACACACACATACATATGACTGAGCATCCCAGCTGACATACCTACACCAGCTAGCCCATGTCACCCAACAAGGAGCTCTGATACAGTAGAGAAGCCTCTACAGTGGAGAGAAGGACCATTTCAAAAGAATAACCAAACCAATCCTGAGAGCATAATTTCTAGTGTCTTAGATGCACATATGTCTTATAATATAAAAGGATTTATATTATGTATTCTAAACCAACAGTATTAAAAATATGTTGTAAAGTAGCTAATTACATGGCGGAAAATAACTGTAAAAGGCCTTTTTCATGTGCTATGTTCCACAACTGAAGATATTTCTGACATCACTGACCTTTATGGATATTTCAAAATATTTACTATTCAAATACGAAGCAGTGAAAATATGCCAATAGGGCGCATGTGTGCACACGCACACAGTCAAGCACCAGTGAAAACCTGATTAGAGAGAAATTCCTGACACAAGCATAAGTTATATGAGTAAGTTTTTCTTTTCTAAAAATATTCCAGAAAATTATTTTAAATGATTTTGAAAAATAACAGTATAGCCGAGAATAACAAAGGCATTTTCGAAAATAATCTCAAAACAAAAATTGGCCACCTGCAGACCTGAAGGCCTACTTGAATACAAACATAAAACTATTTACATATAAACATCAGAATTAGTCTGATACATATATAATACATGGATTAATCATTTATAATTGCCAAGAAATGTTCGCAAGTAAAATAACTTTATCAAATAACTATTGGGAGTAAACAACAAACTGCTCACAGGTATCTCCCCAATATGTATGGAAAATCTATTCTTATACTTTAATTCAACTACACTATCAAAAAACCATCAGACTTTACAAGGATAGTTCTTAAATTCTCTGACTTTATTCCCAAAAGGATGTCAAAATACTACTTCATTTATCATATATTTTTGATGATGGCAAACCACTTCAGTATTCTTGCCATGAGAACCCCACGAACAGTATGAAAAGGAAAAAAGATATAACACTGAAAGATGAGTCCCCCAGGTGGATAGGTGTCCAAGATGCTAATGGGGAAGAGCTGAGAAATAGCTACACAAAGAATGAATAGGCTGAGCAAAACCAGAAAGGACACTCAGTTGTGGATGTGTCTGCTGTGAAAATAAAGTCCAATGCTGTAAAGAGCAATACTGCATAGGAACCTGGAATGTTAGGTTCATGAGTCAAGGTTAACTGGATGTGGTTAAACATGAGATGGCAAGAGTGAATATCAACATATTAGGAATCAATGAACTGAAATAGACAGGAATGGGCAAATTTAATTCAAATGACCATTGTATCTACTACCGCAGGTAAGATTCCTTAGAAGGAATGGAGTACCCCTCATAGTCAACATGAGTCTGAAAGGTAGTACATGGTTGCAGTCTCAAAAATGACAGAATGAACTGAGTTCGTTTCCAAGGCAAATCATTCAGTATCACAGTAATCCAAGTCTTTGCCCCACCACTAATACTGAAGAAACCTAAGTTGAAAGCTTTTATGAAGACCTTCAAGACCTCCTAGATATAATACCAAAAAAGATGTTCTTTGCATGATAGATGAATGGAATACAAAAGTAGGAAGTCAAGAGATGCCTGGAATAACAGGCAAGTTTGGTCTCAGAGTATAAAATGAAGCAGGGCAAAGACTATCAGAATTTAGACAAGAGAACACACTGGTCATAGCACACATCCTCTTCCAACACAAGAGAGAATTCTACACATGGACATCATCAGATGGTCAATACCAAAATCACAGCAATTTTATTCTTTGCAGTGAAGATGGGAGAACCTCTATACTGAGCAAAAACAAGACCTGGAGCTGACTGTGATTCAAACCATTAGCTCCTTATTGCAAAATTCAGGCTCAAATTGAAGAAAGTAGGGAAACCACTAAGCTGTCAAGGCTATGGTTTTTCCTGTGGTCATGTATGGATGTGAGAGTTGGCCTGTGAAGAAGGCTGAGTGCCGAAGAATCGATGCTTTTCAACTGTGGTGTTGGAGAAGACTCTTGAGAGTCCCTTGGACTGCAAGGAGATCCAACCAGTCCATTCTGAAGGAGATCAGCCCTGGGATTTCTTTGGAGGGAATGATGCTGAAGCTGAAACGCCAGTACTCTGGCCACCTCATGCTAAGAGTTGACTCACTGGAAAAGACTCTGATGCTGGGAGGGACTGGGGGCAGGAGGAGAAGGGGACGACAGAGGATGAGATGGCTGGATGGCATCACTGACTCAATGGACGTGAGTCTCAGTGAACTCCAGGAGTTGGTGATGGACAGGGAGGCCTGGCGTACTGCGATTCATGGGGTTGCAAAGAGTCCGACACGACTGAGCGACTGATCTGATCTGATCTGCTTCAGGTATGACATACATCAAATCCCTTACGATTATACAGTGGAGCTGACAAGCAGATTCAAGTGACTAGATCTGGTAGACAGAGTGCCTGAACAACTATGGACGTAGGTTCGTAACACTGCACAGAAAGTGATGACCAAAACCATCCCCCAGAGGGGGAAAAAATGCAAGAAGGCAAAGTGGTTGTTTGAGGAGGCCTGACAAATAGCTGAGAAAAGAAGAGAAGCAAAAGGCAAAGGAGAAAGGGAAGGATATAACCAACTTAATGCAGAGTTCCTGAGAATAGCAAGGAGAGATAAAGTCTTTTTAAGTGAATAATACAAAAGAACAGAGGAACACAACAGAATGGGAAAGACCAGAGAGATCTTCAAGAAAACTGGAGATCCCAAGGGAACATTTCATGCACAGACAAGCACAATAAAGGATTAGCAAGGATTTAACAGAAGCAAAAGTGTTTAAGAAGATGTGGCATGAATATACAGAAGAACTATATAAACTGTGAAAAATTCTTAAAGAGATGGCAATACCAGGCCACCTGACCTGCCTCTTGAAAAACCAGTATGCAGGTCAGGAAGCAACAGTTAGAACTGGACATGGAACAACAGACTGGTTCCAAATAGGAAAAGGAGTACATCAAGGCTGTATATTGTCACCCTGCTTACTTAACTTATATGCAGAGTACATCATGAGAAATGCTGAGCTGGAGGAAGCACAAGTTGGAATCAAGATTGCTGGGAGAAGTATCAATAACCTCAGATATGCAAATGACACCATCCTTATGGCAGAAAGTGAAGAAGAACTAAAGAGCCTCTTGATAAAAGTGAAAAATGAGAGTGAAAAAGTTGGCTTAAAGCTCAACATTCAGAAAACTAAGATCATGGAATCCGGTACCATCACTTCATGGTAAATAGATGGGGAAACAGTAGAAACAGTGGCTGACTTTATTTTTCTGAGCTCCAAAATCACAGCAGATGGTGACTGCAGCCATGAAATTAAAAGATGCTTACTCCTTGGAAGGAAGGTTATAACCAACCTAGGCAGCATACTGAAAAGCAGAGACATTACTTTGCCAACAAAGGTCTGTCTAGTCAAAGCTATGGTTATTCCAGTGGTCACGTATGGATGTGAGAGTTGGACTATAAAGTAAGCTGAGCGCCAAAGAATTGATGCTTCTGAACTGTGGTGTTGGAGAAGACTCTTTTGAGTCCCTTGGACTGCAAGGAGATCCAACCAGTCCATCCTAAAGGAGATCAGTCCTGGATGTTCATAGGAAGGACTGATGTTGAAGCTGAAACTCCAATACTTTGGCCACCTGATGCGAAGAACTGACTCATTTGAAAAGACCCTGATGCTGGAAAGCTTCTGCACAACAAAGGAAACTATTAGCAAGGTGAAAAGACAGCCTTCACAATGGGAGAAAATAATAGCAAATGAAGCAACTGACAAACAACTAATCTCAAAAATATACAAGCAACTCCTATAGCTCAACTCCAGAAAAATAAATGACCCAATCAAAAAATGGGCCAAAGAACTAAATAGACATTTCTCCAAAGAAGACATACAGATGGCTAACAAACACATGAAAAGATGCTCAACATCACTCATTATCAGAGAAATGCAAATCAAAACCACTATGAGGTACCATTTCATGCCAGTCAGAATGGCTGCGATCCAAAAGTCTACAAATAATAAATGCTGGAGAGGGTGTGGAGAAAAGGGAATGCTCTTACACTGTTGGTGGGAATGCAAACTAGTACAGCCACTATGGAGAACAGTGTGGAGATTCCTTAAAAAACTGGAAATAGAACTGCCTTATGACCCAGCAATCCCACTGCTGGGCATACACACTGAGGAAACCAGAAGGGAAAGAGACACGTGTACCCCAATGTTCATCGCAGCACTGTTTATAATAGCCAGGACATGGAAGCAACCTAGATGCCCATCAGCAGATGAATGGATAAGAAAGCTGTGGTACATATACACAATGGAGTATTACTCAGCCATTAAAAAGAATACATTTGAATCAGTTCTAATGAGGTGGATGAAACTGGAGCCTATTACACAGAGTGAAGTAAGCCAGAAAGAAAAACACCAATACAGTATACTAACACATATATATGGAATTTAGAAAGATGGTAACAATAACCCTATGTATGAGACAGCAAAAGAGACACTGATGCATAGAACAGTCTTATGGACTCTGTGGGAGAGGGAGAGGGTGGGGAGATTTGGGAGAATGGCATTGAAACATGTATAATATCATGTATGAAATGAATCGCCAGTCCAGGTTCGATGCACGATACTGGATGCTTGGGGCTGGTGCACTGGAACGACCCAGAGGGAGGGTATGGGGAGGGAGGAGGGAGGAGGGTTCAGGATGGGGAACACAGGTATACCTGTGGCAGATTCATTTCGATATTTGGCAAAACTAATACAATATTGTAAAGTTTAAAAATAAAATAAAATTAAGAGAAAAAAAGATTAAAACATTAAAAAAAAAAAAAAGATTGCGGGCAGGAGAAGGGGATGACAAAGGATGAGATGGTTGGATGGCATCACCGACTCAATAGACATGGCCATGGGTGGACTCTGGGAGTTGGTGATGGACAGGGAGGCCTGGAATGCTGTGGTTCATGGGGTTGCAAAGAGTTGGACACAACTGAACGACTGAACTGAATATAAAAAAGACCTTCATGACCCAGATAACCATGATGGTGTGATCATCACCTAGAACCAGAGATCCTGGAGTGTGAAGTCAAGTGGGCCTTAAGGATCACTATGAACAAAGCTAGTGACGGTGATAGAATTCAAGCTGAGCCACTTCAAATCCTAAAAGATAATGCTGTCAAAGTGCTGCATTCAATATGCCAGTAAGTGTGGAGAACTCAGCACTGGCCACAGTACTGAGAAAGGTCAGTTTTCTTTCCAATCCCAAAGAAAGGCAATGCCAAAAAATGTTCAAGTTACCATACAATTGCACTCATTTCACATATTAGCAAGATTATGTTCAAAATCCTTCAAGCTAGGCTTCAGCATTATGTGATCTGAGAATTTCCAGACGTAAAAACTGAATTTAGAAAATGCAAGGGAACCAGAGGTCAAACTGCCAACACCAGCAGGATCATAGAAAAATAAAGGAAATTAAAAAAAAAAAAAAATCTACTTTTGCTTCATTGCCTATGCTTCAAAAGCTTTTGACTGTGCTGATCACAACAAACGGTGGAAAATTCTTAAAGAGATGGGAATACCAGACCACCTTACCTGCCTGAGAAACCCATATGCAGTTCAAGAAGCAACAGTTAGAACTGGACATGGAATAACAGACTGGTTCAAAACTGTAAAGGAATACGTCAAAGCTATATATCGGCACCCTGCTTATTTAACTTATATGCAGAGTACATCATGGGAAATGCTGGGCTGGAGGACTCACAAGCTGGAATAAAGACTGCCTGGAGAAATATCAACAAACTCAGATATGCAGAAGATAACAATTTAAGGGGAGAAAGTAAAAACGAAGTAAAGAGTCTCTTGATGAAGGTGAAACAGGAGAGCAAAAAACTCAACAAAAACTCAATGTTAAAACTCAACATTCAAAAAATTAAGATCACAGCATAAAGTCCCATCACTTCATGGCATACAGATGGGGAAAAAGTAGAAACTATCAGAGTTCATTTTCTTGGACTCCAACATCACTGCGGATGGTGACTGCAGCCACAAAATTAAAAGACGCTTGCTCCTGGGAAGAAAAGCTATAACAAATCTAGACAGTGTATTACAAAGCAGAGACATCACTTCCCCAACAAAGGTCCATATAACCAAAGGTATGGTTTTTCCAGTAGTCATGTACAGATGTGAGTGTTGGACCACAGAAAAGGCTGAGTGCTGAAGAATTGTGCTTTCGAACTGTCATGCTGGAGAAGACTCTTGAGAGTCCCTTGGACAGCGAGGAGATCAAGCCAGTCAATCCTAAAGGAAATCAGTTCTGAATATTCATTGGAAGGATTGGTGCTGAAGCTCCAATACTTTGGCCACTAGACGCGAAGAGCCGACTCCTTGGAAAAGACCCTGATGCTGGGAAAGACTGAGGGCAAGAGGAGAAGGGTGTGACAGAGGATGTGATGGTTGGATGGCATTACTGACTCAATGGATATGAGCTTGAGCAAACTCAGGCAGACAGTAAAGGACAGGGAAGCCTGGTGTGCTGCAGTCCCTAGGGTCACTAAGAGTTGGAAATGACTGAGCAACTGAACGCAACAATCATATATATTAAGATTAACAATGGCTGGAGATGGCACACTGCTATCTGGGTAAGTACTGAGCCTGCAAAAAAGGAATGGTAAAACCAGGTGTTGTGGTTTTACACATACTTCATCTCTGCAGAAAGCCATGGTGTGAAGGATGAAAATAACTGCATTTCAATTCAGGAGAACTAAATAGATGACAACTCAACCAAATAGATAACAACTATTAATCCAGAGCAGGGCTATGAAGTATGCACATGACTCTACCAGTCAACTTGAATTTGAAAAGAACATTTAGTGAACACAACTGTCACACAAGAGCAAGCCATATACCATTAATATTTTGAAGGTCTTTCTACTGTTAATATTTGAAGATCTTTCTGCAAAATATAGAAAGTCTATTTCTCTATTCCTATTTGGAGACTTTGTCCAAAACTTCCTTCACTGTGACAGCTGCTGGTTGATAACTTACATAATGAACATTTATTTAATTTTCACTCACAAGCTTCAAACTTCAATATACTTCAACCCTCAGGTTCAAATGCTTGATGGCATACACGCCCACCCCAGCTAGCCTTTTAAAGGTTTTTATTTCATTGAGGGGCTTTAACCTTCCCTCACCACATCTCGGTTCTAATTTTCAACTCTTTTCTACCATATGCTTGCGTCTTCTCCCTCTCCTTAAAAATATTCAGATAATCTCCATCTCAGTTCTAACATTCAGGCAGTTCTACTACAACTCCCCGTAACTAGAAAGCAGTTTCTATCCTTCCTCAGACATAGGATCACAACTTATTCACTCTACTGTGATCCACCTCGCCCTGTCTTGAAATGGTCTCTCTGATGTTTATTCAGCAACTCCACTTGGAAATACAATCTCCCTCCCCCATTTCAATGAGGTCTCGGATTCTTCTCTCCAATTTCTGTGCTACCATTGGCTGTCTTTTGAACAGTCTACCTCCCTAGAGAGAGATATCTTACAAAAATTCCCCTTAATTTTACAACAGCCCTTTCTCCCTTAGGAAGTTCCCCTACCAGAGATTTGACTATTAACTCCCAAATGAACTTCTCTAAGCCTAAACTTTTGCTAAAATCTTGCTCTACCTTTTTTTTCCCACACAGATATTACAGAATGATGTCCAGTGTATATATACACGAGTCATTCCAAAGTTAGCTATCACCCATAAAGTGAAAGCCACTCAGTTGTGTCCAACCCTTTGTGACTCCATTTACTGTAGCCCGCCAGGCTCCTCCGTCCATGGAATTCTCCAGGCAAAAATACTGGAGTGGGTTGCCATTCCCTTCTCCAGGGGATCTTTCCAACCCAAGGATCAAACACGGGTCTCCTGCACTGCAGACAGATTCTTTACCACCACTGTGGAAGTCCTATGGAATGAAGAGGAGACTACACAAGGCATTTGCAATCACAGGAGGGAAAGCAACTTGAAAAATATCCGGTGCTCCAACTCTCTTGAATAATCCTTGCATTTTGTTTGGAGTGTCTATTTTCTTAGCAATATGCTGAATTCTTGTAGCTTACCACTAAACATTATTTGATTAATGAAATTTGTATTAAATAAGGGAGAGTAAGATACTACCATTACCCATGATACTGGGTTCTAGTGGTAAGTTAGCGAACCAATCTGGACCACAACTCCTGCATCAGTGAAATTAAGGCACTGATACATCTTTCAGTTTCTCTTCCCTTATAAGGCTGTGGAGTCTAAGAAACCTCTATGTAAAAAATGCACACACAAAAAAGAATCATACTAAGTCACTGAAAATAATTTATGGACTGCAATTTATTAGGTTCATACTGTAAAAAATGGTATTTATAACACAGAAATTATTCAGAGAGTTCTATCTCTGAAATTCTTTCGAAGTGGAATAAATAGCTGTTGTTGAAAACAATGCACAAGCCTGCACAGCATATGCTATGAACTAGGATAAATAAATATTAGTTAACGGAGTTTGAGTTCTATCTCTGAATTGGTGAATGCAGTGAAATTTATCGAAACTTCTCCTTCCCAGTGGCTACTAACCTCTTTGGGCAAAATACATTTTGCATTGCACTCAGTCCCTCAGTCATGTCTGACCCAGGGATCGAACCCACATCTCGTGGGTCTCCTGCATTGGCAGGTGGATTCTTTACCACTAGTGCTACCTGGGAGGTTCTGGGCAGAATACAATGGATGACTAATGACCAGTGGTACCTGAGGACACCACATCTCTTGACTACCTGGCAGTTCGAAGAGAAATTCTCAACTGATAAATAGGGGACAATGAAGTGAAAGATTTTCACTATTCCAAAGCTGAGCCCATGGGACACACCAGTAGCTGAACGATTCCTCTGGAGGTGGCCTTGGATAATTCTGAAGATAGGCAGGGACAATTCCTTGTCTAAGCACAGTTCCATGAAGCACTGTTATAATAACGTGTTCATCTGTGACTGGGAGTAATTTATTCCCCTTAGGGTTTTACCATGGCCACTTGGAATGCTCAGAAACATATCTGCCACTTTGTTTAGTGTAGATTACATAGATATATTATTCCCAATAGTATCTCAGCACCAAAAATATAATCCATATACCATGTACACACCATGCAATGTGACAGGTACTTTTTACCGTTACATAAGGCAGTCCCCACCATGAAGGAAGGATGTGAACCTCCATATTACAAGCAAAGCAAGGTTCGTGGCTACTGAACTACACAGTAGAGATCTGAACACATGTCTGTCTGATCCCAAACTCTTCTCCTCCCACCACAATGCCTCTCACTACAAGCTCCTAAGGTGTGAGCATGATGGAAGCGCTATTCCAGGACAAATTTATCCAGTTACAGAGGGGCCAGCTGTCAGGAGTGCTACCATGCACTAAAATGGACAAACCACTGCAGCATTCGCTTTGTGGATCCAGACGGTCACTTCAGTTCAGTCACTCAGTCGTGTCCGACTCTTTGCGACCCCATGAATCGCAGCACGCCAGGCCTCCCTGTCTATCACCAACTCCCAGAGGTCATTCAGACTCACGTCCATTGAGTCAGTGATGCCATCCAGCCATCTCATCCTCTGCCGTCCCCTTCTCCTCCTGCCCCCAATCCCTCCCAGCATCAGAGTCTTTTCCAGTGAGTCACCTCTTCACATCAGGTGGCCAAAGTACTGGAGTTTCAGCTTTAGCATCATTCCTTCCAAAGAAATCCCAGGGCTGATCTCCTTCAGAATGGACTGGTTGGATCTCCTTGCAGTCCAAGGGACTCTCAAGAGTCTTCTCCAACACCACAGTTCAGAAGCATCAATTCTTCGGTGCTCAGCCTTCTTCACAGTCCAACTCTCACATCTATACATGACCACAGGAAAAACCATAGCCTTGACTAGACGGACCTTTGTTGGCAAAGTAATATCTCTGCTTTTGAATATGCTATCTAGGTTGGTCATAACTTTCCTTCCAAGGAGTAAGCGTCTTTTAATTTCATGGCTGCAGTCACCATCTGCAGTGATTTTGGAGCCCAAAAAAATAAAGTCTGACACTGTTTCCACTGTTAACAACCAGCCGAATCTTGTTACTGCTAGAGTTGGGCAGCATTTCTCCATGGATGCTCTGTGGATGGAATGGGGTTTATATTAACAGGTTTGTTTGTTTGCTTGGGCTGTGCCACTTGGCATGGAGGATCTCAGTTTCCTGACCAGGGATTGAACCTGCACCACTCTGCATTGGATGTATGGCATCTTAACTACCAGACAGCCAGGGAATTCTTCAAGTGGGGTCCATATTAAACAAAAGATATCAGAGTTCCTTTTGCCAATGCATTATTTTTTTCATGTAGCCTTCCCAGAGGTATTAGGCAAGAACTTGCCCACACACACCCCCAGAGATCCCAATAGCCTCAGAAGTTACTGGAAAGCTAACCCTCCCATTTTTATAAGACCATGAACAATACCTGCAGAGTTCTTCAGAAGCAATCATGCCTCCTCCTATTACTCTGCCTATTCATACCATTCATGCATGGGCTTCTCGAGGCAAGAATACTGGAGTGGTTTGCCAGTCCCGTCTCCAGTGGACCATGTTTCGTCAGAACTCTCCACCATGACCCATCTATTTTGGGTGGCCCTGCATGGCCTGGTTCATAGCATCATTGGGTTACACAAGGCTGGATCCATATGATCATTTTGGTTAGTTTTCTGTGATGAAGAAAGAAAGTGAAAGCCTCTCAGTCATGTCCAACTCTTTGTGACCCGACGGACTAGACAGTCCATGGAATTCTCCAGGCCAGAATACTGCAGCAGGTATCCTTTCCCTTCTTCAGGAATCTTCCAAACTCAGGGATCGAACCTAAGTCTCCCACATTGCAGGTAGCTTCTTTACCAGCTCAGCCACAAGGGAAGCCCAAGAATACTGGAATAGGTAGCCTATTCCTTTCTCCAGCAGATCATCCCGACCCAGGAATCGAACCAGGCCAGGGTCTCCTGCATTGCAGATGGATTCTTTACCAACAGAGCTATTAGGGAAGCCCTGTGATGGTGAAATACTTTATCCACCTCCCGAAGCTAGGAAGTAGATGTCGCCTCCTGATGACATTTAACATCCTAGAGACTTGAATTCAAAACTCAGCTTTTGTATTTCCAGTAACAATTTTTAGAATACAGGTCTGAATTCCAGAGAAATTAATTGGCTAAAAAATGTTAAAATAATGCCTACCTGGTAGTACGTTTGTTATGTCCAGGTATGTAATATGCAGAAGGCACTTGATAAAAGTGGCAGCTATTATTATTATCTTTTTTCTTAATGATAAGTACTACTTTGGTTGTAAAAACACAGAGCTAAGCAACAGGCCACAGAATCTGCTGGAGTCAGAAAGAGATCAGAAGAAAAGCCACATGTACTTCTCTGGGTATCCTGTATTATTAAATTATACTAATTTAAGGAAAGAAAAATAGTTACTAAAGACAGCCAGATTTCTATAAAGCATATATTAATACATCATACTCCTCTTTTACAGGGAATGAGGCAACGGGAGATGGGTCTACAATTTTTCATAGCAGTATGATCCAAATAAAGTAAAATCCACAGAAGTAAAGATCATGCTGAAAATCCATCATCCAGAACTCCTGTTTATGGAGATTATCTGGCTGTATTTTCTAAAACTTAATATGTTAATATTATATCTATTTCACAGTCAACTTTTTATTTTCAATAACTTCTATATCCTCTCATTCACTGCCTCCTTATTGCCATCCATCTTATTCCTGTAATTATCCAGAAATCCACACCTTGATCTCGTTTCTACAAACTGTACTCATTCATGGAATCAGTAAGTACTTCTCTCCCTTCCTCCTTTTTCCAACTAATTCCCTGGTGTAGTTAAAAATAACCTGATGTTATGTTTTGGCAGATCATGTTGATGTCTGGCAGAAACCAACACAATTCTGTAGAGCAATTATCCTTCAATTAAAAAACAAATAATTTTTAAAAAAATATTTAAAAAAAATAACCTGATACAAAGAGCCAACTCATTGGAAAAGAACTTGATACTGGCAAAGACTGAGGGCAAGAGGAGAAGGGGGCAACAGATGATGAGATGGTAGGATGGCGTCACCAACTCAATGGACAAGAGTTCGAGCTAGTGAAGGACAGGGAAGCCTGGCATGCTGCTGCCCATGGGGTCGCAAAGCTCTGGACATGACTTCGCAACTGAGTAACAACAACAACATACACCAATACAAGGACTTCCCTGGTGGCTCAGTGGTACAGAATCCACCTGCCAATGCAGGAGATGCGGGTTTGATCGCTGGTCTGGGAAAATCCCCTGGAGGAGGAAATGACGCCAGTACTCTTCCCAGGGAAATCTCATGGACAGAGAAGCCTGACAGGCTATAGTCCACAAGTCACAAAGAGTGGGACATGACTCAGCAACTGAACAACAACTAGGTTTCAGAATGCACGGATTTCAGAATTTTTTATCATGTAAGTATCACTTACCTAGAGCCAGACATCCTGGAATGTGAAGTCAAGTGGGCCTTAGAAAGCATCACTACAAACCTAGTGGAGGTGATGGAATTCCAGTTGAGCTATTTCACATCCTGAAAGATGATGCTGTGAAAGTGCTGCACTCCATATGCCAGCAAATTTAGAAAACTCAGCAGTGGCCACAGGACTGGAAAAGGTCACTTTTCATTCCAATCCCAAAGAAAGGCAATGCCAAAGAATGCTCAAACTACCACACAATTGCACTCATCTCACACGCTAGTAAAGTAATGCTCAAAATTCTCCAAGCCAGGCTTCAGCAATACGTGAACCATGAACTTCCACATGTTCAAGCTGGTTTTAGAAAAGGCAGAGGAACCAGAGATCAAATTGCCAACATCTGCTGGATCATCAAAAAAGCAAAAGAGTTCCAGAAAAACATCTATTTCTGCTTTATTGACTCTGCCAAAGCCTTTGACTATGTGGATCACAATAAACTGTGGAAAATTCTGAAAGAGATGGGTATACCAGACCACCTGACCTGCCTCTTTAGAAACCTGTATGCTGGTCAGGAAGCAACAGTTAGAACTGGACATGGAACAGACTAGTTCCAAATAGGAAAAGGAGTACATCAAGGCTGTATATTGTCACCCTGCTTATTTAACTTATATGCAGAGTACATCATGAGAAATGCTGGGCTGGAAGAAGCACAAGCTGGAATCAAGATTGCCGGGAGAAATATCAGTAACCTCAGATATGCAGATGACACCACCCTTATGGCAGAAAGTGAAGAGGAACTCAAAAGCCTCTTGATGAAAGTGAAAGTGGAGAGTGAAAAAGTGGGCTTAAAGCTCAACATTCAGAAAATGAAGATCATGGCATCCGGTCCCATCACTTTATGGGAAATAGATGGGGAAACAGTGGAAACAGTGTCAGACTTTATTTTGGGGGGCTCCAAAATCACTGCAGATGGTGACTGCAGCCATGAAATTAAAAGACGCTTACTCCTTGGAAGGAAAGTTATGACCGACCTAGACAGTATATTCAAAAGCAGAGATATTACTTTGCCAACAAAGGTCCATCTAGCCAAGGCTATGGTTTTTCCAGTGGTCATGTATGGATGTGAGAGTTGGACTGTGAAGAAAGCTGAGCACCGAAGAATTGATGCTTTTGAACTGTGGCGTTGGAGAAGACTCTTGTGAGTCCCTTGGACTGCAAGGAGATCCAACCAGCCCATCCTAAAGGTGACCAGTCCTGGGTGTTCACTGGAAGGACTGATGCTGAGGCTGACACTCCAACACTTTGGCCACTTCATGCAAAGAGTTGACTCATTGGAAAAGATCCTGATGCTGGGAGGGATTGGGGGCAGGAGGAGAAGGGGACGACAGAGGATGAGATGGCTATATGGCATCACCGACTCGATGCACATGAGTCTGAGTGAACTCCGGGAGTTGGTGATGGACAGCGAAGCCTGGCATGCTGCGATTCATGGGGTCGCAAAGAGTCGGACACTACTGAGAGACTGAACTGAACTGAAGTATACACTAGAAAAGCATAAAATCTCTACCCACACTGTTAATGAAACTAAAAGTCAAGGACTTCCACTGGTTACTCCAGGAACCCCCAGCCATATCTGAACATCTGAAATGTATCTTGTCCAAATCAAGTTGCTCTGCAAGTGTGAAATACACAGCAGACTTTGAAGTCCTTTTACCACAAAAGCATAATTTAAAATATTTCATTTATCACTTTATATTGATTATGTGTTGAAATGGCAAGACTTTATTATAAAAATATATTATTAAAATTAATTTTGCCTATTTCTTTTTATGTTCTAACATAAAAAGGAACCCTAAAATTACTGAAGCAGCTCAAATTATATTTCTATCAAACAGCAGCAGTCAAGGTCCTACAACTTCAAAGCCTTGTTCAATACACTGGGAATTTTCCTGGCCTCGAGTTGTATTTTATAGAGACCTTAATGACTTGCTACCACTAAATTCCCTAAAGATATGTTTTCTTGTTTAATCTAGCATTTAATGTATCTGGATATGAATATATCACAACAGGTCCTGTTATTTGAGCAGTTTTCAGACCCTTGGAGAGTATAATTGTGCAGAATGTATTTGATGCTTGCTGCTACCAGATTTTTATTTTACCAGATTATCAATCTTCAGATCTTTGAAAACTCTGCAAAGTGATCTCAAAAGTCTTGTGTGTATCTTTCGTAAAGCACACACAGCCATGGCTGAACTCAAGTGTCAAGGGTTTTCCCTAATCCTCACAGCCTATTAAAACTAAAAGATTCCCAGAGGACCAGAAATATAACCCAACATCCAGTTTATGTTCTGAAGCATAGCTGTATTTAAATCAATAAATACAACGTAACGTATTCTGTACCACACTTCCACTCAACTGCTTACGGAAAATGCACTGGACAAAATATACATCATTAAACTGAGCACAGCCAAGTGTGTTATGTTACAGCAGCATTTGTAACTCAAGCCAAATAATCCTCCAAAATTTCTGAATGTCAAACTTACTGACAGTAACATTTTCATCTATTCTGTGTCTCACTGTTGTTTTTTTATGTTTCTCCTTAGGTATTCTTCTGAGTTAATAGATTTGATTAAGGGCCTCTCATTTTCATAATGTGTAAAACTGGGAAAATAATTCACTGTATATTTACACTGTATATTTATTTAAGGAATTTTTTTCCAGCTCTTTCACTGACAAGCAGCAATACCTAAAAAAAAAACAACCACATATTATAACTCTTATCAGCCCTCATTTTTTTTTTCATGGAGTTACATGCAAACTCATGTTTCTAATCATATGATTTCTACCAAATATCCCTGCTGGCTCAGTTCCTGTCAGATGCAATGACTGTGATACCAGGCAAGATAAGAAGGCTAGACTGGGTTTCCTTGTCGTTTGAGTTCAGTCATGTCCAACTCTTTGCAATCCCATGGACTGTAGTCCACCCGGTTCCTCTGTCCAAGGGATTCTCCAGGTAAGAATATGGGAGTGGGTAGCCATGCCCTTCTGCAGGGCATCTTCCTGACCCAGGGATTGAATCCAGGTCTCCTGTATTGCAGGCAGATTCTTTACCATCTGAGCTACCAGTTTACTGCTGATAAAGCCTTTGACTTCAGAGAGAGGATCCACTTGGTAAAGAGCCCATGGGTTTATTACTTCTAATTCTGCGGAAGGTCTGTAGGAGCCAACCATTCTCCACAGGGTGGTATAAACACAGAGAGTCTCTCAGGTGAAAAAATGCCCCAACTCACAACCATGGGGCATCCTGGGGGTGGGGATGCCAGGCCACACATGAAGTTATCAAAAGACTGACTCAGTGTTTCCCAACCCATTCACAGCATCCTCAACTGTCTAAGGACATCGGTATCTCAACACGCCTGGAACCAACTCCCAGGATGCCAAATGGGGAGCTCTGGGCTAATGTACTGAGGGAACTATGAACCTTTGACTCCCAGGAGCCAGGAGGCTGGAACAGTGGAGCCACCCAAAAGAAGGCTGGAAAAGGAGGCAGGAAGGATGTCCTCTCTGGACAGGGCTGCTACTACTCAGCTTCTGACAATGGTTCCCCCTGTAATTATATGAAATAAAAGGAAGACTCTATGCCTGCTTATGCTGCTGCTGCTGCTGCTAAATCGCTTCAGTCGTGTCCGACTCTCTGCGACCCCATAGACGGCAGCCTACCAGGCTCCGCCGTCCCTGGGATTCTCCAGGCAAGAACACTGGAGTGGGTTGCCATTTCCTTCTCCAATACATGAAAGTGAAAAGTGAAGTCGCTCAGTCGTGTCTGACTCTTCACGACCCCATGGACTGCAGCCTACCAGGCTCCTCCGTCCATGGGATTTTCCAGGCAAGAGTACTGGAGTGGGGTGCCATTGCCTTCTCTGACGCCCGCTTATGAGATCTCCTATAAAAACAGTACTGCCAAACTGAAAAACAAACAAACAAACACCATTTACTCATCAGTCAGTTCATGGTATGTTCTGTACTCTTCTGACCTTCAGATTCAAAACATGTAGGAAGCCAAGGAAATTACAAACTACAGAGGCCCTAGATTTCTCTGGGCCTTTGCAACACTGTTACAGGAAGAACGTAAATTCTCATAATAAAACACAGTATTTTTAAGAGAAGCATCGATTTCACTTTGAGTTTTTGTTTTTGGAGAAACTGTATTAAATCCAACTTGAGTATATTATGCACACAGTTCAAAAATCACATGATTTAACATAAAAGAAGAGAGTCAGAATAAATCCACTGCTTGCAGCAGGCTACATTGCACCACATACCTGGAATGACTGTCCTTTTCTAAGAAAAAGTCTGAAGAGTAAGTGATTGGGCAACCCTCAGAGAGGACAAGAACCCCTTAAATGGGCTCTGAGCACAGCAAGATTTTCAAGAATTCTTTCATAGTTTGGAGTTTGGGGGAAGCTCTGGGCTTCTTAGGTGGCTAATTCAAATACAATTCACACTGTCCAAACGTTCAAGAAGGCTCCTGGAATACCGCATTTCAGAAGTTCAGGTTTTCAGCGCAGTGGAGAGAGGGTACCCACCTCACACAACAAATCTGCTCATTCTACATTAATCAACAGTTTTCTCACTGTATTCCGCATTTGTTCAGTGTAATGAATAAAACATTAAAATTGCTATTTAGAATATAAAACAATGTAGTTCTTACAAACGGTAAAGTTATGCTGGGCCATAGTTTAGGGTACTAAGGCTGTTATTTACAGAATAAAATTCATTATCACTATGCAAATATTGAACAAGAATGGTCTGTATTCAAAGATAAAGTTGCCACAGGGGACTGTTGATATAGGAAATATGGCTGGAGCGATAGAGGATGCATATTAAAACTCATATACTGAAAAGGAAAAATATACTTAACAGGGATATTTAATACTCCAAGAGCATCAACTAGAATTGTTAAGGTCGTATTTACTGACATCTCAATTATAACCCTCCATTTTCAGTGCCTTCAGTTCAATCCAAAAATTGTCTGCAGAACCCAATCTACTGAACTTTACGAGGCCTCTATTGACAAATGATTTTTTGGTAGTGTTCAACATATTGAAACTATCATGAAAAAGACCAAAGGCCAATTTGAGTATTTTCCCTCACAGGCCCAGCAAATTTTGAAATGAATAGTAGGGATTTAAGACAAAGTTTTGTAAAATGAAGCAAACAAGTTAAGAGTTTGCCATGGTTAGTTTAATAATAAATGGTAGAGCTGGGAATCAAAGTCAAGGATTTCCACTCCAGAGTCTGTGTTAGCTAGTATAATTTGCCTGTTCATCATCTTAAGTAGATAGAAGTATTTTTATATTCAATAACATATATTAGTATATATATAATATAAATGTGGTGTTATATACTTATATTATATACCTATTACATTCCTGTATCATTTGGGAGGCCTGGCATGCTGCGATTCATGGGGTTGCAAAGAGTCAGACACGACTGAGCGACTGATCTGATCTGATCTGATATCATTTTGTTAGGTAGTTAGAATAGGAAAAAGGAGTCCAGAATGGTGGTGGCTAAAAGACAAAGAAGGGTAAAGCCCGTGAAAATAGAACAAAGGAAGGTCCAAGGACCAGAGTGAGGACCTCAGGTGAAGTAAACAGCTTTCTGGCTAGCCCAATTTACACAGGGCAGGCTCAGAGGGAGAAGATAAAAAACATACAAAAAGAGGGGCCAAAATTGAGCTTGGGGCTTTTCTTCTCTTGTGTCTTTTGGGTCCGCCCAACCTCACATGCCTCGAGGATGTACTTTCCTTTCTCCTTGCAAATACAACTAAGCTGTAACACGCACCTGTAACATGCAGCTGTAATACTGGTCCGTCCAACGCTTCAAATTTTTGCTGCAGTGAGACAGAATCGAGGAAATTACAAACTTCCCGGACATATATGATGCTGTGACTTGGATTTAACCTGGCTGATACAACCTCGGCTTGGCCCCTGCAAGGCGAAGGAAAAACACAGCAGAAGCCCAACTGGGCGAAAGCTCCTGCCGAGGAAGCTGAACATGAAGAAAACCCAGTGCAAGGGAAGTGACGAGAAGCCCAGCGTGCTGGAAACTGGGACAGCAAAAGGAAACCCAGCAGAAAGCACACGCAGCTCAGTCTCAGATTCCGTAAGACCTCTGGTTGGGGTAGGAAGTCTTCGCTCCTATGGCTGGAAGGATATATGGCTAACATAATCTTAATTCCTTTACAATCTCTCATTCCTTGTTTCCTCAAAACCCCCATGAACAGGCGAGCAGCACTGGGTGCCCCAGGGTGTCCTGAAGGCTCTACTATCTGCTGTGCCTTAGTAGCTATTGCCCAAGTAGGTAGGGGTTCTTCTGACCTTAATCTTCTTTGTGCCAAGGATCAGGTCAATGAAAATCCTGAGCACAGGTCAGGTATTTAGCAGATTTTCTGGCAGGTAATGAAGGGGATTCCTCGGCACATTTTTCCCACTGCTTTTTCCTCCCATCCTTCAGCTCCTCTCTCCATCTATGCCACTGTTTACAAATTATTGGGCAGATCATTTTTCCATTTCTAAAAGTTGTGCTTGAAACCGTTTACCTAAGACAGGGACTCAAACCCATGTGGCAGGGACTCTGTGCAATGCTTAGTCACTCAGTCATAGCCAACTGGGACTTGAGCCCGCCAAAACCCACGGTGCCTGGCTTCAGGACCTAATGAAGCTCAGGTTCTTGATGTCTCATTGAAAAAATTGAGAGAGAGACACAGCAATAGGTGAGAGGTAGATTTGTTCGGATTCAGAAAGAAGCACAGTGCACAGGGTGTGGGCCCTGGAAGGTGGTGTGGTTAGTTAGCTGGGTGTTTTCATATGCTAATGAGTGGGAGGGTCATTCCAACAATTGGGGAAGTACCCCCTCCTCAGTCTTTTGACAGTGCCTTCAAACTGTCCTGGCACCTCTGGGTGTGTCGTTTAGCTTGCAGACTGAGGATCAAGGTTTAGTCGAGTCTGACTAGTTTAGTTGTCATCTTGGACCCATTTGATTTTAATCGGTTTATGTTATGCCCTTGGGCTATGTGATACTTTCAAAAGTTGTGCCCTGCCCTCTTCTCTCCTGTTTTCATGAGCCTGCTTTTCCTGAGCCCTGTCTGGACCCACAATGTTGCCTCTACAATCTTCTGGAGGGACAACCAGAAAATAGCTGGCCCTTGGGAGAGAAATACTGTATAATATCCAATCTCTCTAGATATTCAGACCTTCATGTTCCACGTTTCCTAGAACATGTGCAACAACAGCCTTTCTCAGTGAATCCGCTGGGGCGGGCGACAGGCATACAATGCCCACTAGAAGTCCATCTGTGGGCAGCATCCCTTCAAGGGCAACTGGGCTTCCAGGGATAATGTTTGCCACTTTGGGAGTTAGCCCTGCAGGCTGTTTGGGCCCAAACCCTTGCCACCCTTCTCCTAAAGTTACAAATATAGCCCAGGATCAAATCTCCACTCCACTTTTATGGAACATCTGGTCTATTGCCTCTTAGCAGTTTGTTCTTAAGCCGCTTACTAACTCCTACAACCAGGACCCTGCCCCTCTGTAGGCAACATCACTCCACCCCACTTATTATTAAAATACTCTTAATGCCCCTTGTTAGGACCAGATAACAGATAACCCATTCTTTTGTCATTACTTCTGTTATTATCTAAAGTGGGTCTATGAACTGTTTACCACTGGAAACACAATAAGCTGTTCTTATGGAGGACTAGGGGAAGAAATCAGTGACTTACATTCCTTCAGAGGAATAAGAGGATAAGGCTTATGGCTATTTCACCAGGTTCCCAGTTCAGGGCACAGGCTTGGACTGCTTTACATCATAGTATCTATTCCCATCCATGGTAGACAAACGAGCAATGAGTTCAGACTACAACCCCTTAACTGTACCCAACACTGGTCATGCTGGAGACCTTGAGGCCACCCAACTCCAGCCTGGGGGCGTCCCAGGAGGTTGACCTGCCTCGACCTGCCTAGGGATCTGGTCCCCCGGGAGACTGTCATGCCTCAGCCTGCTTGGAGATCCACCAGACTAGGATCCCAAGAGGTCAACCTGCCTTGATCGGCCTAGGGATCTGGTCCCTGAGAGGTTATCACACCTCAACCTGCTCAGGGATCCACCAGTCCGGGGGTCCCAGGAGGTCAACCTGTCTCGAACTGCCTAGGGAATCTGGTCCTCAGGAGGTTGTCATGCCTCCACCTGCTTGGGGATCCACCAGTCCAAGGGTCCCAGAAGGTCGACAAGCCTCAATCTACCCAGGGACCCAATTCTCAGAAGGCCAACATGCCTTGATCTGCCCGGGGAATTGATCTTCAGGAGGCTGTCATGCCTCAACCTTCCTGAGGATCTGCACCCAGAGCCAGGGATGCCCAGCTCTCAGGCTGCAACAGTTTTGGGTAGGATAAGCTTCAGAAAGACTCACCCTTAAGGGAGTCCACCCATAAAAATAAAAGAGGGCTATTAGTTGTGGCGCTGTGCCCAGTCTCACCAATAACTCAGGAGCCCAATGAGAACCCCACTGCCTTTCTGGAAAGGCTAAAGGAGGCCCTCCAAAAGTTTACCAATGTGGACTCAGACTCTTAGGAGGAACAGGTGATTTTTAAAGGACAAATTCTTGTCCCTGTGTGCATCAGACATCAGGAAAAAGTTATAACAGATACAGCAGCAGGACCCTGCTGCCTCTTTAGCTGAGATGGTCCAGATAGCCAACAATACCTTTTATAACAGAGAACAGGAGAGGGAGGCCAAGGCCCAGGAAAGGGAGAAAAGGAAAGAGACGAGGCAGGCCCAGATGCTGGCCGCCCTGCAGAGAAGCCCTATGACAAACCCCAAGTCCTTGAAGGACAAGGCACAAGGAAAAATGCCTAATCTGTAGACAGGCGGGAAAACGGGCCAAAAAGTGTCCAAACCATGAAAGTTTCCTAAAATGGCTTGCTACAAATGCCATCAGTTGGGACACTGGGCAGCACTCTGTCCTCGAGACCAAAGAGCCTCAAGGTCAAGCACCAAGCCTTACCTCATGATGGTTCAATAGGCCTGAAGCAACTGCTCCAGCCAGCCCACCTGTCACACATAAACATCACGGGCGGGAGCCCAGGGTGCAACTGGATGAGGCAGGTAGGTCCGAGAATTTCTCGGTTGACACAGGGGCTGCCTACTATGTCCTGGTCTCCTACTCCAGAGCCTACTCCTCCCAAACCTGGACCATTTGGGGGGCTACAGGAACGTTCTCCCATCAGGAAGCTTCCACAAGCCTCTTAAACTTCTCCATCAGAGAGCAGACAGAAGTAAAACCAAAATCACAGAAAACTACCCAATCTGTTCACATGGAACACAGCCTTGTATAACTCAAGCCATGAGCCATGCTGTGTAGGGCCTCCCAAGACAAACAGGTCATGGTGGAGACTTCTGACAAAATGTGGTCCACTGGAGAAGGGAATGGCAAACCACTTCAGTATTCTTGCCTTGAGAACCCCATGAACAGTATGAAAAAGCAAAATGATAGGACTCTGAAAGATGAATTTCCCAGGTTGGTAGGTGCCCAATATGCTCCTGGATATCAGTGGAGAAATAACTCCAGAAAGAATGAAGAGAAGGAGCCAAAGTAAAAACAACACCCAATTGTGGATGTGACTGGTGACAGAAGCAAAGTCCGATGCTGTAAAGAGCAACATTGCATAGGAACCTGGAATGTCAGGTCCATGAATCAAGGCAAATTGGAAGTAGTCAAACAGGAGATGGCAAGAGTGAACATCAACATTTTAGGAGTCAGCAAACTAAAATGGGATGGAATGGTTGAATTTAAACTCAGATGAACATTATATTTAATACTGTGGGCAGGAATCCCTTAGAAGAAATGGAGTAGCCATCATAGTCAACATAGCCATCATAGTCAACAAAAGAGTCCAAAATGCAGAACTTGGATGCAATATCAAAGATGACAGAATGATCTCCAGTCGTTTCCAAGGCAAACAATTCAATATCACAGTAATCCAAGTCTAAACCCCAACCAATAATACTGAAGAACCTGAAGCTGAACGGTTCTAAAAAGACATACAAGACTTTCTAGAACTAACACCCAAAAACATCTTCTTTTCATTATAGGGGACTGAAATGCAAAAGTAGTAAGTCAAGATACCTGGAGTAACAGGCAAATTTGGCCTTGGAATAGAGAATGAAGCAGGGCAAAGGTTAACCAAGTTTTGAGAAGAGAACACACTGGTCATAGCAAACACCCTCTTCCATCAACCAAAGGGAGTCCTCTACACATGGACATCACCAGATGGTCAACACCAAAATCAGACTGATTATATTCTTTGCAGCCAAAGATGGAGAAGCTCTATACAGTCAGCAAAAATAAGACGGGGAGCTGACTGAGGCTCAGACCATGAACTCCTTACTGCCAAATTCAGACTTAAATTGAAGAAAGTAGGGAAAACCACTAGACCATTCAGGTATGACCTAAATCAAATCCCTTAAAATTATACAGTGGAAGTGACAAATGGATTCAAGGGATTAGATATGATAGACACAGTGCCTGAAGAAATATGGACAGAGATTTCTGACACTGTATAGGAGGCAGAGATCGAGACCAACCCCAAGAAAAAGAAATGCAAAAACACAAAATGGTTGTCTGAGGAGGCCTTACAAACAGGTATGAAAAGAAGAAAAGCCAAAGGCAAAGGAGAAAAGGAAAGATATACCCATTTGAATGCAGAGTTCCAAAGAATAGCAACAAGAGATAAAGCCTTCCTCAGTGATAAATGCAAAGAAATAGAGGAAAACAATAGAATGGGAAAGACTATGGATCTCTTCAAGAAAATTAGAGATACCAAGGGAATAACATTTCATCCACAGATGGGCATAACAAAGAACAGAAATGGTAGGGAACTAACAGAAGCAGAGGATATTAAGAAGAGGTGGCAAGAACACATAGAACTGTACAAAAAAAATCCTTAAGACCCAGATAATCATGATGGTGTGATCACTCACCTAGAGCCAGACATCCTAGAATGTGAAGTCAAGTGGGCCTTAGGAAGCATCACTACGAACAAAGCTAGTGGAGGTGATGGAATTCCAGTTGAGCTATTTCAAACCCTAAAAGATGAGGCTGTGAAAGTGCTGCACTCAAGATGCCAGCAAATTTGGAAAACTCAGCAGTGGCCACAGGACTGGAAAAGGTCATTTTTCATTCTAATCCCAAAGAAAGGCAATGCCAAGGAATGCTCAAACTGCCACACAATTGCACTCATCTCACACGCTAGTAAAGTAATGCTCGAAATTCTCCAAGCCAGGCTTCAGCAATATGTGAACTGTCAACTTCCAGATGTTCAAGCTGGATTTGGAAAAGGCAGAGGAACCGGAGATCAAATCGTCAACATCCGTTGGATCATCAAAAAAGCAAGACAGTTCCAGTAAAACATCTATTTCTGCTTCATTGACTATGCCAAAGTCTTTGACTGTGTGGATCACAACAAACTGTGGAAAATTCTGAAAGAGATGGGAATACCAGGCCACCTGATCTATCTCTAGAAATATCTGTATGCAGGTCAGGAAGCAAGTTAGAACTGAACATGGAACAACAGACTGGTTCCTAATCAGGAAAGAAGTACGTCAAGGCTGTACACTGTCACCCTGCTTATTTAACTTATATGCAGAGTACATCATGAGAAATGCTGGGCTAGATGAAGCACAAGCTGGAATCAAGATTACCAGGAGAAATGTCAATCAATACTTCAGATATACAGATGATACCACCCTTATGGCAGAACGCAAAGAAGAACTAAAAAGCCTCTTGATGAAAGTGAAAGAGGGGAGTGAAAAAGTTGGCTTAAAATTCAACATTCAGAAAACGAAGATCATGGCATCTGGTCCCATCACTTCATGGCAAATAGATGGGGAAACAATGCAAACAATGACAGACTTCATTTTCTTGGGCTCCAAAATCACTGCTGATGGTGACTGCAGCCATGAAATTAAAAGACACTTGCTCCTTGGAAGAAAACCTAGACAGTATATTAAAAATCAGAGACATTACTTTGCCAACAAAGGTCCCTCTAGTCAAAGCTATGTTTTCTCCAGTAGTCATGTATGGATGGGAGAGCTGGAATATAAAGAAAGCTGACCACCAAAGAATTGATGCTTTTGAACTGTTGTGTTGGAGAAGACTCTTGAGAGTCCCTTGGATGGCAAGGAGATCAAACCAGTCCATCTTAAAGGAAATCAGTCCTGAATATTCATTGGAAGGACTGATGCTGAAGCTGAAACTCCAGTACTTTGGCCACCTGATGCAAAGAACTGACTCCCTGGGAAAGACTCTGATGCTGGGAAAGATTAAAGGTGGGAGGAGAAGGGGACAACAGAGGATGAGATGGTTGGATGGCATCACTGACTCAAGGGACATGAGTTTGAATAAACTCCAGGAGTTGGTGATGGACAGGGAGGTCTGGCACGCTGATGTCCATGGGGTTGCAAAGAGTCAGACACGACTGAGCAACTGAACTGAACTCAAATGAGCACTTCTTTGTTGGGGAATGGACAAGTATTTTCCCACCAGTTTCTGGTGGTTGCTGAGTGTCCTACTCCCTTACTGGGAAGAGATCTTTCCCTACCTCTGAAATCTTGTAGCTATTGCAGTCCTGATATAAGATGCTTTAAAACTCTCTCTTGAGGGCAAACTATTATTACCAGCCACCAAGTGAAACAACTTCTAAATGGGAGAGGCCATCTATGGAGGTCTGATCAAAGAATCCTGGTAGTGCTGATGGAAAATTCAGGTCTAACTGTATTCCCTTGTGAGTTTCTTAACCCTGCTACCCTCCTGCCTACTCCCGAGGGCTCTGTCCCCTTTCACTCTTGGCTAGAAACTTGGGACCATTAGACAAAACCTCGAGAGGGATTTTCAGGAGATCCTCTGACCAATCCTGAGGAAATCTGGTACACTGATAGAAGCAGCTTTGTCTTGGATGGAAAAAGAAGAGCCAGATATGCAGTATATGCAGATATGCAGTAGTCTCCAATTTTGTGACCACAGAGGCTAAACCTCTGCCACCAGGTACTTCAGCCCAATTAGCTGAACTCATAGCCCTGACTTGAGCTTTAGAGCTGAGAAAAGGAAAAAGAGTAGCCATTTACACTGACTCCAAGTATGCCTTTCTGGTGCTACATGCACATGCTGCTATTTGGAAAGAAAGAGGCCACCTGACCACCCGAGGGTCCCCAGTCAAATATGGTGATCAAATTCTTAGGCTCTTGGAGGCAGTCCATTTGCCTGCTGAGGCTTCTGTCTCCCATTGTAAAGGACAACAAAAAGGGAGCACAGAAGTGGCACGAGGGAACCAAGCAGCCGCCCAGGCAGCTAAGAGAGCAGCATTACAGAACAATGACCTAATAGGGGTGGCCACCTTAGTTCCACAGACTAATTTGCTATAAACTCCTTCATATACTAAAGGTGAGACTCTTAAAGCTCAGAGTGAGGGCTTTCAAGAAGATCATATGAGGTGGTTTCAAAAGGAGGGACTCCTTTTCCTGCCTGGGAACCTCCAAGAGAAGTTGGTTAACTCCTTACATGTCACCACTCATTTAGGGGACAAGGCCCTCCAAGGATTACTGGAAAGGTCCTTCAGAGCAAGGAAAAGAAAGTGAAAGTGAAGTTGGTCAGTCGTGTCCGACTCTTTGTGACCCCATGGACTATAGCCTACCACGCTCCTCCGTCCATGGGATTTTCTAGGCAACAGAACTGGAGTGGACCACCATTTCCTTCTCCAGAGGACCTTCCCAACCCAGGGATCAAACCCGGGTCTCCCACATTGTAGGCAGATGCTTTACCATCTGAGCCACCAAGGACCATGGAACAGGCCTCTATATGGTCCCTCTTGGACCACTTGCCAAATAAACAACCCTCAAGGAGCTCAAAGACCCCAGCTGGACCAGCCCATCCAGTGACCTGGGACCTACCCAGGAGAGGACTGGCAGATGGACTTCACCCAGATGCCAGTTTCTCAAGGGTATAAATACCTATTAATCATGATAGACACATTCACAGGATGGATTGAAGGCTCACCCACCCGGACTGAGAAGGCTGAGGAGGTGGTAAAAAAAAAACTGTTCCATGAAATCATTCCAAGATTTGGTCCACCCAGATCATTACAAAGTGACAATGGGACACCGTTTACTTCTAAGGTCACCCAAGGGATCTCTAAAGCATTGGGCATTACTTATTATCTTCATTGTGCCTGGAGGCCTCAGTCTTCAGGAAAAGTAGAAAGAGCCAACCAATTCTTAAAATCAGCAAGAAAAAAGATAACCCAGGAGACCTCTCTGCGATGGAAGGAAGCTTTACCAATAGCTCTCCTCCACACCCTACTGCCCCTCAGGAACAGGCTAGTCTTAGTCCTTATGAGATGCTATATAGGATACCTTTTGTTATGTCAATGACCTCTTCCTAGATCCAGAGGCTCAGACCCTCTTGTCTTATACCATGGTCACTGGGCAATTCCAACAAGATATATGCTTGTGGGGAGTCAACCAGGACCCAAATGATTCTAAAGAGCCACCACTATATGACAATAAACTGTGGAAAAATTCTTAAAAGAGATGAGAATACTAGACCACCTGACCTGCCTCTTGAGAAACCTGTATGTAGGTCAGGAAGCAACAGTTAGAACTGGACATGGAACAACAGACTGGTTCCAAATAGGAAAAGGAGTACGTCAAGGCTGTATATTGTCACCCTGCTTATTTAACTTCTATGCAGAGTACATCATGAGAAACGCTGGGCTGGAAGAAGCACAAGCTGGAATCCAGACTGCCAGGAGAAATATCAATAACCTCAGATATGCAGATGACACCACCCTTATGGCAGAAAGTGAAGAGAAACTAAAGAGCCTCTTGATGAAAGTGAAAGAGGAGAGTGAAAAAGTTGGCTTAAAGCTCAACATTCAGAAAACGAAGATCATGGCATCTGGTCCTATCACTTCATGGGAAATAGATGGGGAAACAGTGGAAACAGGGTCAGACTTTATTTTGGGGGGCTCCAAAATCACTGCAGATGGTGACTGCAGCCATGAAATTAAAAGACGCTTACTCCATGGAAGGAAAGTTATGACCAACCTAGATAGCATATTCAAAAGCAGAGACATTACTTTGCCAACAAAGGTCTGTCTAGTCAAGGCTATGGTTTTTCCAGTGGTCACGTATGGATGTGAGAGTTGGACTATAAAGAAAGCTGAGCACCGAAGAATTGATGCTTTTGAACTGTGGTGTTGGAGAAGACTCTTTCGAGTCCCTTGGACTGCAAGGAGATCCAACCAGTCCATCCTAAAGGAGATCAGTCCTGGGTGTTCATTGGAAGGACTGATGTTGAAGCTGAAACTCCAATACTTTGGCCACCTGATGCGAATGCTGACTCATTTGAAAAGACCCTGATGCTGGGAAAGATTGAGGGCAGGAGAAGAAGGGGAAGACAGAGGATGACATGGTTGGATGGCATCACCGACTCAACAGACGTGGGTTTGGGTGGACTCTGGGAGTTGGTGATGGACATGGAGGTTTGGCAGGCTGCGGTTCATGGGGTCACAAAGAATCGGACACAACTGAGTGACTGGACTGAACTGAACTATATGCTCCAGGGACTTAAGTCCTAATTAAAGTGTGGAAAGATGGGTCCCCAAAGGCTCAACTCCAGCCCACACGGATGGGCCTATACCCTGTAATACTTTCTATCCCCACAACAATTAAGGTTCCAGGACACAACTCCTGCATTCACTACTCACAAGTCAAGCCATGGAAGAAAACAAAAGAGGACACTCAGCACACCTGTCAACAAGCTACAACATGCAGTGCCAGGTCAACAAGGACATATAAAACTACTCCTGACCACAGACGATATCACTCACCCTCAGATGCACACCGTTATACGGACTCTGACGTTTGAGACTAACAAGAAGGGGAGACTCAAAGGCCCTCACTGTCTCAGTTCAGCAGGAAGTAGCCAGAGAGAGCGCAATGGCCCTATTCCAAAAGAAGGGCCTCCCATTTCTTGAGGTGGGAATGTTATGTAGTTAGAATAGGAAAAAGGAGTCCAGAACTGTGGTGGTTAAAAGACAGAGAAGAGTAAAACCCATCAAAATAGAACCAAGGAAGGTCTCAGGACCAGATTGAGGACCTCAGGTGAAGCAAAAAGCCTCCTGGCTAGCCCAATTTACAGAGGGCAGGCTCAGGGGGAGGAGGAAAAAAAAAAAAAAAAAAGCAATTAAAAAGAGGAGCCAAAATTTAGCTTGGGGCTTCTCTTCTCTTCGTGTCTCTTGGGTTGGCCCACCCTCACGCCTCGAGGATGTATTCTCCCTTGCTTGCAAATAAAACTGAGCTGTAACACAGAGCTGTAACACTGGTCCGTCCAACACTTCAAATTTTTGCTGCAGTAAGACAGAATCAAGGAAATTTTAAAACAATGCTAGACAATTCCCTGACAATTTTAAAACAATGCTAGAAAATGTTTATTCTTATCTATCCAGTTACCACATACATCCCCGTATCTAACATTGCTACCTCAATGCAATTACAATCCGTACATGTAATTCTCTGTGCAATTTCTTAAGTCCCCAACAAATCTATTTTCTAGAAAGCACAGAGGCTTTCTAGGCCTGTTGCTGCTGCTGTTGCTGCTGCTGCTGCTGCTGCTACTGCTAAGTCGCTTCAGTTGTGTCCGACTCTGTGCGACCCCAGAGACGGCAGCCCACCAGGCTCCGCAGTCCCTGGGATTCTCCAGGCAAGAATACTGAAGTGGGTTGCCATTTCCTTCTCCAATACATGAAAGTGAAAAGTCAAAGTGAAGTCGCTCAGTCGTGTCCGACTCTCAGCGACCCCATGGACTGCAGCCTACCAGGCTCCTCTGTCCATAGGATTTTCCAGGCAAGAGTACTGGAGTGGGGTGCTATTGCCCTCTAGGCCTACTGAAGTTATTTAACCTCTGGAGCACCCAATTTTCTCAACTATAAAACAGGAGTAACAGCCATGCCTATGTCATAGACTGGCTACATGAATTCAGTGCAACAGTGCAAGCATAGTGCTTAAGCACAGTGCCAAGCACAAGAAGCATTCAAGAAATATTATATATTATCACTGCTACGGTAAATCATTTTATCCACCCTTGTGTCCTTGCAATTTACACAGGGTTTGGCCCATGAGAGGTGTTCAGAAAATACTAATTAAAAGAAGCTAATGAATACAGAGTTCAACAACCCCCTATAAATACAAAAACACACCCCTCCTTTCCTTAGGCACTCCCATCTCTCATGATTTTGTTTCTTCCACCTGAAACTGTTGCCCATCCTAAACTTTCATCTGGCTAATTGCGCTTTTCCATTTAAGTTTTGGTTCCTTTTCTTAAAAACTCTGAGCCTATTATGCATCCTGCTTGCACATTTTCATTGGGCTTTCTCCTTGTTGCTAATTAGCAAAGCACTCAACCCTCAGTATCTTGATGTCTTTGACTTACCTTAACACCCCATTACACTGCAGAGGCAGACACTACCTTTTTACCATTCAAAGGTATAGAACAAAAGGAATGTTCAGTAATTCTTTGTTAAATGAATGAACACACACATATTTCCACCTGAATAACTTTTCCATGATTCTCATCCTTCCTACCAAACGTCATCCTGGATTTAGGATATGGTTCAATTTTAGACATGAACAAGAAGGAAAAAAGACAGATCATCCAGTTTTTTTTATTTTTAATTGACCAAAAAAACCTGGACAAGTTTCTCCCCAAAGATGGCCAAATGACCTAAACATACGAAAGGTATGCAACTCCCATTAATCACTAGGAAAATGCCAATTAAAGCCACCACTAAGACATCAATATATATCTATCAGAATGGCAAAAAGAGAGTGAGAAAATACAGAGAACAGTGAAATATGGGGCACCTATATCTTTTATACACTGCTGATGAATGTCTAAATTGGTAGAATCAGTAAGGAAAACTGGCAGTATCTACAAAAATGAAAATACATTCCTGAACTCAGCAATTCCACTTCTATCTAATATGCTATGAAGAAATATGTACTTAAACATGCCAAAAGGCATTCACAAGAATATTCACAGCAATATATTCCTTACAGCTGCAAAGTAGAAACAACCAAGATGGTCATCAACAGTAAAATGGATAAATAAATCTGTGGAAGCTTCTGGATAAATTCCTATGATAGAATATTATGTAGCAATGAAAAAACAGTAAGAATGAATCTTAAAATATAATGTTGAGACAAATACTGTAGATGTCACTTATATATGGAATCTTAAAAAATACAATAAACTAGTGATGATAATAAAGAAGCAAACTCACAGATATAGAGAAGAAACTAGTGTTACCAGTGGGAAGTGAAGAAAGGGGAGGAGCAATAGAGGAGTAGGGGGTAAGACGTACAAACTATTAGGAATAAAATAAGCTATAAGGATATACTGTGCAAATGGGGAATATAGCCAATATTTTATAGTAACTAAAGTTGAAAGTTGAAAGAAAGTGAAGTGGCTCAGTCGTGTCCGACTCTTTGTGACTCCATGGACTGTAGCCTACCAGGCTCCTCTGTCCATGGGATTTTCCAGGCAATAGTACTGGAGTGGATTGCCATTTCCTACTATAAATATAGGCAGGGATTCCCAAATGCCTCAGAATCCACCTGCCAATGCAGGAGACACGGGTTTGATCGCTGGGTTGGGAAGATCCCCCAGAGTAGGAAATGGCAACCCACTCCAGTATTCTTACCAGGAAAAGTCCCCTAGACGGAGGAGCTTGGTGGGCTACAGTTGGTGAGGTCACAAAGAAACAGTCACACCTGAGCACATGCACACATGTACCTGTAATACGTAATGAAGGGAAGTGAAGTGACAGTCGCTCAGTCGAGTCTGACTCTTTGGGACCCCGTGGATTGTACAGTCCATGGAATTCTCCAGGCCAGAATACTAGAGTGGGTATCCAGATCCAGGGGATCTTTTCTAGCCAAGGATCGAACCCAGGTGTCCCACATTGCAGGCTGATTCTTTACAAGTTGAGGCACCAGGGAAGCCCAAGAATACTGGAGCGGGTAGCCTACCCCTTCTCCAGTGGATCTGCCCGACCCAGGGTCTACATTGCAGGCAGATTCTTTACCAACTAAGCTATGAGGGAAGCCCTGTAATATGTAATACAGTAATTATACATCAATTAAATTTTTTTTAAACATAATGTTACATGAAATAATACAGACACGAAAGAGCACATGTCCTTGTGCAGCATCAGGAACAGACAGCTGTCTACAGTGATGGAGGTGAAACAGCAGCTGACCGGTGTGTGTGTGGCTGCTGGTCATTTGTTAAGAATGGATCTGAGTGATCATGGAGTGTGTATGTTCACTTTGTGGAGTTCCTCCACTTGTACACTTGGTGCATGGGCACTTTTCTGCAGGTGACCTGCACTTGGGTGAAAATGTGAGCTACAAATACATGAAAACATAAATGCATTCAATTCACGCACACGAAAAAGTCAACACAGATGATTCACACAACTCCAGAAAGTCTGAAATCCTCTGAATCTGACCAGTCACTCGATTCTATTTGAGATCACATCTTCGTCTTATTTCTATCTCTTCTCTTTATTGGGAAATTCTATTTTAATCTATTTGCTAAATATAAACTACATATACACAGGTTTAACACTGCCATAAAAAGGGACAGAATAGCCGAAATGGGGTCATGATCTTTTTATTACATGTGGAAGAAAAAGAAGGAAAGCGGTTTTCCTGAGATAAGCTGGCAACTGTCAAAAGAGATAGAAATGATACACACATTCCATGTATTTATGTTTATATAATCAGACAAAGCTCTCAAATGGTCTGAGTTGAAAATAATTGGCACAGGGCAGTGAAAAGACACAGAGAAGCAGAAGTCCAGGCATATCAACCACTGTCTACCTGCAGGGGTGAAGCCAGAGGGGGTAAGAAAGAATCACAACAGACAGGACCAGAGTTGAGGCCAAGGAGCACTGCTGACTCCAGACTCCATACAGACTGGGAGGGGGCACGGGGCGTCAGATTACTCAGAGGTGCCTGCCAGCTTCATGCTAACTTCAAGAACACCAGCTACAAAAGAAAGTGAGAAATCAGGGTTGGAACAACCAAAGCCTTGTGAAAACCGTTGAAACTCCTTATAAATATTGCCTTTACTACATTTTTTTTTAAGCTAAAAAGGCAACATCCCCAAGAAGGAAATAACTTCAGTGCAATTTTAAATTAGTAATTAGGTTTCTACAAAATGACTTCTTCATTTTCAAACCTTTGCTCACTAAAAATTTTCCAGGATCTCTCCACCTCTCTTCAAGTATCGCACTTTCTTATATACAACACGCGGCTAATCATCTCTTGCAGATGCAACTTAAGATGCAGACATGCCCTAAGAGGGCAGCCACTATTGAAGAGGTATACAAAATAGATCCACACATACTTCAACAAGGCAAATTCACCTCTGGGAATGGGTCACTGTTGAAAACGTTCACAAATGTAGGTTTTACCAGACATTTCATTTCTGTTTCATTAAAAATTATATCTCAGTCTCTAACATTCAAATATTTAGGCAACATCCTAGTCTTATCAGAGATGACTTATTACTTTGAAAAACTGCATTGTATTCTTACTTTTTACTGATGTAAAGTGAAAGTGAAAGTCACTCAGCCGTGTCCAACTCTTTGTGACCCCATGGAGTATACATACAGTCCATGGAATTCTCCAGGCCAGAATACTGGAGTGGGTAGCTGTTCCCTTCTCCAGGGGAATCTTCCCAACCCAGGAATCGAACCCAGGTATCCTGCATTGCAGGCAGATAATTTACCAGCTGAACCACTAGGGAAGCCCTTTACTGATGTAAACAAACAATGAACATCAGGCATGCTTTATTTATCTAATGGTGGTGATTTAGTTGCTAAATTTTGTCCACCTCTTGTGATTCCATGGACTGTAGGCTGACAGGTTACTCTGTTCATGGAATTTTCCAGGTAAGAATACAGGAGTGTGTTGCCATTTCCTTCTCCAGAGGATCTTCCCAACCCAGAGATCAAACCCACGTCTACTGTTTGGCAGGTGGTTTTCTGCATTGCAGGCAGATTCTTTTATCGCTGAACCACCAGGAAGTCCCAATTATCTGAGAGAAGTTACCAAAAACATATATATCTCCATTCCTATATATACTGACTCCCCATATGAAGACTTCAGACTGAAAGACTTCTTTGGCTCTAAAGTATTTTAATTCCATTTCAATGTAAATCTCTTTGGATAACAAATATATCCATCATAAATCAGTATAATTATTTTAGAATGATCACAGAAAGTAGTTTCCTTGTACTGCTCACATAGAAAATCAGTTTTAACTGTCAAGAAGCTTATTCACAATAGGTCTTTTTAACTTGAGTCCCTTGCAATCAAAGATCTATATGTTGAAATAAAAGCAGGTAACAGATCCATTTCACTTTGCATCTCTTCTTACAATTAGACTGAGAAATAACATTTCTTTTTTCCTGGGAAATTTGTCTTGTGGAAAATGCTTCCAACTTTAATATCTAAGATGATAAAATCTACTCCTTTAACATGTTCCTCAAGAAAAGCCAAATAAACTGCCCAAGATGCAAACTGCACTAGAACCCTCCAGGCTTTTCTTTCCGTGCCCTCTGTAACAGTAACATCAACTCAGCCCCTGGCCCCCATGGACATCTGCTCTCATCACTCAGTATTGTGGCCTGAGCATTAAATGTTTAAGTGTCAGCCAGCCATAAAATCTCAACAATTTCCAAATCTTTTGGGGTCAAACATATGATGGCATTCTGAGTGGGAAACCCCAGGGTCTGCAGCCACGTCTTCTAGAGGTCTGACATGATGGAAAAGAAAAACATGGCCTGCCTTTACAACGAGGTCATTCTTACACGGAATTTGGTTGTAAGGAAGACTTTACAAACCTCATATTTATATTGGCTAAAATATTTTTCCATGCATAGATAAACTTCTAGAAGCAATTTTAGAAATTCGGTTGAACAATTTTTTTTTTTTCAAATTACACAGAACTTGTGGACTAACACAATTTCTGTACAGTCAAATACGAAGAAAAAGCAAGCAATTCAGGCCCACTGATGGATTCAAGCACTCCCTACTTCCATTCACCTATCAGGGCTCTGCTAAAAAAAGAAGATGGGTACCCTAATCACACCGGGGCAAATCCTTCAGAGATGGCAGCAGCAAGCTGTCCATGACATCCTGCTGGAGGTCTCAGTAAAAGTAGGGCATTTGACAAAATGCAATGATTTCTAATGCACTCCAGTTTTCAAGGAAGTCAGTGTTACAGCCAGAAACAGGATAAATGAAAACTCTAAGACACGTGCTTTCTGAGATTTATCATCAGGTATAAATTGACAAGGGGAAGAAGATTAGACAAGTGTTTAGACTTTCCATCAAAATATGCAACCAGAAGGAGATTGCAACACTGGCCATTTCCTTTGCAATTATGAATAAAGATGACTGATGATTCTCACGGTTTTCATTATCCCTGAGATCCAGCATCCTCCCAACTCGGCTACTACATAGCTACATCACCCAAATCCTATTCTGAAGAAAAAGGGGTTTAAGGTACAGGCTATGCACGGGCAAAGAAGGCATGGAAAAGAAAAAAGCATTCTGAGTTAAACTAAGAACAGTTGGTGCTGTGAATAAAATCAGTTTGACTTGTTACAGTTTCACAAAGTTACCGCTCACACCTAGAATGATCGGGCATTTGACTTGACAGCATACTCAAACACTGTCCTTATCAAGAGTTAAAAAAAAAGACAATATAATAAATCCTATTAATTCAACTTCAGTTTAAGGCAAGAAGGGTGCTAGATGTTAACATTTGACTATAACTCCATGTTTCTTAAGAAATTCCTAATAGAAGAAGCTACAAACAGGACATGATGTCCTTGAGATAGTGATACAGAAGATTCTGTAAAATAACTGCCTGGGGGGAGCAGGGAGGGAGAAAGAAAGGGAAGGAGAGAAGGAAGAAAGGAAGGGAGGAAGGAAAACACAACATTAGCTTTGGTGAAACAGCCAGAGAGGAGGTGGAGCTCGTTCAGATGGACACATGAAAGGACCGTGTGCCTCGCTACACAACCCTGTAACTACACTTTTATAACTTGGAATCCATCGTGGTTGGTATATTTATATCAGCAAATGCAACAAGGCTTTCCTCATAGTTCAGCTGGTGAAGAATCTGCCTGCAATGCAGGAGACCCAGGTTCGATTCCTGGGTAGGGAAGATCCCCTGGAAAATGAAATGTCAACCCATTCCAGTATTCTTGCCTGGAGAACCCCATGGACAGAAGAGCCTGGCAGGCTACAGTCATGGGGTCGCAAGAGTCGGACACGACTTAGTGACTAAATCCCAAATACAGCAAATCAGACCTTTTATGCAGATAGCTGTTTTCCCGTATAGCCCTGGTTAGATACAAACTACCATGCTCAGTGAGAGCATCTCTTTATCAATAAGAGAGAAGTGCTGCCATCTACCTCAAAAACTCCAAATGAAAATTACACACAATAATGCAAGAGTACTTAGTAGACATACAAGAATTTCAGATGGCTATGACTGTTATTACGTTCAAGAATTACCCATCAAGTGTACATCACAGAAAACTGCAAAGAATTTCACCAATAATAAGGTCTCCTTCATGGTCGCACTTAGACCACAGGCTTCAAGTGGCTGGACAGCAGCATGAAAGTCGCAGTGGAGTTTACAAACAAATACACAAAAGGGAAAACAGTTAAGGTCACTGGGAAGCTATCAAAGCATGCAAGCTTGACAAGGAAACCAGCACAAAATGAGAATCAACACAGAGGCATTCATTCCGAGCCTTCTATGTGAAGCAGACCCACGTTACATCTGTTGTTTTTAATGTCTTCCTAGATATTTTAAATATACCATCACTGTGCAAGAAATGGCAAAATGAAATACTAGAAATAAACCACTAGGAAGCATCACAAGCATTAACTAGCCCTCAGTCCATAACACTAAAGGCACAACCCACTTGTCGAGTCCACGCAGTAAAAGGTGGATGAAGACCAGGAGGAATGTGCTCTCCTGAAACTAACACATGTTACAATGGTAACAGTCACTGCAAACAGAATTTCAGAAAAAAAAACTGTGATTCGTTATATGTGTACATTTCTGTGTCACAAAAGACAACCATTTCCTAGCTAGACTAATTATCAGTACTAGATACTAGGGACTTCCCAGTGGTATCCACCCAGTGGCTCAGTGGTGAAGAATCTGCCTGCCAAGTGAGAGACACAGGTTCGATCCCTTGGGTCGGTAAGTTCCCCTGGAGAAGAAATGGCAACTCACTCCAGTATTCTTGCCTGAGAAATCTCATGGACAGAGGAGCCTGGGGGCCTACAGTCCATAGAGTCGCAAAAGAGTCAGACACTACTTAGCAACTAAACAGCAGCGATAGCAGTACTAGATACTAGATAAAAGTATCTTCCACACTTTTTCAACTCATCCTCATCTCTCTTCATGGGGCCAAAAACACGTTTTCAAATAGCACAAAAGCAATGGTAGACAGAAAAGGTTAGCGAGAAAAATACCAACCCACACCCCAACCGAGATGCAGCCACCAGGGACCATTCCAATTCTCCCAACACACCCAAGGAACGCATGACTCATTGATCTCCTATCTCAGAGATGTCTGGGAAACCTTGCATTGTGAGGAGGAGTCAGGTAATAAATTGGTTTCTGTCTTGTTGAAAGTAACATTACTCTAAATCCATCCATGGAATTCTCCAGGCAAGAGAGGGGAGTGGTTAAGCCATTCCCTTTTCCAGGGATCTTCCCAACCCATAGATCAAATCCAGGTCTCCTGAACTGCAGGCAGATTCTTTACCATCTGAAACCACCAGTTCAGTTCAGTTCAGTCGCTCAGTAGTATCCGACTCTTTGCAACCCCATGAATCACAGCACGCCAGGCCTCCCTGTCCATCACCAACTCCCGGAGTTCACCCAGACTCACATCCATCGAGTCAGTGATGCCATCCAGCCATCTCATCCTCTGTCGTCCCCTTCTCCTCCTGCCCCCAATCCCTCCCAGCATCAGAGTCTTTTCCAATGAGTCAACTCTTCGCATGAGGTGGCCAAAGTACTGGAGTTTCAGCTTTCGCATCATTCCTTCCAAAGAAATCCCAGGGCTGATCTCCTTCAGAATGGACTGGTTGGATCTCCTTGCAGTCCAAGGGACTCGCAAGAGTCTTCTCCAACACCACAGTTCAAAAGCATCAATTCTTCAGCGCTCAGCCTTCTTCACAGTCCAACTCTCACATCCATACACGACCACAGGAAAAACCATAGCCTTGACTAGCTGGACCTTTGCTGGCAAAGTAATATCTCTGCTTTTGAATATGCTATCTAGGTTTGTCATAACTTTCCTTCCAAGAAGTAAGCGTCTTTTAATTTCATGGCTGCAATCACCATCTGCAGTGATTTTGGAGCCCCCAAAAATAAAGTCTGACACTGTTTCCACTGTTTCCCCATCTATTTCCCATGAAGTGATGGGACCGGATGCCATGATCTTAGTTTTCTGAATGTTGAGCTTTAAGCCAACTTTTTCACTCTCCACTTTCACTTTCATCAAGAGGCTTTTGAGTTCCTCTTCACTTTCTGCCATAAGGGTGGTGTCATCTGCATATCTGAGGTTATTGAGATTTCTCCCAGCAATCTTGATTCCAGCTTGTGTTTCTTACAGTCCAGCGTTTCTCATGATGTACTCTGCATATAAGTTAAATAAGCAGGGTGACAATATACAGCCTTGATGTACTCCTTTTCCTATTTGGAACCAGTCTGTTGTTCCATGTCCAGTTCTAACTGTTGCTTCCTGACCTGCATATAGGTTTCTCAAGAGGCAGATCAGCCCCTAAATCTATCCATTGCAACCAAAAATCGTCATCACCACCATCATAACCTGCAAAATTTTAAAATAAGTATCCCAGTTATTCTCTGGGATATAAAGACCTTTAGACCAGTATTTCTGATTTTTGACTGCACAACAGAATTCATTAGGAGCTATAAAACTCCCTTTGAGCCATCAGAATCCCTGACTAATGACCAGAAAATCTCTGCGATACATGCTCAGGCATCAGCAGATCTTCAAAGATGGCCAGGTGATTCCAGGATACAGTCAGGCTGACAACCGTTGCTCTAGTGGAAAAGTCCTTACTCCACACTCGACACTCATGACTCTCACCTTGAGCTGCATGTTCCCATATCCCCTGTCTCTAGTAAGGATGCCAATCACAGGTTGGATTAAGTGCCCACCCTACTACAATATGACCTCCACCTACTTAATTACACCCGCAACAACTCTATTTCCAAATAATGTCCCATTTTGAAGTTGCAAGTAGAATATGAATTTTCGGGGGACACCAATCAACCCTGTACAGCAGACAAGAAGGGGGAGAAAATAGCAACTCTGGTCAGAATTCTAAGTGTTGCTTACAAACAAGTAGTAGAGTAACCTAGTCTCTGGGGACCTTAAAGAAAATAAAGGAGTACGTGAAACAGAGCTAGAGTTGAGAGTGTCCCTAAAAGATAACCTGAAAGAGATTCCAAGCCCTAACAGTTTATCACCCCCGGTGCAATGGAACCACTTCCAAATTCCAGCCTCCGAAATATCATGTTGCCTATGCCTTAGAACGTTCAAATCTGTACTTCTGTTGTCAAGAGTTAAAGCACTGTCCCTGAAAATTCATATGAGAATTCAAACAATTCCAAGAGATACACTGTCATATTTAGAGTTACGATGAACTATCCCATTCTTACTAAGGCAAGCATTACAGAGGAAATGTGCTTTGTAGAATTAACTACGTCTACTTATCACATACTCAACCATATTTCAGGGAAAATATATTCTGAATTCCAACTTCATACTCTTAACAAATACCCAGCAAACTAATAAACTTTCCATGATTTAGCACTCTGGGTATCAATCAAATGGTTTGTATATTAATTGTCCTCACTAGTGATAGTTTGGGAGAAGGCAATGGCACCCCACTCCAGTACTCTTGCCTGGAAAATCCCATGGGCGGAGGAGCCTGGTAGGCTGCAGTCCATGGGGTCACTAAGAATCGGACACGACTGAGCGACTTCCCTTTCACTTTTCACTTTCATGCATTGGAGAAGGCAATGGCAACCCACTCCAGTGTTATTGCCTGGAGAATCCCAGGGACGGGGGAGCCTGGTGGGCTGCAGTCTATGGGGTCGCACAGAGTCGGACACGACTGAAGTGACTTAGCAGCAGTGATAGTTTGATGGCTCAGTGGTAAAGAATCCTGCCAATGCAGGAACCGCAGTTTCAATTCCAGGGTCAGGAAGATCCCCTAGAGGAGGAAATGGCAATCCACTCCAGTATTCTTACCTGAAAAATCCCACGGACAGAGGAGCCTGGCAAGCTAAGTCCATGAGATTGCAAAAAGTTGGACATCACTGAGCAACTGAGCATATACAAACACAGCAATAGTTAGCACAGACGTTTTGTTTCCAACAATCAAAGAAATCAAAGAGGATGTTAATTATTTTGTCATGCTCAAAAACTCTGTGATACACGAAGAGACCCCATAATGTTTACAGCCATCAGCTGAACTACTACCAAGAGAGAGAAAAGGAGAGGGAAAATGTATAATAAATATATGAACTACAAAAACTTTTTGACAAAAATCATTATTCCATGGACACAAATTAGTTTGATCCCTTGGTTAACTTCTTTGGCCTTAAATATCCTATAAATTAACCAGCAATATAAATAAGTTCATCTTGTTCATTTAAATACTATTTTAACGGAAATGGACAGAATGACATGGTTTAGCCAAGCTCTGTCTGCATTAAGAAGAGAAAAGCAAAGCCTCTCTAACGTATGAGAAATTAGGAGAAACTCTGCTGCTAAGTCACTTCAGTCGTGTCTGACTCTGAGCGACCCCACAGATGGCAGCCCACCAGGCTCCCCCATCCCTGGGATTCTCCAGGCAAGAACACTGGAGTGGGTCACCATTTCCTTCTCCAATGCATGAAAGTGAAAAGTGAAAGTGAAGTCGCTCAGTCGTGTCCGACTCTTAGCGAACCCATGGACTGCAGCCTACCAGGCTCCTCCATCCATGGGATTTTCCAGGCAAGAGTACTGGAGTGGGGTGCCATTGCCTTCTCCGAGGAGAAACTCTAAGGTAATCAAAAAGTTTTTAATCGATTTTTTTGCTTTCAACAGATTTCAAATATGGGACTCTTGATGCTTTTCAAACTTTAATAACTCACTGTTTCCTAACTACATTACATTCTAAAGATAAATAAGGCAAAAGAAATGTCCCTTTATAATGTAGCTCAGAGGCGGGGGCGGGGGGTGGGGTAGGGACGACTCTTCTATTTAGTAGGCTGACATTTACTTTGATCTCTTATAGACCCTTTTAGGTAACAATTTATATAACAGAGCAAGCAAACTCCTTTGGGAATTTATAATACCTTAGAAGTACGAACAAATGCAAATAAACTGAAAACACAGGGGGCTATATCTCCATTGCTTGCTTTTTCTTACTCTGTTTGACAGCACTGTTTTCAAGAAGAGGCAAGGAAATAAATCCTTCAATTTGGCTCTGATAACTTAAAAAGAAGCTTAAAGCAGTTTAATAACGGAGTAAGATTAAACCACACTTCTTAAAAAAAATTATCTCAATAGATGCAGAGAAAGCCTTTGACAAAATTCAACATCCATTTATGATAAAAACTCTCCAGAAAGCAGGAATAGAAGGAACATACCTCAACATAATAAAAGCTATATATGACAAACCCACAGCAAACATTATCCTCAATGGTGAAAAATTGAAAGCATTTCCTCTAAAGTCAGGAACAAGACAAGGGTGCCCACTTTCACCATTACTATTCAACATAGTTTTGGAAGTTTTGGCCACAGCAATCAGAGCAGAAAAAGAAATAAAAGGAATCCAAATTGGAAAAGAAGAAGTAAAACTCTCACTGTTTGCAGATGACATGATCCTCTACATAGAAAACCCGAAAGACTCCACCAGAAAATTACTAGAACTAATCAATGACTATAGTAAAGTTGCAGGATATAAAATCAACACACAGAAATCCCTTGCATTCCTATACACTACTAATGAGAAAACAGAGAGAGAAATTAAGGAAACAATTCCATTCACCATTGCAACGGAAAGAATAAAATACTTAGGAATATATCTACCTAAAGAAACTAAAGACCTATATATAGAAAACTATAAAACACTGGTGAAAGAAATCAAAGAAAAAAAATATTTCAAAGGTGGCAAAAGGAAGTGCCTTTATGCAAATGTCATTCCTTCCCAACTACCAAGAGTTGCTAATCCACTCAGATGAAGTGTCCAAATATATGTGATGTCCCAACTACCCCTGTGTATCTTCAAAGTGGATTTGAAGTTTCTTAATTGTGCTACTAATCTAGCTACTGACATTAGTAAATTACACATGGGGGACATTTCATTCTTTTTGCAGTTTTAGAAAATCAACAGTCTAAGTAGATGCAAAGGCTCTGGTGCTTCATGGACAAAGGTCTATCTCGCCCATAATAATAATTAACGACATACACTGAGCATGAAAGATACAAAGGGGAATTCAGAATCATAGAAGTTTATGCTCTGCGTTTTGACAGAATCATACAGGTTTATGCTCCGACTTATGATAGCTTCCTAGAGCATTCCCTAGTGGCTCAGACAGTACTCAGATGGTAAAGAATCTGCCTGCAATGCAAGACCTGGGTTCAATTCCTGGGTCGGGATGATCCCTGGAGAAGGGAATGAAAACCCATTCCAGTATCCCTTCCTGGACAGAAGAGCCTACGGGGCTACAGTCCATGGGAGGGCAAACAGTCGGACATGACTGAGCAACTAACAGTGACTTTCACCACTACAGGCACTGTTGTAAATACTAAATAATACAGAATACATCATCAATCAATAAAGCAAAATGAAATGCATTAGACTGAGCTGATGAGATAACCAAATGACTGCAGATACAGCTAAATGAAGAGATCAAGTAGATACATCAGGAATCTAACTTGATTACTGCCATAAATAATCACTTCTCAAGAGTCCTTATGACAGAAAGAAAATATTATTTAGAGAATGCAAAGGTTACTTCCTTAAATAGACTTGCTGATGTTTACCCAGCAAAACAGCTGAATTTAGGTACCCTCACTCAAAACTTAACTTTATTAATAAACATAATTCATGCCCAGTGAAACACATTCACAATGACCAATTTCTTTTTATTATAAAATAATTATAAATAACAGCACACAGATTCCAAACACATGCCATGAAAAAAGTATTTTTTCTTTTAGACCTTGAGGGGGAAAAAAAAAAAAAGGCTCTATGTTAGAGGAAAAACAGGTCTAAAATAACCTGGCAATAGTTCAGCTACCAAAATATATGTGTAAAAAATGAAGAAAGGCGGAAGAGGAAAGAAAATCGGTTATTTTAATTCCAAAAAAAAGTGAAAGATTTGCAAATCAAATTCTTTTTTAGCATTATGCTTCCGTTATAAAACTATATATAATTCCCCCGATGCTTACACAGTGAATAAAAATCACCGTGAAATATAAACTTAAAAATGTCTAAAAGGTCAATTTTACTGTCATATATATTTCAGCACAATTAAAAATAAAAATGAAGTGCTATTTAGAGGTTTTTCTATTCATTAAAATAAGGACAGAATGGTTTTCATATGCAGACACATATTTTCAGTTAGATACAGCTATGTGAAAATATATGGATTTAACTCTACTTCTGCTGTTTGAAGAATCAGGTTCTGTTCATCTTTGAATGTCCTAGATTTAGAAAAGTTCTTTGTATAGTGTGAAAAGTTATACCTTTGTCAAGTAACTAACCTTTTTTTAAATTGTCAAAAAGGTAAAGTTTATGCTATGCAAATTCTACTACCATAAAAACAATCACTTTACTTGGAATCAAATATCAGTAATAGTCACCTTGAGTTCAATCCAGGTGAATGTGAACATCAAATCTAATCTTCGATAATTTATATTCTGGCATACGGTTACATGAGCTTTTCAATTTTCTAACCACTCTAATTTTAGACCCCTGGGAGGCCAAAAGGTATGGGAACAGGGGGACCCATTTGTGCACCCTGATGATCAGCTCCTCCCACAGTCAAGCAGGTGCCCTGTGAAACTTCTCAGGTCCTTTCCTGTGTGAATAGCCACCTAGAAATGTCAGGGGCCTGCCTTGGGTTTCTGACAGGAAATGGTGCCCCTGAAGTGCAAATTCACACGGAGGGGGAGCTGCTGGGCTTAAGGTGCACTGGCAGCAGAGCAGAAGGAACCAGAAAGTCGCACTGTGCATTTCATAAAGATAAAATAATTGAAAACGAAAAAAAAAAAAAGGAGGGGGGGGGAGATACAGAATTAATTTGATTAAAAATACAAATCAACTACTCCTCAATACATCTAAAGGATAGCCTATCTGAAGGCTTACAGAGGAGTTGGTGAAGAAATTGGAAGGCAATGAAAATTCAAATCTATTCTCTTCTGTAAGTGCATGTCTTTCTCCCTAATCTCCTTCTAAATTTTTTTGTTGTTGTTCTCACCCTTTCCTCCTTTTTTTCCTATCTAATTATACATCTCAAAGAAATTTCCTTGCCCCTTTAGGTTCAATTCATCCAACCTATGTTTTGCCTGGGGTGGGGAGGATGAGGGGGTAAGGAGCACCCTGAGTAAATACTAAGATCCAACCTCCCACAAATTAGATTAAAAGAAAGAGTAAGCCAAGGAGAATAGAGTAGTTGGCCTTAAGAGTAAAACTCAAGATAAAGATCCCTTGAGGCCATTTTAAAATGTCCATAAAACTAAAACAGTGGTTTCCAATCCTATATTTGGTGACTGGAGCTGCAGACAGAGTTTAAAGCATATGTTAATACATTAAGCCAAATAATCAGTAATTAGATCTATAAGCCAGAAATACCTTTAAAAAAAAATCTTTTAACTTCAAAGACTTTTCCTGTAAGTAGTTTTAACTGTGAGCATACAAGTTCATCATATAAAAAGTCGACAAGTTGCATTACAGTTTTTCTTTAAATGAGTTCTAACAAGATGTACTTTATTACAACTGTACAACGAATTTCAGAAAATTACAAGACATGACCAGATGTCCTGCTTGCGATCAGAAACTAAATATATGTCAACAAGATCACTTGTGGCCCTTGTAAAGAAATAAGAAACTGTGAGATACATTCGGCATCAGTTAGATTAGCCAATTTTACATGAATAACTACTCTGTTCATTGTTAGAAAATGGTAGAATCGTCTTACCCATACATTGCCTCTGGCAATAAAAACTACCAGAATCCTCTGAAAGGCATTCATGTTTCCAAAGTCAAAACAGTTAATAACCTGTGACCCAGTAATAATATTCCTGAACTAATCATTCTCCCTAAAAAAAAAAAAGGGAAGAGGAGAGAGGCAGAGGGGGGGAAAGAGCGAAGGAGGGAGGGAGACAGAAAGGGATAGAGGCGGAGGAAAAAGAAGGAAAGAAGGAAGGAAGCCTACAAATATAAAAGGCTCACTGTTAACACCATTTATAACCTAAAAACAGTTCCAGTTCATCCCAAGGAAGCAGCCAGTTTAACTATGGTAAAACAATGTAATGGACTATTATGCTGCCATCACAAACTCTACTTAAGAAAGATGGGGGAAAGAGCAATATTAAGTAAAAATACCTTGCATATGAAGAATCAGTAAAATACACAAAAACATTTGTTGAATAAGCGTGGTATGGTGGTTTGACTAAGGATTTTCCCTAACTTAATTAGCATTACTGATATACCTCCATAATATTTTTCTTAAAAACTAGATATACTTTTATAAGTATATTTCCTAATATTTTCTTAATATTACTTTTAAATATTAATAAACCGATTTCAAACAGCAATGTTTACAGAAAAACTGTCAAGATTAATCAAGTCACTCCTAGAATTTGTCTTAATATGAGATAATAAAATAAATATGGCTCTTAAGTGGAAAACGCTTCAAGATTCAAAATGTTCAATTAGTCTTCATGTTTTAACAGGACTTTCAAAAAGCACCTGCTAGATGCTGCAGAGAATTACAGTGCGTAAGAGACAGAAGGGAAGAGAATCATATCATTACGGAAAGCTTACACTACAAGAGGAAATAAAAAGAGACTTTTCAATTTCAGAAAGGTCATACATGATATGACCAATTACAGCACTCCTGAGAAATAACCAGCAATAATGTACAATGCAAAGAAAGGCGTCTGCCAATATTGCTTATTATTTTCATTTTTAATAGTTATCATTCATTGAGTACTAATTTCCAGACACCTTGCCAGATGTTCTACATAGTTATCATTTCACACTCAGTACAACACTACCACCTAAATTTTAGCAACTGCATTTCACAGATGAGGAAACTGAAGCTTAAATAAGGAATATCATTTGTCCCTCATAGCTCATGGGGTTTTCCTCATAGCTCAGGAGGTAAAGAATCCACCTACAATGCAGGAGACCCTGATTTGATACCTGGGTCTGGAAGATCCACTGGAGAAGGGATAGGTTACCCACTCCAGTATTCTTGGGATTCCCCGATGGCTCAGTTGGTAAAGAATCCACCTGCAATGCAGGAGACCTGGGTTCGATCCCTGGGTTGGGAAGATCCCCTGGAGAAGGGAAAGGCCACCCACGCCAGTTTTCTGGGCTGCAGAATTCCATGGACTACAGCCCACAGGGTCACAAGGGTCAGACACGACTGAGCGACTTTCACTTTCACTGTAATGTGTCCAGGGTTACATGAAAGAGATCCAACCAATAATAAAGAGTGGAACTAGGACTTGAACCAAGTTTTGATCTTTTATTGCATCCTTTCTCCAAAAACTTTAAAAGAAAACATGGATAAACCACATAAAACCAGGACTTTTACATTTCTTTATATAACCCCACTAGATTTGCTTTTCTGCAGCTATTTTTATCTGTTCTTCTTGAAACAGAAGAACTTTTCAACTCTATGACAAGAAAACTTCATCATGGTTAGTCATTGCATTAAAGTCAACAGGTTTCCTATTAAATGTTTCCAACTAAATACAAACTGTATCTTTAAGATCATGAAATTAATACAGCCACTTTTTTTTTAACAGTGGTTTTAACTTTTATTATTTTTTAATATTTACTTATTCATTTGGCTGCACTGAGTCTTAGTTGCAGATGTGGGATCGTTACTTGCAGCTCGTGAACTTTCAGCTGTGGCATGTGGGATCTAGTTCCCTGACAAGGGATCAGACCCAGGCACCCCCGCATGGGGAATGCGGAGTCTTAGCCACTGGACCACCAGGAAAGGCCCATTACAAGCATATTTCCAGATCATAATATGCTTTAGGTCAGATTTAGCTACACCAAGAACAATCTGCCAGAATATGCTGGATCAGATATGCTTTTAACTTTTTTTTTTTTTTTTGGTTTCTAAGTCTCTCATGATTTCTAAAGTAAGTATTTAGGAAGACCTGTGGTCGGGTTTGGGCCTCGAGGGCACGCAGCCTCACCATTCCAATTCGTTCTCGTGTATTTTTCTATGCAGGTCTTAACGCTAAACACCAGGTAAGTTTCAGCTTCTAGAACGAACGAACCTTGCATTCTAGTATTAATAGCACCTTCGGTCCTCTCTTGAAGAGTTACTTCCTTCCTAAACAACATAATCAGTTCCTTCTAAGTTAAGGTCTGTAACTTAATCTCCTAAAGGCACTGCTTTATTAACTCTTACCTCTAGGCTATGGCTAAGTGCAGAACCAAGGCCTAGTGAAAAGAAGCCTGGAAAGGAAGAGAGAGTTCTTGTTGCTGGTAGAACCTGATTCACTCACAGATGGGTCTAAGGTACCCAAAATTCTGTATTTTCTTATGAGGAGACATGAATTTTCTTCATAAAATTACACAACAGAATTTTTCAGATTACATTGAAAATGTTCTAAGTCCTCACCTTATCTTGAATTACCCGAATAAACTGATGGGTAAACATAAAAGTCAGGATGCCCTGGGAGACGTGGACATCCCAGAACCCGGGCTGTGAGGTGGGGGAGGGGAGGGCACCCTGTGCTTTATCCAAAATGGTAGAGGGCTTACTGGAAAACAGGAAACAAAAGAAGATGGCCAACAACAGAACCCACTGGAGACAGAAGGGCCACCTCTCAGGAGAAAGCATTAAGAGGCCAGAAAAGCAGCCACTGGGGAAAATCTGGGGAGCAGTGGGCAGGGCTCAGCTCAGCACTGGGCCACTTCTCCCCTAAGTCACTGCCTCTCTTCCTCTTCCTGCTTCAGACTCTGTATCTTGACTCAAGTCAACCTCTGGTCCAGGGAAATACCAATTCCTTAGGCTTCCCTGATAGCTCAGTTGGTAAAGAATCCGCCTGCAATGCAGGAGACCCCGGTTTGATTCCTGGGTCAGGAAGATCTGCTGGAGAAGGGATAGGCTACCCACTGCAGTATTCTTGGGCTTCCCTGGTGGCTCAGCTAGTAAAGAATTCACCTGCAATGAGGGAGACCTGGGTTTGATCCCTGGGTTGGGAAGATCCCCTGGAGAAGGGAACGGCTACCCACACCAGTATTCTGGGCTTCCCTGGTGGCTCAGCTGGTAAGAATCCTACTGCAATGAGGGAGACCTGGGTTCGATCCCTGAGAAGGGAACGGCTACCCACTCCAGTATTCTGGTCTGGAGAATCCCAAGAACTGTATAGTCCATGGGGTCACAAACAGTCAGACATGACTGAGAGACTTTCACTTTCACTGTATTAGCACAGGGATCTCACACTCTACTATAAATGGGCATTAACAAAAACAGCTTCCTTGGTGGCTCATATGGTAAAGAATCTGCCTGCAATGCAGAAGACCTGGGTTCAATCCCTCGGTCAGGAAGATCCCCTGAAGAACAGAATGGCAACCCACTCCCAGTATTTTTACCTGGTAAATTCCATGGACAGAGGAGCCTGGAGGGCTATAGTCCCTGGGGTTGCAAAGAGTTGGACATGACCGAGTGACCAACACTTCCACTTTAACAAAAACTGTATAAATACCTACATTTAGAAGGGACAAAAATTTTAACAGCTCTACCATTCCAGAACAAAATGGCCATTTTGTCCATTACATGCTCAGAGTCAACACCCTCCCTAATTCTAGCCCACTTCCAATCAATATGATTTAAAGAGAAAATAATCATATTCTACAATAGGTAGACAATAGGTAAGGAACTTAGTATCACCTCTTAGAAGTTCACGGTGGGCCATGAAGAATACATTTATGTTTATGCAGGCCACAAAAGTAGCATTCTGCCATACCCCACGTCCCTTTTATTTAAGGGTAACATTTAAGCTAACACAGTGCTAAAGGCTTTGCAAGATTTATCTCATTAAAATCACAAATTAGGACCCTGTGGTTAGGTATTCTTGCTCTGCCACAGTACAGATGAGGAATCTGTAACTTGAAGGTAAAGAGCTTGCTCAATATCACAGAGATGGAGCAAGTGATGAAGGCAGGAATCAACTTCCATCTCTCCAACTCCAAAGTGAGTTCTGAAACACTCAATTATACTGTAAGTTGTTAAAAATCTACTTTCTACCATTTTTAATATCTGAAAGGCACTATATTTAAAAGCAGCAGAAACCGTAGGAGGACAAGATGAAGGAGAAGAGGAGCAAGAAAAAAACTGAGTACCAATACGTACAAGGCTGTATACCACATCCACAGATTAGGTAAACACTCCAAGTCTTGATGAGTGCACAGACTCCCAACAACTCACCGTTCCTCCTATGGGAAAACCTGCCTCGGTACACTAGTTACTATCTTTATGCTCTTTCGAAACTCTTGCTCACTTTACCCATAATGCCATTCTTAACTAAGTCCCCTTATTCAATCAGTCTAGCGAAGCTACTGTATATGATATTGTGTGTGATTTAAAATCAGTTCTATAATTTCTTTTGTTTGAAGATGTGGTACATTAAATTTACATTCAACAATTTACTTTGTTCTAAATGACCAGCTACACAAACAGTACACTGCATATGGAATACCAAGGAGAGTATACAATTTAGTTTGACAGGGGCATCTCAGGTGCAGAGAAGTGGATTAATCGTTAATTCTCTGTTTATGAAAAACTATCACCATAGGTCTCTTATGTTACTTACGAGATCCATATCTTACTGGTAATGATCCATATTTGTGTCAGTTACACAAGCATTTGTTACTTATTAATAATCAACATTTTAAATTATTACTAACAAAGAAATTGATCTTTTGACAAACCAGAATTGAATACTTTTTGTGTACACCTTTAATTGCTATTTGTCATGTTGAGCATTATAAACAGTACACTGTGAGACAACCAAATAAAAAAGTTAGTATCCCAGAATACAAACATGATATAATTAATATCCGATACATTATTTTTACAGTCATGCCAAAAGATCAAGTGGCATGTTGTTACTTGACAAAGTTAACTAAAATATTTATGATGTCACTGACAAAAAATAGTATTCAATTTGCCAGATTTAGAGATTTAAAGATGTTTTTTCTAGTTGTGATTAAAGATTAAATGGCTTTTTAAAAAAAGCATTTCAAAGATTAAATTTACTTAACTGGTAATTTAGTATTCTACATGATCCTTTCCCAATAAATACAAATCTTCTAAAAGAACACATGCCATGTGTGCTTTTAAATTTTCCTTCAGCTATAAACAAACGCATCAACAGCTAAAACAGGCTACTTCCAATGTGGGACTAAGCAACAAACTCCAGTCTTCATCCTCTTCTCTCTAGTCATCATTTTAGACAAATAGACGTGATTCTTTAGAAGATTATGACAGAAGAAATACCTTTATTGAGGTGAGAAATCAAACTAAATGATATTCAAAACACCATCCAACCAGAGTTTCTTAACTAAGAACACTACTCACAAAATTCCAATCAGACTGATCAGCTTCACTATTTCTCATGTAATTTCTTGGGATACTGTTAATATTTCATAAAAGCACAGGTTGAAAACTAACAATAAAACCTTGGGGTGGATAACAGGAACTTCCAAATCTGTTAGGCAAGGACTCTTTTTGATTAAAGGACTTTCCTTAATAAATAAATCTATTATTATTAAGCCCTGTAAATGGCCTTGAAGTTTTTTTTTTTTAATTTGTCCTACTTTCTACATAAATTTTTCTGTTTAATTTGTCCAACTGTCTTCACAGTGGAAGTTCTCTATAACCGGACCTCTCCTACTTTACTTCCCATCACCTGCCAACCATCACTGAACTAAAGGCCTGCTCCCATCCTGCTCACTCTGGCTTGGACCACTTGGTTCAGGCTACCTGCCACCTTCAGCTACCTGTGGCCAGTGTTCAGGGTCAAACCAATCCTTATTTCTCCATGTACTTTCCCTACTACACTTGAGTATTACTCAACCCTATCCATCTTATACTTTATAAGCTCCCTTGTGTAGTACATCTAATACATACTTACATATAACCCTACCCTCATGATTTAGTTTTATTTCTATATTTTCATCTGAAGTTTATAATATAACACCTGATAACTTACTATTTTAAATACTGAGTTGACCCAAAAGTTCATTCAGGTTTTTCCATATCATCCTACAGAAAAACCCAAATGAACTTGTTGACCAACCCAATACAAACAGATTATCAGTTTCTGAGGTTTTGTTTGTACAACTAGATTGTTAATTATGCATCTTACACTTCTTTTTTCCTGTAAGTTCTCGATATTCAGTAAATACTTTAAAGCCTGCTGATAAAAGTAAAATTACTTTTATATGGATTTTATTAATTTTTAAAAAGTATAAACTTCTAAGCCAATAAATATGTTCAATATTAATTGCTTTTCTTTAAAACTCAATTTTGTTGTACCTACCCTAAAAAGTACCACAGAAAACATCACTTATGGATTTCCTAATATGCAATGTCCTAATGGGTGTTATGAAAAATGCCAATTATAATGCTGATCATTCACAGTTTTCTTCAACTTTTCCTAGTAGTAAAAGTTGACACACATTGTATACAAAGTAGAATGAGAGTGCCTGCCCCTCTAAAAATCTAACAACTACTAACTGTATAGCACAAACAGTAAAAAATAGAAATATCTTTGCTTTTTCTGATTAGGGAAGTACAATGCCCATATTCTAAAATCCTCAGAGAATACCTAAAGGTATAAATAGGAAAACTTAAATCATTTGTTAGTTGACAAACTAGTAACAAACAGAAAGAACTATTAACCATATTTGCTGTGCCCTTTCACACAAGCATACACTTACACAAAAGTATAAATTCTAGAAAGTACTCATTAAATCCTGGCTCCACACCTCCTATTGGTGCAACCTTGAGCTACTTATCATCCTGATATTTCTGTTTGTTAATCTGTATAATGGGGCCAATAATATCTAGTAGGAGGAATGCCATGGTCATTAAAAGAGATAATCAGTGTAAAGCACTTAGCAAAGGTTCTAACACATAGCACATTTTCAACATTACCATATATCCCTGATACAAACGCCACTTTGTAATATGCTTTCTTCAGCTGACAACACTTCACTGACAAATTTCCCTATCAATAAATTCAAAAATCTGTTGTCTTTTTAGCAGCAGCTTAGTGTTTTCTATCAATGTACCATATTGATTTAACTATCTCTCTATTACATGTTTTGACTCCTTCATTTTTAGGGATAACCATACTCTGGTGAGGAGAAGGAAATGGCAACCCACTCCAGTACTCTTGCCTGGAAAATCCCAGGGACAGAGGAGCCTGGTGGGCTCTGGTCCATGGGGTCGCAAAGAGTCGGACACCGCTGAGCGACTTCACTTTCACTTACATACTCTGGTGAACATAACTGTAGCCAGACCTTTGAACATATTCATTATCACATTTCTGAAATAACTTCCTAAAAGTAAAATTTATGGTCCAAAGGGTACTCCTGTATTAAATGTTTATATATATTTCCACAGAAAAGTATAAGTTTACACACGCTTCATCAATGCATATACATGAGTATTTACCACACCATCCCCAACATGTGGTCTGGTCATATTTTTAATCTTATGCAAATTGACAGTAAAAAAAAAAAAAGTTCTAAACTTGTACTTCTTGGACTATCAGCGAGATTAAACATGAATTCAGCCAGATTAAACATGAATTGATCGGTTAACTGGTCATGTGTCAGTCTTCTTTTGTGAAATTCCTGGTCAAATCTATTCCCATCTTTATACTGGTGCAGTTGCCCTTATTCTGGTTAAGAGAGTTCTTTCCTTAAAAATACAAATTTTCACTGCCATATATATTTCAGATAAGTTTTTTCCACATTACAATCTGTCATTTCAACTTATCGAATTTTTATCATAAAGATATGCTTAATTTTTTTAGTCAAATATATCCATCTATTTTCAATCTATGATTTCTGGATTTAGCCTTACCCCTTAGAAATTCTTCCTTCATGCAGATTTATAAAAGTATTCACCTGAATCTTACTTTAGTACTTTTATTATACATTATACATTACTCTGATTCAGTTTTATGAAGCAAAGTATGAGAAAGATGTATTTGAAATCTTAGAGAATTATTTCTGAAAATATCTCAGGTTGAACAAAGCATAATGCTTAGCCAAACCACTGTATTAAGGAAGATACAGAAGCAGCTTTATCTAAGCTTCCATGGAAGAATATTATAAAAAAGCAAATCATATACAGCGGCTTCATAGTTTTAGCAATTAATTTTTATCTCAATCCGTAGACTTCTGTTCTGCTCTCCAGGCCTGTTTATCCCACAGCTTACTTCAAATCTGTACTCAAATTACTTCCTCAGGGAAAACAGGCTCACAGGTGCTGCGTATAAAGCAGGCAGACTTTCCCCCTTGATTCTACAGTGGATCTCGGCTGGAAGAATACATTTATTTTTATTAATTTGATTACTTGAATCATGGCAGAGATGGTGAGTATTTTTGATCCCCACTGCAGCAGCTGACATATAAACAGGTCCTCCAGGAAGGAACGGAAGTTTCCGATACAGCTTTTCGCCTTGTTTGTTGCCACTTGTTTGCTTTTCAAAGAAAAACATAAAGTCAGATTGAAGCCAAACAAAAAGCTGGGCCACAGTCCTTCTTTGGAAGTAATCCATCTTTCCCTCACACGTTTTTAGAAAAGCTGAAGAGAATCACAATCATTCGAAAAATTCATCCCTTACGAGTTAAAAGGGGGATATATGTTTCATCCTAAAACGATCTGCTGAATTGGGTTATTTCAGTTCCATTTCATGCTCTTATACATAGGTAAACAGTGTCCTTTCTAACACTCTGCATTTTTTAAAGTGTATAAAAAAGAAGTTTAAAAATGTATTTCTAAGACTGGTATTCAAAGGATAAGGATTCAAATCTGTGTACAGTTTTGCAGCTTATAGAGCTTTTTTATAAACATTATTTAGTATTCATAGTTTTACTGTATGAATGAAAAATACTTCCTGCCATATCAAAAAACAAAGGCTGCTGCAGCCATCAAGCCATCACACTACAGTGTCCCCAGAGGTGAGCCTTGAGGGAACTCAGGATAGAAATGGGATGCCCGCTATCCAGCAGTACAACTGTTGTAGCCACCCCGATGGTACATCCTGAGGGGACACAGATGAGAAAGTACAGGATACTGGCCCCCAGAGAGCTGAGGTGCCCACCAAAGGAATGACTTCAGTGAGCCCAGACCCCTGGCATTTTCCCATACAACGAAAAGATGTCTGGTTTTAAGTAACAGTCATCTTTTGATGTTCTGACTACCTAATCTTTGTTGTGAAGAGCCAACTCATTGGAGAAGACCCTGATGCTGGGAAAGACTGAGGGTAAAAGGAGATGAGGGCAGCAGAGGATGAGATGGTTAGAAAGCATCACCAACTCAATGGACATGAACTTGAGCAGACGCCAAGAGATAATAGAAGACAGGGAGGGTCGGCATGCTACAGTCCATGGGGTCACAAAGAGTCGGACACGACTTAGCGACTGAACAACAACAATCTTTTGATGTTCCGACCACCTGGTCTTTGTGGCTGAAACTCCTATACAGCCCAGCTCCCCTCCCTGCCTGTTCAGAGCAGTCCTTCAGAGCCATCTGAGGTGCTGCATCCTGGGCTTAAGTCCTCAGTTTCATCCACCAAATAAAACGTAATTCTTGACATTTAGGTTGTGCAATTTTTTTAAATCAACAACAGGGATTATATAGTCAGGGAAGGAACTCAACTTGAATTAACAAAACTAGTCAGTGTAAGGACTTGAACTCAGAACTCCAACCCACCCCCACCCCAGTGCACACATGAGTCACATTCAAAACCTGCCTCTCAAGTACCCTCTTCTTCACTACCCAGCAGTCCTTCACTCCTTGTGAACCGTCTGGATACCTAGACACTCTACTCTTCACAGACTGCACCCAGACCACTTCTATCAGGCTAACAATGTATCCTCTCAGCACTTAAAGTAAGTCCATGGCCTGTTATTTTGCACTCCTGGTAAATCTCTTTTGTCTCCCACTAGTAAATAAATCCTCTGAAGAGATTATGAGTTCCTCAAGATAAAGACTTTTTTGTTAACTTCCCACAGCACCTGGTATAAGAGTTTAAAAATTGAGAGTTAATAAACTGGAACAGGAAGGCTATATTCCAGAAATGAAAAACAAGCTATTTTTAAAGGCTTAGCCTGACACTAACCCAGACATGGTGTCCCCACGCCCACCGGCAGGCTCCCACACCCGCTCAGAGTGTACACACAAACCTGCATTCCACGCCCAACAGGGACCCGATGTTCCCAAGACAGGCCGAGGTTTCTCAACTCGAGGAGGCGGCAGTGCTTTTCTCAAGGTTTAGGGAGTGTCACCTGGATGCTTTCTTTACAAAAGTTTTTTTCACAATAGCTTCTGGCCCAGCAGGCAGTCTGAGAGAGGCTGGAGGATGCAGGAAAGGAAGAAAGGCAAGAAGCAGAGTCAGCAGGGGAAGTTCCTTCACTTCCAATGATGAAATTCCCAAATCACTTTCACCACCGTGCCTTCCAGCCTCTCTCTAAGTTGCTCAATTGTGTCAACTCTTTGTGACACCATGGACTGTAAGCCCGCCAGGCTCCTGTGTCCATGGAACTCTCCAGGCAAGAATACTGGAGTGGGTAACCATTCCCTTCTCCAGGGGATCTTCCGAATCCAGGGATGGAACCTGCATATCCTGCACCAGTAGGCAGATTCTTTACTGCTGAGCCACCACGCAAGCCCACCTTCCAGCATAATGAAAGTAAAAGAATAAGCAGATGAGAGAAGGGAGAGACATACCACCTTCTCTCTCATACCCAAACAAGAGATACAAATAGGGTCTGTAGAACTTGAGAGTAAAAGAGATTCATTTTCAAAACTCCAAACTACTTCCTAAAGCAAAAATTTCCACAAGCAACAGTTTTTCCCCTTCCATACGAAAAGCTTCCTCTGTACTTATCTAAATATGGGTGGTTGTATGTGCAACTCAGGCTGCTATATTCACTCCAAGGGATGAATTCCCTTTTAACATGTAAAGTCACACACTGAGACACACTAAGCCTACTGTATACATCCATCCTTACAGCCTCCACCATGTGCAAAGCATCCGTGGTCACACCAATTAAAACCCGCTAGACACACCCATTCAGGGCATGCAAGACTGAATCAATTTATTACGCTTAAGATAATTTCCTAAGATTCATTTGTCAACATCTAACTCATTAACACTGGATCCCCATTTTTAGCATTAAATTTATGTTTTGCAACCTCATGCATTTTCTGGATAATGCCTATACTACGTGGTCTCTAAATTCCAACTAACAGGAGTGGACTCTCATTATCCGTGTTGACAATTCCCTACTTTGCAGAAGCCAACTTTAAGATAATGTTTCTTTAAAATAGGAAATACACAAACTGTTTGTGGGCGAGAAATGACCTTTAGAGTGGGGAACAGCCACAAATCCTATCACTGATGTTCCATCTGAGCCACCAGGGAAGCCCTTTTCTTGATTGTGCTGTGCTTAGTCACTCAGTCGTATCCTACTCTTTGTGACCCCATGGACTGTAGCCCGTCAGGCTCCTCTATCCATGGGGATTCTCCAGGCAAGAATACTGGAATGGGTTGCCATGCCCGCCTCCAGGGGATCTTCCCAAGCAGGGATCAAACCCAAGTCTCCTGGATTGCAGGTGGATTCTTTACCACCTGAGCCACTAGGGAAGGCCATGAACACTGAAGTGGGTAGCCTATCTCTTCTCCAGGGGATCTTCCAAACCAGGAATGGAACCAGGGTCTCCTGCATTACAGGCAAACTGCAATGTAGGAATTGCATTCTTTTGCAGCTGAACTACCAGGGAAGCACTTTCTACATTACTCAGCTATAAAAAGAAATGCATTTGAGTCAGTTCTAACGAGGTGGATGAACCTAGAGCCTATTATACAAAGTGAAGTCAGAAAGAGAAAAACAAATAACATATATTAACCCACATATATAGAATCCAGAACAATGGTACTGATAAACCTATTTGCAGGGCAGCAATGGAGAGGCAGACATAGAGAACAGAAACATCATTCTGTTATATGTCATAAATAATGTAGAAGCAACAGCCAAGCAGAGTCAGCACTATTAAAAGCCTATTGTGTGGAGGGGAAGGGGTGAGCAATCAAAGGGCAGCACGGGGAAGCCTTCTGCCTGTGACAGTGGTTAAATAAATCTGCACATGTGACAAAACCATGCAGAACTGTACATACAAGCACACACATTAAGTACATGTGAAACTAGCAAAATTTGAATAAGCCTAGAAGATTGGATCAATCTTTTGGCTTTGATTTTGCACAACAGTCACACAAAATATTACCATCAGGGGTAACAGGATAAAGGAGTTCCAGATCTCCCTTGTATCTCAGGAGCATAGTGGGCAAAATTCCTGTGCCCACTTAAATAACCTCTAATTATTTAAAAATAAAATGTTTCAGAAAGAAAATTTGTCAGTAGCAAACAATGTCTGCTATACATATTAATACATACAATTAGTTGTACTCATTCAACCCACATTTATTAAGCACATACTATTGCTTGGCCCTGCTGGACATACCGGGGCTATAGACACAGAAATGATATCACCTTTGATCTTGAGAAACTCACAGCTGGTCATCTCCCAGGAAAGCAATGTAAGAAGGGAAGAGAAGGTACAACGCAACTCCACATGGAGAGGTCATGTAAGGGTCTCCAGTCGGTCCACATCATTCAAGCTTTATATGAAAGTAAATGCACTTGCCAATCACCACTCCATTCACAAAACAGATGACCAGAATAAAAGAGCCCTATTAACCTAAGGTTCACATCATTAAAAATCTTAACCCAGAGAATAGTTTTTGCTCAAGGTATTTCTGACTTAAGAGCAAATAAATATTCAGGTAAAATAAGCTGACTGCTTAACTAAGAAAGAAGGTTGTGTCTAACTTCAAACACTCTGTTTCTTTTAAATGGCTTTCTGAACTATGTTTTGGAAATGTTAAAATTATTCAAATAAGATTTACAGCATAGTGTAAAACTGAGGGGTGATAACCTCCCAGGAAAAAAATGCTTCATATTATTAAAATGCAGATTACTATTTTCAAAATAGCTATGAATTCACTTTTCATGTTACATGCCTTCCTGGAAAAGTTTCGTGAAAGCAAACAATTTCGCTTTAAAGAAATAAGCTCTTTAAGAAGTACTGTCTCCCTGAATCTGATTATCAATTAACAATATGTCAATGTCATAATTTTAATTTATGAGTCCCTCTGACAAGTTGGCCTGGTAAAATCTTTGGGTTCCCTCATACTTCTAATATCATACCTGGAACATGTTACACAAGAAAACATAATTTTGTAAGACATTTAAAAATAAAGAAATAATGCCATTCCTGTGCTTTCATCTTATTAAAGATTTACTACAAAAAAAAATATTCCTTTTGGAAAAAGGACAAAACAAAACAAAGGACTATTATTTAGAAATATTAGCTTTAGTAATATTTAGTAATATTAACTTTCAAAAACTTAATGCAATTAAGAGAAAAATGGAAATGTTACAAATATCACTAGCCTCAGCTTGAAAGATCACTAGACTAAGAGTGGAAGCAAAGATGGCCATGCTGACCACACAGAACTTGACTTGCACACACTACCATGCGTATTGTCCCAAACCTTTCTTGATGAAAGTGAAAGAGGACATTGAAAAAGTTGGCTTCAAGCTCAACATTCAGAAAACGAAGATCATGGCATCTGGTCCCATCACTTCACGGGAAATAGATGCGGAAACAGTGGAAACAGTGTCAGACTTTATTTTTGGGGGCTCCAAAATCACTGCAGATGGTGACTGCAGCCATGAAATTAAAAGACGCTTACTCCTTGGAAGCAAAGTTATGACCAACCTAGACAGCATATTGAAAAGCAGAGATGTTACTTTGCCAACAAAGGTCCGTCTAGTCAAGGCTATGGTTTTTTCCAGTAGTCACGTATGGATGCGAGAGTTGGACTGTGAAGGAGGCTGAGTGCCGAAGAACTGATGCTTTTGAACTGTGGTGTTGGAGAAGACTCTTGAGAGTCCCTTGGACTGCAAGGAGATCCAACCAGTCCATTCTAGAGATCATCAGCCCTGCGTGCTCTTTGGAAGGAATGACGCTGAAGCTGAAACTCCAGTACTTCGACCACCTCATGCGAAGAGTTCACTCATTGGAAAAAATTCTGATGCTGGGAGGAATTGGGGGCAGGAAGAGAAGGGCTGGATGGCATCACCAACTCGATGGACGTGAGTTTGAGTGAACTCCGGGAGATGGTGATGGACAGGGAGGCCTGGCGTGCTGTGCTTCATGGGGTCACAAAGAGTTGGACACAACTGAGCGACTGAACTGAAACCTTTTGCATGTGACGTATCGTCCATAAATCAACACAAAACAGTACCTTATAGTCAATTTATAAAGTACACAGGATGGCTTGTTCAAAAACTCAGTAGAGCAAATCCTAAGAGCTATCATTACAAGGGAAAAAAAAAAAAACTTTTTTTTTTGGGTGTGGGGGGCTATTTCTTATTGTATCCGTGTGATGATGGATAGTAACTAAACTTATAACAATCATTTCATAATGTATGCAAAGTCAAACCATTATGCTCTACACAGACTTATACAGCACTGTATAATTATATCTCAATAAAATTAGAAAAAGAAGATATGCAGGCAAAATTAATAAGACTTACTGTGTTACAGAATTTTTACCCTTTCCCTGTTGAGTAAAATATATTTTATCTAAAAAATTATCAAAAAACACTAAACAGACCTAAACAAATGACTGAAGAGACCAAGTTATGACACTGAAAGTATTTTTTTTAAATGTACTTTCTCTCCAAAACTATGTTGTATAAATTCAATGCAAGCCCAATAAGAATCCAGGAAGGGTCATCTTTGTCTTTTGGAAACTTGTAAGCTGACCAAAAATATATTCATAAGTATATAGGACCAATAAAAACCTAATTACAATTGTGGGGTGGGGGGAACCCATGAATGTCAAAAATCAAGTATAGTGTTAAACAGATATTCAGGTTGAAATAATCCAACTACAGGTATCACATACTGAAATCGATAAAGGGCAAATCAGACCTACAGGTTCCTTAGTTCACACGTTCCCTAACAAACAGCCATCAGAATATCATATTTGCAAACTTAATCTGCCACAGGATATGGGAACAACTCATCACCACTTCACTTCTGTTTTTATGAGTCTACCATGTATCAGGCATGCTGCCAAGTGCTAAAATTCAATAGTCATCTAAAGCAGACAGGATTTGTGCCATCATGGAGAGCATTGCCAAGGAAGAAAGGTATGCTCGATGCCACCTGTGCATAAAATACAGGACTGCACACTCAGACCACCCACCGATCCTGAGATCTGATGCTCCAAGTGTCTGCACTGAACATCTGCAGTCCCGGACTGGGACACTGGATGGCAGAGACCTCAGGAGCCACCATCAAGCCAAAAACAGTTTCAGAAATGAAGTGGAGTCCAGTCCTACAAACTCAGTGCCAACATAAGTATGCCTACAACTTCTCTCCTTTATTTTCAAACCACTTAAGACTGAACAAGAGGCTCTTAGAATACCTCATCCAGACACACTGAATGTGCTACATAACAAAGCTGTTGTTATGAAGAGGTATTTTCTCCACAATTCCGTTATGGAGCTGTCCCCACTCCTTAAACACACACCCTTTAAACAGTCAGTTGTTTGATTCAGGTTTTCCACAGCTGAGGTGGTCAAAAAATGTTTCTAGTGAATATAGAAATAATCCTTGCTCAGCAAAGCAGGCTACTGAAAGTGAAAATTTCAAGTGTTCGTCACCCAGTCAGCATCTGACTCTTCGCGACTCCATAGACTGTAGCCTGGCCAGACTCCTCTATCCATGGAATTCTCCAGGCAAGAATATTGGAGTGGGTTGCCATTCCCTTCTCCAGGGGATCTTCCCAACCCAGGGATCGAACCCAAGGATCTCCAGCATTGCAGGCAGACTCTATACCGTCTGAGAGAACCATCTCTTCTGATCTCCATTCATCCTCCCAAGTCTCTTTGACCTTAGAAGCTTGACATCAACCTTAACCCTCCTCCTCCACCCATATCTTTCCCATTCTATTAGTCATCAAGCCCTATGCATCCTGAGAAAAGGGATCTTAAATTGATTCCTTTCTTTTCCATTCTCACTGTCACAACAATTTCCACAGTGCTGGCAATGAATAAAATTCACACTACAACCCCAAACCACATCTCAAAAATTATTCCCCACCAGGTACAGATCTGAACCAACAACCATACTCAACCACTTACGCACACCTTTCCTCCCAAGCACCTATGGTTCCTTCTATCTCAAATATCTCTAATAGAAATCCCATGTTCATAACTTCTCTTGAAAGCCACTTCCTCAAACAAATTATGTCCTAATTCTCTACCACTTCTGAACTCCCACAATATCTTCTACCATTCATATGCCTTGCAGTGTAGTTACTCACCTGAGTATTTAATATGGATGTATTTTACTTAAGGATAAGGCTTTGTCCCACCCAGGTCAAGAATGTATCCTTGTGAATGCTGTGCACAGGAGATGACTGATAAATATTTATCAAACGGAACTGACCTTGAGTATTCACGTTAAAGTGCTGACTTATTCTCAAATGCAAGCAGTGGGTAAATGGGGCTAACATTTGGATGAGTGGGGAGACAGGAACTGTAGTACTTCAAGTGACAGCACAACTGTGATTTCCTAAAACCCTTCAAAATCACCAACACCCGCAGCTCAACTTCATGAAAAAGAAATCCAACATCAAAGATACGGCAATAAGGACCTTTCCTGTTGGTCCAGTGGTTAAGACTTCATGTGTCCAATGTAGGGGCCGCAGGTTCAAACCCTGGTTGGGGAACGAAGATCCCACATGCCACAGGGCATGGTCAAAGAGTAAAAAATATATGGCAATAAAGTTCCCCCAGATCTCTGACTTACACACACACTTTCCTTCCCTCTCTCCCTCCCTCTCTCCCCCAACACCCTTCCTCACTCTCTCCAAAGGAAGGGACAGATCTCAGGGCAGGACAGTATAGTTTTTACAGCAGTCTCTCAAGTCAGAATGGTCCAATCTTGCCTTGCTATTGTGTGAATACAATCAGAGTATATAAATTACCAGCACCATAATTTCATCACCTGCAAAACAAATATTATGACACAGTACTTGCTTCACAGAAAATAGGTATATGCTTAAAAGGGCTATGTAAGTGTTTGCTACTATTATTTTCTGTTAATGTATTTGATTTATTAATAACTTACTTAAATATTTAGAATGAGGTTATCTACTGGCTAATTCTTAATAGATAAGATCTCAAATGCAATTTACAGTGTGAGGACCCAATCCTGAAAATCAATCTGACCTGGGAGCATCTCTCCTGACCAGCCAATAGTCCATGCTTTTACTGTAACAATGATATCAAGAGGTCAAAGGTCCTAAAGATTCCTAGAAGCTAACCCAGAAAAGAATCTCTCTTTTGACTCAGCTATGGGTGAACATGTGGGAGTTAGGACTACAGGAATCCTCGTTACAGCCTCAGTTTGAATTGATTGAAAAAGGCTTAATGGATTGCTGAGTCTTAACATCATTTAAGTAAGACCTGATAAGTATGTCCAAAAGGGTAATAAAGTAATTCAGAAAGCCCTCATAAATATGAAACATTAAATATTTGCAATGTGTCATTCAAACAGATAAGATCTATGCTTCAGAGAACAGAAACTCATAAAGCATTTAAATGAACATGAGAAAAGCATTAACTGAGGCACAAATTAAAACTGAGATAGCACAATGATCTCTATGGGCAGGAACTTTACCACATATCCCAGGAGACACAGCAAAGTATGGAGAAATAAGAGTAAAATAGGAATCAGAGATTCAAGAAAACAGCAAAGGCTCATCAGTTTAAAAAAAAAAAATTAGAAGAAAGGTATTAAGACCCCATGCATGATAAGCAATGTCTGACTAATTGACTGATTGACTAAAACACTCTCCACAAGGTTAAACTGAAGATTCCCTTTGTGAAATATTATTTTTTCATTAAGTCTGTAAACTTGAAAGTTTGGATGAAGTACAGGACTAGCACTGCTCAAGCTTTCCTAATTAGTCTGCTAACAGCCAGAAAAAAAATAAAATTAAGACCCTCATCCCTTGACAAATTAAACCATTTCAACCATCAAAAAATAATGTGCTCAAATGCTTCAAAAGAATAGAATCTACTTAGAGATGGCTAAATATAGGTGTGGAGAAGGAGGACAAGGATAACATAATTCATGGTAGCCTAATGGAGAGCCATTCTGTCCACGTTAATACAGTAGCAGTGAAAATGAAACAACTCACTTCAATTTCCTGACACATAGCAGACCTCATTGGAAATTAACCTCTGTGTGTGCGTGAGTGTGTGTACACTCTCTGTTTCCATAATGGCTGCAGTGTTTTTTGATGTTTTCCTGAAATACAGTAAATCCAGATTATAGAAGTATCTTGATCCCTGACCAGGAAAACCAGTAAAAGCTACCGATCTCCCATTTCTAAAGAACTTGGTTGTTGTTCAGTCACTAAGCTGTGTCTGACTCTTTTGCAACTCCATGGACTGTAGCCTACCAGGCTCCTCGCTGTCGATGGGATTTCCAGGCAAGAAATCCGGAATGGATTGCGATTTCCTCCTCCAGGGGATCTTACCGATCCAGGGATCAAACCCACCTTTCTAGTACTGGCAGGCTCAGTTCTTCACCACTGAGCCACCAGGGAAGCCCATTCTAAGAGCACTGAGTAATTAATCCAAAGGGACAAAAACAGTATGTGCTATACCATTAGACAGGGTTTAAAATTTTCTCTAAGGAAGAGTTTCTTGAGGAAGGTTTCTCAAGATTTTCTCTACTCAAGATAATATTTATGTTTTCAATAAAGACTAAAATGTGAAAATCAAAAACAAAAACAAAAAATGTGAAAATCGGGCTGTAGATCTAGTTATAATACATTAGGCAAGTCCTCAGAGCAACTGCTGTTTAAGTTGAGAGAAGAGAGTGAGGAGCATTATATCTATTAAATAGTCCTAAAGGGCTTCATGCTTACCAATAATCTTGTAAGGAATTTTGCATCTATTCTTATTGTCAGAAACAATATACAACAATCTTTAGCAGATCATATTTCATTGTATGCCTTTTTGGCAAACTGCAAAAAAAAAAAAGAAAAAATGATGTGATCAATCAATGAATAACTCCGCCAGTCAGAACATTAATAAAAATTCTCTTATACTTTGCCCTTAGATAAATGACTCATGAGAAAGGCCAGGAAAATAAACCACCTCACAAAAAATTCTCAGAGAGAAAAACATTCCCAAAATGCAGAGGAATGGAAGAGACACTACCCAGACAGGCCTCTTAGTCCACAATCTGACCACAACTATTTCTACCCTCTTCCATTACCAACATTTTTCTTTGGGATCTCCAATTCTACACCTATAAATGAGATAATAAGAACACCCCAGCTGCAATAAGCACACCATGTACCCTTTTCTTGGTTTCTAATACCATTCTCTAATAAAAGAAACCATGTCTTATAAAGAAACGGCTGATTGTAGGACTGAGGCAGGAGATACACAAGATGAGCATGAAGCATCTTATAGAGCCAGAAAGTAGAGAAGAGGAAGGGAGAGGAGGGGAAGGGGAAGACAAAGGGAAAGGGAAAGAACGACAAGAGAAAAACAAAAAACACACAAAAACACAAGGGAGTTTGTCAAAGGATACAAGGACCAAAGAAAAGAGTTCCCAGTGCCAACCTAGTATAATTTGAGTAACAAAATTAAGTAGTATTAGATTATAACTGAAAGCATAAAATAAACAGCCATAAGCCTAGGAAATAGCAACCTACTCCAGTGTTCTTGCCTGGAAAATCCCATGAACAGAGAGGAGCCCAGAGGGCTACAGTCCATGGGGCCACAAAGAGACTTGACTTACTGACTAAACAACAAACAGCAAAGTCTATACTAATACAAAGGTTTAGATAAAAAGAGACAGACAGATAATAAGGTACAATGGACAAACCTCATGAGCTGAAGAAGTCCAAATAATTTTTGTATACACTTCGCCCTCAAGGAGAAACCATTACACCGCACTCTTCAAATATGAGACACCCAGTGACTTCCTTCCAAAGGGTAGTAACAGTGAGGAAAGAAAGAAAGAGGATAACACTACAGTGGAGAAACCTGACCAACCCTATCTCAGCCAGGTAACCCAGGTCAGCATCAACAGTGATAAATCATTCTGACCGAATATTCTGTTGATCTGACGTCACAACAATGGCACTTTAGCTCTGTGACCCTCCTCTCAAAATCCTTTAAGCCCAGACTAATCATGAGAAGGACACACACCAGTTGAGATTCACCCTACAAAACATTAGTCCGGTATTCCACAAACTGTCAAGGTCATCAAATACAGGAAACGTACCATAGCCACGAGAGGGCAAACAGGTATGACCCCAAAATGTAGTGTGGGTGCTGGATGAAATCCTGGAACAGGAAAAGGACAGTGGGTAAAAACGGAAAAGATGGGAAGCAGGTATGAACTTATTATAATAATGTGTCTGTATTGGTTAAAAAACTGCAATCAACATACCATAGGAACAAAGCTTTTCTAACAAGGGTGTAGGGTATAGGAAAACGTTCTGTGCTCTTGTCACATTTTCTTCTATAAATCTAAAGTTTAAAAAAAAAAAAAATATATATATATATATAAAGTTTATCTTTAAAAATGCCTGACTCACCTCTATGCAAGGCTTTATTTTTTAAGTTTATGGAAGAGGAGTTACTTACTGTTCAATGGATATAAAGTTACAGTAATACAAGAAGAGCAAGTTCTAGAGATCTGCTCTACAACACAGTAAATATAACGAACAACATTATGTTGTCCACTTAAAAATTTGTTAAGACAATATGTCTCATTTTCAGTGTTCTTGAGCAACTGAACTGAACCACAAAAAAAAAGCAAGAAGACACAAACTCTTGGGAAGCAATGGATATGTTTATTACCTTGATTATGGTGATGATATAATGGGTGTACACAGATGTTCAAACTCATCAAATTACATACATTAAATATGTGCAGTTTTTGTGTATCATACTTCAATAAAGCTGTAAAGAACATTTATAGAAGTAATTGTTCACAGGCTACAACACCTGTATTCTTAAAATGTATTTTAAAAATTATATTTTTCCATTTGTTTTCCAAAAGAAACAATATATTTCATTTCATTTTGAGGGACTCTTGAGATTTGCTTTTCCACCCGATTATAAGAAACTTGAGTCAACTGTGATATTGGGTGGGGCTTTTCAGGAGGCTCATTGGAGAAGAAGAAGAGTTACTGGCAAAGATTACAAATTGCAAATGAGTTCCATTAGGTTGTTTCTTGACTATAGTTGAGACAGTCTGCTAAGATACACTGTAACCACTCTAATAAGGAATGCTTAATTATCACTAAGAAATGATCTCTATTAAAATTATACTGTGATTTTTTTTTTAACCACAGGTATTTTTATCTGATCATCTTACTATCTACTATTCTGTACAGGCAAAGAATACTTTGTACATTCTTCCTGCACTATTAATTTTATTTTTATCTCTTAACTGTCAGTGATTTGCCTCATGAACAAAATGAATAACATCATTCATTTTAACATTCATTACATTGTTTGGAAAGAACTACTGAAAAACACAGAAAAAGGAAGAAAGTAGTAACATATATATATTTTAAAATCACAGCAACATGATGGGTAATTATATATAATTCAACCAAACATATATTTATTTTCCCAGCATCTTCTGAGAACCAGCCCCTCCTTCATTCCAGAGAAATTCCATGTAGTCCCTGTGTCTGGGAATGGATGTCCCTCTGCCTGGAGCTCAGGAATGGGCATGTGACCCTGGTCTAACTGAGCATCCTTCCCCTGGTCCCCTTTGACTGGTTTAGGGAACAGGCAATAGGGACAACTGTTAAATCATCAGAAAAAGTGCTTGCTCTTTCTCTGAGAATATAAATGTCTTCATGACAGAGGAAACCAGAAGTCATACTGTTGCCACATCTGAACAGTCTGAGAATAAAGCAAGTAAAAGTAACAAACCTGAAAAGCGAATAGAGAAGGAGAGTACTAATGACATAATTTAAACTGCTTCATGGAGCAGGACTTAAGACCGCTTCACCTCTTGGATGAACCCATTCCCATAAGCCAAAAAGCCTTAACCCTGTTTTTGATTAAGCAAGTATGCATTGCTATATCAGTTAAGATTGGGTTTAGCTGCAAGTGTCAGCAAACAAGCAGATTTAAAAGGACGGTGGCTTAAACACACACAACTGCAGCCTGTATCTCTAGCATTCAGAATGCAGAGCTGGTACGGGAAGTTCTCCTCCCCCAAGTCTTACAGGACCACGTGAAATGCAGCTCACCAGGACAGCCATTCCAAGAATCTGACCCCCTCTCATGGGTTTAAGATGACAGCTAGACGTCCTGCAATTGCATCAGCATGCCACGCACAGAAAGAAAGAAGGGAGGAAGCCATGAGGTGACTTCATGGGTGGGTTCCTAGCAGCCACTTACATCTCACTGGCTAGAACTTCCTCAGTCACCTCTAGAAGCTAGAAAATGTCACCTCTAGAAGCTAGAAAATGTCAGTCATCTTTATTCTGGGAAGCCATACACTCCAGAAAAAAATCCTATTATCACAGAAGGAGGAAAGAACAGATACTTTGGGACAATCAGCCTCTGCCAGTCTGGGTTTCTACAATTTCCAACCAAGACAACTTATACAAATCATATGCTACATAATAGGTGTTCTTTCAATGACTGTAATTTAAAACAAAGAGAGAAACTTTTAAGGCATTAAATCACTGTGGTACTTCCGCTGTGTGAGTCTCACACAACAATACACACCCTCAGAATCCAGTAGTGTTAACATCTAACTTCACATTTTGGAAAATTAAAATTTTGAGAGCAGAGCTTTATCACATGGCCCAAGTTTGTTAACATAAGGATAGAAACTCAATAAGGAACTAAAACTACAATATATAAGGAAATTCTACAAAGAAAAAGACAAGAAACTCAATAGAAAATCTGCTAAAACATATGGATAAATGATTGACAGAAAGGGAAACACAAAGAGCCAACAAGAATATGACTTTCGCATTAAGAAAGAACAGATTGATGATACACACTGACTTTTACTCTCTCTCCAATTCAAATAAAATGAGAGGTAATAGATTTTTCTTCTGGCACAGGATGTGAGATGAGTCAATAATAGCAAATACATATATATATATGGAAAGGCAAAAAGCAGATGGAGGTAAGGTAAATGATTTAGCAGACCCTAGAAAGCTGAATGAAGCTCAGCCAATTGGGAGGAAAACTGAGAAGCAACTCACTTAACCAACAAAACCTTCCAGAATCTCAGAGGCTGTCAGTTCCATGTGACTCTAGAAATGGGGGTAAAGTTAAGCTATAACAGGGAGACTGGTTGACAATGTCTCTGAGAATTAGTTAGATCTTCCAATACTTCACTGAATACACATGACCGCCCTCTCCAATCCTGGAAGAGGAATGCTTTGGTCTCTGGATAGAGCAAAGCATGGGGCCTCTACTTAGGAGTCCTGGGACTCTGTGAGGGTGGGGAAATCATACAGAGAACAGAGTTGGGGGCAAGCAGAGTGCTGAGATGCCCAGTTTTCTTCCCATTCACGTTTCACATGGCTGCCTGGCCTATACCTGTAGGCAGGAGTCTGGAAGATCCGTCTATGAGAAGCTAACTGGTCCTAGAATCAAGCCTACAGATACCTCCTGCCACCAGGGGCTCAACAAGCCATAGTCCAGCCAGGTGACTCTGCTGAGAAGCCCACATTCTAACGCAGAGCTTATAGGAAGCTGTTTGCTGCTCCCATCAGAGATTATGGCGATTGTAAATGCATTCAAAAACAAAAAGAGGACATCATGAACAAAGGATTACTGTAAGAACAACAAGTGCTTTTGGAAATTAAAAATGTGACAGTAGAACAAAATGATATAAATAAAAGGATGGGAAGATGATGATGACATGACCATTCAGAAAGTAGAAGCAAAGACAGAACAGAAGCAAAATAATAATTGGAATTGAAGAAAAGTGGCATTGAAGTCCAGGATTTCAACCTGGGAATACGGGCGTTAAAGAGGAAACAGAACGGGGAGATGAGCACAGCATGAACCAGGCACGACCCTGCCATGCTTCCCAAACTCCCTGAACTGAACAGTTGATAAGAAATTTTGAAGGAGCCAGCTTTGGAGGAAACAGTATTACTGGATCCTCTGACATATCCCTATCTGGTCGCTTGCTATCTGAACTCAGTAAATGAATCAATTTGGATAACAAGAGATTTGCGTATTTTGAAAAAAAAAAAAAGAATTTCCATAAAATAAGGATTTAAAAGTGGACAGAATGCTGAACCAGCTGCAAATGATAGAACCTGCAAAATTTGATGAAAACTGATCAACTGCATATCCTTGAGAAATTCAGGACTCCTGCAACAGGAAGAGCCTTCTACAAGATTCCAAAGAGAGAGAAAAGGCAAGAGGGGAGGGGAAATGAAAGGTCATCAACAGAAGTATGGAGAATCATAATGGCATCCAAATGGAAGCTGGAATGGAGAATACCTTCAAAATCCCAAAGCAAAATAACGTGCCACCCTATGTGCTGCAGACCCAACCACGCCATCAATCAAATACAAAAGTAAAGATATGCTAGATGTCAAACACGTACCTCTCCTACAAGACTCTTCTCAGGAAGGAGGAGACGAAAAGCAAAGGAGGTAAACAAAGGAGGAGGAACCAGGAGATAAGGAGACAGATGGCTCAAAAGAGGAAAAGGACTGACAAGTATGGGGCCGCAGGGCCACAGCTGTGTGCGAGGCAGGGCAGTGCCAAGACACCAAGAAGAAGGCCCTGACGCAACACGAAGGCAAAGAGAAGAGAATCAGACAACTCAGGACTAGAGGAGGGATAAGAATTTTCAAAAAAACTCAGCAAACAAAAATCCTGACAATACAACCTACAAGAAAGGAAGAGTTGACCTTTGAGTAGTGTCTCCATAGCTGTAATTATGTGAACACTTAATATGGACTGAACCAGAGCTGACACAATTACAGTGTGACAGCAAAGCCGTGGGTTTGGTACACAGAGCGGGTGGGAAAGGGTTCAATCCTGTTCACACACCAGAAATCCACAGATAAGGGCAAACACTAAAGGAAACAAAAGACAAGCTAAGTAATGCATACGAGTTAGAGATACAAAGGGTTTTTTTTTTAATTGGAGTACAGTTGATTTACAGTGTTAAGTTTCAGTTGTACAGCAAAGTGATTCAGATAAACATATACATGTATCTACTCTTTTTTAGGCTCTTTTCTCATATAGGTCACCACAGAATATTGAGTAGAATTCCCTGTGCTGTAACAGGAGGTCCTTGTTGGTTATCTCATATATATTTAACAGTAGTATGTATATGTTCATCCCAAGCTCTTGATTTATCCCCTCAACACATTTCCCCTTTGGTAACCATCAGTTTGTTAGACAATTGAGAGTATTTCCTCAGAAGATGGAAAAACAAGAAAAGACTTGCTGCTGTTTATTAACCGGCTGTGGTGGTCAGTCTGTTTAAACTACGTGCAAACCAAGTTTTGATAAAAGCAAAAGAACAAAGTAAGGATTTCTGACAGAATTAGGAGGGCACACCATGTGGAGTCATGCACAGTGAAGAGACGTGAAACATGTCTAGGGCCATAAGGATGTGTAGAAGCCAAGACTAAAAATACACTGTGGACCAACCATATCGCAGTGGTGGAGCTGGATGGGGGCAAGCAGTTCACACCAGAGGAGCTGACTTCATAGAGAGAAGATGCAAAGCCTTTAAGAGATCTGGGGCAGAGGATCCAGGTGACAAGTTTAGGACGATAAATCTGACAGCACTGAGCAAGCGGCTCTGGAGAACGACACAGAGACTCTAGTTAGAATATTTCACCAGTCCAAGTAAGAGTTATTTAGGGTCTGAATATCAGAAGCAGAAGAAGATAAGAAGAGCTGGCAAGAATACAGAGGAGAACTATACCAAAAAAAAAAGATTTTCATGACCCAGAACCACGATGGTGTGAAGACTCACCTAGAGCCAGACATTCTGGAATGTGAAGTCAAGTGGGCCTTAGAAACATCACTATGAACAAAGTTAGCAGAGGTGATGGGATTCAAACTGAGCTATTTCAAATCCTAAAAGATGATGCTATGAAAGTGCTGCATTCAATATGCCAGCAAATTTGGAAAACAGCAGTGGCCACAGGACTGGAAAAGGTCAGTTTTCATTCCAATCCCAAAGAAAGGCAATGCCAAAGAATATTCAAATTACTGCACAACTGCACTCATCTCACACGCTAGCAAAGCAATGCTCAAAATTCTCCAAGCCAGGCTTCAACAGTACATGAACTGTGAATTTCCAGATGTTCAAGCTGGATTTAGAAAAGGTAGAGGAACCAGAGATCAAATTGCCAACATCTGTTGAATCATCAAAAAAGCAAGAGAGTTCCAGAAAAATATCCACTTCTGCTTCATTAACCACAATAAAGCCTTTGACTATGTGGATCACAACAAACTGTGGAAATTCTGAAAAAGATGGGAATACCAGACCACCTGACCTGCCTCCTGAGAAATCTGTATGCAGGTCAAGAAGCAACAGTTAGAACTGGACATAGAACAACAGACTGGTTCCAAATTGGGAAAGGAGTATGTCAAAGCTGTATTTTGTCACCCTGCTTATTTAACATATACAGAGTATATTATATTATATACATATTTAACATATACAGAGTATATCATGTGAAATGCCAGACTGGATGAAGCACAAGATTGCCAGGAGAAATATCAATAATCTCAGATATGCAGATGACACCACCCTTATGGCAGACAGTGAGTAGGACTAAAGAGTCTCTTGATGAAAGTGAAAGAGGAGAGTGAAAAGATTGGCTTAAAACCCAACATTCAGAAAACTAAAGTCATGTCGTCCAGTCCCATCACTTCATGGCAAATAGATAGGGAAACAAAGGAAATGGTGAAAGACTTTATTTTCTTGGGCTCCAAAATCACTGCAGATGGTGACTGCAGCCATGAAATTAAAAGATGCTTGCTCCTTAGAAGAAAAGCTATGACCAACCTAGACAGCACGCTAAAAAGCAGAGACATTACTTTGCCAACAAATGTCCATCTAGTCAAAGCCATGGCTTTTCCAGTAGTCATGTGTGGATGTGAGAGTTGGACTATAAGGAAAGCTGGGTGCCGAAGAATTGATGCTTTTGAACTGTGGTGTTGGAAAAGACTCTTGAGAGTTCCTTGAACTGCAAACCAGTCAATCCTAAAGGAAATCAGTCCTGAATATTCATTGAAAGGACTGACGCTGAAGCTGAAATTCCAATTATTTGGCCACCTGATATGAAGAACTGACTCACTGGAAAAGACCCGGACGCTGGGAAAGACTGAAGGCGAGAGAAGAAGGGGACGACAGAGGATGAGATGGTTAGATGGCATCACCAACTTGATGGATATGTTTGAGCAAGCTTCGGGAGTTGGTGATGGACAGGGAAGCCTGCCGTGCTGCAGTCCATGGGGTCACAAAGAATCGGACACAACTGAGCAGCTGAACTGAACTGAATATCCATAAAGGTAAAGGACAATATAATAAGGCAGGGAGAATAGGAGAGAGAGTAATACTCACTAGAAATCAAGGGGATACATATCAAAGTAATCTATTCCTTTTTATCTATCAGAATGGTGTAAAATTAGAAAGGAGAACAGTGTTAAGTCTTTGCAGTGATTTGGGAAAAAGGAAAATTTTACACACAGCTGGTAGATGTTTAAACTAGTAGAGTCAGTATAGAAAAAAATTAAAATATGGTGTTAATTAGTGAAATTAAGTATGTTTAAGCCCTATCTGATCATTCATCATAAAGACACCTGTTTTGAAATCTTTAAGGCAACACTGTACTGATGGGAGCTGAAGGCACTAGGCTGACATTAGGGAATGGAAAAGTAAAATAGTAAGGGAATGTTATGAAATACTATGCCAAAGTGAAAACTGACAGCAAATTGGATCTTAAAATTGGAACTTAAAAATACAGTGTTGGGTGAGCACTGTAAGAAAGAAAAATGAGTTTTACAGGATAGAACCAGTTATGAACATTACAACACACACATGTGCACACACATACACAACACCACTGACTACTCTGCAAGGACTCCTACGTACATACTCCACGTCAGAATGCATGCTTGGATGGTGGTGAGGAGCAGGGCATGACCGAGGGAAGAGGAGTGCAAGAGCACACCAAAAGAGCAAGGAAGTAACGTGAATAAAGCAGGAGAGGAGCCTTCCTCTCCACAAAGGAAGGTAAAGCATGATGGACTCAATTATCTATAGCCGAGGATCAAAACACCATCACCATTCACCCCTAAACCCCGCCCTCAAAGACAAAAGACAAAGACCAGAACTGAGATGAAGTAGAAGGAAATAGGGGCTTCCCAGGTGGCGCCAGTGGTAAAGAACCTGCCTGCCAATTCAAGAGATATAAGAGACGCAGGCGGGTTCAGTCCCTGGGACGAGAAGATGTCCTGGAGGACAGCACGGCAACACACTCCAGTATCGTTGCCTGGAGAATCCCATGGACAGAGGAGCCTGGCAGGCTACAGTCCATAGGGTTGCAAAGAGTTGGACACAACTGAAGAAATATAGGATGTGTCAAATTAAGAAAGAGAAAAAAGGGTTTGGAATCAGAAAACACATACTCCAAGTCTGGCTCCCAAACCTTTCTAGGTATATCGTCTAAAACAAATTATGTATTTTCTACATTATGTATCTTCTCTGCCTCATTTTCCTTATGCATAAAAAAAGGAAGACACTGTAACTTCTTACAATAACTGTGAGAATTAAACTAGAAAACTTCCCATCAATGTCAGGTTGCTTTTAAGCCCAGAAGCTGGAAGACAGTCTAAATTTAAAGTAGCCCTCATGTGGCATCACAAACATGGTACACAGTGTGTTAGCCTCTCACATCATGCCACAGGCATGCAGGCTCGTGGTGCTCACCTGCTGCCCAGCAGACAATCCTGAGAATTAATTCTGAATCAAATAAAAAAGGTTTCTTCTGTTTTTTTGGTACGTTTTCTACTAGTCCCACTCTTGAGAAGGCTAATTCTACTTAAAAGAAGCTTTCTGACACTCCATGGAAAGGAAATCACAATTGGTCCATTTATCAACACTGAGAATCAGTTAATACCCCAGGAAGCAGGCTACCTTACCCACCCAACGGCACACCCCATTGTCTTGGCCTGAAACACAGCATATACAATTCAAATGGGAGAATTCTTTCCCAGAAGCAAGTTTCTATTTCAGTTCCCTAAATTTTAAAGGCAATGTCCCTTGGACATGATCAGGCCACTCATAGCCATGAGTCAAGAATCAAGAAGAATCAAACATAATCCCTACTAGATAATGTCATCCCTCCTTTTCTGCTCTATTGTCCCACTATCACAGCTGAGGGGGAAAGCTGGAGGGCATTGGCTTTCTCTCCCTTGCATATAACCTGCTTATTTCTGTCTCCAAAAATTCCAAGGTACTCCACCCTTCAGCTGCTAGGCCTCTCCTCCTCATCTCTGCCAATCAACACCTGGCTTTCCCTCCAAAACCTCTGGAGTCTTCCCTGTGCTCTCCATCTACCACACCAGCATTCACTTAAACTTATGCACATTAACTTATACCGAATCAGGAAACAGCCGTATTATCAGGAAACTCTCTATCGAGATTTTCTTGGTCTATGCTTATACTAAGCATCTTCTGATGTTGTTTTGCTGTTGTTCAGTTGCTGAGTCATGTCCAACTCTTTGCCACTCATGGACTGCAGCATACCAGGCTTCCCTGTCCTTCACTGTCTCCCAGAGCTTGCTCAAATTCATGTCCATTGAGTATGTGATGCTATCTAACAATCTCATCCTCTGCCGCCCTCTTCTCCCTTTGCCTTCAATCTTTCACAGCATCAGGGTATTTTCCAATGAGTCAACTCTTCAGATACTTGTTATCATAAACTGAAACACCTAAAATAATTAAAGATGGACTATGTATCACAGTAGGTTAATATAGTATCTAACTGAATTTTATTAAATATAACATTCATAGAGAAAAGTTTTTTTATTTGCCATTTGTGGTGAAAAACTATACTCCAAACATAATTTATACTTAATACATATTCCATATAATAGAACTCTCAACTTTCCATAAAACTGTAAAAATCATGATGGCAAGAAATACCACCTACCACTATCAACAGTACCACTACCAATGAATGACAGTAATATAATAATAAACAATAAGGACTATGATGTGTCAGGGATCATACTAAGTCTTTTCAATGTATTAATTCATTTAACATCAAGCAACCCCAGGAGGCAGGCTTAACATCCCTATTTCACAGAAAAGGAATCAGCGTAGAGAGAAGGTAAAGACTGGCCAAAGTCACATACTCAATAAGCCAAGAGACCGTATGCAAAGACTAGCAGTGAGAGGCTAGAGCTGTTTACCATCAACACACTGCCCCCACTGGCTTCCTAAGGCCAGACAGATGCTTCGTGAACAGTGGCACTTCCCTACCTGGGTACCGGGCTTCACACACAGCAGATGTTAAGTATAAAATGAATGCCTGAAATTTTAAATTACTGCACTGACCTCTCTGGATGAGAAAATGTGCTAAAAATACTGCTGAAAAGTGTATGAGTAGACGGATGAGAAGGAAAGGGAGGTGGAGGAAAATCAGAAAGCCTTTTGGCGTGTCTGAAGGAAGACAAAGAATGAAGGGTAAAGGGGACTAGAGACTCATTCATTGAACAACTGGAGACAAACTCATTTTGTGGGACAAGTGACTACAGAATATCGTTATGGGCATTTAAAGCCTTGTTTATTAGTTATAAGAAAAGTAATTTAAGTTACAATTTTTTGTACAAAATTCCAATCCCGGTAAATTTTTCTGTGTACCATCAATAAGATAGGATTGTTGCTGTTGTTTAGTCATGCCCAACTCTTCGTGACCCCATGGACTGTAGCCCACCAGGCTCCTCTGTCCCCAGGCAAGAATACTGGAGTGGGGGGCCATGCCCTCCCCTCCAGAGGATCTTCCAGACCCAGGAATGGAACCTGCGTCTCCTGCACTGGCAGGCAGACTCTTTATACCACTGAGCCGCCAGGGAAGCCCATAGCTAGGATTAAGGTATGTTAAATTTGAAACTGCTCCTGTCTCCAACAGGTATTTCAGACAACTCACAGCATCAAAAGTCTTAGACCCAAAGGGGTTAAAAACAAAACACAGAAAGTCCAGCTCTAACTCTAAAGACTAACAACCACCCAGTTAGGCAAAACAGCAAGGATGATTCACAAAGGAAAGTCAAAGCAACTAAGAGTGATCATTTAAACTTCTAGATGCTTTAGCCAGAAATAATTTATGCACAATACAGAACATAAAAAAAAAGTTCAGGGCCCTGTTGTTAGGAGCTGGCGTCTTCTCATCAGCAACTTCAGCACCGCAGAGAAGCAGCTCACTGAGGTCCACATCAGCTCCCTCGCAGAGGCCACATCCAAAACCTGACAGGGACAGAAGGGGCAAGCAAGGAAGGGTGGGGACGTGGAAACGTGGTTTCAAGAGGACAGAACACAAGCAAACTTTGGGATTGGCAGGCTCAGATGACTCATTCTACAAATGAGAAAACACCTCATGACTTACCCAGGAGCACGCTACTAATGAGAGACAGCTTCAAGATCAGAGCCCAGGGCAGCTGTACTGCCGCCTCCCCGTTCATGCGATTTTTTTGGTGTTCTGAACATAGTACATACTTTACTGACTACATTAGACTCTCCAGAAAATGAAAAGCCCTGAGTTAATTTCCATTCTTGACAGAACTGCTCATTCCTCATTTCCCCAAGTGAAAACGAAAGGAGTACACAAGGACCTACTGTACAGCCCAGGACACTTGACTCCATTCTCTGTAATAACCTATACAGGAAAAGAATCTGGAAAAGAATGGATCTATGCATACGCATAACTGAGTTACCCTGCTGTACCGCTGAAACTAACACAACACTGTAAAGAATGGATCTATGCATACGCATAACTGAGTTACCCTGCTGTACCGCTGAAACTAACACAACACTGTAAAGAATGGATCTATGCATACGCATAACTGAGTTACCCTGCTGTACCACTGAAACTAACAACACTGTAAATCAACTACCTGCCAAAATCATATAAAAATTGTAAAAATAAAAAAACAAAAGCAAAAGGAATACCCCTGTGATCTTACTAAGAAGACTGACTCACAAACTTAAACATCTTCAAAGTCCAGCTATCCTAATTAAAAATTAATGAGCAAAGATTTGATGTTAAAGAAGATAAAAATCCCATTGTTACACTGTACTTCATATTTACGCATGACATCTATTCCAAAGCATCATGACATTGCTATGAACAAAGTGCGGACTAATTGTTATAATTAACATCTTATGGGTAGGGAAAGAGAAGTTAAATTTTTTGTTCAAGGGCATCTACCAGGATGGATAAGAGTGACAAACTCTTTATGTCCCAGGAAACCTTGACATCACTGACAACATTATTATATATTTAAAAAACATGACAAAAATCATATCAAGAGAAACAATCAAAGGAAAGTTAATTGGAAGTTTCAGGAAGTCAAAATCTGCCCTTTACATTCTCCCCAAAATGCCTTGTAGTCTTAACAACAAGTTAAGTTGGAAATTTAAGACTTCTGCTTCTCAAATCCATTCTAGTCACTTAAAAAAAACAAAACACTGGCTAAAAAGCAACTTATTAGAAGAAGAAAAAATACATGGCACTTGTGTTAATGGACCACAATAACAAATCAATGCAAGGCATTTACTTTGTCATCAAAGTATCTGAGGATACTTGTAAATTGTTTTTTTCCTGGTTCTTTACAAGATGTCACAGAAAGCAACAAGGTTTATACCCCAGTAGGTAGGGTTTCTGTATCAATGTGCACAGATGATGCTTATCTCTGGAGTTTGCACACAAATTGCAGGCACAATCAAGATTCTTTAACCTACTCCCCAGGGCAGAATAATAGGCCTTTCAGCCTTCGAGCTGGTCTTAACTTCTCTGCAGGCAGAGTGCTCTGTGGCTCAGCACATGAAACAACCAAGACACATCCAAAGAGAGATTTACATTTAACAGAGTAGGGTGTGGGTAAGCAATGACGACAGAAGAAACACCAGCGCTCATCTACCCCAAACACAGCTGTTCCCAGCAACAGACAGCCAGGAAGCAAGGGCTATCATGCACCAAGCCCAGGACCAGGATAAAGGGTGGCACAGCAAGACTCAGGAATGGGCCCAACAAGCAACAGTGGGTTGTACAAATGGGTAAGGACAGCAGAGGACACAGTGATGGGAAGCATCAAGTGTTAAGTGAGGCCATCCACTTTAAAAGCAATTCTCAACCCCGTTCAGGGAAGATGGACACGCTTGGGACCACGGATACAGACAAACGCAACACCTGCCTGAAGAGTGAAAGGGAAGAGAAAAAGGTCAAGCAGCTCCCACCCAGAGAAGATGCTTGTCATAGGATGTAAGAGGTGTGGGAAGTACAGGGGAAGAAGGAAACGAGGGGTATGGAGGAAAACAAGGAGAACACCATGGAGCCCCTGCTAGAATTTGAGGTGAAAACCATGAACCATATTGAGGGCACACCCCAAGGCATCAGTTGTGCAACACACATGTAACCCAAATTTCACTGACTGTCACTTCTTTCTGAAGCATCTGTTAGGAGATTTTTTTTTCCCTGTATGTTTGCTGGTAGTTTTTAAGGCCTGTTTTTATTGCTCACTTGTCATTCTACTTACAGTAAAGATTAATAACACTGCATATGGTGTGTGATGAATAAGAAATCCAACTTATATGGCACTAGGTGTAAAATTATGCAGTTTATCCCTTTGAGTATGTACGAATCCTATTTAACATGAAGAGTTTCCTAAGCAGAGAAAAGAAGTGAAACTTATTCATATATTTGTCATGCTCTGGTCTGCAAATAGGCTCAGAAAAGTAATCTGTGAAAATGAAAATTGTGTTACCCGACTCTACTGTCAAACTGAAAAATGTTATTTCAAAGTTACAGTAAACTTCAACTCATCCAAAATCTACTCAACCAAAAAGCCAAGATTACCATAATTTGTTTTGCTTTAATTCTACATGTAAAAGAAGAGTGGAAAAATATTGAAAAGCCATGTCTGCCTTGTTTGGGAGGGAAAGGGGGTGAAATTCAACTTGGTGGGAAAAAAATCTGCTTACTCCTCCTTCCATTGTGAAAGCTCTTAAAGAAAGGGGAAGGTGCAAGACCTGGAGTTAGAGAACATTCATGACTCTTCAGATAAAGAAAAAGAGGTTCAGGACTCCAGCGTCAGAGAAAGTTGTAGTGCTCTGCATAACTTGAGAGCCCAGAAGTTTGGTTTTTTGTTTTTTTTTTAAGTTACTGGGAGCCATTAAGGGATGAGAGGAGAAGGGTTAAGGTCAACTATGGGCTGCCAGGCACAGCTGTTGGAACCTGACAAGGAATTTTTTTAAAAATATGGTCTAGTATTCCATTTCAAGCTTTTGTTTGCTTCTGGACGCCTTTCAGTTTCCCTTATCTTCCACAAAGCTAACTCTAGAGGGGCTTCTAACAAAAAGGAAGGGCAAGGGGTTCAGAGTGTAACTGGGGAGGTACCAAGTGCGATGGGACAGTCAGTTCGAGATGGAGAGACAGAGCAGGCCAGCAGGCCAAGTGTCCCCAGCCTATGCCCAGCCCCAGGCTCAGGACGGGGCTCTGACCTCCGCCCACTATTTCCGAAAAGGGTCCAACTAAACTCACTAGACTCTCAAAGAATAGGTTACAGGTTTTGTCCTCTGAGAAGACAGATTTAAAGCAACTGAAATAGTAGCTACTATATGATGTCTTTTAAAACCAGAGTACAAGCCAAATTATCTATCAGTGACAAGATTTTCAAGATATATATCCATGAGTCGCCTCCATCTCTTAAACTTGAGTAACAAACTATTTTTCCTGTCAGCTTGTCATGGACATGCAAGGGAGATGAGTTAAACAGCTGGCCACAAAGTATAACTTAATTCAACAGCTTTATTAAAAAAATCTATATATTCTCTCCTTTCAAAGTGGGTATGAAATTCAAAACTCATTAGATTCAACAACTCTTAAAAGTTAATTTTTGTTATACCTATGAGGAATGAGGAAGAATAAGGGAAAAATAAAATGAAAAAGACTAAAATAACAAACACAGGGAGAATAAGATGAAAGGTAAAAAGGAAGGAGTTAAGAAGTACAGTGAGGAAAAGAACCGGATGAAAAGAGAGATGGAGACACAGGAAAAAAAGCAAAAAGTAAAACAAAGTTAATGCAACCACTTTTTAACAAGTTTCTCAAAGCTTCAGTTTTCTCATCCATACAACAGGTCCAAAGAAAAACTCATAACCTCATCATTTAAATAATATTAATAAATGCAAAACCACATATAAAAATGCATACCATATATAGTCAAGAGTAAGAAGTGCAAGCAATAAAGAGGAGACCTTAATATATAAAATGACCTTGAATGAAACTGTCATTGTGAACTTGGGGGTATTCCTATAATCTACTCTGAAATGTTAACTGACCTCTCTTTACAGGTGTTAACTTCTTGAACTTTATTCCTGATGAAGTATTCATTTCAGCTCAGCAGAAAGAAAATTATTTTTCCAATATACAGGGATAAGGGGAAATGTAAACCTTGGTCCCTTGTGGGGCCTAGTACTCGGATGGAAATGAAGATGAATCTTTTAAACGAGGGCCTTGAGGTATTGTAGAACAAAATAACATTATAAGTCATTATAAGTCATCATCTGAATACGCCACGTTTACTTTGCTCTTTCTACATAGCAGACACCACACTAAAGCATTTCAGATCTGTTCTTTCAAAACGTCATAACAATCCTTTTACGTAGGTTCTTTTATTAAGTTCATTTTACACAGGAGAAAACTGAGGACCCAAACATAAGTCACTTTCCTGGGGTCCCAGCAACAAAGGGGAAGTCAGATTTCAAGCCTGGCTTTTAAAAACCTATACTAAATTTCATGATCTGTAAGTATCAGAGAAAGAATCAATTAAAGCCAGGAAAGCTTTACTACAAGCATATTACAGTTTTTTCTTAGTTTTCCCCCAAACAGCAAGTCTAATATTGAATATAAAGTAACTCACAATTCGATTCATTCATCCAATTTCCACTAATACTTCTTAGATAGTGAGATTTTATGAAAGTGACACTTCAGGGTCTTAGCTTCTTCATCTGTAATTGAGAATGTTCCAAATGATGCCCCCAATTCTACTGAATAATAGAAAATTATTCTGCAACTCCTCCCACACCATCCCAGAAATCCTAAGGCAATAACGATCTTTTTCCTGTTGAAACATGGTGGACTCTCTCAATACATGTCTTCTAGAACAGCTTTAAGGAAGCACCCACCTAAACAAAGGTTTCATTACCTTCAAATATGCAGAAATCCAGGCCATGCCCTCTCATCCTTGACTTCTGTCAGAGCCCTGCTAAACTGTTAACTGTTACTGAATAAGAAATGTAAGGATTGTGCTCTTTTAATTAAATAAAAAATTAAGAAGTAAACAAGAGCTCTTTAGTCGTATATAAACACCTATACCAAACACTTTGGCTTTTTTTTTTCCTTGCACTAGGGTTTGCTATTCAGAATGAAAGTGCCAGCAGAACCTTCCTCAGTTGGCTGAGACTGTGGTTACCCTACTTCTAATAAACAAGGCGGCTTCCTGTCTCTGACGTCTCATTGCTCAACAGGGTTGAATCATGGCAGCGTGCACAGCCATGACCCCTAAGTGCACTCATGCTAAAGAGTGTCTGCTTTGATTCACTCCTATTGTAGGAAACTACTTATCAGAGGACACCTCTTGCTTTTTGAATTGAAAATATTTGCATCAGTGAAGCTGAAAAGGAGCGAATTTCTCATGCTCAAACTTAGTATCTCATTATCTCTAAATTTATCTCCATTTGGTTGAGGTCCCTGGACTTTTTCTAAGTCTCCGAAGGGCCTGAGCTCTGTGTACATTTTTAGACCATTTCAAAAGTGGTTAAAACAGCATCCGGTAGGTGATTTTCAAATCAAATATTCACTTATGCTTTTCTGAAGGATCTTCAGTGTGGGGGCCCACAAGGCTGAGTTCAGAATCAGAAAATTTAAATGCAGTTTAGGTTATACAAAAAAAAAAAATTGTTTACAAGTGATAGATCTTTTTCTTAAGGGTTTCAGAGATACAATGGAACAGTACTTTCTCCCATGTTGGGGCTGTTCTGTGGTCCTTTACTGTCCAGCACAGTATTCAATTTGTTTTCAATATGCTAATAAATTATACATGGTCCACATCCCACTTCCTTTACTTTGCTCATAAACCCCTACAGGACTATGCCAGCTGAAAGGGCAGGCTTTGCATTTCTGATCTGAGTTTTTAAAACAAAGGAAAAAGAAAATAGAAAATCTGTCTTGCTGTAAAGAACAGACTTGGACTCAGTGGGAGAAGGCGACGGTGGAATGATTTGATAAAATAGCATTGAAACATGTACATTATCATGTGTAAAACAGATGACCAATGTGAGTTCAATGCATGAAGCAGGGCACCCAAAGCAAGCACTCTGGGACAACCCAAAAGGATAGGGTGGGGAGGGAGGTGTGAGAAGGGTTCAGGAATTGGGCGGGGGGGGGGGGGGAATACATGTATACCTGTGGGTGATTCATGTTGATGTATGGCAAAAACCATCACAATATTGTAAAGTAATTATCCTCCAATTAAAATAAATTTTAAAATTAAATATTTATAAGTATATAAAAAAAGAAATGTCTTGCTGCTCTAAAAACAAAAAAGACTGCATTTCCAGCTTTCCACCAACACCATCTTCCTTACCCAGGGCCCCCTGCTCTGTCGGACAGCCCTGGTGCCTTGATATTGAGCATCGCTTCAGATCACACGGGAAGGCTAGAAACACTCCCCGTTGTCCTCCTGCCTGGGCTGTTACACAAGCCCTCGTGCTTCCTGGAGATGTCAGAGTCCCAGCCGGTGTGAAATGGTGATGCTGTCAGTCAGCAGGCAAATTTTCTGCTTCTGAAAACCCGCTCTCTCTCGGAGCTTCCTCTGTGCAGCACTTCCAGCTGCCTTGGAGCACCGCGTCAGAGCATGAAAATAGCTCCAGCCTGATGACTTCACTAGTTCTCACAAACCGGCCAGTTGGCAGAACTCGCCTGCAGTCTGCTTCTGAAGCGAAGGCAGTGTTCCTTTCCCCAGCACCCCCTAATATGAATATTCAGTTTCATTGTGACTCTGGAAGAAGTCTCTTTTTTGAGGTTAGAGTCAAACCTTAACACCAAAATGTCCAAATGCTGTGGGAAGGCCTGAAAGAAAAGAGCTACTAAAAACTGACAGCCAAGACGAAACAACCTGGAGGCTAGATTAGTATTTTTCAGGCTCAACTTTAAGGCCATCAAAGCTGCTTGGGAAACCAACCTTATATTCCATAACACGTTCTCATTTCATTCATTTTTAGGGCCAGGTAGCTTCCTGAAGAACATGTGCAATAACTAATAATCACACACACTTTTAAAGCCCTATTTCTCATCTTTACTCGTTTTCTACAAGTAAGAAGGCTGACAAGGTATCTAAGTAAGAATTAATCACCACTACACCTAATCAACCAAAGCTGACTAAGGGCCTCTACAAAGCATGTTCTGCAACCACGGCAAGCTTTAGTGATGAATGCTCAAACAGATTTCAAAATTAAAAAAAGAAGCGCAAGGTATTTCATGCAGTAGAAAAGGTGATCTTTTGTATGAGATTACCAAATTTTCTTTTAATGTTTATCATGTTCCCTTATAGAGCTTTTTTACTTCCCTTTTCATTGAATACATGCTAGTTAAGAGACTATTCTAGAAGGAAAGTAGGAGCCTCTGACATCCCAGTATCATAACTCAGTGCTAGGTCTGCACTCACTTTGATTCTAAAACAGAGCATTTAGATTAACTGCTTCAGTGCCCTATGGACACAAGATTTATGCCCAGAGGAAGAGCTCCCGTATGACTCTCTGGATACCGGGCTAATGAAATAATGTGGTTCACTGATTTAAGATGGTTCCACTAAAAGGGGTGCAGGAACTTGCTCCAAAAAGACAGAAAAGCACTAACACTCTACTCCCATTGCCCCTCAATTCCTCTCCCCTCTGTCACAGTCACCAGCAACATCCAAACAGCACTGCCGTCTCGCAGCCATGACGACGCGACACCTCTCCACCAGCTCCAACCAAAACATCACAAAGGAATCATCAGAAAACACATGGGCACACAGGTGACTGTGAATTAGTAAAACGCGCTCTATTGTAGGATCATTTGTTCATTCTATAAAGTTCATTCTATAAATATATGCCGACTATGTAGCGTGTGGCAAGTATTATCTATGTACTGCCTACAAACATGAACACTGCCTTCGAGGCTTTCACTCTCTCAATCACTTTAGTTAGGTATTATAGAGCCAGGTGGCCTTAACAAGATGAGACAGCCTGCTGCAAGGTTTTCCTTATGTTAATGCAAAGGTTTAGAAAACTTGGTCTTTTTTTTTTATAGTACATCCAAAGAAGTGTTGAATTCCTTTAAAAAAAAAAAATTGGGGGTCATTTGGGGCATAGTTCAGGAAAATAACCATGAAAATTAAAGACATGTCTCTCTCCCACAGAAGCTAATAAACAAAGATATAACAAGAGATTCTAAATGAAGAACAGTCAGTTATAAATGTCATTACAGACAGAATAATTCACACAGTGATGGAACAGGCTAAGTAGTTTCAGATGGCGACTGCACTAACCATCAAATTTTAGAATCATAAAGAACGGTAGTTAGATGTAGTAAAAATCTTGTATTTTACTAGTGATGCCTAGAAAAGTCATGTGATTTATACAAAGTCATGGCGGTGTTATCATTTTGGAATCAAGATGCTTTATTTATCCTGTATTTTCCCAATTATACTGTTTCTCTCTCTCACACACACACAAACACACACACTCACCTTATACTACGTGTCTGAAACATATACAAACACACAGATGCACACATGCTTGCTTGCCCCCAGTTCTTCTACACACACTATATTACTCTGATTCAGACACACCACTGTGTGGAATTCACATATACATACACACATACATTACACTACTCTGACACACATTGCTTTGCATACACACACATATATACATATGTGCATCAATCACACCACTGTTCAGTTCTTACAACTTACTCATATATGTATCATACTACTTTGTGCCATAAACACACACACACACCCCTTATATTACTACTACTGTGTATGTGATTTATAGTCACACACTTCATATTGGCACAGATACTTACTAATAAAATTTAAAACTGTAAAATCACCTTCATATTCAAAATACTATTTTTCAGTGTGAGAAATTCAAATGTTAAATAGACACTCATGTAACTACTTCAAAGTTGTGTGTGTTAGTTGCTCGGTTGTATCCAACTCTTTGCAACCCCATGGACTGTAGCCCACCAGGTTCCTCGGTCCATGGAATTCTCTAGGCAAAAGTACTGGAGTGGGTTGCCATTCCCTTCTCCAGGGGAGCCTCCTGACCCAGGGATCCAACACTACCAGCAGATTCTTTACCATCTGAGCCACCAGGGAAGCACGTGTACCTCACAGAAGTTCCTAACTTGAAAGGAAGAGACATACGTAGGTAAATACGATGATGTGGAAATTCCCTGAGCCCATACGTATCCACTTACATCCATTCAAATCCATTTTGCTCCTTGGCTCGAGAATGAGGATATTAGCATTGTTTCTGTTGTGCTGTTTTCCATCATACTTGGTAAAGAATGGATGCAGAGCAACCAGCAACAGAGAATAGTACTATATGCCCCTGCTTCAAGACAAGTCCCCAGTTTCTAAGCAATAAAGCAGTGTTAGAAGTGATGTGGAGAAAGTATATGAGCAACATGGCTTAGGACCCCAGCTACAGAGTGTGACCTGAAGGAACATTCTCTCTTCTACTCAAGGGCTGACAGCCTGGAGAGCTCTTTCTTACAGGAGTTATAACCAGCAATGATGAGGCCTTCTCAGGGACTTTAGGAAAAGAGGATGTGACCAAGCAAGAGACAAAAATAAAGAAGACTCTTCATGGTAACCAGCAGATGGAATAACTCATCAGCACATATAAGATGTCCCTGGGCACCCAGACACAGAAGGATTAAGGTAGCCTTTAAAGGAGGTTGGGGGTCAGCTGTAGAGACACAGACAGACCTAGAGACTACCATACAGAATGAAGTGAGTCAGAAAGAGAGAAACAAGCATTGTTCATTAATGCATATATGTGGAACCTAGAAAATTATATAGATGATCTCACTTGCCAAACAGAACTACGGACACAGAAGCAGAGAACAAATTTACAGACACCAAGAAGAGAGAAGAAAGGGTAGGATGAATTGGGGGAATGGGATTATACACTATTATACACTATTATGTATAAAACAGAAAACTAATGAGAATCCACTGTATAGCACAGGGAACACTAGTCTTCGTTCAGTGGTGACCTGAATGGGAAGGAAACCCAAAAAAGAGGAGATACATGTGTACATTTAGCTGATTCACTCTGCTGCACGGCAGAAACAAACGCAACACTGTAAAGCAACTATACTCCAGTATGAAAACTAATTTTAAAAAAAGAGGCTGAAAGTCCTGCAGGAGCAGGTAGGGGCATCACAGGAAATGTGAATTCTGTGGCTGATAGTGTCCCTTCCTATCTACGAACGAGCAAGGCCAACAGATGCAGAGATGATACTGAGAAGGTGAGAGAGAAGTGGAAATGGAGACGCCTGTGTTTGTGGGTTTCAGGGTGTCCTCTATTATTCTTAAGATGTCTACTGAAGCAGATGGTGAATATTTGGAACACTTGCTTTCTTAAGCTACTTGCTCTAAGAGTCTAGCATGCTTTTCTTTATCCATAAATAATTGTCTTTTATTATGAAATATAGCCACTTCAACTCATATACACTGTATACTGAAAAAGCCTGAATAGTCAACTAGGAGGCACTGCTTTTATGATCCTTTCCATAGCAGCCTCAGAGTTTTAAATAAGATAGTGAAAAGAAAACACCAAGAATAATGGTAATGTAACATGAGTATATTTCTCTGAGTGTCAGATCGAAGAGTTTTCACCTAACACTGAAAAATCAAAGACTGGGAAAGCGCTGCCAAAACTAACAAGAGATTATCATACTAAGCAAAGTCGGTCACAAAGAGAAAGACAAATAGTGTATGATATCACTTACATGTGAAATGCAAAAATGTGACACAGATGAACTTATCTACAAAAGAGAAACAGACGCATAGACACAGAAAATGATTTGTGGTTGTCAAGGGGGACATGCGTGCGGGAGGGCAGGATTAGGAGTCTGGAGTTAACAGAGGCAAAACAGTATATATAGGATGGATAAATGGAACAAAGTTTACTGGACAGGACAATGCCCTGAGATAAATCATAACTGCAAAGAATGTGCATATATGTGTAAAACATGTAACTTTCACCGTAACACAGAAGTTAACACAGTATCGGAAATCATCTGTACTTCAATAAAATGTTTTTAAAAAGACAGCACCATCACTCCAAACATGGAATACAGCAATAACATGTCACTAGCCAACTCTTAAAAAAATGGGGCATTATCCCTAAAAAGGAAACACACAGCTTAAAGAAAATAAACCTAGGTACTTTGAAGACCATTTTAAAGACCTTATCCATAGCTCAAGATAAACATTTGCCAGGGATTCAAACGATTAGGTCCTGGGTAGAGGTTTAGAGGAACCAGGGTCAGAGGGGACACACATAGCTAACGCTTTTCAAAAACCGGAATGCGAGTCCTATCAAGGATACAAGGAAACCCTCAAAGATTAGTAGGTCAAGGACAAGCTACTCATCAGGCCTGCCAAGAAAAAATTTGACAGTAACCTTACAAAGTCCTCCAAAGCCAATAAAAAAAGAAAAAATGTTGCTTAAAAAGATAAAACTTTGGGAAGCAAAGTAAGATTTTCTGCAAAGCAAAAAGCAATGTACTTTAGCATGAAAGGCAGAAAGAAACCGAATAACTGTTTCCTTGGTCTTTATCAGTGAAAGTATTAAGAGTACTGCAAATACCAATTCCGAAACAGAGAAACTGCAGGACCTAAATCAAAGACTGACAGAGTCGTTTAAAGGCGGGTCTAAATCTAACTGCTAAATAAGATGCAACAAAAATTCAACTGGCATTATCACACAGTTAAGGATTCAAGGCAGATTTTGAGAACTGTTGGCTCAAATATAAAATTCTAATTACGGGCGTTCCCTGATGGCTTAGATGGTAAAGAACCTGCCTCCAGTGCAGGAGACCTGGGTTTGATCCCTGGGTCGGGAAGATCCCCCGGAGAAGGGAATGGCTACCCACTCCAATATTCCTGCTTGGAGAATTCCATGGACAGAGAAGCCTGGTGGGCTACAGCCCATGGCATCGCAAAGAGTCAGACACGACTGAGTGACTAACAGTGAACTGAACTGAATGACCTCTAGGGGAATAAAATGCAAAAAAAGAGAGGATATATGTATAAGTGATTCACTTTACCAGAAACTAACACAACATGATAACCCAACTATATTCGAGTTAAAAAATTAAGTTAAAAAAAGTCTCATTACAACCAGCCCCTGTGCAGAGGATGCAGTTGCTAACAAGGATGCCCAAGCAGAAATTTTCAAAATGAAGGAGTTTCAAGTAGTAGAGAAAACAACATGTTGAGAGACAAAAACAAACAGGAATTGATGGCAGAGTATAGCTGAGCACTCATTCTACTGGAGAGCTATCAACAGACTGGAGCAAACCCAGGATCAGTTTTAAAAATTACATTTTACTGTGATTAAAGCAGGAGACAAATGACAGACAAACAGATGTACAAACGCAAGGATGTCCAGAAGACAGGTGCTTCCAAGTGGTCTTATTTAACATTTTTAAAAATGATGTTGAGGACAGAGTGCACAGGGAAGCAGGCACATTTCTAGTCAGCTCTTTTAATACCAAAATGCCAAGTAACCAAGATAACCATGTTTTCAGCATCAATCAGACAAACATGGTAGAAGGCTTTGAACCAACTTCCACTTAACCAACTGTCCAGATGGACCAATGAGCTCCACTCTCCTTGCATGATAAATCATGCTGACTGATGCACCAGGGATCTTCCCCACCAGCAGTCTCCTTCTGGAGCACAGCGAGTGTCTCTGCTGCCATCAGCTGAGCATATTTGTAGTAAGAGTAGTTTTGACCCTAAACCTGTTTATGCAGTTATATTTTAATAATGTGATTTTTATTCAGTGATGTAGCAAAGAAGTGAAATAGGAGCATGAAAAGAAAATGTTCATTTTCTATGAGAAATACGTTGCATGCTTTCAAAATTTTCAAAGCTTCGTCCATAATAAAGTAATAATTTCTAAAGCTCCCAGTGAATAAGGCATGGACATCATAACTGTACAATGGGAAAATATCTTTCAAAGGACTTTAATTTCACTTTTAAAAGAAATGAATTGGAAATAACATAAAATCCACTATTGGTTTTGGTAAGAAAGATAATACTGAATCCCATTTTTGGGTTCACACTGAAAGAAAACATCTTGGTCTTACAAAAGGTTTGTAACAGAGAAAAAAACATGTATAAGTTCTATGTCTAAAATATTCTAGATATGTATACATCATGTTTATGTCTCTGTGTTTTAATAATTTTTCTGACTTACTGATCAACTATTGATTCCTACTTCTTTTGTGAAGAAAAGTTTTACTATTCTTACTTCTTTTGTGAAGAAAGTCTACTATGTACCAGGCAGTAAAATAGAGCCTGAATACAAAGAAGGTTTTAGCCCTCCAGTAAGTCACAGTTTAATGGGGTAGATGGATGTGCTAACAGAAGCAGCTACCTGTTACACTGTGCTTAGTCGCTCAGTTGTGTCTGACTCTCTGAGACCCCATGGACTGTGGCCTGCCAGGCTCCTCTGTCCATGGGGATTCTCCAGGCAAGAATACTGGAGTGGATTGCCATGCCCTCCTCCAGGGGATCTTCCCAACCTAGCAATCGAACCGGGGTTTCCTGCACTGCAGGCGTTATACTGAGTGTTGTAAATAAACATGAAGTGTCAAAACGAAAATAACTAACTCAGTCTAGAGAACAGCAGACTGAGTTGATAGGGTCAGTAAGGCTACAGCTGAGGCCTAAAGCGCGATTTCAGGTGTTGGGTGCTGGTTAGAAAGGCACATTATGACACAGCCCATGTGACAAACCAGAGCCACACTAGGAAGCACCAGAGGACCAGACACCAAAACTTCCCAAACTGTGCATGACTGGAAAGGGAGAGCAGGAGGCATTATCACCAGGAACTACATTATTTAAGTTTCAGACCATAAATTGTGGGGAATCATTAAATGTAAAACAAAAGAATGACACCATTACACGCATATTTTAGCAAAGCATACTTCCAGTTAAGCGAATGGATGGAGATAATACAGAAAGGAAAGAGACCAGTGATGACATGAGGTTATAAAAACAGTCTACTAAAAATCATAAAATAACAGAAGAACAATATTGAGGAGGTAAAATCAGCCTGACATGGTGACTGATGAGAGACGACAGTGGTGAGTAAAGGATAGTTCCCAGGTCTAGGGATGTAGCACCTGGTGGTCAAAGATTCCTTAATTAAAACAGGAATTTGCCAAGCAAAACTAGACACAGACACAGAGATCGAACATATGAATACAGTGAGCGGGGGCAGGGGGGCGGGGGAGAAAGAGGAGGGATGATTTAGGAGGTTGGGATTGACATATATACACTCTCGATACTATACATAAAACCGGTAACTAACAAGAACCTATTGCATAGCACAGGGACCTCAGTGCTCTGTGGTTACCTAAATCGGAAGGAAATCCAAAAAAGATGGGATATGTGTATACATACAGCTGATTCACCTGCTGTACGGTAGCAACTAACAGAATATTGTAAGACAACTATACTCCAATACAAAGTTAATTTTTAAAAATAAGTTAAAAAACAAAAACAGGAAATGCAGTATTAAAAAAGAATTCAACTATGGACACATGGTAAGTCTGAAATGCCACTATACAATCAAAAAGAAATATTTGAGCTCAGCAGCAGGTGCATCAGCTCAGGACCTTGAGTTGGAGTTGTAAGATCAAGAAGTGGAAAAGAGCTCTTTAAGAAACATTCCTTCAAATGAAGTGAAAAAGAAAGTGAAGGCTCTTCTTAGAGAATGGAAAAACATAATGGAAGAAGTTGGCATTCTTCAGATGATATAACCTTAAAGATTTTCACAGACAGAGGAGGTGATGAAAAGAGTCATGGGAGACACAGAGGCGGCACCAACTGAGAAAAGCCGGAAGGACCCAGATTCTAAGACGGCCAACGCCAGGGCAGCCCCAGTTCATATAAGCCACCTGTCTCAGAGGGGAGAGAAGGAATGGGGAGAGAATCAGGCTCTGATGAGATCAAAAATCGGTCAAGTGAGAAGCTGAGAAGTTCTTGACACAGAGACCCACTGTCTTGGTAACACAAACATTAATCCATGAGGGTGAGAACGGCATCTGTTTGGGGAAAAGGAATGAGAAAGGAAGGCAATGTAGTTTTAAACACCCCTTTGTGTGCAATGCTAGGGCCTACTGAGACACTGGAAGTGGGTTTGTAAAATTTCCCTGATAAATCATTTTGTGACAACAAAAAATCAGTTTTAGGTGTTTATGGAATCAAGGGTGGTAAGTTATAAGTAAACATAGGAAATCTGTGCAAAGGCACAATGAACAACTCATAGAAGATCTCTCTCTAGGGACACTCTTCACTCACATAAACACATTTTTAAAATTTAAACATTACCAAATAGAACTAAAAATAAAGCAGATATTACCTTTGCAGAGCTGTGATGCTCTTCACAGTATTAACCACCATACCTTACTAAATAATGCATGTTAAAGATAATATCTACTTACAAGTGAATGCTCATGAGAATGTGAGAGAGCCACATAAAAATACTATGGTGTCTTGGCCTAGAAACAGAAGCCAAATAATCTATAGAATCGTACCTGTCATGGATGCTCTAACACAACCTGTCTACCTAATCCTGACCTCAGTATACTCGGGAATATCTCATTAAAACCTGAGAGAAATACGCATAAGATTTAGGAAATGAAAAGTCACTATGAAAAATCAGGTAGTAAACCTACATAAAATAATTCCTTAATCTGTGAGACAAAGTTATTTTTAGGTTACAAAAATTAATAGAAAACTAAAATTAACTCAACAGAAATAAGTAGTAACATAAAGAAACTTAGTTGTCAGTGGATTATTTTATGGGACAAGTACATTATGGCATTACAAGAAAACAACACCTTTCTTGACTGGCCAAAAATTTGACCCTATACAGTGATTTTTCTTATTTTAAATAAATGCTGATGGAAAAGTATGAGAAATTCTACATGTATAAACAGAAAAATGTAAAACACAATATAATCTAATAACATTTCTTAAATCTTTTTTTCCCCTGGAACAAGAAAGCAGTGTCTCATTGACACTTAGATTACAAAAGTACAGAAAATAGGGGCAGTATTCAAACCTCATTGTTGTTTTTCAGTAGCTAAGTTATGTCCAACTCTTTTCGACCCCCATAGATTGAAGCATGCCAGGCTTCCCTGTCATTCACTATTTCCCAGAGTTTGCTCACTCATGTCCATTGAGTCAGTGGTGCCATTATCCCGTTGTCCCTTCTCCTCCTGCCCTCAATCTTTCCCAGCATCAGGGTCTCTTCCAATGAATCCAGCTCTTCGTATCAGGTGGCCAAAGTATTGGAGCTTCAGCATCAGTCCTTCTAATGAATATTCAGGTTAATTTCCTTTAGGATTAACTGGTTTGAGCTCCTTGCTATCCAAAGGGGGCTTCTCTAGTAGCTCAATTGGTAAAGAATCAGCCTGCAATGCAGGAGACCCCAGTTCAATTCCTGGGTTGAGAAGATCCCCTGGAGAAGGGATAGGCTACCCACTCCAGTATTCTTGGGCTTCCCTTGCGGCTTAGCTGGTCAACAACCCGCCTGCAATGTGGGAGACCTGGGTTCTGTCCCTGGGTTGGGAAGATCTCCTGGAGAAGGGAAAGGTTACCCACTCCAAAGTTTCTGAAAGCCATCAATTTTTCGGCACTCAGCCTTCTTTATGGTCCAGCTCTTCACATCCACACATGACTACTGAAAAAACCATAGCATTGACTCTATGGACCTTTGCTGGCAAAGTGTTGTCTCTGCTTTTTAATACGCTCTCTAGGTTTGTCATAGCTTTCCTTCCAAGGAGCAAGCATCTTTTAATTTCATGGCTGCAGTCACAGTCTGCAGTAATTTTGGAGCCAAAGAAAATAAAATCTGCCATCGTTTCCACTTTTTCCCCATCTATTTGCCATGAAGTGATGGGACTGGATGCCATGATCTTAGTTTCTGGAATGCTGAGTTTTAAGACAGCTTTTTCACTGGCTCCTTTCACCCTCATCAACAGGTTCTGTAGTTTCTTCTTGTTTTCTGCCATTCGGGTAGTATCATCTGCATATCTGAAGTTGCTGGGTATTTCTTCTGGCAATCTTCATTCGACCTTGCGATTCACTGTCTGGCATTTCTCATGATGTACTCTGCATATAAGTTAAATATGTAGGGTGACGATATACTGCCTTGACGTACTTCTTTCCCCATTTTGAACCAGTCTGTTGTTTCATGTCCAGTGCTAACTGTTGCTTCTTCTCCTGCATACAGGTTTTTCAGGAGACAGGTGAGGTAGTCTGGTATTCTCATCTCTATAAGAATTTCCCACAGGTTTTTGTGATCCACAAAGGCTTTACTGTAGTCAATGAAGCAGAAATAGATGTTTTTCTGGAATTCCTTGCTTTTTCTATGATCCAACAGATGTTGGTAATTTGATCTCTGGTTTCTCTGCCTTTTCTAAATCCAGCTTGTACATCTGGAAGTTCTTGGTTCAGGTATTGTTGAAGCCTGCCTTAAAAGCTTTTGAGCATTACCTTGCTAGTATGTGAAAAGAGCACAATTGTACGGCAGTTTGAACATTCTTTGGCATTGCCTTTCTTCGGGATTGAATGAAAACTGATCTTTTCCAGTCCTGTGGCCACTGCTGAGTTTTCCAAATTTGCTATTGACTAAAGCACTTTAACAATATCATCTTTTACAACTTGAAAGAGCTCAGCTGAAATTCCATCACGTCTACTAGCTTTGTTAGTAGTAATATTTCCTAAGGCCCACTTGACTTCACACTCCAGGATGTCTGGCTCCTCCTTATGAACTCTTAAGTTCTTGCTAAAAAAAATTTTACCTTGAAATAGAAGTTTATCTGGAAATAAAACAGATGAAAGCATATCTACGCCACTTACCTTGTCCCCCAAATTATATTTTACGTTTATTATTTTACCTTTATTATTACTTAACTCTTTGCATATTATCATACATTTTCTACCTGTAAGTACTAATAGAGTGTCTGGTATATGAGAATACTCCCTAAAAAAAAAAAAAAAATGACTGAAAGTATGATTTTTATATAAAATGAAAGAATGCTTATTTTTTTAAATGCATGAATGGATTCTTGCCTAACTCCTAATTTCTACCATTTCAAAGATCTTTATAGAAGAAATATAAATTATGTAGACAATTAATCACCTTAATTATCTGCAAGAAAATAAATCAATCATATGTGAAAATATCACACCATAGTATAAGCTACAATGTTTTAAATATTCTTCTTAAATTAACCAGCATATGTGTCATGCACTTCTCTGGCATTACTAACAATGATCTAGCTGATATGACCATGGTATTTACTGATTATTACCAATAACTGATTATTCCTATTTTTTTTTTTTTTGGTAAAGTAGGTTTCCTTGTTTTTCTGTTTGCTTTTTATTTACAGATACTGATCTTACGACTTTAAAAGACGAGATTTTTAAAAGGAGTCAATTACCATGGATTGGGTGTAGAGGAGATGTGTTATAGGCAGTCATGTTGACCTCTGCACTTCCGCAAACCTTTCTGAGACTTTTTTGAGGAATAGGAAGTTCCAGATCCTGCTCAGCATTGCTTAAGGAAATGCTTTGTTCAGGCTGTTTTTTAGAGAAAACACTCAATAAGTATGTTTGTTCCTCTGAATTCAGCTGCACCAGCTGCTGACTCAATGACACTGAAATTAGGAAGCTTTGTTTGAAAGGCAGCCACACAGAAGCTCCTTTGGTATATGTCTAGCTCCCCAACAAATAAAAGTCTTTAAAAGGCACATGCCAATCCACACCTGTCCAGAGAATAAACTCTTAACAAAACAAAATAAATAAGCCAAACAGCCCAAATAAAAAAGTGTAAAAGTTGAGGGGGAAACACAGTGTGAGGGAAAATCTCGACAACAAAACATCATTTCATTTATAAAGTAAAGCAGAATGCATTTCTTCAAATATTTTCCTAAAAACATGTGGCAGGCTACAACTCCAGATATCATTATTCACTATTGCATACATAAATTTAATAATGCCAAGAGTGGCAGCAAAGATTCAAACAGGAGGAATGCCTTGTTAAACTTTGAAATTGTTCTTTCTTGCCTCGTGACAAACCCATCATAAGCACCACTGCAAGATACAAAAGCCAGCAACACACACCCACTTACTCTTATTCACGAGGTATTTTCTATATACTGAAAGGCTGGAAACGCTAAAATTAACTGAGTTTTTGTATTGTTGTTGTTATTTTGTTTGTTTGTTTGTTTTACAGCAGTGATTGTTGTTGGTTAGTCACTAAGTCATGTCCGACTCTTTAAGACCCATGGGCTGTAGCCCGTCAGGCTCCTCTGTCCATGGGATTCTCCAAGCAAGAATACTGGAGTGGGTTGCCATTTCCTTCTGCAGGGTTGCCATTTCCTTCTACAGGAGATCTTCCCAACCTAGGGGCTGAACCCACATCTCCCGCAGTACAGGCAGGTTCTTCGCCTGGGCCACCTGGGAAGCACTCTGCTACTGTTTTCTCACTCTTAAATATATATTTAAGGGTATGTGTGAGTGTGCATGCATACATGCAACACAGCCTGGGCTCACATGCACACACAGGGACATTTTATTATTTTGTTCTAAGCACTCTTTTTTCCATAAGTAAAGTCAACTTTAAAATAGCCTAGCAACTGTAGGGAATCACAGGAGAGATGATCAACACAGTAAGCATGTATTAACCACTACAGAAACATACCATGCTTCCCCTTTTCCTGCTCTCAGGAAGGAAATGCACCATGGGACTGAGTGCAAGGCTGGCTTCTAAGACCAAGTCCTTCAGAGACACCCACCTCTCATTTACAGCCCCATCTTCCTCATCTCTGTCATCTGACTTGACGTTGAAAAAACCTAAAACTCCGTTGCCGGTAGGACCCAGGTTTTGGGATATATAGAGAAGTGAGACCTCAATCACCATTCCTAACCAACTCTATCCTGATGACTCAAGCCTGGCTAGATTTTAGGGTGTCCCTGAGCAGAGAAATGAGGAAATCACAAACAATGCTTGGAATGTTCCTGGATATCAAAAAGGCATAATTTCTACAAAGGATCTGAGGCACTGCATAGCAGTAGGCCAAGAGGACTCAGCTGTGATTCTATTCAATTCAACAAATATTTATTATGCATCTTTTGCCAACTCAAATGTAAGAAGGACTCCAAATTGTATTTATATCCTCAGGGTATAAAAAGAGTGCTTGAACAGACAGTAGGCACTTAATAAATGTCGAAGGAAAGAAGGAAGGAACTTCCACACAGCAGACATCTGCTAAGTACGGAGGATATGAGCTTCAAAGGTGTTACCTAGTGAATTAATCAGGGTCCCCCTCCAACATTTTAATCTAGCCTTGATTAAATCAGTTCTTTTTCTTAAGCTTCAGACAAGACAGACAAAAGGGAAATTGTTTTTTAAAAATGTTTTTGACAGCATAAGTCTAAAATAGGTTTTTCCTGGCCACACGTGAAAATCTCATAGGAAACTTAAAACTTGCCAGCTACTGGAACCTGGGTACCATGCCAAAATTATCAATTAAATTACAATATCTGAGGAATAAACATACTAGTATTTTTTACACTCATGTGATTCTAAGCTGTGTTCATTATTGAGAACTACTGCCTAATAAATAATGCTACATAAGGTTTTGTGCTTGGGACCCACTAGGAATGATAAACTAAAACAGAAATCTAACCATGTGTATGTTTATAGCTCCTACAGTAAAATATGAAAGGCATTTGTTTAAGCAAACATTGTTCATTTCACCTTCCTGACCAAAACCTTATAAAAACAGGAATAGAGAACCTTAAGTCAGTGAAATAATGAAAAAAAAAAAAAAAAAAACCTTTTTTTAAAGGCTGGGCATATAGTAAAGTTTTTCAGCTCAGCACACTGGCAAAAAAAAATCTCTCTAAATAGCTGAGAAATAATTACCATATAATTAAAGGATTTCAAACATACGATTCTGACATTAATTTAAAGATTATTTTTTACGTATACTTTTAAAAGCAGCTCTATTCATAACAGCCAAATACTGAAAACCACCCGTATGTCCCTGAACACTTCTACTTTTAAAAGTAGGTTTTCTATGTTCTAAAATTAATTGTGGTTATTGTTGCACAACTCTGAATATGCTAAATACCACTGAGTTGTATACTTTAAATAGGTGAATTATACGGTATGTGAATTCTATCTCAATAAATCTGCTTTAAAAAAAGAGAAATAAGTAGGTTTATTTTCTCAGTTATATTAAAAATGAGTTTTTTCATAGTTTTATATAGATTATGGGTGCTAAACAAAATATTAGTATAAATCTTATTTTCTTTTTTCATATTCTCCTAAAATCAAAAGAACATTCCATACTGAAAGAATTTTGGCTTCAACAGCTTTTAAAAATCAGAGCCTAGAGCAAAAAAATTTTAACTCTAAGTTAACAATGCAATACCGAAATTAATGATATCATAACTGGGGGGCAAGGAGTGAAATGTAATAAAGTTATTAGGGAATCACTAAGTGTGATGTTTGCAAATGAAACAGGCCTAAACATCAGAAGACTCAAATCCTAACTCTGACTAGGATGAGTTTTCTAAGACAAATTACTCAAAGTTTCCTTAAAATTTTAAGTCAGAAACTCCTTGTAAGCATAAGCTAAAAAGCAATATTTAAGAAACCATCTGAAAATTGTTTGGTGCTTGAAAAAACAGTGTTGAAATGATTTTGGCCTTCTTACAAAAAAAGAGAGAGGACAGAGTTCAGAGAAAGACTATGACTTTCTCCAAGAATCTCTCCAATTCTGTTCTCCACCCACTTTTTCCTGTAGCATCATTTAAACTGCCTAAGTTTTTCTTGTCTATGTAACTTCTCATCTCTGAAAGAGAGACATACATCTTTTAAGCAGTTATTGAACTATAAAGTCCTCTACTCTGAAAATAAATGCAGCTGGTGAAACAAACTGGGGGCTCGCTTCCTTCAGCGGCCTTCTGGACCCAGGACAATACTGTGTGCTTTTATAAGACTGCAACCATATACTGCAAGTGGGTTCTGTTTGTTTGTTCTGTGGTTTTTTGACAAGAGTCCAGACAGCTAGGGGAAAGGGGAAGAGCTAAAAGGAACGTTACTGAAGGACAGAGGAGTTATGATAACCAGAAGGGCAGACTGTCACAGTAGTTCTCATCAGGAAGGGTCCATCTTTACGGTAAAGGAATAAGTCCAAAATTCCACGCACAGAACTGTAACTCTTTACAAGAATTAGTCTTCTCTTTCAGAAATCCCACCACAGCGAAGCTCTGCAAATTAACTGCTCCCATTCCACAAAAAAAAAAAAAGTTAAACTTATCTCTAACACATGTTAATTGGTATCCCCCAAAGATAAAAGCCATATTGTTAAAAAGGCTTTTTCATTTAGAATTAGAAAACACAAATATATGGAAATGTTTCTAAAAACTTTTGCAAGCATTACTGAAAACCATTATAAGGCATAATTATAAATGGTCATAAATGTAATACTATTATTTAACTGAATCATCAACTGTTCTGTAAGGATAAATTATTTCTTGTATTAAATTTCCCTCACTGTGTGATGATACGGAAATACACATACCCACACATGTGTGAGCTGTTCTCTTGTAATTAATGATGCACTTTTATTCTCTATTATTGTATGGAAAACATTCTGACACAAAATAAATGAAGCATAATCATTCAGAGTAATGATTCGCATGTACTGATTAATGATACCAAACAGCTTTTCTGTTCTTTAGTTAAATTAAAACATTTACTCGGAATGGTAAGGGCATCCCTAAATTAATGTTTTCTAGGTAATTATTTTTCCTTATGGAAATGATCTATCCTAACCCGCCTGCCAATGCAGGAGACATAAGAGGTGTGGGTTTGATTCCTGGGTCTGAAAAATTCCCTGGAGGAGGGCATGGCAACCCACTCCAGTATTCCTGCCTGGAGAATCCCATGTGCAGAGAAGTCTGGTGGGCTACAGTTCACAGGATCTCAGAGAGTCAGACACCACTGAAGCAACTTAGCATGCAGGCACCATCACTGGATACAAGTTCTAATCGACTGTAAAATATACGGCTATTTTATGTGTAAGAAAAAAACTGTCAATTAAACTGGTATACAATACTAACTTGCCTTGAGAGATGTTTAAAGTGTGTAAGGGACACCTTGGGGAAGAGAGTGTCTAGATACATACATTCTATTCCCAAAGTACTCAGTAAATGTTTATTAAATAAATATATTTTAAATGCTGCAACAAAATATTTTCAAATTTTTTAAATTTGAAACAGGCCAGCCACACACACAAAAAATAAACTATGATTTTGCTTATAGGAGACACCTAGAGTAGTCATAGAGTAGTCAAATTCAAAAACAGAAAGTAGAATGGTAGTTGCTAGGGACTAGGAGGAGAAGAGAATTATTGTTTATGGGTAGAAAGCTGTAGTTTTGAAAAAAGTTCTGAAGATAGTGGTGACAACTGCACAAAATCTGAATATCCTTGATGCCCTGAACTAAACAAAAGCTGGTAAGATGGTAAGCTTTATGTGCATTGTATCACAACTAAAAATAACAATAAATATATCTTCATAAGAAAAAAAAACAGTATGTAAAACAAAATCACAAAATAATGAAAATCTTAAACTGCTGCTGCTGCTGCTAAGTCACTTCAGTCATGTCCGACTCTGTGTGACCCCATAGACGGTAGCCACCAGGCTTCCCCGTCCCTGGGATTCTCCAGGCAAGAACACTGGAGTGGGTTGCCATTTCCTTCTCCAGTGCATGAAACTGGAAAGTGAAAGTGAAGTTGCTCAGTCATGTCCGACTCTTCGCGACCCCATGGCCTGCAGCCTACCAGACTCCACCATCCATGGGATTTTCCAGGCAAGAGTACTGGAGTGGGGTGCCATTGCCTTCTCCGAAATCTTAAACTAGAAAGTACCTAAATGCAACCTAACCAATTAGTTAACCTGATAAAGTAACTAACTTCTTCTTAGAAACTTATATTTTTGAAAAATCACAAGAGTCTTTTCTCAAGGAATTAAATGAGAAAATTTTCTATACTCTAATTGATTCCTAAAGCTGGCATGGTTGTAGTATCTGAAACACAACGATTTGCTGAAATAGTGGTTTACACATTTATTCTACCATCAGAATCACCAGCTGGCTTTTAAAAGACTTCCTGACACCTCACACCCATTGGGATAGCTACTATCCAAATAATAATAATAATAAAATAAAGTTTTGGCAAGGATGTGGAAAAATTGAAACCCTGCACTGTCTGTAAAATGGTACAGCTGATATGGAAAACAGTATGACATTTCCTCAAAAAATTAAAAAACAACTACCATTTGATCCAGCAATCCTGTTGGGCATACATCTAAAAGAACTGAAAACAGTTGAGAGAAGATAGTTGTACACATCACTGCAGCACTATTCACAACAGTCAAGAAGTCAAAGCAACCCAAATGTCCAGTGACAAACAGACACACAAAATGTGGTATACACATCGATGGAGTATTATTCAGCCTTGAAAAGGAAACCCTGTCACACACAACAATGCAGGTGAACCTTCAAGGCATATGCGAAATGAAACAAGTCAACGACAAACAGAAACAGACTGCTGGTTACCACAGCCTGAGAAATGGAAAAAAACGCAAAGTTGTTTTAATGGATATAGTTTCAGTTTCGCACGACAAAATTCTGGATATCTGTTGTACAAACAATATGAACACACACTACTGAACTGTATGTTCAAAACTGCTTACATGGTTTTTAGAAAGCAATCAATCAATAGATTTCCCGATCACTATCATGAACCTACTGATAGGTTTCCTAGAGACTGGGTTAAAATATGAACATGTGTAAAGGAAGGAACCGAAACCAGCAAATGGAGATCAATTTTGTCCGTTTCCTAACTCAAAGTAACTCAAACGCAATGGCGGCCATGCTAGCACTTCAGTTTGTTTTTAACAACTTTTTATAGGTGTATGTAAAATATGTTTTATAATGGAAACTGATCATCTTGAAACTATCATTAAAAATGGGTAAATTTTAATACTGATACTGAAAGATACAAAGGAAGCAACTTAAAAGTCCCTGCATAACATTCTCTGTTCCCATCACGGCACTAATAACAATGGGTAGAGTCCAAGTCCACTGACAACAATATCTGCCTTACAGCTTTTGTTGAGAAGAGCCTAAAGTTTTCTGCTGGGTCTGTGGAGTCCAGAAAACCTCTGATACCCAACTACCATCATAGACCAATCTTGGAGTGAAAGAGGCCAACACAATAAGCCTCACAACCTAGCTCTGACACTTAACTGCTAGGCAATCTTGAGAGATACACTGAACCTTGACTTATTTCATGGATATAAAATATCCATGAAATATATTTGAAATATATTGAAATATCCATTCAAAATAACAGGAATAAAAGTCACAGGTTTATTACGAAGATACACTGGAATAATATGTGTACGCCAATTAGCACAATAAACAGTACAAAGTATTCAGTAATTGGATGACAGTATCACCACCAACACCTTTTTTATTAAAAAATCACTTTAAGTACTACAGAGTTCAGCACCAGTCACTCTATAAATGCACTGGTTCCTATTTCTACTTCTAACATACAACCTCAAGGATCAAGTCTAATATTACGGTTTTTCCTATGTCCTTAGAGTTCATCACATAGTGTTAAACAACAAGTAGTTAGTTGATCAACTCAACCTTCACTGGACAGGTAGTAATTATGGATTTGCCATGTGCAAGGCACCATCAGTGCACAGCGCACTGATCTCCACCTCGGAGTTTACAGTTTAGGCTCAATAAGATCTAGTTCATTCTATTGAATTATTCACCAGAACAGCAGACACACATATATATCATTATATACAGGCATGGAAAGCCTCCTTCCATGGATTTACAGTAATCTGTTCCCTTATCCCACTATCAGAGAATAAGTTACCTTATTTAATTATTATACTAAATCAACTGTATAGTTTATAGAATCTCATATTCCAGCAATCTCAACCACTGGGATCTGTCTACAAATGAAAAATGTCTATACATGTCTCAGAGCTTATAAAACAGTCAATGAGAATTTTTACCCTAATTAAGAGTATTTTATAGTAAAACTTTTGTACAAGAACAAAAGAAATTCATAAAACCATATTTATACATAATGCTGTAAAACATTTCAACATATTCATGGATGGTGCTTTCTTTTCAATTCTAGAATCACCTTTTTTCATGTAAAATTTCTTATAGTTAGGAAAAAAGTGTAAGTGAGCTAAAAAAAGAAATGTCTTGAAATCATAGTGTACTGTATGTAACTGAGAAACAGCTTGCATGCTATTAAACTAAAAAGTTGATCAATAAAGAAAAATGCACAATTTTGTCCATTTGTTCAGGACCATCCTTTCTTCCCCGCCAACCCCAACTCATCACCCCAGCCCAAGATTCCCCACTACAAGCTGCCTTAGACGTCTACCCCTCTACCAAATACACGATGTTTTTAGCAGGGATGAACATGCACATATTTTTGTGCAAGATGAGTATCTAGTTTGCTATTTCTGGCAAAGGACAGAGAATGCCCAAGGTTGTCAGTACAACTTTTATGTCCTGTGATTTAACTGGACCTTTAGCAAGTACAAAATATTTCAAAGGAAGGAAAGGATTTTTTTTTTTCCATGACTAAATAAAGAAAGCCAAAGAGGATTTTCTGAGGCAGGAGGACACTGACAGAATTCCAGCCAAGAGTTTACAAAATTTTGAGAAAGGGACATTATAAAATAATTATTATTTCTGCATTAAGTAAAGCAAAATAAAACAAGTACAGACAAAGAAAAGAAAAATATTTCAACAAAGATAACAAGATAAAACTAAAACATAAGCAGTAGTGATGGAGACAAAAAGTTTAACTTTAGGTATCTGACAATATGGAAACGGTCTGGATAACCGACAGAGTACACACTGGACCCCAGTGTATGCTGGCTTTCAAAGGGTGTGGCTCACAGAACAGGCTTTCTTTCCAAATCAATTATTAGCTGTTTATAAAAAGCAACAATAATTTAGACAGTCCAACTGATCTCATTTCAACGAACATTTCTTGAAAACATTTGTCATGTATGAAACTCACCGAGATATGTAAATTGATGTAAATTCAAGTCCAAGTTGTGTTTTAAGTAACTCAGACCATTTATTTTCAAAAGTTTGTGCAGTTCATGATGAAATAAGTATGAAGTTTGACTTTATTAACTTGATATGTTCTGTGGATCAAAAAGAGTTGAATAATGGTAATTTATATGGTTCAGCCTGATATGAGACCTATCATTGAAAACTAACAAAATACCTGTGAAACAGAAGTCTAGGCAAAATATCGCAAACATTACAAAAATTCAAATGCAAAAGAAGAGAACTCATTCCCTTTTGACTTTGGAAAGCAGGACAGCTTCTCAGAGCAGATGGCATATGAACTAGGAATCAGGTTTTGAGAGCTGGAATAGTTAGAAGAGGGAATATAGTGGGGAGGAAGTAGCAGATGGGAATTTTAAGCTGAGGAAAACCAAGAACATAAGCGCAGGATCAGAAAGTGTAACAGAATAATTCAAATGGCAGAATCATCTATTTTTTAATGTCAGAGAACAAGTATGGAAGGTTCACTATTAAAAATTTACATTCAATTCACTTCATGAATTTGATGTTATGTCTCATAATCCAATTAAAATTTGGGATTATGAAACACATATAAAGGTTTTCTGATAAGCAATAAAAGGAACTGAAATGAAGGCATCAAGTCAATCATTCCCTATAAAAGGGCTGCACACTCTCTCAAGTTCATAGAAGTCTCAATATAACACAATACACTACAAGCCCCTTGCTTTGCTTCAGATGCAGCAAAACCATGCATTAAGATAATGCTGATCTGTTCAGTGATGGGCAACAGATATCCCCTTGACTAGTGTCCTTATGGATGCTTCTGCTTCAAATATCGGGGCTCTAGAGAAGTCCCACTGAATTTAAAGACCAAGTTCTTTTCCTCACTCCACTTACAAATCACTGCAAGTAACCATTATAAATTTACCACGGTACTGGCAAAATTTAATAATCACAAGAACTTACTGAGTGCTTTGTGGGAATACTGGCTTTTGCATGGTTATGAGGATGATAATGAAATCTAATCTACTGCTCCATTACACATATTATTCTTAGCCACAATAACATTGTGCCATTTAAGCTTTAGGACTGTATTTAAATAGATGGTTTAGGAAACAATAAAGTCTGAAAGAATACCGTAGGTGTATTTCAAATTTAGAGTGAGTAGGAAACATCAGGGGAATTTTATCTACTTGATCAAACAATCAAATGTAATCAAAAAAAATTTGTTGTTGGAGACAGCAACAAAAAGATGCCAAGAAAACAAGGGGCAGAATTTTTCTCTCTCCTTATTAGAAAGTCTGTGAGCTAATAAGAATATTAAATCAAAGGACACAGAAAAAGGCTTTTAATTATAGTTTAGCTGTTTTTTTTAAGAGAAACATTTAATGCCATACAAGTTATACTGTATAAACGCTGGACACAGGGGGTATACTACATATTATGACTAGTTAAAGAAGCAGGACCCAAGGGGTACATTACATATCATTACCAGTTAAAAGATGAGGAAGAATGGAGTTAGGGGACCAAGTAAAGGAGAAGTGAGACACACAGGGAGAAAGATACAAAACACCAAAGCAGCAGAAATACGAGAGAAAAGCACCTACAATCAAATCACGGTGAACACAGAACAGCAGCATTCTGATGTCTCTATCTCCAACATTTTTTCTAAGGAATAACAGATGCCTGTTTTCCTACCATGAACACACGCAAAAATGGATATACCCCATCATCTGCCCCAGGGGGGCATGGGAAATTATGCTAAGGGTGGAATAGAAAAATCCACAGTACAAAGGCACCTTTCCAACTAAAGCCCATGACAACATTAGAGCCTCCAACAAGAAGGATGGAACTAGGACTCTTGGAATGAAGTGAATTATTTCTATTATTAAAACCACTGGGAAAACATCAAAATGTTATGAACCGATTGTTGGACAAACACTTCAGCCTGAAAAAACACTTGCTGAACAGAAGTTCTAGGAGGTGAGCTTAATTTGTGAAATATAACTACAAATTTCAATAGTTGTAGCTCCACTTAGACTTTTAGGTTTAGAGAAGGAGATTGTGACTGTTTCCATAATAATATTCTTCCACAGTTTGATATCAGCTTCGCATTTTCTTTCTCATCTGACAGTCAGGTTTGGTTGCCGTTTCCAACATAGAAGGGGTAGGAGATGAACAACAGGGTGTTTCCAGAATTAGATGTAAACTCAAACTTGGCAGTGAGAAGGCTGCATGTTCTCTAGAAACTGAGTCCCGTTCCCGTGTTACCGCCTGTGGGACTTTAACACCTGAGTCCTGGGGGTCTTGGAAGCTTTCAGGCTTCCCGGATGCTGAAATGGTCCAGGCTCCTGTCACTGCTTTTGAGGCTGTGAAGGAGGTGGTAGAGGGGTCCGAAGAAGGCCTGGCGCCATGTAGAGACATGAAGCAGCAGGTGTGGCGGGAGCACTGGAGCCCAGACAGGAACCCCGGCAACTGCCACCAGCACTCTCTCATCAGCAAGGCCTGACTGCCTCTGGAAGCTTCCACTGAAACACCACATCTATATAGAGCTGGACTCAGCGAACTTTTCCCATCAAGCACCAGAGTAAATATCACCTCCTCTGTGGGCCAGAGTCCACGGCAGCCACAGATAATACTTAGAACAACGGGCAGCTGTGGAGCAATTAACACTGTATTTGCAAAAACACGTTGTGGGTCTGGCAACAACTTCATGTCTCTCCAAAGTTATTTTTCTGGTAACATTCTCAACGGTCTTATTTGAGGGAGACGACGAGTCCCTGCAGCTATTACATCATCTGGGTGAGATGTAATAGTAACAAGCACTGCTGAGCCTGGCACCTGCTATAGACCAGTGCGCATTGTGTGCTGTGCTCAGTCGCTCAGTCGTGTCCAACTCTTTGTGACCCTATGGACTGTAGCCCACCATGCTCCCCTGCCCATGGATACTGGGTTGGGTTGCCATTTCCTCCTCTGGGCCATCTTCCCAACCCAGGAATCGAACCTGTGTCTCTTGCATCTCCTGTATTGGCAAGTGGATTCTTGACCACTGCATCACTGTAGGCCAGACACAGCACTAATGCAACACAGAGTTCACAGGATCCTCCCTGACCTAACTACATCATTCCTATTTCCAGATACTGGGTTAGCCAATGGGTCATTCAGGTTTTCCCGAAGATGTTACAGAAAACTCAACAAACTTTTTGGCCAACCGAATACAAATATCACAGCAGGCTTAAACAGCACAACGATTAAGTGCAAGATTTTTTGACTCTGATCCATGGCTCCAATTTTCTACCCAGCAGGCTTCTAACTTCAGAGCCTACTTCAATCAATAAGGAGCTGGCAAAAATGCCCATTCCTGGGTCCTGACTACAAAAGGTTCTGATTTAGTCATGTGGGGTTAGGCCCAGGACTCTGCACTTTAACACACACTTCTGTTAAGTCTGGTGAGAAACACTGCAATCCCATGCATTTTCCAAGCAAAAGGCCACGTTATCTGTGCTGGAATAGGGTCAGTGCCTGCTAAAAACCTACTTGAAGCAAATGACTAGCCTCAATGAGGAAAACCTGAAGTACATTTTAGGCTAAATTTTACTTTCAGCTTACTTTCTATTTTTTATGCATTAATATTATGAAAGGTATACCGAGCTTTTAATATTTTATATAAACACAAAAGCGGTTTAAATTTTAAAATCAAGTTTTTGCTAAAAAAAAAAAATTCATAAGCTAAATAAATCACTGACATTTTAAGCACAGGGAAAAGTTCATGATCAACTATTAGCATTTCTGCTTTAAAAACATAAACCCATTATATGTCTCTCCTGCATTCTCCAAACATGTAACATTCTATTTATTTGGCCCTGAGAATGCTGAAGAAGTCGTATGTCATTGTTTGGCAATAACTGCACTTGGAGTTAATGCTGACCTCACAGCTTGTTGAGTAGGGAATAGAAAGCCTGGCCCAAGACATGAGTGCAGAGCTGAAGCAGCAGCTCTACGAACTCTGCCATCAGAAGCACATGGTACATAAGCCTGGCCACCAGCAAGTGCGCGTGATTCGAATGTTGACACAGGTACTCTGTCAGAAGTTATGTAGGTCAGAGATAAGACAGCAGAATGGCTTCAAAAAAATCCTGGCAGGATATGCTCATCTCCGAAAGCAGCTGATGTCCCTGGGCCTGAGGGTCCCAGGAAACAGTCTAGAACCTTCTGCATAAGCAAGCTCCCAAGAGCAGAGCTGTGGGGAGTCATGTGGGATGGAGTGGGGGCTCAACATTTATACAACACATATCCAGGCTCCTGATATGAGCCAAGATACACACTGAGTGCTAGGGCTAAAACACTGATTAACACATAATCCCTGTTCTCAGGAAGCTTATCATCTGACAGAAGTCAATTTCCTAGCCCCAGTTTGTGCCAGTTTCTGGCCTGTCATGAAAGTTCCCGAGTCTCTGTGTTTTTTATTTGTAAATTACGTTCTTTCACTGTTAGCATCAAATGAGAAGCTCTATAAAGTACAGATCACTGACTTCCCTTGGTGGCTCAGTTGGTAAAGAAGCTGCCTGCAATGCAGGAGACCTGGGTTCCATCCCTGGGTCAGAAGATCCCCTGGAGAAGGGAATGGCAATCCACTTCAGTACTCTTGCCTGGAGAATCCAATGGACAGAGGAACCTGGTGGGCTACAGTTCATAGGGTCGCAGAGTCAGATACAACTGAGCGACTAACACATTATAAAGTGTAAGGTACTAATATATAATGAATTGGTGATTCTCAGTGCATTGCCCAGAGGAAGCCAGACCTGGGCTGTCAAGAAAGCCCCACCAACTGCACAAAGGAGCTGCCAGGCGCTGCACCCAGGTGACTCCTCAACCAGGAGAGCACTCAAGAGGGCAAGGTCCAGGCTGGTTTCACCACTAGGTGCTGCAGTGCTGCTGCTTTGGAACTTCACAGGGATGAGTGATTGAAGGAGGGGGTGGTATCCTATAGCTGCTGCCAAGTTGCTTTAGTCGTGTCCGACTCTGTGCGATCCCATAGACGGCAGCCCACTAGGCTCCCCCGTCCCTGGGATTCTCCAGGCAAGAACACTGGAGTGGGTTGCCATTTCCTTCTCCAATGCATGAAAGTGAAAAGTGAAAGTGAAGTCGCTCAGTCGTGTCCGACTCCTAGCGACCCCATGGACTGCAGCCCACCAGGCTCCTCCGTCCATGGGATTCTCTAGGCAAGAGTACTGGAGTGGGGTACCACTGCCTTCTCCGGGTATCCTATAGACTGGAGACAAAAGTATGGTCCCAGGCTCCATTAACACCAGGGGACCCTAAGAAACAGGAATCTGCTAACAACTCCACGAAAGATGGTGAGATCAGGCCCAAAGGCCAAGCAACTCTTACTGCTTAGCAGATCTTCTGCTCAGAAATTCGACCGAGGATAAATACAATCCTTCAGAGGAATTTAATCTACCATAAAAACTACTGGACTAGTGACAATGCTGACTGCAACTTGCTGTCTGCTCTAGTTCACCAAGGACAAAAAAAATGATGAAGGCCATTCAGCAATCAGAGATGGTCATTAGGTGGTACTGTTATGCAGATAATTTGATTTATAAGACAGAGCATATGGCTGGGACTCTGAACATCTAGCTTGCTATGTTTCTAACGCCACTACAAAGACCTGCGGCTTTAAGGTCTCTCAGTGACTGCATGTGTCTTTCTAGTAAGTTCAGGTTAAAATATTAATTCTCCCATTTGTTACAAGATCGTGATGATGACCAGATAGGACGACAAATGTGAAAGCATTATAAAGTGTTAAAATCACTCACAAGGAATTATGTTTAAAGAAACAAGCTTTATGCATATGGGTATGTCTGAAGACAATAGGCTTTAATGTTTTGAATTGTACTGTGAAAAACTGTATTGTGTTCCAAGCTAAGAAAAAAGAAACCTGTGCAATAAATTATTGTGCTACCTGTAGTGAAACTGTGCAATTATCACTTGGAAAATTCTCATTGTTCTAATCATCAAAAAAAAGCAATAAGACCTTAAATACAAGTCTAAGCTTAATCTCCATATAATATACTTTATCTTATTCATACTGTAATATATTCATTGCTTTTCAGGTAAATGATGGAGTAAATGAGTCCTATAAACACACACACACACACACAAAGAATTAAAAAACACTTCCAAACAAACAAAAAATTTTTTTAAAAAGTTAAGAGAAAACACACTACGTTCATGAACAAAACAGATTCTGCCATTACACTGTAAACATAGGTGTTACTGTGCTCTTTCCAATCCTTAAAAAAAAAAACTTCAAAATATGATAGTAGAGACTAATTCATATCCCATTTTATTTAATGTGTGCACTTAAATAAGCCCATAAAGAAGAATTAGCATCAATAACATGTTAAAAGTTACAGCTAATCTAAACTAGCCATTTACTTTGTCAACAAAGGTCCGTCTAGTCAAGGCTATGGTTTTTCCAGTGGTCATGTATGGATGTGAGAGTTGGACTATAAAGGAAGCTGAGTGCCAAAGAATTGATGCTTTTGAACTGTGGTGTTGGAGAAGACTCTTGAGAGTCCCTTGGACTGCAAGGAGATCCAACCAGTCCATCCTAAAGGACATCAGTCCTGAGTGTTCATTGGAAGGACTGATGTTGAAGCTGAAACTCCAATACTTTGGCCACCTGATGCAAAGAGCTGATGCATTTGAAAAGACCCTGATGCTAGGAAAGATTGAGGGCAGGAGGAGAAGCGGACATCAGAGGATGAGATGGTTGGATGGCATCACCGACTCAATGGACATGGGTTTGGGTAAACTCCGGGAGTTGGTGGTGAACAGGGAGGCCTGGGGTGCTGTGGTTCATGGGCTCATAAAGAGTCGGACACGACTGAGCGACTGAACTGAACTGAAACTAGCCATTTAAAAATAAACTATTTCCAAAAAAATAAATAAAAATAAAATAAAAATAAACTATTTCCAACAAGGAAGCTTCCCAAGTGGAACAGTAGTAAACAATTCGTCTGCCTGCCAATACAAGGGACACAAAAGACGTAGGTTCAATCCCTGGGTCTGGAAGATCCACAGGAGTAGGAAATGGCAACCTGCTCCAGCATTCCTGCCTGGAAAACTTCATGGAGAAAGGAGCCGGGAAAGTTATAGTTCATGGGGTCACAAAGAGTCAGACAGGACTAAGCACTTGTTCACTCATTATTTCCAACAAAGACATCTTAAGAAAGCTATAGACTTGTAATGTTTTGTGAATATTAACACAAAATCATCAACAAAACATAAGCAAACAAAATCTGGCAACATATATGAAGAATTACATATTATGACAAGTGGGATTAATGCCAGGAATGCACAGTTGGTTTGATATATGAAAATCAATTTTATCAAAATATTAAAAAAATAAAAAGAAACACAAAATACATGATCATATCAATAAATACAGTAAAAGCATCTGACAAAATTCAATCCCCTTTCATGATAAAAACTCAACTAACTAGAAATAAAACTTCAACATGGTAATGGGCAGCCACAAAACACAGACACACACACAAATTACATCATACTTAATGGTAAAAGGCAAGAAGCTTTCCCCTGAATCAGGAAGACTAGAAATCCTGCTCTTCAGTATTGTACTCAAAGTTCTAGCCAGAGTAATTAGGCAAGAAAAAGAAATAAAAGCCATTCAGCTTGGAAAGGAAGCAGTAAAACCAACTCTCTCCACAGATGACTTGTTCCTGAATATAAAAATTCCTAAAGAATTCATTTTAAAATTAGAATACAAGGTTGCAGGATACAAAATCATTATACAAAAACCTACCATATAGATTTTCTATATACCTGCATGAACAATCCAAAAATGAATTTTAAAAAACATGTCTACTGGTAGTTAATAATATGGTATTACATATTTGAAAGTTCCTAGGAGAATAATTCTTCAGAGTTCTCATTGCAAGAAATTAATTTTTATAACTATGTACGGTGATGAACGTTTAGACTTATTGTGGTGATCATCTCACAATACACACAAGTATCAAATCATGCTGTAAATGTGAAACTAATATAATGTTATATCAATTACACCTCAATTAAAAAAGAACACAATTCTATTTATGACTGCATCAAAAATAATAAAATACTTAAGAATACAGTTAACAAAAGAGGTACAAAACCTACAGTATGAAAACCATAAAATACTGCTGAAAGAAATTAAAGAATATCTGAATGAACAAAGAAAAAAAAATCCCATGGTCACGGTATCTTACAGCATTAGTCATAATGGGCGTCTTAGAAAGAAGCTTCCTCAGCTGAGAGGCTGCCAGGAGCCAACTTCTTTTCATTCTACAAGTAAAAACCAGATGCCTTCCATCTCACTTCTACACAGCTGAGGAGGAGTCAAACTGATGTTAAAGCCAACACAGAAAGATAGATACATCCTTGATACTGTTGAGACATTAAACCAAACATCCTGAAGACCTACCTCCCTGTGGACTTTATAGGATCAGATCAAAGTCCCCTTTATTATCAAAGCTAGTCTGAGTTCATTTTCTTTCCTCCTAATCAAACACATCTTAACTGACTAAATTAAAGAGTTAAGAAATGCTAGTGGATAAGTGAGGCAGAAATATAATCTTGGAGGCAAGTGCTGAAACAGCTATTTTAGAAGAACGGCAAAGTATGTTTCCCCCTGGTGTATTGAATCACATCTCCAAGTTCACTCAGAATTCTATGCTCAAAACTTTTTCCACCTCAAAGATGTTACCTAAATCCCAGTTTCAGAAATGCCCTAGTATCAGTTCCTACATAATCTTGACCGTTACTAAACTCAGAGTCGAACACTGTTATCAGCTTTCCCAGTGTCCCCCTATGAACGGCATCTCCCAACCACCCAACCCTGGAATTGCAGAATCCTGTTTCCTCTCTCCCTTGCTGTTTGCACTCTCAGAAGTCAAAACAACCTTCATGAAATGTTCTTAATTCTACCTATTTCTTGCATTCTAAAATGCCCTGATTTCACTCTAGACCAGAATTTTGACATTTTACCTAGCCTCCTCGACTCTAATTTCTCCCCATTAAACTCAATCTGCAAGCTGCTCAGATGAAGCTTTCCAAATTAACATTTCCACCATGCTGCTGCCTTCCTTGAAAAGTTCCCTCACTGACTGCCATGTACTGCCTCATAACCTACCACCAACCCCAGTGAAAGTGAAGTGAAGTCGCTCAGTCGTCTCCGACTCTTCGCGACTCCATGGACTGCACCTCCTAAAGATTAAACTCAGGGAAGTAATGGGACTGTTTGCTTCCTTTGCTTCATTAAGGTACAAAAAAGTCACAATGGACATCATCAGGAGGCTAAATCATCTTCTGGGCACAGAATGGGAGCAATACACCCAAAACACGACACAGAAATGTTACTTTTGATCACTTGTCTCCTACTTTTTGAGAAACCATTCAGTTATTTTTTTCACTTTTCCCAATCTTTTGCTCTTTTCTTATCAAAAACAGGTCTTTCTTCTTTCTACCACGTATATGAAGAAATAATAGCCAGTGTCCCTTAATCCTTGCAATTACTTCCCATTTATTAATCAATATGTTTGACATGACTGCAGCCATGAAGTTAAAAGACGCTTACTCCTTGGAAGAAAAGTTATGACCAACCTAGACATAGACAGCATATTCAAAAGCAGAGACATTACTTTGCCAACAAAGGTCTGTCTAGTCAAGGCTACAGTTTTCCCAATAGTCATGTATGGATGTGAGAGGTGGACTATAAAGAAAGCTGAGCACCGAAGAATTGATGCTTTTGAACTGTGGTGCTGGAGAAGACTCTTGAGAGTCCCTTGGACTGCGAGGAGATCCAACCAGTCCATTCTAAAGATCAGTCCTGAATATTCATTGGAAGGACTAATGCTGAAGCTCAAACTCCAATACTTTGCCCACCTGATGCGAAGAACTGACTCACTGGACAAGACTGATGCTGGGAAAGATTGAAGGTGGGAGAGAAGAGGATGACAGAGGATGAGATGGTTGGATGGCACCACAGACACGATGGACATGAGTTTGAGTAAGCTCTGGGAGTTGGTGATGGACAGGGAGGCCTGGCATGCTGTAGTCCATGGGGTCGCAAAGAGTCGGAGAAGACTGAGCGACTGAACTCATGTTTGACATGGACACACAAATTGAAAAACTCTCCTGCTTTTCACAGAGATTCCACTGTTTCCTTTTCATTCACCTTTGCTGACATTAATGTCCAAAATAACATGACAGAAAGAATCAAGAAATTCAAATACAGAGGCAATAGATGTGGGCAAAGCTGGAGTCCCATTTAACGAAAAAGAACTTTGTAAACCATAAATCTCCATAATATAATCATTATCATGTGTTTGCAAATAACTTTAAAGAATTAGACTAAATTAATTTTCAAAGAATTCTTTTCAAAGAACTAAAGTTGTACTTTAAAAGTTTTCAAAAACATGGACAGAGGAGCCTGGTATGCTGCAGTCCATGGAGTCGCAGAGTCAGACATGACTTAGCAACTGAACAACAACAATGCTATACATATATTTACACATATAAATACACACATACACACACATACATATTGGGGCTTCCCTGGTGGCTCGGATGGCAAAGAATCTGCCTGCAATGCAGGAGGCCTGGGTTCAATCCCTTGGTTGGGAAGATCCCCTGGAGAAGGGAATGGCTACCCACTCTAGTATTCTTGCCTGGAGAATTCCATGGACAGAGGAGGCTGGTATGCTACAGTCCATGGGATCACAAAGGGTCGGACATGACTGAGCAACTAACACATTTACTTTTTTAACACACATGTGTATATATAAGTACACACACACATACACACACATACACAGAAAGAAAGAGAGAGAGAGAAAGTCAAGCTGCTGCTGTTAAGTCACTCAGTTGTATCCGACTCTTTACAACTCCATGGACTGTAGCACGCTGGTCTCCTCTGTCCATGGGATTTCCCAGGCAAGAAAACTGGAGTGGGTCATCATTTCCTTCTCCAGAGAAAGTTAAGAAATGACTGTAAAAATATATACAATGAAAGGGACTATAATTCAGTACATTATACCTCAGGCCCATTCCTCTAGATAGGTAAAATCAAAATTACAAACTAGCATAAAGGAGCATTACTTTGGTTTAACACCAATTTACTATTTAAACCACTCTGCTTCAACATAACCTACCAAGTAAGAACATGAAAGTCATTTCTTCCTTAGAGAAGCACTAGTTTTTCCAAATTTGTCAAAGTATACTACTACTACTACTACTACTACTACTAAGTCACTTCAGGCGTGTCCGACTCTGTGCGACCCCATAGACGGCAGCCCAACAGGCTCCCCCATCCCTGGGGTTCTCCAGGCAAGAACACTGGAGTGGGTTGCCATTTCCTTCTCCAATGCATGAAAGTGAAAAGTGAAAGTGAAGTCGTATCTGACTCTTAGCGACCCCATGGACTGCAGCCTACCAGGCTCCTCCATCCATGGGATTTTCCAGGCAAAAGTACTGGAGTGGGGTGCCATTGCCTTCTCTGTGTCAAAGTATACTTAGGTGTATTAGTGAAAAAACAATTTTTTAAAAAGCCTGGGGATAGCCCATATTTAAGTTCCATAAACATGTATTCAAAAACCTAAATCAGTATGTTTATGGATTCTGATATATATAATTTTATATATTTTAAACACATCTTTTATACAGACATGCTATACTATTAACTGCCATACACAAATAAATATATACACAGCAGAAAAAATTTTAAATCCCATTTATTCAAAGTATCTATACTTTAATCCCTTGACCAACAGATAGGAAAGCAAAGGGCAGTGGTTTTATTATAAATAACTATAAAACAGACATATTTAGAAAACTACAGCTTCTGGCTTTAAAAAGCACGTGTACATGCCTTTGTGATGGGAAGAAATGATCCAAGCACCACAGACTTCCCTAGCAAATACACTTTCTCCTGAGATCACATGGTCACCTCCTTCCCCAGATGTGCACTTCTGAAGGGAAAGGACTAGGCCAGGAGTCCCCACAAGCAAGCACAGGGCTGGCTATAGAGGGAGCATTCAGTAAAAATGTTTATTTCCATAACCAGAAAGACTTTAAGATCTACTGTTCTACGGATTTGGCTGTAGAAAATTAAACACCTCACATAAGTAAACTATTCTACAATTATTCTACTCATTGTATGCAGTACTGTCTCCTTTCATTTGCTTTATACTGAAATACCTTTCAGATTTCATAGGAAACTTCAATTCTATTTTAGATTTCTGAAATGTGATCAATAAAGTCTGCATTTCACCAGGCTCTGATCGTATAACCTCCAGCCTGAAAAGTGCACATTTTTCAAATCCCCAGGTAGAACAAAAATCAGTTCATTTCCCTTTTTTCAGATTCATATCTTTCTTGAAATGTGACTGAAAACCCCACATGGGATTTCAGATTAGAAACGTCAGGAGGTTATGACAATAAAACTGCATTCAGTGAAATCTCAATTATCTAGAATCCTTAAGGAGTAAGTCCTCAGAGATAACTGAATTTCTGTTACAGGGAATATTTTCAGTGCCACTGTTTTCTATCGTAATTTTTAAAAGACATGTTTATAAAAGCTGCATTATGTATTACTCATTCCTTACAAAGACTTGGGGTTACCATCTTGAACATCAGTTACCGAGAGGAGTGACCTGTGCCATTCCCATATCGAATTCTAGAACTGCACTGGGTGCGTTGGGTTGCCTTCAGCATGGTACTGTGACACCATCAAGGACACACAGTTCTACACACACACACACACACAACACACACACACACACACACACACAAGCTGTATCTCTTACACTTTCATGAAGCTTTCTAGTGAAGGTAGTGGCTTCCCCTCCCAGATCCCTACCACCTTCCATCGTATCACGAGCTAGAGCTTCTGGTCTGAAGAGGCTCAACTTTAACACACACATCCTGATCAGTTAGTCCCTTTCAGTTACATTAACGTGCTGACAAGGGCTTGGAAGCTGTTTCTGGAAGCTTTCTTCTTCTCCTCCTTTTAATTATAAAACTCAAAAAGCTTTTATATGAATTGGGGGTACAGAAAGGTATCGAGTTCAAACTACTTCAAAGGTTTGTCCATTAGATAGAATGATGAACTCTTGTAGTCTATCAATAATTAAACTCTAAGCTGCATCATATATTATGTTCACCTTCCTCTGTACCTGCTGCCCCTTTTCACACTGGCACTCGTCACAGAGCTCAGAAAATCAAAAGATGCTGATCAGACCGTACTCAACTACAGAAAAAAAAAAAGAAATCCCCCATTTCTCCAACAAAGAAACCACACAGGCACCAACGCTTACAATCACAAAGAAGCTCAATCCAAGTTTCACAGATCACCTACTACGGAAGATGTATTTTATTCTCCATAAAACGCGATCATTAAAGATTCAGTTATTTAACTTGCTCTCTAAAAAAAACTGTTTGAAAGGCAGAAACCATGACCTAGGATCTCCTTAAAGCTTTTTCAAATCAGTATTTGTGAATCAAGTCTGTACCCTAGGAAACTCAGCAGGTTTTACCTGGGACAAGGAAACTCTACCTGTGTCATTTCCCTTTTATCCTTGGTTCACATATGTGGCTGCGGCCTATTAGAAAGAAAAAAAAATTACCTTCTAGTATCAGAGAAATGAAAAGGTAACTAGAATATCACTTTCCCAGCCTGCTTCTTTACCTGGGGTGGATGGAAGAACAAACAGAAGAAAAGTCTGTCCAGAGAGCCCCAAAAAGCTAGAAAGCAGTTTGTGATCCAGTTCAGTAAGCGCCCAACACGGTTTGGGCCATTCACCTTAACTCACTATGTGAAAGGGGAAACAAAAAATGTCTAAAATCTGGATTTATTAGAAACCTTGGGTCAGACATCTCTGAGTTCAAATTCCAAATCTCTTCTTCTGCATGAGTTTACTTTACTTAGTTTACTTCTAACTCTTCAAACCGGAAAAGTACATTGCTCATATTATGGTCATACAAATTCAGTGAAAAATGAATACAAATACCAAGTTCAGAAATAATTTTGTCTCTGAAGACTCTCTAAGCACTACAATTCAAACCTGGGAGTTTGCCAAGGACTTTATACTATAATAAAATAAGGGTGTGCTTTTAGGGGGGCAGGCTTTTTTTTTTCCTCCTCTCAAAGGATTTATAGGAGACAGGGCACTTTCAGAAAGCACGATGGAGTCTATCACTTCTACAAACATCTGCGAGTGAACTTTTTAACACGGAGAAAATGGGTAATATGGATTATACGTCTCTCCCAGGTCCACAGTACCTGGACTTTTTTCTGTCATCGACAACCAAATACAGGAGGAAACCGGAGACAGAAATCATAACATGGATGAGGTTTAAACACAACTGTAGAACTTAATTGTTGTTGTTGTTGTTTAGTCACTAAGTCACGTCCAACTCTTTTGTGAACCCATGGACTGTAGCCCTCGAGGCTCCTGTGTCCATGGGCTTTCCCAGGCAAGAATACTGAAGTGGGTTGCCATTTCCTTCTCCAGAGAGCTTAAACAGTTTTAAATTTCAAACAGCCATTATTAAATCACAGTAACGTGTAAAGCATCACAACCCTGGCCCGAAGATCCAAACGCTACATATGCTGTTGAAACTTGCTGCTTAACAAGATTCAGACACTATACCCAACATTTTTAACACATTCTTAAGTATTTTTCCAAACATTTAACCACACAGCATACTTTAAAATGTTATACATATATTCATGTGCTTTGATGATTTAAATGTCTGCAATTGCAAAGCGACTTTTCTCTAAAGCAACACTTAGTATTTCTCCATAATACAACTCCAACTCTATGAAATGCTCCTCCACATAATACAAGCTCCAACTCTATGAAATGCTCCTCCAAATACTTTTTTGAAATATTCCTTTTGATTTACAGGTGCATCTACTGGCCCACCACACAGTGAGTCTGAATTCAATTTTCCATTCTCTCCCTTTTCACATACATAAAAATCCAAGAACGAAACTAAGAAATGGAAACATCCAGCTAAACTAACTTTTACAGGCCCATTTAGCATCTGCTACCAAATTATGGTTAAGGCCCTGTAAATTTTCCTCTGTCCCACTCACTTCTTCATTTCAGGATCAGAAATCCTGATCCCAGGACTGGAACAGTTTTAGCCATTACACCAAAGGAAATTCTGCTTTTCAGCTTATCACTCACAGATACAGCTGAACTCACTGCTCAGATTCTTGAAATTAAACACTGACAAGAGAACACTGCCTATTACACTTACAAGAGAACATTGCCCATTTTAATTAAGTGTTAAAAATGGTCCAGGTAATTACTAACCATTGGCATTGCTTACCTCCTTGCTAAAGCTTGGTGTTACAAACTGTTATGCTAATCAAATAATAATCATTATAATTATTATATAACTACTATTTATATAATATATAATCATATAGTTTATTTTTATAATGCATTTACATTATTTCTATAACCATATAAACTAAATTTTAAATTGCTATGATTGTGCAATTCATTATGGTTATTATTATGACCACTACCATCACCCCCAAATCCAGAAGCACGAAGACCTCGGGCATAGACCTTTGACTTAGAGCCAGGAGAGCTGAGTTTCCGTCTGGGCCCCTGGCTCTGCTGCACTCAAACTCCATAACCGAGTGCAAGTCACTTTACCTTTATCTACAGGAGACAGATGCTTTCCAAAGCTCCTTTAAGCTCCCATTACTCTCCAGGGCTCATGCCCTGGAGACCTGTATACTGAATAATGAATGGCCGTATAAAACCTCATACATGGATTGTGCCAGGAGAAAGGAATGCACACTTCCCAGAGAGTTAGTCAATACCACAGGAAAGAGCCGTTATATAAATCAGACCTTGGTAACCTTTGTTTTCGAATTTTTATGCAAGGAGTCATCATCATCAGCTTAACAATTTTTAGAAAATATTCTGCTAGCTAGTTCATGCAGCACTGAACTATTATTAAGCAATTATGTTTCATTAGCAAACAAGTAAACAAGCTCACGTGGGACATTGGTTATTTTAAATCCTTAAAGTGAGAATATGCTATATGCCACAGGCCCTGTTTTATAACACAAATGAGTGACATTTCATTAACATGTGTTTACCTTCTGAAGTTAGCAAAGGCTATTTTTATGACTTCTTTTCCTCCTGTTGGATTTATATTCCGAATTGTTGTTGTTTAGTCACTAAGTTGTGTCTGACTCTCTGCGACCCCATGGACTGTAGCCCACCATTCTCCTCTGTCCATGGGATTCTCCAGGCAAGAATACTGGACTGAGTTGCCATTTCCTTCTCCAGGGGATCTTCCCATTTGAGGACTGAGTTCATGTCTCGAGCTTGGCAGATGGATTCTTTACCACTAAGCCACCAGGGAAGTCCAAATTCCTAACTATTATTCTATAAATGACGTTAGAGAAATCTCTTTGCCTTGGGTCAAGCCCCATAAGCATATGAATACTTAACAACCTTGCTCAGAAACATCAGCTAGTCCCTTCCAACCAAGCAAAAATGAATAATAAAAACATGCTTCTGACCAACACTATACAAAGATCATCAGATCAATGCACTGGTCTTGTACTCAGAGACTGCTACTCTCCAAGTCATTCCTCTAGGCTGGCCACATACCGTATTCACACCACAAATACCAAATAATTCATTTGGTGAATCTTGTAGGAGAAAGAAGACACTAATACAGGATTACTAGGGAGGCACTTCCAGTGTACATCCTCAACATCTTCCTTTTTTGTAAAATTCAGCAGTTTCACCTTCTAGTCATGGTCCCATAATGAGTGAAAAAGTGAAAGCATTAGTCTCAGTTGTGTCTGATTCCTTGCCGACCCCATGGATTGTAGCCCACCAGGCTCTTCTGTCCATGGAATTCTCCAGGCAAGAATACTGGAGTGGGTAGCCATTCCCTTCTCCAGGGAATCTTCCTGACCCAGGGAATCAAACCCAGGTCTCCCACATTGCAGGACTGTGTCTATCTTCATTTCTGTAATACACCCAGTGTGATACCCCTCATAGAGTAATGCCTCATTTTAAAGAAAAATTGTTTTAAACTGAAAAAATTTTAATAACACATCCTAACAACAGCACTAAAGGTGTTAAATGGTACAAGTCAAAGTCACTCAGTCGTATCTGACTCTTTACAACCCCACGGACTGTAGCCTGCCAGGCTCCTCTGTCCACGGAATTCTACCATAAAAATATTATTGCATTGTTTGGCCAGCAGCACCTGAGAACATGGAGAGCTGATGGGATGGGGAAGAAGGCGGAGCTGGGGGTGGGGGTGGGCGGAGATAGCACACGCAGATAAGCACACCCACTGGCCCCAAGCACCTGGAAAGTAGGGGTGGGGGCGGGGTGACAGTGGTTTAGAGAGGGAAAGTACTGACGCATGTTAGCAGCTATCCATCGGTGATAGCTGAAGACACTGAAGACACAGGGCAGTGAAGGGGTGGATGGTAAGGAGACAGCAGACAATAAGACAGAGAATAGATAGGGAAAACAAGTAAAATGATTGAGCAAATAAGGGTGTATACAGACACTAACCAGGATCAGGCTTCTCACTGCTTGAGCAGGTATTTACAAACATAGAAAGGGCAAAAGCTGGAAAGACACGTTGGGTTAGAATTGAAAGTATAATTATGAATTTTGTTTTTTTGTTTTTTGAATTTAGTTGTTTTTAATATATATACGTAATCCCCCGAGAAGGCAATGGCAGCCCACTCCAGTACTCTTGCCTGGAAAATTCCATGGGTGGAGGAGCCTGGTAGGCTGCAGTCCATGGGGTTGCTAAGAGTCGAACACGAATGAAGGACTTCACTTTCACTTTTATACATCGGAGGGGAAATGGCAACCCACTCCAGTGTTTTGCCTGGAGAATCCCAGGGACGGAGGAGCCTGGTAGGCTGCCGTCTATGGGGTCGTACAGAGTCGGACACGACTCAAGCGACTTAGCAGCAGCAGTATACGCAATGCCCTGTGGCTCAGCTGGTGAAGAATCCGCCTGCAATGCAGGAGACCTGGGTTCTATCCCCGAGTAGAAAGATCCCCTGGAGAAGGGAAAGGCTACCCACTAATTCCATGGACTATACAGTCCATGGGGTCACAAAGAGTTGGACACGACTGAGCAACTTTCATTTCACTTCACAACAGAAATAGGCATAAATATAGACGAAGTGTTCATGCGTGTGTACGTGTTCATGAGTGTGTACGTGTTCATGAGTGTGTACGTGCTCACTGGCTGCTCACTGGCTTCAGTCGTGTCCAACTCTTTGCGACTCCATGGACCACAGCCTACCAGGTTCCTCGGGCCACAGAATTTTTCTGGCAAAAATGCTGGAGTGGGTTGTCATGCTCTCCTCCAAGGGATCTTCCTGACCCAGGGATGGTACTCGCATCTCCTACACTGCAGATTGATTTTTTACCGCTGAGGCTCCAGGTGTGTTTATGTGGGTAAAATTACATGTGTGCAGACATGGACGTATTTCCTCAGGTCTACTGGGAGAGCCCAGATTTTAAGTTTCTGAATACCACTGTTCACCGAAAGGAACAAGGGCTACCTGAAAAATACAGCTTATTGCAAGGATGGGGCAAGGAAAGTTGCAAAAACAAGCCTGGGATAGTCACAAAGAAAGAATGTGCTCCAAGACTGATGAAAGAAAAGTGAAAGTGAAAGTCACTCAGTCATGTCCGACTCTTTGTGACCCCATGGACTACACAGTCCATGGAATTCTCCAGGCAAGAATACTGGAGTGGGTAGCCTTTCCGTTCTCCAGGGGATCTTCCCACCCAGGGATCAAACCCAGGTCTCCCGCACTGCAGGCAGATTCTTTACCAGCTGCCACCAGCGAAGCCCAAGACTGATGAGAAGGTGTCAAAAGACACACAAGCTACTTTGAAAGAGATCCTCATTTGCTACATTTGGGACAAATGAACATCAAAATAAATAAGGATAATGATGAATCAGAACCCCCTAAATACACGAATCTGTGATACATGAAAAAATAAATAAACAAATGAGGAAGAAGGGAAACCACTTCCATAAAGTAGATTACCACTAGAAGGAAAAGACAGGAAATGAAAATCACCACTTGGTAACTATCCCTGCGTTGACTGATTCAGGCAGAGCAGTCAATGGAGAATAAGCCTGGCGGATGGTGCTTTGGTGAAGGCAGGATCCTGGTGTAATCTCAGATTACCTCCCTGTTACAAAGGGAAAGATGGTGCCTTTGGAAGGGAAATCCTGCAGACACACACATGATGATCAAAACTAACATCACCAAATGGCTCAGGATCTTCCTCTAGTATGTAGGTCTGTACCCTACATTTGAGAGACAGGGAATGACCGAGGAAATGGTCCTGATTCAAGGAGTGGGAAGAGGTATGTCCACTGACTGCGATGTATATTCTGGGATGGATTTCTGACCAGACGGGAAAACAAGCAAGCAATGGGACAGCTGGTAAAATCAGAATGAGGTCTGTGGATCAGAGGGCTGGCTGTGTTACTATGGCAGTTGTGTACGAGTGTTCTTTCCTGGGGAAACTTTCACTGAGGTATTTCCGGATGATGGTGTACCATGTCTAAAGCTTACTTTTACTTGTTTTAAGAGACCAGAGATAACAGGAGAGTGAGGTATATCATAGAGGAAACATACTGAAATGCTAACAACTGTACCACTCACGCAAAGCGCTGTAAATTTTAAATTAAGTAAATAATTTTCTATTTTTTTTTCCAAAAATTCCATCAGAAAACAAATTCTAGGACATGGCAGAATTTTTTCCTAGCTGTTGAAAAAACGTTAAGTTAAATTTTTAACATTACTAAACAGGAGTATCCTTTTAGCTGGTCATTTAAGGCTTTCTTTGTGGTATCAAATTAAAACAACAATGTGATTTTAAAAGGTTGTGTGCTGTGTAGCACAGAGAGCTCAGCTCTGTGCTCTGTAATGACCTAAAGGGGGTAGGAATGGGAAAGAGGCTTAAGAGGGAGTGGGTATGTGTATACATATAGCTGATTCACTTTGTTGTACAGCAGAAACTAAGGCAACACTGTAAAATAACCATACTCCAAAAGTAAAACAAAATTTTTTTTAAATTTTTGAAGTTTGTGTATGCCAAGGCATTCATCTAGATGCTAAGAAATATCCACAATGAAGCATGGAAAATGCCATTTGGAGGTACTCTCAATCTAAAACAGCAGCGTGTACCAGGACGAGCACATACACACTGGCTACTAGTGGTCACTAACAAGAAAACAATCTCCTAAGTGGCCCAAAGTCACCCCACAGAGAATTCTGAAGAATAAAGTCCAACTTTTAATTAGAGGTATCTGAGTAAGATATAATGTGCTATTTGTATTTGACTTTACAGATATTGAGTGAAAAACAAACATTCACCATTAAAGAAATGCTTCCCAGCACTGAACTGATCCACAAAGGAAAAAGACAACTTCAAAACCACCATGAATACCTAACAATGAGCCAAAATTCAATTCTGCCTAATTTCAAAAGGCTTCATCACTTACGATACTATCGAATAAAGTACAATGATTACACAAGTAACTCATCAACATGAGACCTACTTTATTACAGCATCACAGTTTACATAGTGATTTACAGACGACAGAAATTACATTAGAAGTAGGTGAAGTTATTAGTTAAAATATGACCCTGTAATAGATCCTAAAAAGTTAATTTAATACAAAAAAGATGAGAACAATTTTCCCAGTGGAAAAATTACCTTTCTAAAACTGGGTTACATATTGATTTTATCCTGTTATTATTATAATACACACACATCGCATACAACAATAAAGAGGCATATACAGATAAGGAAATTTCCCAGATAAGATGATTTGGGGGCTTGCAAGTCACAGGTGAATGTATTTTTAGCTCATTATTTCAATGATTTGCACACTTTGTTTCTACATAGTGTTGAGTATTGCATCACTATTTCTCTGTGGACAGGTAGAGATATTCAGTGGGTGATTAACTCATGCTGTGTCATCCCACATTCATTCAACTGCAACTTTTCAGACTGACACTTCTGCACATTCACATAAAGTGAAATTCATGAAGATGAGTAAGACACCAAACTTTCCTGACTTGCATGACCTCCAAACCATTCAAGATTAAATGTGTGGTTAATATCATACGGTTTCAGTGAATCCATGTACCCAATGTTTGGAATGAACAGAACCCCTTGGTCAAGTCACATGGTCTTTACTGTTTATCTCCAGTTCCCCTACATCTCTCTCAGCTTCTCCTTATTTCACTTTATGGTACTACCATTTTCCCAGTCTCATAGAGTGAAAATATACTATAGTAGAGCTGGTATACAATTCCAGGAATCAGAATGTTCTATCAAGAAAACATTCTCCTAGTGTAGGATATAAATCCTTAAACATATATAGTGTTACTAATTAAATCTATTAACTTCTAAATTCATTAGATTTAGTTTAGGAAGCAACAGACTAGCAATATGAAACAGGTGATTCAGTAGGTAAAGAATCTGCCTGCAATGCAGGAAATCCTGGCAGAACCGAGTTCAATCCCTGGGTATGAAAGATTCCCCTGGAGGAGAATATGGCAACCCACTTCAGTTTTCCTGCCTGGAGGATCCCATGGACAGAGGAGCCTGGCAGGCTACAGTCCATAGGATCACAGAGTCGGACATGACGGAAGTGACTGCACATGCCTGCACACGAAACAGAATAGCCGTAAGAAACCATGGTGACTGGGAGATAAAATATGGAATAGATAGGTTCTCATATATTTTAAACTTGATGAGTAAACATTAACTAAAGTAGACCAGGTCGCCCTTTACGCTCCATACAGGTTCCACAGGAGCTCTCGATACTTTTCCTCTATTGCTCTTTAGCCACTTTTACTAATTTCATTAATTTCTGAAATTATTTGTCTTTTTTTAAGACCATAAACAGTTCACAGGAGGTTGGGTCACCATGAATTGTGGTACGTCACCTGAGTCAAGTGCAGCACCAAGTTCTGACGGTAAGGAAGGTGAGGAGGTAACTGTCAAAAGGAAACAGTGTCTTATTTAGCCACTCCAGAATTTTCAAAAGCAAGTCTTTTCTGGAACTACAACTACCTAGGCCTTGTATCCCCAACAGAATTGAGTTTTATCCCTAATCATGTTTAACTTCATCACAGGCTCTTTATTTAAAATTTTTAAAATATAATCTGATCGATAAAGGGAAAATGGGAAGCAAAGCTAGAAACAAAGTCACGTCATTATTACATTTGAAATAGCTTAATTAGAAGCATCAAATAATACATAGAGAATGCATGTGTGCATACGTGCTCAGTCATGTCTGACTCTTTAAGACTCTTAGGGTTGCCATTCCCTTCTCCAGGAGATCTTTCTGACCCAGGGATCAAACCTGCATCTCCTGCAGTGGCAGGCAGATTCTTTACCTGAGCCAACTGGGAAGACAACACAGAGAATGATTTGACCTTATTGAAGATTCATCCACAAAGCAAAAAAGAAAAATTACTGAGAAGGCAAGCAAGGGGAAGAGAAGTTTGAAAAAAGAAGAAAAGGATCTTTGGTAAAAGAGTAAATTCATATGGAATGGAACGCAGGGGGCTGGGGGGGAGGGTGGCAGAATTCTTGGCTTCTCTCACCATTGTATAAGTGGAGAAGACAGCACTTCTGGGTTTCCAACCTGAAGGTGTTAACAGGAACAGAGCTTCTGAATGACTTTTTCCACAAAAGGATGAAGTGTTTGTTCAAGTAATGCAATATTCAAGCACTGACAATAAAAGGAAAAAATAATAATAATAATACACAGTGTCTAATGGAGTCCAAAGGAAAAGAGGAAGAAGGCTTTTTGTAAAGAGAAAGAAAGGCAGGGCAAATGACTTTGCTGCCACATATAAGGAGAGGAGAGGAAAAAAAAAGAGACTCAAGCCTAGACACTGCTACTTGGCCTCATCTCTTATTATAATAAAATTAAGGTAGTTATGAGATAGCAATTTCTTGTCAGCTTTAAAAAGAAATGGTGTAATTGAATTTTACACACTTGATTGAGCCCCTACTCTGTAGCTTGTACCACAGTTACTGGGAATTCAAGGCTATTTATAAAGCTTTGTCCCTGTCCTCAAGGCACTCACAGTCAATTATATTTCATAATCACATTTGCTGCTTCCCAGTTATTAAAGGCTTCATCTGGGCTTTACCTGTAGACAGGAAATGCTTGTGGACTCATAAACAGGCAAACTGGTTATTTGGGACTGTTTTGACAATACAGGTATTTCAACAGATGTCTGCACCAATTTCCTTTTGAAAATGGACACCTTAGACATTAAAACTGAGCTCAAATACCTAACATAAAGTTTTCATATAATTATCTGAAAAGTTCATTTATTATTTTAAATATAGGCGAAATTGCGATTATAGTTCACTACAAAGGGAAATTAATGGTTTCTAACATAACAAAACAGACTAATTTAGTGCACTTTAAAATTGAAATTTCATTTCCTCTACTCAACACTACATTTCAAGACATGTATTTTTAATTATCGAATACTCAAAAATTTTCAAAACCTTCATTTTATTGATAAGAAATAGTGACATTTTCTGGAGAAACAAAATCAATACATACTTACAAAACCGTTGGTAGAAAATCTGCTTTTTTATCATTATCAAGACCATACATTACATTATATTCAAAAAATGTAATTGCCTAAATAACAAAAATTGTGTTATGCTAAACAGATGATTTTAGACACCTGCTCCGACCCAAGTATTGTTAGGTATTTTTCACTGTCTATAAAGACAACAAGGTAAACTTAGCAACTCAAATCTATCTCCCACTAACAACAAAATACAGCTAAGCGAAACAATTCAAGAAGGTCTTTCTTGTTCTGTATGATGATGGTAAAGTCTGGGTAAGGGAGTTAGTTCCACTTCAAAAGAACTCAAAGAAAAAAGGAATAAAGCCACCTCTATGTGACACACGTGTACTGAGGATCCAATTTCTAAGAGCAAATATCCTGGGTAGAGAATGCAATTTTTCTACAAACTTTCAATCAAAATCTGAAATCACAGTATAATCATACTAAGCTAAAATAAATAAGCTGAATTTCAAGATAATCATATTGCTACAGAAATAAGAGTATAAAGAAACGTTAACACATCACTTTTTAGATCATTTTACATTCTACTTAAGTATGCGGTCTCTCAGTATAGGTACGTTGTATATATGTGTATGTACATGTGTACATGTATATCTCAATTTAAAGAATAAGAATTAGATTAGAGAAATAAATCACACAACAGAAACAAGAAATTGAGGAAAGCTAAGCCTGTACTTGCCCTGTACTTGAAGGACGGTACACCTATGCTTAGTCAGAGTATGGGAACCAAAGTGAAAATGCCCACATATGGCGTGATTCACTTAAGAAATTAACTGTATTATAGATGCTCAGTACTCTATAGAGATCAGAAAAAGCCTCTTTCATTTTAAAGTATGTCCTTCATCTCCATGAGTATGTATATATATACTTAGAAAGTTAGAAAGTTAAGTCGCTCAGTCGTGTCCAACTCTTTGCAACCCCGTGGACTGTAGCCTACCAGGCTCCTCCATCCATGGGATTCTCCAGGCAAGAGTACTGGAATGGGTTGCCATTTCCTTCTCCAATATATACTTAAGTTCTCTGTAATAGCAATAATAATTTATCCATATCTAGGTATTTCGCACTTGCTTTGAATCTCCTGGGGTCAACTGTTTCACTAAAGTCCTACTGATTCCAATTGGTCTCGAAATTCTAATGTTCATTTACATATGGTCTTTCTTCAAGAAGCAAAGTAGAACACTTCAAGAGCAAAAGACAAAAGCTGAGCATATTTACATCAAATTTTCTAAAAGTTAAATATACTTTATTTTTAAATATACCCAGAAATTCCATCTAAATTAATCATACTTCCATGATGAAGAATTCTAAATAAATGCCGAAATCCAGAAACTGTAAATCAGATTTTTTAATCAAAAAATAACTAAACGTAAAATCTAACCACTTTGAAATAATCAATTATAAAATGCAACAGAAAAAATGTACTGAACTTGAATTTTTTTAAGTGATAAAATGAGCTATCAAACTAAAAAGCATTTGCACAGTGAAGGAAACTATCAACAAAATGAAAAGGCCAAAGGCCACCTACTGAATGGGAGGAGACATTTGGAAACTGATGAGGGATTAATATCCAACATATACAAAGAATTTATACTACTCAACATAAATGAACAAATAACCCAATTAAAAAATAAGTAGAGAAATTTAATGGATATTTTTCAAGGAAGACATACAGATAGGCAACAGACACATGAAAAGATGCTCAACATCACTAATCATCAGGGAAATGCAAAACCAGTCTATAATGGGCTATCACCCTACACATGTCAAAATGGCTATTATCAAAAAGACAACAAATAACAGGATGTGGAGAAAACTGAACCCTTGTGCACTGCTGGTGGGAATGCAAATTGGCACAGCCACTATGGAAAACAGTGTAGTTTCCTTTAAAAAATAAAAACAGAACTTCCATATGATCTAGCAATTCTGCTTCTGGATATTTTTCCAAAGAAAACAAAAAGACTAATTCAAAATGATACATGTATCCCTATGTTCACAGCAGCATTATTTACAATAGCCAAGACACAGAAACAACCTCAGTGCTCCCTGACGGACAGATGAAGAAGATATATATATACACACACACACACACATACATACATGCAGGAATTGTAAATCAGACTTTCCTAACTAAAAAATAACAAAATGTAAAGTCTATATCAAATGGAATATTACTCAGCCATAAAAAGGAATGAAACTTTGCCATTTGCAACAACATGCATCTAGAAGGTATTATTTTAAGTGAAATAAGTCAGAGAAGGAAAAACACCATATGACTTTACACATGGAACCTAAAAACAAATGAACAAAGCTAACAAACCAGACACAGTTATAGACAAAACAAACAGATGGCGCCCTAAAAGGTAAAAACTTCCAGTTATAAACTAAATGAGTTACAGAGATGAAATGTACAACATAGGGAATACAGTCAATGATACTGTAATGTCTTTGTATGATGACAGATGGAAACCAGACGTTTCATGGTGATCACTTTGTAATGCACATGGAGGAGGGAGGGGGATTTGGATGAAAGTGATCAAAAGGTACAAATTTCCAGTTATAAGATAAATACTAGGTGTGCAATAAACATGATTAACACTGCTGCATGTTATAGATGAACGTTGCTAAGAGAATACATCCTAAGAGTTCTCATTACAAGAAAACATTGTGTATCTATGTGAAATGTTTAGTGAACAACCACAATGTTCACTTACCATTGTAGTAATGTCATAATGTATATAAGTCAAATTATTAAACTTATACTGTGTTGCATGTCAATTATACCTCAATAAAACAGAAAGGAAAAAAGTAAAAGAAATCATAAACTAATTCATTTTAAAGATATGATACAAAAATCATGAAATTCAGAATTGCTTTTAATTACCAAATAAAATATTTTTAAAATATATTATGTTCAAAATTATGCTACTGAATTTGAAAATAACCACAAAATTATTTTGGTGTAACCATGGATATCAACCAATATTGATTTAAAAGAGGTAAGAAATCTGACTGAATCAATCACTATAGGACAGATTCGGTGAGGTGCTGGAGGGGGAGAAAACAATTATTTCAAAAAGATAGATACAAACATCAAGTTTCCCAACATTTATGGAATAGATAATACATTTTATAATAATTTTTAAAAGAAAAGATTATTCTGATGCTCTAGAGCACAGAAAAACATGGGAAACTTACTAATTTACCAATGAAAAGAAACATACTATAAAGCAAAGCATCAGTATGTCAAAAAGAAAAATCATAATATGTGCCAAAACATTTGATAAAATTCAAAGTCTTTTCTTGACAATAATTCTTGGTGAAAAAATGATGCTTCCTTAACCTGAAAGAAAAATATTAATCCAAGCCAACAGAAACTGCCTACAAGAACACACTGAATAAAGTAGCGACAATAACCACGGCATTTTTAAAGATTTGAGCTATATTAAGATGCTAAAATACATTAATTAAAACAATATGAGACTAAGGAATGGTGGTAAGTTTCAACCAACAGTTGTAAACAAACTTTTTAAGAAAAATTGGAAATCTAGATTTAAATGAAATCTTTCATGTTACTCTGTGGGCTCAAGTTTTTGAAAGCATTGTATATTTCCAAAGAAAGCATTGCTGTGGGCTAAATCAGCCACAGTGGACCTCAGCCCTACACACACCCAAGACTTCCTGCCTCACCCTGAGCTCAAGCTGCTTCCTGTGTGTGGACAGCCCTTTCCTCTCTCTCCACCCATTCAAAGCAACCCACCCATCAAGGTGGGGCTCATAAGCCATCCCTCTACAGAGTTTCTTAGAACCTCTACGAGGAACTACCATTACTTTCCCTCTACTACTGGTCTTAGCACAGCTTTAACATTATAGGCTATTTACTTTCTCTCTCTTCCTCTACACTGAAGAGGAGAACAATATCCAGTAATAACATCTACTACTATCCACCGGCCATATCCCTGCCATGCACTATGATGAAGCACTGCACACAGCTTCTGTAATCCTCCCAACAAACACAGAATAAATATCACTCCCATTTTACAGATGAGTGGGTTTCAATAACTAAACAGGCCCTGGACTGCCCCCCCCTCGCTTTTTTTTTTGCCAGATTTCACCAACGCCATCACAGATGGTCTGAATTCAATTGACTTGATATTCTCCTCTGAAAGAAGGTAGAGATGAGAGATGGGGCTAAAAAAAGTCTGAGGTTAAGGTTTGGTGGTGTTGGTCGGCGAGGAGGGGTTTATATTCCAGAAACAGGATATAAGCACCACATGCAGCACAAGAGACTACTACATATTCTAATTCTATATTTGAGATTGATCTCTGTAGTACAATTTGAACCCAAAATTACCTTTTGCCTCAGAAAATTTCATTGATTCACCTGAACTCTGTGTACTCAGTGAGGGGAGAAAAGAACAAATGGAAACTGTACTACACTTTGAAAGGAAGTCTGAGTGGTAACACAGCTTCTGAAATATCCTTAATATTCTTTTCATTTTAACCTCAGTATAATGTTTTTCTAACACCTAATTTGCAACAGTACGGTTGGAACTAAAAATAAAGTCATCTTTGAGGTAAGCTATACACGCTTACCTTGAAAGAATTTAAAATAATCCTAACATAATTTGCTGACAGATTCTAAAGCTACAAGCTCTTTGGGATGTTTTGGAAGCTGTGAGTGAAAAAAAGAGAAGACAATTTAATAAGTTCTCTCACAAGATGATCTGAAATGTCCGTTCAATCATTCATGCTAAAGAACACAACCTTGTGAGGCACCTTTAAAAGTACAACATCTCACATAGGAAAGTATCTGCACTGAGGAAAAAGAGAGGACCTTTTAAAAGTGCTATCAGTTACTAGACAGAAATGTAGTCTTTCAAAGTGGTATAATCAGAGAAATCATCAAGATGGCATACTTCCTCTTTTGTGGGGGTCTTTGTCTGGAAAATCCCATGGACAGAGGAGCCTGGTGGGCTTGCAGTCCATGGGGTGGCTAAGGGTCGGACACGACTGAGTAACTTCACTTTTATATATATATATATATATATATATATATACACACACACACACACACACACACATACAAGTTCAATTTTTTTTTTTTTTAAAGGCAAGAATATTGAACAAAGGAAGCATTTACCTGGTCATGTCTATACTTGTTCAATCTCTGTTTGAGGTTAGAAAGCTATAAAGTCCAATAATCATACTCTGGCTCAGATTTTAAGCTGTTCATATTCAGTATCTATTCTTTAGAGCAAAAATATTTGATTCTCCTTTCAAAAGAAAAAGGACCCCTAATTTAAGACATTATTAACACATCATAGAACAAGAGTCAGCAGACCGAACAGAGCCTATGACCTGTTCTTGTAAGGGCTGTTCTCTTAAAAGTTTTTACATTTTTAAAGGGTTATTTCACATCTATACACACACTCTAACACACACATACATATATATATTTAAAAGTTGTAAATATATATGTATGGGTTTAGAAAAATATATATATACTTACACACTGATACACACACCCCCAGACACTTTATGTGACACAAAAGATACAAGTATTTGAATGCAGAGTTCCAAAAAACAGCAAGGAGAGATAAGAAAGCCTTCCTCAGCCAACAAAGTCTAAAACATTTACTTTCTGGCCCTTGATGCAAAAGTTTGCAGAGCCCCAACCACAGAACATACAGAGACTGTAACTCGCAACACGTTAAGTACTGTCTTCATTCTCCTCTCTGAACTGCCAAAGGTACTGAGCCAGAAGACTAAATGACGAAGCATGGCTGGAGGATGATTTTTTTAGATACCTTTTATGTATCACAGGGACAGACTATTAGAGCCTGGCAGCTTCAAGTTGACAATGTCACTTCAAGAAACAGCTCTGCACCCAATAACACTTGAACAGACTGAGCCCTCAGATGGGTGCTCATCTCCCAGACAGGGGTTAAAAGAGCAGGACCAGCTGTTTCACATGTTTCTCCCCGATCCCCATTCTTCCAGGCACACTTTTATTATTCCTCATTCAAACTGAGATCAAAAGTTTCACCCTCGATGAATCCTCCAAACTCTCCAAATTTACAACGTTAGCTGTACCCTTCAGTGTTCCCAATATACTCTGTACAAATTTACCGTAACTCATTGCAAGATTTTATTACAATATTTACTGTAATATAAAATTTATTGTAATATTTTACTATGTTTTGGTTTACATTTCAAAAAATTCTGATTTCCTAGTGACAAAGCAGAGCATCAGAGAACTGACGCTTTTGAATTGTGATGTTGGAGAAGATTCTTGAGAGTCCCTTGTATAGCAAGGAGATCAAATCAGTTAATCTTAAAGGAAATCAACCCTGAATACTCACTGAAAGGACTGATGCTGAAGCTCCAATACTTTGGCCACTTGAGGTGAGAGGTGACTCACTGGAAAACACCCTGATGCTGGGAAAGATTGAAGGCAGGAGAAGAGGGTGAGAGAGGATGAGATGGTTGGATAGCATCACCGATTCAACAGACATGAACTTGGGCAAATTCCAGAAGATAGTGACAGATAGGGAAGCCTGGTGTGCTGCAGGCCATGGGGTCACAAAGAGTCAGACACAACTTGGGGACTGAACAACAACAACTTCCCCATGGCAGGGAGCTGGCGTGGAGGATTAGTACCCTGAGGCTGCCCTAACAGAAATTCCTCTCTCACAGTCTGGAGGCCAGAAGCCCAAAATCAAGGTGGTAACAGGGACACAGTACTCAGAAGCCTCTAGAAGAGAATCCATTCCTTGCCTCTTCCAGCTTTTTTGGCTGCTGGCATCACATGGTGGTCGTGGCTTACGGCTACACCTCTCCAATTCCTACCTCTGTCTTATATCACCTATTCTCCTTTGACTCTTATAAGGACACGTATGGGACTTAGGGCTCACACAGCTACTCCAGAATGACCTCATCTCAAGGACCTTAACTTAAGAGTCTTTTCCAAATTAGGCAACATTCACATCACATTTGCATGACAAATTCAGAAATGGAAAAACCTTTCTAAAAGCCACTATTCAACCCACTGCAGTGGGCATTCAGTAAATATGTATTTATTTTTTTGCCTTAGATCCAAATGAAATATACGTCTTCTAGATAAACCTCAAAAAGGAAAAATGGAAAAAGAAAAGCCTTTATTTCATACCCTTTTTTGCTAATGCCCTGCTTGAAAAGCAACGCTGCAGTACAGCCAGAAGCCTAAGCAGCAGTTTTTTGCTCACCCCTAAGAATTACTCAGTGTCAGACTTTATTTCTTGGGGCTCCAAAATCACTGCAGGTGGTGACTGCAGCCATGAAATTAAAAGACGCTTACTCCTTGGAAGGAAAGTTATGACCAACCTAGATAGCATATTCAAAAGCAGAGACATTACTTTGCCAACAAAGGTCCGTCTAGTCAAGGCTATGGTTTTTCCTGTGGTCATGTATAGATGTGAGAGTTGGACTGTGAAGAAAGCTGAGTGCCGAAGAATTGATGCTTTTGAACTGTGGTGTTGCAGAAGACTCTCGAGAGTCCCACGGACTGCACGGAGATCCAACCAGTCCATTCTAAAGGAGATCAGTCCTGGGTGTTCTTTGGAAGGACTGATGCTGAAGCTGAAACTCCAGTACTTTGGCCACCTCATGGGAAGAGCTGACTCTTTGGAAAAGACTCTGATGCTGGGAGGGGGACTGGGGCAGTAGGAGAAGGGGACGACAGAGGATGAGATGGCTGGATGGCATCACCGACTCGATGGGCGTGGGTTTGGGTGAACTCCAGGAGTTGGTGATGGACAGGGAGGCCTAGCGTGCTGCAATTCACGGGGTCACAAAGAGTCAGACACGACTGAGTGACTGAACTGAACTGAAGAATTACTCTACCTAGTTTCAACACCATTTTATCTTGGAAGGCCGTGTGTTTATTCTAAGGTGTGAAAAAAGTCCAGTTACATATTTTGGTTCTCACAAACCAACACACATATTTACATGGTAATTTTATAAAGACCTTCACTGGGTGAGGTAATAATCTCTTTAAATTATACATGGACATGAATGTTTAACAACTTGAGTAGTTGAAAATCAAACTATTAAGAACTCACTGTGATAGGAAACATAAACCGAGAGTTAACACCTTCTATTTTCAGAATTTATGCTTTGGATCTATTATGGACAGAACGTGTGTATCTGCGCAAAATGTTTATGTTCAAGGCCTAACTCCCAATGTGACTGTATTCAGAGATAAGGTCCAGGTGGAGGTGATAAGATTAAATGAGGTCATCAGGGAGGGCTCTAATCAAACCAGGCTGGTGTCCTTATACTAAGAGACCCCAGAGTACTCTATCAGGTAAGGACACAGGGAAAGGATGGCAATCTGCAAACCAGGAAGAAAATCCTCACTACAGACCAACCCTGGTCTGCGACATATAGTACCCAGAACCATGAGAAAATAAATTTGTGCTGCTTAAGCTACTGAGTCTGAAGCATTTTACTAAGGCAGCACAACCAAACTAAGGCAAGATCTCAACGCAATCTCACACACATCATAAATATGAATTCAGAATTAGTTGATTTTCATGACTATGACTGTTTCCACCACACAGTTTATGATTTCACAGTAAGACTTTTCAGAAGATATTTTAACTATTTGGAGATCAAAGATTCTTATGATTTTTAAGATAAGGGTAAAAACTGGGATAACAATCCCCAGACTTTTTAAAAATAATACACCTAAAGCAATTTTTCCATCCAGGGTTTGAAGAGACAAATGAACTATTCTTAAGGCATAAATCTCTAACAAATTACACAAGAGCACTAGCAGTACAAGGTGTCCATAGACTCATATCCTTTGAATAAAAGGCCCTGGGCTCCAAAATCACTGCAGACGATGACTGCAGCCATGAAATTAAAAGACACTTGCTCCTTGGAAGAAAATCTATGACACACCTAGACAGCACATTAAAAAGCAGAGACATTACTTTGCCAACAAAGGTCCATGTAGTCAAAGCTATGGTTTTTCCAGTAGTCATGTATGGATATGAGAGTTGGACTAAAAAGACAGCTGAGTGCCAAAGAATTGATGCTTTTGAACTGTGGTATTGGAGAAGACTTTTGAGAGTCTCTTGGACTACAAGGAGATCAAATCAGTCAATCCTAAAGGAAATCAGTCCTGCAAACTCACTGCAAGGACTGGTGCTAAGGCTGAAGCTCCAATACTTTGGCCACCTGATGCGAAGAACTGACTCACTGGAAAAGACTCTGATGCTGGGAAAGACTGAAGGCGGGAGGAAAAGGGGACGACCGAGGATGAGATGGTTGGATGGCATGACCAACCCAATGGACCTAAGTTTGAGCAGGCTCCGGGAGTTGATGATGGACAGGGAAGCCTGGTGTGCTGCAGTCAATAGGGTTACAAAGAGTCAGACACAACTAACTGACTAAACTAAACTGGTACTCCACTATATCTGGGCACCAATGAAAGAAAACTCACAAAGGAGAGAATGTAAGAAAAACAGTCACCTTACTGTAAGATGTAGTGGAAAGTCATTTCCTGATTCTTTTCAAAGCAAGCAATTAGCTAACCAAAGGCATCACACATAATCACACGTAAGAGGGGGCCCTTCGCACTGCACACACTGAAGATGTGTCTATCTGTTACTAAAATGTTATAGCAATGGCAGTATATCACCAAAAAAAAAAAAAAAATTGCAGAACAGAGTTGTCTTAAAGAAACGATGCATTTTCTTTGTCACAAATCAGCACTATATGAGCGATAAACATGAAGCTGGGGTTGAAATACTTACTGTTAGTCAAACAGCACAGTACAGCATATCTTCCAAATTGATGGGAGTCACATAGGAAATTTAAAAATATAAATATCATTTTGATTAAATTCACAAAAGTATGATGAAGTGACTAAAAACATCCTAATCAAGGAAAACATAGGGATCGTTATTATTATGTTAATGTGACCATTAAAAAGAAGTAATAAAATGGGTGGAAAGAAAAAGACAATGATGAAAAAAACTACATGTTATAAAACAATACAAATTAACAAGAAAAAGTTAATGACAAACTAAGTCAACTGGTACAGTAAAATCAGAAGCATTCAAAGTCTCTCTCGAAAAGAAAAAACAGGAATGGCAGTATTAATAGCAATCTAGGATGAATTTCATTTTAAAGGTATTCAATACCAAAAAAAAAATGAAGAATTTTAAGAAAAGTCATGGAGTTATATATACCTAACAATACACAGGCAAATACACAAGCAAAGCTACCAAAATTTAATGAGGACATAAAATTATAAAACTTTTAAAACAGAACACAGGAGAAAAGCTTCATGATAATGGATTTGCCAATGACTTCTTGGATATGACACCAAATGCATAGGTGACAAGAGAAAAAAAAAAAGATAAACTGCACTAAAAAGGAAAACTGAGAGCTTTTGTGCATCAATGATAATATCAACAGATTGAAAAGGGAACCCATGGAATAGGAGAAAAATATTTGCAAATCATGTATCTGATAAGAGGTTATTAGTATCCAGAATATACAAGGAACTCCTATAATTCAAAAATAGCAATTAAAAAAACAAATTAAAAATGGGCAAAGGACTTAAACAGACATTCCTCCAAAGAAGATATACAAATGGCCAGAAAGAACGTGAAAAGATGATCAACATCATTTATCTCTATAGAAATGTAAATGAAAACCACAAGATGCTACTTCAAACCCACCAGAAAGATATTTTTAAAAGCCCAGAAAACAATAAGTATTAGCCAAGATGTAGAGAAACTGGACCCCTTGTAGCCGATGAAAATGCAGCGGTACAGCTCCTGTGGTAAGTGGTATACCAAGTTCTCAAAAAATTAAAGGATTACAACAGTATACAGCAATTCCACTTGAAGTTATATACCCAAAAGAATTTAAAGCAAGACTCAAAAGACTTTCAACCATCCATGTTCATGCAGTAAACATACAATGCAATGTTATTCAATCTCAAAAATCGAAAGAAAACTTAACACATGATAGAATAAACTTGACCTTTGAGGACAACGTGCAAATTGAAATAAGCCAGAGACAAGATGACAAATAATATATGACTGTAGCTATATGTGGTATGTAAAACAGTCAGACGCAAAAACCCAGAAAGTACGATGGTGCTTGCCAAGGGCTATGGAGAAGGGCAGTTAAGTTTTCGTCACGTTTATTTTACAACAATTTAAAATAACAAAAAATAGATTTTAAAAGTTTAACTAAGATTTTAAAATATTAGAATGTAAAACTCAATACACAATTTCTGAATTAATCCAATTGAACAGAACAAATATAAGATAAAGGAATTTAATTTAAAACAAATCAATAAATTCAATTTAGCAGAAAAAATATAGAACATCACATTCATTAAGAGAAGATAGCTTTATTCAAATCTCTAGAGAATACTTATAAAAGTAAACCATATACTTAGACATTTAAAAAAATCAGTGATTTAAAAATGAGAATATTTTAAAAATTACAATCTCTGAATGTAAATCAAAATTTAGATGCAAACCCAAAATTGAAGACCTAAAAATGATCAAAAATTTAAAAACATATTCCTAGAAATTATTGACTTAAAGAAGAAATAACAGAATTACAATCCAGATATATTGAGAGTAATTCCTTCATAAAAAATACATAGAATATATTAAAAAATTAAGAAAAAATATATATAGAATATATAGCAAAGGATATACTCAGAACACTAATAACTTCAATGTCTTCGTAAGTAAATGCTTAAAAAAAAAAAAAAAGAAGCAAAAAACAAAAGTAGAACAGGAGAATTGAAGAAATATAAGCAAAAAGTCACTAAAAGAAAACAAAAAAACAGTAGAAATGATTAAAAATCCAAAAGAATTATGAAAGAAAAATAATAAAACAGCAAAGCATCTTGTGGACTATTTAATGAAAGAATGTAAAAAAGAAAAAAAACAGATAACATTGGGAATACAAAAAAAGTTACAGATGTGATACTAAAGAAATATAATTATGTAGTATTAGGGAATATTACATTTTATCCCAAAGTAACAAATTTAAAAGCTCCCAAAGGAAATGTGTACATGTCAAGATCCAAAGATTACAGATACAGAGAACAGACTGGTGGTTACTAGAGGCTGAGTGTGGGGGTGGGCAAACGGGGAAAGGTGGTCAGAAAGTACAAACTCCAGTTATAGAATATGTAAGTCCTGAGGATGTAATGTTCCAAAGAACAGCAGAGAGAAATAAGAAACCCTTCCTCAGTCATCAGTGCAACGAAAGAGGAAAACAACAGAATGGGAAAGACTAGAGATCTCTTCAAGAAAATTAGAGTACCAGGGGAACATTTCATGCAAAGATGGGCTCAATAAAGGATAGAAATGGTATGGACCTAACAGAAGCAGAAGATATTAAGAAGAGGTGGCAAGAATACACAGAAGAACTGTACAAAAAAGATCTTCATGACCCAGATAATCATGATGGTGTGATCACTCACCTAGAACCAGACATCCTGGAATGTGAAGTCATGTGGGCCTTAGGAAGCATCACTAAAAGCAAAACTAGTGGAGATGATGGAATTCCAGTTGAGCTATTTCAAATCCTAAAAGATGATGCTGTGAAAGTGCCGCACTCAACATGCCAGCAAACTTGGAAAACTCAGCAGTGGCCACAGGACTGGAAAAAGTCAGTTTTCATTCCAATCCCAAAGAAAGGCAATGCCAAAGAATGCTCAAACTACTGCACAACTGCACTCATCTCACATGCTAATAGTTAATAGTAATGCTCAAAATTCTCCAAGCCAGGCTTCAGCAATACACAAACTGTGAACTTCCAGATGTTCAAGCTGGTTTTAGAAAAGGTAAAGGAACCAGAGATCAAATTGCCAAATCTGCTGGATCATTGAAAAGGCAAGAGAGTTCCAGAAAGATATCTATTTCTGCTTTATTGACTATGCCCAAGCCTTTGACTGTGTGGATCACAATAAACTGTGGAAAATTCTGAAAGAGATGGAAATACCAGACCACCTAACCTGCCTCTTGAGAAACATGTATGCAGGTCAGGAAGCAATAATTAGAACTGGACATGGAAAAACAGACTGGTTCCAAATCGGGACAGGAGTTCGTCAAGGCTGTGTATTGTCATCCTGCTTATTTAACTTATATGCAGAGTACATCATGAGAAACGCTGGGCTGAAGCACAAGCTGGAATCAAGACTGCTGGGAGAAATATCAATAACCTCAGATATGCCGATGACACCACTCTTATGGCAGAAAGTGAAGAAGAATTAAAGAGCCTCTTGATGAAAGTGAAAGAGGAGAGTGAAAAAGTTGGCTTAAAACTCAACATTCAGAAAACTAAGATCATGGGCATCTAACCCCATCACTTCATGGCAAATAGATGGGTAAACAGAGGAAACAGCAACAGACTACTTTTTGGGCTCCAAAATCACTGCAGATGGTGATTGCAGCCATGAAATTAAAAGACGCTTGCTCCCCGGTAGAAAAGCTATGACCAACCTAGACAGCATATTAAAAAGCAGAGACATTACTTTGCCAACAAAGGTCTGTCTAGTCAAAGCTATGGTTTTTCCAGTAGTCATGTATGGATCTGAGAGCTGGACTATAAACAGAGCTGAGAGCCAAAGAATTGATGCTTTTAAACTGTGGTATTGGAGAAGACTCTTGAGAGTCCCTTGGACAGCAGGGAGATCAATCCAGTCCACCCTAAAGCAAATCAGTCCTGAAAATTCATTGGAAGGATTGATGCTGAAGCTCAAATTCCAATACTTTGGCCACCTGATGTGAAGAAATGACTCATTGGTAAAAACCCTGATGTTGGAAAAGATTGAAGGCGGGAGGAAAAGGGGCCGACAAAGGATGAGATGGTTGGATAGCATCACCAACTTAATGGAGATGAGTTTCAGTAAACTCCGCGAGTTGGTGATGGACAGGGAGGCCTGGTATGTGCAGTCCATGGGGTCGCAAAGAGTTGGACATGACTGAGCGACCGAACTGAACTGAAGCGAGTAAATCTTAAAGGTTCCCTTCACAAGAAAAAATAATTGTAACCATGTATGGTGACAGATGCAAACTAAGCTTACTGTGATAATCACTTACGTACATACAGACACACACACACACACATCAAATCACTTGAAACTAATAAATGTAATATATGTCAATTGCATTTCAATATTAAATAGCTTTAAAGAGCAAATGGAAATTTTCATAGCCAAAACTTTGATACAAAAAGAAGCTGCAAACTTATTAATGGACAAATAAACAGAAGAAACTGGAAAAAAAAGATCACATATCTACCACTGAGGGGTGGTGAGGGAAAGGCTATGGTTCACACTGGAGTATCACCCTTTAAAAGCGTTCCAATTACAGTTCATGGAAAAACATGAATATTTTCTAAGTTAATTTTTGTGGGTACATACATTATTATACAAAACTCTGATTCAGAACCAAGAAAAATACTATAGATGTATACCACAGTGTGAATATAGTTGTATATATTCTAAATATCTTTCCTAGATATCAAATAGAATCAAGTTGCACAAAAGTAAAAAATTATTTTTTAAAAGCGTTTGCTCCCTAATGCAAGAATAGGTCAATACTGCTGCTACTGCTGCTAAGTCACTTCAGTCGTGTCCGACTCTGTAAATCCTAAATCCTCCAATGCATTGTAACAGTCAACTAAAGAAGAAAAAATTTTCCACTACTATATTTTATACATACACACACAGTTTAGTGGGTATTACCAAAGTAAAAGAAAACAAAGAATGACATCAAAGCAAACTGAAGCTACGCAGGTAAAGAAAGAAAATGCTTATGTGAGATGAATCCTCTCCAAATTCATTATTTTGACACCAAAAATTTAAGTCACAAGGTAACTAGGTGAACTGGGTTCAGTTCATAGGATAGCCCCTTCATAGAGAAACAGTAGGAATTGCCTTCGGCCATGATAATGGAAAAAGAGTGAACAGTCATAAAAGCCGATAAGAAACAGAAAACAGAAGGATGGTTACCAGGGTCCCATAAGAGAGGGTAATAGAGAGTTTCTGTTAGATGGGTACAGAGCTTCAGTTTTGCAAGATGAAAATGTTTGAGATGTGCAGCATAACTGGAGGAGGAAATGGAAACCCACTCCAGTATCCTTGCCTGGAAAATCCCCATGGGCAGAGGAGCCTGGCAGGCTACAGGCCATGGGGTCATAAGAGCCAGACACGACTGAGCGACTAAGCATGCAGCATAACAATGTGAATACAGTTGACATTACTGAACTGTGCGTTTAAAAATAGTTAAAATGATAAATCTTGTTACTTTTTTTTAACTTCAATTGCAAATTGTCTTTTAATTTTTAAGCAGTAGGAAACCACCAGAAACATAATAAATGTTTAACAGCTGAATGTGGGCTAACAAAGTCACTTAGTATCAGAAAGACCCAGATGCAAGGATACTCCACAACCACTCACCTACTCTTCTGCAGAATCCTCCACCAGGTGCTAACACAAAAGACTAGAAAAAGAACAGGAGACCTAAGAAAGCCACCCTTGGAAGTGATGACATACAGGTAGAGATCAGCTAATACCACTGGGGCACAATCATAAAAACTGGCCTCATTCCAGTCTCTGATATCAAATTAAGCAAAAGCCATCTGCCACAGAAAAGACGACAGTAAATACTCCTGCTCCCTCCAGGAAAAAGTGGGCTACTGCTAGAGGAGGAAGTTCCCTGCCACTGGGAAACTTTTTCCAGGTTCAAAGAATAGCAGCTGTTGGGCGAGAGATAGAAGTCATGAACACAACTGCTCTGCACTGAACACTAGATTAAAACTCAACTGGTTCTGAAATAAGGGAAGAAACCCACACAAGCTCAGAATTCTACAGTGATGTAAATAACATATCAGCCATAATTGATACAGAACTCGTAGGCACAAAAACCTACCACAAAGAGAAAGGGATACACATGCAAACAAAATCTCAGCTCAGATTCAGTCATCCAGGCCAGACCAAAACTGTAGCTGGTATGGGGAAACTAAGACCCCCCACATACTTATCCATTCACAACTTCACCCAGACTGCTGCCAAAGTGAAAGTGAAAATCACTCAGTTGTGTCCAACTCTGCAACCCATGCAACTGCAGTCCATGGAATTCTCCAAGCCAGAATACTGGAGTGGGTAGCCTTTCCCTTCTCCAGGGGATCTTCCCAATCCAGGGATGGAACCTAGGTCTACCACATTACAGGTGGATTCTTTACCAGCTGAGCCACAAGGGAAGCCCAAGAATACTGGAGTGGGTAGCCTATCCCTTCTCCAGTGGATCTTCCCGACCCAGGAATTGAACCAGGGTCTCCTGCATTGCAGGTGGATTCTTTACCAACTGAGCTATGAGGGATGCCCTAGACTACTGGCAAGACAGAGGCAAAAAGCCCAGAAAATGATCACTTGTGTCACCGGAGTTCAGAACTGGTGGAAAGTTGAGGGTATACCAGAACACTGAGAAGAAAAACCCACTCCATGTCTCACAGAAGTCACCAGGTAAAGCAATGCATTCCAGCAGGACCTTGAAGTCTCTGGTCATATGACTGTTCACTAGCAACAACAAAGCAGTGAATCAACACATCAACTGAACAAAGTAACTCACTCCCCATCAACAGACAGTAACACCTCGCAGAACAAGAGGCATATCCATGTCTGAGCATAATATTTACCTCACTCTGTACTCTTGTTTTACATAATGTCATGCAACCAAGCAAAAATTACAAGACACCAAAACAAAGCAAGGAAAGATAATGTCAAGGGATAAAGCTATCACCATAATCAGACCCTGAGATGGCAGAGATGTTGAAACTATCAAAGAGGTTTTATAATTAAACTATTTTTAAAATAGTTTTATAACATGTATAAGTAAAAATATTAAGAAAATAAACAATGAGAGAGGAAAAAATGGTGGTATAACACTGAGATTCTGACATCATACAGGAAATGTGAAAACTTAATGATGCATACTGTAAACCTTAAAGTAACCACACATAAAAAATATAAAACAAAGAGCTGCGACTAATAAGCCAACAAAGGAGATAAAACAGAATATTAAAAAAATTATCAAGTCTAAAGAAGACAAAACAGGGATAAGAACAAAGAACAGGAGGGACAAATAGAAAACAAACAGCAAGGTAGTAGAGAAACCCAATCACATCAAAATGTTTAATGCAAATGAGCAAATTATTCCAAATAAAAGTTGAAAGCAGTAACACTTTATCAGATGTTCTCTACAAAAGAAAAACGGGGATATTACATGACAATGTAGGGGTCAATTCACAGAGAAAACGTAACAATCCTGAAAGTGTTTGCACCTGAAAACAGATCTTCAAAATACATAAACAAAAGCTTACAGAACTGCAAAGAGTTAGAATACAATTAAAACTCTTCAGAACAAGGAGATAGAAAGATCAGTTAACAATATAGAAGACTGAAAGGACGTTCACCAACTTTCCAAACTGACACAGACCTAATAGACATTCATAGACTCCACAACCCAACAACACAGGATCCACTATTTACTACACGTCACCTTCACTAATACAGACCACATTCTGAGCCATAAAACAAATCTCAACAAATTTCTAAAGACTCAAAATCATACATACTCTGAAAAACATGGAATTAAACTAGAAACCAATATCAGAAAGATATCTCTTAAAAAAAAAAAAAACCCTGTGGAATTTATATTGACTGAGAAAAGAGATATATTACCTTAAATATGGTTCTGATACAATGGACTGGATATGCATCTGAAAATAAGTAAAACTGGACCCCCCATCATCCCCTCTTTTATACCATACATACAACTAAACCTTCCCAATGGACTAAAGATGAAAGTCGAATGAAAAATTAAACCTAAGTATAGATTATAGGTCTACTTTATCAGTGGATAAAGTCTTTTAAAAACATGAGACAAAAACAGGAAACCAGAGAAACACAGAAAAAAAGATATTAAAATTTAAAATGTTACATACCAAAAGCTACTTCTTAAACAGACAAGAGACAAAAGATGAGTTTTTGGAAAAATATTATCTGCAATGCAGGTATCAGACAAAAGGTTAACCGGCATAATATATAAGTAACTCCCACAAAAGGACAATAACCAAATAGAAAAATGAACAAGGAATAAAGGGCGACTCTTAGAATAAGAATTCCAATTACCTACACACATAGGAAAAATTGTTCCAGATCACTAGAAACCAGGAAATAATAAATGAAGGAAAGTGTCAACTTTGGCTGATGGAGTTTTAGGAAATGGGTATTTCCCTGCTTTGCTGGTAAAAAACCTTTCCTCAAAGTAATGTGGCAACATTTTGAATTAATAATCTCACCCTGGTAATCAATACCATAGGTCTGTAATACATTTATTACAATATTGGTTTTAATGGCAAAAACTGGAAACAAAGTATTGCCCATTAGTAAATTATCAGTTAAAAAGACTATACAACCATCCCTTAGAATATAGGCAACAGTTTTGTTTTGCTTTTAACAGGTTAGAGTTGTTGCAGCTAAGTGGGAGGATTTCCCTTAGGCAGTACTCATGAAAAAAAAGGTCTCCAAAAAAAAAACCTTTTTTCTAAGTGTGACCAAAAAACCATGTGTACATATGTGTTTGTAACACGGATATGGAGATAAATATGAAGACACATAATAGTTCTAATGACAAAAGTTACGGGGGAATATAATCCTACTGTTGGCTACAGGAAGAAGGGAAGCTAAGTAAAAAAGAGAGAAAGGAGTTCACTGTAAAAATGAAATTTAGTGATCTCTTGGTTCTTTTGGTAGCATATTGTTTAGCCTCCGTGTGTTTGTGTTTTTTACTGTTTTTTCAGTGGAAGCAACCTAAATGTCCATCAATAGATGAATGGATAATGAAGATGTGGTACATATATACAATGAAATACTACTCAGTCATAAAAAGGAACACAATTGGGCGATTTGTACTGATGCAGATGGACCTAGAGTCTCTCATACACAGTGAAGTCAGAACAAGAAAAACAAATATTGTCTACTAATGTATATATATGAAATCTAGAAAAATGGTACCGATGAACCTATTTGCAAGACAGGAATAGACACACAGACATAGACAGCAGAAGTGTGGACACAGTCGGGGAAGGAGAGGGTGGGAGAAACTGGAAGAACAGGGTTGACATATATACACCACCAGGTTTAAAATAGATAGCTAGAGGGAAGCGACTGTATAGCCCAGGGAGGCCAGCTAGGTTTCCTGTGGCGACTTAGAAGGGTGGAAAGGGGGCGGTGGGAGGGAGGCTCAAGAGGAAGAGGGCGTATGTATACATATAGCTGGTTCACTCTGTTATACAGCAGAAACCAACACAACACTGTAAAGTAATTATACTCCAAAAATAAAATAAAAACAAAAAAAGTGGATGAAACAAAATGAACAGCAATGCCTTAAAAGATAAAGAGGGAGGGGCAGGTTTAAAACAAAATAAATTTGTCCCTACTGAGTAGATGGTACACAATAGTAATAAAAATTTTAGTCAATTGCAATGAATGAAATGTGATTAAATGCTGGATAAAAAAAAACTGTAAAAGACATTTTTGGACAATTGGAGAAGTTGAATATAGACTGGATATTAGGTGACATTATGGAGTTACTGTTTTCTGAGATGTAATAATAGTATCACAATTTTATAAGAGAATGTCCTCATTCCTAACAGAGCATGCTGATGGTGTAACAGGAGAAAAAAATGAACAAGTGGACATTTACCGTATTTCATTGTATCCACTGATTATAAGATGTACCATTACTGTGTAATAACTAAGACAAAAATGCTATTGATAAAAATACTACATGCTTTCAAAATATACAAAATAAAATGAAGTTTAAAGTCTCCACACTCATGTACCTACTTTTAACAAAGAGATATATTTGTAAACACTGCTCAACAAGTGAGTTTCTACAAAGCTTATTTCCTATAGAGCTGAAGTGGTAATCCTTCAAAAAACTAGTCAAAAAGAAAGAATTCACACTTAGATACCATAAATATCTAGCTTTGAGTTGGTTGTAAACATTAAAGAATATCTTTAAAATGTATATAAACATTTTACGTATAATAAATGTGCAATATACAGTTTTTGAAAAAAGAAAAAACTTAGAAAATCACGTTTAAATGGAAAAAAAGGTTTTCTGCTAAGATTAAAAGTACTTAAAAGAGACTAAAACAGAAACCTAAGATTCTCCAGGGTATTATTTTTAGGCACATAAAAGATCTACGCGAAGAAAATAAACTGAAGCAGGATACACTAGTATGGCCCTTCCTTTGGATTCAGCTGTGCTTTCTATTTTCCCCAATCCACCTATACATTAGGACAAAGCCCGTGTTTTATTTATCTAACTATTCTCAGCACCTAGTATCACCCCTGATATGAACCACTTCCCTAACTTTCTTCAGAATATGAATGCATTCCTAGTCTCGTCTAAGATTAACTGGGCTGATCTATCCAAGCTGTTATATATGGAGTTTGATATACTCCTTAAAAATGCTTCAGAAGGAGATAAAAATTCAACCAATTATACCCAATTATACTCAGTGAATAGCCCATCTAAGCTAAACATTAGCAGCAGCACCTCTGTATACAATGTAGACTACCCAAATGTCCACTGGTTAAAACTAAAATCAAGTAGGAAGACAGCAATGGAATGAAATGGAAACAAATTATCTTACTGGTACTGGAAATCAAGGTTCTAGTTTTTACTTGGCTGTCTTCAAGCTATTTTATATTCATAATCTTATTTTACAGGATTGTAAGGATGAAACTAAAACCACTTTATGAACCCCAAAGCACTAAGCAAATTTTTTGCTGGCCCCTACTTCTCAGGTATTCTACTAAACTGTCTTAATTACAAAGCTACTTATACATATAACACAACTGCTTCTGCCTAGAGCCTTGGTATAGTCCCAATATACTCAATAGACGGCTCAGTGTACAATAAAAATTCCATCAATGCTCTTTATAGACTCATTAAGAGTTCATTTGTTTCTTATTATATGATCTCTCAAAATGAAGTATTTCATGTGTTTGCTTAAGTGTCCTGTATTTATACCTACAGCAGAAAAGCTAATGCACATTCCACAGAAGAGCCCTCTTCAGATATTCAACCACTCTAACAAAGTTCCTTTCTAAATATCCCTTCAACTGGCTCTGATCTTCTGTAAAACTGATCAGTTTTAAAGCTTTCCCTTTCATTGATCTTAGGTAGAAAAAAAGATTTTATACTTATATGTTAAGGCTTTTAGTCAAGGCTAAAATTCCCATCGTTTATAAATAAAATATATATCAAACCTCTTCAGCAATATGAAAAAAAATTTCATTAGACAGCTTCATATAAACTGTATTTTTTTAACTTTATTAATCAACCATCATTATTATTATTTTCATTATCCAAATAAACCTTCTCTAAATTCATTGTAACATGGGTGGGGAGGGAGGTAGAAGGGGGGTTCAGGATGGGGGGACACATGTACACCCATGGCTGATTGACATCGATGTACGACAAAAACCACCACAATATTAGCCACCAATTAAAATAAATAACTTTTTTTTAATTTCAAGAAATAATAATAAATAATGAATCAAAAAAAAATTCATTGTTAACACTGTGTGCATACTAGCCAAGCATATCCCAGGATCTATTCTTTGGAAAAGAAAATTTTCTGGTAATACAGCAAATAGAGGTTCGCCAAAACACCAAAAGCCATCAGCTCTAAAAGATAACAGAAAAGGAGGTGTGAAATCACCATAGATGCCAAAACAGCTCTCCTCTGGCAGGTTTGCTTTTTCTTTTCTATAAAGTAAACATTTTCCATGAAGGACTTTTGCCACATATCCACTAAAAACTTGAAACCTTTGATTTCCCAAATTGGAGCAATTTTTCTCCCCTACATTTTGTTGAAACATCTTAGAGCACTTGATCCATGTATCACAAATTACCCTGAATTATAATTATCTGCATAAGCCTTACCTCACTTGATTTTCAAGCAATTGATGATGTCCTACCCACTTTCATACATAAATCCAGACACATGGTAGGAGCTAAATAAGCATAAGTCACATGAGTAAGTAAGGCATTTTTAACATGGATAATACATTTTTAGTACTTTTATTATGTCTCTGACTTTAATAGCTTTCAGTTCAGTTCAGTCGCTCAGTCGTGTCCAACTCCTTGTGACCCCACGAACCACAGCACACTAAGCCTCCCTGTCCATCACCAACTCCCGGAGTCCACCCAAACTCACGTCCATTGAGTCGATGATGCCATCCAACCATCTCATCCTCTGTCGTCCCCGTCTCCTCCTGCTTTCAGCTTTTATCAAATACGAAATGCATACTGGCCAGAATTTCTTGGTCTACTATTAACATTATGGAACATTCTATAGAGTTGCCTTCTAAAATAATTTCTTTGGATTGTCTCCATTTGTTTTAGTACATACATCAGCAAACACAGAATTGGCTTCTACACTGAAGTAGATATTCTAGTAAATGTATTCTAGTAAAAGTATATCAACTTAATCTACAAGTAAAATAAAACAGCCTCTAAAGACAACATCTATTTGTCTAAGACTCCCATTTTTGTGCTCTAATTCTCTACAGTAAGACTAACTGGAATAGCATATTTAATACTGAAGGGAGATAGGGATAACACAGAAGATAGTTCAAAGGTTTTTCAGTCTTCAAATCTCTGCTTAAATCTAACTGGCTATTGCCAATGAAGACATGACTCAGAAAATCAGTTTCCACATCTATAAAACAGAAACCATAATATCATGCATACATACTCAATGAATATTTAATAAATAAAGGAAGGAAGCTTATGTTTCTAATATAAATGTACTCTGACAAACTTGTACAAAACTCAAATATGTACAAGTTAAGGGTTTAGACTGACATTTTAAAGGACACCCTTTCCCAAAGGAATATTACAAAATCTGTAATTATACACAATCTTTTAAATGGCGTTATTAAAAACAGATGCATAGCATTTTGTATGTTCTAGCATTTTTTTTTTTTTACAATTTATTAGCTTACCTCCATTAAACATTTTCAATAAAGATTCACCAATTTTCAGCACACCTAATGATTTCTTTGTCTCAACTGGGCTTCTCTTCATAAGCAGAAAAAAAAAATTCAGGAAAATATAGTGACTTGGGAAATGGTTAAAAGAAGTGAATATATTTATTAGAGATGAAAAGGCACAAATAAGAAATGACCATGATATCTGACACTTAGCTACTGAAAGGACAGTCACAGCGACTGACACTTGGTTCGGTCTTCTCACAACCTGAAGCAGGAATTTCATTTTCCCTTTTTTCTACTCAGTTTGTTAATGAAAGGCAAAGAGCAGCAACATTCTCAAATTTGAAATTATTATCACAAACAGCAAAATCATGGCTGGCAGGAGGGGGCAGACTACTACTTGGCAGACAGCCCCATCTTACAAGAGCTAAAAGATGCCTCCATGAACTGATGTTCCTAAGTCAAAATCCACTGTACAAAAGGCAGTTTAGGGGTCTCCACATGTAGTATTCCAAGTGGCAATTATTTGAAAGTCAACTATACATGCCTGGTTACTAAAAAGTACATATTAAGTAACCTAAGACTGGAAAAGCACAGTGCCTAATTTCTGCATTGTAGCAGTCGCACACTACAGAGCGGTTATTTTGTCAACAGCTGCCTTTGAGAGAGGAATCAATATACTGGAAGAGATTAAAGTTTTTTTCTTCCAGTTTTATTGAGATATAATTGATATATAACACTGTAGAAATTTAAAGTGTAACATATATCATAAAATGATTACCACAGTAAATTTAGTAAACATCCCACATTTCATATAAATACAAAACTATAAGAAAATTCTGTGATGTGGTAGGAACTTAGGATTTACTCTTAACAACTTTTGTATATAACATACATCAGTGTTGATTGTATTTAATATGTTGCATGTTACATCCCTAGAACTACTAATCTTATAATTGGAAGTTGGTACCTTTTGAGCAGACTAATATTTACTGAGCACTAAATATGCCAAAGAACTGATGCTTTCGAACTGCAGAACTAGAGAAGACTCCTGACATCCTTGGACAGCAAGGAGATCAAACCAGTCAATCCTCAAAGAAATCAACACTGAATATTCACTGGAAGGACTGATGCTGAAGCTCCTATACTGTGGCAACCTGATGAGAAGAGCCGACTCATTGAAAAAAAAAAAAAGATCCTGATGTAAGGAAAGACTGAGGGCAGGAGGAGAAGGGGAGACAGAGCATGAGAGGGACGGACGGCATCAGTGACTCACTGGACATGAGTCTTGAGTAAACTCCAGGAGATAGTGAAGGACAGGGAAGCCCGGCATGCTGTAGTCCACAGGGTTGCAAAGAGTCAGACGCGATTTAGTGACAACTACAACAAAATACGTACAAGGTTCTACATATTGGAGGTTTTGCAGGCATTACCACAATTTTGACCCTCAAAAATATCCCGCAATGTTGACATTACATATTCTTGTTTTTGTTTTTATCAATGAGTGAACTAAGACTTGAAGAACCAACCTGCCCACATAGATGGCTAGAAACTGGGTTGCTTAAGGTTTTAAATTCAGCATTAGTTAACTCCACTACAAGGAGGAAAAAGTTCAGAAAAATGCAGTGAACTGTGGAATGGCTAACAGAGGTGAATACATTTACTGGAAATGAAAAGATATAGATAGGAAATGACCATGATATTTGGCACTTGGTTACTAAAAGGACAGTCATATGGACAGTTCTCAATTAGTTTCTTTAGTAAGTACTTTTTTAGCTCTATATGATCAGTCACTATGTTCGAAGCCAAGAAAGGAACTATGAAGAAGATTCATTTCCTGCTCTCAAGGGGCTTATTACTGGGAAGCGACAAGACAAATCAAGGAGCAATTACATCAGAAGGAATATCGTATGCTATGGAGCCAGAGATTACAGCCTAGAACCCAGTGTATTCTACAAGCAAGGGATGATAAATGATGTTTATCACAGAAAGTGATGTTTACAGTGATAGTTGTAACATGAACAGGAGGTGGGCAAGGTGTATGTGTGACACAGAAAGAGTTATATTGATGAGCTACTTTTGAGTCTAAGAGCAAAGAGTGTGAAAAAACTTGTGTTTCTTAATTAGAGAAAATGTAGCCGGTGAAAAACTATGTAAATTATTATTGCTCTTAATTTTCTCCAAAATGTGTGTGTTTAAAAAAAGTACACACAGCAGAAAAATGTGCACAGATAAAAGAAAAAGTGTGGCAGTATATTTTCAAATACCCATTTAAGATCCCCATCACTACCTTTCTTTATTGTGCATATGCTGTATTGCAACAATGTTTGAGTCTAACCAAGAGACTCAACCATAAATCAGACATAGCTTAATCAACAGAATCCTGGCTTAACTGGGGATCTGCAGTTCAATAGATGGTTCTAAATTATAGTACAACAGCACAAATTTAATGATTCCATTAAAAAAAAAAAAAACTAAGGGCATTTCTAATGACCAGTTGATAGAGGTTTCAGTTCACTCACTGAAGAAGTAGCCCGGAGGTTTATAATCTCTAAATAATCCTTGTTGATCTTTATTTTCTACTTTTTATAAATGATCACAGAAACTATTTTCATGTATCTTCCTTTGAAAAAGCTCAGATGCTTCACCTGCATTATATAAATATTAAGTCAGTAACTTTTATATCAACTACATAGAAACTTTTTAAGAGTGACTTTCTCAAGGTCATAGAGCAAATCTCTGGTGAGACAGGAATGGAATTCATGACCTTTGACTGCCAGAAGTTTTCTACCCACACTCGGAAATTCCTTCTCCATAAGTGTAATTTATATGCTCACTTTGAGGGACTGGAAAGTTCGTCCCTTTTAGGGCAGGGGATGGGGGCTGGGGAGGGAGAGATTTTTCTGTCAAATCACTTGTCACACAGTTCCTGAGGTTTATACAGTGATTTTTACCTACACTATTTCGTCTTACCCTCACCACCACCCTGTAAACTTGCATGCTGTCTTTCCCATTTTACAGGCTTGAAAGAGTTAAAAAATGTAATCAAGGTCATCCAGAGTTAGTAACTGAGAGAGCAACACTCAAGCTGCAGTATCTCTGCCACTTAAATCAGTCCTGATTCCAGGATGTATAATCTGAGCAGACACCCAATTCTGAAATGAATGAAGGTTTCCTTTACAGTTATTTATCTGGTGCTTTATAATCATTTACCTTCCTTGTCATTTAAGTCAGTTGCTTTGTTTTCTTTGGGGCAGGGTTGTTTTCATGTTTTGTTATAAGTTGGCTCGTTAAACTTAAGCGAAAGTAGTATCCCCCAATATAGAATTTGAAAAAACAAAACAAAGTTTGCCTGTTTTTCTTTTTTTATATATAAGTGGGAAGAGGGCTTTTTACCATAATTCGTGGTCATAATATATACAGTTTATATATGGGGTATATACCAATATAACTAGAGAATATAAAAACTCACATTCATAAATATAAATACTATATATATACATATATATACATATGTACGTACCTAAAATAGACTACAGTTATATATACTACATATATACACATCATGCCAGCAATTATTGTGAAAAGCCATATATATATACGGTGAATGGAGCATATAAAACACAATTCCTGGATGTGAAGGGCAGCAAATTGTAACAGTGGCAGCTTCTATTGCCTCTGATGGGGGTGGGAAAACTTTCTCAAAGCTCTATAATTTTTTCATCTTCTACACAGCAATAAAGCAGCAAGGGCTTTCTACTGCTCCATCTGTACCTAAACAGCAATGCTGTTTGGACCAGCCCCAAAACTGCTTTTAATAAATATTCAAAAATATACACCATCAAATGAGCCACAGAAGAAAAGTATGACTTTGAGTTAAAAAAAAAAAAAAAAGACAGAAGAAAGACCATCTCTGAGAATTCTGGGTATCCTGTAATCTACTGACAGACCAAAACAAATTTTTATGGGGCAACAGGACTACTCAAGTAGCCACTTTTATGACAATAAACACCCTAAACCGAAAAATCCTTTTGTAACATAATTACTGAGAATATATAGAGAAAGTAACCATTTAATCCACAGCATGTGTTCCCTACCGCAAAAACTCAAAAGCTGACATCAGATGGGGTGTGGCCGGTCTAGGCCCTGACAATGAATTCTGGCCAGCTGAAGTCAGACAGATCTCTGGAAGGGCTTGGGACCTAGAAACCAAGCAGGTCTCACAGAGCCTAAGGCTACTGCCCTTCTGGGCACAGGGGAAGGCCCATCTGTTTACTTGCGTTTTGATTTTGAGAGCCCTGGTTGTGGTAGATGAGTTAAGGCTGTGGTTATAGGGTGCTGCCAGTGATTTAATCTTAATATTTTTACTCTTACATTTTGTCCATACTTAGGATGGAAAGGCGCACGTAATTTGTCGGCTGAAAAAACAAACATAAATTTTAAAATGGAAAATAAATGAACACTGGGCAAAAATACAGAAATTTCCACTATAGTACCCTATGGGATTTTCAAAATGTAAATAAATGATAAAGGTAAGCCACAGCAACCTATTTTAGGAATTATTTACAAAAATGAAAGTTGTGTTCTTAAAAAAAAAGATAATCATGGTGTAAATTCTGAACAAAACTCTTCTGGAATATTTAGCTCGTGTTCATTAATCAACATGGAAGCACAAGTAAGAAAAGTTATTCAAAGAAAGAATAACTTTTCAAATAAGTTTGTGCCATTTCTAGTGGATTACAAACTATTTTGCATTAATACATGATTAAATCATCTACCGCTAGATTTATGAAGTTGACACGAAGATAACTGTTACTCTCATGATATAAAGAAACCATTTGACACCCCCCAATTTAATGTGATTAACCTCATGTTAATTTGCATAAACATGAAATTCCACACATTCCGTGTTGTACCACCATGAAAATGTCCAAGACGTTTACACGCTCATCTAGCTAGCAGTATCACTTCACTGTTCAAGATACTCAACACTCCAGATTAACCAACACGGGCCTGAGTTCAAAATGCTGCCATACAGGCCTAAAGGCCTAACCCCTTATGTCATCTTAGAAAACACACCTGCATTTAAGACTAAATTATTTCATTACGTTGATAGCAGCCTGCTTCAGGATATGACATCTAAGACCCACTCTGAGTCTGCCGAAGAGAATGTTTACCTTTCCCAGGAGGCTGGGAAGTAATTCCCCAGGAACATATATTTTTTTTAAATGACCAGAACACTAACACTATTACATGCCTGATGGGTGCTCTTTGGAAAGACTGTCAAGCATCCTGATTTGTTTTTCCCTCGGCCTGGGGAAAGAGCGCTTCAGTGTTTGCAGTCCCTCCCTTTCTGTACACACATAGGCTGCAGCTGTAGTAAACAAGCACCAGCCAAGAGTTGCTAAGGTCAAGGTCTCAAATGCTATACCAGGACCAATTTTCTACCAAAGGACATTCAGCTGTGGCAAAGGAATTTTCAGAAGAAAAATATATATATTAAAGGGCCATTAGTGCAACCATTTTCATTCAGTAAATAGTCATTCAAAGCATTCCAAAATAAAGTTTTAACTGACAGAAGTTTCTTTTAAATATGTTTAAACACTAATGTTTCAGTTAGTAGTGAAACTACTGAATAACTGAAATATTTCAAAAATACAAAGAAACCCCTCAAGGATGTTTCTTTATTTCCCACAGCGATAATACAATTTTAGGGCATAAATTATTACAATGTTCTGTGAAACCATCCCAACTTTTACCAGCTTCAGTATATTTCATAGAAGGTAAAATAATAAACCCCTTTCCTATTTACATTACAGATTCCTGTCAATTCTGGTATGCTCAAAGCTCTTTCCCCCCAACTCAAAGGAGTTTCAGTTCAGTTCAGTTCAGTTTAAGCTACTCCAATTGACCAGGCTGCAGCCATAAAGATACAACTTATGCAACCGAATGTTTGTCCTTCAACATCTCATTTCCAAGCTGCTAAAGTTAAACATTTTCTAGCCTAAAAGTATACCCCGTTATCATAACCCATTTCTATGTGGTTTTTAAAAATGTAAACAACATCTGAATGAGGTTTACAAATAGCACTACCAGCCTATTTTATTTTTTAGGTGAGGGGTCACTGTTTTTGCTCAATGCCAATTTCAAAAAGCCTTTCTTAGAAGAAGGAATACACCCAGCCTTCGAAGCGACCACTCCTATTCCCCCATCACAAGCTGCTGCCCGTTAAAAATCACCAAATTCATTTCAAGGCATTTACTTAGCTGAACAACTCTATCCTCCAGTAGGAAGAGGGCATGCAGGCGTCTAGGTGGATTTGCAGAATGACGTCCGTTGATTGGCAGATGTCTACCGAAGCCACTAGATGCACATGCACTAAATGTAAATAGAGCGGCTCCTCTCCCTGGTGTTTCAGGGAAACTGAGAGAATATTAAAGCTGATTTAAAACAAAACATCCGAGGGCTCGGCTGAGGATCCTATTAGCCAGTGGAATTGCCTAAAACAATCCATACAGCGCGACACTTATACCATCTGTACAGTTAAATTAGAGAGCTGACAATATTAACCACGCAAACTGTTTATCCAGATTACACATTCCGTTGTACTAATACTCTCTAACTCAACACAGTCAGCTTTTACCAGCTGAATTAAGGCTATTACTATTAAAGTATGCAAAACTCGAAGCGCAGGGTGAAGGGGGCTGGGAAGCTGCAGGGCATGTAACAAAGGAATTGGTACTTTTTCCAAGCTTTTGCCCCAAATGCACTTCGAAACTGAACTGTTGAGTGCACCCCACCCTTTTCCCCAAAGATGAAAGTTTTCAAAGTTCTAATAGGCAGTTCTCTGCCCAAGAAAAGCAGGACTGACTCGCCCCGTAGGGGAGCATCTAACGCGAACACCAACTAATGTCGCGGAGGTCAAGTACGAGTCCTCCTCTAAAGGCAAGAAGTGGCTCCCAGGCCGGCTCCGCGGGCTTCCCGCCCGGGTGGCCCTGCAAAGTTGCCCCTTGTCAACTCCGGCCAGGTCCCCCGTAATTGAAAATAACAGCCTCGGGTCAGCCCCCCGGCCACTTCCGCGGACCAGGCACTGTAGCAAGTGACAGTTACACATCATTACGACCAGAGACAATAATGAATGTGGCACCAGGACCACTATTCATGCCAGCAGTGTCATCTCCGCTTTAACCCCTTCCCCTCCGCTCTCTCCAATGCACACCCACAGCCCACACGGCCCGGTGGGGCAGCTCGTCACCCAACTCGCTCTATTCCTGGGGGCAAACTACTTCCACAAGCTCCCCCGCACCCCCAATTCAGCCCTGGTGTTTTATTTCCCATCCTTGGCAACTGTCAGGCAAACACTGCAAACAACAATTCCACTAGGGATAGAAAAATATTGCTTAATTCACGCTACTTGGTAAGTTCTTTAAAAAAAAAAAATGGGGTGGGGGGGAGAGAAACCTCCTTTCTTCACGAATCCAACCGACGCTACTTGCTTTGCAAAAGCGTCGCCCTCCCTCTCGCCCCCACGCCGCCCCGCTTCCCAACACTTTCCCCCTTTAAGAACACAGACCAACCAAAATGATTTAACTTGAGCAGATGACAGAAGAAAAATAAAACACGTTAAGAGACTACGGTCTGATCTGGGATGGCACCAGGAAAAAAAAAAAAAAAGAGGAGGGGGTTGTTTATTTTGATAAGAAACAGAATCGGCACAGACCTGAACAGAAGCTGCAGAGCAGGAGAAATTGTTTTCTTTCCCTCACCCAGAGTCCCCCTCTCTCTCCCTTTCTCTCGCTCTCACACGCGCGCGCGCACACACTCACGCTCACACACACACACACGGCGTCACCCGCGCACACTCACACGCACACTCGCACACGCACGGGTAGAGCCTCTCAGCTGCTCTCTGCAGTTCTCAGGAAATGAATGGGGGGCAACCCAGGGAACTGTTGTACTTGCAAATGACTTACCCGGATCACATGATGCGCTAAATGTAGGGTGGGCCGGTGGGTGGAGGCTGCCGAGACGCGAGCCCGGGTCTAGCGTGGGGAGCCTCGCCAGGCCCGCATCGAATTACCCCGGGGCCCAGCCGAGGGGGTTGCAAGACGCCGCTTCTCCTCCCTTGCAGCCCGCAGCTCAGGAAACCGGAGAGGCGCGGGGGGTGGGGTGGGGTGGGGTGGGGTGGGGCGGGGTAGGGTGGGGTGAGTTGGGGGGGCGGGTGGTGAAAACACCAAACCCCCAAACAAAAGAGCTCCGGGTCCTCCTCCCCAGAAACAAAGCCCCGCCGCTGCGGGCGAGCCCCGGGGTGGGGCCGAGGGCGGGGGCGGCGGCGGGGAGGGGCTCGCTCAGCAGGCGCTAAGTCGCTTTATTGCCATAAAATGGGGCCCCCCGAGCCGCTCCGCCCGAGGATTAGGAGGCGGGCTCTGAGTGTGATGGTTGAAATCTCCTGTGGGAAACTAACCCCTCCCCGCTCGCAGAGGTAGAAGGCAACACCCACTGCCCGGCCCTCGCCTGGCCGCCCGGGCCGCCGGCTTGGGGGGTGGGTCCGCGGAGCCTCCACCCCGCCCCACCCCGCCCCACCCCTGCCCCCGCCCCCCGGCCTCGGCCGCGCTTCGCGATCACCTGCACCACCTTGCTGCGGCACCCAAAATAACCCACACATGGCCAACACCGCCTTGGGAGCCGCGGGGCGCGGGGGGCCCGCGGGAGGAACCCCCGATTTCAACTCCTCGGGAGCGGACTCGCGCGGAGCCGCCAGAAAGTCCCCTCTTTTGTGCCAGATCCCGCTAGGCTGCCTTAGGAAGGGAATTTGGAGACAAATAAAGCGCGGAACCCGCTCGGCCCACCCCTCCTCCGCCCTCGCCGGTCCCCTCCCGCCCGGGTGGAAACGTGCGGGGAGGGGGCCGGGTGCCCGAGCCGTCCCCGCGTCTCACCCACCAGCTAACTTGGAAAGGTGTGGGCGGAGCCGGCTCCGGCGGCCGGCGGCGGCTCGGGACCGCTCTCGGGGACCGCCCCCGTGGCTCCGGGCATCGCCCGCGCCGGGCAACAATGGGGTCCCGGCCGGGGCAGCCCGGGCGGGCGGTGCCCTGGGCGCGGGGGCGCACGCGAAGGTGGGGCGCGTGCAGGGCCAGTTGCGGAAGACGGTGGGGAAATCATTGTTTGGGTTCTCGAGCGACGCACGTTGGGGGCGAGGCGGGGGCGTCCTCCCGCCCAGCGCTTCACCTTGGCGGGATGAATGGGGGCGAGGCGGAGCCGCACGCCCAGTTCCGGACCCCCGAGGGATACCTGCCCTCGCTCGGAATTTGGGCAGGAAGCGGGAGCTGTAAATACCGGCCATGGGGCTGCGGGAGAGCGGAGTCCGGCCCTCCCCGCCCCGCGCCCCAGAAGGGAGCCCCGAGAAGCGAGCGGCCCGGAGCTGAGTCCTCGACGCCCTTCCCGAGGGTCCCTCCCTCCCCGCTTCCGCGCCCCGGGGAGCGGATCGACGCGATTCTGGGGCGGGAGAGAGAGGAGGCGGGCAGCGCGGCCCGGTGCTCCCGCGGCGGCTGGGAGGGCGCGGGGTCAGCGCGGCGGAGAAGGGTCGGCGGGGGCAGGGCGGCGAGCGGACGGAAGCGGGCGCGCTGGGAGCAGAGCGGGCGCGGCGGCGATCGCGTGCGCCACTTTCTTGCAAAGCTGGGTAAGCGCGCTGGGGCGCCCGGGTGGCCGGACACCCCGGCACGGCGCCCCTGAGCCCGCCCTGCGTGGGAAACCACTTCGGCAGTGGGAAGGCCTCGAAGGGGAAGTTTATATTAAGGAAAGAAAGATTTGCAAATGTGGCACGAAGTAGGGGTGGGAAGAGAAACGAGACAGAGGCCGAGAAACAGGAAATGAGAGCGAAAGGACGCATTCTAGCCAGGAAAAAGCCCAGTTCTACGTTTCGTGTGGCGGTTTTCCAAACACTTCTAGAGGCCCTGTGTGCGTTATTCATGAAAACAAAGGCAGCGCACTGCCTGGTTGTGTTCCATGCCTCCTGCCTCCTCCTGTATGTGAGGATTAGGCAAGGTGGTCCGGCCCGGACGATGATTCCACAGCCCCCTTCTGATTCTCCAGTGGGCCTGCGTCTGAGACACATGAGAGGAGGGGGTCTGTCCCGGTCTTAGGATTTCCAAGAGCCAATAAGTGAAAGTGGCCGAATAATTGTGCCCCAGTCCTTGAGCGAAGTATCCTTAGACTAGGAAAGCATCGGGAGCAGGAAGGTGATGGAAGACCACATTCTTAGACGTGGATGCGGCCAGGGAATCAGGAACCCCCCAAAGGAAAATGGAACCTGGGAGCTGAGGGGCGCTCCTTGGGGCGGGGTCTCTTCCGGGGAAAGCAGGCCAGGACCCCACACCCTAGCTTGATCCTGAACTCTGGGTAAACAGCCCTTTACATTCCTCTGCATCTGGATAAAGACATCGTCAAAAGACAAGTTTGAAAACCAATAGAACATCAGCAGACACACAGTATTTAAACGGAAAATTTGGCTCTACTAGAAATAGTGTAAAGTTTTCCTCTAGGTGGGGCAGGGAGAGGAGGTGAGTTTAAGAGTGGAAGGATGCTATAAGAAATTATGTCATCGTGGCACTCCTTGTACTAGCAGTTCTTGCTCTGTGAGGGCTGCACTGACCATAAATATATTCTCGAGCAAGTGCTTCTGCACTTGGAAACACATTCCATAACTGCATTTCCTACCTACGGCTCCAGCTGTGGACATGCTAATAGAATGATGGAAGATAGAAAATAACATAGAAGGATCCACACCAGAGAGATAAGAAAAATACAGATAGGTCAAGGTTAATATTTAGAATATATGTAATGTGGTTAAAAGAGGGAAGTATACCAAGTATTAGGGGGAAGAAAAATAGCAGATTTTGTTAAATTGAAGTAAGAAAGAATACAAATGTTAAATTAAGGCAACTCCCCAGATATAAAAAGGAAACAGTTTAAGAGGGAGGATCACTTCATTGTGGGCTGGGAGTGGAAGAATGAAAGCAATGAGAGAATAAAGAAGCAGGATATTTTGGGAGTTAGAGTGCTGGAGACAATTATATGTGAGTGTGTCTGTGTATAGGCGTACATTTCCAATTCATTTCATGTCATTCCATCTCCTACAGAACTTGGATTTAAACAAAGTGAAACCGTTAGTCGCTAAGTCATGTCCGAATCTTCAACTCCCCAGACTAGCCCACCAGCCTCCTTTGCCCATGGAATTATCCAGGCAAGAATACCAGAGTGGGTTGCCATTCCCTTCTCCAAGGGATCTTCCTAATCCAGGGATTTAAACCAGGTCTCCTGCATTGCAGGCGGATTCTTTACTGTCTGAGCTACCAGGGAAGCCAAACTAAGGTGTAAATAACAGAGGGAAGGTAAGAAACAGGTCCACATACCCTGGCAAAAATGTGTGCACATCTTTGTCTTTAGTCCCTTCTTTATTTCCATGTGTATTTGGGGATGTGAAAAGTCAGAAAATGTAAAGATGACAAAATTATTTTGTCAATGTATAATTCTGTCTGCATAAAAGAATGTGTTGAAATTATAGAATCAAATTTCAGTGTTGAAAGTATATGTAAAATGCCAATTCTTTATGATACTTAATTCTGTTTAAAACCCAGATGACTTGGATCAAACATGTTTCCCTAACTTTTTATACGTCATTTATTTAGTCTTTAGTATTGCAAATACCTGGAGAAGGCAATGGCACCCCACTCTTGCCTGGAAAATCCCATGGACGGAGGAGCCTGGTAGGCTCCAGTCCATGGGGTTGCTAAGAGTCAGGCACTACTGAGCGACTTCACTTTCACTTTTCACTTTCATGCATTGGCGAAGGCAATGGCAACCCACTCCAGTGTTCTTGCCTGGAGAATCCCAGGGACAGAGGAGCCTAGTGGGCTGCCTTCTGTGGGGTCACACAGAGTCGGACATGAGTGAAGCGACTTAGCAGCAGCAGCAGCATTGCAAATACCAGAAGAATGATTTAAAGATGATGAAAGGGAACTTTTGTGGTAACCCAGTGGTTAAGACTCCACCTTGCCATGCAGGGAACAAGGGTTCGATCCCTGGCCAACGAACTAAGATCCCACAAGCTCTGGAGCAACCAGGCGGGCACTGAACCCAGGCGCTCCAGAGAGTGGATGCATCACAACCAAGATCCTGCGTGCTGAAACTAAGACCCATGCAACCAAATAAATATTTTTAAAACTGTTTGAAAGAGGATGAAGGTTGAAATTCTGACTTTTTTATACACATATCCTATACAAATATTGGATTTCTTTTCCCTAACATATTGGTCAGGAAAAGAACAAGAACAAAAACAACCATAACAAAAAACCATTCACATGCATCCTCAAAGCAAATATACCTAATTCAATGTAAATACGTGGCTAAATTTACAACTAGAGATTTTAAATTGTTACCGCAAATGCTACCTACGCAGAAACTTTTTGCCAGATCCTATACTTCCCCAGTTGTGCTACTCTTTGAAAGATTAGTATCAGTGATGGAAAATCTTTTATCATATTAAGAGTATCACCTGTCCCATAGCCTGACTTGTCTAAGGTGATGACTATACTCAGTATCTGTGTACATGTAAAGTTCTTAAGCCGTTGGCTCAGTGTTGTCAAAGACTGTGTGGGTGATTTAACACTAATATAATTTTAGGCCAGGGGTTGGTGGGCATGAAGTCCATTTTCAGAAGTAAAAGTTGTGTTGAAGGATGAGAACTGACTTGAAATGAAAATAAAAGTGATTCTCAGAGCTTTAAATAAGTTAAAGAATATAATCGTGATTTTTTCCTAAAGCCTTAAGTGAATATGTGCTATTGGGTTTTCAGTGCCTGGTTTCTGTTTTTCTTATGTCAATTTTGCCAATAATGCACAGCAAAGGGAAATTTTCCTGTTTATGAGAAAGGGTTGTGAAAGCCTTACTACAAAAACAAAAAGCTGGTAATATGGTAAACAACATGTTTCAATTTGAGTGAGAGGCTATTTAGAAATAGGGGGGACATGACGTTCAAAACTTTGTTTTGTTGTACTCAATATAGTTTTGGTCATTTTAGCTTTAAAATCTTCCTCGCATCCTTACATGTGTCTCTTCTTTTCCACCGTTCCTTCAGAGTCACTTTCATTCACATCTCCCCCTGCCCACATTCCCACATGTCCTCCCTCAACTCTGAATTTCTGGTCCATTTCTCCTCTTATACAGCAAAACCTTAATTATTGCATACCTATATTTAAAAATCCTAAAGTGGCAAAAATTAGTTTCAATTCAATACAGTGATACTCAAAAGCCCCACTTGGCTTTTGATCTCATACTTCCGTTCCAGCCCATGTGGACATCTTGTAACGCCCCATCCTTCCTGGATGCTTTCACTCTCAGTGAAGGTGAAGGTGTTAGTGGCTCAGTCCTGTCTGACTCTTTTGCAGCCCCATGGACTGTAGCCTGCCAGGCTCCTCTGTCCATGGAATTCTCCAGGCCAGAATACTGGAGTGGGTAGCCCTTGCCTTCTCCAGGGTATATTCCAGACCCAGGGATCAAATCCAGGTCTCCTGCACTGCAGACATATTTTTTACTGGCTGGGCCACCACGGAAGCCCTTTACTCAATAGCCCCCTCTTTTTCCTCCTGTGGAATACTCCCAAAATGATGCCTTGACGCCCCATACACATATGTGCATCTCCATCATCAAAAAAATCATCTCTCCCTTCTTTCAGCTTCTAAAAAAAAAAAATGATTCATTTATATATTTTTGGCTGCACTGGCTCTTCATTGCTGCACTCAGACTTTCTCTAGTTGTGGGCTTAGTTTCTCCCAGGCATGTGGGATCTTACCAGACCAGGGATCAAACTTAAGAAACTTGCATTGCAAGGCAGATTCTTAACCACTGGACCACAAGGGAAGCCCCTGAGGTTTTTTTTTTTTTTTTTTTTGGTATAATGGAAAGAATGCCTCAGCCACTGACCAGATGGTTTTTTATCCTTTTTCTGATTTTCAATTTTTCTACCTATTTAAGTAATATTTCCCTCACACTGAAGGATTAACATTTATTACTGGACCAATTAACATGCTTACTTGAACCAATGTGAGGTATGCCTGAGCAGGCATCCAGCAAATGTCAGTTCCCTCACTTATTCTTAAGGCACTTACATCTTTCTGCTTCCATTAAATTTTGTTGGCTCCCCTATCACAGGTAACCCTTTGAGGACAAGCTGCTGCTGCTGTTAAGTCGCTTCAGTCATGTCCGACTCTGTGCGACCCCATAGACAGCAGCCCGCCAGGCTCCCCCGTCCCTGGGAATCTCCAGGCAAGAACACTGGAGTGGGTTGCCATTTCCTTCACCAATGCATGAAAGTGAAAAGTGAAAGGGAAGTTGCTGAGTCATGTCCGACTCTTAGTGACCCCACGGACTGCAGCCTACCAGGCTTCTCAGTCTATGGGATTTTCCAGGCAAGAGTACTGGAGTGGGGTGCCATTGCCTTCTCCTTTGAGGACAAGAGCTACATCTAAACCATTTATTTAGCCTCTTTTCACACTAGTTTGCATGTAGTAGATAATTAACGGGGCTTTTCAGCTGATGGCACCCCACTCCAGTACTCTTGCCTGGAAAATCCCATAGACTGAGAAGCCTGGTAGGCTCCAGTCCATGGGGTCGCAAAGAGTCGGACACAACTGAGCGACTTCACTTCACTTCACTTCAGCTGATTCTAGTGGTAAAGAACCAGCCTACTAATTCAGGAGATGCAAACGATATGGATTCGATCCCTGGACTGGGAACATCTCCTGGAGGAGGAAATCGCAACCCACTCCAGTATTCTTGCCTGGAGAAGTCCATGGAAAGAAGAGCCTGGTGGACTATGGTCCATAGGGTGGCAAGGAGTCAGACACACTGAAACGACCTAGCATGCACACATGCACAGGTAATTAATGAGTGCTAGTTGAATCTATTAAGCAATTACTAAAATTAGAATGACATCACTAAAATATAATACAGCAGAAAACCTGAGTTTCCATTTGTGTGCATATATTAAAAATAAATTCTGGCATGTGTTGATAAATACCTTTTGATCATTAATTGTAGCAACTTTCTTCTAAAAGTTTATACATAAAGGCATATATTAGCTTTGAAGAATTTTAACCTAATTTTACTGTCCCTATCATATTTAATCATTTCAAAATTATCTAATCAACTCTAATTTTTGTTTTATTAGAATTATACTGTATTGAATGAAAACTCAATTTTTCAATACGAGAGAGGAAATTCACAGCAAATTTGTTTTTTAAAATGGCACTTCACAAGTTTTTCGGTTGCAAACATTGGAGTTATAATTTTGTGATAGACATAGTATACAGTTTTAAATATAGCAAGTTGATGGTGGGGTTGATGGCAACCTCTCGGAGGGCTTGCACCAGGGGCCAGCTTCTAGGACTGCTGCTGCCAGGGCCCCCATCCCGGCGGCAAGCCACTACCAATCCTTGCCTCCATGGGAGACCCTCCAACACTAGCAGGGGACACAATGTGATCCCTGGTCTGGGAAGATCCCACATGCGGCAAAACAACTAAGCCCCTGCCCCACAACTACTGAGCGCATATACTGCACTTAAGCCTGTGCACCCTAGAGCTTGTGGACCACAACAAAAGAACCCACGGCAGTGAGAAGCCCATGCACCACAATTAGAGTCGTCCTGATTCACTGCAAGTAGAGAAAGCACACCTGCAGAAGTGACAACCCAGCACAGCCCAAAAAGTAAAAGTAAATAAAAATAAATAAATATAACAAATTAAGGCTTATCAGGTTTGAACTATAGCTATCCTTGGCTTTTAAAATTTTACAAATGAAAACTGTACCCCCATGAATCAATTTACTTCAGCTAATGTGTAGATGGTTTACAGAATACCGCTTTAATTTCATGCTGAATGCAAAGGACTAGCCTCAGTATTTTAAGCGTATGAAGATGGGCTTAGATAAAACTAATGAATAACAATAACACAATGTACAATTAAAATGCTCTGGATGAAGTTCTATCTGTTTGGAAATACTGGAGAGAAGGTTGCACTTAAAAGATGAGTAGGATATTTTTTTTTCTTAACAACATGAAGTGTGTCATGTATATGAAATAGTATACATCATGCACATGTGGCCTCTCCCTCACTTAAGAAATAAGTACTTTCTAAGCCACCCGATGTGGTCATCCCAGTTGTATCCCTCTCCTGTCCCTCCCAGGGTACGTGCATGCATGCTAAGTCACTTCAGTCATGTCCAACTATTTGCGACCCTGTGGACTGTAGCCCACCAGGCTCCTTTGTCCATGGGATTCTCCAGGCGAGAATACTGCAGAGGGTAGCCATGCCCTCCTCTTGGGAATGTTCTCAACCCAGGGATAGAAGCCATCCAAGTCTCTGATGTCTCCTGTATTGGCAGGTGAGTTCTTTACCACTAGTCTCACCTGGGAAGCCCCCCTACATGGGTGACTGCTTTCCACCTTGGGATTTATCACTTCATTGCAATTTTTATTATTAATATTTTTGATCTTGACATATAGTCTCCATATCATTATTATTCCTAATAATGAATTGTTGTTATCTATTTACTGACCTCCACATTTAAGTTTTTCCAAATGTTTGCAATTGTACTTATATTAAACACCTTCTTTTTTAAAAAAGTATCTTTTAGATAGTTTCCACCAGTTTCAATAGTGTAATTGAAATGAAGATTATGAATTTGTTTTTATTATTTTAGAAACACATTGCCAGATTATTTTCATAATATTTTACCAGGTTAACATAACACCATCATTTATGAGAGTGCTATTTTCCCAGTGTTCTTGCTCAGGTTGGGTAGTGTTTTGAAATTTGAAAAAAAAAAACACAAGATAGGAAGCAAGAATGATTTGAAACTTAATCATTTGATTAGTAACGATTGAACTCTAATCTAGAAATATAAATGCGACATTGGTGGGCAGGATGTTTGGGCTGTCAAACTGCTATTGCCACAGCCTGGCTAAGAGGATGCGAATCTGGCTACAATAGGAAATGGGTGTTGGAACAGCTGTGAAAGACATTACACATCCAAACTCTGAAATTCAACATCTTGTTAAGTATTTAGGGGAAGGGATAGAAAGGAAGGAAAATAGGAAATTTTCAGTCCTGGTAATAAGAGGGAAAAAGAGGGTCTTAAAACTATGGAATTCATCCTTGTTTTTATTTTCGATAAAGGTGTAAGACATCTAAATCAATATTTAATTCTATGGCACTGGAAGCTAAAAATAACAAATTAGATAACTGATAGAGAAGAAGAGAGAGACAGAAAAAATTAAAATCTCTCCAGAAACATGGGAATAAAATAACATGAAATGAAAATAGGGGCAGAATGAGAGAAGAAAGAGGAAAGGGAGGGAAAAACATCACTAGATTGATGAAGTATTGCTTTGCCTTCATCTGCAACAACAGAAAACCTAGCTAATGTCTGCTTAAGATACATACCTGCCCCCCTCACACCCTTGCAGTGAAACAAGTCCAAAGGTACACGGCTAGAGTTCAAGGCTGTGCAGCTGTTCTCTGGTGCCCAAGGGCTCCCAAGTTCATTTTCTTTTTCTGCTGGCCTTCTTAATGTGTAACTTTTTTCCCTCCACAGAAGGAAGAGGGCGAAAAGCTAAAAGCCAAACCCATTCCTTTTAGAGATTTTCCTCAAAGCCTCACCCATGTCATCTGCCTATATCTCCTGGGCCAAAACGAGGTCACGTGGCTTCCTAGAGTTCAGTCACAGGAAAGAGGACAACTTAGATGGAATCTGAGACAGCCCACTAACAGTCTCTACTTATTTACTATATAATTTTGTGTAATGTTTTAGTCTTAAATTGCAAGCCATTATATTCCTGAGACTCTATTGAATTCTGGCTGACAACTAAAAAAAGAAAAACACTTGGTAGGCTGACAAGTTATTGACACAGCCGTTGTAAGGACACAATTTCATAAATGACAGGAAAAAAAAAAAGACTTCGTGATATTTCTTAACACGTACTTTTCCACACAATGTGATTTTTAAAAATCATTAAAGTACACAAATCATAATGTAGTCGATTTAAGATTAATCCTTGTGCAATTTATCTAAGGCAAATGTGAATCCCAGTGTAGCTTCACCCAGTCACATAGTCTGGTTGTGGCTTATCTTTCTATTTTATCAATTTACATGTCTTTGAGACATGAACATTAATTTTTAAAAGCAAGTCACAATCAGAAAGATAAATATAAACTACATTTGTATTTCATACTCAAATATTAGTGAATCAGCAGTGTAAGCGCTTCTATCTGTTAACCAAAAAGTCCCTAACTGATTATGGGTTTTCATCACTTGAATGACCTTTGACAGCTTGCTTTGTTTTTCTTGGTTTCGGTTTTCCTCCCTGTACACCTGGGATGGCACCTTCTTTATTAAGATGTGGAGAATGAATGACAGCTTATGTACCTTCTGAGTACCAAGCTCTTTGAGAATTCTCAAGAATTGTGCATGATCACCTGGCTTCCCTGGTAAAGAACTTGCCTGCAATGTGGGAGACCTGGGTTAGATACCTGGATTGGGAAGATCCTCTGGAGAAGGGAAAGACTACCCACTCCAATATTCTGGCCTGAAGAATTCCATGGACTGTATAATCCATGGAGTCGCAAAGAGTTGGACATGACTGAGCGACTTTTGCTTTTTTTTTTCACTTCTTAATTATCCCACCAATGCCTTATTCAGCACTCAGTACACAAGTCCCTAAAACTTTTTTATGGAAAGTAACTTCCAAATTGTCTGGCACATTGTGGGTGCCCTAGGATTATTTATTTTCCTTTTGTATTAGCCAGAATGATTAATTTCTTTAATACAAATAACTCATTCTTTGTTTACTATTAAAGTACACCTAAATATAGTCACCTACTAGAGTAATAAACTTTGTCAAGAAAAATTGTCTAAAGGAATATATGAGATTTCTATGTTAGTTCAATAAAATGTTTGGACCCACTTAATTCAGTCTGAAGATTGGTATTTTGCTAGGTTTGAATTTAGATGTTTTAATTGAGCCATCTTCCAAATTAATTGGAAGTTAAAAGTTAAAATAATTTAAACTTTTATTATTTTATATATATATATTTTTTCTTCTCCACCCTCTCTCCTTCTCCCTGCCCCTACCCCTTCCTTTTTCAAGACAGGGACAAACTGTGGATAATCGATCCATGAATCCACAAGGACCTAGGTCTTCCGGTTCTTTATTTTTATCCAGTTTACAAATTAGTTTTTTGAAACTTTTGTGCAAAATTCAAATACAATTCCATTCTAAACTCCAGATAAAAGTAGCCATGGCCAATAGAGGAAAGTCTGCAGAACAAACAAAAACTTTCCTCAAAACAATCCTGTTACACCCTCTTTCCAACCTGACATTTATTAACCCTGCTTCCCTGGTAGCTCACCTGGTAAAGAATCCACCTGCAATGCAGGAGACCTGGGTTCAATCCCTGGGTTGGGAAGATCCCCTGGAGGAGGGCATGGGAGCCCACTCCAGTACTCTTGCCTAGAGAATGCCCATGGACAGAGGAGCCAGGTGGGCTACAGCCCATGGGGTTGCAAAGAGTTGGACGTGGACGGAGTGACTAAGCACAGCACGGCATATGTGCTACACACTGCTCAAAGCATTTTGTTTTGTTCATAATTCATGCAATCTCACTGAGAATCCTATGAGCCTCTACGACTGTTGTCACCTCCTCAGGGCAGTCACCACCAACTATTGCAACTAAGTTGCATGCCCCACAAGCACCCTTGATCTTCCTTCCTTTTACCTTTCTCTATACAGCACTTCTCACAGTCTAGGATACTACGTATTTTGCTTTATTTTTGTTGCTTACTGTCTATCTCCCCTTCTGCAGGACTCCTCCAATAGAGAGAGATTCCGGAAGAGCAGAGGATTTTTCTTGCATGTTCACTGCTGCAGCCCATTGTGTTAGAAACATGCCTGGCATGTAGTAGGCACTCAAGGAATATTCGAGAATCAGCACCGTTCCCATTACATAGATGAGGACTCTTTGGCATCTGATGCTTTTGTATCACTTTATCTTTAACGCTACAATTTTAAGGATACTGTACAATTCATCAGGAGAAGGTGATGGCACCCCACTCCAGTACTCTTGCCTGGAAAATCCCATGGACAGAGGAGCCTGGTAGGCTGTAGTCCATGGGGTCGCTAAGAGTCGGACATGACTAAGCGACTTCGCTTTCACTTTTCACTTTCATGCATTGGAGGAGGCAATGGCAACCCACTCCAGTGTTCTTGCCTGGAGAATCCCAGGGACAAGGGAGCCTGGTGGGCTGCAGTCTACGGGGTCGCACAGAGTCGGATACGACTGAAGTGACTTAGCAGCAGCAACTATATCTGTATATTTGCATATTATTTGTACTTTGATTTTTGACTTAATAGACAGTGTCACACCTTTGTATTTTGCATCAATCGCTGTATATTTGTAGTATATAAGGAATTCTTTAGTCTCAGGAACTAAGTAGTATAATATAGGGGAATAAATATATGGTTGAATATTGTATTTTAACTCACTGAGAGAGAAAAATTAGACAGAATCATAATATTTTCATTCTCACATTATGCCTGGTACTTTTATGTCTGCGTATTAAGATGATAGGTGCTATAGAAAGGGCAAATAAATACAACATAGGAAGTCTGTTTAGTTATTTTAGAGCTGTTATATTGAAATACTGTCTGGTTTACAATTTTCAACTCCACAAATCCTCATCAATTATTAAATATTTTTCTCATTGAATTAAGCAAGTTGACTGTATTTTCTCAGGAAAAACATCAGGTAAGACACAAGGCTTACTCTTAACATATTAAAATGTTCCCATATGAATGAAATTCTATAGCTCTATTACACTTCTCAGCCCACCCCCACACTAACAGAAAGTATACATTCTATTTGCTACATAAAAGGAAAAAGAATTTAAATTTCATTATTTCTTTGAGGCTGAAAGCAGTTCTTTCCTACTGCAATGACAAAATAAACAAGATATTTTCTAGAACTGAGCCACTGTGTATCAGGCATCATGTGTGGAACTGTCCCGGATGACTCCTGGGTGGTTACAGTGAAGACAAGTATAGACAAAAGTCAGGGAGAGAATGGGACAGTCACATCTTACAGTGGAAAATGCTATGTGGTCCTTCATCAGACACTTGACAATTTTTAATTTGGGATGATTATATATCATCTATCTGTTTATCCAAATTACTCATCAAAAAAGTTTGGTTGAGTACTATTGTACAAAGATACAATTTGCTATTAGCATCCTTCTTCATTTCATTTTGAGTTATGTTCATTGTTTATATGGCTTCTTGCCTGCTAGAACTGCTATCCACATGCATGAGTTCGCTGGGCAGCCGCCTAAACAAGAAACATATGGCCAAGTCGGCTGCGAAAATCGAGACACACACCATTCGTAATTCTATCTCTTTGTGTGTGTGTTGACTTGTGTCCATTCATGCACGTCTACATTTAGGATCTGTATCTCTTACAATCGTGTGCTAATAAAAATATTTATATCATTCCACCCCAACAATACTTATAAATACCACCTTTATTTAGTAACATGTAATCAAGCAGCAAAGAAATATTTTGCCATTTCATCTAGCAGCATCAAAGTTAGAAAGGAGATATGCAATCCTCCATGGTTTTGGCACCAAAACCTAGACTTCAGGTTTTCAGCTCCTGCTTCTGAGCCTGGTCTTGGATCAGGTTCCACAGTTAACAGCAAACACACTCCAACACATTTTAAACCTATGTGCGCAATGTCTTTTTTAGTCTTAGGATCATAAAGTTTTCTAAGAATTATCTTCTTACAACAAGCAAGCAAACTTAATTCTCTGACATTTCAAATCTAAAAGAAGGCTGATTTTTCACTGGAACATGTTTTTTAAAACTACTGTAATTATCTTGGAATTTGGTCGAAGTAGAAGTCTTGAAAATTGGTAGGTCCAGATCTTAAAGTGAGCTTAAAGCAGGTACTTAAAGGACACTAATAACTAACAAAGCACACCTAAGATAAAGTGGGGAAGGTTTAAATGGTCAGAGACCTTTGAATAAAAGAGAACATTAAACCATCATCTTAACCATAGAGTTATAAATATGTCAGAAATTCAGACTTTACTACTGCTCTATGAGTGACCTTGGCTAAGTTGGTTAACCCTTTGTATTCTTTATTTTCCCATTAGGAACAATATCTGCTTGTAAAGGAAATGCTAGACCACGTATCTAAAATAATATTATTACTATTATTATCCCCAACAGAAAAACCATTCCTTTCTGCAATAACGCAATTACAAGTTCAATAAACCTCTGGTGTAGACTTTGTCAAAATACTGAAGAGAAAATAGAGTAGGTTTCCTACTTTTAAAAACCAAATCAATCTGTTATATGTTTTTTTAATTTAATTTCCTTTGCCACACTGTCAATACAGAACTAATGCTGCTTTGCAATTTCATAGGACTTTTCATTTAGAAAAGCACTCCCTATTAGTTATTGCTTGTTACAATATACATGTTAAAATAAAAATCAATATGCTAAGTATTTAATGTGTTTTTTCTCATTTAATGCTCATAATAGCTGGCAAGGTAGATGATATCGTCTTCTCTGTTTTGCAAAGAAGAAAACCAAGATCCATGGATATTAACTTGTTTCCAAGGTGACACGGTTAGTAGGAGATGGAAATAAGATTTGTCCCTGGGCTGACGGATGTCAGATGAGTCCCTTTAATCACTGTGTAGTCTGTTCCCAAAACTGGTGGAAGAAACCTTCTAGTGAACATTGAGATGCTTAAGTGCTGAATACTCGCCAAGGTTGCCCAGCCTGTGTACATGAGGTTTGAGTTCATGGATCCTAGCACAATGTTGCTCTTATTAGACTGAATTGTCATTGAAGGCTTTCTATACCTTCGTTAGGGTTCATGAATGAGAAACCTCAGAAAAAAAATTAATTTGATAGTCTCTAATTATTTACTTAGAGTCTCTTCAGTTTTGATTCTAGTTCAGATGTTGCCTTTCATAGGTGGCATAGTGCTGAATGCAGGGCTTCCCTGGTAGCTCAGTTGGTAAAGAATCCACCTACAATGCAGGAGACCCAGGTTTGATTCCTGGGTCAGGAAGATGCCCTGAAAAAGGGGTAGGCTACCTGCACCAGTATTCTTAGGCTCCCTGGTGGTTCAGACTGTAAAGAATCTGCCTGCAATGCGGGAGATCTGGGTTCAATCCCTGGGTTGAGACGATTCTATCCATAGATTGCAAAGATCCCCTGGAGGAGGGTATGGCAACCCACTCCAGTATTCTTGCTTGAAGCATCCCCGTGGACAGAGGAGCCTGGCAGGCTATAGTATATGGGGTCGCAAAGAGTCAGACACAACTGGGCCACTAAGAACAGCCCAACACAGTGCAGAATGCAAGAGCCTCTCTCAGGGAGCTAAGGCATGACTTTGGTGATGCTGTACTTGTGGCAGTGATTTTCCAAACTGGAGTCCATGGAGCATTGTTCTGGAGGATGCTAACAGGTAATGCAACACAATGAGTTCTGCATTCTCAAACATTTGGGAAAATTTTAATGATACAGTGTTAAACATCTTTAAAGATCATGCTGTAGTTGCTGTTAGCCCTGTAATTAACATCATGCCTTTGAAGACAGGGCCAATAGAGCATACAGCAGTTCTCCAAAATATTTATTCACTTGGTTTTCAAATGTGTTTTGAATGTTCTGGGAATCGTTTCCCAAGGAACCTGAATTCCAAAAGGCTCTTCTGGGGTATAAGTACTGCCCAATGATGTTGAAGCTGAAACTCCAATATTTTGGCCATCTGATGTGAAGAGCTGACTCATTTGAAAAGACCCTGATTCTGGGAAAGATTGAGGGCAGGAGGAGAAGGGGATGACAGAGGATGAGATGGTTGGATAGCATCACTGACTCAAAGGACATGAGTTTGGGTTGATTCCGGGAGTTGGTGATGGACAGGAAGGCCTGGCGTGATGCGGTTCATGGGGTCCCAAAGAGTCAGACACGACTGAGCGACTGAACTGAATGATCCTAGGGCATTTTCTGGCCCATTAACAGTTTACACTTCTTGTCTCATCTCTTTCAACATTCATCTTCCATCCTCATTCTCAGCTGATAGTCTTGTTTCCTATTTCCCATAGAAAACAGAAGCCCTCAGGAGTAAACTTTCCACTTATATGCTTTCACACCCCAGCTACCCATCTTCTTACAGCACCACCTTCCTTCCTGGTACTGTGGATAAATCATGGTGCTTGTATCTAACTCCTCTACCTTTAGCATGAAACTCCTTATCTTCTCACCTACTCATGTATACTGTTCCATAACTGTTTCCTCACTTCTGCATCACCAGTTTTTCCTTCTCCACTGAATCAATTTCTTTAGCACACAACACCCTATAATTTACCAAATCTTAGGAAAAACATTTGAAAACCTGACCACACAGTCTCTTTCAGCTCCTACTTCATTTCTCTATTATTTGTTGTAACAAAAGTCTGTCAAGAAGTGCTGCATTTTTTTTCTGTACTCAATCTCTCTTTTCCCATCTCTCTCCTGAAAACAATTCCATCAGACTTTCATCCCCACTGCCCTACTAAAACAGCATTTGTTAAAGTCAGCAAAAATGAAATCTGGTGTTTTGATCTGGTAATAAATGCTCAGTTAGCATTATCTTGATCTATCAGCAGTACACGGCACAGAGAGGTCAGGAAGAAGAAGTCTAACACAAACACCAACTGATGGTTAAAGAGACAGTAAAACACCCTCTCCTCCTTGAAACATTTTCTTGCCCTGCCTTCCAGAATATCCCATTATCTTATTCTTTTTTTTGTTTTCCTAACTATTCCTATGTCAGACTGCCTACATTAGATCTCTTAACTGTCTCTGCCCACTCCCTTGGTGATCTCATCCAGTCTTGATGGCTGTGAATGCCATCTCTATGCTGATCATTCTCAAATGCGTATCTCAAGGTGCCCTTCACTCCAGATTTATATATTCCTCTCTTTATTCTATAGCTACACTGATGTGTAGGATGGACACCTAAAGTTAACTTACCTAAAACTGAACTGCAGATCTTACCTTCCCCCTATTCTTCACCATTCCTAGTCGTTTTCTTCATCCCGGTAGACAGCAATTACTTCTCTTCCCTCATTGTTAGGGTGAAAAATCTTAGTTACATTCTTGACTCCTATATGTTCATGTATGATAAGCCAGCAAGTCCTATTGATTCTTCTTTCAAGTTCTATCTAGAATCTGGTATTCTCTCAACACCTCTATTTTCACTAACCTTCACCTCACGCGGATCATTACAGAAGTTTCTTAAATAGATGCTCTGCTTTCATCCTCCCCTGTCTACAGACACTTCTCAGGGCACTATCTAGAGGGAACCGCCTAAAACATGAGTCATATCTTGTTACTCCATGGTTCAATGGTATACGCATTCACCCTTTTTTTTTTTTTTCCAACACCCCACAAAGCATGTGGGATCTTCCTCAACCAGGGATCAGACCCATGCCACCTGAACTGGAAGTGTGGAGTCTTAACCACTGGACTGCCAGGGAAGTCCCCATCTCACTATTTATTAGCAAAAGCCTCACACAGCCTTCCAAAGTGGCCATGTCAGGGCTTTACCTCTCCAAATCCCATCTCCTATTTTTCTCTTTCATACTTTTCCACCCACTCTGGCCTCCTGGTAGTTCCTGTACACACCAGGCCACACTTGCTGCTGCCTCTGCCCTGAGCTCTGTGCCTGGTGAATATTCTCACCTCTAATGTCTGCTCACCCAGTCAAAGAGGCCTTCCTGGATCACCTTTTGAAAAACAGCAACTTCTTCCCCACCCTGTCCCACCTCCCTTCTCTGATTTATTTCTCTCCATATATCAAATCAATAGTAAAAATAATTTTTTAAAAAATGTTCTCTCTTCTTCCCAGTAGGTTGTAATCTCAGGAAGGACAGACATTTTTGTCTGTTTTGTTCAATAATGTATTCGCATTGCCTAGAAAAGTGCCTCAAATTTGTTGGCACTTAAGAACCATCTTCCCAGGTGGTGCTAGTGGTAAGGAACTTGCCTGCCAGAGCAGAAGACATAAGAGACCTGGGTTCAATCCCTGGGTCAGGAAGATTCCCTGGAGAAGGGAATGGCAACCCACTCCAGTATTCTTGCCTGGAGAATCCCATGGACAGAGGAGTCTGGTGGGCTACAGTCCATGGGGTCGCAAAGAGTCGCACACGACTGAAGCGACTTACCGTGCACGCAAGAACCATCTATTGAATTCATTATGGAATAAACTAATGAATACCCCTCTAATACATGTTGAAGTAATTCTTCCTACCGAAATATTACCATACATGAAAACAGTAGCACTCATAAACAGAGCATTAGTAGTTTAAATAAGAGGACTTTGTTTCTGTGAATTTAAAGACAAAATTTCTGTTATCATCATTATTCAGTTTTAATATAATAAAATACAATGCTTCATCCATGATGACTAATTTTAGGACTCATAATAAGTGGTGAGTTTTGAGGGTTTTTTTTTTTTTCCCACAATTAGTTCTATGAATAGAAACTTACCTAGGTGATTACAGATGTGTATAGTGAACTGCTTTTAGGGTCTTAGAGAAGACTAAAGAGTAATAGTTCTGAAGAATAAGTCCTGAGAGCAGGAAAAAATAGCACTTGAGGGGCATTTTCATATCATCATTTACAGTTAAAATTGTAATTTCAACTATATAAAATGTGATCAGGCATTTACAGTCAATAGACAAAATTGTACAAGCCCCCAAAGGGCAAAGAATTCCTACACTTAAGAGAAAGTCAAAGGAACAGTAAGAAATTCTGACCAGGAAATGATTGAAACTTACATGTATGTGATTTAGGAAGTAGACTTGACAGAAGGAACCTATCTTCAGTGTGATTTGGAGTTGCTGCAGTCACAACATGAAGAATAAAGATGGCTCTTTATATAAACTGATCAATGCAGTCAACCAAAATTAATACGACCAAAAAAATCTGTAAGTAATTTACAGTGTTTTAAAAGTGCGTGTTGAAAAGAAAAAGATGAGGTGAACAAATACAAAGTAAAAAGTGGTGGGACTCTTAAAGAATAAGAAGAGCAGTTGGTAATGGCAGTGTTTCATTTGTGGCAGTATTTTCCAAGACAGCGGGTGGGTGGCTTGACTTTGGAATATAAATAGATGCCCTGGTACAGTCTTTGAATGGAGAGAAAAGCAGGTCACTGGGCTCCTACAATGTGGTGAAAATAGCCTGCAAGACCACCCAGCATGTGTACTCTGATCCCAGATTTACCAAGATGTTAAAAAAATTTTGATTTCTCAATACAGGCTAGTTGGCAGGAATATTAAGCTAAGTTTCTCATTATTAATTATTTAAATGTCATCCTGGTACAAATAATTCATGTGTCACTTGGGGGCCAGATGAGCTTGTTTTCCTTTCCAGGCAAAATTCCGAACTGATAAAAATTTCTAGAATGCTCCCTCCACCCCATTTCCATAATTGTATTACCTTCCTAAGAACCAAATATTTTATTTGCCAGTACTTTTGTGCCACCTGATAAACTAACAGGACATTTTAAAGATGTTTGCTTTTATGGAGATCTTAAGACCTACAAGCTGACAGAAGCAAAACATAAAGTCCAGAAAACAATAGAAAGATGTAATGTTCTAAAAACAATTAGTAGCTATCATTTATTAAATGTTTGCTACATATCTGTCACTTTTAACACATACATGGGGTATAATTTTTACATAGTCACAAAATCTGGGTGTTAAATATGAAAATGCTTTTCTTTCCCCCATTGTAATAGAAACCACTTAAGAACTCTTGATCTCTCTCATGATGAAAATGTTTGCATTGCAAGTTTCTCAATAATTTTCTGAACTCATTGTAGTCAATTTAAAGTTTTCAGTCAGCCAGTGATTCTCCTTCATGCTCTGTGAAGACAGAGGTTGAACTAAGACCCGGGTCAGAAAGGAATTGAGGGAGATACTGGTAAAGACACTACCTTGGCCTAGGGATCTGATTTGGGTGTTATCCTCTGTGCTTTTTGGTCCAGTAAGTTACGGCTGGTCCTTTCTGGACTTGAGTATCTGTACATCCACTGTTAATCCATATCCCACCCCGTTGTCAGACCGTGCTTCTTTCATCTTCCTTGTTCCAAACGTGAGGTCTCCTTTGGTCCACTTGTTCTCTCAGTGCAAGGACCAAGGGCTTTCTCCACACCACACCCGGGTCAGTGACTGCAAAGGCCTAGGAACTCAGAGACCTGATTCAACCATTGTTAGGTAACAGCATTTGGTTTGATACTGGTTTTAAACCTCTAGGAAACATTCAGTGCTGTGGGCTTTACCTAGGGAAGCCATGTTATTGCCCTTCCCTCCCAGGATCCCCCCTGAACCTCTTGACTGCCCCATCATGGGTTTCTAGACATCACTGACCCTCTTGCTTGTTAATTGGGATTTTTTAAACTTCTACCACCAAATGGAATGCTGACTTTTGTGTTCTAAATTGGATCTGGCCCCCTCCTTAAGCAATGAATACTATTTGTTCAGTTAATAGAATCTTGAGACTACTGAGAACTTAAGAATGACTACAAACATAAATTGCATTAATTAAATTTTTTAAAATATTATCTTCTGAGTTTTATCTCCTTAATAAATATTTGCATCCCTAGGGAGGGGAATACTTTGCCAAGATTATCATAGTTTAAATTTTGTTTACCCATAATCTACTCCCCTCAGTCTCTGATATTAAGGAGTTACATGTGGCTGATCGAAGAAGGCAATGGCACCGCACTCCAGTACTCTTGCCTGGAAAATCCCATGGACAGAGGAGCCTGGTGGGCTGCGGTCCATGGGGTCGCTAAGAGTCGGACACAACTGAAGGACTTCACTTTCACTTTTCACTTTCATGCATCGGAGGAGGAAATGGCAACCCACTCCAATGTTCTTGGCTGGAGAATCCCAGGGACGGGGGAGCCTGGTAGGCTGCCGTCTATGGGGTCGCATGGAATCGGACACGACTGAAGTGACTTAGTAGCAGCAGCAGCAGCAACAGCATGGGTGAAGATGTCACTTGCTTGCACTATAGGATCATTGCTGCTTTCCCAAGAATTTCTCTTTGCTCACTTTCCCCTCCAAGGTAGTCTGTACTACAGAAGGGGCTATTGTGATGCTGGGATAACTAAGGGAGGTTTTCTGAGGGTTATAGGAAATGATATATATGACCCCAGTCCAAACCTCCTGGGATGTCCACTGACTCCCAGGAGTAGCAACTCTCCCATCACTGTGTAAAGGCAATCTGGCTAAAGGGAGGATTTTTTGTTTAATCACTAAGTCTTGTCCAACTCTTTGTGACCCCATGGACTGTAGCCCACCAGGCTCCTCTGTCCATGGAATTTTTTCAGGCAAGAATATTGAAGTGGGTTGCCATTCCCTTCTCCGGGAGATCTTCCCAAACCAGAGATCAGATCTGCATCTCCTGCATTGGCAGGTGGGTTCTTTACCACTGGCCACCCAGAAGCCCAAAGGGAGGACAGACCCTGACTAATCAGTCCTTGGCTCTTGCAAGATCATGATGTCTCCATTCTCCAGGGTCTCAAGGATCCCTTCCTAGTTTATTGAGCTTCTATATCACTAGCTATGAGTAGTCCTCACAGCTTGAACAGATCTTGTTTTTTCTTCCAAAATCAAACTCTCCAACTGCCATCACCATGTTTATGGCCTAAGCTGGTACCCCCTAAAATCAGCCTTCCTTCTATGAGTAGGAGGTTTAATTTTTGGCATTTCAGAGTCACAGTGAATTTTACAGTTTGGGGTTCCAAACTTTGGCTTTCTGCATACGGTTCTCTCACAACATCATGGTTGGGACTTGCTTCAGTTCTTGTCTAAGGTTTAAATTAGTTCATGGTGCAAGTATGCCTTAGATGAATGTTCCTTGGAATGTCAGCAAGCTCCTACATGCAGCAGACTTAAAGTTTTACACTCACTAACCTATGAGTGCAGAACTTTAATAGTATTTATTTTTCTACAAGTGAATTTAATTCAGTTCTGAAGTTCCCCTTTTAAAGATTATACAAAGATAATCTGAGCAATTCAAGATGGCTCAGTCATTTGCGACTTTTGTGTGGCCAAATCAAGTAACATACTCAATCACTTGACTATTCTCTTCCTCTTCGTTCTTCTTTTCTGGGATAAGCTGCATTGGGAGAAATGCTGTTGCTTTTGCATCATCCTGGCATTGGGGAGCGGTGTTTGGTCCAAGTGATGTCTTCTGAACTTGCTGGCCTCCAGGGAGGTGAAGCTCCCTTGAGTGATCTCTGCCAGTATCCTGGCATCTGTTCCTGATATCTGTGGTTCCTCCATGGCCTCTAGTCTCGGAGTCTACACATTCTTGTTTCTCTCTTGGTTGTACCACTTCCATGCCCATGGGAACTTCTTGCAGAGATGACTTCCTCAGCACCCCCACACCCCTGCCGCCATTCTTCAGGTGCTGGGTTGGAGACTTTCTTCAAAACACGGCTTCCCAAACTTCCTTGATGGTCCAGTGGTTAAAAATCTGTCTGGCAATGCCAGGGAACACCAATTGGATCCCTGGTCTGGGAAGATCCCAAGTCCCACAGAGCAACTAAGCCCGAGTACCGCAGCTACAGAGCCCATGCACTCTAGAGCCCATGCTCCAGCACAAGAGCAGCCACTGCAATGAGAAGCCCACACACTGGTCCCCCACTTGCTGCAACTAGAGAAAGCCACATGCAGCAACAAAGACCCAATGCAGCCAAAACTAAATAAACAAATTAAAAAATACATACACAGTATATCTGTGTATACACAAAATCTCATAGTGGGGCAATCAGGGAAAAACAAACAAAAAAACACCTTTCCAAGTTATATCTTGGGCAGCTAAGCCCTAGTCCTGATGCTCTGAGAATCTCCCCCAAATATAGAATTTATGTTGCTATCTCTATTTATAATTGAGATTTTAATTTGAGACAGAGTCCTGGGAACTTCTTAGAGGCTTCTATATGATCTAGTCATGTTTCCTCCAACTCAATTCATTCTAGCCATCTGATTTTTCTCTTAGCACATTTGGGATGAGGGAGCCTGCTCTGTAAACATCATATGGATTTTCTGCAAGATGTCAGTGTTAGTCGCTCAGTCATGTCTGACTCTTGGAAATCCATAGACTGTAGTCCACCAAGTTCCTCTGTCCATGGGATTCTGCAGGCAAGAATACTGGAGTGTGTTGTCATTCCCTTCTTCAGGGCATCTTTCTGACCCAGGGATCAAACCCAGGTCTCCTGAATTGCAGGTGGATTCTTTACCATCTGAGCGATCAGGGAAGAACTTTCTAGTTCTACTTCCATAAAAGTGTAGTTTATGGTATAAAATCTACAGTCTGAGTGAACCAAGCTCTGAATCTTTGAACCCCGCAAATCCTTTTCTTTCTCATTAAGTCTAGTTCTGGCAAACCTAAAGTGATTTGAAATATCTGACACAAAAAAGGTTGCATAGGTCAGCTTTTTACCCCTTCTCCTAGGAAAAAGCCAAAAGCCTAAGGCTTTAAAAATGGACCTTGCAAACTTAATTTTTTATGAAATTACACATATAATCCACCAAAATCAGCTAAGTTCAAAATCATGTAAGAATAACTAAAAGTCATGGGAGAAGGTGGAGAGAAGCCCAGAAAATTCCAGAGCTCAGATTGAGCCACCTCCTGAAGACAAGGAGCTCTCCCTAAAGTGCAAACACTACTTTACTTATTTAGAAGAAGGAGTCAGGAACATGGGTGAGCAGGGCTTCAGCTGAGGCCTTTTAGAGCCTTTTGCTTCAGATAAACAGAAAAGGAAGAGTTGAACAAAGGCACACAGATGAGCCATAACTGCAGAAATTAGCCTCCCTCTGTGCTAGAGCAGGGGGAGAATTGTTCCTGCTGGGAAGACCCCCAGGCAAGTCTTCCAGATTCCTGACCTCCAGCAAAAAGCCTAGGTGCTACAGCATCATGAAAAGATTTCTAAGAAAGAAAAATATGTAAAAGAACAGCAACTTTTCCCTACAGATAAAGAGCAGGCATCAAACTCAATATTTTGAGTACCTCTAACCGTATTCCCAGAGGGAAGTATAAGCCAAAGATTAAATATCCAGCCAAACTAGCATTTGAATATAAAGACTGAAGTCTGTCCAGGCTGTTTTGAACATGAGGAACACAGGGCATATGGTCCAAATATAAACCAAATGTGACAGAAGGTGGTGATAGAACAGATATATGTGTGTTATATGCCCTAACAACTTAGAATGTATTTAGCTCACAAAAATTTGGAGGAGATAAGGAAAAATGGGTCAGAGTAAACTTGCTGATTGCTTCGTCTAAAATACTTGAGAGTCAGGAGATATCATTTCAAGTTGACAGATGGAGTAATAGAAATACTAACACATGTAACCATACTATTAAGCACTGAAAAAAATATTAGAGTTGGAGAGAGGGAGGAGAGAGGACACAGGAAACATGCTAATTTTATCATTGCACATAATAGAAAGTTAATAGGTACTGTCTAAAGAAATGAAAAACTAAGGATATTATATTGTTATAAGAGTTCCGCTGGTGTAAGAATACCAAATTTCTAAATAATAGAAGAACTGTACAAACACATAGACACAAAGAATATAGGCCATAGAGTTAAAGGCTTAAATAGCCTATAAAACTGAAAACATAATATTGTGTTTAGTCTTTTCTTCCTGTTAGATTGCAAGCTACATGAAAATGAAAATACAGAAGTGATCATAGATGATAGATAGATGAAAGAAAAATGATGGTAAATAGAGAGAGAAAGAGGGAGAGTCACTTCTTTCAATCAACATCCCTGAGGCCTGGAATGGTGCCTCTATTATCTATCTATTTATCTATCTATCACTTTTGTATTTCCAGCTCCTATGATACCTGGAGTAGAAGACACTCAATAAATGATAGAACTAAGATATCTCTCATTAATAAGTGTAAGTAGGTTTCACTCTTTATGAAAGAAGTTTCAGACCGATCTCAATGAAAAGCCAAAGCTGTGCTACCTATGCAGCTAAGTCGCTTCAGTCGTGTCCGACTTTGTGCGACCCCATAGACAGCAGCCCACCAGGCTCCCCCATCCCTGGGATTCTCCAGGCAAGAACACTGGAGTGGGTTGCCATTTCCTTCTCCAATGCATGGAAGTGAAAAGTGAAAGTGAAGTCGCTCAGTCGTGTCCGACTCTTCGCGACCCCATGGACTGCAGCCCACTATGCTCCTCCATCCATGGGATTTTCCAGGCAAGAGCACTGGAGTGGGGGTGCCATCGCCTTCTCCTGTAAGCCAGAGCTAAAACATTCTGACTTAAAAATATTGTAGATTAAAAGCTGGGCAACCTTTCAACAAACAAAAATTAAAGAAAGCTAGAGTCATGATCTTAGTATCAGATATGGGGTTTCAGGCCCATATGCATTAAATAAAACTAATAAGGTTATAATTCACAGTGGAGATACAGGTATGGATATTCATGCTCTGCCCAAAACAAGAGTGAAATAGTAGTAATAAAGCAGAAATTTAAAAAAGTATAAATAAATAGGGAGAAACATACTAGCAATACAAGCCCTTAACTTACTTTTCTCACAGACCAAAATTAAGTGACTAAAAGACTTAACTATTATAATTAGCAGGGTAGATCTGATAATACATACAGATGTATATAACCAACGTTGAACACAGCAACTACATGTCCAAGTGTTCAAGTCACATTTACAAAAATTGATCACCTATTATGCTACATAGAAAACCTTAATGAATTTTGCAAAGTAGAAATAATACAAATGTTCTGATTCTTATGCAATGAAATAAGAAACATATGAAAATCTAAAAAATATTGCATTTATCTTTTCAATTATTTAAGAAATAATTTTATTGTTTTGTTTGACTTATTTTTGAGCACTAAGAAACTGACATTATACAGTAAGGACTTTTCTGGGACTTTTCTTTCATTTTCACTCAATGTCATCGTCCCAGTCATCTATCCTTGTCTATCCCTTTGTCATCACTGCAAAACTCAGTGGCTTAGAACGACAAACATCATTTGTAACTGATGGACCTAAGTGGACATCTCATGCTGTCTCTAGATTCAGGAGTTTAAGAAAAGCATGGTTGTGGCTCAGAGCCTCTTATGTGTTTGAAATCCAGTGATTTCTAGAGCCAGAGTCATCTCTGAAACATCTTCACTCATATTTCTGCTGTCTGAGCTGGTAACACAAGCATAGCTTCTCGGTCTACCTCTATTTCTAGGTATTCTTTCCACGGAGTCTTTTCAACTTGGTGACTATAGGGTCATCAGACTACTTACAAAGCAGCTTAGCACTCCAAAGGCCAAGAGGGAAGTACATTGCCTTTTATCATGAGCACTCAGAAACCACATAGCCTCTGTCCTGTATGAGTTGAAGCAGTCACAAAGACACAGCAAATTCAAAGGGAGAAAACACAGACTCCACTTCTTGATGTGGGAGGTGGTGGTGGAGAGGGTGGAGAAGGTTCTGGAAGAACATTCGGGACCAGAAATAATACTGTGGCTGTTTTGGGAAAATATCCTCCACCATAATTATCTTTCAAAGATAAGTCATGGTTTTTTGTTTTCATCATTGAGAACAGTTCAGTTCAGTTCAGTCGCTCAGTCATGTCCAACTCTTTGCAACCCCATGGACTGCAGCACGCCAGGCTTCCCTGTCCATCACCAACTCCTGGAGCCTACGCAAACCCATGTCCATCACGTTGGTGATGCCATCCAACCATCTTATCCTCTGTTGTCCCCTTCTCCTCCCACCATCAATCTTTCACAGCATCAGGGTCTTTTCCAATGAGTCAGCACTTCACATCAGGTGGCCAAAGTATTGGAGCTTCAGCTTCAGCATCAGTCCTTCCAATGAAAATTCAGGACTGATTTCCTTTAGGATTGACAGGTTGGATCTCCTTGCAGTCCAAGGAACTCTCAAGAATCTTCTCCAACACCACAGTTCAAAAGCATCAAATCTGTCTGAGAACACTTCATTTTATTAATCCATTCTTCTGTTGGTAGACATTTAAATGGTTTTCAATGTTTTGCTCTTGTGAACATCTTTGCTGGAGACATTCTTGTATAAGTCTCCTGGTAACAGGTGTGCAAGTTACAGCTCTTGGGGATAAACCTAGGCACAGGAATGATGTGTCATAGAGTACCAGATATTTCACTTTGCAGCATAATATTACATTTTCTTCCACGCGAGTTGAATCCATTTAGAATCGGTCATCAGCTCCAGTTTCTTCCACTCTGTACCTTCCCTCCACTCTTTTCCTTTCCCTTTATGTATATATGTATCATAAGAGTGTATTGGCTACTTTACAAGGTATATTTTAAAAATTCAGAATTTTTGTTTGTTTTTCTCACTGCTACATTCTCAGTGCTTAGAAAAATGTTTGGAAAACAAAAATTTGTTGAATGAATGTAGCTTTGTGTCCTGTGACAAGTAACTGAACTTGGCTTATTGGAGATTTATTTGTAAGTTTGAGGTTTAACTATTTTCTTTTAAAATTAAAAGTACTTTAATTCAAGAGAAACACTTGCAGTAGGAGAACATTAAAAAAGCATGAAAGGAATGGGTACAATGGCCCTTTGCTTTTCAAGTCTTCGTCTATTCTAAAATTTTCAATAATTTTAGAATTTAAAGACAAAAACATGACTTCTGATTCCACTATGATTTTCCTCACTATTTTCTTCTATGTCCTCTTTTTCCTGAGTCTCTGCTTTCGTCATTCCAGTTTGAGTGGTGGAAGGACTCTAGCATTGAAAAAGAGTTAAAAGAAAGATACACTGAGTAATATTTCAAAACATTGTCACTATTCTCTCATACTGTCCTGAAGCAGCCCTTATGGTACGTAGGGAGTAACTGTGGAAGTCAAGTGCCTGAGGCTCAGTGTAGTTAAATGACTTGCCCAGGGTCATATAAAAAGTAGTCACAAGTTGAAACCACCTCAGCCTGATTTTAAAGCCCATATAGTGTCCTATATATGTGTGCTGTAAGCCCATATATCTGTCCAAATACAGATAATTTACTTATTTTTTCCAATCCTTAAAAAAAAAACTATTTATTTTACTGTAGAAAATTCACCGAATACAGAAAAATAGAAATAAAAAAATTGAAGATCATGTGAAATTCTACTTTGGAGATTTGACAGTAAGTGTTCAATATTTTGGTTAATATCTTTTTGTATCTGTGTGGGCCATGTATGTTAATATAAACTTACCATAAGTGAGGTCATAAATGTTTTTTGACTTCCTTTCTGCATTTAACAATGAATCACAGGGGATTTCTTTATCAGTGTATAAAGAGATACACTTTTAATGACTTCCTAGTGTCCATTTTATATATTAACATGACAATTTATTAATCAATATTTTGCAAATATATAAAATGCTGTGATAAATACTCTTATATGTATATCTTTTTTCCACAGTTTTCTTTTTATGAGACATTTCTTGTCTCAAATATTAAAATATGCAGAACTTGCAGAGAACTTGTAGAACTCATCTGATCAAACACCGGTTTACCTGATTTTACAGCCAAGATCCCTAAAGCAGGGCAGAAGGTATTTGTAAAACCACATTATTCAAGGTATAAATAAGACCAGGAAATGATTGCTTAGAGAAATAATTGTAATTTTTAAAAGATGTTTTGCTATAGCCGTGATTTAACTTTTGTGGGGAAGGAGATGGAAGTTGCTTGTGCTCACTCACTCTGAGGTAGAGCAGTAGCCCATGACAAGGTGGACCCAAACACTAGTATAGCAGAAACAAGGAGCTCAGAGGGGTCACTGGAGACGGTCAGCTTAAGCCATGTTCTGCCTGATCCCTTCAGCTTCCTGTGGATCCATTACAAAATCCTGAACTTTACCCCAGACTTGTCATTAATCTTCATCATGCCCTGAAAAACTGGACCAGAAATGTCAACATGCTTGGATAGGCCAATTGTTTGGATCAGAGAAAACCATTAGGCAGGGGAAATTAGTGATCTGGGATTCCAGTTGTCTTGGTTAATTGCCACTGGGGAAGATGGCCGCTGGCATCTGAGACGTTCTCTGTCTCAGACGGCACTCACCAGGGAGACTCCCAACCAATACCCTCCCTGCCCTAGGGACGGCCTGCTTTCAGTTTCTTGTGCCTCACTCCTCTTCATTTTTTAAGAATTATTTAAATTTGTATTGAAAATTTATTTTCTTTATTTTTATTGAAAATTTAAGTTAATTTTTATTTACAATGTCTTGTTAGTTTCAGGTGTTCAGCACAGTGATTCAGTTTTATATATATGTGTGTGTATGTGTATATATATATATATATATATCTTCTTTTTCAGACTCTTCCCCTTTATAGATTATTACTGAGTATAGTTCCTGTGCTATAAAGTAGGTCGTTGTTGATTCATTCCTATATACATTGCTGTGTAAGTTGCTGAGTTTGCGCAAAGCCCGGGAGACAGTGAAGGACTGGGAAGCCTGGGGTGCTGCAGGCCATGGGGTCGCAGAGAGTTGGGCACAACTGAGCGATTGAACAACAAGTTGCCAGTTGCTTCTGCTGCACTTTGTTGGTTTGTTCTTATTCAACTTTAAAATGTTATGACATTTAAAATCACGCTTTTCTGTAAAATCTTCATAATGACTGGTGGAAATAAGTGGAACCCAGATAGTGCAGGTTCTGGCATGGCTGAGATGAGAGAGCAGGGGAGGGCCCTGTGGGTGGTCTGGGAGGTCCTCGGGAGGGCAGGACCTGCAGAGGCTGCGGGGGCTGGAGGCTGAGTGAAGACATATGTGTGGCTGCAGGATGTTGGGCTGGATTCCTTCCCAGCCATCCGGTGGGGGATTTGTGGGGCGGGGAGGGGGAACTAGGGGGAGTGTAAGATAGAGGCGATCTGGAAGGTGCTCTGAGTTCTTGGAGCAATCTTCCAGTAGGATGAAGAAGCCCGCAGTGACCTTCCAGTGTTGCAGATGTGAACAATTCAAGTTCCAGGATTAGGTAGGTGGAAGGCCCCTGGAATCCAGTACTCAGACTCCCGCTTTTTGGTGAGAATCTGCTTTTTCTGAACTTCTGAACTTGGATTACAAAGCTATCATCAAGCTTCTTGAGGGAAAAAAAAAAGGGTTCAAAACAAATTGAGTCCCAAAGAAAAGTAAATCTTGGGCAATCACGGGAAAGGGAAACAATGGAGAGACCAAGTTGATTGTCAAGAGATGATTAGATTACTTGAATAAAAAGATCCCATGTGGAAATCAAGCATTCAGTGGGGGAAGAAGGATGTAGAACAGGAGAAGAAAAAGCTTGAAAGTGTTACCCTTAACGAGCTTTGTGGAATTTTGCCTGACACATAGGTAGTTTGCAATGAATGCTCACCAGATGAATAAATGAAGCTCTGCTACAAGAGACAAAACAAATTGATAAAAAGTCATTCACTAATCTGGATTGTAATTCACTGAGATTTTGTAAAATTTTTAGAGTTAAAAGAGCTGTTGGAGGTGGTTGGTTGATTAGCACATAGTGGATACCTACTGTGTGTTAGTAAAAGGGATCGGAATACAGGATACCCCAGTTCTTTGCCTAAATAGGTGGAAACAGATGTGTTTCCTACCCCTCAGATACTTCAAGGCAAAGCTGAGACCAGAACCCAGAGATCCTGAATCTTAGTTCTTTTCACATCCCATTAGTTCACGTTCTTTCTAGGAATTAAGTGCCCTGGAGGAAACTTTGTCTACCTGTGTTCCTGAGACCTCGTGCAGTACACACAGGGACAGCAGATCCAAAACAGGGTGCACCCTTCAGTCTGACCGAAATAGCAAGCGCTGACATGAAAGAATCAGTGTAGCCTTTTGGAAAGGATATTTTTTCAAAAACGTACTATCACATTAAGATGAATCATATGAGAATGTCACAGGTAAGATAACAATACCTTCCTGAATTCCCATCAAGGAAACCCAAATCTAACAACATTCTGAAAATCATGGAGGGAGATATGGATGTAATAATGCCGAAAATTCTGACACCGAGTGCAATGTTAGTCACAGAAACCTTTGCACAATAATAAAGAATACTGAAACTTGAGAGCTGGTGAAGGCACATATTCCATTATTACTTGAGTGTACTCTGGAGCAACTGAGAAATTTTGATGCATGGCACCTGTAACCTCAAGGTAGAGTAGTTGCTGTATGTCTTAAGGTTAATCACTTCTTTTATTTTCATTCAATAATCCAATATATCCTCTAATTTTGATTTTATTTCTGAAGGACACATTTCTATTGAGAAGGTATTACTCCAACTAGTTGAAGTGAGCATTACAATCCACCTGGCTGTAATAGTTTTCGGTGTAAATTAAGAAATTGGCATTTTGGTTTATCAATGCTTTGCAATGTGGTTAATGTGAATTAATTAGCTCAGCAGAGAGAATTAGAAGCCCAATTGCAGGGTATTAAATATAGCTCCCCATTATATATAGTAGGACCTTGCTACTTGTTTATCCGTTCTATACATAATAGTTTGCATCTGCTAAACCCAAACTCCCAATCCACTTCTCCCCTACCACCACATCCTTGGTAACCACACGTCTGTTGTTTACGTGTGTGAGTCTGTCTCATGGAAAGTTCATTTCTTTCACATTTTCTATTCCACATGTAAGTGATAATATCATATCCTATAATAAACTATCATGGAAAACATTATGAAAAAATATATATGTGTGTGTATAAGTGAATCAGCTTGCTGTACAGTAGAAATTAATACAATGTTGTAAAGCAACTATACTTCCATAAAATTAATAAATAAACTTATAATGGTAGAAAAGTCCAATTGCAGAACTTAAAAATGTAGGAACATAGTATCTTCTTTAGCATAAGACCATGGCATGATGATGCATGCGTCTGTACTCTTTGTATGCGTATTTTTCATCTGAACACTGAAGGTGAAATTCTGTACTCATTGGGACGTCAACACTCAGTGAAACTCAGTCTAAAGTAGGTAGGTCTCCCCAGAAACCATAAAGCCTTAGAGGAAAACATAGGCAGAATACTCTCCAACATAGATCACAACAAGATCCTCTATGACCCACCTCCCAGAATAATGGAAATAAAAACAAAAGTAAACAAATGGGATCTAATTAAACTTAAAAGCTTTTGCGTAAGGAAGGTAACTATAAACAAGGTGAAAAGGCAGCCTTCAGAATGGGAGAAAATAATAGCAAATGAAACAACTGACAAAGAACTAATCTTCAAAATATACAAGCAGTTCAATACCAGAAAAATGAACAACCCAATCAAAAAGTGGGCAAAAGAACTAAACAGACATTTCTCCAAAGAAGACATACAGATGGCTAGTAAACACATGAAAAGATGCTCAACATCACTCATTATTAGAGGAATGTAAATCAAAACCATAATGAAGATTCATCTCATGCCAGTTAGAATGGCCACTATCAAAAAGTCTACAAACATTAAATGCTGGAGAGGATGTGGAGGAAAGGGAACCCCTTACACTGTCGGTGGAAATGCAAACTGGTACAGACACTATGGAGAACAGTGTGGAGATTCCTTAAAAACCTGAGAATAGAACTGCCATATGACCCAGCAATCCCACTGCTGGGCATACACACCATGAAAATCAGAATTGAAAGAGACACATGTACCCCAGTGTTCACTGCAGCACTGTTTACAATAGCTAGGACTTGAGGCAACCTAGATGTCCATTCATCAGCAGACAAATGGATAAGGAAGTTGTGGTACATATACACAATGGAATATTACTCTGTTATGTAAAGGAAAACATTTGAGTCAGATCTAATGAGGTGGATGAAACTGGAGCCTATTATATTGAGTGAAGTAAGTCAGAAAGAAAAACACAAATACTGCATACTAATGCATATGTATGGAATTTAGAAAGATGGTAATGATAATCCTACATGGCTTCTCTGGTGACTCAGAGGTTAAAGCATCTGCCTGCAATGTGGGAGACCTGGGTTCGATCCCTGAGTTGGGAAGATCCCCTGGAGAAGGAAATGGCAGCCCACTCCAGTATTCTTGCCTGGAGAATCCCAAGGACAGAGAAGCCTGATGGGCTACAGTCCATAGGGTTGCAAAGAGTCGGACACGACTGAGCGACTTCACTTCACTTCACTTCACATGCAGGGCAGCAATAAAGACATAGATGTGAAGAACAGGCTTTTGGACTCTGTGGGAGAAGGCAAGGGTGGGATGATTTGAGAGAATAGCACTGAAACATGTGTATTACCATGTGTAAAATAGATCACCAGTGCAAGTTCGATGCATGAAGCAGGGCACCCAAAGCCAGTGCTCTGGGACAACCCAGAAGGATAAGGTAGGGAGGGAAGTGGCGGAGCGGGGTTCAGGATGGGGGGACACATGTATACCCATGGTTGATTCACCTTGATGTATGGCAAAAATCATCACAATATTGTAGCCTTAGAGGAATTAAATTAAAATAAATTAATTAACTGAAAAAAAATAAAGTAGGTTTAAGTCTCCAACTGTCTCTCATACCCATGTTATTTACTCCATATTGTAACTAAATGCTCTGTAAATACAAAGAAGTGGGATGTATTCTTTTATTAAGTCTTAATTAATTAAAGTTTTGGCTGGGCTGCTTGCAGAATTTTAGGTCCTCAACCAGGGATCAAACCCAGGCCCATCAGTGAAAGCGCTGAGCCCTAAACACTGGACCACCAGGGAATTGCCAATGTGGGATATATTCTTGTAAATATTTTGTTGCAAATAGAAGAGAACTAGGGAATCTGTTGACAGTGATTCTGTTTTCTGTTTTCTATGGAAGGTCTCAGCCTAAATCTGTGTACATACTCAGACCTTTCCAAAAGGCAGAGAGCATAGAACAAAAATGAAACGTCTTTATGTCAATGTCAAATGAGCCTGAGGGAGATAAAAAATGAGGGAGATAAAAAACACATAGGCCTTGTGTTCCTTCCCTGCAGCCCCACCTTGAGAAATCAGGTTACCAAGTTCCCTCCTTAGTCTTAGAAGCATACAAACTGGAAAGGGAAAAAGCGCAGGAAGGTCAGGGTTGATGGAGAGTGGGGGATGGAAAAGGACAGTGGGAGGAATCATTTTGAGTAGTTGACTCAAGAGAACTTCTGACTGAGAAACTTTGAAGTTCAGTCAGGTTTTGGTCTGCTCTAATTAACCAAAAGTGCTAATACACCAAGTTCACTGCTTGTGGAAACTTTTAAAGTTCTGATAAGCATAAGGAAGAATAGCTCCTTCTTACCCTTTTCACCAGGGCATCCATTAGAACAGAGCAGGGGAGCAGCTGCGGTGGAACCACAGCAGGTAGGATAAAGAGGAAGTCATGTCGTCGTGTGGAAGATGTCTGTGTCATGGAGCAAGGGTGTCAATCTGGGACATTCCAGGGTGTTTTGGAGCCATTCTGGTGAGGCGTCATTAAACCGGACTAGCAGGATTTGGGGAAGGTGGTTGAATTGGAGCAATTGCAAATGTGTTAGTCTGTGCTGAGCCACACTTTAAAAATTGCTGTTAGAGCCTGTAGCAGGCTGTATAGTGTCCACCCCAATTCGTGCACCCTCAAAATCTCAGAATGTAGTCTTTTTTGAAAATAGAGTATTTGAAGATGGAATTAGCTAAGGTTCTAAGATGAAATCATTCTGAATTTAGTTGTTGATTTTCAGTTGCTAAGTCACGTCCACCCCTTTGCAACCCCATGGACTGCAGCATGCCAGGCTTCCCTGTCCTTCACTATCTCCCAGAGTTTACACAAACTCATGTCCATTGAGTCGATGATGCCAACTCATCTTTGGCTGCCCCCTTCTCCTCCTGCCCTCAATCTTTCCCAGCATTAGGGTCTCTTCCAATAAGTCAGCTCTCTGCACTAGGTGACCAAAGTATTGGAGCTTCAGCTTCAGCATCAGTCCTTCCAATGAATATTCAGTATTGATTTCCTTTAGGATTGACTGGCTTGATCTCCTTGGTGTCCAAGAGACTGTCAAGAGTCTTCTCCAGCACCACAGTTCAAAAGCATCAATTCTTCTGCACTCAGCCTTTTTTATGGGCCAACTCTCACATCTGTACATGACTACTGGAAAAACCATAGCTTTGAGTATATAAACCTTTGTTGGCAAAGTCATGTCTCTGCTTTTTAATATGCTGTCTAGGTTTGTCATAACTTTTCTTCCAAGGAGCAAATGTCTTAATTTCATGGCTACAGTCACCATCCGCAGTGATTTTGGAGCCCAAGAAAATAAAACATGTCACTGTTCCCATTTTTCCCAGTCTATGTGCCATGAAGTGATGGGACTGGATGCTATGATCTTAATTTTTTGAATGTTGAGTTTTAAGCCAACTTTTTCACTCTCTTCTTTTGTGCACATCAAGAGGCAGCCAAAACATGGATTTAGGATGGACCCTAAATCCAGTAATTGATGACTTTATAGGAGAAAGGAGAGGGAGACTTAGACACATACAGAGACACAGGGAGAAAAATTTATATGAAGATAAAGAGTGGAGAAGGCAATGGCACCCCACTCCAGTACTCTTGCTTGGAAACTCCCATGGACAGAGGAGCCTGGTAGGCTGCAGTCCATGGGGTCGTGAAGAGTCAGACATGACTGAGGGACTTCACTTTCACTTTTCACTTTCATGCATTGGAGAAGGAAATGGCAACCCACTCCAGTGTTCTTGCCTGGAGAAGCCAAGGGACGGGGGAGCCTGGTGGGCTGCCGTCTACAGGGTCACACAGAGTCGGACACGACTGAAGCTACTTAGCAGCAGAGAAAGAGATTGGAATACTGAACTGAACTTCCTGTGCTTTATAGTGAGTTCCCACTAGCTATTTTACACACGTGAGTGTATTTATCATCAATCACAAATAATCTCCCTATTCATCCCACCCTCCCCTTCCCTAGCTCTGCTATTCTCTACATCTGTGTCTCTGTTCCTATCTTGGAAATAGTCTCAGCTTGCTGCTCTGTGATGACCTAGATGAGTGGTGGGGGAGTTGGGGGTGGGGGGAAGCAGGTCCAAGAGGGAAAGGATATATGTATACTTATGGCTAGTTCACTTCGTTGAACAGCACAAACTAACATAACATTGTAAAGCAATTATACTCCACTGAAAAAAGAAAGAGATTGGAGTAATGGAGCTACAAGCTACAAATCAAGGGATGCCAAGTGTTGCCAGAGTCACTGGAAGCTGGTAAAGAGGTATGGAACAGACTCTCCCTCAGACACTCCAGAAGGGACCACCATGCAATGTCTTAATCTCAGACTTCTGGTCTCCGTGCGTGCATGCTAAGTTGCTTGTCATGTCCAATGCTTTGTGACTCTATAAGACCATAGGCCACCAGTCTCCTCCATCCATGGGATTCTCCAGTCAAGAGTACTGGAGTGGGTCACCATGCCTTCCTCCAGGGGATCTATCTGACCCAGGGATCAAGCCTGTGTCTCTTGCATTACAGGTGGATTCTTTATAACTGAGCCACTGGGGAAGCTCCTCTGGCCTCCAGACTGTGAGAAAATAAACTTCTATAGTTTTAAGTCACCAAATTTCTGGCAATTTGTTATAGCCTTCCTAGGAAAGTAACACACAACCCATCTTGCTCAATTTTAGATCCTGGGAAGTGTGGCCCATGGAAATGTGCATGGCATAGTTGTTTGCTTAGCAACTGAATAGAGATTAATTTTAATTCTCCTCACCTCTGCCTTCCTCATGCACTTCTTAGATATAAGCAAACAACACACCCAAAAGGACTCACGGATAAAGACTCAAGGGTCAGAAGGAGTCATAAGAAATATTCAAAATACTCTTTTCATTCCCTGATCAAGTTAGAGACAAGATTTTGAGTTATTCTACTTCGTTTGTTTTCGTTTTTGCTGCCCTGGGTTTTGGTTGCTGCATGCAGGATTTCTCTAGTTGTGGTGCACAGGCTTCTCACTGCGGTGGCTTTTCTTCTTGCAGATCAAAGGGCTCTAGGATCCATAGGTTCAGTAGTTGTGCTACACAGGCTCAGCTGCCCTGGAGCATGTGGAATCTTCCTGGACCAGGGATTGAACCCACGTCCCCTGCATTGGTAGGTGGATTCTTAATCACTGGACCACCAGGGAAGTCCCTAAATTATTCTACTCTAAATGAATACGTTTTTATTTCTATCATATTGGCAACTTGTCTTTAAGAAAATATTTTTCCTATCATGGAGAATTCTTTTTAATGAAGTACACAGATTCCATGGCGAAGTGAACATGGGGAAAGTGGCAGCCAGAGACAAGACTTCCATTTGCACAAGAGAGAGTTTTCTGCTACAGAATCTTAAACCACTAAAACCTGTCATCACAACACAGTTAGGACCACTGGACTTCTCTTGCAAAGTATACTATGTTATGTGTTCAAGTCAGCTGTGAATCCCATGAAATAACATTGTCTTTCTCCTGCTCTCTGTCCAATGTCCTCCTCCTCCTCAAACACCAAAGAACCCTCTAGTTTGGCAACACAGGTTGATCAACACTGAAGAGACCTTGACCAATGTCTCCTTTATCTTTAACCTTAACCCAGTACTAGCACTGACCTCTTCAGGTCTGGTTCATAAATAAAGCCAGATGCTAGTTTTGGGGGTTCCTGAGTCTTCCTCCAGCAGTCCATCCTAACAATCCGAAAGCTTGCCTGTATGTGTGTGTGTGTGTGTGTAAGAAATAATAATGGCTCTATGATCGTAGGATATAAGGCTGTTTATTTGTTCTTCTCTTTCATTTTGCTTCCTCAGTGCTCTCTTGCTTCTCCGGATTCTGCTTGCTTCTCCTCACCTCCCTTGTCAGCATTTTCAGTCTTTATTTTCCACCCCTGGCAGAGGTCTGCAGGTCAACCGTGGAATTACAGGTCAGCAGTGGCATTGCTTTGAGTGCCAGGCCAAGGTCCTTACGACTATTACTGCTCTGTTAACAGAGGAAAATGGCAAATTATACTGAATAAAATAATAATTCTGAAGTTAGAGTATGTATTTTAAAAAGCATGTGTAAAAGATGGACTTGAAAATGAAAACAGACTATACCAAAGACTAGACAGGCAAAAATAAATAAAAAGAACCAAGGAAAATAAGTGAGCTGCTAAAGTCCTAGATGTTTATATTTAGAAGAGAAAGTGGATGGATGAGTGGATGGGGACAGGGTATTGGATTTAGTGGAAGAATGGGTGGAAGATTGAAAAGAAGTATTAAATAAAATGAGAGAGGGTAATCAGGAGAAGATGGGAAGGGAGAGCTGAGGTCATCAGTATGGAGGAGACAAATAAAATAGAGGAAAATGAGAAAGAATAAAAGAAGAAACACCAGCATGATGTGTAAGAAAATGGATAGAGATAATAATGGAGGAACTGAAGATAAAAAAAGGTGTATTTCAGGAGCGGCCACATCTGGTCATTGCCTTCTAATGAACAGATTTCAATAATTTATGACAGTGCTTCTGTGTCTCCTTTGGAAACCAAGATGATGGAGGAGGAAGTCTTCTGCCTGAAAGAAGGATTGTTCTCTTGTTCTACTTGCTGCTGTCTTAGTTAAGCAACCATATCTTTTAACCCCTCTAGTTTGTTCCCAAGGTAAAATAAAAGTATATATATGGGCTTCTTGCTCTTTTAAGACTTTATGTATTCTTGGGACTTCACTGGCGGTCCAATGGTTAACACTCTGAGCTTACACTTCCGGGGGTCTGGGTTTGATTCCTGATCAGAGAACCAAGATTCTACATACCACATAGCATGGCTAAATAAAGACTTTGTGTATTCTTAAATAAATTTAAGTTAAATTGATTAATCAGGAGGCAATATGGGAATGCTATTTTTATTATCTACATTCATATATTGAATATTTACTGTAATTTATTTATATTTTAATTTTCTTGTAATTTCTTTTAATATTCCAAGTAGAAGGTGATAACACATGAAAATAGGTAGAAGAACTTGTCATGCTTAAGTTCTCTGGATCTGTGACAACAAAAGAATGTGCTAAATTACTTTTAAATATGTTCGTTTGAGATGACTCATTTAAATAGTTTCCTGAAGTACCAAACAAATGCATTCTTTTAAAGCCTAAAAGACATGATGGTTATAAGTTGATTGTCCAAGTCCAGATATGATTGAATGACTAAATGCTTTCAGTTTAAATAACAGAAAATCCAGCTAAACAGTAGCTTACCCTTGTAGCACATCTGGTAACTGGCAGCTGCAGAAACAGCCTTAGCTATTAAATGGGCTCAACCAAAACTCTCGACCCTTTTCACCCTTCAACTTCACCATCTCTTTGCACTTGTTGCCTCATGCTTGCAAGACAGCTGCCACATCTCCAGACATTATGTCTTTACTTCAGTATCACAAGCAGGAATGGATAAGTCCCTGTACACTACTTTTGAGGCTAGAAGGAAAATACCAGGTTTCCCTTGATGTATCATTAACCAGAACTGATTCACATGCTAATTTGGGACCAAATCCATTAATAGAAGGGAATGAGATTATTATAAATGACTTGGACCAGTCATGACTCATTCCTTGGAGCTAAGTCAGCATCCTATCTTGCTTGAAATCAGATCTTTGCCCACTGCAAAAGGATGTTTCACTTAGCAGGTAGGAAAAGCATAATGACAACAAACTGGGTGAGCCCCCAAAAGACAGACTTGGGATATCTAAGAGACTTACAGGGGCAAATTCTAGAGAATGTATTTAATTCATGATTGGTAGTTCAGGATGTATTGATTCAGTAGGATTTTGAACTAGTGCACACATGTTTTCTTCTTAACAACTAAAATCTCATCCCTGTTAGAAAACAATATAATACTTAAGTCCTCCTTATGCCACTTTTTACATATATCTCCCTCTTGATATTTATTTATTTTATCTTTAATTCTTTTCTGCACTGACTCCTACCTCCATTCTTTTTTGTCTACCCATTACCTTTTCACTTTGTTCTGTTCTTTAGACTCTGACTCACCCTCTACTTTGTTCTAATGTTAAATACACAGCACTGCACATTTGATACAAAAGTTCATTAGGATTCCTCCACACACTTAACCTTTTTCAGATGGGTGCTTCAACAGTTGGCTCTTCTCCCACTGAAGCCAGGTTATCTAATTGATTTATATCATCCAGGTGCCCAACATACACTTTGATTCTCTCCCTTCTTTCTCTGCATAGATATTTGCAGGTTATATATCGTGCCTTTGCCATTATGTGGAAGCAAACATAAGGCAAACAAAGCCATATTTTTTTCTTTCACCAAACTAGAACTATGTATCGATCCTTCTCTCTGCTCACCTTGAATGCTTTCATTCTAATACATTCCAGTCTCTTTTTCCACATTCACACACTCTGATCGTATCTTGTTAACTCTTTCCTTTTTATTCTCTGCCTTTTCATCTCACCAGCTACTATATCAAGGTGCTCAAGCAAAGAATGCATTTGAGCATAACTAAGTTGGCTTCTTTGCCCACAGCATGTCCTGTGGGGAGAGGCAAGGCTTGCAACATCTGGTATACCTCCCTCCTTTGCTCACTGAGGCCAGAAGGGAGAAGACAGAAGGCTAGAGGTTTAGTATTAGGAACACTGGAGCCACTATAGGGAAAGTAGAAATAACTCCTTTTCCCAGAGGCTGTCTCTAATTGGAGTTAGGGAAATAAATACAGCAAACTGGAACCACAGAGATTCTAAAAGTATTTCTTTATCTACTTTCACATTTCTTCATATCATATAAAATGAGACTGGTAAGATTCCATGTGAAATGAAAAGTAAGCAAAAATCTGGTGAGTCAGATATATGAAATATCAAGCAAGTCAACTTGGTAACAAGAATTAATTTCTCACTTCTATAAAAGGAACTAGTATTAACAAAGTAGCTAACATATGCCAGGTACTGTGATTTTATACTTTATCTCTTGTTTAATTTAATCCTCCATTGCACTTCATTGTTCCTGACATCTACATAATATAGTCATAACAGATCTTCTCTTTATTATCACCAAAACAGCAATCCTTCATTAGAAGGGAGCAAATGCAAGTTATGTATTAATTTACTTAATTTATACCATTTGTGAAAGTATTCACTAAAGAATGCAATATACTCACAAAGGATGCATTTAATGAATCATCTATACAGTTACCATGAGTATGTTTTGAAAATATGAAATTTGTAAAAGAATGGTTAGACAAACTGGATAAGCAACCTTAAATGAGTCAAAACCAGTAATTTTTAAAAGAAAACCTATCAGAATTCAAAAATTCCCAAAAAGGGTTGGAATGGTTATATCAAAAATGAAATGCATATTTCACTTTTTATACAAATGAGTGACTTTATCATTGGCTGGTGGCTTAGATAGTAAAGAATCTGCCTGCAATTTGAGACTTGGATTCAATCCCTGCGTTAGGAAGATCCCCTGTAGGAAATGGCAACCCACTCCAGTATTCTTGCCTGAAGAATCCCATGGACAGAGCCTGGCAGCCTACAGTCCATAGGGTGGTAAAGAGTTGGACATGACTAAAGCGACTTGGCACGGCACAGCATGGAGCTGGCCTTAAGTCAATGAGTTTTAGGTGTATTTACCTGATAACATAGCAAGGATGTGAAATGGTAGTTCAAATTCTTTGCATCCTGACTCATCTCTGCTGTAAGTGGCATTTGTGAGACAGCTCTGGCCCCTAAGTGCTAGTCGCTTTCCTTGCAGGTGGTCCAGTATGAACAACTTTAGCAAAGGGATGGCAGTTTTAGATGCTATGCAGCCTGTTTTCTGCCCTCTGACCCCAGACTGGACTCTGGCCCTGTACCTTATTTTGCTCCCTGTATTACAACTTTCTTTTGGCCCTGGTGTGTTTGGCTCGAGTGTTTGCTTGTGTACACCTATCCCTGACTCTGAGTTTTAACTCCTGCCCAGTCCTCATGCCAACTTGGGTACAACTTGTGAAATAGTGCCACTGGTGATATTTGACACAGAGACCATGTGCCTCTCAGTGAAAAGATCAAAGCACTTTCCAAGTTTGACCCAGTGCTGGCTGAAAAGCTGGGCTATATCAGCAGAAACAGTGGCCACAGTACACTTTCTCAAGGCCAGAGTTGGCCATTTAGAATGAAGTGTGCTATAAGAAATGGAAGACACTTGTGACAAAGACTCAGCACATTAGGAGGCTGCTGCTGAAAAATATTTGTGACTTGTTTTCAGATAAATCACCTTTAAACAATTTACCAACCTGAAGAAGTTGGGCTGTTTGGGTAAATCTAATGTAGAAGACACATAAACAATAATCTGATGTCTCTAGAATGAATCAAATAAGAAAAGATTTCTGTGCACCAATTGTTGAGGTTCCTATAACGTGAAAATATTAAGGATTAAAATTCATAGTCCTACAGCATGGCAGCTGTTTTGCATTTATTGAGTTCAGAGCACAAACTAACACAGGCTTCAGACAGAAATTCTTCTTGTTGATTTAATCACCTGGTAGCTTCATGAGAAGAGTCCTAGAAGATTTTATGGTTTATTCTGAAGAAATAAGTTTATGTTTGGGGACTCTTTTTTTAAATAAATGTTATCCACAAATTCAAAGTATAGATCAAAGTATTACTAAGAAAATTATATTACCTGAGGAAATATTCTAATAGAACATGACTGTGACTTTCAAGAATATTGAAATATTTTAATAGGTAATTTATAATTTTTTGTGGCTACAAGAGTTCTGTTCAGGAAATACAATAATAATAATCACCATTATTATGTTCTTACTCTATGTCTGACCCTCTAAAGATGCTTCATAGATATTATCTTATTCAGTCTTTATTCCTGTTTTATAGGTAAGGACATTGATTCATAATATTAATAGCTTGCCTGAGCTCCTATAGTTAATAAGGAGCAGAAACAAGCTTCAAATTCATATATGTCTGACTCTATCTGAAAACTAGAGTAAATAGTAACTAACCCACAAAGGAATTGTGAGGATTAAATGAAAGTATTTATAAGGAAGTGTAATGAGCAGGACCCTATGGGGCCTTTTCTGGGATAGACACCCCCCTCCCTCTTTGCTTTAACTCCTTTCTTTAAACAATAATGTTTTATTTATTTAATTGGAGGATACTTACTTTACAATATTGTGATGGTCTTTGCCATGGTGCACATGTGTTCCCCCTATCCTGAACCCTCCTCCCCACCCCATACCTCTGGGTTGTCCCAGAGCGCCGGCTTTGAGTGCCCTGCTTCATGCATGGAACTTGCACCGGTCATCTGTTATACATATGGTAATATACATGTTTCAATGTTATTCTCTCAAATCATCCCACCCTCACCTTCTCCGAGTCCAAAAGTCTGTTCTTCATATCTGTCTCTTTTGCTGTCTTGCATAAAAGATCATCATTACTGTCTTTCTAAATTCTGTATATATGTGATAATATACAGTATTTGTGTTTCTTTTTCTGATTTACTTCGCTCTGTATAACAGGCTCCAGTTTTATCCACTTCATTAGAACTGACTCAAATGTTTTCTTTTTTATAGCTGAGTAGTTCTATTATGTATATATACCACAACTTCCTTATCCTTTGCCTGTCAATGGACCTATATGTTGCTTCCATGTCCTAGCTATTGTAAATAGTGCTGCAGTGAACACTGGGGTACATGTGTCTCTTTCAATTCTGGTTTCCTTGGTGTGTATGCCCAGCAGTGGGATTGCTGGGTCAATGGCAGTTCTATTCTCAGTTTTTTAAGGAATCTCCACATTGTTCTCTATAGTGTCTGTACCAGTTTGCATTCCCATCAACAGTATAAGAGTGTTCCCTTTTCTCCACACCCTCCCTCTCCAGCATTTACTGTTTGTAGACTTTTTGATGGTGGCCATGCTGACCAGCATGAGATGAATCTTCATTGTGGTTTTGATTTGCATTCCTCTAATAATGAGTGATGTTGAGCATCTTTTCATGTGTTTATTAGCCATCTGCATGTCTTCTTTGGAGAAATGTCTGTTTAGTTCTTTTGCCCACTTTTTGATTGGGTTGTTCATTTTTCTGGTATTGAACTGCTTGTATATTTTGAAGATTAGTTCTTTGTCAGTTGTTTCATTTGCTATTATTTTCTCCCATTCTGAAGGCTGCCTTTTCACCTTGCTTATAGTTTCCTTCCTTGTGCAAAAGCTTTTAAACCTAATTAGGTCCCATTTGTTTATTTTTGTTTTTATTTCCATTATTCTGGGAGGTGGGTCATAGAGGATCTTGCTGTGATTTATGCTAGAGAGTGTTCTATGTTTTCCTCTTAGAAAAACATAGGTATGTTAGAAAACATATGTATTCCTCCATGTTTTCCCCTAATTATTTCTGGTTTTACATTTAGATCTTTAATCCATTTTCAGTTTACCTTTCTGTATGGTGTTAGGAAGTTTCTAATTTCATTCTTTTACATGCAGTTGACCAGTTTTCCCAGCACCACTTGTTAAAAAGACAGTGTTTTCTCTATTGTATATTTTTGCTTCGTTTGTCAAAGATAAGTTGTCTGTAAGTGTGTGGATTTATCTCTGGGCTTTCTATTTTGTTCCATTTATCTGTATTTCTGTCTTTGTGCCAGTACCATCTGTCTTGATGACTGTAGCTTTGTAGTATAGTCTGAAGTTAGGAAGGTTGATTCCTCCCATTCCATTCTTCTTTCTAAAGATTGTTCTGGCTATTTGAGGATTTTTTGTGTGTGTTTCCATACAAATTGTGAAATTATTCATTCTAGTTCTATGAAGAATACCATTGGCAGCTTGACAGGGATTGAGTTGAATCTATAGTGCTTTGGGTAGTGTACTCATTTTCACTATACTGATTCTTCCAATCCATGAACATGGTATATTTCTACATCTATTAGTGTCATCTTTGATTTCTTTCATCAGTGTTTTATAGTTTTCTATATATATATATGTCTTTTGTTTCTTGAGGTAAATTTATTCATAAGTATATGGGCTTCCCTCATAGTTCAGTTTGTAAAGAATCTGCCTGCAATGTAGAAGACCCCAGTTCAGTTCCTGGATTGGGAAGATCTGCTGGTGAAGGGATAGGCTACCCCACTCCAGTATTCTTGGGTTTCCCTTGTGGCTCAGCAGATAAAGAATCTGCCTGCAATGTGAAAGACCTGGGTTTGATCCCTGGGTTGGGAAGATCCCCTAGAGAAGGAAAAGGCTACTCACTCCAGTATTCTGGCCTGGAGAATTCCATGGACTATATAGTCCATGAGGTCACAAAGAGTCAGGCACAACAAAGGCCCATCTAGTCAAAGCTATGGTTTTTCCAGTAGTCATGTATGGATGTGAGAGTTGGACTGTAAAGAAAGCTGAGCACTGAAGAATTGATGCTTTAGAACTGTGATGTTGGAGAAGACTCTTGAGAGTCCCTTGGACTACAAAGAGATTCAATCAGTCCATGCTAAAGGAAATCAATCCTGAATATTCATTGGAAGGACTGATATTGAAGCTGAAACTCCAATACTTTGGCCACCTGATGTGAAGAACTGACTCATTTGAAAAGACCCTGATGCTGGGAAAGATTGAAGGCAGGAGAAGGGAATGACAGAGGATGAGATGGTTGGATGGCATCACCAACTCAATGGACACAAGTTTAAATAAACTCTGGGAGTTGGTGATGGACAGGGAGGCCTGGCGTGCTGCAGTCCATGGGGTCACAAGAAGTTGGACACTACTGAGAGACTGAACTGAACTGATTCATAAGTATTTTATTCTTTTTGTTGCAATGAATGGGATTGTTTCCTTAATTTCTTTTTCTGTTTTTTCATTGTTAGTGTATAAAAATGCAAGGGATTTTTTGTGTATTAATTTTATATTCTGCAACTTTACTATATTCATTGGTTAGCTACAGTAATTTTCTGGTGGTATCTTTAGGGTTTTTGTGTAGAGGATCATGTCATTTGCAAACTGAGAGTTTTACTTCTTTTTTTCAAATCTGGATTCCTCTTATTTCTTTTTCTTCTCTGATTGCTGTGGCTGGGACTTCTAAAACTATGTTGAATAGTAGTGGTGAGAGTAGGCACCCTTGCTTTGTTCCTGATTTTAGAGGAAATGTTTTTAATTTTTCACCATTGAGAATAATGTTTGCTGTGGATTTGTCAAATATTGTTTTTATTATGTTGAGGTATGTTCCTTCCATGCCTGCTTTCTGGAGTTTTTAATCATAAATGGCTATTGAATTTTGTCAAAGGCTTTCTCTGTATTTATTGAGATAATCATATGGTTTTTATCTTCCAATTTGTTAATATGCTGCATCACATTGATTTATCTGTGAATATTGAAGAATCCTTGCATCCCTAGAATAAAGCCCATTTGGTCATGATGTATGATCTTTTTAATATGTTGTTGGATTCTGTTTCCAAAAAATTTTTGAGGACTTTTGCATCTATATTCCTCAGTGATATTGGCCTGTAGTTTTCTTTTTGTGTGGTGTTTTTGTCTGGTTTTTGTATCAGGGTAATGGTGGCCTCATAGAATGAGTTTGGGAATTTGCCTTCTGCAACTTTCTGAAGAGTTTGCATGGGATAGATATTAGCTCTTCTCTGAATTTTTGGTAAAATTCACCTGTGAAGTCATCTCGTCCTGGGCTTTTGTTTGTTGGAAGATTTGTGATTACAGTTTAGGTTTTCATGCTTGTGATTGGTCTGTTCCAATTTTCTGTTTATTCCTGGTTTAATTTTGGAAGGTTGTACTTTTCTAAGAATTTGTCCAATTCTTACTAGTTGTCCATTTTATTGGCATATAGTTGCTTATAGTAGTCTCTTATAATTTTTTATATTTCTGTGTTGTCTATTTTGATTTCTCCATTTTCATTTCTAATTTAATTGTCTAATTCTCCCTTTTTATTCTTAATGAGTCTTGACTAATGGTTTGTTTACTTTGTTTATCTTCTCAAAGAACCAGCTTTTAGTTTTGTTGATCTTTGCTACAGTCGCCTTCTTTTTCATTTATTTATTTTTGCTCTGATTTTTATGATTTCTTTCCTTCTACTAACTTCGGGTGTTCTTTTTTTTGTTCTTTTTCTAGTTGCTTTAGGTGTAAAGTTAGGATGTTTATTTGATGCTTCTCTTGTTTCTTGAGGTAGGCTTTTATTGGTATAAACCTCTCTTTTCGCACTGCTTTACTTAATCCCATAGGTTTTGGATTGTCATGTTTTCATTATCATTTTTTTCCATGCATGTTTTGATTTCCTTTTTTATTTCTTCTGTTAGTTATTCAGAAGCATGTTGTCTAGCCTCTGTATGTTTTGTGTTTTTTATAGTTTATTTTTCCTGTATTGATATCTAATCTTACTGCATTGTGATCAGAAAAGATTCTTGAAATGATTTCAACTTTTTTAAGTTTACCAAGACTAGATATGTGGCCCAGGATGTGATCTATCTTGGAGAATGTTCTGTGTGCCCTTGAGACAAAGGTGAAATCTGTTGTTTTTGGATGAAATGCCCTTGTAGATATGAATTAGGTCTAACAGGTCCATTGTCACAATTAAAGTTTGTGTTTCCTTGTTAATTTTCTGTTTGGTTGATCTAACCATAGGTGTGAGTGGGATATTAAAGTCCCCCATTATTATTGTGTTACTGTTGCTTTAACTCCTTTCTGAAGTATCCTTAGATAAAAGCAACTAATACACATTTCCTGAGTTATTTTACAGATGCTAAAACCACCACCAAGTGGAAGAAATTAACTCCCTGATGATCATGACTACATAGCCCCCAAGCCTACTAGTGCCTAAGGAGCAATAATATTAACCCTTGTGACACTGTCCAACAAACACTGGGTGTTACCTCACCATCACCTGAGTGCAAGATGTTTTTTAAAGAATGTATTGAGATAATACAGGTATTACCACCTAATATAGGAGAGGAAATTTCCCCCACCCTTCTAGGTACTTGCCTGAAACCACCCTGTAATAAAAGAAAAATTAACAGGAGAAAAACAGAGTTTAAGAACATGTGTACCTCTCATATGGGCTTCCTTGGTGGTAGCTCAGTGGTAAAGAATCTGCCTGCCAATTCAGGAGACATGGGTTTGATCCCTGGGTTGGGAAGATCCCCTGGAGGAGGAAATGGCAACCCACTCCAGCATTTTTGCCTAGAAAATCCCATGGACAGAGGAGCCTGGCAGGCTAGAATCCATGGGGTTGCAAAAGAGTCAGATATGACATAGTGATTGAACAACAACAACAAATACCTCCAGTATACATGAGAGATACATTGGAAAACAATAACTCTCCAAAATGGCTCAAGACACCACCTGAATACCATTTACAGCTTAAGGCAAAAGAGACATTGGGAATGGGAGGCAAGTTAAATGAGAAAAGCAGGGTAATTGAGCGTAAGGTGATTATGCAAATGTAAATCTGGGGTTCTCTCCATTGATGATAGTTTCTTGTATTTAGAATTCTCCATCTCTTCCTGGTACTGAAAGAAGACATTTAAACTGATAAACTACTGTTGGGTATTGTTAATATTGTTGACAGTTTTTGGACTAGACCATACTCTTTGGCCTTGGATAACTTCTTCAAGTACTAAGATATGCTCCTTCTACACATTGCATCCTCAAACTGGTTAAATGAGGTGTAAAAGGAATTATAAGCTGAAAAGATGATGACCCTGGCCTATTGGGTTGTGATCAAGAAACTAGGAATGATGCTTTGAATGCTGTTGAGGAGGAAGAGACACAGTGACTGTGTAGGTAACCTGGGGACTGTGATAATCACTGGGGAGAAGGCTGTTTGCTTCAAGTTTAGTTCACTAATTAGTTTTACAGAAAGGCAGCTGTGTTACCCTGCGCAAGGGGTCAACAGCTGTACATTTTTCACTCCACCTTTACAAGAGTCAGATTGTTTAAAAGCGAACAAAGATTGGTGATTTTTTTCCCCTAGAAAGCAAGTGTCAGACCCATTGCTGGGTCTTTCCATTCATCCCTATATGCCACATAGTTATCTCACCTCTATATTTATAGCTGTATGTATTGCAACTTCTATCATTGATTTTTATAGTCATGAACTCTCAAACCCCTTCTACAAGTGGTTCTGTGTCCTGTGTGTTCTGCTCTAGAAGAGAGGAAGATAGGAAAGTATAGATATGATATACAAATTCTTTCCACTGAAAAAAAGTAAGATGTTAAAACTCTGTTCTCTGCTTTCAACTTATATTAAATATGTTTAATCAATATTTATGTATTCATTAATGTTCAATAATAGGTTGTAATTTATAAAGGCCTTTATATATACTTAATTCACTTACCAATCCTGGGAATTAGGTATTGTTACCCTTATATGGTTTCAATTTCTTGGAGAATGCTGTGCCAGGAAAATGCTATGTGTCCTCAGAGGAACTGATGTTCACTTTCCTTAATGAAAACCAAGTATATGTAACCTCATTTTTCCCTTCATTCCCTGGCTTCTAGGAACCTCAGATTCTAATGTAATGTATATTTATGGCTATTATATCAACCTTTAGAGTTAGAAATGCTTTCTCCGTTTTCTTTGTTCTGCTTTTCTATTTCTGTTTCATCAGCCTCAGGTGATTATTATACATATAATTTTTCATAATCTGCTTCAAATGTTCTGAAAGAGGATCCATATGAGAAAATAAAGTAAAAATGAAGGAATAATTTGGCTATTACTGTCTTAATCTCAGAGATAGGTGAAGCTACTTTAGTAAAGTTATAAAGCTTGTAAGTGGCAGAGCTGGAGCTTCATCTCAGGTCTGCTGATTCCAAATTCCACGTTGTTTCTAGAATGACCCATCCCTTGAGATTAAGGTGAGCTAGGATTAGCCTGGAGAAGGCAATGGCACCCCACTCCAGTACTCTTGCCTGGAAAATCCCATGGATGGAGGAGCCTGGTGGGCTGCAGTCCATGGGGTCGCTAAGAGTTGGACGCAACTGAGCGACTTCACTTTCACTTTTCACTTTCATGCATTGGAGAAGGAAATGGCAACCTACTCCAGTGTTCTTGCCTGGAGAATCCCAGGGACGGAGAGCCTGGTGGGCTGCCATCTATGGGGTCGCACACAGTCAGACATGACTGAAGTGACTTAGCAGCAGGAGCAGCAGCAGGATTAGCCTGGTGGGCTGCCGTCTATGGGGTCGCACAGAGTTGGACACGACTGAAGTGACTTAGCAGCAGCAGCAGCAGCAGGATTGTACCAAATGCCCTGTCCCAAAGAATAAAACAGTTACATTTTCTACCCATGGTTGTGCAAATCCATACGATTGCTGATACCATCTTCTTAAAGATCCTTAAAGCCTGGACTTTGGAATACAGTTTCAATCCTTGGTTGGGGAAGATTCCACATGCTGTGAACACTTAAGCATGGGCACCACAACTACTGAGCCCATGCTAGAAAGCCCGGAAGCTGCAGCTACTCAGTCCATATGCTGCAGCTACTGAAGATCCTGCTCCTAGAGCCCATGCTCCACAACAAGAGAAACCACTTCAACAAGAAGCCCACATACTTCAGTAAAGAATAGCCCTCACTTGCCACAACTAGAGAAAATCCTTTCAAAGCAACGAAGAACCAGCGCAAGCGAAAAAGTTAAAAATAAAAAACTAAAGATCCTTAATTCCTGAGAAAGAAGGATAAACAAAAGAACACTGCTCTTGTCATTCCCAGCTTTTTACATGTTCACTAAGGAGATTATCCATGTTAAAAATGGGGGGGGGGGTGGTGAGGGTGTGGTTGCAGAACATCGGTATGGCTACTATCCACAGCCCCTCCCATCTCATTCCAAAGAAGAGGACAAACTTCTTCCTTCCAGTCTTCTGAGAAACTGGCCCAGCTGCTGCTCTGTTCCCCCTGCAGCTCGGCATGAATTTTTCTTTTTGTTGGAAAGAAGATATAAAAAGTCAATGCATTATTTATAGTAGTTATTTTCATCATTACGTATTCACAATAATTGAAAGGTGGAAGTGGAGTATAATATAATGGAGTGGGAAGAAAATGATTTGCAGGAACTTCAGAAACATTCATAGGAAATGTTCAGCTGCTAAAAAAAAATCCCAACACAAACACTGGATCTTAAAATACCATTTAAGCCACCCACATCTGCAAAGCTTTATTTTTTGCTATGTATTGGTCCAAAGCAATAGAGTTAGGATAAAATAGAATCTGAAGATAATTCTCAATTCCTTCCATGTTCCAAGACATGTAAAGCAGTTCTTTTTACTCTCAGAGTAAGCATACCTTCTGATGTTTGGCCCGACATCCTAATGGCTCCAAGACAATGTGTTCTATGCTGACATAACTTCAACCCATTTCATAATAAGGCACTATACCATTGACTCCACTCAACTGGATGTCAAATATATGTTCTCAGTTACAAAGAGAACTGGTTGATAAAATGTAGATGGACCCATCCCAATGTATCATCCTTATGAAACACACACACACTTTCTTTACTGACATGTACTCCCAGGACTATATTTATCTACAAAGGACAGCACATACTTACCAGATATAGACGGTGTATTTTCCATGACAAGGCACTAAACCTTAAGTTTCCCCATTATTATAAGAGATGTCTGGACTGGATAACGCAAAGAATCTTTATTGGCTGGGAGACTTTAAAAGTAACAGAAAACCCTGACTCAAAATGTCTTAAACACTAATAAAAATGTATTGTTTTATGTAATAAGAAGGTTATAGCCTCTCATTGTGTGGTTCCAAGGCCAGGTAGTTTAGTGACTTAAAGATACTGGGATTGCAATTGACGCTCCTTCCATCTTCTTGTTATTATGCTCCTGTGGCCTCAGCCTCACTCCAGCTCCCTTCATGGTCACACAGTGCTGGCATCGTTCCAGGTATTGTACAAGGTCAAATGGAAAAAGAGATTCCTTTTCCCCCATAAGTCTCCTTTTATATGTAGTGAAAAATTTCTTTCTGAAGCCATCAGCAGATTTCCCTTAATGTTTCGTTGACTAGACTTGTATGATGTATCAGTCCCTATACTGCAGGCACCTGGGATGAGATGACCATTGTTGACTCATTAAAGTCAAGAAGCGAATGGGGTACCTGAAAAATATGTTAGTTCTGTTGAAATCTGGGAAACAGGAGAATTAATGGTGGCTAGCAATTTAAAAATGCCTCCTCAGGTTTACCCCTTGCCCAACCATCACCTTGTCCCTTTCACATTTGCTTAAAAATGCTCTGATCTACATAAAATATACCACCACCTTCTGAACAAAAGATAATCCCAAATCTCATCAGTCAAAACACCCAATCTGGTGTATTATTGACTGCATCTGGGATCCCTGGACATTTATTCTTCTATCATAGTCTGTGCACATATGGCTAAAAAAAGATGTTCATCACTAGCATATTTACTATAAAATATAATTTATTCTCCTAACCCCTCACCAAATCAATTCCAATTCTGAAAAGGAAATGTAGAAACACCTGACAATAGTCACTGGTCCATGGCACTTATATTCTGCTAGATGAGAGTGGCAGGGCTTCTTATCCAGGCAGTAGGGAGAAGTACTTGGTCATTTAATTGGACAGCCCCAGTACTACTCTCAGGATGGGTCTTTCTTTCCTCTCTTGTGGCAGAGATGGTTGATTGCTCTCCAACACCTATTCTTCTTACTGGACACACAACTAGGACACCTTTTCCAGCCTTTCTTGGACTTGGTTGTAGACATGTAGACTGCATTCTAGCCCATAGAATACTAGTGGAGGTGCCGCATCTCGCTTCCAGGCTGGGACCATAAAATCACTAGGATGTGTGCTTACGTGTCATTTGCCCCCTCCTTCCAACTCACCATCAAGTATCTCAAGTGGAGACTGACAATTAAAAGATGATGTTAAATACGGTAGAAACTCCTCTTTCAACCTGAACCCCCAAATTACTGCACAGGTAAACGCTGTACACTCACTTCTTCAGTTGCTCAGTTCTAGGATGTGGATAAGAAATAAAATTTCCAACGTGTTCGAAGCTTTTAAATAGTGGGTTTATTTATTATGGCAGTCACCCTACCCATACCAACATAATTCTTTATGGCAACAGTAGAGATGAACATTGAGGCCATATGTTATTACTGGGGGCTGCACAGCTTTAGTATCCTACATCCTGTTGGTGGGAGTTTAGGTGCTCAGGGATTTGCCCTAGAAACCGAGCAGTCACTAGCCATTGTTTACTAACCTTGGACTTTCTTTGGTAATACAATTCCTGTAAGAACCCAGTAGGCTTCAGGTGCTTCCAGTCAACTCCATGGGCTAATAACACAGCCAGAGATCTTTTCTCGAAATAGACTGTGAGCCTGAGAATTCCTGACTCCACGCCAGGGACTTCTACATGATGCCGGTCCTCCTGGACCTCAGATTAATGACCTCTGCCCCGAGGCAATTTAAAACAATAACCTTGGGTAGAAACGCAATACTCATAATCCAATCTTGGCCATCTGGGTTTTTCTCTTCATCAGGCAGAAACAGCTTTATAAAAATTGTTTAAGATGGATCTGGAAGCTTAAGGTTGTCTTTTGGCTGAAATTTATCTGCTGTTGCTAAATCTCCTGCTTCCCTCTTTAAGATAGTCTATCGTTAGTTTTAACTTGTTTCTTTCCCATTGGAACTTCACTGAAAGGCATCCTCAGATCTTCCTACTATTTCCCCTAATACCAAAATCTTCCAGGCCCAGTATCTGTGTTCAAGAGCAAGAGATAGTTTAAACTATTGCTTTCTAGACTCAGAAAAAGAACCACTAACTTACCAGTCAGCTTCCTCACTACCATTTACTCAATTCCTCATTTTAGTTTCCATTGCTTTCAGCACTCCACTTCTGGAATAACATTTGTATCAACAGAATTAATAGTTGTCAGAAAAATGAATCATATCTAAGAATCCACTTGTTAATGCAGGAGACATGGGTCCAATCCCTGGTCTGGGATGATCCCACATGCCACAACTACTGAGCCTGCAGACCTAGAGACTGTGCTCTGCAACAAGAGAAGCCACCGCAATGAGAAGCCTGCACACCTCAACTAGAGAGTAGCCCCTGCTCAGTGCAACTGGAGAAAGCCCACTTGCAGCAATGAAGACCCAGCACAGACAAAAAATAAATACATAAAAGAATAACAAACCATATCTCTGATTTAAAGAGCAACTGAAATTACAGAAAGGATATTGGATAGGAATCATGTGGCATGCTAGACCAGGAATAGAGGAAGTGTCAGGAACAATGGCACAAAGCACCTGCAGAGCTGGCTGGTTGAGAATAACTTCCACTGCCACTGAGTCCAACAACCCGCAGCTCACACTGCTGCTACCACCATTGGGGTGCTGTCACTGCCACTGTTACTAATACGATTCTAGGGGACTAACCTTGTTGCCGTGTTCTCTGCCGCAAGAAATACTTCTTTGCTATTCTCCATTCCAGATCCCAGGGTAAAGCCTGGGAAGCTGCATCTCTTTGGCTGAGCCTAGGTCTCATACATTGGCTTCCTCTGTGGCTCAGCAGTGAAGAATCTGCCTACAATGCAGGAACCACAGGCAATTCCTGGGTCAGGAAGATCCTCTGGAGGAGGGCATGGCAATGCATTCCAGTACTCTTGCGTAGAGAATCCCCTGGACAGAGGAGCTTGGCGGGCTACAGTCCGTAGGATTACAGTCGGACATGACTGAAGCAGCTTAGCACATACGCAGGTCTCATATATGCTCTTGACTCACAACGGAGGCTGGATAAATGAGGAGCTGGCATTAGTTTCTCCCTCTGCCTCATAAAATGGGAACTCCCCCAAGTAGAGAAGTGGCTCAGATACAAAGCAGCCAGAAAGATTTCCTACTGTCCTTGTAAGCAATTTGAAAATGTGCAATCAAAGCTTCTATTTTCTAGCAGAGCATTAAAACTGACTGTTAAATTCATTTATATTCATTTACCCAACAATTCTTGCTTGTCCTTCTCTTGTGTCAGCCACACCATTAGTTGATTTCCTGACCTTTTTATGTCTCTGAGACAAAGGATCTCCTTTTCTGGGATTTCACCTCTGCCAGGGGCATCCCTGAGAGAAGATCCAATCCAGGCCACAGCATATGCCTTCAGAAACTTTAGTCATCCCTCTCACTGGAACGTTCCCACCAGGAGGTCAGTATATGGACAGCATGTAGTTTTAGTTCTAAACCATGTGGGTAAGAATTTCCTTAGAGACACCACCATAACTTCTCAGGAAGGTTCACATACGAACCCAGAACACCAGAGATCACGGACAGCTTACCCCAACTATACTAGGATATACCTGAACCTCAGCCTGAGCGAGCCCTCAAACCACCTGTCTCCTTCTTTCCTTAAAGTTTTGATGCCAGTTAATTCACTATGCCTCATCACCCATCAACCTCCTAAAAAAAGGAGTCTCATCGAGTCTCTTCATATTTTTATACTGATGATTTTATGTGTTTCCTCCCCTCTAGCCAGCCCCCTACTATCTAACTGTCACAATATTTTACATTTTCAAGAAATCTCATTTCACAATGAAGAAAAATTCCATCATTTTAATCATCTTTAACAGAAGACTCATTAAACCTTCTTGATTTGATTTAAATCTAATTTTCTCCTAAGAATACAATTTCCTTTAGCCCTCTTCACTAAAATCAATCATTCCTCCTTTTCAGCATTAGGGAGACCTAGGTTCGATCCTTGGGTTGGAAAGATCCCCTGGAGAAGGGAACGGCTATCCACTCCAGTATTCTGGCCTGGAGAATTTTACTGACTGTATAGTCTGTGGAGTTACAAAGAATCGGATACAACTGAAAAAATTTCACTTTAACTTTCAGCATTAGGATTTGGTATGTGTGTGGGTAATTGGAGGGGGACAGAATCCCCAGGACTGGCTGGAAAGCATTGTTCTCCCGTCATTGTGTAAATAGCCCTTGTCCTGTGGAGGTTAAACCGTTCAGCTTATGTACTCAGTAGGCATCCTCATAGATGACCTTCTACAAATATCTAGAAGCTTTCATCTGACTTACATTCTTCACCTTAAACTCTTATTTAGCCATTATTGTAAATGACTTGTCTGTCCATACACACAAGGCCATTGTTCTAACCTCATGGTGTCTTGTCCCCCTCACCTCCATGTCTGGCAATCTCTTTCCACCCTATACACTTGAATGTTCATCCCCAGGGACTGTTTGACATTGAAACCTTGAACTTGGATTTCCTGTTTTCTTTCACACCCCCCCCCACCTTTTTTTTTTTTAATTGGAGTAGAGTTGATTTACAATGTTGTATTCATTTCTACTGTACAGCAAAGTAAGTCAGTTATACATGTACATATATTCACTCTTTTAAAGATTCTTTTCCCATATAGATCATTACAGAGTATTGAATAGAGCTCCCTGTGCTATACAACAAGTCCTTATTAGTTGTCTATTTTATATAGTAGTGTGTTCCTGTCAATCCCAATCTCCTGATTTGTCTCTCCCTCTCCCATACCCGCTGGCAACCATAAGTTTGTGTCCTATTTTCTAATCACCATCTCCTCTTCTAGGATTTTTACCTATTACACACACTAACCAGATCCTTTGACCGTATTCAGACATTCAGGTGCTTAATCTCTTTTTGTCAGTCTCTTTGAAGGTTCATTTCTTTCTGTACCTGATCTAAACTCAGGGGCCTGATAATTTATTCTCTTACCTTATTTTCCATTCTCTTGCCTCATTACACTTATAGTTTTCCCTCCTTCCAAACTTTTCTAGGAAAACACTTGCTTTATATCAATCTGTCCACTCTGTCAGCAACTCCATTGAGGTCCACACATTAGGTACTTAATAAACACTGAATTAATTAGTTGCACTTCTTGCATTGGATGTTATCATTGCATCAGACCATAGTAGAGTGGAGAATTTTAGCCACCTTCGGGTTATTAGGAATCTCTTACAATCAGCTTCCTACGATAGCCAGCTCTAATCTTCCTTGATCTAACAGTGCTTTACTACCAATGATCAATACCAAATTTATTTGAAGTAAAGTAAGTGCACTTATCAGTGATTCTTTTCAACATTTTTAGTAACTTTCCTGTTCTAGGATGTGGAAGGAAGATACTAAGCATAAAAATTGATTCTCCATATCATCAGGGACAACTAGAGTTCACTGTATTGAAGCTGAATGTTGAACTCTGAATAGAAACTCATCTGTGAAGGAAAGTGAACAAGAAATTTCAGGCAAAATTATAGGCAAATTCAAAAGGTGTCAAAGTGTATAGTGTTTTCGAGGAAGGGCTGAGGAAAGCAAGCTATATTTTCTAAGTGCCTATTTTTGCCAGCCTTGTGTAAGGCACTTTAAATACATTACCTAGCAAGCAGTTCAGTGAACTTGAAAATAGGGAACCTGGGAGAAAGAAGTGATGGAAGGTGGTCAGATGAGGTTGGAAAGTTAGCATATTGCAGGGTTCTGAAAGATCCTACATGAAGTATAATGTTTTATTTTTACTTAAAGGTTATAAGAAGTCATTTTTGCACTTTAAATAGGGAATGATGTAATCATATAGACATTTTGGAGGATCACTGATGACTGTAAGAAGGAAGAACTCAGGATGTTCAATGACATGAGCCACTCCTGGTTCACTGCTCTTCCCCCAGCATCTACTACTGCTGTTGTTATCATTTAGGCGCTAAGTCGTATCTGATTCTTTGCAACCCCATGGACTGTAACTCGCCAGACTCCTCTGTTCATGGGATTTCCCAGGCAAGAATACTGGAGTGGGTTGCCATGCCCTCCTCCAAGGGATATTCCTGTCCCAGGGATCAAACCCACATCTCCTGCATTGGCAGGCAGATTCTTTACCACTGAGTCACCTGGGAAGCCTCATCTACTACTGCTGCTGCTGCTGCTACTAAGTCACTTCAGTCGTGTCCGACTCTGTGCGACCCCATAGATGGTGGCCCACCAGGCTCCGCCGTCCCTGGGATTCTCCAGGCAAGAACACTGGAGTGGGTTACCATTTCCTTCTCCAATGCATGAAAGTGAAAAGTGAAAGTGATGTCACTCAGTAGTGTCCGACTCTTCGTGACCTCACGGACTGCAGCCTACCAGGCTCCTCCGTCCATGGGATTTTCCATGCAAGAGTACTGGAGTGGGGTGCCATCGCCTTCTCCAATCTACTACTGCACTTGATGCTTAATAAAGAGTCACCGCAGATATAAATGAATGAATGAGACTGGAAGTAGAGAGGATAATTGGGAGGTTTTTGCAACAGTTCAGATGAGGAAAGTCTGATCTAAGGTCATAATGGTACAAGTGGAGGAGAGAGGCCAGAAAGACTTGGGGGAAATTGGATTCATGATTTAAGAGAGAGAGAAGAAAAAAGATTTGATACCAGGTAGTTCACTTTGGTTTTGTAATAATAATTCCTACCCCAGAGGATTTTAAATCATCAAATGTTAATGAACTAATGTATGCAACACATTATATTAATGAATGAAATACACTTGGGGATTGTGTTTGACTGTGAGCAAAAGAAATTTCTATAACCTAGGTTTAAATATATTAGGACTTTTATTTTCTAACATAAGAAAACTAGAGTCAGGTGCTATATCAGGACTGATAGAGCCTTCTATAATGCCACCAGATTGTCAGTTCCTCTGGCTTTCAGTTCTGCAATTTTTCTAAATGTATGTGCTATAAGATAAATGTTTTTTTGTGTCCAAAAAATTCATATATTGAAACCCAATGTCCAAGGTGATGTTATTAGGGGGTGAAGACTTTTTAAGGTGATTATGTCATGAGGGCAGAGCACTAAAGAATAGGTTTAGCGCTTTTTATAAAAGAGGTCCTAGAAATCTTCCTCCCCTCTTCCACCCTGAGAGAATACAACAAGTTTCCAGTCTGCAATTTGGAAGAGGGCTCTCAGCAGAACCCCACCATGCTGGCACCCCAATCTTGGACAACTAGCTCCAGAACTGTAAGCAATACATTTCTGCTCTTTATAAGCCACCCAGTCTGTGATATTTTGTTATAGCAGCCTGGATGGACTAAGACAGGATGGTTTTCACCTCATAGCCATCAACCAGGGTTGGGTGCATATTCCATAAAGGTCAAAGGGGAGGATCAAAGGGCAAAGGATATTCTCTGGCTGATTTGCCCCTTATGTGCAGTGTCCCCCAAAAGTTCTACCACGTGGACCATAGCTTCATCACTTTGTCCCCTAGTGCAAGAAGGACTGGAAAAGAAGTGTTTTCATTACCCACGTGGCAAGACAGGAAGAAGTCAGTGTTCAGTTGAAAGGAAAAAAGAGCCAAAAAATGAGCAGTGTCTTTCATAGCATCTAGAGAGGGGAGGTGGTTTGAGGAGGGGTTGGAACCAAAGCCACAGGTTCAAGAGCCAAACTCTCATCACTGCTCCACACTGCCTGTCCACTAAGGGCAGAACTGGGCAGTCCTTTGGCACCACCTACCCCATCCAAAGCTTCTTAACTCAAGGCCATGTATGGGCTTGAAAGCTCCAGGATACCCCTAAGAGTTTATGTACATGTCAGGGGAGAGAAGTTTCTCAGAAAGATGTTTTAAACTTTAACAGACTCCTCAGAAGAATGTGATACCGACAGAAGATGAGAGCAAGCTCTGACTGAATAGCTCCCAGTACAGGAGTAAGTGCTGCCACTGTACAAGCACACTGAACCCACTCTTCTGTGCACGCACGCACACACACACACACACATACACACTCAGACACACACACACAATAGGAGGAGGTGATATCATTATACCTTGACTGTTTTGACCATCTCTGATTTAGAAAGATTAGAGGTTTTCCTTGTGCTTCTTCATGGTACACAAGAGGGTTCAAGTTGATACTAAACTTTAGAAAATTGAATGAGGATGGTCACAGAAGAAAGATCATCTCCCTGTAAAGGGTTTCTTGTATTTACCAATAGAGGCTGGTTCATCTCCTTGGTTTTAAGACAATTTTCTTATTCCTATATGTACCCCAATCTATAGGCTGAAACTGAGCCCAGGACAACCCCTCTGTGAGGGTGAGTTCTTCCACCGGACTCTCTCTGGTCCCAGTATCTTCCTGCAAAATCTCATTCACTAGGAAACCTCTGGAACTACTGGTGTCTCATGTTTGCTCCATCCCCAGTGTTGCTAACATCATCTGTTACTCTTTAGTGTTTCTTTTTACTTTAAAAATTATAACCTGTGGGACTTCCCTGGTGGTCCAGTGTTTAAGAATCAGCCTGCCAAAGCAGGGGACACCAGTTTGATCCCTGGGTTGGGAAGATTCCACATGCCGCGGGGCAACTAAACCTGTGCGCCGTAACTACTGAGCCCACTCTCGAGAGCGGTGAGCAAAAACTACTGAGCCCACAAGCTCTAGAGCCCATGCTCAGCAACAAGAGAAGCCACCGCAGTGACAAGCTCTCACATTTCAACTAGAGAGTAGCTCCTGCTTGCCACAACTAAAAGCCTTCAAGCAGCAATGAAGACCCAAGTGCAGCCATAAATAAATAAATAAAAATTAAAAGTACAACCTGGGCCTTTTGCTTAAAAATTAGATTATAGATACAATGTATAGTCAGTTGCTGATCAATAGTACTTATTGAGTATCTGCTATGCTTCATGCACTACAGCTTCCTCTAATCCTTTGCCTCCCTTCCCCACACCTAGGCTGCCCGTCAGGTCCCTTCTGCCAAAGACTTTAGAGTCCATGACCCACAAGCTTCTGGTTATGAGGAAGAGAGAGCCAAGAAAGCCTTATGTGTGCAGTGAGAGCTCATTTGGGCAGGTGCCGTTTACAGCTGCAGAGGCTGAGATATGCTCATTAGTAGAGATGAATAAAGCCATAAAGTGACTCATGTAGACATTCAACTTGACTGCTTGTATCCATACTTTAGCAGAAATGGTCGCTTCTCTGAAAACGGTATTGTGTCAAGGAAGGTGCTCTTAGCTATCTGTAACTACCCTTTTTGAGCACCAGTGTCTCATCTTACCCATCCTCCTTTTACGATGAAGCAAAATGATTTAAATGAATGGAGCCACACAATCTTGTTTGGAGATGTACTGAAAAATAAGGCTATATGTCAGAAGAAAGATTTTTACCCATTTTGTTCAGTTATTTAACTTCTCCCCGACCTCCATTTAAAGACATATTGATGCCATGGTTCTTTTGCCAGCTGGTTAAATTCTAGTTTTTCAGTGGTTTCTGAAATTGAGGTTGCTTTATCAAGATCAACACTGGAGAACAGCATATTCCATGTGGCTCGAAAATGGACAGCTTTATCCCTCTTGTTTATTTCAGTGAATACACAGAGCTTTTAACTCATAATTACTTTAGTATGTCCTTAGAAATGAGACTGCAGGTATACAATCTCTCTTTTTCCAAACAATCCCCTAAATCGGCATCTGGTAATGATGAATGATTACATAATTAACTTGTACTTAAATGAGGAGAAAGTTTCTTACCCATGTTGGAAAGAAATGACTTACAGCTATTCTATTTAAGTTCAGAGCATGAAAGAGTATCATAGTTGCAACAAATTAGGAAGAAAATAATAAATAGATAGCTTTACAAATCACTAGTATACTTATTTAAGACTTTCTGGCACATTCCTTGGCTGTTATAAGAGTTTTGGAATTATCATGCAATGTATAGATTTCTCTATGGAAAAATCAAACCTAAACTAATAGTCGGTGGTTGGCATTCTCAAGTGGGCCAAAAGCCTTAACAAATTGCAAAGAATATGTCAAAAGACAGATTGAGTTGGTTTGCTGAATTTAGGGAAATGCTTGGTCTGACAGTTAATCAATTGAAATACTTGCAATTGAAAGATTGTGTTACTAATTCTCTTCACAATTTATCTTTCTTTCCTCATCTCTTCTAAATAAAGCCTCAGAAATGACTGCCTTTGCCAATGAAGTTACCCATTTAGCATGTAGGTTTTCTGAAACATGGGTGGCTAACTGGCAAAACTCTTAATTATCTTGGATTTTATTTCTGAAAATCATCATGAGATGTTGCTTTTTAAATTTCTTCCCAATCATGTTGTAGGAAAGTTGAAACATGCATGAGTCAAACAACTCTAATAATTTAAAATAAATTGAGAAATCAAGATGCATATAGACAAACCTTTTGAGAAGAACACTTAAGGTTTTATCTTATTTCATCAGGAATGGATGTTGTTATCCATGAAATCAGTAGATTTAGGTAGATTTGTCATCTCTCACCTCTAGGAGTGATTAATTATAAAATACAAACATAAAATCATAGAATATAACTATGTCTCAGAAACTCTGAATCCTGAGCTTATTGCTTTCCCCCTCCCTACTCAGAAATATCTGAGGCTAAATAAGGGACATTCACAACACAAAGGATAAAATATAAAGCCCATTTAATTTTATATGTTCTCTGCCCAAATTTAAAAGATGACCTACCTTTTTTATTTTTTCATGTCCTTTGATTAGAACAGTAAGTCATGAATGTATCTTAAAAATGTATCAAGCATAAACGAAAAGAGTGTAGAAAATAATGCCAAAAGTGAAAAAAAGGAAAGGGGGACTTAAGATTGATGAGATGAGAAATAACAACTGAATGCATATGGGCCTTGTTTGGGTCTTGATTCGATTTGACCACACACACTGCATCTTTGAAATAATTTGGGGATCACGAATATGAACTTGCTATCAGATAATACTAAGAAATTACTGTTAATTCTGTTAGATTTAATTATGGCATGATACATCATGCCATTATATAAATTATATATATATAATTATATATATATATATATAATCAGAGATGAAGAACAAAGAATCTATAGCAGAAATGGCATAACCTTTGGAGTTTGGTCTAAGATAGTTTAGGAAACAACAAAAAGGGTGGAAGAGTAAAAAAAATTGACAAATGTCATATTTATTCAAGCTGATTAATGAGTATGAAGATATTTTTAGAATGTCCTTCTGCTTGTATTTGATTAAAAATTTTCCACAATAAAAATTATGATCTCAATTCATTGCCTCAGAAATGAGCAAATAGATGAATTGGAAACTTTCCTTTCTTGTATTAGCTGTTCAGGTTAGGCTTTCTTAACAAGGGATTGCTTTAAACTCCACACATAAAGCTAGAGTCGCTTTTGTCCACGGGTGATTCTATTTTCTCTGTCCACAGTTAGCAGAGAATGAGAGAGGATGAGCTAATTACAGCCTTTTGTGTGACTAGGTTTGAATCCATTCAAGCAACCTACCATATATTACAGTCTGCCCCAGGCTACAGTGATTCTGCGACAAGGGCTAGGGTTTATTCCACTTGCTGTTAACTTGGTGAGGATGTAAGAGGAGGAAAGCTTTTGTGTTAGCTTTTTCGTGGGGAAGATGAGAGGGAGGAGCCCCTTCCTGCCTTCACCAGCCAGTGAGGGAAGCCAGGAATCCCCTCTAACTGAGCTGGACAGTTCATCTAAGAAGGGATGAACAACCTCCTTTATGCTGACAGGTAAGAAGACACAGGGAAAAAATGTTCTTGGCCTTTCTGTAAAGGAACAAGTGATACATTTCCTTATAGAAACCAAGATGCTGCTTCCACAAACATTGAAAAGATGTTACGTGGAGAAGAATGAGGAATGGGAATATGTCAGATAAGTCTGAGAGCTGCTTGGTTAAAGGTGTTAAGCATTTTTTTCCCACAAAAATGTAACATGTGTGTAATACCTTAATACATATGACAAGTGTCGAAGTGTATGTGCAGGAGGCAGAATGCAATAATTCCCAAACTGTTTTGACCACTGATTCTTTTTCCAGGAGCATCATGTGAGACTAGTATTTCTTGGAACACACTCTGGAAAATGCTGCCCTTGACCAAACCATTTTCAACTCAAGTCTCAAGTGTACAATGGGCTCTTAACTTGGGTCTCTCTTTCCCTTTGTGCATACTATAGCCATAACAAAGTTGCTTTTTACATTAATTCATAGAATAGCACTCATTTATTGTGTGCTTACTATGTGGGTATGCTCTGCTTGCTGCTGGAGATGTAGAGATGAATAAGACATATGATTGCCTTCAAAAGCTTCTTACTCTACCAGAGGAACCAGATGCAAGGCAAGTGATCAGGTTAAGTGTTCATAAGCCATATGAACATGGCACTTGGCAATGATGGCATAGGGAAGAGTTACAATGTTTTATAGGGCAGTGACTTCCCAACTGTCCCCTTATTTCTGCTTGTAAAATTCTTATGTTTCCTGGGAAGCGGCTCTACCAGTGCTAATCTAGTCAGCACCTTCTATCCTTCTCAACAAAGACAAGTTCAGTTCAGTTCAGTTCAGTCGCTCAGTCGTGTCCGATTCTTTGCGACCCCATGAATCACAGCACGCCAGGCCTCCCTGTCCATCACCAACTCCCGGAGTTCACTCAGACTCACGTCCATTGAGTCAGTGATGCCATCCAGCCATCTCATCCTCTGTTGTCCCCTTCTCCTCCTGCCCCCAATCCCTCCCAGCATCAGAGACAAGTTTGGGAGTAGCAAACGCCCTGAGCCAGTTCAATTAGGATGGATCTCATGAATTATGCCTGGAATGTTATGATTCTGAATTTTTGCCTTGTGATATAATGCAACCGTTCCTAACACTCTGAGAAGGAGAAAACCCAGCCTAGCACAAAGTAGGGGATAGAGGAGGAAGAGCCGAGAGAATCACAGGAAATGAGCCAAAGACCTGGAACTGTGTGTATTAAACCCTCACCTCCCCTTCTACTCTACAGTTCCCTGAGGACAAATTTCCTTTACTGCTCAAGCCAATTTGTCTTGAGTTTCTGTTTCTTTCACTTGAAATATCCTGTCATTTAATCCTTATAATGCCCAGAACTTTTATATATACATAGATATATATGTATATATAATATATAATTTTATTTATGTTTTTGGTTGTGTTGAGTCTTCATTGCTGTGTGGGCTTTTTCTCTAGTTGCGGTGAGTGGGGGCTACTCTGTAGTTGCAATGTGCAGGCTCCTTGTTGCGGTGGCTTCTCTTGTCACACAGCACAGACTCTAGGTGCTTCAGTAGTAGCAGCATGCAAGCTCAGTAGCTGTGGCACACAGGCTAAGTTGCTCCACCTAATGTGGGATCTTCCAGGACCCAGGCATTGAACCTGTATCTTTCACATTGGCAGGTAGATTCTTCACCATTGAGCTACCAGGGAAGCCCCGTGCCCAGATCTTTACCTTGGCATTCTCTCCAATGAAAATAGCCACTTTTCCACTGAGCTAGGTCCTACTCAAGTTCTGCCATCATCCTGCATCCTTCCTGGATCAGCTGAGTTCACAGTGCTTCCTCCTTCCTTTGCCACTTGTTTCCATTATGTTCATTTAGCACTCAAATACTTCCTTATTAATACACCTGTGCACACACACTCACTCACGTATATGCCTTATCTCCTAAATTAGACTGTCAAGTTTTTGAAAATAGAGATTATAACTTATTATATTACAGTGAATAAAGTATAGACATTTGCTGAGTAAATATTAAACTTTTCCATTGTACTGTCCCACTTCTGGCATTTCTTAGCACAGCGCCTACCATATAGCAGAATCCTACTAGTCATCCACATTGTACTTCTCAGCTGTCACACCATCTTGGCCTCACCCTTGATTCCTCCCTAGAAGGAATGATCACTTCCTCTCTTGTGCACCCACAGTATAATCACAGATATTATAATACATTGTTGCTTTCATTTTTTTCTAAAGCTCTTCCCTTACTAGGTTATAGAGACAGAGACCATAATTTCCCATCTCTATTTCCTCAAAGCCTTATCAGGTATGTAGTAGATACATAATAGAACTTGTTAAATATAAATGACAGTAAGCCAGTTTATTTCTGGTTCTTACACTGATATTTAAATAATCTATACAATTCTAACTGATACAATAATTCTTCCATTTTGTTCAAACATATCACAGACATATATAATAGGCTAAGTGGTAAAATGGACTTATGTAGTACCTTTCTTTTATTCATTCAAAGACAAAGCATATTCGTTCAAAAGTAATCTTATTAAAAAAGCTTCTACATGAAAATTTTGTACTTCAATAATAATTATTTCTTGTAAGGATGACAAGCTGTTATGAAAGCCCCAGAATGGGTGTGTAACTCAATATGGTAAATCAAAAAAGGTTTTAGTTTTCCCAAATTGTAAAAATATGAATATATTATTCCCACTTGACTATCTTCCAAGAATCCTGTAATATTTAACACTGTTATTTATGGAACACAGTAATATGCATTGAGAAAGAACTGTGTAAGCAGCATTCTTGCAAATAATGTTTGGATGAGAACTTCCTCCAGCAAATATTTTCTCCATTATAAAATGTTCAAAAGTATTCAGAGAAAAACCATAATTACTGGAGACTTTGTAACTGGCATGCAAGCTTAGTGCAAGCCACAGTAGACTAAGGGTTGCATTCACAGAAGCCTGCACCAATTCTCTGGAGCTGGGAGATATGGTACTTAGTAGCACAATAACCAACAGAACACTATTGACCAGTAGGGCAGACAGAAATAAAAATATTTTCATTGGTTCTGTTTTTAAACAACAGTTAACTTTACAATTAGTTTTTGTGTAGAAAAAACTACACAAACTACTTGTCTGAAAATACATAGTAATTTTTTACTTAAATAAATGTGGTTAAGATTATACATTTTACTATTAAAGTACAAAGTGGGTGCAAATTTTACATAGTGATTTATTGTAAACACTTCACCATCATAAATAAGTATGTCTGAAGTGCCTCTTTAATCAGGTACTAGTGATGTAGATAAATACGGTCCTACCCACTTAGGAACTTATTGACTCTGTAATGTTTATCTTTACTGTTCTTGTCTAGAGCAAGCAAGATGGAGTCAAGTTTCCCAATAGAGTCTACACATGTGCCAATACTTTCTTTAAGCTACATTGAGAAATAAACTACATATAACAAAAGAAATATTTGTTCCCATACAGTCAATTATACATTAAGAAATTCCTTATTGAGATCCTTCTCTCTCATTCCCAAGTGTTCCTAAATAGTCTTAATTTAGAGCAATAAACTTAAATCAGAGAGGACTCAAAAATAATGACCAAGACCAAGGAGAGAGTGAAGCTGGCAAATACAGTAACTAGTTCCTCAGTAAACATATCAGTCAGGCAACAATATCAACTTCATTTGGCAGGTTATTATGCAATGTAAGTTGACAGGCTTAGTTTAGGGCCAAAGAAGTTTGAGCTGTTGTGGAGAACAGTGGGAAGAGGCAGCAGAAGTTAAGTGATAGCCTTGGAGTTTTCAGTGTGGAATGGTGCTAACAATGGCCAGACTAGTGACTTGGACTCATAAGACCTCTTAACTTTGCTGTAGGTCACCTGGAGTTCTGTAACCAGAAAAGTGATGAGCTAAGATTGTTGCTATGACTAATGGTTAATGAAGGACTTTAAAACACTGAGCTTTTTATACACACTAATTGATACTGTATTTTTTAAGAGTGCAGTCATACAGAAATCACCAGACTCTTCAAAAAATGAATGCAACAAATAACTTGGAAACACAACCCTAATGACCATATTTTAAAAGTTTTTTTCCCCGTAAGATACATATAAGAAAAACTACAATGTTTTAAGATCTGTAAATAGTTTCTTTTGTTGGCAGATGTTCATTCTGGAAATTGTAAAATATTTCACTGCAAGCTTAGAAGTTTTAACTTTTCCTACTTTGCCATCTTTCTCTCCCCAGATATTGATACGAGACCATGAAGACCTAAGCCAAGCTCTATTTTCAGATGTGATAGAATGCATAGGTGGGTTCTGTGCTAATGTCTCCCTGACGAAGCAAGCAGTGTCCTTGGATCCTGAGACAGCGTGGGGCAAAATGGCTGGGAATTCTCAGAAGACAATGGTGGAGGCTGCATTTGATGGAGACCAAGAGATGGAGGTTCAGAGACATCATCTCGCTCATGTCAGAGCTGAGGATATTGACTGCATAAGCATCCCATGGCGGCATGTAGAGCAAAGAAGTTATCTTTTGGTTTTCCACCAACCCACACGTTTCCTGACATGAATTTTTTTAAATGACTTTAGTTGTTTATTTAAATTAAAAAAAAAAACCTAAATTAAAAAAATTTAGTTAAAATGTATAGTGCTTACTATGAGCCAGCCCTGTTCTAAGTGTTTTTTCCCCCCCATATATTAACTCTTTTAATAGTATTCACTCTATAAGGTATGTACTTTCCTCTTTTACAGATGAAGAAACTGAGGCACTGAATGATGAAAGAAGTTTGTTCAAGGACATAACCAGTAAGTGAAAGAGCTGAGATTTGAACCCAGGGGTTTAGCTAACCGATATTGTGCTTTTAATTTCTGCTCTTTACTATTTCTTTCTTTTTAAAAATAGTTATTTATTTATTTGGCTGCTTCAGGTCTTAGTTGCAGCATGGGATCTTTTTGTGATGTGTGGGTTTCTCTCTAACTGTATTTCATGGGCTCAGTGGTTGCGGCATAGGCTTAGTTGTTCCCTGGTATGTGGGAGCTTAGTTCCTGGACCAGGGATTGAACCCATGTTCCCTGCATTGGAAGGTAAATTCTTAACCACTGTTCTACCAAGGAAGTCCTGCTCTACTGTTTCAGTGTGTAAGTCTATTAAATGAGGTTGTTGTTGTTGTTTAGTTCCTAAGTCGTGGCCAATTCTTTTGCAACTCTATAGACTATAGCCCGCCAACCTCCTCTATCCATGGGATTACCAAGGCAAGCATACTGAGGTGGGTTGTTATTTCCTTCTCCAGGGGATCTTCCCAACCCAGGGATCGATCCCCCATCTCCTGCATTGGCAGGAGAGTTCTTTACCACTGAGCCACCAGGAAAGTCCATTAAATGAGATACCACACAAAAAATATAAAATGCAGGACTGTGCATAGGAGGCCCTCAAAAATTTTACTTCCCCTTCTGTTAAAATGATGGTGTACACCTGAAACTAACACAACATTGTTAATCAACTATACTCCAATATAAAATAAAAATGTCGATGTATGTGTTTATATCTAGGGAGGGCAGAGTCCATTACTGCTGAGATTAAGACTGTAGGCTCAGCAGTTAGTCAATGTGGATAAAAGCCTGCCATCTCTTACTGTGGCCATGGGCAAACTACATAACCTCATATGCCTTCCTGTCATTATCTGTAAAATGGGTCAACAGAGTAGCATCTTGGAGGGTTGCTGTGAGGTTAAATGAGGTATCATGTAAAATTCTTGCAGAAGTCTAAGTACATAGTAACCACTGATGAACTTTGGTTGTTAGTAGGGAGTTTATACAGAAAGCCTTAATACTCAGCCTTCCATTGGGAATATAGTAGACAGTAAGTAAATATTTAATGAATGACTGAATGGACATAAAACTTAATTAATTTGCCCAAGTTTGATTTGCCCCAGGGATGACTGGGGGCCAGAGAGGTTGTATAATATTTCCCTGCTCCCTGGAGGTGCCAGGATGACTCAGCAAACCCTCATTCTGGCATCTGACAGTGATATGCTAAGCTGCTTGGGCACCATCTGACTTTGACATGATCCCAACTCTGACACAGTTTATGGTTTTAGACTCTGACAGACCCAAGCCAGGTCAGTCCTAAGGTGCTGAGAATTGCTGAAGGCTGGGGCGTAGCCGGAAGAAAATTCAATTACTTAACATTGCTCATGAAATGTAATACTTGTGAATTTTTAATGAGCTCACTAAAATGACAGTTATTCCTTAAAAAAAAAAGTCTATATAACAAACATGATGTTTACCATGCTGTCCCTTTGACGTAGTATAAAGGGTGTATCTTTGAAATAATAAGAAGAGAAAGAGTGGTTTAACATAATTCTGTTGTTTTGTGTACTGAATTCTTAGATAATTAGTGCATTATGACGGCTTCCCTGGTGGCTCAGAAGGTAAAGAATCCACCAGTAATGCAGGAGACCCAGGTTCGATCTCTAAGTCAGGAAGATTCCCCTGGAGAAGGGAATGGCAACCCACTCCAGTATTCTTGCCTGGAGAATCCCATGGTCAGAGGAACCTGGCAGGCTATAGTCCTGCAAACAGACATGACTGAGAAACTAACACTTTCACTTTCAAGAATATTAATTAGTGTCTTCTAGTCATGCTGTTACTTATTCAACAAATACTTGTTAACTGTCTACCATATGCTAGGCACTGTCCTAGGAGTTGCAGACTTATCAGTGAACAAAACAAATCAAAATTCTATCAAGCAGACTGTACAATAGAAAATTTATATTAGAATTACGTTGCTTCAATGTCAATACTTTTCTGAAAATAGCATAAAGTTGATGAATTCAATAATGGAATGTTCTATGGTTCTAAATTGTATAATCTTTACTAAATTGTAAATACAATTGAAAAATGTTATGGTTTCTTTAAAATGTGTCTATGAAATTGTGGCTCAGATATTATGCCTCGCACAAACATGATGGTAGAATCTGGGAAAGTTAACATGGGCCAGTGTCTCTAAATCAGAATTTTGAATATTATTTTCCATGAACTGTTAATAGGTATTCATCTTAAAAGCAATAAATGACTTTCCTGCATAAATAACATTGGAAATACATCTGTGCTTCATGAATATCCAAGCACAAAGACTATTTCCCAAACCTATTTGATCACGGAACCCTCTTCTAGTGGATTCTTCTGTTGGACAATTGTTTTATTGAACAAATTTTGGAAAAAAATATTCACTAAGCCACCTCTGTAATTTATTTTCAGAGCATAGAGGAATTATAGACAATGGTAGGCTCATAAGAGAAAAAAATCGAAGAACCAATTTTTCATCCTGTTTTGTAAGACGAACAACAAGACAATAAAAATGCACCAAGATCAATAGCTTTCCCTCCTAAACAATGTCTATATTTGGCACATGTTCTTCTTCACAGCAGATGCCTCTCTATTGATGGCAATGGACAAATCTGCACCTCCATGGACCTGACCTTGTATGTGGAAGCACCCCTGCTCAACACAACCCTCCTGCAACATCCTCTATGTCTGTTACCCTCTTTCTCCAGGCTTTGTTCACACAGACTATTGAAACAAAAAGTTGTTTTTGTTTTGGAATAGGTAGTGCATTTACATGGCTCAAAATTCAAGAGGTACAGAAGAGTGAAAAATGTTTCTTCCACTTCAGTTCTTCAAACCCTTGGTATAATTAATGCTGCTAATTTCTGGTATATCCTTCCAGCAATATTTTATTCATATACAGGCAACAAACATATGCAAGCATATTAGCTCCACTACTAATGTCTATTATAATACTTTTCACAACTCTTTTTTTTCTTAACAAGCTATATCAGAGATTATTTTTGACCAGTACTTGAGGAGTTAGTTTACATATTCTTTTTTGCTTATTGAGTGCAAAATATTCCACCAAACACTTTGTGCCATGTTATTTAATTAATATGCTATTGATTAATACCATTATTTCCAAATTTTGCTCTTGTATGCATGTAAATATTGTTGCAAAGAATGACCTGGTCACATTAATCAACTCACATTCTTGAGAGTATGTTGGTCACGTGCATTTTTGAAGCATTTTTGAGTCAGAGTATATGCATCAGTAATTTCATAGATATTGTCAATTTATCTTCCACAGGACTTATACCAATATGCACTCCCATCAATAATATTTAAAAGTGTTTCTTTCGCCTATACCCATGATAGCACATCAAAAAGTATCGAACGTTTTGATCTTTGCAAATCTTATAGGTGAAAAAGATATCTTAATACCTTTTAAATTTGGAATTTATCCCTTGAAGAAGCAATGGATTTTTTTAATTGAAAAAACTTTAATAGAAATCATTTAAGAATATATTGCCTATTTCTCTTGCCCTCTTACACAACTTATTTTCAAGTTAATCCTTCTAATGGTTCTTTGATGTTTAGCTGTCATCATTATGGACATGAATTCTGTGCTCTAATGCAGTGATACATTAAAAGGTAGAGAGGACTAGAGGCTTTTTGCCAGGAATGGGACTGGATTCTGAATGCTGTGCTTCTATTGTTTTTTCTGGCTACTTAATTTCTTTCAGCTGTGGCTTTTTGTCTATGTGAATATCCTCTTGGTTTCTAATCTGTTCCCTTAATTAATATTTTATCATCTGAAAAAAGGCGTGAAAGAGGTTCCTAGACTTCAAAATACTAACTTCTAATAGCTGCTGCTGCTGCTAAGTTGCTTCAGTCGGGTCCGACTCTGTGCGACCCCATAGACGGCAGCCCACCAGGCTCCCCCGTCCCTGGGATTCTCCAGGCATCTAATAGCTACCATTTATTAAATATCTTTTGTGGTTCAGATAGATGTTTGTATGCTAAATCTGATTAATTCTTTAGAGAGACTTTATCTGGTAGATGGGCTTCCCTGATAGCTCAGTTGTTAAAGAATCCACCTGTAATGCAGGAGACCCCACTTCGATTCCTGGGTTGCTGGATCTGCTCCAGATCCACTGGAGAAGGGATAGGCTACCCACTCCAGTATTCTCAGGCTTTCCTTGTGGCTCAGCTGGTAAAGAATCTGCCTGCACTGCGGGAGACCTGGGTTCGATCTCTGGGTTGGGAAGATCCCCTGGAGAAGGGAAAGGCTACCCACTCCAGTATTCTGGCCTGGAGAATTCCATGGACTGTATGGGGTCGCAAAGAGTCAGATACGACTGAGTGACTTTCACTTATCTGGTAGATACTATTATTTGCGTCTTATTGTTCAATGTTACTAATAGTCAGGCTACATATATGGCAGAGCTGGGATTTGGTATTCCAATGGGCTTATTAACTCTCTCCTCCCTCCAGAAGAAAGGGTATGAGCTTTTTGATGATTGTTTTCCTCCCTGCTCAAAGACCCCTTTCTCCACTTATGTTTGGGTTCCCAGATGTGTTCACAGGGTCTGGGGTTGCTCTGCATGTGACCTGTGGAAGCACAGGGCACCGCTGCCCATTACTTTACTTTCCAGATGCTTTTGAAACTAGAAGCCAGGAGTATCTTAATGTGAACCAAAATAACTAAAAAGCCAGGTCAGCAATCATTTTAGCAATAAATGTCTGCTTCATTATCTTGTGAACTCTGTCTCTCTAATGAATTCCTCTTTCAAAGGATTTTATGTGAAGCATGTGACAAGCAGTATATTCTGTTTGGGAATTAGTAAGGGGATTCAAAGAGCTTGGCATCTGGGCATACAGGTGGCTGATTTATCATTTCCTATCTGCCTCAACCACGTCTGAAGTTCCTTTATTGTTGCTTTATCACGAAATGGAATTTTCCTTTTTCTTGTCTACTCATAATGCCGTAGAGTAGACAGACCCAGAGTAGAAATATTTAGCGACTAAACAACAACAATAACAGAAACACCCAGAGCTCTGAAAACCTTTGTCTTTTCTCAGGTTAAATTAGTTTTCTTTCCACTTGAGGTTAACAACCTAGCTCCTGAGCCTCCCAATGCAATCCTGAGAGGGGCTCATTTCTGCTCTTGCTTCTCAGTCTGCTGATGCTCACCTCACGTAAAATCAGTTCTTCTCAGGTTAAGTGGAGCCTCATGTCTCTGTACCTGGGATCCAGAAGGTCTCTTGCCACAAGGAAATAAGTATTCTTGGAGTTTTCCTGGGATCACCTTGAAGAAATTCTCACTCAGGGAAGAATTGGGAAGGGGCTGCCCAGCCCTGTCCAGCTCTGTCCACCGGCCTCTTTAGAGGACAGGATAGGAAGTGCAGAGCCCCTGACTCACACCAGGGGCTCTCATGTCTTAATACCCTTGAGAGAACTTCTGGAGTGTCAGACTGACAAATTAAGGGGCAGATGTTTGGTATACATAGGGCTTCCTAGGTGGTGTGGGTGGTAATGAATCCTCTTGCCAATGCAGGAGATGCAAGAGATGCAGGTTCGATCCCTAGGTCAGGAAGATCCCCTGGAGAAGGAATTGACAACCCACTTCAATATTCTCGCCTGGAGAATCCCATGGACAGAGGAACCTGGTGGGCTAGTCTGTGGGGCCGCAAAGAACTGGACATGACTGAGCAACTGAACACACACACACACACACTCACACACACACATATGCATTTGGTATATATATATATATATAAAAATAAGCCGCAAAATGTTATGTACTTGAGGAAGGAGGTAGATGGACCCCCACTGGGGTAAGCAGATGGAGTTCATTCCCTATGGGCAGAAACTACAAAATGTCAGTAGCAGGACAAAGGAGAGAGGAGGCTGGGCTCCCACAGCTACCCATAGGCGTCCTCGTTGGAATCCATCTTGGCTGAGAAATGGGCACACGCACGGGAGAATCCTGACATGTACCATATATGGACTCAGAACCAGGCAAGTCAAAGTGACCGGCCAAAGGAAACCCAGAAGTAATGCCCCGTAAAAGTGATTCAAGCCGCCATGAAGGCACAACTATCTCTCTGAGCCCACCTGTGTGTCTATCCTCACTTACTGTACTCTTTTTCTCCTAGTAAACACTACTTGTTTCACTACTTGCCCTCTTTGTGGAAATTCTTTTTCTGCAAAGCCAAAGGGCCAGGGCCTTGTCACTGACCACCAGTCTAGTGGTTAGGATTAACACTCTGACAGCCTCGGCCCTACCTCAATCTCTGGTCAGGAACTGAAATCCAGCTACAAGCCACTGCAGACTGAAGCCACCCAAGATCACGCTCACTCCTGTCGTAATTATTTTTATTTTCACCAGTTCCACTTGAAAAACAGAAATGGTTTAAATCCCCGTTTTTGAATTTTTGTAATTCCAATTTTTAAAAGAAATTGTTAAGGTTTGAGATTATGTCCTTTCACTTCAAATCATCTATGTGGATTGGGCATCATTGTTTTCAGGTCATTGTCCATTTTAAAACCTCAGAAAACACACTCGAACTTCTGATGATAACTTCTGATCATAAGCCTTGTGAACAACAGGCAGAAAACTAATGAACACTTGAGGACTATGTCCTTCCCCAGAGGGCAGAAGGGCAAGTCAAGGGGAGAACCTTGGATAATGACTACATTTTAATACTTTTTTTTTTTTTAAAGGGACACCATAATAGATTACCCACAGTGGACCTACAGTAAACCTGAACCAAATAATCTGTTAATTAATATCCCCTCTCCTCCCAAAATACTGCTTTTCACTGGTCATTCCAGCTCAATGCCTTTTACAAATACGTTATATATTTAAAAAACCATAATATGTTAAACTCCCAGGAACAGAAGTGATAGTTTAAACTAGTCTAGGTAACCTGATCTTTCCTTTCTAGTATTAATGCAGCCCCTAGTTTTACTTTTTCAAATATTATTTTCTGGAAATATAAAAACACCCATTGGCTCTGTTAAAAAGATATTATGAATATATTAGGTGTCAAGACTCTGTAATGTGATTTATGAATGTTTATTATGTTTTGGCTTCACCTAGTGTGAGATCTGATTACAAGGTAATGAAATGGGTTTTTGTATGTGTCATGAGACAGGTTTCATAGCTTTGTATTCCTGTAGTTTGACACACTTATAAAATGGGTCCAAGTTGCCAAGTCAATGGCAAACTATTATCTGCAATTGGATGCCTTTTGTTAAAAAAAGATGGAATGTTGAGATTATTTTCATGCCTTGGACATTTTGTGTAGCTGGTGAAAAAACTCTAGAATTTAAAAAAATTCTTAAAATACATAGATTTCCAAACAAAACCAGTTTTGTTGACATAGAAGTTTATTCTTATTTCTCACTCCTTGCTGTCACCTCTCAAATTTTGTTACCACAGACTCACATACAACATAGATGTGCTTTTAGGTTAGAATCAGATTGAAAACTCTTAAGGAACTTTTCTTCTTAAAGAGCTAGTAAGATGTGGATGAATGCAGAATTTTAAACTTACCCATTGCCTCCAGCCCTGGCCACTTCCTCTGTTGACCCACATGCCCTTAGGATTTCTATTCTCTGCCTTTCTTCTGGTCATTTCTGTCTGAGGGAAAATCCCAGGGTTTGCTAATGCAGCCTTCTTAAATAATTGAAAAGGCTACTTGTATTTGTAACAGAAATGTATGTTTATGTTCTTCAGCCTTGGTTTCCTTGACTTTTGTTATAGCTTTCTGAGAACGTGGGTCTCATTAAGTGGATGGTGATTTTTTGTTCTGCTGAACATTTTAATGGGTTTGGATATATATGTTTGTTGTAAGGGAATGACTTCACTTCTCTTTTTTCCTGAATGAAGTATAATTTGGAGAACTGGGGACAATCTGGGAAGGAAGTATGAGCGAAGGGAGGACAAGAGAAGAGAAAAGGAAATAAGGTATGTGTGAGAAAGAGGCATGAAATACAATGTAACTCCTTATTGCGCCGATAAATCTCCAATAAAGTCTTGTGTATTTTTTACAAAACAGGACAGGTAAAGGTAATATCTTTTAAGCAGCGCATTCAGGAATTCAGACACCAGAACAGAGTGAATAGAGCAGAGTTCTATGGACAATTTTGGCAGTTTAAATGAATGGAGATGACACCACATATACCTGATCCTCCAAGGGTCAAAAGAGGTCTGGATGACAATGAAGATGCTCAAAGAGAAGGGAGAACTAACAAGCAAAAGGAAGCTCTAATGTTTTCAGCTTGAAGTAGCTGTAACTGCCAGATGACATCCTTTTCCTACTCACATTGAAAAATAATCTAATTTGTTTATTTCTTTTTCATTGACAAGTTTGATCTATAAAAGCCCCTCAACTGATAATTGTCTGCTTGCCTCAGCTCTCTCAAAGGCATTTTCTTCAGGACTCCCTTCCTTGTCAGAGTTTGTTGTTGACTTCACAGGTGCGCCAGCTGGCATATGGGGCAAAGAGGCCACTGTGGGGAGTGGATTTCTGCAGTTGGCCCTTTGGCTGCTTATGAATTGTGTGATCTTAATTTTCCAAGCTCCAGTTTCTTTATTGGCAACTACATTTCATAAGATTGTATTAAAACGCTCTTGGAAATATGTATCTACCCAGATTAAAAAAAAAAAAAAACACCCTTAGAAAAACCCAGAACTTAATGTAGCTAGTTTCAGTAGAGAAGAAAGTTTTTAAAGATGGTTTACAGAATCTTTGGAGAGGCCAGGAAATCAGACATGGAGGCCTCACGGCCAAGAAAAATATTGAATTCACACCTTTGCTGGGTGAGGGCCCTCAGTCCTTGAGCAGGGCTGAGCAGAGGACACTTATAGCTATAAACCCCATCCCACTCCAATCTGCCATGCCACACCAACCTGTGCCAGTATGAAGGAGGTATGAGCAGTCTCCTTTCCTCTTCCCAAACTCAGTCTTGTTTGGAGGAGTCTGATGAGCCTAACCTAGCCTCCATGTCTGAGGCTGGGAAAGTCCATCCTGGTTTTGACGATGGGATGCAAGACTCACAAAGAGGGAAAGTCCAAAAATAGCATGAGATTTTTAATAGCTGGTGGCCAGAGAGCACGACAAACCTACTACAACCCAAGAATATATGGTGCTAAGTTGCTTCAGTTGTGTCTGACTCTGTTCAACCCTATGGGCGACAGCCTGCTGTGTTCCTCTGTCTATTCTCTAGGGCAAGAATACTGGGATTCTCCAGGCAAGAATACTGGAGTGGGTTGCCATGTCCTCCTCCAGGGGATCTTCCCAACCCAGGGACTGAACCCATGTCTCTTACATCTCCTGTATTGGCAAGCAGGTTCTTTACCACTTGTGCCACCTGGGAAGCCCAAGAACGCATGGTACCTGGGACCTAATGAAAGCTCAAGAAAGTGCACTTACTATTGTTACCACAGGTATTATGAAAATGAGATAAATTAGGTTACTCTTGATATGTATGCATATATCTTTTGTTAGCTCTTTCATATTTTAAAGCACGCATCAGGCACAAAGTATTCTATTTTCTATTGAGAAATAGTTGATTTTCAAGGTTTTGCCAATCTCTGCTGTATAGCAAAAGGACTCAGTTATACATATATAGACATTCTGTCTGGTACAAAGTATTTTAAAGGGCACACATGCAACCATGTGTACATTGCAAGACAGCACACTGAGTCTGTTAGATGTCTTGTGTTTTTCACTCAATCTTTGTTTCTGTTCTCCTCCATCCTTCTCTGGACTTAGGACTCTGATTGGTGGTAGCCTCCTGACTTCTGGTTGAGTTTTCCAATGAGGAGCATCAGCAGGACTGAAGACATTATATCTTCCCAGGCTCTTTTCTTGCAGAGTGCACTTTGGGCTAGTTGCATGCCTCGACCCAAAGGCCCATGCTGCTGCTGCTGCTGCTAAGTCACTTTAGTCGTGTTCGACTCTGTGCGACCCCATAGACGGCAGCCCACCAGGCTCCCCCATCTCTGGGATTCTCCAGGCAAGAACACTGGAGTGGGTTGCCATTTCCTTCTCCAATGCATGAAAGTGAAAAGTGAAAGTGAAGTCGCTCAGTCATGGCCGACTCCTAGCGACCCCATGGACTGCAGCCTACCAGGCTCCTCCGTCCATGAGATTTTCCAGGCAAGAGTACTAGAGTGGGGTGCCATTGCCTTCTCCGCCAAAGGCCCATAAGTTTACAACATTGTCAATAAGTGATAGTAAGTAGTGGGAAAGAAGAATAAACTCCATGTTTGTTTGCTTGTTTAATAATTTGATTGGAGTATAGTTGATTTACAATATTGTGTTGTTTCAGGTTACAGTGAAGTGATTTATTTAGTTATTCATATACTTGGGCTTCCCTGGTAGTTCAGACAGTAAAGAATCCACCTGCAATGCAGAAGAGCTGGGTTTGATCCCTGGGTAGGGAAGATCCTCTGGAGAAGGGGATGGCAACCCACTCCAGTATGCCTGGAGAATTCCATGGGCAGAGGAGCCTGGCAGGCTATAGTCCATGGGGTTGCAAAGAGTCAGATGTGACTGAGCAACGATGCACACACACACACACACACACACATATTCATATAGTTATTCTTTTTCAGATTCTTTTCTCATACAGGTTATCACAGAATATTGAGTAGAGTTCCCCGTGCTATATAGCAGGTCCTTGTTGGTTACCTATCTTATACAACAGTATATGTAGGTTAGTCAAAATCTCCTGGCTTATCCGTGTTTGCCATGTTTCTGCTTTGGTAACTGTTAAGTTTGTTTTCGATATCTGTAAATCGATTTCTGTTTTGTAAATCAGTTCATTTGATCATTTTAAAATTAAATGCCACATATGAGTGATATCATATAATATTTGTCTTTCTCTGTCTGACTTATATGATAATCTTTAGGTTCGACCATGTTGATGCAAATGGCATGATTTCATTTATTTTATGGCTGAGTAATATTCCATTCATTTGTTGATGGACTTTTAGGCTAAGCAACCTAAATGTTGATATTGCTTAAATGCTTCTTGTATCTGTAACAGAAATGTATGTTTATGTTCTTTAGCTTGTTTACCATCTTGGGGTTCATCTTCCGTGTGGTTCCTTGACTTAACCAGCCTTGTGGTAACGTATTTTGTTTTGTAGTTTCTCTACACTGAGACCACATCCTTGAAAGTAATCCCTTAATTAAATTCTCCCTAAATATACAATCTGATTGTGCCATCTCGTTCCTACCTGGACTCTGCTAATACCCTGAGAGTGCATTGTTGAAAGATACTGTAGATACATATAGCAACATTTGTTTAGAGTTTTTAAAAAATTGTGTTTCCTACAGCTTTTAGAATAAGTTAATTTAATTTAAAATGTGCATACATTGAAGGACCATATTTCCAGTATAAGTTTGGGGAAGGAGAACTTTTCATTATGAATAATTAACTTGGTGAAGATTTATTTGGTTTCTTTGCTATGCCAGGCTCTGAGGAAAAAACAATTTAAATAGTATAATGAATGCAACCTGTGTTCATCTCTAAGTCTTAAAGAGATAAGATCTCAGAAAACTGGAATTTATTTTTTTACAATACTTTCAAGTATGTAATAGCTATTGAAATAGAAATAATGGCTAGAATTATTTATGTGGTCATAATAAATAATTGATAACAAGAAGGAAAAAACATACGCACACTGTCTAGATTGTCTAGTTTCTTTTGATGGCTGTTTTAAATTCTATAAAGTAAGTTTTCAGGCATCTTTACAAAATTATAGTTTTTGAAATATAAGACTATCCAGAAGGAACCATCCAATTTTCTTGGAGCAACTCAGTTTTCCTGAGATTAAAGCAGACGTTAACATGTTTGTAAAGTTAAACCCCAGGAGTGCATAAGGATCCCACAGTAAGAAATGAATTCTCTTGCCTGTTGTCCACATACACACATACACAAACACATACACAGAATAACTCTTCCAACTTACCTGTATTTTATATTAGCAGCATTATTTTTGATTTCATATATATAAAGATACACATCCTGAAACTCCTGTCTCATTGTGAGATGAAGAAATATGAGTAAAGATGAATAAAGGAATGTATAAATGTTTGCCTCAAATTATCATTTTCATGCAGTTATTAAGCAAGTGTTATGTAATAGTGATGAAGTGTTTTAAAATCCTTTATAATGACTCTTATTTGTAGGATATAAGTTTAATAGGCATTTTATGAAATACTTTCATACCCTATACATTTTTTTTGGCCTCCAAGGCTCCCCACCCATTTTGTCAATGGCAGTTGTCCTCTCAGAAGGAAGGCGGGTACCAGCTGGAACAAAGAGGGCATTGATCAGCTTTGAGTTCCAAAGCCAACTTGAAAAAAAATTCCAGCAAGAGGGTTGAGCCTTTTAGAGTCTGAAAAGAGTTTTCTAAAATGCCAAAAAGAAAAAGAGAGAGAGAAAGAAAGAATAACATATGAAAGGAAAAAAATCCCTACTGGTCACATATCAAAAGAAAAGACAAACAGTTTTGTCTGGAAACCCCAAGAAGGAGAGGAAATGGAGAGACTCCTGGTTTGTGAGACAGATGCTGAGAGGGACCAGGGCCAGGAGGGAAGGTGTCTCTCTAACCTTTGAGGCTAAACCCTGGGGCGTGTTGACCATAAGTACAGCTGGGCGTGGTGCTTGAAGGCTCTTAGAAAAAATAAAACAGAGAAACTGCAGAATTCTGGCGTAGTGGAACTTGCTCTTCCCTTCCTAGGGCACTGCCTAAGACTAAAGATCATCTTAGACAAGTTCTTAGTAATACATGGGCACATTTTAGGGCTGTGCTGCTCAGAGTGTGGTCCTAAGAAAGTGTTGGCCTATAATCCACAGTGAGGTCAGTTCTGAAATGGGGATTGAGCGTTTAGAAACTTTTATGGCAATTTGATAGACTACTGTTATGGACTGAATGTTTGTGTTCCTTCAAATTCATAGGCTGAAACTCCATCCACCAATGTCATAGCATTAGGAGGTGGGGCCTTTGGGGGGTGATTAGGTCGAGATGAGGTCATGAGGGTTGATGTTGTTCAGTTACTAAGTTGTGTCTGACTCTTAGCACACTAGGCTTCCCTCTCCTTCACTGTCTCCAGGCTTTTGCTCAAATTCATGTCCACTGAGTCAGTGATGCTATCTAAACATCTCATCCTCTGTTGCCCCTTACTCCTCCCACTTTCAATCTTTCCCAGCATCAGGGTCTTTTCCAATGAGTCAGGTCTTTCCATCAGGTGGCCAAAGTATTAGAGCTTCACAATGAATATTCAGGGTTGATTTCCTTTAGGATTGACTGGTTTGAGCTCCTTGCTGTCCAAGGGATTCTCAAGAGTCTTCTCCAGCACCACAATGCAAAGTCATCTGTTCTATGGAGCTCAGTCTTCTTTATGATCTAACTCTCACATCCATACATGACTGCTGGAAAAACCATTGCTTTGACTCTATGGACCTTTGTTGGTAAGGTGATGTCTCTGCTTTTTATTGTGCTGTCTAAGTTTGTCCTAGCTTTCTTTCCAGGGAGCAAGTATCTTCTAATTTCATGGCTACAGTCACCATCCACAGTGATTTTTGAGCCCAAGAAAATAAAATCTGTCACTGCTTCCACTTTTTTCCTCATTTATTTGCTATGAAGTGATGGGACTGGATGCCATGATCTTAGTTTTTTGACTATTGAGTTTTAAGCCATCTTTTTCACTCTCCTAGAGGACATGTGGGTGGAGAGCTCATGTGTGGGGTTAGTGCCCTTGGAAGGGTCAGGATAGAGCTTACTTCCACTCTACTTTCCTCTGTGTGAAGATAACACAAGACATTGATCATCTGCCACTTGGAAGGAAGTTTTCAGTAAAACTGATCCTGTTGGCACCCTCATCTTGGACCTCCAGTCTCCAGAAATAACTATTTGTTATGTTTAAGCCATATATTCTATAATATTTTTCTGTTAGGAGCCCAGACAAAGACAACTGATTCTAAACCTGTTGAATCAAATCATAATTTTTTTTTAAAATGAGGCTTGTTTTGTGTGCCTCTTTGCTATTTTATTTTTCTAATAATTTATTTTTATTGTATTTTACAAAAAAATACAATGCAGTGGATTGGGGGCAGGGGTGGGAATCCACTATAGTTTGAGGAGTGTGGTCCTGAAGGAAATGCTACAAGTGGCTGAGTGAGGGGTCAAAGAGAGGGCTGGAGGTCAGACTTCTCTCTTTCCTCCAAACTCCTTCCACTTGCTTGATTCTCTGGGCAATGGTAGAAATCCAGGAGAAAGTAAGGCCATGAGTTACTGGGATAGAAGACAGACATGCTGGGGCCACCCCTAGAGATCCCTGGAATGGATGACCTATGGTCCTCACTGACTTCTGCAGTAATGTCCACCAGTCAGGAGAAGACATAGAATGTTCCTCAAGTGAGAATCTATGATCCAACAGTGGGAACAAGAGCAGACGCCAAATAGATGGCTTAAATCAGAGCTAGAGGAAGGACTAGACTGATACTCAGGCCAGTCTACAAGGCCAGTCAGAGAGCCAAAATGTTCTCATGGAGCCAGTATCAGAGCAATCCATGATTGCACTATGGGTTCCACCAGATGTCAGCACCACGGGCCCACGGAACATCCCGTGACTGGTGGGCATTACTGTAAAAGTCAATGTGGATCACAAATCATCCATTTCTGAGGTCTCTAGGAGTGGCCCCAAAGTGTCCTCTCTTCCAGTAACTCCTGGCCTTTAAAGTTCCCTGCACATTCAAGAGCCATCTTAGGAATGAGGGTGGAGAACAGAAGGACCGAAGATTTACTTTAAAGTGATTGCCCCAAAGAGATTATATACTGTTATTCAACAGTCATATTTCCCCCCATTATCCAGCAGTACGATACCTTGGGAGCAAAACTAAGTCAGATGTAGAAAATAAAGAAACTCTATTTCTTTCACGCCTGACTGGTAGTGCATAAATTATTGACCCTGTCATACACCCAATAAATTTTAACAGTAAAAATCATGCCTGGCATGTAATACAGTCTTAATAAAGGCTGGCTGAAATATTGAAGGGAGCTTTAAAAAATGTCACATTTCAGAAATAGACACATAGCAGAATAAGGATGACATAGGACTTGCAGAGCTATTCTCCACTTGGTGGCTCAGACTCTTCAGTTCCATTGCCCAATATTTTAGACAAAATAAATGAATTAGGTAAAAGAGTCATGGCATGTGAATTGACAATAAAGCTCTGAGTAAGTCATCGGATAGGAAGCTTTCCATATCATGGGAATCTGTCCTGGGAAAGGGGAGACAAATTTAATCTATTTTTCAGGAGTCACTGAGCTTCTCAAAAGGATAGGATACAAGAGATGGGGGATAAAGTGCCTCTGAACACCACACAGAGACTTCATCTTAACAGTCCCAAGCTCTGTCTAGGGCACTGTCTGTGACCTTTGGGAATATCTGGTAAGTAATGATCACAAGTCATTCCATCCATAAACATTATAGCATCTTAGTAACTGTGCAAAGCACTGGGCATTTCAAGATACTTAAAGATAATTTTCAGATTCAAAATGGCTTCACTGGTGGCTCAAATGGTAAAGAATCTGCCTATAATGCAGGAGACCCGGATTCAGTCCTTGGGTTGGGAAGATCCCCTGGAGAAGGAAATGGCAACCCACTCCAGTACTCTTGCCTGGAGAATTCTTTGAACAGAGGAGCCTGGCAGGCTATAGTCTACCCTGATGCTGGGAAAGATTGAGGGCAGGAGGAGAAGGGGACAACAGAGGATGAGAAGGCTGGATGGCATCCCCAACTCAATGGACATGAGTTTGAGCAAGCTCCAGGAGTTGGTGATAGACAGGGAAGCCTGGCATGCTGCAGTCCATGGGTTCACAAAGAGTTGGACACGACTGAGCGATGGAACAGAACTGAGCTACAGATTCAAAGAGATTCTTCCTAGTCTTAAAGAGACTGTATTCTAGTGGAAGAAACAAGAAGGTAAACAAAGACACAATTGAATCACATTAACAAGAAGGAATGGAGCTTTAGAAGGATGGAAGAAGGGAAACATCTATCTCTATGCCTAATCAGTGAAAAGTTCGCTAAGGAGATAGTGACCTTCTGGGCTAAGGCTTGCATCATCTGGAATGCACCAAGCATGCCTGGGAGAATCAGGCAGGAACTGAAGCAGGGAGAGGAGAAAAACTAGAGGCAATCGAGTTGATACACTTGAGATGGTTCTGTGACTAGAGCCATGAGCATCTGTGATGGTGTGTGAAGGGCAAGGATGGGGAAAGTTTGCAGGATCCTACTGTCATAGACAGGTTTGAAGGCAAAATAACCTGACCGGATTTTTTTTTAAACAAATATTATAAATGGCAGGTAGAGTGGAATGGGAAATAACTGAAGATAAGAGAATATGACTACCTTGCTGCTGCTAAGTCGCTTCAGTCGTGTCCGACTCTGTGTGACCCCATAGACGGCAGCCCACCAGGCTCCCCGTCCCTGGGATTCTCCAGGCAAGAACACTGGAGTGGGTTGCTATTTCCTTCTCCAATGCATGAAAGTGAAACGTGAAAGTGAAGTCGCTCAGTCGTGTCCGACTCTTCTAGACCCCATGGACTGCAGCCTACCAGGCTCCTCCGTCCGTGGGATTTTCCAGGCAAGATAAGACTGAATGAGAGACGCTAGCCTGCATCTTTGGTTTGCCCAAAGAAAACTGAGATTTTAAAAAAAGGAGGGGGGATGTCTTAACATGCAAACTGAATGCAGAAACAGTGAAGACTGGCTAATCTCATGTCTGTGACATGAGTTCAATCTCATTGAGAGTTTCTGGGGTTATACACTCTTCTTCTCTGTGGAATAGCCTATTCTTCCCATTTTCTTTTTTCCAGTTCCTAGAATACGTTTTGCATATCAGTCTTTCCCCTACGAAGATGATCTTTACTGAATTGCCTTTTAATTTGGTTTCCTTCTAGTTTTGTGCTCCAAAGCATAGATAGACAAATGAGTTTTAAGCTTCATCCTAAAGCACTAGAATCTCATGCCTACTTGGGTGCTACTATTTCATTTAGTGTAGATACACTCACAAGATCTACTTGGCTTTTTAATAGCTGTCTCCTTTTACTATCTGTGAAGCCTAGTCAAGAAGGTAGTTTTCATTACCAAGGTGATTTCTCTTATTATATTGTTTTTAATGATCAAGAGAGGGGCTTCCTCTCATCCTAAGTTTGGAATGAATTTGGCTAGATTTTCTCAGACAATGTTCTGTACTCTGGTTAAGCAAATGTCAAATTCACCTCTACAAATTCTCATGAAACTCTACCCCACAATCCTGGAATGACTTCTGTGATTTTTTTAATAGTATTTTTTCCCATATTTGGATTTTGTACATCACTGGGTCTAATGCTCTGCTTGAATCCTTATGACTGGCCTGCACTTCATTTCACTCTTGGGGGAAGCAGATGAATGCAGAGATATAATTCAAAGGGACCCAGGATTCTGGAAATCCAGACTGCACTGGCTCCTCTCACATGGTTCCAATTGCCAGTATGACAGTCTTTGCCAAGCAGGGCATTAATTTTAACCATAGAAACCTGGCAAGTCAGACAATTCAGCTTGACATTGCAATTCAGCAGTGGGAACTATTAGTTTTGGATCTGATTTTAAGTGGTCTCAGAATACCAGTTACAAATAGAAAGGGTTTCCTGAAGCCAAGTCATATGGTGGCCCTGTGTTTCCTTATCTGCTTTCGACCAGGCGACCGGGGACCAGAGCGTGTACTTCCCAGTGCCAATGTCTAATTGCATGAGAGATAGAGAAGCAGTCATCCTGCTCTGGGGTCCCTGAATTTAATTTTATCTTTTTTTTTCATTTTTGCTTTTTTATTTCTTTATCCTCTAATCAGAACATGTACATGGTTGGGGGAAAAAATACAAGTAATTTGAAAGATCTTAAAAGCCTCTTGGATTTCCATCATCCAACAGTAACTGCTTTTTCATCCAAAGTAACCACTTAAAAATGGTACCTATCCTAGAAGGGACAGGACAAGGAGAAAGACACAGAGGGAGGGAGAATTTCACTTGCATTCCCTATTTTCTGGAATTGCTCCAAAGCGAAAGCACCAAAGCCTTGCTTTGGCCAGGATAGTATCCACTTTATCTCTGCTGCACACAGATGTCTTGCCCCTCTATCCTGGAGCGGGTTGTCTAGTCTTCCTTAACCCTACAAACAGATTCACACCCCATCTAAGGCACTGTGACTAAAAGGCTTCTTCTGACCCCTCTCTTTGTGTTAGCTACTTCCTTCGGATGGTAAGGCAGAGAGACTGTTTCCTTAATAAAAGTGACAGTTACCCTGCTGCAAGTGAGTGCTCATTGACAAGTACTGGTGTGCCAGATTTGCAATCGTCAATCCGCTTATGACTCAGCGTCTCCAAGAACTAATGTCTCCCTCTGTTTCTCTGACACAAAATTCTTGGCTTCACTCGGCTTGCCTGCTCTGCCCTCCTCTTTCTATGGATAGGCTGGTTCCTTGCATATTCCACATCCGAATTCCGGAGGAGCTAATCTGCTAGATGCTGCTGCCTCTTTTGAACAGAATGTTCTGAGTTAAGTGACCTCATTAATCACTGGCTAGGGTCTTGGCACAGGTGAGTCTGCTCTGGTCCATTTACTGGCAGCCTTTGTTCAAATTTGAGTCCTTGTTCAAAAAAAAGAACGAACGCTTCTTCCATAAAGGAGGCAAGATAGGGGGCTTCCCTGGTGGCTCAGTGGTAAAGAATCCACCTGCCAATACAGGAGACAGGGTTCGAACCCTGGTCTGGGCAGATTCCCCCATGCCTCATGGCAAATAAGCCATTGTGCCACAACTATTGAGCCTGTGCTCTAGAGCCCGGGAGACACAGCTATTCAGTCCACATGCCACAACTGCTGCTGCTGCTGCTAAGTCGCTTCAGTCGTGTCCGACTCTGTGTGACCCCATAGACGGCAGCTCACCAGGCTCCCCTGTCTCTGGGATTCTCCAGGCAAGAACACTGGAGTGGGTTGCCATTTCCTTCTCCAATGCATGAAAGTGAAAAGTCAAAGTGAAGTCGCTCAGTCGTGTCCGACTCTTAGCAACCCCATGGACTGCAGTCCCCCAGGCTCCTCCGTCCATGGGATTTTCCAGGCAAGAGTACTGGAGTGGGGTGCCATTTCCTTCTCCAACTGAAGCCCAAATGCCCAACAGCCTGTGTTGCACAAGAGAACTCACCTCAGTGAGAAGCCTGGGCACCACAAGGAATCATAGCCCCAGCTCCTTGCAGCTAGAGAAAGCCTGTGCACAGCAGCAAAGATCTAGCACAGCCAAAAAAAAAAAAAAGAGGTAAGATGGGAAAACTCTATGTGGGTGTTGCAGGCAGCAAGACTAGACATGATGTTGCCAACAAAAGAAGTGGCAGGAGAAGGTAGGAAGGGATTTAATAGAAAGCTATTTAGGAGGTGAGAATGACAGAACAGAACTTAGTGACTGATCATCACATGCTTAGATTTCTGGTTTACATGAATAGGTTAGAAGAGGTTCTATTAAGAGAGCAAGAGATAGTTGGCTTTGGCATTTATTTCTAGGTATATTTAGTTTGAAGAATGTGTGGTGGTATCTGGGAGATGATGTATCTTTGCAAATAAACTAATGCAGATCTAGAGGTGAGGGTAATATCTGGCTGGAGATAACTGACTTGGGAGTCATTGTTCCTAGGTTGCAGAAGTTCTTGAGAACTTCTGTTCTCTCTATCCTGGAATAAGACCACAAGCAAAAAGATGGTGGCGAAGTAAGATATGGAAGCAACCTAAATATCCATCAACAGATGAATGGATAAGCAAGGTGTGATGTAAATATACAATGAAATCCTACTCAGCCATGAGAAAGAATGAAAATTTGCCATTTGCTGCAACATGGATTGACTTGGAGGGCTGTATACTAAGGGAAATAACTCAGACAGAGGAAGACAAGTACTATGTGATGTTACTTATATTTGGTATCTAAAAAAAAACAACTAGTGAACATGTAAAAGGAGCAGACTCACAGATATAGAGAACAAAGTGGTTACCAGTGGGGAGAGGGAAGGAGTGAGGGGCAATAAAGGGGTAGAGGAGTAAGAGGTACAAACTATTAGGTATAAAATAAGCTACAAGGATATATTGTACAACATGGGGAATACAGCCAATTTTTTATAGAAACTATAAATGAGGAATAACTTTTAAAAGTTGTGAATCACTACATGGTACACCTGTAACTTATATAATATTGTACAGCAAATATGCTTCAATTAAAAAAGTACTTAGTTATTGTTAGACTCAAATCCTCTAATTTATTAGGAATCACTGAAATACTATAATGTGCTATTTTAAACAATTATGCAGTTAACATTCTATTGTTTTTCTTTATTTCTTTGCATTGATCACTTAGGAAGGCTTTCTTATCTCTCCTTGCTATTCTTTGGAACATTAAAATGATTAAATGTTCCATACTTTGGAACATTAAAGTGATTAACACTAAAAAAAGATGGTGGCACAATGAATTTTGAATGGAACACTACTTCTTTTTAGAGATATTTTCCCTTATCAGACTTATAAATTAATAGTATCAATAATAAAAAAAAAAAATCAAGCCTCAATTTCCCCAACAAAAAGATTTTTAATAAGGCCATTGTGTAGTTCCTGATAGGAGTTAAGGCAACCTGGTTATTAGAAGAAAGTAATTAAAGGTAATGTTGATGAATTGCAGCTGCCATTGAGATGTATAATAGTGAAAAACAGGAAGTGTTATGATTATAAGTAATGTGAAAATCTGTTTTCAGCTTGGTGGAGTAAAAGCAGGAAGTGACTCTTCTTGGCAAAGAAGATTTAAAATATCCTTCTATCCACAAAACACAGGACATTAATTATGGCAGAGAAATGCAGCTGCCAAGGAGAGGGTGGACCCAGCACTCAGGCTACTCAGATAGGGAGCTACAGTATCGCCCAGACATTCCTCAGTTCAGCTCAGTTGCTCAGTCACGTCCAGCTCTTTGTGACCTCATGGACTGCAGCATGCCAGGCCTCCCTGTCCATGACCAACTCCCAGAGCTTGCTCAAACTCATGTCCATTGAGTCAGCGATGCCATCCAACCATCTCATCCTCTGTCGTCCCCTTCTCCTCCTGCCTTCAGACATACCTACTGAAGAATATATAGGAGGCAGTTGCCAATTTTAAAACAGTTTTATCAATATTCAGTCCTCAAAGACTCTACTTCGAATATTACATTGGTGGCAGTTCAGAAGAAGCAAAGAGCAAAGCTTGAATGATTGGATACAAAGAGACCTTCAAAAGAAGACATGGAGATGACGTGGACATTGCTTCTTAAAAGTTTAAGGGAGTTCGATACATGAGACAGGGCACTCAGGGACAGTGCACTGGGATGACCCTGAGGGATGGGATGGGGAGGAAGGTGGGAGGGAGGTTCAGGATGGGGGACACATGTACACCCATGGCTGATTCATGTCAATGCACGGCAAAAACCACTACAATATTGTACAATAATTAGCATCCAGTTAAAATAAATACATAAATTAATTAAAAAAAAATTTAAGGGAGTAACACCAGAAGGGCATGGAGATATTACAGGAAGTAAATGAAGTTTGCAGTGCTCCCACCATCTCAGTTATTGAATGGGCTTTGAAGCAATAGAACTCTGGTTTTAAACCCTAACTTCATCCAGAGAATGGGGTGTTGCTTAGCATCACTGAGCTTCCTTGGTGGCTCAGACCATAAGGAATCTGCCTGCAATGCAGGAAACGTGGATTCAGTCCATGAATCAGGAAGATCCCTTGGAGAACAGAATGGCTATCCACTCCAGTATTCTTGCCTGAAATATCCCATTGACAGAGGAGCCTGGAAGGCTACAGTCCATGAGTTCCCAGAGTGGGACACGACTTAGTAAGTAACACATGCTTAGCAACATTATAAAAATTGAGAAAATATATGCCAAGTGCCTAGTACATGAGAAGTATTGAAATGATAGCTATTACTTTTAAATCACTTTGTTAGTAAATACAAAAATACCTGTAAGAACTCTTTTTGGTTCTCTTATGAATGATTATAAAATCATACTTCTCTATTACCTTAAGTTTGAAAGCCTGTCAACCACAAAATCCTTCCCACTAAAATTATTTAGATTTTTAGAAATATCACCCTACAATTAGGGTGAATTCACTGTAGTTTTGAAGGAATAAATGGAATGGCTTCCATTTTTCTCTAAATCTTAAGCAATTTTCAGATTTAAAAACATGTTGAAGATCCTATTTTGTGTATGAGACCGGCTATTTCTTGGATGATTCAGAAACCCAGGTTTCTGTGTGGCATCTGGAGGGACTTCAGGAATTTGCGGTTGGGTGGATGATTGCTCCACCATCGCTGCGTGTTTTGGATATTTGGGCTGCTTTGGTCTATGTAGCATCTTGCTAGCAACTTCTTTCAAGCTTATTACCACTAAAGCAATCTTCAGGAGGTCTCCCCTGCCCTTTGACCTTTGGGCTCTTTACAAAACCAAAACCAACCTAAAATAAATCACTGGGCACATACAGGTGACAGAAAATGACCATCGCGTTGTCTTCTCATACACCCTTTATTGTTATATTTAGAAAACGAACTTCCCTCAACTTTTGACATAGCCACCCTATATCTTTTTGATCTTTGGTTATATTTTGCTATGCAAATATTCTAAAAAGTTATTTCCCTAGTGGTCAAGTACACTAACTAGAGGGTACATTCCTGAGGGGTATAGACTGACAGTACATTCACCCAGAGTGGAGAGAAGAGAAATCACTAAACATACTTTGTCAGATTAGGCCAGTGTCATAAATTCATAATTTAGACAACCAGCAGACTTTTACTGCATCAGAATATGTTTGTTAGGTAGGTTAGAATAGGGAAAAGGAGTCTAAAATGGTGGTGGCTAAAAGACAAGGAAGGGAAAAGCCCATGAAAATAGAACAAAAGAAGGTCCGAGGACCAGAGTGAGGACCTCAGGTAAAACAAAGAACACTCCTGACTGGCCCAATTTACATAGGGCAGGCCCAGGGAGAGATAAACATATAAATAGAGGAGCCAAAGCCAGCTCTCTCTCTCTCCAGTGCGCTGGGGTGCTCTTCTTTTTGTGTCTTTGAATCGACGTGCCCTCACACCTCGAAGATGGATTTTCCTGCTATCTTCTAAATAAAATAGAGCTGTAACACTGAGCTGTAACACTGATTTGTCTAAGAGCTATAACATGGTCCATTCAAGACCTGAGAGCTATAACACAGTCTATCCAAGACCTGAGAGCTGTGACCCGCCGAGGGGGCTTTAATGTCCGTCACTCCAAATCTTTGTTGTGACGAGACAAAGAACCGAGGAACATACACTCGTGTGACATGTTG